>NC_056684.1:60051451-61440425 GCF_018350215.1 Panthera leo | reverse complement strand
TTTACTATTAGTGGCCGCTGCTTCTTGAAGTCCTCTTGTATTTATGCTTTTATAGTTAGTTTTTCTCTTCACATTGCAGGGTCAGGGAAAGGATAAAGATTTGAATTCTAAGTCAGCCAGTGACCTCTCAGAAGATTTGTTCAAAGTACATGATTTCGATGTGAAGATTGATTTACAAGTTCCCAGCTCAGGTAGGTACAGGTGGGGGGAGTGGTGATGGCTGAGGACCAGATGGCAACATGGCTCTCTCGGTCAATGGGGAGGCCTGATTTTAGGGAAGAAGTGCAGGTGTCTACTCATCATTATTTATAGAGGCCAGAGTAAGCGGGGCTGTGGGCATGTTTTGAGAGGGAGCAGGGACAGTCAACCCGACTGGAAGGAGTGAAGCAGGAGACTCAAAGGACTTCGTAGGCGCCTCAGATGCCAATTTGCTCTTCTTTCCCACAGAGTCAAAGGCTTTGGCCATCACCTCCAAGGCTCCACCAGCCAAAGATGGGGCTCCAAGGAGATCTCTAAACTTGGAAGACTACAAAAAACGGCGAGGGCTTATTTGAGCGCACCCAGCCTGCTGCTTCTGACCCTGCATGCCCCATCACAGTGTCCCACCTTTCCTCTTTTCCTTTGATTTGCCCTCTTTGGGCTGGAGCAGCAGTAGAACTGGGAAGAGACTCTAAACTGCCAGTCATCTGTAATATAAACCATTTGCTGTATAGACCTCCCTTGTCTGCACCATCTCCCACCAACCCCCCAGGCCTCTCACCCAGTGTGGGCCTGGGCTCTCTTGGGTTTTATCCATGTCTTTAGATTTGTGTTTGCCTTTTTTTTTTTTTTTTTTTAAAAAAAAAAAACCAGCACAGTTCATTGGCCACTCTGCACACATTCAGTATTAGCGTGGAGCTGGGATTCTTGCTGTAGCCCCTGGGGGCAACAGCAGCAGCCCTGGGCGGCCTCCTCCGCGGGCTGCCTTGGACCCAACCATTGAACATTTGGCACCGGACACTTGTGGAGGGAGTGGGGACTGGGCACCTGCAGCCCTCCTCCCTCTCTCCTCATCTTTCTCTTCTTCCCATCTCTGCAGAAGAGAGGTTTTCAAATCCCATTTAGTTTCCAAAAAGTGTACATTTGTGGGGAGGGAGGGGGGGCTGTTTGAGAGAGAGAGAGAGAGAGAGAGTGTGTGTGTGTGTACGTACGTGTGTGTTTGTGTGTGTCTGTAAGTGCGTGGATTTTTTTATCATTTTTTTAAAATGCAGTACTCTTTGTATCAGTCTGTCATGGGTCTATAGCTGTTTCAGATTTTTTTCAGCTGTACATGAGCATCTGAAACTGCAAGAAAGAAACTCATTAAATGTGATTCTTCTTACTAAACAGGCCTGACTGCTGTAGCTGTGTAACATATCCTCCCCCACATCCTCTCCCCCCCCCACCTCCCCCACCTCAGAGAAAACACCCCAGTTTGCCCCCTGCCCTGTAGGCTGTGTCCTGGCAGGTGGGAGGGAAGCCCACGGCCAGGTAGCAGAGAAGGCAGTGCAGGTGTCTTGCTCAACCCATGGGTACAGCCTACAGCTTCTCGGCTGAACAGAGAGTGTCTTTTTCCCACCCCATGTTCTTGTCTCTTCCTAGTGATTCTGTTTTGCTCTTTCGGAAAGAATAATGTTTTGTTTTTTAAGAGAAAGTATTCAACGTGAATGTGGAGAGAACGAACACAAAAAGATTTAGGTTGCAAATGTTACAAGCATGTGCAGTTTTGTGTGTGTGTATACATATATATATGGTAAGCATATATATTGTTGTGCAGCTAGGGTGAGGCCAGCAAAGAAGTGTGTATGTCTTTATGAAATGTTTGAAAAGAGATAAGCTGACTGCTTGATAATCATTCTCAGGTGTAAAGCTCCAAGTGTAAATAAAAGTGGCATTTAACAAATCTTTTCAGAACAAAGTACAGCTGACTATATATACCAAGAACTAAGCTAAAGAAACAGCTGAGAGCTGCTGAGTCCCACAAGAGGGAGAGGAATTTAGAAGCTCTGCTTTGTACTTCATCACCCTACTTTTCTGTAAGGAAGTGGGATGATGGGAAATCATGGACTTAAGTTGTATTTAAACATACAAAATGAACTTGGTGACTCTTCTGGGTTTAGTAGAGCCTCGGTGTTGCTTTAACTTAGTTTACACTTTTTTTATTTTAAAAAAACAGCAATGGATGGTTTTTTAAAAGTATTGTGACTGTAAAATTGGTAAACTGTGACTGTAACATAGCTCTGTGGTAGCTGTGACGCAGTTCGGTTGGGCTAAGGTGGGCAGTGGACTCATTAAAATCATATATACTTGAATAGTCCATTGACCGAAACCCTTTATAGACTGTTGTGTAAATGTGGAATCACAGACTGCTAAACATTGCCCAGACTCCGGCAGAGCCCTGGAAGCTGCTGGGACCTCTCCTATCATGACAAACCTGGACTGTTTTTTCTTTCTGGTTTTAAAAAACATGAAATTATAGAATCCATATAATTTGCTGGAGTCATTCTGATCCACCATGTAGATCTGTATTTAGTATCATTTGGATTTGGAGAAGTGTCGATTACATTATGGCTGTGTAATAAAATTTTTATTAAAACTGCATCACACTGTAGCCACTTTGCCACTACCTCCCCACACACAGCTGCCAAAAGTTTCGTTCTGAGATGCCAAAACACAGCGAGGAGAGAAGCCAACCAATTTATCACCTGAGTCGTCTCCTTGGTGATTGGAATCAGGACTGAGAATTTGTCTCCAATCTCCACTGAGGCAGGGCCTCTGAACCAAGATCTTGACCAGGCAGAAGATGTTGGCTTTATTACACACCCCTCCTCCACAGCCCCCACACCCCCACCCCCAGCTGGGCTTCTTGGCTGTTCACTTGAGGTATTTCTTACGCTGGGGAGTTGCTGCCATGGCTCCCTACTCCACACCTCCCCCACTCCATGTGGTTTCAGTGTTGAAGGGTGCGGCACCTAAGGCTGTTTAACACATTTTTCACTTCCTTCCAAGAGGCAAAAAGGCCAATGTCCATATGCCTGGCTCATGATGTATAGGTCTGTTTGTCTGTCTTGCTTCTGACAGGTGCAGGGAAAGTCTGCCTGCAACTTCCCTTCAGAAAGAATGCTTTTGTTCTGTTTCTGTGAAGTCCCGAGCTGTCACTCAAACTGTACAGATATTTGTAAATAAACTTTACACCCTGTTTTAACAAGGGGATCGGAATTAATCCAAGGATTGCATCCTCAGTGGCAACTCTCAAAGTCACGTTTTCAAAGTCCAAGAAAGCCTCTCTTTTGCTTGGTTTCCCTCCTTCCCCTTCTCTTAGCCTAACACCCCCCAAAAGTGAAAGTGACTGCTTTCAACTCTTTAGCAACCTGGTTACCCAGAAGCTTCTCTAGTATGGTAGTTGTCTACAGCCAGGGAGCCCTCCACTTGGCCTGGTTTACTTCCTATCTTGGAAGATACCAGCAACCTTTAACAGAACTAGGTAGGGCCCTGATAACACTGCCTAGCCCTAGTGAGAGGCTGGTGCTTCCAAGCTTTCAGTTGGCCTTTGCTATGCTGTCTCCTGCCTATCATGAGTGTGCAGAGGGAACCCAGGGACTGGTGACCATGGAGAAAATACTGATAGCCTTTCATCGATCCCCCAAGCTAGGGAGATCTGGAACGCCTCCACTCCCCCATTCGCTGAGGATATGTCTCAAAACTTTCTGGCCATGCTTTAGGAAGCAAAATCCTGGATCATCTATTTCCCTTTATAGACGGGAAGGTGTGAGGTGACAATCAATGGTAGGATCCCAGTCCAAGCCTGCCTCTGGTATTGGGAGAGGTGGGTCCCTAGGGCTAGCCCAGCAGCTGTGCCCAATGAGGTTTTCTCCCAACTCATCAACACTCCCACTACCTGAGTGCTGGCAGCAGTGGGCTAGCTAGGCCCTAGAGAGCAGGGATTCTGAGCAGAAAACAGCCCTATCTGCGTCTCCCAGGATGCAGTGCCTTGGGGCAGGCATACCTGAGGGCAGAAAGGAAGCTGCCATAGGCAGAAAGATGTGGAAGGGAAAGAGGTGCAGGGTCAGTCAACTTCATCTTCTGGCCTTGGTGTGGGCAGCTTTCCTTGGGTAATCCTAGGTGGCAGTGTCCAGCACCTCTTGGGAACTAGGAAACCATCAACCCCCAGCATGGAGTTTTTGCGTGACTTCACTGACCACTGAGGGCCTCTGAGCTCCCTTGAGGAGGAAAGTGTTGGGGGGCTGGAGGGAACAGCAGCACTAAAAGAGGGCCAAGGGGTAGCCTGCCTTCTCTGCAGGGTTCCCCAGGCCAGCCCCAGTCCTGGCTGAGCAGAACCTGGAGCTGGTGTTTCTTGGCTCTGCGTGGGGGCTCAGCTACCGCAGCATAGGCACATCTAGGGATTCCAGATGGTGCTCTGGACCCAAAGGAGAGCCAGGAGCCACAGGACATTGCAGGCTCAGTACAGGGTTCATATCCCTGCTCTGCCACTTACTACCTAGGCCTGAGCTGGTTAACTCCTCTGAGCCACAAATCTCCCATCTTTACAACGTAAGATCCGTCAGAGTGGTCGTAAAGATTAAGTGTACCTTTCCCCAGAAGGGGTTCAATAATGCTGTTGTTAGAGCAGAGGCCACTGTTCTTGGGAGGAGAGACTTCAGGGGCAGAGTGGCGGGGGCGGGGGGTTGGGATAGAGTGGGCAGTGAGTTGAGGGACAAGGTAGAAGCTGTAGGAAACCAGGCAGAGTGGGGGGCAGCAGAACCGCCAGAAGCTGAAGCACTTAGTTCAGGAACTCCTGGCAGCAACCACCTCCAGGGTCAAGAAATTCTGCTTTCAGGTTGAGATTACGAGCGTGGGCACTGGAGCGGGTCTGGGGAAAGTCCAGGGAAGCAGAGCTGCTTTTTGGCCTGCCCTTGCTGCTTATGTTCTCTCCAGAATGGACAGTCTGAAAGTGGCTCAGAAGACTCCCACCTCACCACCACCCCAGCAATCTCAAAGATTGTGAGGCTTGACCTACTCACCACCACCAAGAGTAATTAAAACATACAAGCAGTACCAAACTGGAAAATATGTGTAAAGATGACTAAGAAAATGTTCTGATCTTTCCCACAAGGACTATCTGGATACCTTCTTTAAAATATCAAAGGAATTTTTTTTCTTTTTCAGCTGTCAGTGACCCTGGTTTGAAAAGTGCATGCAGAACAGACACATGAAAAGATGCTCAACATTGCTCATCGCATCATCAGGGAAATACAAATCAAAATCACATTGAGATACCTCACACTGGTCATAGTGGCTAAAATCAACAACTCAGGAAGCAACAGATGTTGGTAAGGGTGTGGAGAAAGGGGAACACTCTTGCACTTTGGTGGGAATGCAAACTGGTGCAGCCCCTCTGGAAAACAGTGTAGAGGTTCCTCAAAAAAAAAAAAAAAATTAAAAATAGAACTACGCTACGGCCCAGCAATAGCACTACTAGAAATTTATCCAAAGGATACAGGAGTGCTGATTCATATGGGCACAAGTATCCCAAAGTTTATAGCATCGCTATCAACAATAGCCACATTATGGAAAGAGCCCAAATGTCCATCAACTGATGAATGGATAAAGAAGATGTGGTATGTGTATATACATACATACACACAATGGAATACTACCCCTGGTGAAAAAGAATGAGATCTTGCCATTTGCAACAATGTGGATAGAACTGAAGTGTATTTTGTTAAGTGAAATAAGTCAGAGAAAGACAGATACATATTTCCACTCATATGTGGAATTTGAGAAACTTAACTGAAGACCATAGGGGAAGGGAAGGAAAAATAAGTTAACAAACAGAGAGGGAGGCAAACTATAAGACACTCTTAAATACAGAGAATAAACTGAGGGTTGATGGGTGTAAGAGGTGGGGGGGAGGCTAGGAAAACGGGTGATGGGCATTGAGGAGGGCACTTGTTGGGATGAGCACTGGGTGTTGTATGTAAGTGATGAATCACAGGAATCTATTCCCGAAGCCAAGACTACACTGTATATACACTGTATGTTAGTTAACTTGACAATAAACTATTAAAAAAGAAAAAAAGAAAGTGTAGGCGGAGACCAGGTCTTGCTCAGCCGCAGACACATTCACCTCTCACCTGGAATGCACTGGTCTATCTCCACTGATTTTCCTTGGAGAACACCTCCTCACCCTACAGAGCTCAGCCGAAAGGTCACCTCCTCCTGGAAGCCTTCCTTGATCTCCCCTCCCAATCTGGTTTGGGAGCACCTTCTACTGGCTCTCCCTAGAGCAGCACTCACCAGGTAATAATTTATGAGTCCCCACCCTGAGCCTGTTAGCTACTTGGGTCTGCCGCATATCCGCAGCACCCAGCGCCACCTGGCACTTAGGTAACGCCCAGTAAATGTGGTGGAGGGAAGGGGGGCAAGCGGATGTCCAGCGGAGCCGACGCGTTCTGGGGCATTCGATCCCACCTGTCCCTCCCATCCTGTCCCCGGACCGCAGCGCCCAGTCCTTTGGGACTCGACCAAAGCCAGCGAGAAACGCGGCTGCGGCAGGTAGGCCCGTTCACCCCAGGGCTAGTGTGCCGCCCAGCCCGGACGAGCCAACACCCTTGACTTGGGCTCGCCCACTGGGGCCGGCTGCCCGCACGTGCGCGCGCACCTCCAGCCGTGGACGCCAGCAGGATGCGCTTCCCGGCGACATCCCGGGTTTGGGAGCGGGGCCTCGGCTTTCAACACCCGCGTCTTGGGGCCTGCGCGCGACTTCCCGGTGGCTCTTTTTGTCCGGCCACCGGATGCCTTGTGGAGTCGGCCGCCTAGCACCAGGGGTGGAAGTCAGGCTGCAGAGAGGTCACCAATGGAATTAGGGGAGGCACCCACGCCCTCGGGCACAAGATTCAGGGAGATGTCCTGCGGGGCACCTCGGGGACAGAGGCCGACCGACGGGCACCCACAGCATTCTCAGAGCAGTTCCTTCGACCGACCGGCAGCCGCATCCCTGACCTCATATGCTCTCGGTCCCCTCTGCCTCCACTAGGCCGCGGGAGAGATCCTGCGGGTTCTGAGTTATGAAGAGAGGGAGGAGGGAGAACCACAGGAACACAGGCTCCTGGGAGGGATGGGAAACCTTGTTTCTGAAGTGTGTCAGGAGAGAAAATGTTCTTATTGCGCATACACAGGCGCGGTGACACATTTTGTTTGTTTTAAACCAGAGTGATTCAGATGGTGAAGGGTCAGCAAAGGCTGCTGGATCCCTAGCCCTGCTAAACTAGCCTAGCTCGAAATCCCAGAATATTCCCATCAGGTCTATCCATAATGAGGTCAAAGATTGCACGGGGAAGGAAGAGAAACCTTCTCAAAGAAAAGGGTCTGGGGCTGTCAGGTGAAAACAGCCATTCACTCCTCTTCCCAGGAGGAAGGAGACCTCCAATTCTAACCCCACCCTCAAGTTGCCATTGGCCCTGGCTTTGGCCAGTCCTCCAGCGCCCTCTCTAGTTTGTTCTGGGCAGAGATGGGACCCAGACCGACCAGGATGGGGAATGGTTGGGATGCATGGAGCCCCTGAAAGGGCAAGGTCTTAGTGACAGCCCCTTGGAAAAAGAGCCATATAGCACCCTGGGGCCTGTTTTCTGATGGGTCCTTTCTGGTTTCCTTTCTCCAGAAGACAAGTGTAAAATGATACACCACCATTCCATATAATGAAGGGAGGTCATTATAGGAACTACTCCTTGTATCCTTTTCACCTAGCACAGTGCCTGGTTTGAGGAAACTGCTCAAGGGAAGTTTGTTTTCTCTGTGAATCAATGAATGGATCACAGGTATTGTCACAAAATATTGGAATCTTGGGGTCAGGAAGTCCCTTGGAGGACACCAGTTCTCACAGAGCACATCTAGGAGTTGTTGACCAGAATAAGAACCTGTATCACTTGGTCCAGAGGAAGATTTGCCACCACCCTGCCCCCAACACACAGACACAGACACACACATGCACACACTATAGAGGCTCTGCTTTCTCTAGGGAAGCTTTCAAGGTCCCTCAAAGCAAAGGCAGTGCTCTGTCCTTTCTCCCTCAGGTGAAAGGGCCCGCCTGTGGCTCTTGGGAAGAAGAAATTAGTCCTGTGCCTGGCAGGGAATGGCGAGCAGTGATTTTACTCCTGCCCCTCAGGGTGGGGAGAGAGGGGCAGAGCTAAATAAGGCAGGTTGGGGAATGAAACCAAGCCTCCAGAAAACCCTCACCTCACACACCCTATTTTCCAGGCCTCCCCCTTTCCCAGCTTTGTGCCCACTGTCTTTACTGCCTAGGAGGGATGTAGCTCCCAGGCCTGATAAATCCCGAAAGCCATGGAGAGGAGTGAAGACTCAGACACTCTAGAGAGAAGGCCTCAAGGGTACAGGAGGATCCCTGAACTGAGATGCCACAGAAGAAGAGAGATCAGTTTTCTCATCAGACACATAGCTGGCCTTGTGAATAAGGCAGAGAGACGCACATGGCCTATCTCAGATTAGCCACCTCATGTCCATCAAAACCTTGCAACATTCCTGTATGCCCCCGTTTCCCATTTTTGCAACACACAAGAGGCCTTTCCTCCGTCTATATAGTAGTCTGATTTTCTCCACAGCACTCTACGCGTAGCCATCTACTCACAGCTTCAAGAACTGTGGAAACTGAGGCACAAACAACATGATTCCAGGATTTGAAAGGTCATTCCTGGCTCAACTAAGACAACATGAGACCCCCTGACTTGTCCCACTGCTATATCGGGACCCCCGGCTCTGCCCCAGTATGTGCCCCTATGCTTTCTGCCTGTAGTAGGTGGAGGCAGACTCTGCCTTCCTCAGATAAGGAACTAGAGACTGAACTATAAGATGCTAATAAAAGAAAGTATGCACGGCACAGGAATAGAAGTCAGTGGATCTAGCCAAGACTCTCTGGCTTTTCCACCAACTAGCTGTGTGGCCTTGTGCAAAGACTGTAACCTCCTGGGTTGAGCCATTTAACTCCTTTGTTACTTCTCCTGTGTTTTGAGGAGAACAGGATGCACCTAAAGGTCCTTCCCACTCTAAAAGTCTATGAAATTGGGGCCCCTGAGTGGCTCAGTTGGTTAAGCAGCTGCTGACTCTCGGTCATGATCTCATTGTTTGTGAGGTCAAGCCCTGCATTGGGCTTCCTGCTAACAGCAGGGAGCCTGCTTGGGATTCTCTCTCTTCCCCTCTCTCTGCTCCCTCCTCTCTCTAAATAAATAAATAAACATTTTCTAAAAAGTCTATGAAATTAGCTCTCATTTCAATACCCATTCCCAAGTTTGCCCTTACCTTTCCACTGAGGGATACTTAGAAAATATGGCAAAGAGCTCTTCTTTGGTTTCTGGGCTTAGGACAAGTGCCTAATAGAAGAAGAAAAAGAATTGCCCTTGAGTTTTCTCTTGGCAGCCAGCTCCTGGCTTGCTTGTGCTTCCAACATTGTCATATATATATATATATATATATATATATATATATATATATATATATATATATATATCTCACAAACATTGACAGGTGCACAGTGCATGTTCCCTCCTCTCATTTCCCTCCCACCTTTTCAGTTCTGGCGAGTCCTTGTTGACTCTCCCCATCCTGGGTTTGCCCCCAGCCTGCCCCTACTCTGAGGGCAGTACCAGTGCCACCAGAGACCAAGTAGCCCCGAAAGAGGGAAGTGAGTGCAGGAGACATGGCTTTTGAGCCACCAAGCTCTAGAGTACACCCTTCACACACATCCAGGCTCCTCTAGATCTCTGTGCCCAGAGAAAGTAGCCATGCCATTTCCCAGGTTCTCTGAATAGTCAAACTCCTGTATTTCCTTCTTTCTCTCCTTCCCCTCCACTCATCCTTCCACACTTTTACTTTCTTCATCAATTCCCCCAGGACCTTCTCCTTTTTGCTCTGCTGAAGCTTCCCATTTTCTCTCTCTGAACCCTCCTTTTGTCTCCTCCTGGGCCATCCTTGAATCTAGCTGAAGGGAGATGAGGGGAAGGAGAGCTTCTTTTGGCTTTCATCAGCATCAGAGGCAATCCTTCTGGGGCATCCTGCCCCACAGGGTCCCCAACAACCCTGAGGCACGAGGCACCTGAGGAGGGATCCTCCCCGGTGGCATTTTGGGGGAAGACAAGAAATGCTGTGAAATACAAACTCTACTTAAAGCAGCCCTGCAGTTCAGCCGACCACTAACTTGTGAAGTGGCCAAATACTGCACCACGATGCCACGGATGAGCCAGCGTCGTGACTCTCTTCCCCTGTCACAGCCACAACTCTGGGTCAGGTGAGGTTTTCCTAAATTTACAAAGGGAAGAGACGTCAAAGATCACATCTAGAGTGTGATGAACCTGAGACTGGCTCTTCCTACCACCCACACTAAAACTATTCTCATATTGTATAGATTTTACATCTTTCATTTTATTTTATTCTCATAGAAATCCTGTGAGGTAGACGACAACCCTGCGGAAAAGAATCAACAGTTCAAGGAGGTGAAATGACTTGCTTAGGATCACACAGCAGACTCCACGCTCCGAATTCCACAGAAAAAGGAATCAGAAGGCCACAGCCCCCGCCAGCCAGTAGCCAAGGGATGCTGCCCAGGACTGCGCCAGGACTCGCCGCGAGATTCAGGCCCCGCCCCCCTGACCTTGTTCTCTGCCAGCTGAGAAGTGGGGAGCTTGGGGGGAGGAAGCCTCAGGTCTTGCCCAGGACAGAGTCCCCACTTGGGCGCACGCCCTGGGGTGAGGCTTCCCCAGGAAGCTGATGGCCTTGCATTCCATGCTGAAGGAAAGCCCGGAGACCAGGAATCCTTGGCCCAGGATGGATCGTGGAAAGGAGCCGGAGGGACTGGGTAGGAGAGCGAGAGCAGGACCAGCTCCAAGGCAGTAGGGCCCGGGGGCGGAGCGACCCCTCCGGTCTCTTCGAGAGCGGGGACAGAGAGGCTGCGAAGGCCAGGCCCTGACTTTGTGTCCACGAGGTCTGAGCTTCCCGGTCACCTGGAGGAGCAACAGGGAGCCCTTGCAGGCCCGCGCTTTCTCTGAAAGTGAAAGGAGTGGGCGGGGGGCGCGGCCGAGGCGGGGCCCAGGCGGGCAGCCGCGCAGGCTCCGCCTCGGGGCAGTCTCGCGCCGGGGGCGCTGAGCGTCTCCAGTCCTCGCTGCGCCGCGGGCTGGTGGGCTTCGCTGAGGCTCGCGTGCGGGGAAATGACCCTGCCCGGGGGCCCGACGAGCATGGCGCGGCCGGGGGGCGCGGGGCCCTGCAGCCCGGGGTTGGAGCGGGCCCCGCGCCGGAGTGTCGGGGAGCTGCGCCTGCTCTTCGAGGCGCGCTGCGCGGCGGTCGCTGCCGCCGCCGCCGCAGGGGAGCCCCGGGCCCGCGGGGCCAAAAGGCGTGGGGGACAGGTCCCGAACGGGCTTCCGCGGGCTCCCCCTGCCCCGGTGATCCCGCAGCTGACTGTGACAGCCGAGGAGCCGGACGTACCCCCGACCAGCCCGGGGCCACCGGAGCCGGAGGGTGGCTGGCTCCCGGCCGTGGGCTCCTCACACCTGCAGCAGCCGCGCCGCCTCTCCACCTCGTCGCTCTCCTCAACTGGCTCCTCGTCGCTGCCCGAGGACTCAGAGGACGATCTGCTGAGCGACAGCGAAAGCCGGAGCCGCGGCAACGTGCAGCTGGAAGCCAGCGAGGACGTGGGTCAGGTATGGGCCGCGGGGGCGGGGCCAGCGCGGGGCGCGGGGGCTGCGTGCGGCGGACCCAGCTCTGACCTGGCTGAGCGCCGACTTCTGCGCTAAGCTCCCTCCGCCTGGGGTCCTGCTTAGCAGGAGCATGGGGTTCTCAAGGACGCGCTGGGCTGACCTCCCTCCTTGGCAGTTTTCACCCGGCTTCCACCTGCGGGTCGCTGCCCGAGCCCTGGGGCGTCTAAGAAAGAGAGGGAGGAGGAGTCTGCGACCGGTCGCGAGCACCGGGTAGGGCGGAGGTGGAGATCGTGACTTGCTGGCTGCGAAGTGGGGCTGAGGGATCGGAGGGGCTTGGTCTTGCCCCGCGAACTCTCGAAGAGAGACGGGTGAAGGAGTCTCCCTCTCTCCCCACCCCCTCTCCCGCGCGGCGGCCCCACCCCCCGCCGTTGCCACGGTTTCCCTCTCCTGAGTGGGAGTGGAGAGGCGCTCCAGGCTCTGCTCGGGAACCGCCGCCGTCTGCTCCCGGCGCCCGCACAAGATGTGGACGCAGAGAAGGGAGGGGCTTGGGGCTGGGGGCTCCGGTAGGGAGTGGGACGCAGCCCTCCCTGGGTTTCCTGCTCCTAAGGAAAGCCGGGAGGAGGTAAACTGAGGCTGAAAAGCGGGATCCGCCTGCTAGTCCCTACTCCGGTAACCTGGCTGTTCCGGTGCCAGGTTTGACCCTCAGATAACCCCGGCCAGGGTGCAGCGAAGTCATTCCCATGCCTGCCCCTCAGGGGTGTGCGGCGCCCGGGATAGCCATCTTGACCCCCTCGTTTTAACCAAGGCCAAATACTTTAAATAACTACCCGCGGTCAACGCGAAGGAGTTGCTCTACATCCACGTTATGCAAGTGTCCCTGGAGTGGAGGGAGAGGCGAAGGGCGTCCCGCAGGCTCTGGTGGTTCCGAGCCTGCCCAGAAGGGCGGTGAGAGCGGAGGACACTGGGCGCGGTGGGGAGAGCCCAGAGGCGCGGCCTCTGCCTGCTGAACCCGGGCTTCGCCGCTCGTTCGGACTGGATGAGGCGGAGGAGACCCTGTAACGACTTGCAATGGATCTGTGAATCAGTTACCCGCTGAGACGTACATTCTCCAGAAGGCAGCGTGGTTTGTAAGGTACAAGAGGGAAAAGTCTCATAGAGCAGGAACACACAAACGCGCACACACGCGCACACCCCGCCGCAGTCAGGTGTAGGGTGCGGGGAGTCCCTCTCTCCTCCGCGGATGAAAAAGATACCCCTCCCTGATCCGTGATCATTCCTAGTACAACCCTGGCTCACAGAGGGATGCGGGTGCCATCGAGGAATCTCCAAAGCCGTGGAATGTGGGGCAGTGAGAGGCCTCCTTTCCTACCTCCTCCGAAATCCGGAGCAGTAGTTCTGGGTGCACCGTTCCCCGGGTCAGATCTCTGACAGCGGAGAGGCGGGATCAGGAGAAAGGACGCCAGGAGGGAAGCCTACCCCCCCCCCCGCCCCCGCCCCTGTTTCCCTCTTCCGCCTACAGTCGGAGGAGGGCCCGGGGCCCAATCCTGCCTGCAACATAGGCACCCCGCCTGGGGTCAAGACTCCGAAGACCAGCTGCAGCCGTGCCCTAGGCGTCTTCGGCCGGCCTCTCCCTCGCCGAGCTTCGCCTTCTATCGGCGCAGCCAGGAGCTGGAGCAGAAGGCCGCTGCGGGCCCTTACAGCTCCAAGGCTGCGTCTCCCAGGCCCTCCCAACCCCCAGCCCGCCGGGGCCTCCCCGAAGGCAAACAGCCACGGAGGCGGCAGATAAGCCAGTAGGTGTTGACAGAGGCTGCCTGCGCCCGCGTGGAAGGGCCAAGCGCGGACTTTGCCTCACAGCCGGTCGGGGAGCGGCACAGAGTGCCCGCCTAGGCTGCCTTCAGGGCTTCCCTGGTCAGGAAGCTGAGGCCATCGGTTGGCTGACGGTGAAGGATGCGCTGGGAGAAGGGTCCTGCAGCAGAGCTCGGGAGCTCCCAGCTTGCCAGGCCCTGACACTAGGGTATGGGTAGATAATGGTATAGCTGGAAGCAAGAGGCGGCCCTGAAAGTCTCCACTTTGCCTCTGCCTGACACATCTTTCCCCAGCTCCTAGGAGCACCACACAGCCTGCCCAGAGCCTGGAGCTGGGCTCCGGCAGGGTACTATCCTGGGACTGGGCAGCCTGCCTCCTTCCTGGGGCCTTTCTTCTGGAAGAGGGAAAAGTCACGGGCAGGGAAACCCAGACAGATCAGGAGAGGAGTTGGGGGCCTATCCCCAAGAGCACCCAGCATGACTGTCCTCTTAGGCCTTGTCTGCCTCTTAAAACAGTTTTGGGGTGTTGCTGTAGGGAGGGTATCTGGCTCCTGTTCATTTGGTTCTCCTCTTTCAGTGCTCTAGGATGGGTAAAGAGACCTCGATGCCATCCTGTCCTGGACCCAGAACTCCCACACTTCACTTTTCACTAATTATAGAGCAGAATTTAGGTTAACAGACTTCCTTTTTAAAAAGCAAATGCCCCTGGGAGGGTGAAGTCGTGGGTCACTTATACCTTAGTGCAAATCATTTTATAAATTTAAACTGATTGCTCCCACCACCACCACCACTACCACCACCACCACCACCACCACCACCACCACCACCACAGGGAGTGCAATGGGAACATGAGGAGGGGGTTGGGCTGGAAGAGTGCTTCAGCCCAAGACTGAATGGCTGGAGGTAGGGAGCCAGAGCCAGAGTCAGGAAGAATGGGGATGAGTATCTGGTGTGCTGTAAGAAGCAGGAGTCCTCAGGGCTTCCAAATGGAGCTTGGACAAAGGAGGGTCTGAGGCTAATGTCCAGCCAAACCCTTCCCAGAGAGAGATGGTCCCTGTTTAGCCCCAGGGGTATGGATCAGAAGGTGCCCCTGTGACTTCCTCAAAGACTCTTTCACATAATCAGCTCTCCTGGTTTTTTTTTTGCCCCAAGATGCCCAGGCAGCCTATGGGTGTGAGTTGGTTTCCCAGACTTCTATGGAGGGTAGGCTGGACCCAAGGTTGGGGCTTTGGCCCTGTTTCCAGCTAGAAATAACAAATCTGCTTTTTGATATCCATATAATAAAAGCCTTACCTGCTCAAAAATATCTTCCTTGCTGTTGTTCATGTGCCAAAATTCCCGCCCACCCACTAAAGAATGACTCTTCAGGAGCCTTTTTGAATACATGCATTTTTATCTGCATTATGTTCCCTGGAGGAGGCAGCTTCCTAAGATGGATGGTGGTGAGTTCATTGATACTTGCATAGACTCCTTCCGTGTTTGACCATATCCCTCACTGGCAGGGGAGCTAAATTCTGTCCTACCAACCTCAGGAAGTGGCTGGGAGGGTTCAGATGAAACCCCCTTGTAACCTGCATGGCTGGAACCAGCCTTAGTTGCTGCTACTCTTGGCTGATATGATCCTCACAAAATTGGAGGAGAATAGGTGATGACCCCATTTTACCTCAGCTTGGAAGCAAATCAGTGCTGCGTTATCATGCATCAATCAAGTGACAGTAGCCCAGGACTGCAGGCACTAAATCTTCTACTGGGCCCACCTCCCACCTTCCATCCCCACTCACTGCTCTCACAAAATCCCAAAAGAAGGGATGGTGTGGTTCTCCCATCTCACCTAACCCAGGGCTGGCTCCCTCTTCCCCTGGGGTGGCTACAGAACTAGATATACCCTCCAAGTCCATTCTGGCCCCACTGTCCCCAAGCTTCTGTCAGTAGGCCCCTAAAGCTGCCTGAAACCATACCATTAAACCCATTCCTTTGGATGAAGACAGAGATGTCCAGCCAACAGAGAGGAGTTTGCAGGCAGATCTCAGTGTTTCCCCAGAGAGCAGACAGCCCACCTTGTGGCTGCAGATTGCTTCATCTTACACAAAGCGCTTTCTCATGCAGGGTCCCATTTGACCCCCAAAGGGAATTGGGGTGGTAGAATGGAGTTTGGAACCTGATGGAGTAATTGGGACATGGGGGAGGAGGTTGGGCTGGTAGAGAACTTCAGCCAGAAGCTGGGAGGCTGGAGGCAGGGAGTGAGGGGATGTTAACTCCTCTGAGCCTTGATTTCCTTCTGTAAAATGGCAATAATGCTACCACCCCATGCTCTTGCTTTGCATGTGAATGATTTGAAAATCATGAGTGGGAGAAGGGGGTATAGGATGGTGCCACTGAATACACATGGCGCATACATCTTCCTGGAATTTTACTTGAAGATTTGGAGGTGGGAGAGTTTTATAATAAAACTTGGATTTATTATGCAGCAGAATGCAAACCTTGCATGTATTTAAAGAGTAAAAAAAGGAGTTTTGAAAGAGATGTCATGTTTCTAGTGGGCTGCTTCTGGCTACACCCCCAGATCCCTGGGGGTTGGACACGTGATCACACCCTAGTGTGCCATGTAGGGACTTCAGTAGGAAAGTAGGAGCAGTGCTTTCTGATGGAAGATGAGAAGCGCCTGGCAGGCAGTAGGCGGTCAGTAAATGGTGGCTCGTGTTATGGCAGCAGCTCTATCCTCCCAGAGGAAACAGGCTCACACAGATGAAATCCTCACTTTGGTTCACTCAGCTAAAAAGTGACAGAACACATGATTCCAGTGCCCTGTCACTAACCCCTATCTCCTCCCCATGGGAAAGCAGCAGACTTCCCCTGTTTAGGCCAAGTTCTCCCTCTCCCTCTTGGAACTCTCTCTGATCAGGGAGGCTGTATTTCTGTGTTCCAGCCCTATAACTCCTGCAACACATATGCAACTCCTCTGAGGCAAGTACCCCTACGAGGAGGCAGCAGACACACAGTATGGATGAGCAAACCTGTGTACTTTAGAGGGTGGACACAGGGCTGATGAGTTTTGGGTGGGAAAAGGAAAGGTCCAGAGTATGAGCTGCTCTCTGAATTGGGTGGAGGCCAGAAGCCATGGTCATGAGGCAAGAAGCACACCAAAATCTACATTTCCTTCCCAGTTTCATCTAAAATGATAGGCTCTCAGCTCTGCATCCCATTTTCAAGGCTCAGGTTTCTGGGTCTAGATCAAAACCAAAGATGCCCCGAGCCTTGCCAACTGGTGAGGAGTGAAAAGGCATCAGGAATAGCAAGAGGGTCTCAGGGAGCCCTAAGCCATTCTTTTCCCAGGCCCTGCCAGGCTAGCCTCTCTGTCCTGGGCCTTTGCAAAAGTTTGTTTCCATGTTTGTCTCCCTAAATGAGAGTAACCAATGGTCCAAAGTGAACGAAACAAGAATCCAAATTTGTCCAGTTTCTGCTTCATGCCAAGGAATGGGGCTGGGGAGGATGGAGCCTGTTACACTCAAGCCTCATTTACTACTCATAACAACCCAGGGAGAGTGATTATTTCCCCATTTTACAGATGAAGAAACTGACACTCAGAGGCCTGTTTCTCAGGCCCCAGAATCTCCTGAGGCAATGTTAGAAATGCAAATTTTTGGCTCCACCCAGACCTACTTAGAATTTCCCCCTGGGGCAGACCTGAGCGTCTGCATTTTTTAACCGGGGTGAGCATCAGGTGATGTTCAAGCTCAGGAAAGTTCTAAATCCTTGACAGAGCACTTTAGTAACCTGCTCACACAGCTCAGAGCAGCAGGAGTGGGGTGCAAACCTGAGCCCTTTGGTATTAAATTCAAGGCTGTTTTCAGTACAGTCCATAAGCTGGATATCTGCCATCACCCTGTGCCCATCTCAGTGTCCTCCACATAGGCTCACAATAAACTTTCCTTGAGTGAGTGAGTGAGTGAGTGAGTGAATCGTGGGGCCCTAGCTACTTGCGGTGGGTTGGGGCAGGAGACCCTATTCCAAAGGAGGGAGGGCTTAAGCACTGCTGAGACGCCAACGTGCACGCTGGACCGTGTCGCTTTCAGAAAAGCCACTGGCAGAAGATCCGGACCATGGTGAATCTGCCCGTCATGAGCCCTTTCAAGAGGCGCTATGCCTGGGTGCAGCTGGCTGGGCACACGGGTGAGCACAGGGCAGGCGCCGGTGAGGTGGGTGGGTGTCTGGAGTAGGAAGGGACCAGGCAGCGCTAACTGGTGCCAGTCTGCAGGGAGTTTCAAGGCGGCTGGCACGAGCGGGCTGATACTGAAGCGCAGCTCCGAGCCGGAGCGCTACTGCCTGGCGCGGCTCATGGCGGACGCGCTGCGCGGCTGCGTGCCCGCCTTCCACGGCGTGGTGGAGCGCGACGGCGAGAGCTACTTGCAGTTACAGGACCTGCTCGACGGCTTCGATGGGCCCTGCGTACTTGACTGCAAGATGGGCGTCAGGTACACGTGTCATGCCTGGCTGGGCGCGCACACAGGGAGGGGATGAGCGCTCTCCCGGGTGCCCAAAGCCGCCCTGGACCGGGTCCAGGTGTGCGCCCTCTTACGCCCCGCCGCTGCCCGCGCCTCCGCAGGACTTACCTGGAAGAGGAGCTGACCAAAGCCCGCGAGCGGCCTAAGCTGCGGAAGGACATGTACAAGAAGATGCTGGCGGTAGACCCTGCGGCTCCTACCGAGGAGGAGCACGCGCAGCGCGCGGTCACCAAGCCACGCTACATGCAGTGGCGAGAAGGCATCAGTTCCAGCACCACACTGGGCTTCCGCATCGAAGGCATCAAGGTGGGCCAGTCCCGCTTCGCTTTGCAGAGCCCTGTCCCTCCCTCAGCCCTAACCCCGCCGTGCGGTATCTGCCCTGTTGTTGACCCCCACCACGAGGCACCCTCTGGCGGCCTTTCTGCGGTCCCTGCAACTAATGTCCTGGGAGGTATTGCTGCTCTAGTCTGATCCTCTCCCCTTGAGCTGAGGAGAGACACGGGGACCCTGACCCTTCCTGTCCCATCTCCTTCAGAAAGCTGATGGCTCCTGCAGCACCGACTTCAAGACGACGCGAAGCCGGGAGCAGGTGATTCGTGTCTTCCAGGAGTTTGTGCAAGGGGATGCGGAAGTGCTGGTGAGCGCCGGATCCTAGAACCCTGGGGTGGTGGGGAAACCTGAAAACGAGGGTTGCCCCTAGGTCATCCGGTTTAACTCCCTCGCCTGTGATCCGCACCCCCCCCCCCAATCGTAGCATTTATCCCACCTGGGGGCCTGTGTCTTCCTCACCACGGTATTTGCCATGCCAAGTATGCTTCGTGGCCCCTAATATTAGCAGAGGCTCAATTAGTGTTTAATTAATTTGCCTTCCTCTCCTACCCTGTTCTCTCCAGAGGAGGTATCTGAACCGCCTGCAGCAGATCCGGGACACCCTGGAGGTCTCTGAGTTCTTTAGGAGGCACGAGGTAAGAGGGGTGTAGGCTCAGGTGCGGGAGTTGTGGTCTGCGAGGGCTACAGCAGGATTAGGATGGGGGGCTTCTCCAGGAAAGGGGCGTGGCCTGACCATGTGGGGCTCGACAGGTGATCGGCAGTTCGCTGCTCTTCGTGCACGATCACTGCCATCGCGCCGGTGTGTGGCTCATTGACTTCGGCAAGACCACGCCCCTCCCCGACGGCCAGACCCTGGACCACCGGCGGCCCTGGGAGGAGGGCAACCGCGAGGACGGCTATTTGCTGGGGCTGGACAATCTCATTAGCATCCTGGCCAGCCTGGCTGAGAGATGAGGCTGGGCCCTGGTTCTGACAGATGGACCTGCGGCCGTGTCCACACCATGCATGCAGCCAGAGACTGAAACCCTGTGGTGCCGGGAGGTTCACACGGTTCTGAAGGCCAAGTGCCAACCACCATGGGACACACTGCACGAGCAGGGGGCTGTCTCCCATACAAGCCCCAGAGTTCCCAGAACCGATGGCACTAATTAACCCAGGGAGGGGGGGTAGGGAGGCTGGCTGGGACAATGGCCTCCTTCCTCAGCCCAGCTCTCTTGAGGGGGCTGCATATCTCTCTAGAGAGGCCAGATAATGAATTTTATTTCACAAACACTAGATCTATTGGTCTAACCTCCCACACTACAATGGACAGCCTTTGCCAATAAAACTCAAAGACACCAGCTTTGGTGACTCAGGCCTCATCCCCTCCCTCCTCTGGTCCCTTTCTTACTTCCCTAGCATCCTTCATGTCTAGGCAGATCACTGGAGGGTATGAGAAGAGCTCTTTATTAGAGGCATTTGTAGGGTTGAGGGCTGCCCAGATGAAAGACACTTATGGGTGGGGGAGGGAAGGGTAATCCAGAGAAGGCTTCCTGAGGGAGGCGATTTCAACCTCTGGTCCCAAAGATCAAAGGCTGGGAGTGTCCAAGCTCTTCTCCAGGAAGCCTGGGCTGGTTTCCAGGATGGGGAGTCCACTGGTGCCTGGCCAGTTCTGAGACAGGCCCAGACACGCAGTACAGACTGCAGGGGACAGAGGCTACTGGAATAACAAGCTACCTAGAAGCCTGAGGAAGAGTGCAGGGAGGAACCATTGCTACAGGCACTGCCTGAGTCCTCACCTTCCGGGCCCCAAGTGAGTCCTCACCTTCCGGGCCCCTTGGGGCCCAAGAGCCATAGGGGGGATTCCAAAGGTTCTGAGGTTGGAGGTCCCTGGATTTGGGGTCTTGGGACTCGAGGGCAGTCAGGGGCCAAGGAGGCTCCCTATTCAGCTCTTTAAGCTCTCCAGATTCAGTTCCTGGGCCCGTGGGGAATCTTAGGCCCTCCAAAGACTTGCTCCCCAGCCCAGAAGCCTTTTCCTCATCCAGAGTGGGCAGGAGCTCCATTGGCAGGAATAAATTCAGCACATCCGGGTCCTGTAATAGAAGGGCAGGGGAGCAGCTTTGTTTTATGGCTTCCTTCCTGACCCTCAAGATCAAGATGGTCAAGGCAGGTGAGGGGGCACACCTGAATGCAGTACTGAAGATGCTCCAAGATGCTGGCAAAACAGGGGCACAGCTGAGGTTGGTGCAGCCAACACCGTGTCATGGTACAGTACCTGGGAGAAAGGTAGGATTTTGTGCCCACCCATGGCTGTGAAGGACCTCCGTCCCTGGACAACACTCCATACTCACACAGGCCCTGGGCAGCCCCTGGGAGGGCCCATCTGTCCCCCTCCAGTGACAAAGTACAGTATGTCCTGGTTGGTGCACCCAGGGTAGGGCATGTAGCCTAATAAGAAGATTTCCCAGAACAGGACCCCGAAAGACCTGCATCATGAGTGGGGGAAGTTCAATGAAGCCCATTAGACACAGCCTCCCCTTTCCCTCATGTAAGGTGGCCCAAGGCCAGGGAAGGGGGCAGGCATGTTATCACCAGGAGTCTGTCTTGGATGTGAAAATGAATGCCCTCCAGAAAGGCCTCTTCAGGCATCTACTTGACTGGCAGCAGAGCCTACCGCCCCCCCCCCCACTCCTAATAACTGGTTCTACAGGAGGGAGGAGGGGAGTGAGACACTGCTCAAATGCCACCAGAGTGCTGGTAAATCTCTTGGAGCAGCAGCAGCTTTCCCCACGTCCCCAGACCCCACACCTGTAATATCATATTTTGCCATCCTGAAGTCCCCAGTACCAACCACTGGGCTGAGTCCAGTGCAGCCCAGCAGGCAGTTCCTGGCATCAATGTCCCTGCAGGCAAAAAAAAATCACTGCCAGAACTCAGAAGCTCTGACCCTGAACTATTTCTATAAAAGTTATGTGGAAAAGCTATTCCTTAGGGATTAGAGATTGGGCTGCTCCCCCACCTGCTCTGAGCCAGGATCACTCCCAACCTGTGGATTTTCCTTCAGGTAGTGGCAGCCCTGGGTTATGTCCTGAGCCAGCTGGAGCAGGTCCCACATGGCCAGAGGTGATGGCTGACCCTGGGTAGCGCAGAGGGTGTGTTAGTCCATGCTTGTTTTGGGACACATGGACAGGGTCTTTAGATGGGCCAAGAGGGCTGGGAGAAGGGTCTTACCAAGTGTGGCCGGTTGTTCCTCAGGAAACTGTTATGTCCCCTCTAGACCTCAACTCCAGCAGAATTAGGCGAGGGGCAGTCCAGAGTCTGAGCCCCACTCAGCGCACAATGTTCTGATGGTTGAATGTGCTGTGTGGGAGGTGCACATACCCCAGTCACTGACAGGGAAGGAAACCAGGCTCTAGGCTCCACAAAAGTGGAGACAGGCTCTGTATCCCTAGAACTGCTACCTCTCAGCTCCAGGGTGAAGAGAAGCTGTCCCAGCAGGCAGTTCAGTGCCCACCTTCCACCCCTGCCCCTGGGCCCAGGTGCACCTGATGCGGTGAGAAATCCAGCTCATCCTGACTAGAGCAGAGTTCTGGCAGGGTCTGGGGAGGAAAAGGGCTCCTGAGCTCCCCCAGACATTTCAGGAGGCCAGTTGATCCTAGCTCTAGCAACTGTTCCTCCCCCCATGGAGCCCTGCTCTACCCTGAGCCAGGAGTTCCACCCCTCTCCCCTTGACAGCCACCTGCAGGGGGTTGGGGTCCCCAGGAAGGCCAATTACCAGTCCTTCAATAGACTTCTCCCAAGGCGCCATGGCCCAGTGCTCTGCAGGAAGACAGGTTGGAAGGGAGAGGGTGGCTGGGCCTGGGGAAGGGTCCTGGAGGGTCTAGTGCCTCCTTTACCTCCCTTGCCACTCCCTATACACCCAGGTGGCCCTATCTGAGGACTCTGAGGCTTTTCTGCATCATGGCATCTCCCCAAGTACAAGCCCTGCAGAGGCAATGCTGACTGGCACAGAGTTAGGGCAGAAGAGAGAGCAGGTATGGGCTTAGGGTGAGGGTGGGAGTCTGTGATGAGGTTTTCCTTATGTCCTTGCAGATACTTGCTCCAAAGAAATCATGGGGTCCCTAGCATCCCAGGACTGGGGATGACAACTGACCTATACAAGTCACTGTGCCTTTTAGAAATTCTCTGGCCTCTGTCTCCTCCACAGAGGGGTTGAGGCCAGATTCTCTCTGGGAACCATAATTCACCACAGCAGGGAACGGGGTGGAAGAGGGAGGGATTCAGAGTGCATAGGTTCTCAGAAGGAGGGGGAGAACTCACCTGAGCAGAGTGACATTGGCTGGGGAAACCTCTGTAAGTCCTGGGGGCAGAGGCCAGGACTGGGCGGGGCCAAACCCCACCTGGCAGTAGTAGAGGTTGAGAGGTGTCCTGGTGGTGGAGGTTTGAAGGTAGCTCAGCTTGAGCTCAGGGTCATGCAGCCTCATCTACCACAGGCCCTGCCACTTCTTATGGTTCACTGAAGAAGATGGCAAGAAGATACCCACACTGTTTGCTACCCTTCTGCACAGGACATCTCTCCAGATGTCCATTAAGGCAAATGTTTTCCCTGGGCCTCCACAGCTACTTCTACTCTTAGAACCCTAGAGGAGTCCACCACTGCTCTGCTGGAAGCAGGGTTTTTGTTTTGTTTTGTTTTGAGAGAGTGGGCACATGAGTGCTAGTGGAGGAGGGGCAGAAAGAGAGGGAGCATAGAGGATCTGAAGCGGGGTTCCATGCTGACAGCAGAGAGCCCAAGGCAGGGCTTGAACTCATAAACAGTGAGATCATGACCTGAGCCAAAGTCGGACATTTAACTAACTGAGCCACCCAGGTGCCCCAGAAGCAAGGGTTTTGAAATCAGCCTCGTCTGTCCCTGGGACCCCGCGCAGCTCAGTGACAAGGTGGGCAGCCATACCTGTTGGATGTTGCTTACCCAGAATAAGAACCCCACACACCATAAGGAGGCTCAATGTAGAGGTCACAACAGTCACCAACAGAACCAGAGGGCCTGGTGAGGTGGGCAGGTCTAGGGAGAAAGAGAGATGCCTTCAGTGGGAAGCTTTTCTCTGTCCCCCTACCCAAATTTTACCCAGACCTCAAGACTCAGCCAAACTGTTAACTTCTCCATGATGCTTTCCCTATTTATCCTAGACAAAAGCAACCTTTCCTTTCTGAGAACTCCTAAAACATTTTAAACCTCCCATGGCAATTGTCACTTTAATAGATTTCTAAATCTAGATCTAGATAGATAAATAGGTAGGTACATAGGTGGATAGGTAGATATCACCCCTCCCATACTAGACCACTAGACTACATGCTCCTTGAGGGCAGAGCATGCACTGATGCATATCCAGCCTCCTGCCCAGCACCTAGAATGGTGCCTGGCACATACCAGTCATCTTTCCCAGCAGCCTACTGCTCCTCCCAGCCCGTGGCCCCAGGAGTCCAGACCTTGGACAAAGGCAGGACTTACCTGTAGCATGCATGTAATGTTACCTGCAGCTAGCTCCATGCCCCCTGGGCACATGCATTTGGCTAACCAGAGCTCTGCCTGCCACTGGCAATGGCAATGACTACAGCTGAGGAGGAGTCAGCTCTCTACCTCTCTGTGGCTCTCCATGACTATGAGTAAAACAACTGATACTGCAGGGTGAAGGTGGGGGACAGACATACTTTTTCCAGCTATGTGGTTAACTCTAGCCCTGGACTTTGAACAATGAGCAACACCAGAGGCATTGAAGGGGTAGGGGAAGGGCTTGCAGGACTCTGTCAAGTCCATATACTCCCTCTTCTGGGATCCTGGAGCTTGGAGGATTGAGTTTAAGAATTCATAGCAGGAGGGGCACACCAGGCTCTGTGCTGACAATATGGAGCCTGCTTGGGATTCTCTCTCTCTGCTCTTTCCCTGCTCACACACTCTCTCAAAATAAATAAATAAACATTAAAAAAAAAAATCATAGTAGGAGATATTTGACAAGCACCCCAGAATGCCTCATACTGGCATCACAATTGACCACCCAGTTCTTGACAACTCCCGTGCTGTCCAAGAAACAGGTGGTTCAGAGCAGAGTTGGTGGCTCAGATGGGAGTGGGCTCAAAGATTGAGGAAGAAGGCTAGACCCAGCTGAAAGCTGGGGGGGTGGGGGTAGGGGCCAATACCTGCCAGAGGCTGCAGAAAGCGTTCGCTGCAGGGGTGTATGAAGGATACCCCATCTTCTCCATCAACCCAGAGGATGTCAGTCTCTGAGGCCTGGAAACTGAAAGTGTTAGAGTGTTTGGCTACAAAATGAGGGAGGGAGGGGGGCAGGGGCATACAGATGGGAAACTGGCTTGGGAACAGTAGGGAAGCTGTTGTCTCCCTAGCGCGAATCCCCTGTGGCCCTCTCTACACTAGCATTACAATACCGGTGCTGCCCGCTCAGAAGTGGGAGCCAGGAGCCAGGGAGGTGGGATGGGCATAATCAGCTGGAACCTGAAGGCCTTGCTCAGGGACAACCTGAGCTGGGGCAACCTTCTGGTCCACCTAAAACCCTCTGATTTCAGGTCCTCAGATATAAAATGGAAGAGGCCCAAACCACATGTTCCATTTTTGTGATAATGGAGATGTGTATAAAGTACTCATGAACAGTATGGCTCAGACAGACCCCAAAGCTCTGTCTCTTTACACCAGTGATTTCCAAACTCTGGAGTGTATTAAAATCACCCAGAAGATTGATTAAAACACAGATGGCTAGGAGACTTCCCTAGAGTATCTGATTCAGTAGGTTGGAGAGGGGCTGAGAATTCGCATTTGTAACTTCCTAGGTGGTGCTAATGCTACTAGTTTAGGAACCACACTTTGAGAACTGCTGATTTAAATTATCCCTGACTTCCTGCCTCTCTGCTCGGCTTGCTAACTCAGCCAGCTCTAAGTCTTGCGGCTGCTGTAGAACACGGAGACCTGTGGTGATGAAAAAAGTCCTGGATTTAAATGAAAATCTAGGGAGTCCTGTCTGCTTGTATGAGTTCTGTCTGCTTGCAACTTATTTGATCTCTTTTTTCTAAGAGCTATTACTTTTATTGCTCTGGCCCAGGACAGGGCTCAAGCCCTTTCCCACCTGTCCTTTAGAGGGCTTACTCTAAGGTTCTCACTTCACTTAACCCTGGGAGCTGCCCAGCTGCCCTCCCCAAGAGTGCACCTGTCCGAGTAGCGGCCGCCGCCGCCTCCACCCGCAGTACAGGCCCCGCCGCCGCCCCCGAAACCTCCGGCCAAGTGTAGCCCAGGCCTCTGCGCAGCCCTGGCCGCCCCCCCGCCCCCCGCCCCCTCCAGCAGTGGACGGCCGGCCTGCGGAGAGGGGGCCTGGCCCGCGACGTCCAGCCGCCCCCTCCACCTGCGGGGCGACAGCAAGATGACTGGCAGCGAAGATGGGGGCTCTCCCCACGGCCCCGCTTCTCCCGCTGCTTCCGGGCGTCGCCGAGCGGCTCTCCAGTTTCTCAGGGGCAGTCTCGGTCCTGGCGCCTCAGGTAGGCCCGCCCGCCTCCTCCGGCCGCCACCAGCAGGGGCTCCAGCTCGCCGACGCGCAGCTATGGCGCCGGCTGCGCGTTGAGGGGCGCGCCCTCCAGCCGTCGAGGGAGGACCCGTGCATCAGGCACCCGAGTAAAGGCTCAGGGACTGGGGACCCCAAGTCCGGGACGCAGAGCGTGTGTGCGCGCGTTCGCAGGAGGAGATTTGGGACCCCAACGCGGAGCGCTGAGGGCGGGTGCTGAGCGCGCCGAGGCAAACACGTACCCGAAAGATGTAGGTGGCGCCCCGCCGCCTCCCGCCCAGCGCCGCGACCCCGGGACCCCTTCGGCCCCTCCGTCGCCGCGTGCTCCTCAGCGGTCCGAGTCTCTCCGAGACAGACGCGCTGGCTCTGCCGGCTCCCCTGGGGACATGGGGCGTCGGATGCAGCGGGGCCCCATGCTCCTTTCGCGGTGCGGCTGTCTTAACACCGCGGAGTGCCCGGCCCTAGCCCTACTCCTGCGGAGCTTAAGCCGCCTTTTCCCACGGGCCCCGCTTACTCGGGGACAGGCATCCTCTCCCCGCTGCCCCACTAGGATGTAAAGCGGCTCCCTGCGACCAAGGGAGAAGAGGGCGGAGACGAAGACGCCCTGCGCCCGCCACGGGTGGTTCTTGGCGCCTTTGCTCCCCGCGGCTCCGTAAGCTAAGGTCCTGCGGAGAGCAGGTGCTCGGTCCCCAGCCCAAGCATCTTTGGTCGTCGGGCTACCCGCCTGCGGCAGAGGTCGGAAACAGAAGCGGCTCCAGAATTTATCTCAGGGACTTAGGCTGTAGTCGATTTTGAAGGGTTGGGGAGACCCAGGGTTACACACCAGAAAATTAGATTTTACACTTACTTTAGCAGGCGTAATGGAGATGAGGGGAGGCTCAAGGCACCCGTTGGTGCCGCAGGTGGTTAGGGGCAATCCATTTGGTGGGAACAGGCTCCTAGATACTGGCTCACTCCGTGGCGACTATTGCCACCCTCCCCCGGTTCTGCTGGAAGAAGGGACAAAGTCTCCAGGGCGCACATGGTTGTAGAATACTCTAAGACAACGTGGTGTTCATGAGGCCGTTGGTCCCCTGACTTTAGAACCTCAGACTGGGAGGTCACCACCCACCTCTCCCTGCTCTGCACTTACAGGTACCTGTCAGTGCCCTGTCCCACCACAAATGTACGCCTTTCAGAGTCTTTTGGACCCCCACTGTCGCCACCAGGCTGCTGCCTGTGTACCACTTGTCACAGTTTGTGTGGGTCCTCCACAGCCGCTGTCCCCGCAGAAGAATAACCAAGGCCCTTCAGTGCCTGGAAGCAGGGAAGGAGGAAAAGGTCATATAAGCACCTGCCCTAGACTGGTAAGGTGAGCAGAGGAGAAGGGAGGAAGGAGCTTGGAGCTTACCTGGGGAATTAGGGGAGAAGCTGGCTCCAAGCCACTAGGTGGGGTGGTGATATTCCGTCTTGGGGGCTTGGAGCTGGCAGCCACAGGGGCAAGGATGATGGAAACGGTGCCTGGGACCGTGACTGGAGCAGAGACTGGCTCCTGAAAGGTGACAGTGAGATAGCGGGGTTGGGAGAGGGGGCAGGATGTTAAATGGGAGACAGAAGATAAAGATAGACAAATGCAGACACTTGCCTCTCGCAGCCATGCTCCTATCGCCACTCAGCCAGGGCACACCAGCATCTAGAAGCAGCCCCCCACCAACTGCTGTTGCTGAAGCCCCATGGGGTGCTGGCTGATACCTCTGCAAGTTTCTCCCCTGGGGAGTCCTTGTGAATGACTTGGGGGCTGCCCTGAGATTGTTCCTGCAGGTCCCCCACCCTTTCCTTGACTTAGCTAGGTAGTCTCACCCCCAGGCGGTGCTGAGACCCCAGGGCCTGTCCCTCCTTCCCAAGCTGAGAGATGGGGAACCTTGGATTGAGGTATGCACCTTGCTTCTGGGACCACTCCTGGAGCACTGACCCAGAAGTGTTGGCCTTGAGAGTTCCAGACCTCTGTGGGAGCCACAGGACCTGTCTGCCTTCACTGCTTTTGCCAAGCCTAGGAAGATGCCTCTAGCCAGGTGGTTCCTTGACAGACAGAAGGTACTTACGCATGGCTCCAATCCATAGCAGCAGCCAGCTCAAGCAGCCCATGGCTTGTTCAGCCTGCTGCACTGAGGGTTGTAGGCTCAGACCTTGCCACTTTGCCCGTCTTCCCCTTATAGGAGCCTCCAGCTACTTGCTAGACACTGATGGTCCTAAAGCCTGCCTGGCCACTCCCACCTAAGACCCTGGCCACTCCCATGCTGAAGGAGGGGAAGGTGGGGCAGGTGGGCAGGGAGGTCCCCACGCTTTCAGGAAGAGGCTTGGGAGCACACATCCAAGGGCTCCGTGTCTGGATCCACTGGGTTGGCTGCTGGCTGTCTCAGAGAATGAGGTGAGTGCAAGGTAGGGGAGAAAGTGCCCCCCACCCTTTTGAGGCTGGAGCCTGAAAAAAATGGCAAGCCACACCCTAGATACTTGCCCAAGCTTCTAGGTCTTTCTAACTCCCACATCGGGAGCAGTGTGGTGACTGCTTCATTGGTGGTGGGGTGTGTGTGTGTGTAAAACACATAGGAAGTGCTCTTTAAACAGCCCCAAGTTAGGCAGCATTACTTGTCATTACTTGTGTCTTTTCAGTGCCTTTGTAACTGAAAGGCCAACTCTCCAGATACTCTCAGAAACATGCGCCTCTGGGTTCACTTCATACATTGATTGCCTGTTGTTAACTCTGTACAATTTCTTACTGTGATGGGGTGAAAGCCTGAATCCTGATGTCAACGATCTAAGTGCCAGTACTAGCATTTCTAGTCAACAGGTGACGCTGTTCCGGTCACACTGTTCTGAGGCGGTTTCCCCACCACCTATAAAATCATATGAAGGGGGGATTGCTCTGTAAACCGCAAGAAACCCTGTAACTGTGAAGGTTACTTAGCCGTCAGGTGGTTTTGTGTCTTCTTTATTCTTTTTCCAAAGTATTAATTTTTTAAAAAGTTTTCTTTATTTATTTTTGAGAGAGAGAGAGAGAGAGAGAGAGAGAGAGAGAGAGCAGGGGAGGGGCAGAGAGAGAGAGAGAGAGAGAGAGAAAACCCCAAGCAGGCTCTGCACTGTCAGCACAGAGCCCAACGTGGGGCTCGAACTCCTGGACCATGAGATCATGACCTGAGCTGAAATCAAGAGTCTGACGCTTAACTGAGCTGCCCAGGTGCCCCCCAAAATACTAATTTTAAAGGCTGAGGCCTGTGTGTAATATAAAGCACTGGGGAAAAAAAGAAGTGACAGTAGTTAGCTAGTTGGTGAAGCCTCTGAATATATAGTGCTAGATAAAGACACTACAGTGATTTTGTAAACACTCTAGTACTCAGACCCTATTTAGCTCTGTTGGTATCCTACTATGAGGTCACAAAATTTCTTTGGTAAGGTTCCCGTAGGCCAGTGGTTCTCCAAGTGTGTGTTTGGGCTTGGATAACAGCGTCAGCACCACCTGGGAACTTGTTAGAGATGCAAATTCTTGGGTTTCACCCTAGGTCTACTCAATCAGGAACACTGGTGCACTGCCTAGCAATCGATTTAACACACCTGAAGACATTGCATTGCTGTTTGCAGATGCAGTAGCTGCTTAATAAACCTACTGGAGAATTCTGTGTGCAGCAGCTCCATTTATGGGAAATGGGTTCTCTCTGCCTGCTGATAGGGCACACTGCACTCACTCTGATGACCTGTAAACACACTATAGGTAATTCCACACAGAAAATGACACTCTAAGAAAGCTTGAGTGTTAGAATTCAGATGAAAGAACCTAGAAACTCTATCAAGAGATGAACCAATGAATCAGAATTCATGGTTTGATCCACTCCTTCCCAGCCCTTACCTACTACCACTCAAGTCCACAATGGAAGGGGTGTTGTGTGACAACACTAATAGACCGAATATTTGTGCCCTCCATCCCTGCCTCATTCGTAGGTTGAACCCTAATACCCAATGTGAGGGTATTTGGAGGCAAGGCCTCTGGAAAGTGATTAGGTCATGAGGGTTCCACCCTCATTTCCCTTCCACCACGTGAAGGCTGTCTACGAACCAGGAAGTGGGCTTTCACTAGAGACCAACTGTGCCAGCATGTTGACCAACTTCCCAACCCCAAGAACAGAAATGAATTTCTATTGTGTATAAGGCACTCAGTCTTTGGTATTGTTACAGCAGCCCAAATAGATGAAGAGACAGCTAGTGCACAGTCTGATTTCGGGTTTCTTCATATCTCAGATAGCAGTTAACAGACCATAAGAAGACAAGACGCCGACCTCATTAAGGATACTTATACATCAAGTGGACTGCCCAGAGTCCTTCCAGAAGTACCCCTTCCCAAGAGCATTACTCTGGCCCAGCTCTACTGCAGAACTAGGACCCATGTTTTTGTTTTCCCAGACGTAGGCTCTGTCTTCAGCTCTCCCATCTCTCACAGGAGCCCAGCTTCTCCCCTAGGATAGCCCATCTCTCCATACCAATCCTGAACTAACATCTGAAATCAGTCCAAATCAGATTCCCAGGAGATACAAAAAATTTTTATTTCAGTACACATCTACAGGATTTATGTATCTGGTCTGGGGCAGGGGAAGGAGGAGATATGTACATAGTTTGTCTGGTCTCCGAGAGAGGGGCAAGTTAGCCTTCACTTCCATACAGACCAGATCCTGAGTTTCAGACATCAGGATATAATGGGAGGGCTCACTCTGCTCCAAAAAAGCTCACACAGCCTGCTCCCAGGAAAGCAAGCCTTCTCCCTTGTCTCCTGCCCACCCTTAAGCCACAAAACCCTTCTGTCTGGCCAGGCCCGTGTTGGTGAACCCCAGGAGAATGTATCCATCTCTTCATCTGTAGCAGCCATACTAGGTCTCTGATACCCCATTTTGGAGCATCCCTGAGGTCAGTCTCTGGAGGTACTGCTGACGCAGAGAGGGCAGCTGGAGATACAGCTCAAAGCCTTCTGGGAGGGCAGGATTAGGGAGCTTATAGTGGAGAAGGTGCTGCCGGAGACCCTGCAAAAGGGGCAGAAACTTTATGAAGTAGGTAGTGAGATCCTATTGAGATTTCCGTGCCCCAAGACCTCTTCTCTTCCCACCCTCCAGGATGTGCCCCATCCTACCTCATTCGTCAGCATCCAAGTCTTCTGCAACATGCTCCTGCGGGCAGCCTTTACCTCGTCCTAGAGGCAGAACAGGGACAGGGGACACTGGGCCAAGGGCTGTACCCATCACTGGCCTTGTCTGGCCCTCATCTCCTCCCCAGATGACCCAAAGGCAGCTCAATCACAGTCTCCCTTCCTCCCTTCAGTATAACTTACTGAACTCTTTGGGTCCTGGGAGAAGATGAAGCTGTTGACATGAGCCACAGCCACAGCATAGAGTACAGGGCACCAGCGTGCACAGAGTGCACCAGTAACCAGGACACGGAAGTAGAGCTGAAGGAGGGCCAGGTTGTCTTCAGGAGGCTCTGTATAGTACTCCAAGGACACAGGCAACTGTGACAGGGGGAATGAGACATGCTGAGGGTGAGGGTGGAATGTCTATCACCGCACAACAGGGTGGATGGCTGGTGGTCACATGGACCAAATCATGAGGGCAGAGATCAGGTCCTGGACAGACGTCCATTCCTATCACAAGGATCAAGGTTAAAGACTAAAGAGCTGAGAAGCAGGGAAAACTGGGAAACTAAGAAGCAGTACTGAATTTCTACTGCCTACCACTACTTTAATCTACTTAAAACTTTCAAAATGTCACATTCACCTGCTTGATTACACTATGAAACCTTTCAAAAGTTCCTTTTCTTAGGACCAGTAACTCTCTAAAAAATCACTCTTAATTCCATGCAGAAAGGATTATGAGAGGGGCACCTGGCTGGCTCAGTCAGTGGAACATACCACTCTTGACCTTGGGATTGTGAGTTTGGATCCAACGATGGGTGTAGACTACTTAAAAAAATAAAAACATTAAAAAAAAAGTGATTAGGCACCTGGGTGGCCCAGTCGGTTGAGCATCCGACTTTGGTTCAGTTTATGATCTAGCGGTTCTTGAATTCAAGCGCCATGTCAGGCTTTGTACTGATAGCTCAGAGCCTGGAGCCTGCTTTGGATTCTGTGTCTCCCTCTCTTTCTGCCCCTCCCCCTGCTTGCACTCTCTCTCAAAAATAAACAAACATATGGGAATGCAAGCTGGTGTAGCCACTCTGGAAAACAGTATGGAGGTTCCTCAAAAAACTAAAAATAGAACAACCCTAAGACCCAGTAATTGCACTACTAGCCATTTACCCACGGGATACAGGTGTGCTGTTTCAAAGGGACACATGCACCCCCATATTGATAGTAGCACTATCAATAATAGCCAAAGTATGGAAAGAGCCCAAATGTCCATCAATGGATGAGTGGATAAAGAAAATGTGGTATATATACATACAATGGAGTATTACTCAGCAATCAAAAAGAATGAAATCTTGCCATTTGCAACTATGTGGATGGAACTGGAGGGTATTATGCTAAGTGAAATCAGTCAGTCAGAGAAAGACAAAAATCATGACTTCATTCATGAGGACTTTAAAAGACAAAACAGGTGAACATAAGGGAAGGGAAACAAAAATAATATAAAAACAGGGAGGGGGATGATACAGAAGAGACTCATAAATATGGAGAACAAACTGAGGGTTACTGGAGGCGTTGTGGGAGGGGGGGATGGGCTAAATGAGTAAGGGGCACTAAGGAATCTACTCCTGAAATCATTGTCACACTATATGCTAATTTGGATGTAAATTTTAAAAAATAAAAAAATTAAATTAAAAAAAATTAACAAACATAAAAAAATGATAATGAAAGAAAGACATAAGGTTTACCTCCAGTGGTATTTGTCATAGTGTTACTTCAAATAGCAGAAAATTAGAAACAATTTTCATGCCCACCAAGGGGTTGATAAAATAAACAGATGCACCTACACAATGAATTATTACATAGTAAAAAATGTTGATTTCTTAGAATATTTAATGATTGGGAAATGCTTATTATGTAATATTAAATTAAATGAAGAAAATTAAATGAAGAAAATATTATGCAGGGATCCCAATTTTATAAAAATATATATGTACATAAAAAGACTAATCCTTAAAAATGTATTTTTGTTTTTTTATATAAAATACTTACATTTTATATACATGTTAAATGTATTTATTAAAATATTTAAAGTTTACCAGAATAGGGCACCTGGGTAGTTCAGTTGGTTAATTGCCCAAATCTTGATTTTGGCTCAGGTTATGATCTCTTGGTTCATGAGTTCGAGCCCCACAACGGGGTCTGTGCTGATGGTGTGGAGCCTGCTTGGGATTCCCTCTCTTTCCCTCTCTCTCTGACCTTTGCCTGCTCACTCTCTCACTCTCTCTCAAAATAAATAAACTTTAAAAAAAAGTTTAGGGGTGCCTGGATGGCCCAGTCAGTTAAGCATCCAACTTCAGCTCAGGTCATGATATCGCAGTCTGTGAATTCGAGCCCCGAATCAGGCTCTGTGCTGACAGCTCAGAGCCTGGAGCCTGCTTCATTTTCTGTGTCTCCCTCTCTCTCTGCCCCTCCCCCACCTGTGCTCTGTCTCTCTCTCTCAAGAATAAACATTAGAAAAAATTAAACAAAAAGTTTACCAGAATAAGATATGATGAAAATAAAAACTCAAACCTTAAAAAAATAGTAACTCTCTACAGCTTATAAGTTTAACCCTTTAGCCTGATTTTTGAGGCCCTCTAAGATTTTATTAGCCTTGTTTCCAACAAGTTCCTAAACTAAAATCTGTTCTAGACTCCTCCCTCTTCCTACCCTGTTATACTCCTTCCTGCCTCTGAGCTTTTGCTGATGCTATTCCACTAGGTACATTCTTTTACTTTTTGAGAGAGACCTTGTGAGTTGGGAGAGACAGAGAGAGAGAGACAGAGAGAGAGAGAGAAAACCCCAAGCAGACTCCACACTCAACAGAGGGCTAGATCTCACAACTGTGAGATCATGACCTGAGCTGAAATCAAGAGGCACTTAACCGAATGAGTCACCCAGGTGCCCCTCCACTAGGTACATTCTGTCCTTCATCCTCAACAATCCAAATTCTATCCAACCTTCAGTGCCCAGGTCAATCTGCACTCTTCCCCAAAGCCTTCTGCTTATGGGAAGCCCACTTTGATATTTCCCTTTTCTGAATCCTGACCTAACATCTAAAATCTGAATAACTTTGAACGTTAGTTTGTAGCACGTCTCTTATCCAGGTTGTAGCAACATGAACAACGAGCTGTAGCTTGTTAATAATATCCAATACGTACTATATGCCAGATACTCTGTGGAGTATCTCCTTTCGTGGAGTCTCTTAATCTCCTCAAAATCCCCAAGAAGTGAGATAAGGAACCTGAGGGCCACCAAAGCTCCCCACTGCTCAGGACCACCCCCAAGGCCCAGTACAGGAAGGCCAGTACAGTACAGGCTGTGCTGGGCTGAGAAAGTACCTGGGTCAGAGGCAGGCCCAGAGCTCGCAAGGCTCCCACATGCTCCCCAAAGAGGGCAAGGCGCAAAGTGACACTGAACCGACGCTGCAGGGGAAGGAGAACCAGAGCTCCAAAGAGATGGTCCCCAAAAGAGACAGCCTCAAAATGCTCCAGGAAGTTGGCATAGAGGTCAGGGAAAGATGTCAGGCCAGGAAGCGGACAATCCAGCTTGAGGTCTGGCAGGACTTTAGGCTGGCAGAGCCGGGCAAGGAGAGCTGCCACCAGACGTTGTATTGGGGATTCCCGGAACAGCTCACTGTCTACCAGGAACACACACATGAGCCGTGCCAGGCGGGCAGCAGGCGGTACAGCCCAGAGGGCCTGGGGGCGCCAGCTTTCCAAGATGAGCACCCACTGCAGAGCCCGCATAGCTGTGCCTACTGTGTCAGCAGGAGGAAGCCCCGAGGGCGTGTCTGAGGCCTGGTGGTAGAGGTGGATCAATGGCAGGAAAGGCCAGTCGGTGGGCAGCAGCGGCTCCTTAGGCACAGGGAGCAGCAGGGCTGGGATTTGCCGTAGCTCCCCTCGGTACAAGGCCTGAGATGCTAGTAGGCTGGCTCGGGCCAGTGAGCAGTGGGTCAGGTAGCAGCTGCGGATGCTGGGGAGGTCCTGGCAGGCCTGAACCAGCAGAGCCCCTCGCCCACACGCAGAGTCCCTGCCACTCCCTAAGGACAGCCGATCAGAGAAGTCAGCTGCCTCTGGACCACCTGATGCTCTTTCCCTGCAATAGAACCCAAAAGCCAAAAATGAGGGTTTGAACCACGGCACTCTGAACACCATGCCACCTCTCCAGGGCTTCCCAGAGGTTCCTAGGTCCAATCCTGCTCCTCCCTGTTCCCCTAATCACTTTCTATGTTGTGTGTGTAGATTAAGAGAATGGATACTAAAGTCAGCTGCTTAGGGGCAGGTTTACGGAACTTCTCTGTGCCTCAGTTTCCTCATAGGAAAATGGGGATAATAACAATACCTATCTCATGGTACAAATGAAACACTTAAAATACAGACAGATACTTAAGGAGATGCCAGACACAAAGTTAGCACTCAGTAACTGTTAGCTATTACTCAAGTATAGCTAGTTTATGCACCTATTTTTAGCTATACAGTCACATTGAAATCACATTATAATTCTCTAACGTGGATATCTTCATCCTCACTTTACTGATGAGAAAATGGAAGCTCCAATAGATGAAGTACAATCCATGCAAGAAAGAGGATTAAACCCAGGTGTTCTAGCTCCAAACTCAGGGCTGCTCTGTCAATAGCCACAACAGCCTCTCAAAGGGCTGAGTTGATGTCACCAACCCTGGACTTACGGGAGGAACTCCAGACGGAATACACAGCTCAGCAGTAGCTCATGGGCGAGGTACTCACTTCCAGGCAGCACTCGGCTCAGCAGGGCCAACACCATACTATGATGGAGAGCGGCATTGACGGCCAGAACTGGCTGGACTGTTGCCTATGAACAGAAGACCAAGGGGTGGGAGGGTGGGTGGGATGTGAGAGGGCACAGAGCAAAGGGAAGTGAGAGTCCATGCAAAGAGGATATATACTGAAGGGTACAGATCCTGGGCACATCTAGATGGGATGAACTGCAGGGGTAGGGATTATGGGGGGGGGGGTGTTGTGGACAGAGGTGGAGAGGGGGCTGGGGCATACCCACCGCTCTCTGGGCCAGGGTGAGTGCCAGGTACTGTAGGTGGTACTCATGGCGCAAGGCCCACGCAGAGAAGGGAGTGAGTTGTGGGGCAGCCATAGGAGCCACACACTGGAGGAAGTAGTTCTGGAGTCCTGGGGCAGCCAATATGGTAGCCAGCTGGAGGAAAGCAAACTTGTTCAGATCTAAAGTGACTTTGATCTCTCTCCTAAAGTTCCCCAGGTGGCTGCCCCCTCCCCAGCCAAACTCAGAGAAATGGGTGCTGGCAAAAGAGACCTTTCTGCCTCAAGTGATACCCTCACCCTTTTGTTCTGACTCCTATCTTGCCCCTCCACCCCAGCCTCCAACCCCTAACCAGGTGCCTATGTCTCACCTGGCCACATAGCCCCTTGTGGATCCGGGCCAAGGTGTTGAAGAGAGACAGGAGGGCAGTGAGGAACGGGAAGGGTGAGGCTGAGCCAGCCAGACTGAGAGAGGGGCGTCCTCCTGTGCAACCCAGTGACACCAGGCTGGGGAGAGCTTCAGGGGCCGGAACACAGAACTGCGGGTTGCAGAGAGGGGAGCAGCATCTGGAGGCAGAATGAAGAAGCTGAGGGGGGCTCTGGCCTGATGTACATCAGGCTAGAAAAGAGCTGCTTGGTCTGCGACCAAGGCCCACAGGAACCTGGCTATATGTACCAGTACCCACATTCCTCAGAGCCCTCAAGTGCTGCTTGCTAGGGACTCAGGTTTCCTTCAGGCTGAGAAGGTCTACTTGGGATGGGCCAGGGAGCTAGATCTAGGAGTCCTACAGGGAGTCAAACGGCCTCCTCCCTACTGCCCCCACCTCCCAACCACACACACACACACACACACACACACACACACACACACACACACACACTACATACCTAAGAGAATCCCACAGGCTGCCCAGAGTGGGTGGGTGCAGTAAGGGTAGCAGCAGCCCCTCTGACAGGCGCTCCATATCCTGAAGCCAATCCCCTGGGCACAGGCTTGGCTAGAAGACCAAGGGGCTCAATGAGCTGACAGCAAAAGGAGATGCATTCTCCTAGACCCTGTGTACCCAGGCCAAGCCCATAACTTCCAAGAGCCCAAGAGTCAGTGTTTGTAGGCTTCTGCCTTCTGACCCTTCTGGAGAGAGAAAAGACCCTGAGGTTGCCCCGACACCCTCTGTCCTCAGAGCATGAAGTCTCCAGGGAGACAGAGCTGCTGCTTGGGGTTCTCTGGTCCCCACCAACACAGTTCCCTGACAGCTCCAATGGATATGGAAGCAGAAAGAGGAAGGTGGGAGGGAAAAGGCGGAGAATAGGAAAAAGTGGAATGGGGAGGTAGGAGTGGAGAGGTCGAGACAGAGGGAGACACAGGGTGGTATGTTAAGATGGGGGCAGGCGCCCAGGATATGGAGGAAGGTAGGCAGGCAACACTCACCTGCTGGCTCCAGGCCTGGTAGTATGCATCCAGGAAGAGTAGGCAGGCAGTGGGCACTGGGCCTAGAGCATGCCAATTCTCAGATCTGGGCAGCAACTTCAAGGTCTGTCTTAGAAAGGGCTCCACAAGGGGTTGGAGCCCGGACACCTGTGTCCAAGTGATCAAGGAAGGAGTGGCCGACAGACTGGCCTCAGCAGAGTCACTAGAGGAGTGCCAAAGGGGTCACAGTCAAGGTCTGGCTGCCTTGACTCCTCCATAAGGTCTACCCACCCTCTCACTCTGGAGGAGTGCTCCCACCTGTCCTGAAGCTCAGAGCTATAACATACCTGCTGGACTCAGGGACAGTGCTACTGGCTGCCAGGGTCAGCTGGGTGAGCAGAGTGAGCAAGGAGGCTATCCGCTGCACAGACAGGGGCTGAGGGGGCTGGGTGCTGAGCTCCTCTGGCACAGCCTGCAGGGCCCGCATCAGCACTGGGTATAGCTCCCTGGGGGAGAATGATTACTGCCTTTCAGTGTCCAAAGACACTGGACATGGAGACACATGACACAAAGCAAGGCACTGCCCCAAGGACCTGCAGTTTGGTTAAGGAGGCTTGGGAGAAAGAGGCCCCAGGGCTGGGCACTCTTGGAAGGCTTCAGAGGGAAGGAAGGCTGGAGGCTGAAGGGAATGAGGGTAGACCTTCCAGGCTTCCTTCCAACAAGGGATTTAAATCTGATTTCACAAAGCTACTAAGGCTGTTGTGCACAGAATGTGGTTAACTCGGCTTTTTTCTACTGTCCTCTGGCTAGTCCTGGCCCCCAAGCCTTCTTCATTCCTCCCAGAATCCCCTCTTCCTCATCCTCAGCCTCCCTCTGAGCTTGAAACCTTGAGCAAGGCTGAGTCATCAGATTAGGCCAGAGTACAGAACCGGAGAGGTCTGTAAGAGAGCCTACTCTTGTCTCTCCTCACCTGTAAAGGTCACTACCCTGGCCATAGGAGGCAGCCACAGCCCACAAACGGAAGGCCTCAGTGCTCAGCATCTCAGCTTCCTCTGGGGGCAAGGCCATTTCCTGGGGAGCCTCTGCTATAAAGCGGCACAGGCGGCTCCGGAGATCGAAGCTGCTCAGCTGAGGGTGAGAGGGCAGAGAGTCTGAACATCACAATCAGCAGGGAGCCCAAGTAGCCTCAGGTTCTCTTACTATGGAGACTGGCTCAACTCAACCCTGTTCCAGGCCACTCTCGTGCTACAGGGTCTTAACTCTGGACCAGGATGAAACTATCTCATCCATCCCTCCCTCCCGCTCCACCTTCCTTCCCTCTCTGCCTCTCCCCCCCTTCATTTTAGCAAGCACCTGCTTGGCCCCTTTTCTAGGGCTACTTGGCTATGGGTGACGGCCGCCCATCTGTAAGTGGCTCTTCTGGTCTGGGCCCATCAGTTAACGAAAGCACAAGTAGGCCTATAGGATACACTATAATCTAGATGACTAGGTTTCTGGCTGGTGGTTCCTACTGCATTTCTAAGCAACTGGATCAGAGATCAGAAAAGGAAGATGGCATGAGACAGTTACCCAGAGTCCAGAGGCCATGCTTAGCCCCCAACCCAGCCCTGTCTTAAGCCCCTCATCCCTCGACCTTTGTCCTGCTCACCAGCCGGGCAGCAATATTCCTACCAGCCGAGGCCAGGACACGAAGTAGTTTCATGGCAGTGGCACAGGGCACTTTGTGTAGACTGAGGACAGGCCCCACCCCCATGGGGGACCAGCTGGTGGGCAGGAACTCTCGAACCACGGTCTCTATTAGTCGAGGGCACTCCAGGACCTGTGGGGGTCAGGAAGAAAAGGGAAGTAGGGAAGTAGGGAGGCTGAGGGTCAGCAATGGGGTCAGCTAGGCTCTTTGTGCATTCCTTGTCTCCTTCTCGTTCTTACCCTTGTGGCTGACTCCAGGGAATGCCGGGCCAGACGGATGAGCACAGCCAGGATATCAAGGACCACAGAAGGGGCTGGGCAGGTCACCTCTAGCACGTAGCGCAGCCGTGGCAGCAGGTTGGTAGCCAGAAGCCCCTGGTGATCAGAGAGATAAACCCAGTGCCAAAAGCAACTGAGCCCCAGGCCTTGATGACCCCTCTTGCCTAAGATGTGCTCGCTTCGAGGTCATGCGACAGGTGCAGCTGCCCCAGCATTTTACCTTGATGATGTCATGTCGGGCCAAGTCAGATGGAGGCCGGTTTCCTTCCTCAGGGCTCTTTCTTTTTGCTTTTTCTGCTGGGGCCTCTTCATCTTCATCCTCATCGTCCTCCCTATCCTCCTGGCTGGGCATCAGAGGAAACGTCAAAGCTCCATGGTACCAGGAGAAGGAGCTATCGAGGAGCTCCTGACATGAGAGAGAAGGGTGTGGGAAGAAGAGGAAGGAGTCAGGCCCAGAAAAAGCAGCAGCAGCAGCCACCCACCCAGAACAGAAAGGCAAGGCTGCTGGGCTTTGGGGCCCATAGAAGGCAGTGGTGCTGCCATCCCATTCTCTGCTCTGCCTGGCAAAGCCTGGGCAGTGAGGGCATGTCCAGCAACAGGAGTAGGAATGCTGATGCCTCAAAGCCCTACTCCTATCTGTGCTGTACCTCATCTCCAGGAGCCACCAGCAGAGCCTGAAGAGCCCGGACGGCAGCTGCAATGACTGCGTCCACTCTGTCATCCAGGGAGAAGCGCAGCAAGAAGAGGAAACCAGCATCCAAGAGGAGGCGCAAGACACTGCCCACTAGCCGGTCCCCAAACTCGCCAGCCTGGGCCTTGGGGATAGGATAAAACTTTGCTGAAGATGTAGAAGTTAGAGTCTTTGTCCTAAACCCTTCACTTGCCCACCTATGACCCTGGGTTTATCCCATTCCCAGTCTGCCCCAGAGACAGTTGGTGTATGGGCTAAGGGGCCAGAATGAAAAGGGCAGGAGGTGGGGAAGTCTATGGTTGGGGGAGGAGGCGTGGGGACAGGCAGGACCAGCCAGCAGTCCACTCACCCTGCTGATGACCTGGGCCAACACATGCAGCGCTAGTGCTCTCTGCTGGGACACCTGGCTGCGCGTGAGGTGGAACAGCTCCTGCAGGGAGTACCCCGCTCTCTGGGGCAGGGACAAGAAATCAGCAGCCAGGACACAGGGCAGCACCCCAACCAATACACAGAAATGCCTCCATTCTAGGCACTGACTTAGTTGTCCAGGGGAAGGCTAAGATAAGTAAGTGATATCTCTTGCCTCTGCTCTCCATGGATCCTCAAACTGGTAAAGAAGATGGGACTTGCACACGAGTAACCATGCCATAAGGCAGATAGGGAAGAATTCAGTAATCAGTGTTTAATTTACAAGAGAAGAGAGAGAGAGAGAGAGAGAGAAGGGGGACCTGGAAAAGTGATGAGGTCTCAGTGGGTAGGTAGAGCTTTGATGGCCTGAAGAATAAGCCCTGGAGGTCCTTGAGCACACGGCGTACATGGCAAGTGGGCTCCAGAATGGCGCAGGAGTGAGGAAGGCAGAGCTACAGGGGCAGCGGGGATAGAGGGTCGGAGGACTGTCTTGCCAGGCTAAAGAGCCAAGACTATTCTGTGAGCAGAAGAGAGCCAGGAAACTTTCCGAGGCACGGCACAGCCTGAGCGGGGCCAGAGGGAATCAGTATGGCAGTCCCATGAGGGACGGATGGCATGGCTGAGAGAGTGGAAGACATGGTGACTGAGCAGGTAAGAGGGAGCAAGGCTCTCCTTTAGAAAGCCTCAGACGAAGCGACATAGAACTGGCAAGTTCAGGGAACTGAACGGAATGTGAAGGAATGAGGAGAAACATTTTGAGCCCAATAACCTATGGACACCAAGGCTGAGAACTGGAATAGAGTACACAGAAGGTCCGAGGCAACTGACCAGAGGTCCTTTTCCACTTGCCAAGAGCTGCCCAGTCCTCCCTGGGCCCCATGCCTCACCTCTGCCTCTTCTCCATGGTGGTGCAGGCCCAGATGGGTGGGCAGGTCCACATCAGGGGCCAGAAGCTCTCCCTGAAGACTAAATCGGGCCTGCATCCTCTAACGGGAAGAGAAAGAAGACTATAGGCTGGGGATGCAGCAACTTACCCATACCCACTCCTCACCCATCTCCCGGGCCTCCGGTCCTGACTCTATGCCTGAGTGGAAATGGAACTTCTTTGGCCCCAGGGGCCAGGCAGGGTGGTGGGAGAGGAGGAGGAGTGCAAAGGAGAAATGCTTCTCCAGCTCCAGGGAAGAAAATGGCCTGAGTCCTGGGTGCAAGGGCCCCAGCCCCATTTCCGGCCCACTCCACCCCCTGTAGGTCAGCTGGCCCTCCTCACCTCCTGCGTTTGCTGCCGCCGGAGTGGGGGCAAGTCCTGGGTCCACTGGAGCTTCTCCAGCTCCACAGTGTCCATGTGCAGCCATTCTTTGTGGGGCGTCACAGGTGGTGCCAGAGCTAGGAAGATGGAAGCAGAGTAGTAAACCCTAAGGGGCTCAGCTCGGTGGTCCACTGGGGTCCTGGCCATCACCCAGCGGTTGCCACATGCACCTCTGCCCAAGGGTCTGGCAGCCTCTGCCTTCAGCTATAGTTAAGTAGCATGGCCCAGCAGCTAGAACCCCTGGGAACTGGACAAATGTCTCAGATATGGGAGAACACACCTAGTCCAGGGCTCTAGCCCCTTGCTCATCCCAAGGATTTGCTGGAAGGGGCAAGAGAAAGTGGAGGAGGTAAGGAAGAGGAAAGAGAGGGAGCAGAGGAAGAAGGGAGGACCATATATATCAGGGACAACATAGCTCTCAACTGTCTAGTACCGACCTTCTCAAGAAGCAGGAGAGTGGGCAATGAGGGACAGCTATCCTGCTTCTGCAGGGCAAGATACAGAAACATACACCCAGGACACCCCCCTGCTTCTCCCCCCCTCCCCCGCCCAGACCTGCTCAGCTGGCCTGGACCTCACGGAGGGGCAGGAGGCTCCTGACTTCCATAATTCAATTTCTTCATTTGTTAATCACTAATAAAATAATCCAGGTCCTGGGAAATGAGTGCTCCCACTGGCCTCTCTGCTTTGGGTCTGGCATGTTCGTAAGGCCTGTGTCAGACTCTTCTCCCATCATCACCCTGGCCCTGCCATCTTGCTCATAACACTGACAGCAGAGGCAGAAAACTGTAGGGTGGCTAGAGCCAGGGCTGGGGCAACTCTTGCAAAGGCAGGCTGGAGATGATCTGCAGGGGGAGGGGCCATTCAGCCATCATGCTCTGCTGCTGCTTACCAGGGAAGAGCGAGAAGGAGTGGCAACAAAGCAAGAAAACAGGAAGCATATGCAGGAAGAATATATGCATCAGCAAATGAAGACTGATTTCCAGATGATAATGGAAGATTAATGTTAGATGTCAAGGACAGAGAAGATTCTCTTCTTTTCCCATCTGCCAAGCCTAGACGGGATACTTCCCTCTACTTTTATTCCCCAAAAGATGTACCCCTTTTTCCAAACCTGGGGCTTCTGGCTCCAGCTCGTCTTCCTGCCTGGGCTCACTTGGAGAAGTTGGCACAGTGGGTTCCTCTCCAGTGACCTCAACAGAGGGTCCTCCTGGTCTCTGCTCCTCTGTGGCCTTCTCTCCTGCTTGCTCATGGACATGGCTGTGGGACCTCAAGAAGGCAACCAAGTTGGGATCTAGGGAAGAGGATGGAAGGGACAGTGGGTGTTGGTGGATCCTCCCCAGCCTTGTACAGACCTGACACCTGCTGAATGTTGCCTGCCTATGAGTGCCAAGGCCAGGACAAGCCATTTCCTCCTCCTGGCCTGAACCCGCTGGGCTCTCTTGGGGCTTCAATGACCCACACCTGTCCCTAGGACCTGCCCACCCACCCTTCTCTCCATCTTTCACAGTCCCCTGGCCCAGGTTTCCACCTATCCCAGTGCTTGGCTCCAGATCAGAGGCCCAAAGTAAGTGGCTGTGGAATAAATGAATGAATGTTGACTAGAGCCAAAGAGAAGGCATTTAGGGGAACAGTTCCTCTCTCTTTTAGCTAATTTATTTACACACAAATATTTACTGAAACCTAATCTATGTATGCTCTATTAAGGTGCTAGATACACACTTTGGAACAAGACTGACTTGGTGCTACTGTTTTGGTGAATAGAAACTAGGAGGGAGGTATGGCAGAGTTGAGTGTCATATAATAGAACATGTCATAGCCGTACTAGATAGAGCATAACTACATTACATTAGAGTACGTTACACTAGAGTAGTACAGGATACACAGTGTAGTGGTTAAGAGCAGGGACTGTCAGACCTCACAGACCTAGGTTTACATCTCATCCATGTTCTTTACCAGCCATATGACCTGGGGGAGAATTTCTTCAAGATATGACACTCAGTTTCTTTTCATAAGTAAATGAAATTAGTACTTACAGGAACCATTCGAGGACAGAATGAAATAATGCATTCAAGTACTCAGCAAAAAGCCTGGCATACACAGTAAGCCTTCATTAATAAGTGGCAGTCCCTTCCTAGCCTGGCCTCGGCTGCAAAGACTGATATGCCATACCGAGCTGAGCTAGCAGCCGCTGCTGTTCTTGCAGGATCTCTTCAGGAGCCATGGCTTGTAGTTTTGCTATGTTCTCTTCATGGATGGTCTGGGCTTCCTGCTCAGCATCCTGGCTCCTGAGCCCCTTCCCTGTGACTAGATTGGGTCCCTGGAAGCTGTGGCTGCCCCATGGAAGCTGGTAGCCCTGCTCCCTAGGTGTGAGTGCCTCACAGGATGCAGCACCTGGAAGAAGTGTATGATTAGTTTCACTGCCTCACCCAAGCCTAATCCCGTTAGTCCTGGAGACAGAGGGAGGCCCCAGAGATTTCCCAGGCAAAGAGTGGAGGCCCCTCCCCACAGCCCACACCCCCACAACACAAACATAGGCTGGGCCGGGTGGTGACCTCTCTACTCATTTTTCCCCTTTTAGAGGGATGTTTCCCTAAGAAATATCCTACTTTCTGACTCTTCTCTTAGATGTCCAGTCATCTGCCTCCAGAAGCCTGCCTCCGGCTCTTCTGTTAATAATTTGCATCATTAAAGGAATCTTGGCCTTTATCTTTATTTTATAGTCCCTGCCAGATATCTCTGACTCCTTCCTTCTTCCTAGAGCCGAATAATGGCCTGCACTCTCCCTGCACCTAAGACTCAGATGTGGACCCAAGCCATCCATACTCAATAGTGTATGTAGGGATAAGGGACAGCTTCCTCTTCAGATGGCTCAAATGCCACTTAAATGTGCCTTCCTGGGTCGCCTGGGTGGCTCAGTTGGTTAAGTGTCTGACTCTTGATTTCAGCTCAGATCATGATCTCACGGTCCTGAGATTGAGCCCCATGTTGGGCTCTGCACTGGGTGGAGACTACTTAAGATTCTCTCTCTCTCCCTCTCCCTCCCCCCGCAAAATAAATAAATATGCCTTCATATTTGAGGGGGAGAAGACACATACCCAAAGGTGACTCTATGATTGTATATTAGAAAAAGGGCGAGCCCAAGCCTCCTCAACCTCAGCTTACCCTCTAGTGGATCCAGGGTAGACACAACTTCTCTAACTGGTGGGACCCTAGCTTCAGACACTCTCTTTGCTGCAATTTCTTGGGCAAAGATGCTTCTCTTACCAGATGTTGCTGACTTCCCCTATGGGCAAAAAGAAAACCCAGGTGACTGATGCTCCTTACCCCGTCCTCTTCTCAAACTCTTTACACTAAGGCCACTGGAACAAAGGGATAAAAGGGTCTTGCTTCATCTCCAAGGGTCACAACCCTATTTCTCAGAAAAAGCAGTGCTCTATAGGACAGGTCTTGAAGTCTGACAAATCTGGGTTGGATTTCTGGCTCCTGTATCTATTAGATGTGTGGTGTTGGACAAGTTATTTATCTTTTCAGGGTCTCAGTTTCCTCACCTGGAAATGGGGATAATGATACCTACCTTACACGGCTGTTATGAGGACTAAGTAACGCGTGTAAAGTGCTTAGCATGGCGCTGCTTTAACAAGAGGGTTGCTTATCATTATTCAGATTCTCTGCCTGAGGAAGATGCACTATGGGGCATCTGGGTAGCTCAGTTGGTTAAGTGCCGGACTCTTGCTTTCAGCTCAGGTCATGATCTCACTCACATTTTGTGAGTCTCAGCCCCACAAGCCCCTATCAGGCTCTGTGTTGATAGCACGGAGTCTGCTTAAGATTCTCCCTCTCCCTTTCTCTCTGCTCCTCCTTGGCTCACATTCTCTGTCTCTATCTCAAAAAAATAAATAAACATTAAAAAAAAAAAAGAAAAAGGAAGAGGCACTATAAGGCTCATCTGAATGTCCCCTAAGCACCATCTAAGCACCGTGCCTACCTGTCTCTCCTGTGAGCGATGGAACACAGGAGGGAAAGCAACGCCACTGGGCACAGGCAGATTCACAGCCACTGAACTTGTATCTCGTTCCTGCAGCAACAAAGCACAAAGTAGTGAAGATACCAAGCTTTCCCCAGACTGGACACTATCCCCCTAGCCCCAATTCTGTATGACTAGAGTCTCTCTCTAGGGAGAAATGGACCCACTTTGCTTCTTAGGGGACAGTGTTTCTAAAGCAGACCCCAAACTGACTGCAGGGGGAATAAAGTCCCACCTTTCTGAATCACCCTCTACTCCTAAGGCTCACCACCCCTACCCAAATATCCTTGCTGTCCTAGGAAAACTTGTCCTACTAAACAAGGGTGAGACGCACAACGATCTTAGTCAAGACAGCAGTGATGTGTTGATCGTGCCTATTCAGCCTCTCTTCAGGATCCTCATGTTCAGGCGGGGGACGGCCAGGGCTGGGTCTGGCTCTCTTCGGGGGAGCAGGAACCAAAGCTGGGGGCAAATCTGGGAGATCTGGGAAAGAAAAAAAACCTCAGATGTGAGGATACCCACACCTTTCCAGGAAGAGACTGAGGGCAGGAGGAAGCCAAAGAAAGAAGGGCAGTTGCCGTGGGGCCCTGGCTCAAGCTGTGTCACCTTGGGCAAAGTATGTAAGCTCTGTGAAACTTAGTTTCTGCATGTGTAAAATGGGGCTGCAGCAACAGAGATTATGCAGTGTCTGAAATAATGACGGGGAAAAATCCAACCACATCAGGAAGAGGGAGAGGACATTCAGGTCATATCCTCTCTCGTTCCTCAGCCTGACACCCACAATCACTCACTGTCCAGCGTCACCACATCCCGATGATCTTGTAGCAGAGGATGGTCCAGGTTAGTGTCGCCACCTCTCCTACTTCCTTTCTTCACCAGTTGTACTGCTGGAGCCGCACCAGCTGCAAGAAACTGACTCTGGAAACGCAGCAGGTCCACCTCTGACTCCCCTGGCTTTGGTCTGGACAGCATCTTGACACTCCAGCTGCCTCTCTAGAGCAACTCTTTCCAGCACTGCTTTGGTGTGGTGATTCTCTCTCATTCACACCTACAAGCAATAAAGTTGATAGCCCTCTGCAAGCGAATCCTGATTCTCTTTATTGTGTATCAGAGACAACTCTTTTCTTGGGTTCACATCAACTCATTTCTTCTCACTCATACCTTATTGCCATTCCCTCCCTATACAGCCCTCCCTGATGTCACCAGCCTAACAACAAAGTTTATTGCCGACTTAAAGTTGTTTACAATCTGTGGATGATAAAAATTTTCAGGAACAGCTGTAGGGAACCTAAGAAAAATGCCATCAGGAGACAGGCAGATAAATGTCATATCAAGGAGTAATGATTCTGTATCAAAATGGAGAGAACATGCCTGGCCTAAAGGTGTTCAAATTATTAAGCAACTACAACAACAACAACAACAACAACAACAACAACAACAAAACCTTGGGCTATAAAAAACAACATATAAAAATCATCTGTATTTTTATACACCAGCAAAAAGAACAATCAGGAAATGAAATTAAGAAAACAATGTCACTGACAATCGCATCAAAAAGAACAAAAACTCTTAGGAATAAATTTCACTAAAGGAGTACTTGTACACTGTCGGGCCTCACAACTGCCCCTAGGGCTCTGCGGTCGCGGACACTCCCGGACCACTCGAGTCAGCAAAGAAATCACCGGATCCCAGCCTATGCAGCCCGCTGATGGTGGGCCGCGGCCGGGATCTCCACACCGAAGAGGCCGCGGCCACTCCAGTGCACAGCAGATACATTCAGGGAGGCTCCAACAAGGAAGCTGGATACCCTACCCCAGAGTCCTCCCCCGGGGAACCCTGAAATCCGTCCCTCCAGCGCAGCCCCTTACTTCCTCTAGGATCGCCTGGGCGCCGCCATCTTGCCCCGCAAGTGCCACGCTTCCGCCGCCACCAGGTTTGAACATCCGCCCCGCAGCCCAGCCCCGCCTTTCCAGGGCCTGGCTCCACCCTTTCTGGGATTGCATTCTGGGCGCCCAAGACCCCCCGTACCCCCCTTTTTTTTGTTTAAGTTTATTTAAGTAATCTCTCCACCCAACTTGGAGCCTGGGCTCACAACCCGGAGGTCAAGAGTCGCATGCTTTTCCGGCTGAGCCAAGCCAAGACGCCCCTGCGCTCGGGACCCTTGAGGGGGAAGATGCACGGCTTGCCCTGCCCTCCACTACCCCACCAGGTAAACTCTATGCCAACACTGAGAACACTCATCCTTCGGATGTGCAGCAGACACAGGCCCTTCTACACACACGACACCCGTGACAGAAGGCAAAGTGTACTTCAGACGATCCTTCTGCACTCACCAGCCTGGATAATCACATCCTAAACCCAGCGCCCAAGTTTCTGGGCAGCACCCAGCAACCTACAAACACCAAGGTGACCTCCCCAGTGCATTTATTGGTGACCAAGAAGGTAAGCATGTAAAAGGAAAGGCAAGGCTTAAGGAAAGAAACACTGTAGGAGTGATGGTGGTGAGGAGAGAAGAAAACAGTCTCCTGATCCCCTTCCTGAGCATCCTGCCTCTGTTCACTGCAGTGTCTCTTCTTGGAAATCCTCTCTTTCTTCTCTCCCACACCCTACCCCTAAAGTCTTTCTCTCCCTTTAAGGCCAAGCTGAAGTGAACTCTAAAACCCCTGCCAACCAGGTCTATTCACTGAACTTTCCTTGAAATCTTACACCTGCACCACTTGTGTGGCTTGTTGGGAATGCACTGCCAATTATCAACTATTACTGGCCACCTTTTCACAAGCATGTATGCTATTCTCTTGAATAGACTGAGTTCCTTGGGGGCACCAGGCCCTCTTTGTTGCATCCATAGTGCTCAGCACCCAGCATATGGCCATGAAAATAGGACCTTAGTAAACCACTGCTTGATTGAAGGCTATGTTAGGGAAGCCAGTGTTAGTCCATTCATCCTTAAACTTTAGCAGGCATCAAAATCACTTTGAGGGCTTGTTAAAACAGATTACTGGGCCTCACCCTCAAGAGTTTCTGAATCAATAGGTCTTGGATAGGACCCAAACAAATTTGCATTTTTAACAAATTTCTAAGTATTCTATAGAATCATTCTTTAGTTCTCTTGGTCTCAACTGTAGCAGTAAATTTCAGCTACTAGTATTTAGCCATCTTTGGGGTCCAAAATAGTCCTGGGCCTGGTCAGAAGTTATGGGGAGTGAGGGAGGAGAACTGGAACCAGAAATGCTGGAAGAATGATAGTAGAAAATCATTGTTTGCAACCACCAATGAAATAATCGCTCCAGGCAACTATCATTAATGACTGATAAAACTATTGGGGGGGGGGGTGCCTGGGTGGTTCAGTTGGCTGAGCGTCTGATTCTTGATTCCAGCTCAGGTCATGATCCCAGGGTCATGGGATTAAGCCCCACATCGAACTCTGTACTGACAGTGCAAAGCCTGCATGGGATTCTCTCTCCCTCTCTCTCTGCCCTTCTCCCCTGGTTGCACTCTCTGTCTCTCAAAATAAATACATAAGTTAAAAAAAAAAACTGTTAAGTGAAAGGTTGATTAGGATTTTATGTATGATGGATCAGGTTGCCAATTTATGAACAACAAACCTTAACATCACTAAAAGTGAGACCACTGGACATAATGTGTCCCCGATGTGATACAATTAGAAGTAAAAACATTTCCCAAGAAAGTTTCATGCCAAAAAATTGGAACCAAATCTAGTGAAGCATCTAGATCTAACTACTAATCTACAGGAAATATGGGTGTTAGAGGAACATGTTAAATGATAACATGAGGATACAATTAACAAAACCCAAATTGTGGAAAATTCTACAAATGACCCAGTTTCTTCTATAATAGATTCTTCTCTTATATATTTACAAATACATAAGAGATTATCAATGAAATATATGGCCCTTCTTTGGATCCTGATTCAAACAAACCTAATATAAAAAGACATTTTTTGAGACTGTTGGGGAAAATTAAACACAAACTGGGTTTTATATGATATTAAGGATTTTTAAAAAAAATTATTGGGTATGGATGTGTTTTTTTGAAAAATAAACTTTATTTTAGACTAGTTTTAGATTTACAGAAAAATTGCAAAGAGTTTCCATTTACCCAAAACATAGTTTCTCCATTTTTTTAAGATTTTTTTTTTTTAAAGTAATCTCTACAACCAGCATGGGGCTCAAACCCACGACCCTGAGATCAAGAGTTGTCCACTCCACTAACTGAACCAGCCAGGTGCCCCTCATTTTTTAAATAAAGTTTATTTATTTATTTATTTGAGTTATCTCTATCCAACATGGGGCTCAAACCCACAACCCTGAGATCAAGAGTCATGTGCTCTTCCAACTGAGCCAGCCAGGCATGCCCCCCATTTTTAATGTTTTACTTCATTATTTATTCTAGAGAGAGAAGGATAGGGAGAGGGGCAAAGGGAGAGAGAGAGAGAGAGAGAGAGAGAGAGAGAGAATCTTCAGCAGGCTCCACACTTATCACAGAGCCTAATGCTGGGCTCCATCCCACAATTCTAGGATCCTTCCACTCTGAGACAAAGTCAAGAGTCAGTTGCTCAACCAAGTGAGCCACCCAGTTTTTTAAAGTAAAGTCTACCCCCAATTTGGGGCTTGAACTCAGGACCCCAGGATCAAGAGTCACGTGTTCTACTCACTGAGCCAGTCAGGTGCTCCAGTTTCCCGTTTTTAACATCTAACATTCAATGGTACATTTGTTAGACCAATGAACCAATATTGATACATTATTACCAACTAAAGTCCATATTTTATTCATATTTCCTCAGCTTTACCCTAATGTCTTTTCTCTGTTCCATAAGAACATTTAGTTGTCATGTCTCCTTAGGCTCCTCCTGGTGTTGACAGTTTTGTAGACTTTTTGTTTGTTTGTTTGTTTGTTTGTTTGTTTTTTTAATTTATTTTTGGGACAGAGAGAGACAGAGCATGAACGGGGGAGGGGCAGAGAGAGAGGGAGACACAGAATGGGAAACAGGCTCCAGGCTCCGAGCCATCAGCCCAGAGCCTGACGCGGGGCTCGAACTCACGGACCGCGAGATCGTGACCTGGCTGAAGTCGGACGCTCAACCGACTGCGCCACCCAGGCGCCCCTGTTTGTTTGTTTTTGATGAGTTGGACAGAGTAGTACTGGTAGAATGTATAGAATGTCCTTCAGTTGGGTTTTGTCTGATGTTTTTCTCATGATAATACTGGGGTTATAGGTTTTGGGGAAGAACAACACAGGGATGAAATGCTATTTTTATCACATTGTGTCAAGGCACCTACTACCAATATGACCTACGACTGTTGATGTTAACCTTAATCACCTAGAAATTTCAGATCTTTGTACTGTACCACCGCTGCTTCCAATCCCATCCTCTTTGGAAGGAAGTCACTCTGCGTGGCCCACACTTGAATGTGGAGGCTTGCTTCCTCTCCTTAAGGGTGGAGTGTCTACCTAAGTTATTTGTAATTCCTCTGCATGAGAGATTTGTCTATGCTCCCCATTAACTTATTTATTCAAAATATTTGGCCCTTTGATAGACCTCATCATTGTGTGTGGGGAGGATGGGGGAGGGTTTGGGTTTGGGTTTTTGAGCAGTTCTTTTTGGCCCTGTAAGATGCTCTGAGATCATTTTGTATATTTTGTGCCCAATCCTGGAATCAGCCATTTCTCCAAAAGTCCTTAGTTCCTTTTATTGGGAAGTGGAGTTAGAAATCAAAATTTGGGTGCTAGGTATGTTCATTGCTACTGAGGTGTCTTACTTTTAGGCCCTTCTCAACTGACAAAAGAAATATATCTATATATTGTTATATGTGCATATCTATAAATATTTCTATACATAAGCAACTGAATTTATATATGGATGAGGTTTTTATTTGTTAAGTCTGCTACAGTGTAATATTTATAGCTGAAATAATAATATGGCTAAGATTTGCTTTTAAGAACTCCAGGAAAACAACAAAAAATGGGAAAACAGAATACAATTGGCTAAGATAATCTGTGAAGTGGAGTGATAATTACATTGGGGATTATACTGTACTTTGGTCTCTACTCATATATATATTTAAAATATTTCATAATAAAAAGTTAAAAAAAAAAGTCACTGGCCAGGCTGTAGTTAAAGAGGATCAAAAAGAGAAATACAGACAGCTAGATATACAAACAAATATACTCACGCTCACACATATATTTCCTTTGTCAGTTGACAAAGGCCCTTACACATGGAACTCTTCCTTTCAGGGCCATTCCCTAGATGAAATTTTTTTTTTAATGTTTATTTATTTTTGAGACAGAGAGAGACAGAGCATGAACGGGGGAGGGTCAGAGAGAGAGGAAGACACAGAATCTGAAGCAGGCTCCAGGCTCTGAGCTGTCAGCACAGAGCCCGATGTGGGGCTCGAACTCACGGACCGTGAGATCATGACCTGAGCCGAAGTCGGATGCTTAACCAACTGAGCCACCCAGGCACCCGATTCCCTAGATGAAATTTTGAAGAGGACACATTTTTTCTTCCACACATTTAGACCCATCTGCTGTTTCAGAAACCTCAAACTTATTGCTCTCTCCTACCTCCTAAGTTTGCTTTTTGGGAAAAACTCTGACCATTTGAAAGTCCCTCTGTGACTCTACATCCAAGTTCGGTCTCTCCTAGGGATTTACCTTTCTGTTTCATCTTCAGCTGGGCAGGGAATGGCACTGTTTCTGACTCAGGAGCTTCAGGCAAGGGGTGTTTTGCAGGCACAACTGGCATCACACCTGCAGGCAGTTTTCCTCCAAGCCCTGGAGTGGATTCCCTGCCTTCTCTAAGGTGATGGAGAGCACAGTCTTCGACCTTCCCATTCCCTAAGTGGAATTTCCCAACTTTCAATGGGTCCCAAGGATCCATTCTTTCTTAGTAGCTGGGAAATAATGGGTCCTTGGTCACAGGGCAGTGAGACTACCTTGACCCCATCGCTCACCTTGGTTACTTCTTGGTCCACCCACTCTTGCCTGAGTAGGAAGGACAGGAAGGTCCTAACTGAAAAAGAAGCTGAAGCAGATGCTTCCTGAAACTGCTGGAAATTGCCATCAGGGAGTTCTGCTACTATGGGCAGATGGTTTTTATTTTTATTTCCAGGTTTGTCTGTGTCCTCTCTATCTATCCCTGGCCTCCTTGAGCAGTCCTGGATCATAAAAGGCAGAGTGGGCAGATACTTACTTCATCCAAGTAGGGAGATACCATGGCCCAACCTAGCTCCATCCATAATAATGGGTTGCTGCTGGCCTTTCCTCTCCCTGTATCCCCTTCTTACTCCCCTGGGATAGATCAGAGCTGGCTTTGGTACTGTTCTGAGGACAGGAACTCTTGGGACAGCTGCTCCTGCATTATGTCAAATACATTTCCTGTTGATTTGATTAGTTTCATTCGAAGCAATGCATTTATGAAAGGAAGGGAGATTTTGCAGGCATGAATTTGCACAGGCAGCCAACCTCCTTCAGACACACACACACACACACACACACACACACACACACACACGCATTTTCTCCCCATCCACCCACAAAGTGTCAGTCACATTTAGAGTTTGCACAAATGCACACCCTCCCTCATACATCACAATGCACACCCTCTTACCCACCTACACACTTCTTCCACAAAATCACACCTGCTCACATACCCTTAAAGCATGTTCCATGCCAGAAAGAGAGAGAGACAGAGATACATAGAGAGATGGGGTAGATAGGTAAGAAGAATGGGTTTCGAGGGCTCAGGAAAGCAAGCACTCTATGTGGGAGCTGGCTGGCAAGTCAGGAGACCAAGACCCCACAGTACCCCCTACCTTGTAAATAGAAATACTAAGAATTGATAAGGATTCAAAAGCGGGTATAGAGGAAGCAGGGACTCAGGGCTCCTGGCCCCACATGGAAAGTGTGCTGGCCCAGGGTGACAGAGATGTGCCTGAGGCCTACAGCTGAGATAGGAAGTTTGTGAAGGCTGTGAGTACAGAATGCAGTGGCATCCATGACATATCCAGGAAGCCTATTTTGACTGATGGGAAAGGATGGTCCTTAGGCTGGGATTCCCTGTCAGAGTTCAGGAAATGATGGGGAGGAAATGAGGGGAGAAAAGAAAGTGAAAGGTTGGGTTTGGGCTCTAGGTTCAACATCCTCTAGGAGAAGTATTTCCAGTGTCAAACAGAGTCAATAGGAGGAGGCTGCCTTTCATGGGAAACTTGAAATCCCCTGGAGAGAGGAGAGGTGGGGGAGATGGCCTCAAGCAGTGACAAGTGCTTAAGCGTAGAGCTGCAGCAGCCACTGTATTGCAGTCTTGCAGCCACTTTGCCACAGTCGTATGGCCCTGGCGAACCTGGCTTCAGCTCCAGACTGTTGTCTGCCTACCCTTATCCAACTCAGCCCAAACTCAGAAGCTGTGGATTCTGGAATGGAGCAAGTCTTTTCCTTTAAGAAAGGGTCCTGAAGCCCACCCACAGTACCCAAGAAAATTGGCAGAGTGCTCAGCTAAACCAGACTTGTGGCCCCTGCCACGTCTGACAGCCCTTCTGGAATCTCTCCCTGTGTTGCCACCTGGGGGCGCCCCCAGCTGGGTCTGAGGCTGCCACCAGCACTGCTGTTGTTGTTGTCATTAGTATAATTAATAAGCAAGCACTGATGGGGCCAAGTGGAGGAAGAGGCAGGCCCCTGCTGCTCAGGAGAATCCCTGATAAGATCCAGTGTGGAAACAGGAGGCTAAGTGGTTTGTCCTTCCTCCTTACCCAGCACTTCTGGAAGGGCCCTCTGGAGTAATCTCCAGGGGACAGGTAGAGGCAAGGGCAAGGGGAGGGAAACTCTTGGTAGGCTGCATTTGGAATCAGCTGTGTATCTTCCTGACAGGATGTCTTTGAGCACAGCCATCCCCCCGTGATTACTGTGGGGCAGGCCAAGCTCTGAGGCAATTATGAATTAATTTAACAGACATCTGTCTGTTTCTTTATGGAATGCCTATTGTGTGCAAGGTGGTCTACTAATAATAGCTAATGTTTTATTGGATTCTGTGAGGACGTAGCCAACTTCCACACCATGTCCTAGGGAATGGGGGATAGAAGCAGAGGAAGCAACTAGGAAGAATGACAGCCCTAAAAGATATAGGCCATTGGGCTTTGGCCTATGTAGAGTAGCAATGGGGATGTCAGATGAAACCTGAGGATTACCAAAAAGATCTTGGAAAACTCGAGACCCAAGGCTCAAGATCTTGGAGATAAAGGGGTGGGAAATGGCGCGCGAAAAAGGGAAATTTGGGTGAAAGCCTCAAGAAAGAAGCACGAAGGGGTGTTAGTCCAGTGGGGGAAGCCTTGAGTCACGATTTCGGGGCTCTGATGGTTGGGAATCTAGGGGACTGAGATGCTTTATGTCCTGAGAGGGGGGACGAGGTTCCAGCATCAGAGCCTGGACAAAAAATTGGGGTGCGGTAGAGGCTCGAGCGAGGTTTGACGGCAGGATCAGGAGTGCTAGGTTTGAAACGATGCTGGAGTGTGTTTAGGGAAAGGAGGGGCGTGGCTGGCTGCACCACCCGGGCACCAGCAGATCCTCGGGTCGGCACTGGGGAAGCTGGCCCGGGGTGCCGCCGCGGTAGGGGAGCCCCGCGGGCGGGCGCGGGCCGGGAAGGCGGCAGCAGGGTGGGCGCTCGGAGCGAGCCGCCCGAGGCTCCGCGGGGGGGCGGTACGAGCTCAGGCTTGCGGGCGGGCTGGTTGGGGAGGAGGCGGCGGCTCAGAGAACATGAATCAGCGGCGGCGGCGACGGCGGCGACGGCTGTGGAAGGAGCGCGGTGGCCCATCAGCGGCCCCGGGGACCCCGCGCTGCTGACGGCGGCCGCCGAGACTCGCTGCGCGCGCGGGTCTCGGAGGCGCGGGCCCCAGCGCCGCCCCCGGACCGGCCCCCGCCCCTCCCGCGGCCCTCCTCTCTCGTCCCTCCTCCTCCGTGCCTCCTCCCTCCTCTCTCCTCCCTTGTCGCTCGCGGGCCGGGCCCGGCATGGTGCGGCGTCGCCGCCGATGGCGCTGAGGCGGAGCATGGGGCGGCTGGGGCTCCCGCCGCTGCCGCCGCCGCCGCCGCCGCTGCTGCTGCTGGCGAGTCTGGCCGCTCTGCTGCTCGCTGAGCCCGCGGCCGCAGGTAGGGGTTGGTCGGGAGGCGGCGGAACGCTGGGGGCTGCGGAGGGGCGCGGCCGGGTGGGCGCCGAGGAACAGCCGAGCCGAGCGAGCCCCGGGCCTGGGCGGGCCGGAGAGTTGGGTGGGGGGACCGGAGCTGGAAGGCCGAGATTGGGGGCAACGCGGGGTGGGGGGGTCGGCTCTGCGCCGGGTCCGCTGCCGGCTCTCGGGCCGGGGCCCCACCCCCAACTTTCTCGCGTCCGGGGCTCTTCGGGTGGAAGGGAAAGGAGTGGGGCTGTGGGCTGAGCGGTCAGAGGGGGGTGTTCGGGACTGGATTTTCCCGCCTCGACGTACCTAGATGTTTACTCTCCGCTCCCCGTCCTGGAGACCCCAATTCTGCCCACCCTACACACGAAGGTCCCACTCTGAAACCACTGGAGCTGGACTGAACAGCCAGGAGGCACACCTGCACCATTGAGGGTACAGGGGCTGTGAGGGTGCCCGGTCACAGAAAACATCTGTACATACTATAGGTCCTGTACCCACTCAAAGCTTCCTGAAGCGGGGATTGTTGGAGAGGATAGGTTGGAGGAAGGTTGCTGGTCTTTGTAGGGGTTAGCCTCCTGTTCCCACATGGCCACTGAAGCATTTGCCGGTTGTGGGAGTGCTCCTCACAGCACTCTGCATCTCCAAGTTCACACTACACCCCTCTGGGACTGTTGGGTGTGTATGGGGTGTGAGGTTATCCCTCCTTGCCCTGTGACTGGCCCTGTGACACAGGCTAAAGTAGCAGCCATGGAGCTGGCACCTTGTTTTGAGACAGCACTCCCTGGTATATCAGATTCTCAGAGAAGGGAAGGGAAAGAGTGACAAGTATTTACAAGCTGAAAGGGTATATCTCAGAATTAGGGAGCCAAGGAATTTGCCTAGAGTTGCGCAGCAAAGGGTAGGAAGAAGCAGGACTGGATTCAGCTATGTGGATAGTTCACCTGCCCCTCTCTGCTTAAAAACATACCAGAAGACCAGGAGGGGTGTGTGTGTGTGTGTGTGTGTGTGTGTGTGTGTGTGTGTGTTCGCGTGCACGCGCTTGTGTGTGTGGATGCCTGCAGAAGGTAGTGCTCCACAGGGTGGCTCCTGTTGGTGTGACAGTAGCTCAGGGGTCTTGGACTCCCTGTTCAGGGCCCCTCCCCTGCTTTCTACCTCCTACCTCCCTAGCACCCGCCCCTGCACACATTCAGGTATTAATAGAGCGGGTGGCTGCCAGGAAGGCTGCCATGTGTTTGATCTGACGTGGTTCTGTAGCCATATGTTCTCCACTTCAGAGGAGCACCCCCTCCTTCTCTTCCTCAGCCTCCTTTCATTTGCCAAGGTGGGATGCGGGTTGAGGTAGGGGGGTGCCAACAGCAGTGTGAGTTCTGGCCTGAGACCTTGGGCAGGGAGCTGGCCGCCTGTTGCACTGGATGGGTGCAGCAGTCATTCCCAGGGCAGTACCCTGCCCCAGGTGTATAAGAATGCCCCACCTTTTCAGCCTGGCTTGTCTTCCTTCTGGTGGTTGGGCTTGAACTTAACATTGCCCAGTAGCGAAGTATGCGGAAGAGGTAACTATCTTAGAGCTGGGGGGAACTTGACAGTGGCAGAAATGGTGCCTGGAGAGCTTGTCACATTCCTCTCCCCAGACAAGGCCCAGGCCACCTTCCTTCCCACCCTGTCCAACATCTACTTTCTTGACCATTAGCTGAGAATGAGCCCTCCGACCCAGAAATTACGTTCTGGAAGAGAATAGGTGATATTTCCAGAGACAGGGGCCCTCTCAAGCATACTGACACCTTCTCCTTCCCACCTCTCAGGCCTGAAGCTCATGGGAGCCCCGGTGAAGCTGACAGTATCTCAGGGGCAGCCGGTGAAGCTCAACTGCAGTGTGGAGGGAATGGAGGAGCCTGAGATACAGTGGGTGAAGGACGGGGCTGTGGTCCAGAGTGTGGATCAGGTGTACATCCCAGTCAGTGAGCAGCACTGGATTGGCTTCCTCAGGTGCAGGACTGTGGGGGGAGGTGTGGCATGCCAGCCTGGGGGCAGGTTATGCTTTATGGGGGGGGCTTGGGAACTGGGACAATGCTGCTGTCCAGAGGTCTGGGTTTTTTGTTTTTTTTTTTTTTCTCGGCATTGTTTGGAAACATCCAGAAGTGGGGGCAGGCTGAACCCACTGAGTCTGCTCAGCACAGCTTCCCCTCTTGACCCTGGGAGGCGAGCCTGGTGTCCTGTTTCCACAGCCTGAAGTCAGTGGAGCGCTCTGATGCAGGCCGGTACTGGTGCCAGGTGGAGGATGGGGGAGAAACCGAGACCTCCCAGCCAGTGTGGCTCACGGTAGAAGGTGAGGAGGCAGGGACACAGGTGGGCATGTTGGCCTGGAGCAGGTGCTGTCTGCTAGTGACCACACCTCTGCAGAAAAAAGCTTGGTGGAAGCTGGGCTGCTCAACTCCCTCTGGGGCCTGACTGACCAGGCTCCAGGCCTTCCCCAGACATTGGAACACCATACCCATTGGAATCTGGGTATTTCAGAGCCAAGGGGGCAACTAGGACTTACAACCTATGGGGTGCAGTCAGTTTCAGTTGTCTGAGCAACAAGCCTCAACCACCCATTTGGGGCTGGACCCTGTTTTGCCAAGTGGCCAGGCCAGGAGGGATGGGGGAGGGGAGGAAGGATCTGCAGCTGCCGGAGCTCAGAGCTGTTCAGCCCAGGAAAACAAAGTGACTAAGAAAGTAACAAAGGGCCCTGAACGGGATCTGGGGCCTGCCAGCAGAACTCTGCTAAAGCTTCCGCCCACTCCCCCTCCCTTTCTGGCCCTCCCCCACTCCCCACCCTCTGCCTCCTCCCTTGCTCTGAGAAGGGCTGTCAGAGCAGGTCTGGGAAGAGAGAAGCTACCATGCCCAAGAGGACAGCATAAAGTATATTCCTAAGGTGCCCAAAGAAGAGAAGCTCCCTCTCCAGCTAGGTGGCCTGTTCTGCAGTTGACCCAATCATAAGGGCCTGTGGGACCTTCTGCATAGAGGGCTACAAATGGTAGCAAACTTGTGGTTTGGGGTGGTTGGAAACTGAGAGGTGGCAAGGCTCATTCCCCACCCCCCCTTTCTCCTTAGGTGTGCCATTTTTCACTGTGGAGCCAAAAGATCTGGCAGTGCCACCCAATGCCCCTTTCCAGCTGTCTTGTGAGGCCGTGGGTCCCCCTGAACCTGTTACCATTGTCTGGTGGAGAGGAGGCACAAAGGTTGGGGGACCTGCTCCCTCTCCTTCTGTTTTAAATGTAACAGGTGAGCAGCATCAGGAGGGGCTTTGAGCAGGGGTGGTGAGGCTGGCAGAGTTCAAATCTGTGTAAATCACCAGGTATGGTATTGTGAATGTCCAGAAAACACCCCAGTGCCTGGGTACCTGACCTGCACCATTACTAAGCTCATTGAGTCAGGTGTGCTAGGCTGGCAGATAGGCCGATTAGTGGTGATCCTGCTGGGTGTGTTTGGAGGGTGCTGGAGCCTCTCCCTGTCTTTCACAGTAGTCCAGGCCATGCACAGCTGGCCCTGGGAGATGGAATCGTGTGGAACCAGGGGCACCCATTCCCCCCACCCCTCCCAAGGGAAGGAGCCAGGAACCAGCCCACGCAGAACTAGGAGGAGTGTCTGGCAGACTTGCCTAGAAGACAAGAGTCTGGGGCTGCAGAGTGGGGAATGGCAGGGAGAAGGAAAGGTGGGGGGTGGCAGCACAAAGATACAGGAGCCGCCTCTCCTAATGGCCCTTTCCAGAAATTTCTAGACATTTTCTCAAATAACTATATTTATCCATACCTCCACACAGATACACCCAAAGCAGTAATGCACACCCACCTGGACCCCAAGATCCTCACACACATACTGAGGCTCGTGAGGTTCACTTATCTGTGAAATAAAGCTAAAGTTCCTGGTTGAGGCTTGAACTGACCAAAAAAGTTGAGAATCTGAGCTTGGTCTCACACACTGGAAGGTGGGAGGGACAGGTTCTGTTGTGCCAAGTGCCCTAGCAATATGAATCTTGAGAAGAGGTGGGCTGCGGGACCTGATGAGGAGGTGCTGGGCTGGAGCAGATTAGAGGGAAGTTTGGGTTCAGTTTTCTCCAGATGTACGTGGTTGGGACCTCAGACAGCCAGCCTGATAATAAGCACTCACTGAACTCCTACTCCACACATCACACTGTGCTAGGCACCACGGGGGATCTAGGGAATACAAAAGAAATAGAAGCCATCAGTCCAGCCCCCAAGGAATTAGTGTAATTGGGGAGACAAGACACATGCATAAAGAACTGAGAACTATTGCAAGGCAAAGAATCTGCAAATGTAACAACGATAAGGCATAGAGCAAATAAAGAAGGGCTCTGGAATGTGCAATAAAGGAGTGAACAGAAAAGGGAGGGAGATTTGTGCTATCTTCAGGAGGTGGGATTGAGGTAGGGGGGAGTAGTAGAACATTCCTCAAGTGTTCACTGTGCCATGCAATTTATGTGTGTTACGTCATTTGGTTCTCACAATTCTCCCATTTGGGAGATGAGAAGACAGAGCCCCAGCATTGGGGTTTATATCCAGGCGCATTAGACTCCAAAGTCCCTGTTGTTTCCAACATATCCCATTGTTTAGCCCTTCCCTCTGGCTTGAGGGACTTCTAGGATACTCAGATCCAGAGCCTACATATCCCCCTTCCCTGGTGGTCCCAGAATAAATGCAAGTTGCTGCTTAGGGGGCGCTGACTGAGGTTTTCTGGCCTCAGGGGTGACCCAGAGCACAGTGTTCTCCTGTGAAGCTCACAACCTTAAAGGCCTGGCCTCTTCTCGCCCAGCCACTGTTCGCCTTCAAGGTAGGAAGACTGGCAGGAGGACTGGTGGGGGGGAGGGAGGGAGGGAAGGAGAGTGGGCGAGTCAGGGGCGTTCTCAGCCAGCTGATGAAGTTACAGTCATTTGGTGTTCTAGCTTCCCGCAGCCCTGCTGGGATCTGAGGGGTGAGGGGTTAATTGGCAGAGCTCCATCCCTAGTGAGGGCACCTGAGACCCTGCCGTGGCTGAGATGAGAATAGAAACCTGACGTCACAGCAGATTTCCCATCACGAAGCAGAGTCCTTGCGAGGGAGGGAGAGAGGGAGCGAGCAGGAGATGGTCAAGGCTCATGCCCAACCTTGCTTCTGCCAGCCCCTGTGGAGGGAATGGGGCTGGGGAAAACAGCCTAGCAGGTTGATAGAGGAGATCCAAAGGGCTGGTATGCACAAAGGGAGGGAAAAGGGAGGGAGAGAGCCAGTGTGTGGAGGAATGGCTTATGGCTGCAGGGACAGCTTCTCATTTGTATCTCTCAAGGCCGAGGCGCTGTCCCCACATGCACCCACTGTCTTACCCTATTCCTTGGTCAGACAGGGCCCCTGATTCATAGAGAGGCGACCTCTCTCTCCAGCCAACGCACCCTCCTGGGTATGAGCAGCTATCCCTTACTGGTTGCTTGGCTTGTATATTACTATGGTCCTGGGAGTGCTGAGTAGCCATCGTTAGGTTGGGGGAAACTCTAGACCTTAGGGAGGGACTCAAGGCTTGACTCCCATGCCTTCTGCTTCCTCATATCCTTGATGGGCACTGAACTCCAGGGCACTGACTCTCACTCCCTGTCCACAGCACTGCCCGCAGCCCCCTTCAACATCACAGTGACAAAGCTCTCCAGCAGCAATGCTAGTGTGGCCTGGACACCAGGTGCTGATGGCCTAGCCCTGCTCCAGTCATGTACGGTCCAGGTAGGCTGAGAGGGAGGACAGACTCTCCTGGCCATGTTTGTTCTGTGGCTGCCTTGGTGGCACTTTGTTCGCAGTGGTATCACTTTTACCTACACTTGCCCATAGGACTTGGTTTCTGGCCCTGTTCAGGTGTTGCTGTCTTACCAGGAACAACTCAACCCACTGTCCCTTATTATAGGATACTCTGGTAACCAAGTGACTTGGCAAGTTGGCTCTAACCTGTACATTCTTCAGGCTGGAAAGCAGATCACTAGAGCAGATTTGGGATGCCTGGAAGGATTTTTCTTATGTCGGCAAAAACCCAAACCTTTGATTTAGCTGATACCTGTACCTTTATGCCCCACCCCCTGACTCATGCCAAAGAGAACAAGGGGATCTGAGGGGTTCTAAACACCAGAGAGTGGAAAATCTGGGTAAGGTAATAACAAAAACAAGAAGCAATGCATGAAGCCTTATTTTCATCTGTTTACTCAAAGGTATTTAATGAACACTTTGAAACTGTTCTAGGCAGTCCCCCGCCCCTGGCAGGAGAGGTCCCTGCTACTCTGGTCTATACCATTTAGAGGATGCCACTGTGGCCTTTCTTTGGCTGTACCCCTTGCCCCTGGGCAAGGAGTCTGTAGAGCCAAGGGGATATGCCTATCTAGATTATGAGGACACCCCCTTCCCTTTCCCCAACTGCCACACTACACCATATTCTAGATACTAGGGATGTCTTGCCTTATGGTCCCCAGTCTGCTTCCAGGGCCTGGCTCATCTTTGGTTTGTGCACCTCTAAGTCCAAAGGGCAGCCATTGTGGGGGATGGGTATGCAGGCAACATTGTCCACACCCGGGCATCTGATGTTCCTCTTGGTACAGACCCTTGGCTCGGAGGCTTCGTCTTGTGCCACCACATTCTGGCTTGGGAATTAAAGGAATCAGAGGTTTATAAATGCAAACCTGACCTTCCAGGTTGTTTGGAAGCTTTATTTGTCAATATACGAAGATGGAATATTTTATTTAATAATTTGTTAGCTGATTTATAACATTTAAATTTTTTTTTCAACGTTTATTTATTTTTGGGACAGAGAGAGACAGAGCATGAACGGGGGAGGGACAGAGAGAGAGGGAGACACAGAATTGGAAACAGGCTCCAGGCTCTGAGCCATCAGCCCAGAGCCTGACGCGGGGCTCGAACTCACGGACCGTGAGATCGTGACCTGGCTGAAGTCGGACGCTTAACCGACTGCGCCACCCAGGCGCCCCTATAACATTTAAATATTTAGCCCCATGGTACATGGGTCTCCATTTGTACTCTTGCCCTGGGCCCCCAAAATGTAAGAAGTCTTGGTTCATGGTGCCCATAGGCTCTCAGTTACTCTGCTCTTGAGAAACTGAGACTTTGCACTTTTACAATACATGATAACTCTTATAACCCAATTATGAACTGAGCATAAAAGGGCATGAGTTTTCTGGAGTAGATGAGAAAGTCTTTGATAGAAAAAGTGGTATTTGCACTCAATCTTAAAAGATGAGTTGGACTTTCCTATGAAGAGCAAGCAAGATCATTCCAAGCAAAGGAACAGCATTTGCAAATGCATGGAGATGTGGAACCTGGTGTGTTATTGGAGTGGTGGGCGGTGGGAGGGGGTGGGTTGCAAGTGTTTGCTGATAGGCTTGGAGGAGTCATTAACTCAAGATCCCCCACCCCCCATGCCTATGCCACAATACCATTTTCTATCTCCGTTCTCTCCCTCATTACTTTGCTGCTTTTCTGTAGGTGACACAGGCACCAGGAGACTGGGAAGTCCTGGCTGTTGTGGTCCCTGTGCCGCCTTTTACCTGCCTGCTCCGGGACCTGGCACCTGCCACCAACTACAGTCTCAGGGTGCGCTGTGCCAATGCCTTGGGGCCTTCTCCATATGCTGACTGGGTGCCCTTCCGGACAAAGGGTCTAGGTAAGGGACTTAGCAAAGTGGCTGGGCAGGGCTCCAGTGGGGAAGAGGTGATGTTGGCTCCAGTTCTGAATGAGGTTGCTTGAGAGAGAAGCTACCCGAAAAAGAGATTCCTGCCTCATTCAGCAAACACTGAGTGTCTGCTGCATGCCTATGAACTAGATAAATCCAGCTCCCTTCCCATGCAGCTTTAGTTCTAGGGGGGTGGAACAGACAAGCAGATTAGAAAAGATCAGATAATACCAGAAAAGATTGATAAAGAGTGCCCCAGGGTGGTCCAGGCATACCCCCGTAAAGAGACTGAGGTTTGAATGATAAGGAAGGAGCCACACCGGGGGGAATCAATGCAGAAGAGGGCTTAGCAAGTGCAAAGATCCTATGATAGGAACTTGCTTGTATTTCTCTTAGCAATTGCAAAGAGGCTGGTGGGGCTTTGAGGGGGAAGTGGTGAAGGATGCTCCTGAGGCAGTAACCAAGAGCAGCCCTGTACCTAGCAGGGTGCTGTGGGTCCTGCCTTTACTCACTGGTCCTCCACAGGATTAAAAGTGAGAGCAGTCAGGACTGGGAGGCAAGCTTTAAACCCCACCCGTAGCTCTCTGAGCTGTGTAGTTCTTGGGAGTTGGTTCCAAAGGCCAGCATGGGATAGTGATAGTGGGAAGGGCAGGGCTCTTAGTAGCCTTCTCTCTTCGGGTACAGCCCCAGCCAGCGCTCCTCAGAACCTCCATGCCATCCGCACAGACTCAGGCCTCATCCTGGAGTGGGAAGAAGTGATCCCTGAGGGCCCTTTGGAAGGCCCCCTGGGACCCTATAAGCTGTCCTGGGTTCAAGACAACGGAACCCAGGTAAGGGGCACCCAGGTAAGGGGAGACAAGCTTCCATTCTTCAGGTGTACCAGAGTCAGCTCTCAGGGCTCTAAGGCCTTTAGAGCTTCTGAATGGCCGTCCTTGGTGGGCTCAGCCTCCCACCACTCGAGTGAGAGGGAGTCCACTTTTCCCCACCTCCCCCTGCAGGCTTCTTCCCTCCTTATTGGATGGTGTCTCCAGTTAGGATTGCATCCGGTGGGTGGCTGCTTTGTTTGTAAAGCAGGAAGCACATTCCTGCACCAATTGGGGAGGGGAGGGTGCAGATAAGACCATCTTATCCCAAGCCTAGTTCCCTCCCATCCCCCACCTCTGCCAGCCAGGACTGAGCCTTGTTTGTGTTCAGGAGAGGCCTCTGCAGCCTGGAGCAGGAATGTGATGACTCCCAGCATGTTGTGTTCCTGAAGCCCCTGAACCCACAGTGTCCCTTGCCTCCTGTGTTCCTAGCTAGACCTTTTTCTGACTTTCAGGCCCCAGCTGGAGGCCTTTTCCTCAGACTCAAGTATGGGATGGGGGCTTTTCCTGGCTGCAGGGTGAGCTGACAGTGGAGGGGACCAGGGCCAACTTGACAGGCTGGGATCCCCAGAAGGACCTGACTGTGCGTGTGTGCGTCTCCAATGCAGTTGGCTGTGGGCCTTGGAGTCAGCCACTGGTGGTCTCTTCTCACGACCATGCAGGTAAGACCTACAGGGGAAGGGCACAGGGGAGCAAGGCTTTCAAGGGCAACCTAGACTGGTGGAAGGAGGCTGGCAGTACCTTTCCTGCTAATAGACCCAAAGACTCAGCAGTTGAGGCCAGGGTTGGTATTTAAACTAAAAGTCATTCTCCTCCCCCTGCCACAGGACTAGCATAGGAATCTCTGGTCGAGTTGTAAGTCCCAATAGCCAGGGCCAATCACTGACAGGATAGGAACTCTTGGGTCTTCCTTTGGAGCTGCTTTCCACTTGGGACTTTTATTGACTTAAGAGAACCTCTTGACCAGACCAGATGGCCATCATTGGAAAATTCTAAAGGGACTCTTTTATGTCAGCCTAGCTCATGCCACTCCCCCTGTCTCCCACAGGCCAGCAGGGCCCTCCCCATAGCCGTACATCCTGGGTGCCTGTAGTCCTGGGTGTGCTGACAGCCCTAGTGACGGCTGCTGCCTTGGCCCTCATCCTGCTTCGAAAGAGGCGGAAGGAGACACGGTTCGGGTAAGGGGGTAAGGACATGGAGGGAGAGGCAAGTGGTGACTGTAGATCTTGGAGCTGATTCCAAGTCCTGGGTTTCTTCTTAGGCAAGCCTTTGACAGTGTCATGGCCCGGGGGGAGCCAGCCGTTCACTTCCGGGCAGCCCGGTCCTTCAATCGGGAAAGGCCTGAGCGCATCGAAGCCACACGTGAGTGTGGGGAATCATAGGAGGAAAAATGGACTGTCTTTTTTTCTTCCTTTCTTTTTTAATGTTTATTTATTTATTTTTGAGAGAGAGGGAGAGAGTTCACCTGAGCTGAGGAGGAACAGAAAGAATCCCAAGCAGTCTCCACACCCAGCTCTGAGCCTGACAAAGGGCTCCATCTATGGGGGGCTTGATGCCCCCACCGTAAGATCATGACCTGAGCCATAATCAAGAGTCACAGGCTTAACCGACTGAGCCACCCTGTTTTTTGATGTTTATTTGTTTATTTTTGAGAGAGAGAGGGAGAGAGCCCCTAACTACATTCTTTTTGCTAGCTCATTAATTTGACCAGTGTGTCTGATCTACCCTCATGGATATCTCCATCCCAGCTATGGGAGAGCTAAACTAAGCTCATGTCTGCACTGAGGGTGGAGCCGGGGGTACGAGTCAGGAGCAGGAGAGGCCCCTCTCCTTTCTTATCACCCCTCTCCCCACAGTGGACAGCTTGGGCATCAGTGATGAACTCAAGGACAAACTGGAGGATGTGCTCATCCCAGAGCAGCAGTTCACCCTAGGCCGGATGTTGGGCAAAGGTGTGTGGGGCTGCACAGTGATTGGCAGGAGTGGAGTTTGCCATATCTGGGTGTGTTTGGTTGCTCCTGTCACTTTGGGGGTGTAGATTTAGGGCAGCTCCTATAAACAGGATCTATTTGTAAATGCCTGAGTTTGGGATGTTTGGAGGAATGGTGGCTGGGGATGAGGAGGACTGAGGAGCACTCCCAGCATACTCCCTTTGGCTGCAGACAAAGGAGCCTCCTGCAATGTCCCCAGAGTCTAGTGATTTGTGTCCCTGTGAAGGGTCACCTGGGAGGAAAGGAGGTGGGAGGCAGTAGGGCAAGGTGGCCTCACCGTCATTTGGGTCGGTTCCTAGGAGAGTTTGGTTCAGTGCGGGAGGCCCAGCTGAAGCAAGAGGATGGCTCCTTTGTGAAAGTGGCTGTCAAGATGCTGAAAGGTGAGTGAAGAGTAGTAGACATGGAGTGAGAAGTGGAAGGGGTGACTGATACAGAAGCAGGCTCTGCTGGGTCCTTAGACTTTCCAAGAAGAGTTACTCATCACTAAGTAGGATGCTGCCTGTGCCCTGTGAATAATTCAAAGGCATAAACCCACACAAGTTTGTGCCCTAGCCTTTGCTCTCTGCCATCAGCAGTGACTCCTCTGAGCTCATTCAGGGTGATTAAAGCTGTGGTTGCTTGAGCTTCTGGACTATCTAAACCAAAGGGAAGACCATTAGCAAGCAGAGAGGTTGTTGGATAGCCCCACTCCATGGGGGTTTCTCCTGCTCATGCCAGTCTGTTTCCTGAACCCCCTGGGAAGCCCAGGAAGGACAAAGCCTAGGAGTCTTGGATCAGAATTGTGGGCACATCTCCCTCATTCCCTCTCTCCTATCTTTTTTTCCAGCTGACATCATTGCTTCCAGCGACATTGAAGAATTCCTCAGGGAAGCAGCTTGCATGAAGGAATTTGACCACCCACATGTGGCCAAGCTTGTTGGTGAGCTCCTTCTTAGGGGAGGCAGATATACAATAGAGCTACAACTGTGTTCCGCCAAGGTGGGAGGGCAGCCTGTGGGAGAGAAGTTTGAACTTACGTGGTGAATAAGCAGATAGCAAAATAGCAAGGAGAGTCCTGGCTGAAATCTGATCAGACTCAGGTAAGGAATTTAGTGTGCAGGCCCTGTACCAAAGGTCTGCACATGAAGACTGCCCGTTTGAACAGAGGCAGAGAAGGAGGGGACAAGAAGATGCTCCAGAGATCTAGGGGCAGCCAAATCTTGAGTAGTCACCAGGCCACTGTGGACTTATGGAGAAGGAACAGAGCCAGGGCTAGAGGTAGGACCTAGCAGTTGGGAGGCTCACGCAGACCCCTAAGCTGTCTCTTGACGTTTATGTGCCCTGCTTCTGACTCTCCCTTGTCCCCAGGGGTGAGCCTCCGAAGCAGAGCCAAAGGCCGTCTCCCTATCCCCATGGTCATCTTGCCCTTCATGAAGCATGGGGACCTGCACGCCTTCCTGCTCGCCTCCCGGATTGGGGAGAATCCCTTTGTGAGTGCCTGGGGTGGAATGGCCAGGAGTTTGAAAGGGACAAAGACCCTGGGAGAGAATTTGGCTTGGTGAGCAGGGCTGATCAAGCTGGTTGGGAAGAGGCAGGTTGGGTTTTACCCTTTTTATGCTAGGAGGCTTCCTTCTCCCTCAGAGCCCTGCTGGGCATTTTAGTCTGGGCAAGGGCCCTTTCTGAGAGAAGAGATCTGTGGAATCCCACATGAGGAGTGTCTTGACTCTTGGGTGCTGTCTCTCTCTCAGGTCTGCCAAAGCTTCTTTGTCTTGGGAAGTCCCTCCATCCCCCTCCTTTCATTAATTCCAAGGACAGTCATTAGGCTTTCTGGCCAGAGAAGCCCCAGGGAACCCCATTCATCTTGCCCTGGCTGGGTGGGCAGATCTAGCCTGAGTTTGCTCTGTCTGCCCCACCAGAACCTGCCCCTGCAGACCCTGGTCCGGTTCATGGTGGACATTGCCTGTGGCATGGAGTACCTGAGCTCCCGGAACTTTATCCACCGAGACCTGGCTGCTCGGAATTGCATGTATGTGAATTCCGGAGGGCTTGGGTGGGAACGAGCAGCTAATGACAGGAAGACTAATGGTCAGTTCTCGCCTGGGACTGTATCTGCTATGCGTGGGGACAGCTGGGGAGCAAAGATACTCTGATTTTAGTATGGCTGCCAGCATGGGGGAAGGCTGACTCCACCCTCCAACACCCCTCACAGGCTGGCAGAAGACATGACGGTGTGTGTGGCTGACTTTGGGCTCTCCCGGAAGATCTATAGCGGGGACTACTATCGCCAGGGCTGTGCCTCCAAATTACCCGTCAAGTGGCTGGCCCTGGAGAGCCTGGCTGACAACCTATATACTGTGCACAGTGACGTGGTGAGCCGGGGAGCACAGTGAGGCCTGGTGGTAACATAAGCAGTGTGGCCCAGTGTGTGGGTGGAACTTTAGAATCCTCAGGGACCTAGCCAGGTCTCTGGGCTTTGGCTGCCCCCTTGTAACACCTCTATGCTCTAAGATGTGCTTGTCTTAGGGTTCTGCCCAGCTCAGGGAGCCTAATGACATCTCCCCTCCAACCTCGCTTTTTCCCAGTGGGCCTTCGGGGTGACCATGTGGGAGATCATGACGCGTGGGCAGACGCCATATGCTGGCATTGAGAATGCTGAGATTTACAACTACCTCATCGGCGGGAACCGCCTGAAACAGCCTCCAGAGTGTATAGAGGACGTGTGAGTGCCCTGGGAAGGGGATTCTGGGAGGAAATAGGAATTTGGGGGTTCAGGTGCTGGCTGCCAGTACAGCTGCTGGTCCAGTGGGAGCTCAGAACCTCAGTTGGACCTTTTGTTTTTTGGTCCTTGTCATTAGAGGGACCCCAAACTGCCTCTTTATCTGCCACCTCCTGTTTTCTTTCTCTCTCCCTTTCCCATCCTGTGTTTCTTGTTCTACCTTTTTTTACATGTTTTCTCCAGTTTTCAGGAGGAACCAGGAACCCTGAGGGCAGAAGGTACAGGGTTGAGCAACAGTGCAAGTTTCTGTCACCTTCTTCCCACCCCCGCTACTTCTCAGTCCCCAGCTAGTCTAAGAAAACCTCCTAGGCTGAGCCCTCCCTCCCCCTCAGAGAGGGCTGCATCAGGGCAAGAAAAAACTGCTGCTCTATCACATTCCTTGCTAGACAAGGAGGGGGCGCTGGGGGCGGGAGGTTGGCCTCCTCTTGAGGGAGTGGAGAGACCTAAGATCCTGGGGAGAAGGGACCTGCCTTCTTTCCTTTCTGGGAGCCTGGAGCCTTTGGGAGTGGGACAGGGTAGGGATACACCCACTGAATAGGGGAGTGTTGTGAGCCCCTCGTGACTGGAAGACAGTGTTACCAGCATTAGCTGGGTACTTTACAGGCATTCTTTCAGGTAATCCCCCTCTAACCCTGTTAGGAAAAGTCTGTCATTATCACCGTTTTGTAGATGAGGAACTGAGATTAAAGAGGTTAAGTAACATGGCCAAGGTCATACAGCTATTAAGTAGATGAGTTGGGATGTGAACCTAGATCTCTGTGATTTTGGAATATGTGCCTTTTAACCATGACACCAAATGGAATTTGTTCTAGTGTTATTTCCCACACTGTGCAAGCCAGAGTTTCCCTGGCGCCCTGGAGGACCTTTTCACTAGTACCGGGGGGAGGGCATCCACATTGATCCAGTGAAGGAATCTGCTCCCTATTTCTTGCTGTGGGGTTGGACCACCAGAGGTCCAAGAAACATGGATAGGTAGAGGAAGTCTCAGCCCGAATGGTGGAGTCCTGTTTCTCCAGGGCAGTGAGCTTGAAGTGCCCTGAACCTGGACTGTGTGTCAGAGGGAAATCTGAGCGCACTAGCTCGGCCTTACACCTCCTACTTATTCAGCACAGCTCAGGACATGGCAGGATCCGAGGTCTCCTTGTGGCTGTAGCCACAAGGAAGATCTGGAGCTGTAGAGGCTTTGCTGAGCAGTGGGGACCAGGCCCGACTTAGTTGCCTCCCAGGCTGGAGCTACTGTTGTCAACAGGGCGGGCGCTGGCTTCCTACCAGGCAGCCTGGTGGACAGGCGCCAGTTGGCTCCTAGCACAGCCTTGACAGTGTATCCCAGCCTGGCCACGTACTCATGGCCCCGACCATTTCCATGGCCTCCTCGATGTCTGGCACCATTCCTCCCATCATTGGGGGCCCTTGTCAGGAAGGCTAGTGTGTGGGGAGCATTTAGGGCTTCCTGTTGTGGGCACAAGGGAGTCAGGCATTTGTGCTGCCTGGATCTGGTCTCAGCCTCTTGCAGTTACTTCTTTTTTTTTTTCTCTTCCTTAAGCCTGAGGCATTCCCCAGGAACAGGGATAAGACCTCAGGGAATCTGTAAGGCTCCTGAATGTGTATGTAAAAAGTGTTCCTGCCCGGGGGAGAGGGCTGGAAGCTTTTCTAGGTTCAAATGTGTCCGTGAACAATGAAGATTTAAGTCTGCCTGAGTGGGTGAGGATTCAGGACAAAGGGCGGCTATTCAAATCCTTTCCATTAAAATAACAGTGACTCCAAGCTGTGTTCTGCAAGACAAAAACACTCCTAGTGCCCCCTCCCAATATAACATAGGAGGGACTCTTGGAACCTCACTTTCTACCTGCTTCTACATGTGTGACCTTAGTCAAGGTTTTTAACCTCTCTCGGCCTCAGTTTCCACATTGGTGAAATCGGGATCATTTATTTCACACATTTATTTGTGCGAAGTAAATAATACATGTAAAATACTTAGAAGAGTGCCTGATACATAGTAAGTGCTTTATATGGGTGTGTTAAAGAAAAGTTTTCAAACTCCTGGTTCTGTATGTTTAAGGGGCCTCAGCTTCCCCTTTGGGCTCCTCACTGTCTCCCCATACCCTTCTGTCTGCCTAGGTATGAGCTCATGTACCAGTGCTGGAGCGCTGACCCCAAGCAGCGCCCGAGCTTCACATGCTTACGGATGGAGCTGGAGAGCATCCTGGGCCACCTGTCAGTGCTGTCCACCAGCCAGGACCCCTTGTATATCAACCTTGAGAGAGCCGAGGAGCCTGTGGAGGGAGGCCGCCTGGAGCTGCCTGGCAGGGACCAGGCCAGCGGCGGGGCTGGGGATGGCAGTGGTGTGGGGGCGATGGGGGGCACCCCCAGTGACTATCGGTACATCCTCAGCCCTGGGGGGCTAGCTGAGCAGCCTGCACAGGAGGAGCAGCAGCCAGAAAGCCCCGTCAGTGAGGGCCAAAGGCTGCTGCTTCTGCAGCAAGGGCTACTGCCCCACAGTAGCTGTTAGCCCACAGGAAGAGGGCGTCCCGAGCCATGCTGCTGGCTCTGCTGGCCCGCCACTGGCTGAGGAAGCCCTCTCTGACCCCAGCCCAGGCAGCAAGGCATGGAGGCTCCTGTGGTAGTCCTCCCAAGCTGCGCTGGAAGCCTGGACTCACCAAATCGCCCAATCCCAGTTCTTCCTGCGGCCACTCTGGCCTGCCTGGTGTCAGTTCAGGCCTTGGCTGGGTGGAGGTGGGCCAGGCCTGGTTGTCTAAACCCAGGCAGCTGGCAGGAGGGGGGAGGTTATGTTTCCATGGTTACCATGGGTGTGGAGAAGATTTGGGGGAGGGTAGATCTAGCCCTGTGGGCCTCTACTCTCTGGCTGAGCTGCCCCTGCTGCTTTAGTGCATGCATTGAGGTGTCTCTGACCAGGGGCCTAGCTCTGCCCATGCTTGGGGTTTAAATTCCCAGGTTTGCTCCTCCTCACAAAGAGATGCCCTTGTATTATTCCCTTTAGGTGAGAGTTGGTAAGGGGTTGATACAGGCAGGTCCCAAGCCCTATGGTAGGAGACAGTGGGGCATTCTCAGGTCTGAATCGTTATCCCCTTCCTGATGACCCACCTACCCTGCCTAGGCCAGGAGTAAAGTGCAGCTTTACTGACCAGGTCACAGCAAGGCATGCTGGATTACTGCAGGCTACCATTCGCCCAGCCCATAAGGGCAGTGCACTAAGCCTGGCAAGAGGAAGGGGTGCTGTAGGCCCTGCCCAGAAATGCGTGGGGCCAGAGAGGAGTCCAGGAGCCCCTCTTTACGCCCTCCCACAGTCTGTCTGAGCATGCTACCAAATCCCAAAATATCCTAAGACTAACAAAGGCAGCTGTGTCTGAGCTCAGTCCTTCCACGCAGCATCCATCCCTTAGTCCCAATTTTCCCTCTCTGGAGACCCTCTTCTGTCCCAAGTCTCCAGAGAAAGAGAGAAAATAGGCCTGATGGCTGACGTGGGTGAGGGGGAGTTACTGGAGCCTGGACCCCAGCCCTGCTAGGGGAGCCCCCTGGATTGCATGGGGCAAGGCCCTTGCTGTTAGGGATATTTCCAAGCCGTTAGAAGCTGTTTAAAAACAGAAATAAAATTGAGAACTAAAGGCTCAAGGCTTTGTCTCTTAACTGTTTACTTTTTTCCAGATCACAAAAATGAAGCATCTCTACATAGAGAAAAGTCTGGAAAGACATATGCCAAAATGTTAACAGCTGTTATCTTTACATGATGTGAGTTAAGGACTTGTTTTCCTTTGTGCCTTCCAAGTTTTTTGCATTGAGCACAAAATGCTTTTGTAATTAGGGGCGCATGGGTGGCTCAGTTGGTTAAATGTCCAACTCTTGGTTTTGATGCAAGTCATGATGTCGGTAGTTTGTGAGTTTGAGCCCCACATTGGGCTCCGTGCTGACAGTGCACAGCCTGCTCGGGATTCTCTCTCCACTCTCTTTGCCCCTACCCCACTTGTGCTCTTTCTCTTTCTCTGTCACTCTCCTCTCAAAAATAAACTTTAAAAAAAAAGCTTTTGTAATTAGAGAAGAGCCCAAAGAATATTATCACATTAAAGATAATACATAGGGTGCCTGGGTGGCTCAGTTGGTTGAGCGTCCGACTTTAGCATAGGTCATGATCTTGCGGTTTGTGAGTTCAAGCCCCGCGTTGGGCTCTGTGCTGACAGCTTGGAGCCTGCTTCGGATTCTCTGTCTCTCTCTCTCTGTGCCCCTCCCTTGCTCACACCCTCTCTCTCAAGAATAAATAAAGATAATACATAGTCCTTGTAGACAATTAGGAAAATGTAGAAAATCATCCTACCACCTAGAGATAACCACCCTTGATCTTTTAAAATGTAAATGTTATGGAAAGGTTCTTTTTCTTGGAACAAGGACAAAGACTACTTTGGCTGTCTCCTACCCCTCTGTCAGACTTTCCTTCTATCATTGGGTGTGGAGCCTTTGTTCTCACCTTTACATTGTTGCTGGGAGCCAGGGGAAACTCAGGGGAAGAAATGGGCTAAGAGAATGGCATGCCTCTTAAGCATTAGAAATAAGAGCATAAAGTTTGCTTCCAAGTATTTCCACTGGAAAATTTTAGGTTAGAAGCTTTCAGAGCAAACTCATGAGAATATGTAGCAGGAGGCGTGAGAACTGGGTCCCTCTCTGTGTGGAGGGGTGTGGGAAGACAGGGAGGGACACAGGTATTGCCCTGCTGGCTGAGAGCAGTGGAATGAGGCGGGTGCTTCTGAAAGCAAATATCCTGAAAAACCTGTTGCTGGCATCCCAGATTCTGGTTCCCACGTGGATCATAAGACCTGAATTCACTTCCAGGGAAATGGCTTTCAGAATGTTTCCTGCTGTGATTGGCTTTAACTGCCTGTAATGATTATCTGTGTGGTAATGTTTGAGAATTCTTGATTGAGGAGACCTTTACTCTCAAATCATTATTTACCATTAATGGGCTCCTGTTACGTGCTAGGCACTGGGCCAAGCACTTCGTCTGTATTATCTCATTTAATACAGAGAACATTCCTGTAAGATGGGAATATAATTATCATCCTCCAATAGGGCAGAAATGCAGGATAAGTAACTTGTCCAAGGTTATGTGGTTAATGAATGGTCAATCAATTCAGGCTTGAAACCCACTAAATCAGAGAGTCCCCTAAAGACTGCTTTTTCCCTCCCTACCATTCCAGAGAGCACCTTAAACAGTTCTGTCATAATCATATTATCTTTTGGGTGAATGCAGGTCAGTACTAGGTACCTTTTAAAATGTACAAGAGTTATGATATGAGTATGTGTGTGTGTGACAAAGTGAGAGTCATCTACCAGTAATTAAATCTGCGTAAATAATTTTCTCAGCTCAGTCTCTTTTCCCCAAGTGTCTTGGCCCCCCATGATCAAGGGGTTTGAGGTAGGTGATAATAATGGCATTTTTTTTTTTTTTTAATGCTTATTTATTTTGACTGAGGCGGGGGGTGAGGGGTAAAGTGAAAGAGAGAGAGAGAGAAAATCCCAGGCAGGCTCCACACTGTCAATGGCTGACATAGGGCTCCTTTTCACAAACCATGATCATGACCTGAGCCAAAATCAAGAGCCAGTTGCTTAACCAACAAGGCTTTTTTATTTAAATTTTTTAAAATGTTAATATTTACTTCTGAGAGAAGAGAGAGAATGGGGAGGGGTAAAGAGAGAGGGAGACACAGAAAATGAAACAAGCTCCAGGCTCTGAGCTGTCAGCACAGAGACCGATGCAGGGCTCGAACCCACGAACCACAAGATCATGACCTGAGCCGAAGTCAGAAGCTTAACCAACTGAGCCACCCAGACACCCCATGATAGTGGAGTTTTTAAAAACCTTTTTTGGGGGGCATGTGGGTAGCTCAATTGGTCAAGCGTCTGACTCTTGACTTTGGCTCAGATCATGATCTCATTGTCATGGGATCAAGCCCTGTGTTGGGCTCCACAGTGAGTGTGGGCCCTGGTTGGGGTTCTCTATCCCTCTCCCACCCCTCCTCCTGCTCTCTCTTCCTCTCTCTAAAAAAATAAATAAACATTGAAAGAATAAATAAAAACCCTTTTTTTTGAAGTATAGGATTCATCCCCCAAAAATATGCCAATCAGAAGTGCACAGTCCTTAAGAATTTTTCACAAACAGATCCAAATAACCAGCAACCAGATCAAGAGACAACATTACCAGCACTCCAGAAGCAACTTTTTAGGCCCTGCCCCAGCCTCTGCCTCCTCCCCCCTCCCCAAAGGTAACCTCTATCCAGATTTTTAACATCATGGATTAAAGTACTTCTTTTTAAAGTTCATATAGAGTCATACAGGTTGGATTATTTTGTGTGTGCTTTCTTGCACTCTGCAGTGTGTTTTCCAGAATCATCTAACCACAGCAATTTTGAGAAGTGGGGGTCAAAAAGAAGAGACAAGAGTAGAACAGTGGTTTTGTTCTGTTTTATATTTTTGTTTTTTATTAATGTACCTAGCTCAGTGCCTCTCATACTTCAAACAAGATCCCCAGACAGATCACCTGGGACTCTTATTAAAATGTAGACTCTGATTCAGTAGGTCTGGGGTGGGACCTGAGATTCTGCATTTCTAACCAGCTCTTAGGTGATGCTGATGCTTCTGGTCCACACTTTAACGTGCAAACACTATTCTCCATCAATAATTTGAAAGGGTGCAGCAAGTATTTGCAAACTCGTTCAGTGACTGCAATATAGAATCATTCTAACAGAATAACACTAATGGAAAAGATTGGAGCATAATTTAATTTCTACATCTTATAAAATTTAATTACTTTTTATGTGTTTCTGATTGATATCTTTCTACTTTAAAATATTATTTTTTCAAATAGATGTCAAATACCCATGGTAAACAATTTTTAAAGTATAGAAAGGTAGGGGCAGCTGGGTGGCTCAGTTGGTTAAGTGTCTGACTGACTCCGGCTCAGGTCATAATCTCACAGTTTGTGGGTTCCAGCCTTGCATCGGGCTCTGCTGTCAGCGTGGAACCCACTTCAATAACTTTTTTTTTGTAATGTTTATTTATTTTTGAGAGCGAGAGAGAGACAGAGTGTGAACAGGGGAGGGGCAAAGAGAGAGAGGGAGACAGAGAATCTGACACAGGCTCCAGGCTCTGAACTGTCAGCACAGAGCCCAATACTGGGCTCAAACCCACGAACCGCAAGATCATGACCTGAGCTGAAGCGGGATGCCCAACAGAACCACCCAGGTGCCCGAACATGGAGCCCACTTCAGGTCCTCTGTTCCCCTCTCTCTCTGCCGCTCTCCTGCTCACTCGCTCTTTCAAAAATAAATAAATACTAAAAAAATACATGTAGAAAGGCAGACAATGAAAATAAGTTGCCTTGTGCTTAGCTCTTAAGTTTCTATTCCCAGAGGCAACCACTGTTACTGATTTTTTGTGAAATTTTCAATAACCTATACACTTGTATTTTTGTTTTGCACAAGTGGTAGGTTATTGTACATGTTGTTTTGCTCCTTTGCTCTTTTTATTAACAATATGTGTAAGTAAATAGCTAATGGTATATACTCTGGATATTGTTCTAAGTGCTTTCGGTATTTTAACTGTAATCTTCACAACAACCTTGTGCAGTAGATACAATTACTGTTTCCATTTTATGGATGTAATTCAAATCTAGTATACCCTCCAGAGCCTCTATTATGAAACTTTTCCCTAGCTGTATGTATGCATCTTTGCTCCTTAACATTGAACATTTAGGTTGTTTCCAATATTTTGCTATTATAAATAGTGCTGCAATGAACTTTTTAGGCATATCATTGCATACTTGTAGGGTTGTATCTATAGAAGAATTCCTAAAAGAAAAATTGCTGAAGGAATTTGCATTTTAAATTGTGGTTGATACTGCCAAGAACCCAAGAATCCAAGGTGAGTTCTGTTCATCTGGTAAGTGAGAGCAGTATTTCATTGTAATTTCAGTTTGCACTTCTCATTATAAGTGATACACCTTTTCGTATGCTCTTAGCCATTTTGATCTTTACTGTGAACCGTTTGTCATAGACTTTTTTACTAAGTTGTTGGTCCCTTGTTACTAATTTGTAAGTGTTCATTTTATATAAAGGAAATTATTCTTTTGTGGTACATGGTGTAGATGATGTTTTTGCTGTGGTTATTTGAGTGTGTATGTGTATAGGTTCTGGGTTTTGTGTCATACTTAGAAAGGACTTCTCACTGCAAGATTATTATTTTTTTCAAGTAGGCTTCACGCCCAGCCTGGGGCTTGAACTCACAACCCTGATGTCAATAGTCGGATGCTTTACCAACTAAGCCAGCCAGGTGCCCCATGCAAGAAGACTATTTTTAAAAACCTGCATTTTCTTCTAGTGCTTCTAAAGTTTATTTTTCACTGTTTCATTTTGAGTCATCTAAAATGTATTTTGGAATAAGAAGTGAGATATGGATCCAAATTTATTTTTTTCCAGATGGCTATCCATTGTCCCAACACTATATACTGAATGATCTATATTTTCTGCACACTTCTTTAATAATCCATCTCTATGTATTTATATACTTCTTTTGTTATATACTATGTTCACATATGTATTTGGGTTAATTTCTAGACTCTATATTCCATTTCCATGTGCCAGCACGACTACTGTAGATGTATTGTGTAGTTTTCCTACGTGCTCCTCTTATATTTTTTTGCAATGTTCCTCAAGGTTTAAGGAACAGCATCATGGGTGTTAGCATATGGGGATAGCTCATAGGGGATAGCATGCCTGCAGTCTACTGAAGGACTGCAGGTCTCCCAAGGCTTTACAGAGTGATTTGTCTATGATGTCATCCAGCAAGAAGGGACAGTCAGTCAGGATAAGAATCCAGGGATTTACCTAGTTCCTCTTTCCAATGCCCCAGCCTTAGAGGGTAGAGGTGGTAGAAAGACTGGATTGACTTTTTAGTCATCCTCCACAACTAACAGTTTTCTAAGTCCTATTGAGTCCATTCTCCCAATTTCTTTTGAATGGGTTCTTCCTGCCATCAGCATCCTCAGATCTCTCTCCCCTGTTCCCCAGACTGCTGCAACAGTTCTGGAAGCTTCCTGACCTCTCTCAAGCCAGACCAGTGACTCTGCCTGTTATAAAGTCCCATCCCTCAGCACCTGGGGAATTTGTCTTCGGGGCTCTCATTCCCCTTTTGTAATTAATTAGTTGTGATTATCCAGCCTCTCCCCATGTAAGTTGAGTGAGCACAGCATCTTGTTTTATTCATTGCAGTATCCCCAGCATCTTAGCCCAAAATCCTAACCTCAGTTTTCTAAAAATGGAAAGGTAGAATGGGAAAATAATATTTATTTTACAAATCCTTTTGATGATTAAGACAAAGGATCTGTGCCTAGAGGAGGGCCTGGCACGTACCCATGGTTCAGTAAGTAGGCACAATTTCTCACCTTTCCCTCAAATTACTGTTTTTCCCTGGGGTAAAGCATAAAGGAGAAGCTATCACTTCCCCTGCCACCCCCTCCCCAAGACACAGACAAGTGGAGAAAGACCCTGAATCATTAAAAGGGAGAAAGGAATTTTACGTCTTGACCCTTGAGAACCCAAAAGGCCCAAGTCAGATGGCCTTGCCTGAACTTTACTCAAGGGCTCCAGATATGTCGGGTGGGGGCTCTTCTACCCGAGTTTCTGACAAGGGAAGCCTGGGGCGGAGACTGAGGCCGGGGCCTAGCGCGGCCTACCCAACGGCTTGGCGGGCCCACTGGGGACCGGACCACACGCGGGGCCACGCGAAGGATCACGCGCGGGCTCGCTCTGCTCCGGCCTTTGCGGAGGCCTCCCGGCGGCCAGCTGGGAAAGGCTCGGCCGGGGGGCGGGAGGGGGGGGTGGGGGCTGCGGGACACAGGCCCCTTTGTCCGCGGCGTGGAGGGGACCCAGCTGCAGGCCCGCGGCGGAGCGCGGTTGGCCGGCGGGCACCGGGCTGCGGCGGCCTAGGGAGCGCTTCCCCAGAGGGGGCGCCCAGAGACTCAGAGAGGGGGAGCCAGTCAGTTCCAGGTCAGCTGGGTGGGGCCTCCCGCGACTCGGAACAGGGCACCAGCGCCGATGCCGGCGCTTCTTTGTTAAAAGCGGTCCAAGGTTTTTCTCTTCTGGGAGTAAAATTTCATTGAAGGATTGACTTGGCCGCGAGGAATATAAAAGAACTATGAGCTCGTTTTTCCGCCCTAGGAGCTTAGGTTTTGGGAAACGAGGAAAGCGTCCCTGAGTTTATCCTGAAAGAGCTAAGGAGCATGTGGACAGTAGGCGCCCTGGGAGGGAAGAGGAGGAGAGAGCTGGCGGGGGTGGCTGGAGCCATCTGGGCAGAGCGGAGGCCGGAAAACCTAGCCCGGTGGCTGGAGCCGTGGGGATGCCACACGGAAACAGGGTCTGCAGATGCTTACTGACCAAACTGTAGGTGAAGAGTCCGAGGAAATTGCTGAAGCAAGCAAGCAAACAAACCCATAATCCACTTCAACAAACAATTCTTCATATTTTTTAAGTTTGGTAGCAGAAATCTTTTATTAAAATGAAATATGTATAACATCAATATATAAAATGGTTGAAAATATATTGGTCCTCAAAACATTTAAGTCTTCATTGTTTGTTAGGAAATGCTTTCTTTTTTGTGACCTTGAGGTACCTTCATCCGGCTACAGAGAAAAAAACAAATGGAAAAAAAAAAAAAAAAAAGGATAGCCAGAATCCTTTCTTAGTTGCTGAAACTTCCATCCTAACATGGAACATATATTTCTACCAGCACTATCTCACATTACCCTGAGTTGCAAACTTGGGATGAGAAAAGTGTCAAACCTCGTGGAAATAGACTTTCACAGTGCACCAGTAGCGGTCTTCTAGAAATACAGTGAGTATTGTTGGAACTGGGCAGCTTTCTTCCAAACCTACTATTATTTCTTTTAATCAGGTCATGCCCCTTTTTTGATACCTAGAAACTATTTGACACTATAATCATTGTTCCTAACAGTCTCTGTTCAAGCACATACTGCATACCAGCTACTCTTCCTGTACCTTTGTAAACCTCATTATTTTTAATTCTCAACCATAGTATGTTTTAGCTTAGGTAGTGAACATAACTGTTTACTTTGTGTTTTGTTGTTGTTGTTGTTGTTGTTGTTTGTTTATTTTGAGAGGGAGCACAAGTTGGGGAGGGGCAGAGAGAGGGAGAGACTGAATCCCAAGCAGGCTTCCGGCTATCAGAGCAGATCCTGATATGGGACTCCAACTCACAAACTGTGAGATCATGACCTGAGCTGAGCTCAAGAGTCACTTAACTGACTGCACCACTCAGGTGCCCCCATTTTGTGGGGTTTTTCAAAATAACCTTATAATATTAACATGTTTAATCTTAACAATTATATAGGGTAGACACTAATCCTTATTTTAAAAAAAAATTTTTTTTTTTAAGTTTATCCATTTATTTTGAGAGCGCGAACTTGAGTGAGGGAGGGGCAGAGAGAATCCCAAGCAGGCTCTACACTGCGGGTGTAGAACCTGATGCAGTCTTGTACCCACAAACCATGAGATCATGACCTGAGCCAAAGTCAGATGCTTAGCTGGCTGAGCTACCCAGATGCCCCAAGATTTTTTTTTTTTAAGTAATCTCTACACCCACCGTGGGGCTCAGATTTACAACCCAGAGATCAAGAGGCACATCCTCTACCAACTGAGCCAGCCAGGAGCTCCCAAACCCTCAATATTTTTTCAATTAGAAAATATTTTGGGGCCGCCTGTGTGGCTTAGTTGGTTAAGTGACTGACTTCAGCTCAGGTCACGATCTTGCGGTTCGTGGGTTCGAGCCCCGCCATGGGATCTGTGCTGACAGCTCGGAGCCTGGCGCCTGCTTCAGATTCTGCGTCTCCCTCTCTCTGCCCCTCCCCCACTTGTGCTCTGTCTCTGTCTCTCAAAAAATGAATAAACATTAAATAAAATATTTTGAATGCTCGGAAAAGTTTTGAGACAAATACAAATCTCAGTCTTTTTCCATATTTGATTTTGATATTTTGGAAAGAAATAAAACATTGTAGATACGGTGGAAGCCTCCCAGGAACTACTCCCTGATTTCATTCCCATTTCTCCTTTCTCTCCCCAGACATGCATTATTTGAAATTGGTATCTATCTTCCCCTGCATGTTTTATTCTTTTCACTACATTCATATACCCATATATGAAATAAAAATACATCAATTTATTTTTAAGACTTACCCACTTTGATATGTAGGTCTAGTTCATTCATTTAAACTGTTACTTTTCATTGTATGATCACAACACAATCATTTCATTCTCCTATTGATGGACATTTGGTTTCTACTTTTTGTACTCTGAACAATGCTGCAATGCATATTTTTGCTTAGGTCTTATATACACAAGAGAGAGTTTCAGGCTGGTTTTTAGGAATGCACATCTCCAACTCTGCTAGATATTGCCAGGCTCTCACAGTGGCTATAAAAGTAACATTTTCACCAGCAGTAACTGAGAGTTCCTTTTGGTCCACAATCTCAATAGTACTTAGTATTGTCAGATGTTTTAATTTTTAACAAACCTAATGGATGTGAAATGATAATCCATTTCTGTCTTAATTTCTATTTCCTGAATTACTAGTGAGTCTGAGCATCTTTTCGAATGTTTATGGGACACTGGATTTTTCTTTCTTTGATTTGTCTTTGCTCATTTTTATTTACTTACCAATTATAGAAATCCTTTATGTGTTCTGGATCAATCGCATATCAGCTATATATGAGGCAAAAACCTTCTCTTGGTTGCAACTTTTCACTTTTTTTTTTCCTTTTGTACAGAAGTGTAAACGTTAACGTAGTCAAATGTATTGCATATTTTACTTAATAGCTTTTTGTGACTTAAGAAATTATTTCCAGGGCACCTGGCTGGCTCAGTCAGTGGAGCATGCAACTCTTTTCTTTTTTTGATGTTTATTTTTATTTTTAAGAGAGACAGAAACAGAGTACAAGCTGAAGAGGGCAGAGGGTAAGAGAGACAGAGCAGGCTCCAGGCTCTGAGCTGTCAGCACAGAGCCCAACTCGGGGCTCATACTCATGAACCATGAGATTGTGACCTGAGCTGAAGTTGGTGCTTAACCATCTGAGCCACCCAGGAGCCCCTGGAGCATACAACTCTTGATCTCATGGTTGTGAGTTCAAGCTCCACATTGGGTGTAGAAATTACTAAAAAATAAAATATTTAAAAAGTAGGGGTGCCTGGGGCGCCTGGGTGGCTCAGTCGGTTAAGCGTCCGACTTCGGCTCAGGTCACAATCTCGCGGTATGTGAGTTCGAGCCCGCGTCGGGCTCTGTGCTGACTGCTCAGAGCCTGGAGCCTGTTTCAGATTCTGTGTCTCCCTCTCTCTCTGACCCTCCCCCATTCATGCTCTGTCTCTCTCTGTCTCAAAAATAAATAAATGTTAAAAAAAAAAAATTAAAAAAAAAAAAAAGTAGGGGTGCCTGGGTGGCTCAGTTGGTTGAGCGTTCACCTTTGGCTCAGGTCATGATCTCGCAGTTTGTGAGTTAAAGCCCCGGGTCAGGCTCTGTAGTGACAGCTCAGAGCCTGGCACCTGCTTCAGATTCTGTGTCTCTGTCTCTCTCTGCCCCTCCCCCACTTGTGCTCTGTTTCTCTCTATCAAAAAGAAATGTAAAAAAAAAAAAAAAATTTAAAATAAATAAATAATAAAAAGTGAAAAATAGGAGGGGTGCCTGAGTGACTCAGTCGGTTAAACGTCTGACTTTTGCTCAGGTCATGAATTCAAGCCCTGGGTCACACTGTGTGCTGACAGCTCAGAGCCTGGTGCCTGTTTCAGACTGTGTGTCTCCCTTTCTCTCTCTGCCCCTCCTCCACTTGTGCTCTGTGTCTCTCTCACAAAAATAAACATTAATATTTTAAAAAAAATTGAAAAATAAAAAAATAGGGGCATCTGGGTGGTTCAGTTGGTTAAGCATCTGACTTTGGCTGAGGTCATGATCTCATGGTTTGTGAGTTCGAGCCCTGCATTCGGCTCTGCACTGTCAGAAGCTTGGGATTCTCTCTCATTCCCCCTCTCCGTATTTATTAAATAAATAAGTAAAAATTTTATTTATAAAGAAATAAATAATAAAATAAATTATTTCCTACCCCCAAGGTCATATAGTTTGTCTCCTATATATTGTTTTAAAAGGTTTAAAGATTTTCTTTTCAAATCAAAGTCTTTATATTTGTATATGGTATAAGGTAATTTAATTGTTTTTCTTATGCATGTTTAATCCCAGCACCATGTACTGACTAGACAAGAACAATTCAATTCAAAAAAAAAAAAAAAAAAAGAGAAACAACTATAGCCTGGGTACGGATGGGTGGGTGTAGAGATTTGGAGAGAGCTCTGAAGGGAAGAAATGGTTCCTAGGGCCCACCCAGGTCCAGTCTGGGCTCAGGGTCTCTACCTAGATGATGTTGTTGTGTCCTGGCATCAGAGACGGGTTTAGAAAATTCTGAGGAAGGCATTTCTGATCACCTAGACTGCTGTGGGACCTGGTTCCAAATTGGGATTTCCCACCCAATTGGCATTTCTGGCTCCAGCCATTCCCAACTACCCAAGGGAAGGCACATCAAAGCGTGGACTCCCTGAGGCAGGCTAATGTCTGGGGCAGGGAGCCTGCTTGGCAGGTCTAAGGGCAGTATTGACTAACATGGCTTTTTCCACCCATTTTCCCTAGAGCTAGAAGCTCCATAGGTCTCTGTCTTCCACATTTTTACAGGGAAGATTTTTTTCCAAAATCTGATATGTCACCAAATATCCAGCTTTCAAAATCCGGTTCTTTGTCACAAGCTACCTTTCCAATAAGTCAAAACCCTACGTTTTAGATTATTGTTATGGCAGCAACCTCATTTCCATGTACCAGTTTCTACATTATTAAATTATATGGTACACTGATATAACAAAGAGACTACAGAATACAATGGCTCAAACAAAATAGGAATTTCTTTCACTCTCACCCAGCCATCTGGAGGTGAATGGCTTATAGACAGCTTTGTTCCAGATGCTTATTCAGGGACCCAGGTCCCTTCCATCTTGTTCCCCCACATATTCCTAAGGTGTGAGGTGTTGACCTCTTATTGTGGTCAGAGCTGGGTTACTCCTGGAACTGCAATCTAGCTGCCAGTCTTTATGTCGCTCTGGTCTTCCTTTGGTTGATTTCTCAGAAAGAACTCATGAGAACAGCAGTCTCTGAGTTTTGGCAGTACTCTCAACAGTTTCTCTCTAGCCTTGATACTTGAAGATCAGTTTGGCTGGCTACTGAATCTGTGGTTCACATTTTCTTGTCATTGTCTTAAACATGTTACTGTATTACTTTCCGGATAAAGTGTTAACTAGCAAAAAAAGTATAATGTAATTTTTTCCTCTTGGCCTTTTTTTGCCTGGATGCCAATAACCATTTATTTTCTTTTCAAGTACAATAGTTTCAATAGACCATGTCTTTTTATTGGTCATTCTGGATCCATTTTCCCAGATACATGGCATGTTCTTTCAATATAGAGTTCCAAGTTCTAGAATAGAGCTCCTTTTCTGGTTGTATTCATAGAGTGGCTTTAAAATAAATCAAATCAGTAAATAAATAACCTTATATTTTATGAGATTTGCCTCTCTTGCTTCCCTCCCTTACTTTTATTTGGACCTACTTCCTATTTGTCCCTGTCCCTGGGATTTCATTCCCAGCAGCTTCTCCTTATTGAGGACCTAAAGAGCTTTGCCTTGGAAGCTTTGTTTGTAATTCTGAGAGCTTGTAGGACCCAGTCTGCCCCGTCACTATGAGACCTTTATTGGATCTTCACGGTCCTCATCAGTGAGCTGGACTCTGCAGGATCCCCTCCCTGCTTCCACTGAGAGTTGTCGATTGGGGGTTTGCCTGCTTTCAGGGTTGCCGAAAGCCGAATTCCTTCCCTTTGCCTCCCTCTGCACGGATTCTGATCCCACACAAGTCTTGTAGCTAACAGGGTTTATTCTTGCCAGCTTGAATTGTGGATTCAGAAGAATGCCTTGTTTATGGAGATGTTATCCATGGATTTTTGGTTGGCTCTCCCAGTTGCATTTTGCTGCCATGGTCGTCTACCCTCACTCTACTAATTTTGCCATATATTACATTTATTGTCATCCAACCCTAAATCTTTTATTATTTACCCAAATTTTCTTTATAACCCAAATAAACTACACCTCTGAACCCTTTTTTTTTAAGTTTATTAATTTTTTATTTTTTGTGAGAGACAGAGAGCAAGTGGCGGGGGGGGGGGGGTGGGGGACAGAATTCTAAGCAGGTCCCATGCTGTCAGCTCAGAGCCTGAAGCGAGGCTCGAACTCATGAACCTCGAGATCATGACCTGAATTGAAACCAAGAATCCGAAGCTTAACTGAGTCACCCAGGCGTCCCTACATCTCTGAACTCTTTTAGCAGCTATGTCTGTCAGTCTTTTCCCTTGGGTGGAGAAACTGCCCCAACCCCTGCTATAAGCACTGAGCCTGACTCTAGTTCCTGACCTAGGCTGAAGTACTTTTTGTCTCCTAAGCGCCTGGCTGCCTCCCCTGCATCTCTACTAGGATCCTCATAGCCCTGAGGCTTCAGTCCTACTCATGACTTTAGGTTTCTGTTTAGTTCAGGGCCACAGAGATTACAATCTTGTTTTTGAGCTCAGCACTATCATTTTGTTGTTTTCTTTTTTGTGTTTTATCTATCCCTGCTATGTGTTTACAGCAGAGGGAGTGCCAAGAGAGCGAACTCACAGAGCCATCTTGACTCAAAGTATCTCAAAAAACATTTGAATGCACAGTGCACGATGAACTGATGAGCCACTATGGGGATACAAAAATGAGTAAGAAAGGCTCTCAGTCTCAGAGAGATGAAGAATCTAGTGAAAGAAGGTGACCCATAACATGCCACCATAAAACAGACTGAAAACTTCTCTATGAGAAGTGGTTAGTAGAGCTGGCAGATCCCAGGAAGACTTGTGAGGGGGCCGAGGAGGGCTCCTCAGAGGTAGTAGCTTTAGAACAGCTCATTTAGAAATATGGTTGTGGGAGTGGATGTGGCAGTTTGGGGACACCATCTGTGAAACTGGAGCACAGGCTGCTTTGGTGGAGTGTGGAGGATGTATTGAAGGAAGAGGCTGGAGGTTTGAGCACAGACTGTGGAGTTCACACAGACTAAGTTCCAGTCCCGCCTCCACCACTAACTAGAGGTATGAGCCTGGACAGTGCACTTCATCTTTCTGAACCTTAGTTTCATCTATAGAAAGGGAATAGAATATCCCCTGCCTCAAAGGGTTATAAGGAGTGTAACTGTTGGTGATGTATATAAAGACACAGTAAACTCTTTTTTTAAAAAGCTTATTTATTTTGAGAGAGAGAGGGAGGGAGGGAGGGAGGGAGAATCCCAAGCAGGGCCTGAACTCATGAATTGTGAGATCGTGACCTGAGCAGAAATCAAGAGTTGGACACTCAACTGATTGAGCCACCCAGGTGCCCCAAGACATAGTAAACTCTTAGTAAGTAGTACTCATAACTATTATGAGCATTATGAAGGGTCTTGAATATTACGCTATTAACTTTTTTAAAGCTTTGTCAAGGTATAATTTACATACAATAACAAACTGAGCACTTTGCCATTTACTAGTCCTCCTTCTGTTCTCTGGAACAGTCCCTGGAATATTACCCAGACTGTAACGTCTCCAAAAATGTCTACTTGTTAATCTCGGGAACCTGTGACTATGTTAGGTGGCATGACAAAGGGGAATTAAGGTTGAAGATGGAATTAAGTTTGCTAATCAACTACCCTGGAGATGAGCATATTATTCTGGATCGTCTATGGGCCCAATGTAATCAAGAGAGTCTATGTGCATAGAAAAGGGAGGCAGAAGAGGGAAAAATCAGACTGTGTGAGATGACTTTGCTGGACATGCCTTTGAAGATGGAAGGGGCCATGAGCAAAGGAGTGTGGGCAGTCTCCAGAAACTGGAAAAAACCAGGAATCATTCCCCCCTGGAGCCTCTAGGAAAGCAGCCCTGCCAACACCTTGACTTTGACCCAGTGAGACCCACTCTGAACCTCTTTCCTCCCAAACTGTAGATAATAAGTGTTGTTTTATTTTATTTTGTAACAAATTAAAAAAATTATTTTTAACATTTATTCATTTTTGAGAGACAGAGCAGAAGCAGGGGAGGGGCACAGAGAGAGGAAGACACAGAATCCGGAGCAGGCTCCAGCTCTGAGCTGTCAACACAGAGCCTGATACGGGGCTCAAACTCACAAACAGCGAGATCATGGCCTGAGCTGAAGTCAGAGGCTTAACCGACTGAGCCACCCAGGTGCCCCTATTTTGTTTTATTTTAAAGATTTATTGGGGTGCTTAGGTGACTCAGTCGGTTAAGCCTCCGACTTCAGCTCAGGTCATGATCTCGCAGTTCGTGAATTTGAGCCCTGCGTCAGGCTCTGTGCTGACAGTGCAGAGCCTGGAGCCTGTTTTGGATTCTGTGTCTCCCTCTCTTTCTCTGCTTTTCCTCCCTTGCTCACGTTCTGTCTCTCTCTCTTGAAAATAAACATTAATTTTTTTTTTCAAGATTGATTGATTGATTGATTTTGAAGTAATCTCTACACCCAACATGGGGCTCAAACTCACAACCCCAAGATCAAGAGTTGTGCACTCCACCCACTCAGCCAGCCAGGTGCCCCAGAAGTGTGTTATTTTAAAACACTATATTCCTAGTAATTTGTTGTAGCAGAAATAGAAAACCAGTAGAGTCTTGAATAACTGCTTGTTGACTACCTGAATTAATGAATCAAGGACAACTCTACTACCTTTTTCTTATAATAATCCTAATTTTAGAGGAGAGAAAATTTAGTTTGGATCATGCCCTCTCCCCGTAAGCTACCCATATCTTAAATAACATGGACTTCTTGGGGTGGTGCTAAAGTGATTTTGAGGTTGATTGAAGAGTAAGTGTTTGTATTCCCCAAAATTCCTATGTTGAAGCCTCATTCTCAATGTCAGAGTATTTGGAGGTGAGGCCTTTAGGAAGTGATTTGGTCATGAGGGTGGAACCCTTATGAATGGAATTAGTGCACTTATAAAAGGGACTCCAGAGAGCAACCTTGATCCTTCCAGCATATAAGGACACAGCAAGGAGATGGCTGTCTCTGAACCAGGAAGTGAGCCCTCACCAGACATTAAATCTGCAGGTGCCTTAACCTTGGACCCCCAGCCTCCAGAACTGTGAGAGATAAATTTCTCCTTTGGCTTTTGGCTTGGATGAGGCAAAGGTAAAACTGTCTTTGGTTGTCCCTGATCCAGGTGCATCTGACACCAGCTGCCTCCACCATGCTGCCTAAGTTCGACCCCAATGAAATCAAAGTCGTATACCTGAGGCACACCAGTGGCGAAGTCCGTGCCATGTCTTCCCTGGCCCTGAAGATCAGCCCGCTGGGACTGTCTTCAGAAAGCGTTGGTAATGACATTGCCAAGGCAGCCGGTTATTAGAAGGGTCTAAGGATTATAGTGGAACTGACCATGTAGCACAGACAGGCCCAGACTGAAATGGTACTTTCTGCCTCTGCCCTGATTGTCAAAGCCCTCAAGGAACCGCCAAGAGACAGAAAGAGGCAGAAAAACAAGCACAGTGGAAATATCACTTTTGATGAGATTGTCAACATTGCCCGAAAGATATGGCACCGACCTTTAGCTGGAGAACTCTCTGGAACCATCAAAGAGATCCTAGGAACTGCCCAGTCTGTGGGCTGCAGTGTTGATGGCCACCACCCTCATGAAATCATAGATGACAGCAATAGCAGTGCAGTGGAATGCCCAGCTAGTTAAGGGCTACAAAAGAAAATATTTCAACAAAGGATCACTTGATAACCAATGGAAAAACAAACAAACAAACAAACAAATTTCTGTTTCTTATGATGGACCCAGTCTATGATACTCTGTTATAGCAGCACGAATGGATTAAAAAGGAGTTTGGGGTAATTCCCGATTGGATGCACCATTAATATAGTAATTATTTATTTTATTTTTTTTTAAGTTTATTTATTTGGAGAAAGACCGTGTGAGTGAGGGAGAGGCAGAGAGAGAGGGAGAAAGAGAATCTTAAGCAGGCTCCTGGCTGCCAGCACAGAGCCTCACACTGGGCTTAAACTCACAAAACTGCGAGATCATGACTTGAGCCAAAACCGAGTCAGACACTTAACTGACTGAGCCACCCAGGTGCCCCAACATGGTAATAATTTAAACCATATTCCCTTTGCTACACCTCTTGGTGGGCCAACAGAAGGCATGCTGACCCCCACAAAGCAGCTTGCTTTCTTCTTCCCTCTGGGTGACTTCTTGGGCAGGGGTTCTCAAAGAGGTGGAGGGAACAACATATCAGAGTCAGCTGGGTAATCTTACAAACTATAAATACCTACTACCCCCTTCTTTCTTGCCTCCTCAAGGAATCTTCCCTTCCTTCTCACCCTCCACCCCCTTGACAATTGTCTTTTTTTTTTTTTAATTTTTTAATCTTTATTTATTTTTGAGAGAGAGAGACAGAGCGCAAGCAGGGGAGGAACAGAGAGAGGAGACACAAAATCCGAAGCAGGTTCCAGGGTCTGAGCTGTCAGCACAGAGCCCGACGCGGGCTTGAGCCCAAGAGCTGCGAGATCATGACCTGAGCCGAAGTCAGATGCTTAACCGACTGAGTCACCCAGGTGCCCCAAGAATCATTGTCTTAAAGCAAATGCTATATGGGCAGAAGGGAGAAGTATACACATAGGGATATGCACAGAGAATTCTTCTGAATTAAAAAAAAAAATCTCAAAAAAAGAAACAAAGACCTCATTCTCATTTAGAGCTTGTTCTAACTCTTATCCTATGACTATGTTCAAGCTGTTGACTTTTTCCATGGCCGGATCTTTCCCAGAGCACAAAAAAGCCCCAGGAAGACTGAACCCAGCTGTGAGTTTCTTACCTTCTGTTCCTTTCTGTGTCACCTCAGATCCTGGGAAGACCAGGATCTGTTAGCTAGTTTTCCACCTGAATGCTAGAGAACCCTCCTGTCTTGCTTGGTACCCAGTCATTCCTGTTTTGCTTTGGGCAGGGTTTTGTGTCCCAGAGTTTGGAATTTCATTGTGCTATGTCTTATCTGGGTCTTTAGTAAATGGATCGCCTTGGCTTCAGGCTTATCTTGCAAAAGCCAGAAGCTTCCTTGGCCCTTTGCTGGGGTTGCCAGGATCAGGACTTCCTTTACTGACCCCTGTTACCTCTCTGACTTGAAATACCCTGTCTATAGTCCTTTTACCCCAGTATATCCTAGTCCCGTAAACAAAAAGGACTGTAGATAATCTTCAGGTTCCTTCTTAGCTCTGTGATTCTGGGATTCTTCTGTCTCTACCATGTTTTCAAGTCAAATTCTTAATTTTTTGGATGAAGAAGTCATATCTCTCCACTACATTATTCTCACTCAGTCTGCAGCTTATTTTCTCTAGAAGTTACTGCTGTCAGGATAATTGCCATTTTGCCCATGTCTGGACCATACAGTTTGTCTTTAGGGATCCCAAATACTTCTATCATTATTAATTGGGTAAAAAACAAAAAACCTTCTTGCCTTTTAGATTTGTTTTTTAGATTATCTTCTCTTAGCTGCTCTGGCAGTTCCTTTGTTCCAATCCCAAGGATGGTGATTCACACAGCTCAGGTCTAGCTCACGGTCCTTAGTCCTGCCCATTCACTGGTGCAACTCCTTTTCTTAGCTGCAGACATCCACTCAGTTGGGGTGAGGAAGTGAAAAATGGACTCCATAAGGCCACAATGTTACCTTTTATAATGCATATTTTTTTAAACATTCTTGAAGACATTCTTTAAAAGAAATGTTTTTAACATTTATTTATTAAAGTTTTTTTTTTTTTTTTAATTTTTTTAATGTTTATTTATTTTTGAGACAGAGAGAGAGCATGAACGGGGGAGGGTCAGAGAGAGAGAGGGAGACACAGAATCTGAAACAGGCTCCAGGCTCTGAGCTGTCAGCCCAGAGCCCGACGCGGGGCTCGAACCCACAGACCGTGAGATTGTGACCTGAGCCGAAGTCGGACGCTTAACCGACTGAGCCACCCAGGCGCCCCTATTAAAGTTTTTTTTAAATGTTTATTTATTTTAGAGAGAGTACAAGTAGGGGAGGCGCAGAGAGAGAGGGAGACAGAATCAGAAGCAGGCTCCAGGCTCTGAGCTGTCAGCACAGAGCCTGACGTGGGGCTCAAACCCACAAATCGTGAGATCATGACCTGAGCTGAAGTTGACGCCTAACCAACTGAGCCACCCAGGCGCCCCAACATTTATTTATTTTTGAGAGGTAGAGTTCGAGCGGGGGAGGAGCAGAGAGAGAGGGAGACACAGAATCTGAAGCAGGCCTCAGGCTCTGAGTTGTCAGCACAGAGCCTGACGCGGGGCTCGAACCCACGAACGAACCGTGAGCTCGTGACCTGAGCTGAAGTCAGACGCTTAACCGACTGAGCCCCAGGTGCCCCTTCTATAATATTTTAAAACAAATGTTAAACCAGAATGTAATCAGCTCCCAGCACCAGAAAGGGCATCTTTCTCCACAAGGAGAAGGTGTGTGCATGTACTCACCACTGTTGAAGTGGTCTCAAGGCATCATTTTGGCACCACGCGGGAGTAGAAGTTTGCAGATGATGTGTTCAGCCCAGCACTGTCCCTTCCTGAGGTCCTTGGGAGTACAGTAGCTTCTCTTGAACCATATTCCTTTCCAGCAGGAAGTTTCTGGGCTTTTCCCATTGCTACCATCAAGAAGTAGCCTGTGTGCCTGCCAGTCTGCAATCCCAGCACCGACATCCCTCTCATCAGCACCATCCCAGGGAGCTCCTGACTATGCTCAGGGTTTAATGGCCCTCGAGGGAGGCCACATTGGACTCCTTGTAGGTTTAGGTTATGTTCTATGTTAGCTATGAGGGGTCCCAGATTCAACCTGATTCCAATTCAACATTTCTAGGGGCTTAAAATCAATTCTGCCTGTCTATCGTTGGGCCAGAGATTTTTCTAGGATCATCTGGACTCCCTTGAGTTGCTGCCAACAGGCCAGCAGGGAAACTCCAGCCCAGCCCAGGTTGACTGGCCCTGGGACACCAGTGTGGTATCCTGTGGTGTCTTCCACTCACCAACAAGGTCAACCACAGCCTGTTCCTTGTGTTTCAGAGTCCTTACAGTGGAACTGTTTGGTTCCTGCAGGAGCACAGAAAGAAAACAGTGAGGAGGAGGAGTGGGGAGAGAAAGACTCATGCAGAAGAGGGAGAGGAAGTGAGTGATGCTGAGGGACGAGAAAAAGGCAAACAGCAACAGCAGCAACAGCAGGAGCAGAAAAAAAATAGGAATGTGAGGGCGGGAGGGAAAGGCAGAAAGGCAGGGTTCTGCTCATAACAATATTAACCCAAATTCCTGGGTAACATTTTACAGTGACCCATGAAATCTGGGTGAGAAAATAAGGAAGGAAGCTTGCAGTTTTAATTAATGGTAAAGCCTAGTGTTTCCATGGTCCCCATCCCTGGGAAGATCTATGGGCTAACTTCCCGGGTTTCCTCTGCAACACCCTTGGCAGTTCAGAACTGGGGAGACTAGCAAAGCCAAGTGGCTTTGCTGCACTCCTGCACCCCCATGCAGGCAGAGGGTCCCATATCACAAGGGTTGAGATACCAACAGCTCTCTGAAAACAGTTCACTTTGTCTCTTTCTTTCTTGACTTTTCCCTCTCATTCTGCTTTGTGTCCTCTTTTGTGGATCCTCTTGACTCGAGAACACTTTCTCGGGCCTTTTCACTAGAGTGCTGCAAAGATTGGATCCGCTCTCATAAAATGCTTTGCATGTTGCAAATTACAACAAAGGTGATCATTGTGATGGCTGTAACCTAGGACGAAATTGCTTCCTCAACATACAAGCTGGCAATCCCTCAGTCTGACTGTCAGAAAGGGTGCTACTGGTATGTTTTCAGAATTTCTCGATCTCCTAAGCCAGTCGGAAATGTTAATAAGAACTTGGAAAACAATGACCTGTTCACTGGGGTTGACATGAAGTTTGTCCTCTCAGTTGGTCTTGTTTTTGGCTCTCTGGACAATGGTCCACCTTGCATGTTCACAACTCATAGCCTTGCTCTCCCTTCATTTAGTTAAGCAAGTATTCTAGGGCCAAATTCCCCAAGAGCTATGGATCCAGGCTCTGCAAATCCATTTAGAATAAGTCTAGTTGGGCCCAGAACATCTGGACCCCATATAAATACCGAGTGAGTATATATGTGTGTTAGGGGCATTAACATGAAATTTGTACAGAAATAAATAATGGAGTAGGAAGGAGAGCTTTCTGTATGATTCTGGTGAGATAACTCTAACAACAGGAGAGTAGAACAAATGACTGAGAAAAGAAGAGCTGATCTCTGGTAGAACTGTAAAGACCAAAATCTATGTAGCTACGCAGTGACTAAGAGGGAATGAAATACGACGTAAACACTCAGGCAGAGGGTTTTAGCTTGTCCAGGAGCAGAAGTAACAGGGGAAAGACAGCCTTTCATAGTCTGTAGGTATCTTCTTCTGCTAGGAGAGGCAGACATTTGGTGGGTCTTCAGGGCAACATAGATGATTACTGAAAAGACATGAAGAGAGCTTCAGGTTAAACGGCACAATCGCAAGTCATCCTCAATCTGTGATTTATTTGCTCGTGTGGATGCACAACAGCTGTCTCTGATTAGAAACAGTAATTAGAACACTGCCTTCTTCTGTTTCGAAAAGTATTTGCTGACAAGTGAGAAGCCCCAAGGACTGCGGCTTGATAGCGGTGGTAAGTTGTTAATGTAATGGTTTTGACCTTCTCAACTGCGTCTGCTTTAGTGTAAGGCAATGCTTATCTTTACCCAACCTTTGCAAAGTACGGTTAGAGAAACTGTAGGCTTCTTTTTCCAGTAAAGGACTAGATGTTGCCATTCATCACTCCTCTTGTGTCTGTCCACAAGGAACAAAGAAGTAGGTCAAAACTTACCTACCCATCAGTCCCTTTGAACTGGCCTCTGCTGGAGGTCTCTCAAATGGCCCCAGTTCGTTCTTTCCACCTCATTGTAAGGAACTGGCCTTCCCTCCGTGTCCACCAGGAGGAGTCAGAGAGCGTGCCCGTCTGGGCGATGCCCGGGGCAGCCTTGCTTCCCTGGGTTTGCAAAACTTCCCACTGCTTCCTTTCTTGGACAGCAAATGCAGAGGTTAGTGAGCCTCAAGTTTGTTTCCCAGAGTGGGGAAGAAGGAAATGGGGGAAGGGAGCAGGCATATCAAAATGCACTTCCAGAACAAAAATGATTTCTGAAGCACATGGTGCTACCGAGGGAGAGGTGATGACAGCCTCCTCCCATTTCCGGAACAGCTCCCAGAGTTGTCTGTGGGCGGATTCACATGACACATTCTTACACCCAATTCCATTCTGTGCTGTGTTTGCTCCTTGTTCGCATCTCAGGAACAATGGATCTGTACATCTTTGTATCTGAGTTTGATTCCCAATTGGTTGTATAGCTGAATTCTAGGCTTCCCGGTTTGTAATGTATTTATGCCAGTATTTATGCTTGTGAGTCATGAAACCTCATCAAACTAGCTTTACCTGTGCATGTGAGCTGGAGTATTGAATTGTGTGTATGTCCATGTGAACCGGAATACTGAATTGTGTATGTCCGTACTTCAAAAGAATTATTTATCATTAAGAAGTTGCTATTCTTCACAATGTTTTCGTGTGAAAAAATATTGCTGGAGGAAGTAATAGCAATGATGCAAATTTGCCTGGAAACTGTTCTGAAACCAATTTGCCTTTCTGTGAAGTACAATTTGGGTTTTGGCATTTTTTGATTGATGTCTCTATATGAGGAGGTTTTTGGCTTTTTAGTGTTGCTGCTTTTCTGTTCTCACTCCTCTAGGAATCTTTGCCAACACACCACTGACATTTGAGGAAGAGAATAGAGACAGTTTGGCTTCTTGTAAATTTTTCAGTTTCCTTGGTGATGTAAATAATTATGGAACATATAAAAAGTTTTCAGCAAATTCAAATTTGGTTTTGAAAAAGCAGGTGCCAGAGAGCCTGGGTGGCTCAGTTGGTTGAGTGTATGACTTCAGCTCAGGTCATGATCTGGCAGTTTGTGAGTTCGAGCCCCGCATCGGGCTCTGTGCTAACAGCTTGGAGCCTGCTTTGGATTCTATGCCTCCTTCTCTCTCTCCCCCTCCCCCACTTGTGCTCTGTCTCTCTCTATCAAAAATAAATAAAATATATTTAAAAAAAAGAAAAAGCAGGTTTGTCACCTGTGATAAGGGCTGCAGGAATGGGCTCAGCAAGAAATTATCTTTTCCTCTTAAACTCACTTTATTATTTTTATTAATGTATGTTTATTTTAAGAAAGAGAGAGAGCAAGAGCAGGGGAGGGGCAGAGAGAGAATCCCAAGCAGGCTCCACGCTGTCAGCACAGAGCCCGACTCAGGGCTCAATCTCACAAACCATGAGCTCATGATCTGAGCCTAAACCAAGAGTCAGATGCTTAACCGACTGAGCCACCCAGGCACCCCTGAGACCACAATTCTTTTTTTTTTTTTAATTTTTAATGCTTATTATTTATTATTTTGAGAGAGAGAGAGAGAGAGAGAGAGAGAGAGCAGGGGAGGGGCAGAGAGGGAGAGAGAGAAAGAATCCCAAGCAGGCTCTGTGCTACCAGTACAATCTGATATGGGGCTCAAACTCACCAACCATGAGATCATTAGCTGAGCCAAAATCAAGAGTCAGATGCTTAACTAAGCCACCCAGGTGCCTCCTGAGACCCCAATTCTAATGGCAATATAAAACATGCTCTTTATGAGGTTCAGTAAAATTACCCAGGTGTGCGGGTGGCTTCAGGCCCAGCTCTGATAGGACAATTCCCTGCCATTTTCAGGTTTACTAGGAGACTCCTGTCCAATGGGTAGACCCAGAACCCAGGAACCTGAAAAGAAAGGCTGAATCACCTAAAACTGAGTGAGCAATTATCCAAATCTCAGATGTGGATTCTTCAGGTGGAGGAGTTCTCGCAGGAGAACATAAGCGCCTGCTTCTCTGGGAGAGGTCTGATTTAACAGTGCCCTCCTCAGTAGCATATTTTTCACTCTGGCTATTCTAAACTTTCTTATATTCTTCAAGTCCCCATTTTCCCTTTTTCCTTCCTTTCTCACCACTTCCTCTTTTAATCTTGCCAAATTGCCTTCCTCCCTTCACACCTCGTGGGGAGAAAAATGAGCTCTGCCATTTATTACCTTTTTCATATTGTTAAAGTTACCTCTCTTTTCAGGGACTCTTTAATTGTTAATGGGGATAACAACAGAACCCACCTTATGAGGTCGCTGTGGGGATTAAATGAGTTAATGCATAAAAATGTTTAGGCCAGCGCCATGGTGAATGCTTAGTAGATGTTAGCTCTTAGTATTACTGAGAAGACAAAGGTCAATACCATGAACTCCATCCAAACTCCTCTCCCCCTAAAAAATCACTGTCACTATCCATCACCACCTCCTTCTCCTTACCTCAGAGGACAAGACTAGCTTATTGTCTAAGTCTGTGCTCTCCACCCGTGTCTGGATTCCATCATTTCCTATCTCCTCAAGGGAACTGGTTGGATGAATTCTTTTCTCCCTCACATGTTAAATGGATTCCTTTTTCCTCACTCCCTTTTCTCATTCTCAAACAGGCTCAGGTCTCTCCTAGTTTAATGTTTATTTATTTTTGAGAGAGAGTTGGGGAAGGGTAGAGAGAGAGGTAGACAGAGAATTGGAAGCAGGCTCCATGTGTCAGCGCAGAGCCCAACTGGGGGCTCAAACTCAATGAACTGTGAGATCATGACCGGAACTGAAACCAAGAGTTGGATGCTTAACCCATTAAGCCACCCAGGCTACTTTCTATTTCTATGCTATAGTCTTTTACATATGCTATTCCTTTGCTTAGAACCCTTTCCCTCTCTCCCACAGTCAACTTCTTCTCTTCCTTGAACAATCATTGCCAACTGCCTTGAGCAGGTCAATTCTACCTGCTATATATATTTCATAGGAGTATGTTCCTCTTGGCAGCATTCATTATAAATTGCAATTTTATATTTATTTAAAGAATCCTTTGATTTGTATCTGTCACCTCAATAAGTCTCATGAAGGCAAAAACTACATGTATATATTTTGTGGGGGGGGAGCGGCATTGAAAAATGAATACAATTCTGTATCTCTGTTTATAACACTGTTTCACTCTAATGTAATAGTATGACACCCAATGTGGCTAAGACAAAATTCATTATTTTTCTCCCCAAACCAATTTCTCCTTCATACTTACCCATTTAAGAATGCTTCCTTGGGGCACCTGGGTGGCTCAGTAGGTTAAGCATCCAGCTTCAGCTCAGGTTGTGATCTCACAGTTTGTGGGTTTAAGCTCCACATTGGGCTTGCTGCTGGCAGCCTGTCAACACGGAGCCTGCTTTGGAAATCTGTCCTCCTCTCTCTCTGTCCCCTCCCCTGCTCACGCTCTCTCTCTCAAAAAATAAATAAAAAACATTAAAAAAAAATTTTCTTAATGTTTCCTTATTCTCTAGGGCACACAGACTCAGTTTCTTGCAGATATTCAGTTCCTTTTGCTCTCTTGTCTTCAACATTTAGGACCCTTCAAATCCTCACGTACTCTGGATTCTTTTGTAAGTCCTTGTATTCCAGCCTTTGGTATAGTGTCCTTAATGCTCAGTAAACATTTGTTAATATCAGATTTTTGGGATATCTGTAATGAAGAAAATGGTTGCAGCCATGATGTTGGGTGAGCCTTTAGAGACTGCCAAAGGGTGAGAAAGAGAAAGAGAGAGAGAGAGAGAGAGAGAAAAGCAGATAATGGAGGATGGCAGTGGATGGAGACTCAAGAGACACCTATACCACAGAAGGCTGGGAAACACCAGTAAAATAATGAAAGGAGCAAAAGGAGCCCCTGGCTAATGTATAATAATTCATTAATCATTTACTGAGCATCTATTACCTGCCCAGTACTTAGATTATGGTGACACAAAAATGAGTCAGAAGTTTTCTCTTTCCTGGGGTGCCTGGGTGGCTCAGTCAGTTGAGCGTCTGACTTTGGCTCAGGTCATGATCTCACGGTTTGTGGGTTGGAGCCCCACATAGGGCTCTGTGTTGACAGCTCAGAGCCTGCAGCCTGCTTTGAACTCTGTGTCTCCCTCTCTCTCTGCCCCTCCCTTGCTCACACTCTGTGTCCCTCCCTCTCTCTCAAAAATAAACACTAAAAAGAAAAAAAAGTTTTCTCTTTCCTGAAGAAAGTCAGAGTCTAGTAGATAAACATGTAAACAAAAACTTACAGTATAATGTGATAAGTATTATAATAAAAGTTCTCACAAAGTGTTCTTTGAGCAAGAGCAGGTGGTGACTAAGACAGTCTCAGCACAGGGATAGGGAAAGGTGGGTGTCACAGGATGACTAGGACTTGAGGAGCCTGAGATCGGGGAATGACATACCAGGAGGATAGAACAACATCAATAAGCCTGGGCCCGTGTGGAACTGCAAATCATTTTGTTTAGCTTTAGTGTAAAGGTTGGGAAGGGAATATCCTGGGAATTCAGGCTGGGGCTACTTTGTGAAGAGTGCCTCAGCAAGTGAGGATCTTAGTCTTTATATTCTAGTTAATAGAGAATCATCAAAGTTATTATTTTTTTTTACAACAACTTCATTAGGTGTAATTTATATACATTATAATATATAGATTTCAAGTCTACGATTCAACAGTTTTGATATATATATATATAGATATAGATATAGATATATATAGATATATATATCTATATCTATATCTCCTTATAACTGCTACTCCAATCTAGATATAGAACATTTCCATCATTCCTGAAAATCCCCTTTTGTGTTTTGCAGCTGATCCCACTTCTTTCCCAAGGCAACTAGTGATATGATTTTTATATTACCAGATGTTTTGGTTATTCATTGATAGGTAAAACACCCCAAAACCTAGTGACTTAAAACAATAAAAATCATTTATTGGCTCAAAATATTGTAACTTAGTTAGGGTTTAGTGGAATCATTGTGTCTCTGCTTTCTGTGACATCAGCCAAGAGAGCCTTGACTAAGGTTGGAGAATCTACTTCCAAAATGACTCACATGACTGGCAAGTTGGGATTGGCTCTTGGCTGAGAATGCAGCTAAGACTGCCAATAAGGGACTTTGTTTTTCTTCCACACAGCTGTTTGAACTTCCTCACAGTATGGGTTCCAAGAAGGAGGAACTAGAAGGTGCTAGTCCTTAAAAAAAAAAAAAAAAATTTTAATTTTTAATTTTTTAAATAATTTTTTAATGTTTATTTATTATTTTGAGCGAGAGAGAGAAAGAGTGTGCACACGTGCCCCCTCCCCCCATGCACACACAAATGGGGGAGGGGCAGAGAGAAGGAGAGACAGAATCCCAAGCAGCCTAAGTGCCATCAGCACAGAAACCAATGCAGGGTTTGAGCTCACAAACCATGAGATCATGACCTAAGCTGAGTATCAAGAGTCAGATGCTTAACCAACTGAGCCACCCAGGAACCCCTTATTTATTTATTTATTTATTTATTTAATTAATTTATCTATTGCCATCATTATTATTATTTAATGTTTATTTTTGAGAGAGGGAGAAAGAGAGTGCAAGCAGGGGAGGGGCAGAGAGAGAGGGAGATAGAGGATCTGAAGCGGGCTCTATGTGGGGCCCGTACCCACAAACTGGGAGATCGTGACCTGAGCCGAAATTGGACACAGCACACTGAACCACCCAGGTGCCCGCTTTTTTTTTTTTTTAATTTTTTTTTAACATTTATTTATTTTTGAGACAGAGAGAGACAGAGCATGAACGGGGGAGGGTCAGAGAGAGAGGGAGACACAGAATCTGAAACAGGCCCTGGGCTCTGAGCTGTCAGCACAGAGCCCGACGCGGGGCTCGAACTCACAGACTGTGTCATCATGACCCGAGCTGAAGTCAGACACTCAACCGACTGAGCCACCCAGGCGCCCCAGGGGCCCACTTTTTTAAAAACTTAAAAAAAATTTTTTTTAAGTACTCTCCACCAAGATGGGACTCGAACTCACAACCCCAATATCAAGAGTTGTGTGAGACAGCTAGGCGCCCCTAAGCTGCTAGTCCTTTTAAAGACTTAAGCCCCAAATTGGTACAGCGTCACTTCTGCCGTATTCTATAGGTGGTAGCAGTCAAAAAGCCAGCCCAAATTCAAAGGGGTGGAAAAATAAATCCCACTTTTCAGTGAGGACAGTGGCAAAGAAGTTGGGTCATCTTTTTCCAGTATATCATAAATTAGTTTTGTTGGTTCTAGAATGTCACATAAATGGAATCATATAGTGTGTATTATTATAGTTCTGGCTTCTTTTCTTCAGCATGTGTTTTGAGATTCCTCCATGTTGTTACATATATCAGTAGTTCATTTTTTTTTATTGTTGAGTAATAGCTCACTGTTAATGTTCATCCATTTTTCTGTTGATGGACATTAGATATTTCTACTTTTTGGTTATTTTGAATAAAGTTGGCATAAAAATTCTTGCACAACACTTTTTTTGAAGATATATGTTTTCATTTCTTTTGAGTAAATACCAAGAAGTTGAATTTTGGGTCATAGGATAGGTTTATGTCAAAAATTTTTATTTTATTTTATTTTATTATTGTATTTTATTTTTAAAAAATGTTGATTTTTTATTTTTGAGAGAGAGGCAGTTGAGGAGTGGCAGAGAGAGAGGGATGGATAATCCTAAGAAGCCTCTGCACCGTCAGCACAGAGCCCCACGTGGGGCTTGAACTCACAAAGTGTGAGATCATGACCTGAGCCGAGATCAAGAGTTGGATGCTTAACCGACTGAGCCACCCAGGCACCTCTTTTTTATTTTATTTTTTAAGAAATCTCTATGTCCAATGTGGGGCTTGATCTGAAGACCTCAAGATCAAGAGTCACTTCATCTACCAACTGAGCCAGCCAGGAACCCTAGTATATGTTAAAATTTAAGAAATTGTTGGGGTGGGGGCACCTGGGTGGCTCAGTCCATTGAGCATCTGACTTTGGCTCAGGTCATGATCTCGCGGTCTGTGAGTTCAAACCCCAAGTCAGGCTCTGTGCTGACAGCTCAGAGCGCCTCCCCCGCTCATGCTCTGCCTCTCTCTCTGTCAAAAATAAATAAACATTAAAAAAAATAAAAAATAAAAAAAAAGAAGTTGTCAGCGTGTCTGGATGGCTCTTTCGGTTAAGTGTCTGACTTGGGCTCAGGTCATGATCTCACAGTTCTCGAGTTTGAACCCAGCATGGGGCTCTATGCTGACAGCTCAGAGCCTGGAGGTTGCTTCATTTTCTGTGTCTCCCTCTCTCTCTGCCCTCTGCCCTTCCCCGCTCACACTCTGTCTCTGTCTCTGTCTCTCTCTCAAAAATAAATAAACATTGAAAAAAAGGTTAAAAAAAAGAAATTGTCAAACTACTTTCCAAAGGATTTTACCATTTTATACTCCCAGCAGCAATGTATGAGAGTTCCAGTTGCTCTAAATCTAGCCGACACTAGTTATCAAGTCTTTTTTTTTTTTTAATTTTTTAAAAGTTCATTTATTTATGTTGAGAGAAACAGAGCACATGAGCAGGGAAGGGGCAGGGAGAGAGGGAGAGAGAGAGAGAATCCCAAGCAGGCTCTGTGCTGTTGGTGCAGAGCTCGAACTCACAAACTGTGAGATCATGACCTGAGCTGGTCAGGAGTGGATGCTCAACCAACTGAGCCACCCAGGCGCCCCCATCAAGTCTTTTAATTTTAGACACTCTAGGAAGTATGAGTGGTATCTCATTGTAGTTTTAATTTGTATTTCCATGACAATTAATAGAATTTTGCATCTTTTTTGTATGCCTATTAGCCATTTGTAGATTTTTTTCTGTAAAGTGTCAGTTCAAGGTCCATCTAAAAATATATTATGTTGCTGTCTTATTATTGAGCTATAAGCCTTCTTTATATGTTCCAGATGTTTGTTCTTTGTCAGATGTCTGTATTGTAAACACGCATTAATGGTTTGGAAGACAATATTATTAAGGTTTTTGTTATTCACAGTTGATCTATGGAGTCAATGCAGTTCCAATTAAAATACCAGGGGGGGTTTCGGGGCACCTGGGTGGCTCAGTTGGTTGAGTGTCTGAGTTCAGCTCAGGTCATAATTTCAGGGTTTGTGAGTTCAAGCCCAGAATTGGACTCGCTGCTGTCAGTGCAGAGCCCACTTTGGATCCTCTGTCCCCTTCTCTCTCTGTCCCTCCCCTGCTCATGCTCTTTCTCTCTCAAAAATAAACATTTATGGGGTGCCTGGGTGGCTCAGTCGGTTGAGCGTCCGACTTCGGCTCAGGTCATGATCTCACAGTCTGTGGGTTCGAGCTCCGCATCAGGCTCTGTGCTGACAGCTCAGAGCCTGGAGCCTGTTTCAGATTCTGTGTCTCCCTCTCTCTGACCCTCCCCTGTTCATGCTTTGTCTCTCCCTGTCTCAAAAATAAATAAAACGTTAAAAAAATTTAAAAAAAGAATAGGCAATTAAAAAAAATAAAATAAACATTTATAAATAAATAAATAAATAAATAAATAAATAAATAAATAAATAAAATATCGGGGGGGGGGTTCATAGTAATTGGCAAGCTGGTTGTAAAAATTATGGAAATACAAAGGACCTAGAATAGTCAAAACAGTTTTGAAAGGGGTGCCTGACTGGCTCAGTCAGGAGAGCATCTAACTGTGGATCTTGGGGTTGTGAGTTTGAGCCTTGAGTCAGGTATAGGGATTACTTAAAAGCAAAACAAAACAAAAAAACACACACACACACACACACACACACACACACACACACACACAATTTGATCTCAAGACTGACTGTAGAGCTACAGAAATCAAGGCAGCATGGCATTAGTATGTGGAAAAATAAACAGGGCAATGGAACAAAATAGAACCTAGAAATAGACCCAAACGTATGTAGTTGATCTTTTTTTTAAGTTTATTTTATTTTGAGAGAAAGAGAGCATGTGCATGGGCAGAAGCAGAGAGGGAGAGAATCCCAGGTAGGCTCTGTACTGTCAGCAGAGCCTGATGACATGGGGCTCAATCTTAGGAACAGTGAGACCATGGCCTGAGCTGAGATGGGGAGTTGTAAGCTTAACAGACTGAGCCACCTACACACCCCTAGTCAATTGCATTTTGAAAAAAAGATGTTGTGGTAGGCAGCCTCTAAGATGGACCCTAATGATTCCTGCCTAACACCCTTATGTGATCTCCCTTTGAGTGTGGGCTGACAGAAGTGATAGGGTGTTACTTCTGGGGTTAGCTTTAAAAAAAGACTGGGGCGCCTGGGTGGCTCAGTTGGTTAGGCATCTGACTGTGGGCTCAGGTCATGATCTCACGGTTTAGCCTCAAATTGGCCTCTCTGCTGTTAGTGCAGGACCTGCTTGTGATCCTGTGTCCCCTCCTCTCTCTCCCCCTCCCCTGCTCAGGCTCTCTCTCTCTCTCTCAAAAATAAACACTTGACAAAAATAATAAAATAAAAATTAAAAAAAATTAAAAACAGAAAAAAGACTCTGGTTTACATCTTGGGCACACTCTTTCTATCTTGGGTGGCTTGCTATTGGTAAAGAGCTAGCTGACATGTTGTAAGGCAGCCTTGCAGAGAAGCCCATATGGCAAAAAATCAAGGTCTGCCCAGAACCACATGAATGAGCTTGGAAGCAGACTCTGCTCCTTGTGAATCAAATCAAGCCTTTAGATAAGCCGCAGCCCTGGCCAATAGCTTGCCTGCAACCTCATGAGAATCTTTCTTCCAGAGGCACCCAGGTAAACTGTGCCCAGATACCTTAACCATAGAAACACTAAGATAATAAATATTTGCTGTTTTAACCTGCTAATCTTGGGGGTAATTTGTTACACAGCTATAGATAATTAATACAGGGGCCAAAGTAATTCAAAGGGAGAAAAAGTCTTCAATAAATAGTGTTGAATCAACTTGATATTTTTATGAAAACAAAAAACAAAAAACAAAGACTCAACCCTACCTCACACCAAACACTACTATTAATTTGAGGTAGATATTAGACCTAAATGTAAGGGGCACCTGGCTGTCTCAGTTGGTAGAACATGCGACTATTTGGGGGTCGTGAGTTCGAGTCCCACAATGAGTGTAGAGATTACTTAAATATTTTTTAAAACTTCTGCAAAAAACACAGAAAAAAAATCCTTACAACTTTGGGTAGGCAAAGATTTCTTAGACAAGATACAAAACTAACCATTAAAGTAAAGGTCAATAAATTGGACTTTATTAATTTTTTTCATAATGGTTATTTATTTTGAGAGAGAGAGAATGGGGGGTGGGCAGAGAGAGAGAGGGAGAGAATGAATCTAAGTAGGCTCCATGCTCTCAGCACAGAGCTCAGTCAGGGTCTTGAACTCATGACCTGAGCTGAAATCAAGAGTTGCATGCTCAACTGACTGAGCCACCCAGGCACTTTATCAATCGTTTATTTATTTATTATTTTTATTTTTATTTTTTTAATTATTTTTAATGTTTATTTGTGAGAGAGAAAGAGCACACACAAGCGGAGAAGGGCGGAGAGAGAGGGAGACACAGAATCTGAAGCAGGATCCAGGCTCTGATCTGTCAGCACAGGGCCCAATGTGGGGGTTAAACCCATGAGCTGTTAGATCATAACCTGAGCCAAAGTTGGACGGTTAACCAACTGAACCACCCAGGTGCCCCTTTCAGTGGTTTTCAAATTAAGGCATTATATGATGAGATCTGTGCTTCAGAAAAAGAACTTAAATCTGGGAGCAGTGTAGAGGACTGTCTGTCTTTCTGTCTGTCTCTCTCAGACACACAAATGCCCAATACTAGTAATCATTAGAAGTGGTCAAGTCCAGTGAATTAAAATGGTAAATGATTATCAGAAAAATCAGTCTTAGCTTATATATTCATTCATTCCTTAATTCTATCAACAAATATCTTGTGACTTTCTTTAAAAAAAAAACTGTTGGGGCGCCTGGGTGGCGCAGTCGGTTAAGCGTCCGACTTCAGCCAGGTCACGATCTCGCGGTCCGTGAGTTCGAGCCCCGCGTCAGGCTCTGGGCTGATGGCTCGGAGCCTGGAGCCTGTTTCCGACTCTGTGTCTCCCTCTCTCTCTGCCCCTCCCCCGTTCATGCTCTGTCTCTCTCTGTCCCAAAAATAAATAAAAAACGTTGAAAAAAAAAAATTAAAAAAAAAAACTGTTAAAATATATATAACAAAATTTACCATCCTAACCACTTTTTTCTATTGTAATAAGCATTTTTAAGTGTATAGTTCAGTAGTGTTAAGTACATTTACATTGCGGTACAACCAGTCTCCAGAATTCTTTTCATCTTGGCAAAACTGAAACTCTGAAACCCTTTGTATGAGAACTCCCCATTAGCCCTTCTCTCCAGCTCCTGGCAACCACCATTCAATTTTCTGTCTCTATGAATTTGACTACTCTAGATACTTTGTTTAAATGGAAACACTGTTTGTCTTCTTGTGACTGGTTTATTTCATGAACCACAATATCCTCAAGATTCATCTATGTTATAACATGTGTCAGGTTTCCCCTCCTTTTGAAGGCTGAATAATATTCAACGGTATGTACATACCACATTTTGCGTATCCATTCATCTGTCCGTGAACATTTAGGTTGTGTCTATCTTTTGGCTATTCTGAAGACTGCTGCTATGAATCTTGGTGTACAAATATCTCTTCAATATCCTTTCAGTTCTTGTAAGTATATATTCAGAAGTGGAATTGCTTGATTGTATGGCAATATATGTTTTTTTTTTTTAATTTTTAAAAATGTTTATTTTTTTTTGAGACAGAGCATGAACTGGGGAGGATCAGAGAGAGAGGGAGACACAGAATCTGAAACAGGCTCCAGGCTCTGAGATGTCAACACAGAGCCTGATGCAGGACTCGAACTCACGGACTGTGAGATCGTGACCTGAGCTGAGGTCTGATGCCCAACAGACTGAGCCACCCAGTCACCCCTGTTTTGTTTTTTAGGAACTGCCATACTGTCTTCCATAGAGGCTGCACTATTTTACACTTCTACCAAAAATGCACAAGGGTTCCAATTTCTCCATATCCTTTTTGTTTTTAATTGGGGTGCCTGGGTGGTTCAGTCGGTTGAGCATGTGACTTCAGCTCAGGTCATGATCTCATGGTTCATGTGTTTGAGCCTGGCCTCAGGCTCTGTGCTGACAGCTTAGAGCCTGAAGCCTGCTTCAGATTTTGTGTGTGTGTCTCTCTCTGCTCCTCCCCTGCTTGCACTCTGTTTCTCTCTCAAAAATAAGTAAACAATAAAAAAAAAGACTTTTCTTTAAATGTTTTTTAATAGTAACCATTGTAAGAGGTGTGAAGTGGTATCTCACTGTGTTTTTGATTTGCATAAAAGAACAGTGATTTTGAGCATCTTTTCATGTGCGTATTGGCCATTTGTATATCTTCTTTGGAGAGATATCTATTCAAATTCTTTGCCCATTTTATTTATTTATTTATTTTATTATATTATTTTTAAAAATATGAAATGTATTGTCAAATTGGTTTCCATACAACACCCAGTGCTCATCCCCACAGATGTCCTCCTTAATGCCCATCACCCACTTTCCCCTCCCTCCAACCCCCATCAACCCTCAGTTTATTCTCAGTTTTTAAGAGTCTCTTATGGTGTTTGCCCAGTTTTTAATAGAGTTTTTGTTGCTGAGTTGTAGGAGTTCTTTGCATATTCTGAATATTAAACCTTTATCAGATATATGGTTTGCAGATATTTTCTCACTGGCTGTGTTTTATGTACCAGATAATTTTCAAGATGCTGAGAATACAGAGGAGGCTTCCATTCTCATGAAGTTTGCATTCTCTTGGGTAGAGATAGAAGGCAAACAATAAAACAAATAGATAAGATACTTTGAGAAAATGAGAAGTACCATAAAGAAAATAAAATGGGGTGAGGCGTGTTTGGCTGGCTCAGTAGGAAGAACATGCAACTCTTGATCTTGGGGTTGTGAGTTCAAGCCCCACATTGGGTGTAGAGATTATAAATAAACAGAAGTTAAAAAATTAAAAGAAAAAAGAAAAGGGGTGATAAAATAAAGGTGACCAGTGGGTGGAGGCAGTCCACTTTAGATAGGGTAATCAGTTAAGACCTTTCTCTTAGAAAAGATCTCAGTAATATTTTTAAAAGATCACTTTGGCTGGTCTGTGAAGAATGATTATGTGGTGAGGGGAGATGAAAAGCAAGGTTCCAATGACTGTTCATTCTTCAGGCTCTTCTTATTTATTTATTTATTTATTTATTTATTTATTTATTTATTGAGAGAGCTCACACATGCATGAGCAGGGGGAGGGGCAGAGAGAGAGGGAGAGAGACTGCCAAGCAGGCTCTGTGCTGTCAGCGCAGAGCCCCGACACAGGACTTGATCTCACAGACTGTGAAATCATGACCTGAGCTGAAATCAAGTCAGATGCTTAACCAACTGAGCCACCCAGGCACCCACAGGCTCTTCTTTTATACCATAATTGTCCCTCCTATTCTCCTGTTTCTAAATTTGTATTACATCGTGGTCATTGGCAATTGGAGTCTAACAAAATGGATTTTGGTCACTTGTAGCAACTCCCTCCATTTCTATGTCATTCAGTGTGTGCTAGATTACATGTGTTAATGGACAATCCCAAATCTCCGTGTCTCAGAACAATACAAGTTATTTCTTGTTCATACTACATATTCTCTGCTAGCTGGTTGAGGGTATTTGCTCTGTGTCTTCCATTTTATGGGCCCAATGCCAATAGCATAACCACCAGTTGGAGCATTGCTAGTAGCTGTGGCCAATGGAAAGAGAAAATGGGTAAACTGCACACTGGTATTTAAAGCTTCTTCATAGAAGTGATACATGTCACTTACACTCACATACAAAAGCAAGCCCTATAGTCACTCTGAACTTCAACAGAGCAAGAAAAAAACAATTATATCATGTTCTAGGAAGTTGGGGGAACCAGAAATATTTGAAAATAATATAAATGTCTACTAATACTTCCAAGATCTCTACTAGTACTCCTCAGCACTCAGTAAAATATCTGTCCAAAACTTCCAGACCATATAATTTCCTACAGAATATAATTAGATATATTTACTCATATTAAAGAAATTTATTTCACTCATTTTTATAAAGAGCATTCACCGTGTAGGACATTGCAAACCTTTTACTGGTCTCTTGTAAAACAGTGCAAGTGACACGTTTTGTATTCTGAAATCAACTTTAACTTGCTATTATCATTATAATGAAATATTTATATTTGTAGCGTCTGATAAAGATAAGGATTGAACTAATATAATGGTGGAAGAAGTGGAAATTAGGGTTTGGACTTAAAAGATGTTTAAGTATTAGAAATAGAACTTTTTGACCAATTAAATGTGGTAAACAGATGAGAAGGAACAGATAAGGAATTATCCTTATAATTCCATTAGGAGGTTTCCTAGACCGAGAGACTTACTGGAATGGTGGTGTAATTGCCTATGTAAGGGAAGGCAGTAGTAGCTGGTGTGTAAAGTGAAGGGATGGGTAGTTTCACTTAGGAAATATTAAATTTCAGATGTCTGTGGGAAACTCGCTTCAGCTAAACCCTCTTTTTGTTAGAAACGTATGAAGATACTGAAAAAGAAACCATTGGAAGGAGACTGGGAAGGGAACATCTAAAATATTGTGTTATATAAATGAAGAGCAAATTTTGAGGATGTCTTCACTCTGCGGTATTTAAATGTAAACAATTTTTAACCTACTTGAAACAAAACACTCCTCCACTCTCTAAGTGCCCCCTCCACTCTCTAAGTATCTCTGTATCATCATTATTTTACTTCAGTAATGTCTACAGTTCAGCATTTTAACATTAGTTAAGAGAAAAAAAAAAAACTTGAAACGAAGGAGGGAGATAATGTAACAATATGCACCAACAGATGGGCAACAGTCACCAAAGTCTAAAAAAGATCTGCAGTGTAAGAATCTGTTAGTGTGCCTCTAGCACTGTCTAGGGGAGAAACAGAATAGTGGAGAAAAAAGGATTCAAGAGTGTGCTGTTGGACAGAGTACAGGACACTGGTTAGAATACAACCTTTACAATTAACTAGTAGTCACATTTACAGAATGCCTCCAATGCATCAGGGACTGTGACAGGTGTTTTAAAATATTTTTATCTCGGAGTAGCTGGGTGGCTCAGTCAGTTAAGCATCCGATTTCGGCTCAGGTCATGATCTCGGGGTTGTGAGTTCGAGCCCCACGTCAGGCTCTGTGCTGACAGCTCAGAGCCAGGAGCCTGCTTCAGATTCTGTCTCCCTCTGTCTCTGCCCCTCCCCTGCTCAAGATTTGTGTGTCTCTCTCAAAAATAAATAAACATTAAAAAATTTAAATATTTCGGGAGCGCCTGGGTGGCTCAGTCGGTTAAGCGTCTGACTTCAGCTCAGGTCATGATCTCAACTGTTCGTGAGTTCGAGCCCCACGTCGGGCTCTGTGCTGCCGGCTTGGAGACTGGAGCCTGCTTTGGATTCTGTGTCTCCCTCTCTCTCTCTGCCTCTCCTCCCTCCCTCCATACCTCTCTCTCTCAAAAATAAAAAAATAAAAAAAAATAAAAAAAAAATTTAAATATTTCTATCTCAGAATCATCATAACAGTCGAAGAATAGGTGTGATTGCCCCCAACCTGCACTTACAGGAACTGAGGCTCAGAAAGTTAAAAAACCTGTTCAAGGTTAACGTACAGTAAAGGAGAGATATGCAGGTTCACCCAGATGGGTCTGACTTCAAGGCCTGGGCTCTTTCAACTATAGCCAACAGACCCCAAACTTGTGCATCAAAATCATTTGGAGAACATATTAAAACACATTTTCCAGTTTCCCACTCAAGATCGTTTCAGGAGATGGTAATATTAGTATAGTACTTTGTTCTCGTGGACGTTGTTAGGATTGAATGTAATCAAGTATATTGGAGTGTTTTATAACTTCAAGTTTAACATAGTTTTGCTTATAATTTAATGGTTTTAGGTTTTTAAAGGTTTTTTTAAAAAAGTAACCTTTACACCCAAGGTGGGACTCAAACTTACAACCCCAAGATCAGGAGTCATGTGCTGTACCGACTGAGCCAGGCAGGGGCCCCTTATGGTTTTACTACATGTAATCATCTAATTCCCTTTCTTTTGATTTTATAGTCAGAAAACAATTTTCTTTTCTTTTTTAATGTTTATTTTGAAAGAGGGACAGAGAGTGTGACTAGGGGAGAGACAAAAAGACACACACACACACACACACACACACACACACACACACACACACACAGAATCCAAAGCAGGCTCCAGGCTCTGAGCCTCTGAGCTGTCAGCATGGAGCCCCACATGGGACTTGAACTCAGGAGCTGCAAGATCATGACCTGAGCCAAAGTCAGACACTTAACTGACTGAGCCACCCAGGTGCCCCAATACTTTTCTGATTAAATAGGCTTATTGACTATCTTGAAACAAGAAAAGGGTGCCCCAAACTGTGTTTTGGCTCAGTAACCACATTGTTAATTAATACATTTAATTTCTACTTTATAAATCAGCACTCTTGTCAGTCTGACCAGTGCTAGTCAAATTCCCCAGCCTTAATCATCCCTTTGTTAACTGAAAAAATAGCTTTGAAATCAGAAGAGCTGAGGACTGGAGTTCATAGCAAAAGAGATATGAATTGTTCTAATTGGGGGCTTTCTGGGAGTAAAATATCAGGGTTTGGCCTGGAGGTCAGCCTGTGAATACTACAAAATTAACTCCTTACGATCTAAGACCACCTTTTTTCAGTATTAGCGGATGGTGTTTTTCTTGGTTCCAATATACCATAGCTAGAACAAGTAGAACCATAAAATGTAATATGGTCACATCTCTAGCCCCTTTAAAATACCTCCTGCTCTGTCTACCCCCACTTTCCCCAACAATAGCTGTAAGGTTAGCAAGAAAAGTCTTGTCTTCTATCCTAAGAGAAACTTCAAGCATTATTTCCACTCCCTAGTGGGATTTGCAGTTAAGTTGTACTTAAATTAGCATTATTTTCCACTGACCATAAAAAGCTGGTAGTTTCATTGTAGGCAAGTACTCTCACTGTGTGTTTGTTTGTTTTTTTGCAATATTCACAAAAGCACTCAGCAGGCACTAAATGCACGCTCCATGAAGAAAGGTTAAGCGGTTTCCCCAAGACCACAGAAAGGGAACAAGTGGGGGAAGGGGGCACTGAGAGTGCCTCTTCACATCCAGTCACATTCCCATAATTACTGAAGTCGCCTCATTCCCAGCCCAAGAACCAGGCTTTCAAGGGGACATGAAAGGAACACCCTGGAGGTGAGAGCCAGGAAATCGGGAGAGGTGCCTTTCCCGGCATGCTCTGCAGCACACTGAGGGGCGCCAGACGTATCCCGGCGTGCATCGGGGAGCGCCCAAGGGCGATGGTTCTCGGCTCCTGGAGAGGCACGCGAAGTTAAACCGGTAGGTGTGAGCTTACTTAGTTTTGAGACCCGGCTTTCTCGTTTCCCCTTTATAAACGTAACTCCAAAGCGGCGAAAAAGGAGGTCCTTTAACTACCCTCCCTTTCCGCGTGCGAATGACTTTCGGCGCCGCTTCGAGCACGGTGCCAGGTGATTAGCGGTTAGGGGTGGGCCTGAGCTAAACACGTGACCAAACCTGGCAGCCAATGACTAGCCGGGTGGTCCGGCAGCGCGAGGATTCCGGGACCCGTGAGCGGAGCGGCGCGTGGGCCCGTTCCGATCGGCCCTGGCAGGTACGCGCAGGCGCCTTAGTTGCCACGCGCCCCGTTGGTCCCACGCGCCCAGTGGCGTGTACTTGGCGCGAGGTGTTAAGAGTCTGTTTGGGTGTTTTTGTGGGGGGGGGGTAGGGGAAAATGGGGGGGGGGGGGCAGTGGCGTCACGTGGACGCCACAGCCAATCGCAGGCTGAGGCGCACCCACAGCTTTCCCCGGCGCCCCGGGGTGCGACGTGTTCAATGAGGTTCGGCTCAGTCCTCACGGCGCGAGCGCTCTTTCGAAGCGCGTGTGCAGCCTGTAAAATCTGGCCACGGGTTTTCGTGGCGTCCTGCCCTTCTGTGAGCACGGACGACAAGTTCTCGGCAAAATGGCTGCTGGAAAGAGTCGCCTAGCAGGGGGAGCGTTGGGGCCGCGTGAAGGTCACATGATGAGGTTGGCAGCGCGTGCTGCTGGCGCGGGGAAGGGGGAGGGTGGTAGGGGAGAGGCGTGGCCAGTCACGTGCCTTTGACTGAGCCGACCTGTGGTTTTCTTTAGCGTCTTTGCTGCGGTCTGATCCGTCTGCTTTTGCTCCTCCCACTTCGAAGCGTGGCAAGCGTCGGCGAGAGGCTGTTTGGTGTAGTGGAATGAGCTGTGGTCTGGGAATTAGGGGTTCTGGCGTCTAGGCCTTTGGCTTCTTTCGTAATGATCAAGTCCTGTTGCCATTCTCGGCTTCCATTTTCTCATTTGTATTCTGTGTAGGATTTTTTTAAGTCCTCCCTGTGGTATGTGACCTCTACCTAATCCCACAGTGTTATGCAGATAACAAAAGAATTAACAACGAAATGAGACGAGCCTGTCTCCCCACAAGAAGAGCCACCCCCCCACACACTATCCCTTCCATTACTGCAGTGATGTAGGAAAACTGGAGGTAATTTCTTGTAATATTTTGGGCATATTTGTCCATGTTTATCAATTGCATTTATACTCTGTGCCTTCCCACTCAGTAATGTGAAAAGTAGTCTGTCTTTTAGAGGGCTAGTCTCTGTGTTTCCTGGAAAGAAATCAAGAGGTAAGTAGTATTGTTCTTTAACTGTGGAGCTTGGAAACCAGTAGTTAGAAGGGATTTGCTAATGCCCCATAAGACTGACTAGAAGGACCTAGAAGTCGTCTTCTCCACTTGGTTGGCCAATATTTGTAAAATTGTTGAGGCTTCCTTGCCACCAGCCTTTGATGTTTTTCATGGTTTTCGCTCCCAGCTCTTCAGTTTACCAAGGGTCAGGGCTTTAATGAAATGAGGCAGACATTAATTATGTATTTTTCATATCACTTCTTATGTTTTGTCCTACCCTTTGATGTATCTTAAAGGGCCTTTGAATTTTGTGGGAGCACAGTCTGGAAAACCTTTTTTGAGTAATCTTTATAACAGTAGTTACCATTTTTGAACAGTTATGATAGTTAACATCTTTTTAGCTTAATACTTTATATATCTTGATTCATTTACTTTTGTTAACAAACCTATATAATGTGGGTACTATTTTCTCCATTTTACCAACAAGGAAAATAGCGACAGAGATTAACTTGAACTAGCTCATATGGTTGGTAATTTCACAGAATTCCAACCGTATTACCTTTTGAAAATTTGACAGAATGATTATAAAGTTCATTTGGAAGAATGAATCTGTAAAGTAAGAATCATTTTGAAAGTAAAGTGTGTGTGTGTGTGTGTGGGGGGGGGGTCTTGTACTAGTGATTATACAAATAAAACTATGATAAAACAGCAGTAGGTCTGGAATAGAGTAGTGAAACAATAATAAATTTAGAAGTATATAAAGCTATTTAGTATTAGAAAGATGGCATTTCACATTAGTTGAGAAGGAATTTCAAAATTGTGTTGGAACATTTGGCTGTTTGAAAAGAAAATAAAATGGAATCTTAAAATGTAAATGAAATCAACATGAATTAAATATTTAAATATAAAATGTGAAGTCGGGCGTCTGGCTGGCTTTGTTGGTAGAGCATGTGACTCTTGATCTTGTGGTTGTAAGTTTGAGCCCCATGTTGGGTTTAGAGATTACCTAAAAATAAAAACTTTAATAATTTTTTTAAAATTTTGTGTTTATTTTTGAGAGAGAGCACGCACGCACGAGTGGGAGAGAGGTAGAGAGAGGGAGGCACAGAATCTGAAGCAGGCTCCAGGCTCTGAGTTGTCAGGACAGAACCCAAGGTGAAGTTCTAACTCATGAACTGTGAGATCATGACTTGTGAGCCAAGGTCGGACACTTAACCAACTGAGCCACCCAGGCACCCCAAAAATGAAATCTTAAAAAAAAAAAAGTGAAGTCAGAGGATTACTACTTTAAAAAAATGGGTAAACATTTTTCGAATCTTGAAATGGGATGAGCTGTTTTAAGCATGACTGTAAAGGCAGAATCCATAAAATGGTGGATATTGTTTGAATAAACAACCTGTAGTTGGTAAAAACATTATGAAGACAAATTTATTCGCTTAGTATTGGTTTAACATATTTATGGAGTGCTTACCATGTGCCAGGCATTTTCTCAGGTGTAGGGGATCCAATGATGAGCAATGCTAGGCAGATGTGGGGGGGAAATTTTTGCATCATGTGTTGGACTTACAAGTATAATCTTAATATATCTAGTAGATGGGCAAAAGACGTGACTAGATAGATCACATACATAGAGAAATGAAAATAATAAAGATAAAAACATTATTTTTCATTTATAAACAAGTAACACAGAACAACTTGCTCCACTCTCCCCCACTTAGTCTGGCAGGTTTGCATGTATGTAATAAACTGTTAATATTGTATTGGCATAGGAGTGAGGAAATTCGCACACATACGCTACTGTTAGTGCATATTTATCTTTGAATATCGTTTTTGAAGGGCATTTTGGCTATCCCTATTGAAAGCATTAAAAACCTGTGTGCCCTTTGACTCACCAGCTTCTCTTGGTTAATTTGTAAGTTTGTAAAGATGTTTATTTAAGAGTTGTCTTTGTAGTATTTTTTATAATAGCTAAAATCTGGAAAAACTTAAATGTTAAATAATAGGGGATTGGTTAAGTAAATATGGTACTTTTATAGAGGAAAATACCTTATAGCCAATAGGCATGATCTAATGACTTAAAAGCATATATTTTGTTAAGTAAAAAAAAAGTTATGAAATTATATGCAGTATGATCACATTTTTGTAGGATTATGCCTATATGTGTCTATAAGTCTAAAATTTACATAAAAGTCTGAAATGGCATATATCAGGGGCGCCTGAGTGGCTCAGTTGGTTAAGCGTCCGACTTCGGCTCAGGTCATGATCTCACAGTTTGTGAGTTCAAGTCCTGCATCAGGCTCCGTGCTGATAGCTCAGAGCCTGGAGCCTGCTGTGGATTCTGTCTCTTCCTCTCTCTCTGCCCTTACTTAGCTCACACTCTGTCTTTGTCAAAAATAAAAATAATAAACTGGCATACATCAGGGGCGACTGGGTGGCTAAGTCCATTGGTTAAGCATCTGACTTCAGCTCAGGTCATGATCTCGCAGTGAGTTTGAGTCCCGCATCAGACTCTGTGCTGACAGCTCAGAGCCTGGAGCCTGCTTCAGATTCTGTTTCCTTCTCTCTTTGCCCCTCCCCCGCTCATGCTCTGTCTGTCTCTCTCAAAAATAAATAAACATTAAAAAAAATTAAAATGGCATACTTCAAATGTAAAGTAATGGTGATTTCATTTGCTTGGTAGGGTTTTTGTATGAATTTAAAAGAATAAACATTTTCTTAGAACAGTTTTAGATTTATAGAAAAACTAAAGACAATGTAGTTTCCATATATCCAACACCCAGTTTTCCATGTTAACATCTTATGTATGGTATATATGTTGTAAAAAATGAACCCCAATGAATATTGATTTATTATTAACTAAAGTCTGTAGTATAAGATTTCATTTTTTAAGTTTTTAACGTTCATTTATCTTTTTTTTTTTAAATTTTTTTTTTCAACATTTTTAATTTATTTTTGGGACAGAGAGAGACAGAGCATGAACGGGGGAGGGGCAGAGAGAGATGGAGACACAGAATCGGAAACAGGCTCCAGGCTCCGAGCCATCAGCTCAGAGCCCGACGCGGGGCTCGAACTCACAGACCGCGAGATCGTGACCTGGCTGAAGTCAGACGCTCAACCGACTGCGCCACCCAGGCGCCCCATGTTCATTTATCTTTAAGAGAGACAGTGCAAACTGGGGAGGGGCAAAGAGAGAGAGAGAAAAGAGAGACACAGAATCTGAAGCAGGCTCCATGTGCTGAGCTGTCAGCACAGAGCCTGATATGGGGCTGGAACCTACGAGCTGTGAGATCATGATCTGAGCTAAAGTTGGACACTTAAATGACTGAGCCACCCAGGCGGCACCTCTTTAGTTTTTATTTTTTTAAGTTTATTCATTTATTTTGAGAGAGAGAGTGTGTGTGTGCGACCACGGGAGGGGCAGAAGGAAAGTGAGAGAGAAAGAATCCCAAGTTTGATGAACCCAAGTTCAGTGCCGAACTCGAACTCAGAAACTGTTGAGATCATGACCCGAGCCAAAATCAGCTGAGCTCGAACCCAGGAACCATGGAATGGTGACCTGAGCCAAAACCGAGAGTTGGACACTTAACTGACTGAACCACCCAGGTGCCTCAGATTTCTTTAGTTTTATCTAATGACGTTTTGTTTTCTTTTGTATTTTTTTGAAGCTTATTTATTTATTTTGAGAGAGACAGAGACAGCATGAGTTGGGGAGGGACAGAGAGAAAGAGACAGAGAATCTCAAGCAGGCTCCATACTGCCAATGTACAGCTCCATGTGGGGCTGAACTTATGAAACTGTGAGATCATGACCTGAGCCTAAACCAAGAGTTGGGCTCTTAACTGAGCCACTCAGGTGCCCCTCTAATGTCCTTTTTCTATTCCAGGATACCACACAAAAAAGTTTTTTAATGTACCAATGCTTTTTATTATTTAAATTCCAGTTGGTTAACTAACACACAATGTAATATTAGTTACAATATAATGATTCATCAGTTCCTTACATCACCCCTGTGTTCATCATAATACTCCATCACGTATTTAACTATTCCCATCCCCACCCTCTTCCCTTCTGGTAACCATCAGCTTGTTCTCTGTAGTTTGAGTTTATTTCTTGGTTTGCCTGTCTCTTGTTTTTTGTTTTTTCCTTTGCTTATTTGTTTTTGTTTTTTAAATATCTATTTAATTAGTCTCTACATACAGTGTGGAGCTTGAACTTACAACCCCGAGATCAAGAGTTGTATACTCCACTGACTGAGCCAGCCAGATGCCCCTCATTTGTTTTGTTTCTTAAATTCTACATAATGAGTGAAATCATATGGTATTTGTCTTTCTCTGACTGACTTATTTTGCTTAGCATGGTACTCTCTAGCTCCATCCATGTCATCATAAATGGCAAGATTTCATTCTTTTTTTTATGGCCGAGTAATATCCATCGTGTGCATGTGTATGCGTGTGTGTATGTATGCCACATCTTCTTTTTTAAAATTTTTTTTTAAGGTTTATTCATTTTTTAGAGACAGAGCATGAGTGGGGGAGGGGTAGAGAGCAAGGGAGACACAGAATCCGAAACAGGCTCCAGGCTCCAAGCTGTCAGCACAGAGCCCGATCTGGGGCTCGAACCCATGAACTGTGAGATCATGACCTGAGCAGAAGTCATACGCTCAACCAACTGAGCCACCCATGTGCCCCTCACATCTTCTTTATCTATTCGCCAATCAGTGGACACTTGGGCAGTTTCCATAATTTGGCTATTGTTGATAATGCTGGTATACTAATTCTTTATTAATGGATGAAATTCCAGGGAAGAAGGTGTGAGAGGGGAAAAGGAAATGAGGTAGGGAAAAAGTGAAAACAAATAAGGAATGTGCTATCAAGATGGCTATAGCTTCACTGCAAACAAAGCTGATTGCTTGATCTTCCAAGGCATCTCCAGAGAGTTCACAGTAAGCTATTGCCTTTTAGCACCATTACACAGCCACAATACTTTGAGTAATTATGTCTCTTTGAGATCCTTTTAGCTATGATAGCTTCTCAGACTGTCTTTTGGCATATGAAAATTTATTGTCATGTTTTTACTATCAAAACTTATCATCTTGATTCTTCCTTCTGCCTTTGTACAAAGCAAAAAGAGAGACATTGGCTACTTTGACAACCGTAACACAAACTCCAGGAATGTCACTGACAGCATGACCTTTGTGACCAAATCCCACAACTGGAACCTCATCATTTTCTTCAATAAAATTCAGACAACCATCGTTGGGTACAGGGCTGTGATTTTTTTTTTTTTTTTTTTTTTTTTGTCATTCTTGATCAGCTGGACTCTGACATGCTTCCTGATGGCAGAATTTGGCTGTTTGGCTTCAACCTCTACTTTTTCCGGCACAATTCCCTTTGCATGGGAAGTGCCTCCAAAAGGGTTGGCCTGCAGGGCTGTGCCCAAATGGGCTTGCTTGTACTGTTTACCATGCCACTTCTGATCCCATCTGTGGCTATGGAGCTTCTTGGCAGTATGAAGACCATGACATTTGCCCATTCTGCCAGTGCCATGGGCCTGAGCAAAAGAACTCAGAATTTATTTTTGATAATCTTGGCAGTTTTGAGGCATACTGGTCAGTATTTTGTAATGTGTCCCTCATTTGGGGTTTGGTATTTTTCTCATTATTGATTGGGGTTAGAGTACAGACTATCAGCATGACTTATTACTCTTGGTGTCGACCTTCATCACCTGCCTGTGAGTTTTTTTAAAGCATATTTTGAAATACGTTTTTTTAATGTTTATTTTATTTTTGAGAGAGAATGAGTGGAGGAGGAGAGAGAGGGAGACAGAGGATCCAAAGCAGGCTACATCCTGACAGGAGAGAGCTCAATACGGGGCTCAAGCTCAGGATCTGTGAGATCATGACTTGAACTGAAGTTGGATACTTAGCTGACTGAGCCACCCAGGCACTCCTGAATTTGTTTTTCAAATGTTTGCTTTTCTGTATTTCTTTTTCTGTACTTTTTCTTAAAAAAAAAAAACAACAAAAAAACAACACAGGGGCGCCTGGGTGGCTCGGTCGGTTGAGCGTCCAACTTCGGCTCAGGTCATGATCTCACGGTCCGTGGGTTCGAGCCCCGCGTCGGGCTCTGTGCTGACAGCTCAGAGCCTGGAGCCTGTTTCAGATTCTGTGTCTCCCTCTCTCTGTGACCCTCCCCCGTTCATGCTCTGTCTCTCTCTGTCTCAAAAATAAATAAACGTTAAAAAAAAAAATTAAAACAAAAAACCAACTTGTGTTACTTGCAATGCAAAAAATGTTATAACCTTCTTTATGGTTATATCTGTCAATATTTATAGCATGTATAATCAGTACATTGAAAATTCTGATAATGTAGAAAGGATAATGGAAGTTATAGTCAAAATAACTGAACAAGTTGCTGACAGGGCTAATTATAGAAAGGAATTAAAGGCATTAGTATAGTATGGCTTGTTTTAACAGTCTTTAAACTATTTTATATCTCTGTTCTAGGAAGAAAAGCCTGATAATTGTGAAATAGATCTAAATCCAAAAGTGGGGAAGCAATTAGTTATGCATGACAGGAGAAAAATATAAATAAGATCAGGGGCACCTGGGTGGCTCAGTCGGTAAAGCGTCTCTTTGTTTTAGCTCAGGCTGTGATCTCTTGATTAGTGGGATCAATTCCTGCATCGAGCTTTGTGCTGATGGTGTGGAGCCTGCTTGGGATTTTCTCTCCCTCTCTCTCTGCCCCTCCTCTGGTTGCATACTCTTTCTCAGAATAAAAAATAAATTAAAAATCTTAAGATTAGACCAATTAAGTTAATTTGTTCATTCAAGAACAAATAATGAGCCCTGTCGTATGCCAATGATTATACTAAGTCTAAGGATTGAACAGTGAATAAGTCCTTTCTCTCATGGAATTTATATTCTAGTTAGACACTAATAAATAATATGATTTCCGATATTATAAAAATGCTGCGAAGAAAATATTATGAGAGAAGAGTGAGTGGTGGTGGTGGGTTTAGTGGTTCTTTTAGATAGGTTGTCAGGTAATGTTTCTATATTATTTCTGAAAGCTTGAGCATAATATGAAGGCTTGAGCATAAAGAGACCTGAATGATAGGGAGTGTGCCATACCACCGTGGATCATTTCAAATGGTGTGAGAGAATACTAATGCAAAGACTGAGGTGAGAATCAGTTTGTGATTTTCGAGGAAGTGCGAAAAGGCTGGTGTGCTATAGTTGGGAGATTCTTGCTGGAGTAATAATTGGAAGTGGTGGTGGTGGGATACAGTGGTAGGAAATGATACTGGGTAGTTGGTGGTTTCAAATGATATAGAGTCTGGTACACCAGAAGGGCTTTGTATTTCATTCTAAGTGTGATGGGATTCATTGGACAGTTTTATAAAGAAAAATGACACAGCCTAATTTATGTTTTAAAAAGGTCACTTTGACTGCTATAGAGATAAGAGGGATAGTAGGAGACCATATAGGAAGTCACTGGAATGGTAAGATGCAGTATGATGGCTTGGATCAGGGAGGCAGTGATGGAGTGAGAAGGGGTCCGATTCAGGGTACATTTTGAAGGTAGAAGGAATAGAATTTGCTGATAGGTTAGTTGTGGGAGGTGAGAGAAAGAGGGAATCAAAGATGATAAATTTTTTAGCTGTAGCAACTGGTGCCATGTACAGAGGTGAAAACTAGAAGGAGTTAGTTAGTTTGGGGTTTACTATGAAGAGTTGAATTGGATAGTGTTGAGTTTGAGATATTACTAGATATCTAGTAATAACCACTGAGGAAGCAGTTGACTGTTTAAGTCTGGAGCTTAGAGTTAAAGTCAGGTCCGTGAATATAATATACATTTGGGATGCCATCAGTATATAGTGGTTTTTTTTTTTTTTTAGTTTTTTAATGTTTATTTCTTTTTGAGAGAGAGAGAGAGAGAGACAGAGCATGAGTGGGGAAGGGGCAGAAAGAGAGAGGGAGACACAGAATCTGAAGCAGGCTTCGGGCTCTGAGCTGTCAGCACAGAGCCCGATGCGGGGCTTGAACTCACAAACCTGTAAGATCATGACCTGAGCTTAAGTCGGACACTTAACCGACTGAGCCACCCAGATGCCCCTGTATATAGTGTTTTAAAAATATGGGTCTCATAAGATCAGGCAGGGAGTAAAGAGGGCCAGTGACTGAGCCCTGAGACTCTGTTGAAAGCATGGACAGAGGAATAAGTTATACTTAGATTTCTTTTGTATCTTCATCGCCCCAATACTCAGCTTTGTCTATATGGTACAGTATTAAATCATGCCTTTAAGATGATTGTAATATGACCTCTTTCTGTTTTATGAACTGATTCTGCAGATTTTTGTCACTGCCTACCTGAAGATTTACACTTTGTGTCCATTACCTGGGGGCATAAATTCCAACTTGCATAGCTTTCATACCAGACCCATCATTGTCTAACTCTCCCTCTCCCTCCATATCCTGCCATGCCCAGTGTGCTCTGCTTGTATATAGCCCTGCATTTGCCAGGAGTACTCTTTCTCCCCTTCTTACTTTTTGCCTCAAACTCCTGCTCAGTCTTCAATGTCCAGCTTAAATTTGGTGCGTAATTTCCACAGAAGTTGTCTCCTCACTGCATGGTGCTTCTTCAGCTCTGTCGTTGGTACTTTAATTTATAGCAGATCACAAAATCAGTTGATATTTTGACTGGTTTTTTTATTCATTTGTTTTTTTTCAGTGCTTAGCATGTGGTAGATGTTCAATCATAATGCTCTGAAAAAGATTGGAAGTTTTGTTTTGGGAAAAGAGTAAATAATTACAACTAGATCTTACAATGCACAGTAGTATAGATTGTTAGCTGAGATTTTCAGGATTTTTTTTTAATGGTCAGTTTTTGGTTTTAATGATATTGTGATAGAATTTAGCTAGTACAAAGTTTAATGAAATGGTGTCAGAAGTCTTAATTCAGAGACATTTTAGGAATGTTTTAATCTCTAGGGCTGAATAATGCTTATTTCTTCGGAGGCGAGCTTTTATAATAGATTCTTCCTTCACTTGCCTACTTTCCCACCCACCTTCTCAGTAGTCAGGAATTCTATTTTAACATTACACGTGTACTTTGAGCTCTTTGCTAGGAAGAAGCCTAATGTAAAAAATCCAGTAGAATCAGCAGTACTCGCCCCAGGAATGTCCATTAAATTGTTGCGTAGAGGGAGGCTTAGTGGTGTAAATTGTAGGTGTGAGGGTTTCAGTCTGTGAGCTCAAAGTAGGGTTAATTATTTTGTCATTCAGTCCTAAGCATGTATTGAACACCTACCATATATGGGCACTGTATGAGGTGTTGTGGGGGACTCACAAAAGAAATAAAAGACATGGTTCTCTGCACATGAATATCTGACAACTTAGTGGAAGAACTGAAACGTAACATTAAAAAATAATCTTAACAAGCGGTGTATCATTAAGTGCAAAGTACTGGGGTATAAATCAAGGAGTTTGCATTTCTTAAGTACATAATTATATTCTCAGGGTTATATGCAGTCTTATCTTGCATCAGTTTTCAACATTTTGATTTTCAAACTCTGCATTTTCTCCTATCCTTTAACATTTTTAGTTTCATTAAGATACTGATTTGGCTCTTTGTTGGATATAACAAAAGCCCTATGTTGGAAGAGATTGTCCTGCCAGTACTTGGATTCAAACGTTTTATTTTTTCATGTCTGCAAAGCAAATATTATACATAATTTGAAAAAGGTAGAATGTCGTTTATCCTTTATAAGTGTGACTGTGGCATACTTTAATAGTTTTTCTATGTGTAGGTTTTCCTAGACGTATTTTTCTATCTAAAGGTGGGGAGAAGATTATAGAACATAGGAAACAAATTTTGTGGGTATGTGAATAGGAGTTTAAAAATACTGATTTTTGTATTTGGATTACAAAAGCAGTTTTATAATTCAGATTTGAAGAATTAAAAAACCTAGATAAACACAAAGAAAGAGATAAAAAAAGTTTTTAAAATATTTTATTTTTTGCATCCAACGTGGGGCTTGAACTCCCAGCCCTGAGATCAAGAGTTTATGCTCTCGACTGAGCCAGCCAGGCACCCCAGGAGATAAAAATTTTTAATATGCTATCACTGTTAACCTTATTGATATGCATCTAGGCTTATTTTATTTTATGCCTTTTTGTTTTAGTGGAAAGTTTTGTTCTTTTAGTAAATAAAATGAATAACTTAGATACCTTTAAAAGCAAGCGGCTATTGTCTTTCCATAAGGTTTATCTAATCAGATTAGTCTCTACACAGTTCTTCAGTGACTTCTCAGAATAAATGGAATCAAGTTGAGACAAGTTCAGATTCTTTAGCTTAGTACATGAAGCCTGCTACTGTATAGTTTATGTCATTTGCCATGCTTCTCCCTCCATACATAGCTTTGATTTATCTGTACTACATGTACTACTTACAGGCCTGTGGACAGGGGTTGGCAAACTTTTTCTCTAAAGGGCAAGATAATAAACTTTTTTTTAATGTTTATTCATTTTTGAGAAAGAGACAGAGCGTGAGCAGAGGAGGGGCAGAAAAAGAGGGAGACACAGAATCTGAAGCAGGCTCCAGGCTCCAAGCTGTCAGCACAGACAGCTAATGCGGGCTCGAACTCATGAACTGTGAGATCATGACCTGAGCTGAAGTCAGATGCTCAACCAACTGAGCCACCTGGGTGCCCCTTAAGCTTTGTGGGTCTTATTGTTTCTGTCACAACTATGCAACTCTGCTGTGGTAGCATGAAATCAGCCATAGACAACATGTAAACAAATGATTATGGCTGTGTTCCAGGAAAACTTTATGGGTGCTGAAATTGGAATTTCATTTAATTCTTGCATGTCATAAAATTTTATTTTAACTTTTTTTCAACCATTTAAAATGTAAAAACCATTCTTAGTTTGTGGGCTGTACAAAAACCCATGGGAGAACATGACTTATAGGGCTGCAGTTTGCTGACCCCTGCTCTAGTGTACCAAACTTGCTGTGCCTCTGTCTTACTCAGTACCTCCTACCTTCTGTATTCTTCCCTAATGTGACTGTTTTGCTCAAAACTACCTTAGATGTCGTAATCTCAGTGAAGTCACAATTTGTTTTAGATCTTTTTCTGGTGATGGAAATATTTTGTTCAGACCTCTGTCATTGTGCTTATATACAGCTGTATTTTTTTTTAAATTGTAGTAAAATATATATAAAATATACCATTGTAACCATTTTTAAATGTACAGATTTTTGACATTAAGCACATTCACATTATTGTGCAACCAGTCACCACCATTCGTCTCCAGAGTTTTCATCTTTCTAAGCTGAATCTCTGTATTCAGAAAATACTAGCTTACCGTTCTTTCCCTCCAGTCCCTGGAAACCACATTCTACTTCTGTCTCTATGAATTTAACTACTGTAGGTACCTCCCATAAATGGAATCATGCAAAATATTTGTCCTTTTGGAACTACCTTATTTCGTTTAGCCTAATGTCTTCAGGGTTCATCCGTGTCATAGCATGTGTTAGAATTTCTTTTCAAGGGTGAATAATATTCCATTGTATGTAGATACCACATTTTTTTTGTTTACAGCAGAATCTGAAGCAGGCTCCAGGCTCTGAGCTGTCTACATGGAGCCTGACACGGGGCTCAAACCCACAAGCCGTGAGATCATGACCTGAAGTTGGACACTTAACTGATTGAGCCACCTAGGCCCCCCTCTGTTTTCAGTTGTTATGAGTATATATCTAGAAGTAGAATTGTTGAATCATATTGCTTAATTTTTTGAGGCACTGCAGTGGTTGAACCATTATTACTGATGTTTTAAAATACTTTTTTGGGAATAATTTTAGATTTATAGAAAGGTTGCAAAGATCATACAGGATTTCTGTATACCCATCACCCAATTTACTCTAACGTTTACATTTTTTTCTTTTAAATGTTTGTTTATTTATTTTGAGAGAGAGAGAGAGAAGTGCAAATGGAAAGGAACAGAGAGAGAGATCGAGAGAATCCCAAGCAGGCTTTGTGCTGTAAGTAAAGAGCCTGATATAGGGATCCGTCTCATAAACTGCATGATCATGACCTGAGTTGAAATCAAGAGTAGGATGCTCAACAGCTGAGCCACCCAGGCGCCCCTCCCCTAATGTTAACTTCTTACATTACTGTGGTACATTTGTCAAAACTAAGAAACCAATATTGTTATATCACTGTTAGTAAACTCCAGACTTGACTTGGATTTCATTAGTTTTTCTATTAAAGTCCATATTCTGTTCCAGGATCTAATTGAGGATACTGCATTGCAGTTAGTCTGTATGTTGTCTGTTATACTTAATGTGGAGAGTGGTACATAACAAAAGGAGAATGTTTCTTGAATAAATTAATCACCTTTTAATTTCTCTCTCTCTCTCTTTTTTAATGTTTAGTTTTTGAGAGAAGGAGCACAAGTGGGGCAGGGGCAGAGAGAGGGGACAGAGGATCCAAAGCAGGCTCTTCGCTGACAGCAGCGAGCCCAGGGTTGGGCTGGAACCCACAAATGGCGGGATCATGACCTGACCAAGGTTGGTTGCTCAACTAACTGAGCCACCCATAGGTGCCCCCTCCCCCCTTTTTTTTTTCTTTTTTAAAGTTGATTTATTTTGAGAGAGGGAGTGTGTGTGCGGGGGAGAGGCAGAGAGAGCAGGAGAGAGAGAATCCCTAGCAGGTTCTGCACTGTCAGCACAGAGCCTGATGAGCTCTATCCTACAAAACTGCAAGATCTTGACCTGAGGCAAAACCAAGAGTTGGATGCTTAACTGACTGAGCCCTCCAGGCGTCCTATAATTTTTCTCTCCTTTTTTTGGAATGTTCATTAACCTTCCTTTAGGTTTAGTTAACTGATTTATTTTCCCTTCTTCCTTTCCTCTTCCTCTACCACCTGTTTCTAAGGTCCATTCCAATTTTTTTCACTATTTTTGAAGAAAAGTAATCATGGTATATGGGGCAAAGACCATTAACTATGTACTCAAATTTGCTCTCCCTTTTTTGGGGGCACACAGCTAGTCAGAATTCCCCAATCACTATTGTAGTTTGATTAGATCTCATGACTTACTTTCTCTAGTGGAATGTGAATGGTAGTGGGCCTGACCTCCCTCATGTGTTCTTTTGTTTGCCTCCCGTGGCTATATGGGATGTAACATCTGGGACAGCCTCGGAAGCCTTGTATTCAAGATAGAATTGCTGTCAGCCTCAGTCTTGGGATGACTCTGGAAGGGAACTGGCTTAATTAATGATCTGAATATTCACTCACCAGACTGGTAATTGGGGATCTCTTTGTGTAGCCTAGCCTAATAAGTATACTGCGTGCCTACTTTTGATTTGGATTTATATGAACCTTGATTTTTTTTTTAAAGTTTATTTATTTTGAGAGAGAGAAAGAGCAGGTGAGAGAGCAGAGAGGGACAGTGAGAGAGGGAAAGAGAATCCCAAGCAGGCTTCATGCTGTCAGTGCAGAGCCAGTCTTGGGGCTTGAGCCCATGAACTGTGAGATGATGACCTGAGCTGAAATCAAGAGTCGAATGCTTAACTGAATGAGCCCCACTAGGGGCCCCTGAACCTTGAGTGTTGATTTAATTAGCATTATATAATTATATTGGGAAGACTAGGGAATGGGAAGTGTGCACGTACATGGAGATGTGAAGAGGAAGGAGAGCTAGATCTCATATGGTGGGAAGTTAATAGTGCCTAAAACTGGAGAAAAGAAGAAAAAAACATGTAATGATAAGGAGATGTATACCAAAAGAATCAGCCATGAAAGTTGAAAATTTGACCCTGGGAATTGGGGAATTGTTGTAGTGGAAGATAACTGGCTTTTGTAAAAAGCCATTGTATGTATTTACCTCTTTAGTCTCTGTTCATGGATAACTTTGATAAAACGAAACAAACCGAATTGAAGATCCGGGTAAAGAACAAGAACAAAAAACCCCAGTCAGATTCTGAGTCTTCTTTACAAAGCCACAAAAGGCAATCAGTCACTTTTTGCTAAATATATCTGGTGATAGCTTACCGCTTTGTGATGAAACTTGTATTATTGTTGTGTGGTTTTAGAGGTCAGGGATTTTTCCTTGTACTGACATGAAATCATCCGTCCAGAAACTTCCATTCCAGGACCCTCTAGAGCATATGGAATATTTTATTCCTGCTTCCATGACATCCTTCAAATGACCCTTTTACATTATCTTCATAAAAAAAATTATCTTCTCACATCTTACATTTTCTAGGCAGTGATAATGAAAATCATTTTTGATTTTGAGACCAATTATCATCAAATCCTTGCAAATTCTTGTGGACTGTTCAGTGGCTCGTGACTGATTTTTGGATGTCGATTTGTTGGTTCTGCATAGACTTTCCAGGAATTTGAGGAAGTTCCTCTGGGCTTGGTGGTGCACTCTCACATGCCACAGAATTCTATCCTTACCAATAGGAAGGCAGTGTTCTGAAGAGAGCCCAGGTCTCCTACTCTCACCTCAACACAAATTCTTTTTATACTTGAGGTTTTGCCTGGAGTGATTGGATATGGGTTGTTTCTTTCTTATTTAAGCATGTTAGTCCTAATGTCGTGGGCTGTTGCTATCAATTTTGTCATTCTGCTGCAAAACCAACAGCTCACTGCCTATTCTGCCCACATTCCTCTGGAGAAGGAAGTGATGGCCATTCTGGTCCTTTGTTGCACTTACAGCAAAGGCTGGATATAACATGTGTGAAAGAATAGAGGAATAGTTAGTAAACTGTAGTATTAAAAGTAGAAAATACAGGGGTGCCCAGGTGGCTCATTTGATAGGGCATCTGACTCTTGATCTCGGGGTTGTGGGTTCAAGCACCACACTGTCTTGAAGCCTCCTTTAAAAAAAAAAAAAAAAAAAAATTAAAAGCTCTGTAGCAACTTGGAAAATATGTTCTCAAATTAATGGTAAATGAAGAGTAGAACACCAAATGCCAAGATTATTGCTTTAAATTATGAAAAAATTAAATATATATAAAAATATATATGTGCATATGGAAATTCAGAGTTATGGTTAGTGGTAAGATTGTAGGTATCTGAAATTATGTTATTTCTTGTTTTATTTTCTGTGTTCCTCTCTAGAAAGTAAGCTTTAAGAGGGTGAGGGATTTTTGTCCCAGAACAGTTCCTGGCCTATAGTAGTTTTTCAATAAATACTTGTTGATTATTTAATGAATTAATGGCTTTAATGTTTAATGCTCTGGTAATGCTTATTAAAATTAGACAAAAACAAAAAAACTAAGAAAATTGTCAATGATTTAAAAAAAAACTTTTTTAATGTTTGTTTATTTTTGAGAGACAGAGTGTGAGCAGGGGAGGGGCAGAGAGAGAGGAAGACACAGAACCTGAAGTAGGCTCCAGGCTCTGAGCTGTTAGCACAGAGCCTCACCTGTGGCTGGAACTCAGAAACCATGAGATAGTGACCTGAGTGACCTGATAGTGACCTAAAGTCCCACATTTAACTGACTGAGCCATTCAAGTGCCCCTCAATGATTTCAGTCTTTGTTTAATACATTGTAGGTTCTGCATATTCTCACCACCTTTACTGACCTCCTTTGGTCCTCTTAAAACATGATGCCCCAAGGGATACCTCAGTGGTTCAGTCAGTTAAGGGTCCAGCGTCAGCTGGATCAGGTCATGATCTCACAGTTCGTGGGTTTGAGCGCCGCGTCGCACTGACAGTTCAGATCCTGGAGCCTGCTTCAGATTGTGTCTCCCGCTCTCTCTGCCCCTCCCCCACTTGTGTGTGTACGCACGCACTCGCTCTCTCTCACTCTCAAAAGTAAACATTAAAAGGGGCGCTTGGGTCACTCGGTCGGTTAAGGGTCTGACTTTGGTTCAAGTCATGATCTCATGGTTTGTGGGTTTGAGCCCCACATCGGGCTCTGTGCTGACAGCTCAGAGCCTGGAGCCTGCTTTAGATCCTGTCTCCGTCTTTCTGCCCTCCTCTGCTCATGCTCTGTCTCTCTGTCTCTCTCAAATATAAAATAAAACATAAAAAAATAAGATAAATGTTAAAAAAGATGATGCCCCAAACAATATATTAGTCCAGATTTAGGCATGCCGGTTTAGCATATAGAGGAATTATTTCCTCTCAGGATCTGGATGCCATACCTCCATTGTAGAGTTTTTTGCAGATGTGTCCCACTGTTGGCTTATGTTGAACTTAATTTGTTGGTATTTAAAATTTTAGTTTTGCTAGGAGCATCTGGCTGACTCAGAACATGTGAGTCTTGATCATGGGACTGTTAGTTTGAACCCCATGTTGAGTATAGAGATTACTTGAAAATAAAATCTTTAAGAGAAAAAATTTAGTTTTCCTAATACATTTTATAAGAATTGCTAACTCTTTCCCCAGTGTGTTTACTTGCTGATACACTAGAACTGGCCAGCTTGCCTTTCATGTATTTTTGTCTTCCCTGTTCACTTTCACTAGAAGTGGTAATAAGTAGTAGAACATTTGGAGTGCCTGGCTGGCTCAGTCGGTAGAGCATGTAACTCTTGATCTTGAGATTGTGAGTTTGAGCCCCATATTGGACATAGAGCTTACTTAAAAAAAAAAAAAATTCAAAAGATGGGTAGCCAGAGAATAAAAGAAATAAAACCTCTGGAAATTTACACATTTTACAATTATTCTCCAAATAATTTAATGATGACTATATGTTTCCTAGGGGCCTTCTTCAGAATTCCTGAAAAGGCAGGAGGTAAGTACCTGGATAAAAATCAGAAACTGATCTCTTGGGCACTGTCTTCAAGTGACATTGCAAACCTGTTTTTTCCCCCAGGAAAATGCGAATTATAGTCTTATTCTGATTTCCCAACATTATATTCAAATTCTTGTCAACTCCTATAGGCCCTCCATTTTCCTGGTTGTCATTGATTTTTATATTCATAGACTAGGGGTTGGCAAATTTTTTTTGTAAAGGACCAGATAGTAAATATTTTAGGCTTTATGGGCTAGAGGGTCTGTGCCTCAACATTTCAGCTGTTCTCTTGTATCAGAAAAGCACCCATAGGTGATACATAAATGAATGAACATGGCTGTGTTTCAGTAAGACTATTTACAAAAACAAACATTAGACCAACTAACCAACAAACAAACACTAGGCCAAGTAGTTTGATGACCCTGATCATAGACCTTTACCATTCATGAAGATAGAATAATAGAAATCTAGGTTGGAAGTCATTTTCTTTCAGAATTTTTGAAGTTTTTATTTATTAATTTTGAGAGGGGAGGGGCAGAGAGAGAGGGAGAGAGAATCCTTAGCAGGCTCCGTAGACTGTCGTCGCACCCATAGACCTACGAGGGGCTCAATTTCATGACTTTGAGATCATAACCTGAGCCGAAATCAAGAGTTGGATGCTTAATCCATTGAGCCACCCAGGCGCACCACCCCCCTCTCGCCCCCCCTTCTGAATGCCTCTTAACAGGTTGCTTAAATTCTCATCACTTTCCTTATCAGTACAATAGGGATAATAAAATCTACCTCAGGCTTTTCTGAAGATTAATGAGATTAAGAATGTAAAGTGCTAAAAACAATGCTTGGCATATAGTAAGCACTTACTAAATGGTGATGTAATCATCATTTTACAAACTGAAATGCCTTTTTCAGTGGTTTTGGCAGGATTCCTATGGTGTGGAGTCTTTTTTTTTTTTTTTTTTTGGTGGAGTTTTGATTTCATAGACAAAGTCCGGGATAGCTTGAAGTGTTTGTTACTAGAAGATTTTAAGGTAAAGGAATGGGAATGGGATAGTCCTGTAGCCCTGAGCCCTTTCTCTCTAGGGAAAATAGAGAAAATAAGAGTCACATAGAATTTGGTCTCAAGTTGTACTCCCTGAGTTAGAGAGGTCAGAGTACACGTGTACCTTTCTCCCCGCTGGGTGACCTCTTACCAGGATTATTTGTGTTAATGTCAATCATAGTGTTTTCCAAGATGTTAAGTGTATATATATTTTCAAAATGAAAGCTTTTCAGCACTGGACATTACTTTTCAGTTGTTTTAAGGTGTTATAACTGCCTTTTTATTTTAAATAGTGCCAGTTCTTGCACCCAGCATTTTATATTGCCTCTGAGAATTTAAGATAATTAGATCAATAGAGGTAACCCAATATTGGTGCCATTTGAAATAGCAGATTTTTCCAGATTGAAATATTTTTATTTTTTTGAACATATTTATTTACTACTGATAACAATATTTTTAAATAACTCATTTGAGCAGGTTATTTTTCTTGGAGGTAACATTAATGGAATGGAAAACCTCTGAATTAATAATATGCATAAAAATTACCAATGCTATGATTAAGTTTGATGTATTTAAAACAATTATGTCAGTGATTAGGTGGCATAGTCAGAAAGTTATAGCAATATGTAATCCCAAGGAATCTAATAAGCTGAGGGAAAACGGAAATACTTCACTGATCAATAATATTAACTTATTGGAGCACTTGGGTGGTTCAGTCGGTTAAGCTGAAATATTTTTATATAGAAGCATACTTTATTTCCTAAAATTCTCCTTAAATTTTTTTTTTTTTTTTTTTTTTAATGACATTTGCCTTTAGAGTGGCATGCTGGTAAATGTGGATAAGATCAGACTTCTGCATTGTCTTTATGGGAAATAGGGAATCATAAAAAGCGTCTGTCATTTAAACATTTTTATTCTGGGGCACCTGGGTGGCTCATTTGGTTAAGCATCTGTCTCTTGATTTTGGCTTGGGACATCGTCTCATGGTTTGTGAGTTTGAGCCCTGCGTGGGACTCTGCGCTAGTAGCGCGGCGCCTGCTTGGGATTTTGTCTTTGCCTCTCTTGCTAGCTCGCTCGTTTTCTCAAAAAGAAGTAAATAAACTTAAACAAAAGGTTTTAATTTTGATGAGCTTAAGATTATGAGATACATTTGCCTTACACTCAAACGTCAGCAGCTTTAAATTCAGCTGGTTATTTTACTAGTGTTTGGTCCAAAGGTGTGAGAAATTCATCCCCATTCCTGGAAAAATAACCTACTTCTATGCCAGGCATTGTGTTAAGTGCCATTATCTAATTTAATTTCCTAAGTGGTCTCTTCGTCCTGACCTTGGTTTCTTATAGTATAATTTTAAAATAGCAGCTAGACAGGTGCTGTTAAATCAGAGATGGCTGTTAAAATGCTGTTAAGTCAGGTTATGTCATGCTGAAAACCCTCCAATGGCTTCCTATTTCTAGCAAAATGAAAGCTAAAATCTTTGCAGTGGCCTGTAGGGTTCTATGTTGACCTGGTCCCCTCTTAACTTCTCTGACCTCCATCTTTTACCATTTACCCTCTACTCTGCCCATCTCCTTAGCCTCCTTGTTTTTCCTTGATCATGCCCTTTCATTTCTGATGTCTTCTGTCTGGACCTGCATGGCTTGTTTCCTCAATTCTTCTATGTCTTGATTCAAATATTGCTTTTTTTCCCTTTCCCTCTTTTCTATTTTGTTTTCTGTAGCATTTATTACTAGATAACATATCATATATTTATTTTGCTTGTTTGATGTTTCCTTTATTAACATTTAAGTACCACAGGGCAGAGATTTTTGTTTGTCTTGTTCACTGCTGTTTCTACATCTCATAGAACAATGCTGGCATACAGAGTAAGTGCTCAGGAAATGTTTGCTGAGTGAGTGAATAAATTGCCACAATACTGTGACGTGAGCACTGTTACTGCTTTCTTTCTGCACATGAAGAAACTGAAGGCCAGAGAAGTTAAATAATTTGCATAAGGTCACAGCATTCTTACCCCGCCTGCTGAATGGCTTTATCTCCTATTATCTCGCCATGTCTTCTTTACCTAGTCATAGACACTATTTTTATGTGTGTGTGATTATCATGTACACATTCAAGCTTCTGTGCCTTTCTTCTTGTTATTTCCTCAGTGGGAATTTTCTTCTTTCTTGCTCCCTACTTAGGTAGAACTTTGCAGAAAAAAATGGTGATTTAGAGAAGAGTCAAGGGTATGACATTTGGGGAGGTGGAAGAATGAATGCTGTGAACTAAGGTCATATGGTGGGAAACACATGTAGTGTCAGGGAGCAGTTTGGCTAGAATGAGATTTTGTTTAGGGGTGTGATAGAAGGTACAGTTAGAGAAGGGGAGAGCATTAAGGCACTGTTACAGGGAACTTTGAGCTTCTGACTAAGGAATGGGTATTTTTATCTTGTTGCCCTTGGAAGGTTTTTGATCAGAAGAGTGATAATGCGTAACACTGCTTTTATAAAAATGTTTGATTTTGCTGTGGTGATAAGAATGGCTTAGAGTGGGAAGAAGCTAAAATTAGGAAGAAGATTTAGGAGATTATTATAGTGGTATAGTCCTGAAGTGAGGCAGTAAGGGCTGAAATTGAGAAGTGAGAATGGAGGGGCTCCTGGGTGGCTCATTCGGTTAAGGGTTTGACTCTTGATTTTGGCTCAGGTCATGATCTCATGGTTCGGGAGTTTGAGCCTCAAGTAGGTCTCTTCTCTTATAGTGGGGAACCTTTTGGGATTCTCTGTCTCCCTTTCTCTCTGCTCCTTCCCTGCTCACCATCTCTCCTTCTCCTATCTCAAAAATAAATAAACATTAAAAAAAGAACACAAAAACTTAAGATCCCACCCCCCCAAAAAAAGAAGTGAGAGTGGAAATTAAAGCACAGAGATGAGATAGTTAAAATATGGCTTCTAAAATTCAGATTCCTTACTGTGGTCTACAACATGCTACATGATCTTACCTTTCCCTATCTCTGCAACCTTACCTCCTGCCACCTTTCCTTTCATTCTCTAAGGTGTAGCCACATAAGCTGTTTCTTTTCTTTGAATGGGCTGTTTGTCTTCACTTCAGTGCCTTTTGGACTTACCTTCTCTTTGCCTTGAGTGTTCTTCTCTAAGTCTGGTTCCTTCCTGTCATTCAGTTCACAATTTAAATCACCTCTCAGGTCTTTCCTGATAACCAGGTTTAAAGCAACCTCCCTTATTGCTTCATTGTTTTTTGCTATCACCATAGTATAAAATCATTACTTGGTTTTAAAGAAAGAGTTTGCCTGGCATATTTTTTTTACTGAGCATATTCTTTTAATTTTTAAAATTATTTTTGGGGTGCCTGGGTAGCTCAGTGCACTGGTTAAGCCTCCGACTTCGGCTCAGGTCGTGATCTCGCAGTTCATGAGTTCAAGCTCTGGGTTGGGTCTCTGCTGACAGCTTGGAGCCTGGAGCCTGCTTTAGCTTCTGTGTCTCCCTCTCTCTCTGCCCCTCCCCCCTCATGCTCTGTCTCAAAAATAAATAAACATTAAACAAATCATTAAACATTTTTTAAATTATTTTTTCTTAAAAAATTTTTAATGTTTATTTTGAGAGAGAGAGCGAGAGAGCACAGAAACGGGAGGGCAGAGAGAGGGGGGACAGAAGATCTGAAGCAGGCTTTGTGCTGACAGCAGAAAGCCTGATAGGGGCTCAAACTCAAGAACTGTGAGATCATGACCTGAGCCAAAGTCAGACAGTTAACAAAGTGAGCTACCCAGGGCCCAGAGAGAGAGAGAGACAGAGACAGAGAGAGAGAGAGAGAGAGAAGAGAGAATCTTAAGCAGGCTCCATGCTGCTGGTGCAGAGCTTGATGCAGGGTTTGAGCTTATTATGAATCTTGAGATCACTGCCTGAGCCGAAATCAAGAGTTGGTTGCTTAACCTACTGAGCAAGATCAGTATAAAGTATGATCGGAGGGGAGTATTTATGGCAGGAAATGATGGGAAATAAAAGATGAAGGGACTTTTTGAGACCACTGTGTGGGTTATCTTGAAAATCAGGACACCTCTCTCACTCAAAATAGATCAACATTATAAAAAAGCATGAGGAAGGGGCACCTGGGTGGCTCAGCTGCTTGACTGCCTGGCTCTTGATTTCGGCTCGGGTCATGATCTTACGGTTTTTGAGTTTTGGGCTTTGTACTGACAGGGTGGATCCTGCTTGGGATTCTCTCTCTCCCTCTCCTTCTTCTTTCAAAATAAATAAATAAACATATATGTATATATAAAAAGAAAATCAGGACAGTTAATGGACACAGGTTAGATGAAAAGAATTCATTTATTTAACAAACTTTGTATTGAAATAAAATTTCAGAAACATACAGGATCATTCTTTGAGGTGGGTGAGTTAATTTGCAGCAGTATGGTTTATTCATTCTTTACAAAGGTTATTTAACTTTAGCTGATCCTTATACCAGATTCTTTTCAAAGGAGAGGATAAAGTCCTTATCTTCACAATTTTACTAAAATTTTACCTACAGTTCTTCTTTATTTTTGGTGGTAGATAAACATAAAATTTACCAATTTAACCATTTTTAATAGTACATAAAATATTTACATCATTGTGCATCACTACCATCTGTCTCCAGAGCTGTTTTATCTGTCCAAACTGAAACTCTGTGACCATTAAAACCACTAATTTTCCATTCTCTTTTTTTCTAGGTCTTGGCAATTACCATTCTGTTTTCTGTCTCCATGAATTTGACTTTGCTGGGTATCTCATATAAATTGAATCATATAAAATATTTGTCCTTTTTTGCCCCAAGCTCATTTTACTAAGCATAATGTCTTCAAGATTCATTTCTGTTGTAGCACGTGTTAGAATTTTCTTCCTTTTTAAAGCTGAATATATTCCATTGTATGGATATACCACATTTTGTGTATGTATTCATCAGTGGACATTTGGGTGGTTTCCACCTTTTGGCTACTGTGAATAATATTGTTATGAACATTGCAGTAGAAGTGTCTGAGTTCCTGCATTCAGTTCTTTTAGGTACACGCTCAGAAATGGAATTGCTGGATAATTTGGTAATTCTTTGTTTAACTTTTTGAGGAATCACCAATTGTTTTCCACAGTAACTGTACCATCTTATATTCCCATTTGCTATGCACAAGGTTCTAGAATTGCTCCACTTCCTTGCCAACGCAAGCAAATTATTTTCTGTTTCTTTGATTATAGTCTTAATGGGTATGAAGTGGTAAATATCTCATTGTGGTTTTGATTACTAGTATTTTGACAGGAATTGCATGAGTCTGTAGATTGCTTTGGATGGTAAGGACATTTTAACAGTGTTCTTCTCATCCATGATCATGTGTACTACCACTTTTTTTTTTTTTTTTTTTTTTTAAGTTTATTTTGAGAGGGAGAGAGAGTGCATGTGAGCTGGGGAAGGGCAGAGAGAGAGGGAAGGAGAGAATCCCAAGCAGGCTCTGTGCTGACAGCAGAGATCCTGATGTGGGGCTCAGACTCGTGATGAACTGTTAGATCATGACCTGAGCCAAAGTCGGACGCTTAACCGACTGAGCCACCCAGGCAACCCTGTACCAGGGTTTTTAAATCTAGTAAATTTTTAAATCTAGTAAATCTAGTAAATCTAGTAAATCTCTCAGTTGTCTTCTGGGTATAAGCAAAGGCTCTTGATAATATATCACTACCACTTAGTTTATCGCATGTTGATATAAATAGTAGTAGTAACTACCTTGTTATTAGAAGATTGTCATTAACTATTAAGTTATAATATAGGAAGCCACTTAGTTGGGATGACGGGCTCTAATTTTTCATGTAGATATTTTTTTATGATATGAACACCATTATAAATTATCCAAATGTTACATAATCTCTATCTGGAAGATGAAAATTATCATTGTATTTGTTTTCCTTGTTTTTTCTCCCAGTAGGAGGTATTTTTATTATATTTTCCAGTTTTGACCAGGGGTATGCTTAATAGTGGTCACCTTGCTTTTAACCTCTATTTGCTTTCTCCAGTTTGTTGATGCAGATGGACTTTAATGATACTAACGTAAGCCCTTCACTTGCTCACTTTAGCAGTCCCATAACCTCATGGTCACTGTGAATGGAAATATTTTCTGCTGTGGTTCACCTGATAAAAAGATGAGTCAAGGGGCGCCTGGGTGGCTCAGTCGGTTAAGCGTCCAACTTCGGCTCAGGTCATGATCTTACGGTTTGTGGGTTCGAGCCCCGCATCGGGCTCTGTGCTGACAGCTCAGAGCCTGGAGCCTGTTTCAGATTCTGTGTCTCCCTCTCTCTCTGCCCCTCCCCCACTCACGCTCTGTCTCTCTCTGTCTCAAAAATAAATAAACATTAAAAAAAAAAAAATAAAAAAGATGAGTGAAGTCAGTTAGACTTTTGCATAAGATAGAATATCAAGTTTTAATTTTTCTCTAAAAGAAATACGTCATAGGGGCTCCTGGGTGGCTCAGTCAGTTGAGCATCATACTCTTGATTTTGAACATTGTACTCTTGATGTTGGCTACTGTCATGGTCTCGAGGTTTGTGGGATCAGGCCCCACGTTGGGTTCTGCGCTGGCAGTGTGGAGCCTGCAAGATTCTCTCTCTCCTCTGTCTCTGCACCTGTCTATCAAATAAATAAATAAACAGAAAAAAACTCATTCTCTTTAAAAATAGAAAAAGAAATACCTCATAAATATCTCTAGAAACATGAAAGCCCAAAGCAGTTAACACTAAAAGCACTGAATAATGTGTTAATAGCTACATTAAAAAAATTGTTTTTAATGTTTATTTATTTTTGAGAGAAACAGAGAGTGGGGAGGGGCAGAGAGAGAGGGAGACACAATTTGAAGAAGGCTCCAGGCTCTGAGCTGTCAGCACCAGACCCAATGTGGGGCTTGAACTCAAAGACAGTGAGATCATGATCTGAGCCAAAGTCAGACACTCAACCAACTGAGCCACCCAGGCACCCAATAGTTACATTTTTAATCTAAGTACGGAGTCATTGTAAGGGTTGCCAAACACATCTGGTAATCTGAGCAATTATAATTGTGTACCTCCAGAGGAAGTGTGCAGTGACATTTGGTATCACTTTTTGGAATTAGCTAGAAAGAGTTGGTGTGCTCAATGCAAAATTTCTTCTGTCTTCCTGACAGTATATGTTTAAGTGACAGGCAAAATGTTAGCCTAAGCTTACAAACTTCAGAATGGAAATCTAGATGATAAGGAGGTGAACTCCTTAAAGAACTTTTTCACTTTTTATACTCTATGCATATTACAGAATCTGGCGCCTAGTAGGCACTTAGGAAACATTTGTGAAATGAAAGAATGTGAATGGTCAGTTGCTTTCAAACATTTATTCAATCGGGTAAAATGGCTTGTTCATTTTTGGTACCCCCCTTGCCAGGCATTTAATTTGTCTCTTCCTCTGTTCTGCTAATCACTGGAACATTTTTCTACATTACAAGACTTGTTGACATCATTTGTTGTGTCCTTTAATAATCCTTTGTCTCTTCTTTATCTTTCTTTAGTCTTCATTGTCACCTCTCCCCCCCCCCCCCCTTTTTAAAGTTTATTTATTTATTTTGAGTGAGAGAGAGATAGGGAGAGGGAGAGTGGTAGAGGGAGAGAGAGAATACCAATCAGGCTCTTCATGATCAGTGCAGAGCCCAATGCGGGGCTTGAACTCATGTTCAAGATTATGACCTGAGCTGAAATCAATAGTGCATGCCTAACCAACTGCACCACCCAGGTGCCCCATCTTTTTCCCTTTTGAAAATAATTTTGCTGTTGTTTTAGAGGAGATTAGGTGGGCAAAGAGAGAAGCACATCTGACTAGTCCACTGTGTGTTCAGTTTTTATTAACATTCAGTTAACATTTTAAACATTAAAGTTAACTTTTTTAGAGAGAGAGGGGAGGAGCAGATAGAGGGAGAGAGGTTCTATCCTAAGCAGGATCTATGCTGTCATCACAGGGCCCAATGTAGGGCTCAATCCTATGAACCATGAGATCATGACCTGAGCTGAGACCAAGAGTTGGATGCTTAAGTAACTTAGCCACCCAGGTGCCCCTATTCAGTTAACACTTTAATATAAGCATTTTCCAGTTAACCAACATCCTTCTAAATTGAGGAAACATACCTTAAACTTTTACTATTCCCTACTATTGGAAACTTGGGTGTTAATATTACTGTTTTGGTAAACCATAATAAAAATTTTGGTGCCTGGGGTACCTGGCTGGTTCAGTCAGTAGAGTATGTAACTCTTGATCTTGGGGTTGTGCATGCAAGCCCCACAATGAGTGTGGAGCCTATGTTAAAATAAAGATTAAAAAAAATTAAATTTTTTTTGGTGCGTAAAACTTTAAGTTTCAGGGTGTTTCCTTAGGAGCAATACTTAGATATAGCTTCTTGGTTGGAGGATATGAACATTTAAAGAACTATTAAGTAAAACTGTACGTGTTTACTGTTGAACATTTGAAGAATGTAGGAATATTATAAGAAAATTGAAGTCAGCTTTAATCGCACAATGCTGTAATATAACCACTGCTTTAACATTTCGGTGTATTCCTTTCTAGAGATCTATAGTGTTTATCTTAAACGTTTTTATTTTTGTTAAAGTTTATTTATTTATTTTGAGAGAGAGCTAGCAAGAACACATGAGTGGGGAGGAGCAGAGAGAGAATCCCACGCAGATCCTGAGTCGGGGTTCGATCCCAAGAACCAAACTGTGAAATCATAACCTGAATTGCTACTAAGAGTAGGATGCTTAACCAACTGAGCCATGTAGGTACCCCTTCACATTTTATTTTTTATAAAGATTTTTTTTTTAAGATTATTTATTTTGAGAGAGACAGAGATAGCACAAGTGGAGGAAGGGCAGAGATGAGGGAGACAAAATTCCATACAGGCTCCGCACTGTCAGCACAGAGCCCGATGCGGGGCTTGAACCCACCAACTGTGAGATCATGACATGAGCCAAGTCGGACACTTAACCAACTGAGCCACCCAGGTGCCCCCAAAAAAATGAAAAAAAATTTTTTTAAATGTTTATTTTTGATAAGGAGAAACAGGGTGTGAGTGGGGAAGGGTCAGAGAGAAAGGGAGACACAGAATCTGAAGCAGGCTCCAGGCTCTGAACTGTCAGCACAGAGCCTGACACAGGGCTAGAATTCGTGAGATCATGACCTGAGCTGCAATTGGATGCTTAACTGACTGAGTCACCCAGGTGTCCCAAGAAATGTGTGTTTAATTAGAGTGAAACTCTTGTCTTGTGTCTACAGTTAATCTCCTTACATTTTTTCTTAAATTCCGTTAGGCTTTTGTCCCCACTGCTCCTGTAGAGTTCTACTTTGTGACCATTTATCTCTACATTGCTAAATCCATCAGTCATTCCTCATTCCACATGGTCTGTTAGCAGCTTTGCCACAGTTAATTACTTTCTTGTTCTTGAACCTAACCATTTTCCCACTTGCTTTTCCAGGACATCACATTCTCCTAGTTCTACTCTTGTCTCAGGGTCTGTCCTTCTTGCTGTGTGCTAGTTCTTCCTTACCTCCCTCCTTTCAATGTTAGAATGCTCAGGGCTCACACCTTGATTATCATCTTAAAAAAAACAACAACAACTTTATTTTGGGGCACCTGGGTGGCTTAGTTGGTTGAATGTCTGACTGTTGGTTTCATCTCAGGTCTTGATCTGGAGTTTGTTATATCGAGCCCTGAGTCAGTTTCTATGCTGACTGCATAGAGCCTGCTTGAGATTCTCTCTCTCCCCCTCTCTCTCTCTGCCCCTTCCCCCTCATGCACGTGTGCACGTGCGCTCTCTCTCTGCCTCTGTCTCTAAATAACCTAAAAAGAAATAAATTAAAAAAAAATTCTTTATTTCCTACCGAGAATTGATAGGGCATTTGTTATGATGAGCACTGGTATTGTATGTAAGTGATGAATCACTGAATTCTACTCCTGAAACCATTATTGCACGTATGTTAACTAAGTAGAATTTATTTACTTATTATTATTTTTTTATCATTTATTTTTGAGAGAGAGCATGAGCAGGGATGGGGCAGAGAGAGAGGGAGACATAGAATCCAAAGCAGGCCCCAGGCCCTGAGCTGTCAGCACAAAGCCCGATGTGGGGCTTGAATGTACAGACCACAAGATCATGACCTGAGCCTAAGTCGGATGCCCAACTGACCGAGCCACCCAGGCGTCCCAACTAAGTAGAATTGAAATAAAAATTTGAAAAGAAAAAAATAGAAAGAGGGGTGCCTGAGTGGCTCAGTCACTAGTGTCAGACTCAATTTCAGCTCAGGTCACGGTCTCATGGTGAATACATAGAGTCCTTAGTAGGGCTCCACAGGGCTTCCACTGCTTGGAATTCTCTTTCTCTCTCTCTCTCTCTCTCTCTCCCCCCCTCCCTCCTTCCCTCCCTGTCTCTTTCTCTCTCTCTGCCTACCCTGCTTGTGTGCTTTCTCTCTCTCTAAACAAATAAAAAAAGAAAAGAAAAACTACAGAAAAAATAAATTCAAAATAAGAAAACTTTATTTCCTCAGCTTATTTAGTCTCTTACACAAACGACTTTTGAATTTGTATCTTCAGGTTTGGCCTTTTCTCCTAAATCTGGACTCTTGTATTCAGTTACCTACCCAATATCTCCAGTTGGATGTCTAATAGGATTTTAAATTTGTCCAAAACTGAATTCTGACCTTTTTCTACCTCCAAATCACCCCCTTGGAGCAAGCAGTCACACGGTAGTCAAGCTGTGGTTACCCTGTCTTGACTTAATTTATTAATTGTGTGTGTGAATAGCTTACAGAAATGGCTTAGAATTAGAGGGCAGTTAAGCCTTGTGGTTTAGCATACTCAGAAAATATGTGTGATCTCATTTTCAATTGTTGTTCCTCTCTAACACTGTTCTTTAGCCTTAATGCTTCCTTGTTATCCCTCAAACACTCTGGGAAAGCCTCCATCTGCAGGCCTTTGCCTGGAATATTCTCTGAAATATGGCTTATTCTCTTCTTTATTTAAATGTCACCTTCTCAGTGAGTCCTTAACCACAATGTTTAACCTTATGACCCTTTGCAATGCTGCTAATCTCCTTTTCCTACATCATTTCCATAGCACTTAGTCACCATTTAACATATATATTTTTTATTTAATTTTATTTGTCTCTTCTCCCTATCCCCAGACTAGAATCCTGTATAAACAGTGGGCAGGACAGTGACTTTTATCTATTTTGTAGACTCTTGTATCCTCTGGTACCTATAAAAGTGCCTCACATGTGGTAGAGGTGACTCTCGAGTGTTAAGAACATAGCATAATGTTATTTAAAAAGTTAATGCAATAATACCTCATGCTCTTCCTTTCTGACGGGGGCTGGCACAATGGCTCCTGCAAGGAATGGTGGTGAGAATAAGAAGGGCCATTCTGCCATCAATGAAGTTGTGACCAGAGAATGCATTATCACCATTAACAAGTGCATTCATGGAGTAGACTTCAAGAAGTATGCCCTTGGGATCTGCAGTGAGCATGGAGTCTGCTTAAGATTCTCTCTGTCCCCCTATCCCTTTCTCCCTTGCTCATGCTCTCTCTAAAAAAAATAAAAATTAAAAAATTAAAAAAAAGTGTGCCCTTTGGACCCTGAAAAAGACCCATAAATTTGCCTTGGAGGAGATGGGAACTCCAGATGTGTGCATTGACACCAGGCTCAGCAATGTTTGGGCCAAGGGAATAAGGAATGTTTCTTACCATGAACTGTGTGTGTTTGTCCAGAAAACATAGAATGAGGATTCACCAGACAAGCTCTGTATATTGGTTACCTTTGTTCTTGTGACTACTAAAAAAATCTGCAGATAGTCCACGTAGACGAGATCTATCTGCTTGCTGGTTGTCAAAGTTATAAGACCACACTTGCATGCGCATGCATGCATATACACAAGCCAAATGCAGTTTTAGAACATGACTAGAAATGTATCTAGAATAGTACTAATTCTTGATTTGGGGGGGTTCAAAGACAGTTTTAAAATTTTATGAAAGTGGGGCACCTGGGCGGCCCAGTCGGTTGGGCATGGGACTCTTGATTTTGGCTCAGGTCATGATCTCACAGTTTGTGAGTTTGAGCCCCCATTGGGTTCCATGCTATCAGCACGATCCTGCTTGGGATTCTCTCTCTTTCCCTCTTTTCTCTGCTCCTCCCCTGCTTGTTCTCTCTCAAATAAACTTAATAAAATTAAAAATAGCTTGCTTGCTTTCTAAACTTCTTTATTTTTCCATTTACTTATAAAGTTATAGATTTATGGATGTATATAATTAGTATATATGTGTATAGTTTCTTTATTTTCCATGTTGTTTGTCTTAGTTTACAGAACTTAAAATTTTTAATGCAGTCAAATCTGTATTTTCTTTGTTTCTAAGCTTAGAAAATGGTTCTACCTTCTTCTTCCTGCCCAGAGATTTGATAAATATTCACTTTTGTTTTCTTTTAGCTTTCTCCTCAAAGAATGAAAGGGTGTGTTAAGACCATAGAGTTTAGGAAATCATAGGCTTATAGTTAGAAACTGAGGGCATGGAAGTGGCAGAGATTGTTCAGGGGGAGTGTTTAGCCAAAGAGAAAAGGCTGGGACCATGGGGAGGGCCTCAGAAGAGAACCAACAGGTAGGTAATTTGCAAATGATGTTAAAAAGGAAGTCAGTGGTAGGAAAATGAGAGAGGGACATAGCAAGAGTCCAGGAGTGATGCAAGTTTTAGGAGGAGTAGAGTGATCAGTAGTGTCATTTAGCTTAGGACAAAGATTGAACACCTAAGGATAATAACTGAAAAGCGGTTATTGGATGTGGCCACTAGAAAATCACTGGTGACCTTTAATAAGGAATATTTTAGTGAAGAGATGAAAATGCAGTACAACTCTTAAGGGTTTGGTAGGGAAAGAGATTGGGTCACACCTTATGGGATAGGAAGAGTTGAGGATTTTTTTTTTTTTTTTTTTTTTTTTTTTTTTTTTAAGGGGAAGAGTTGAACATATGTATAGAATGTGGAGATGTAGTTACAGGATAGGGAGATATTGTGGTTTGGAAAAAGGAGTTAGTTGATTCTGTGAGCAGTTGAGGGTTCTAGGCTTAAGGATCTGGTAGGGAACTAGTTTTAGAAAGGAGAGATACCTTTTCCTTTAAGATGGATAGGGTGGAGATAAGTGGCTGAGGACATAGGACTAGGAGAGAGAAAATTTGGAGGTGATTATGCCTGATTGCCACTTTTTAGCTATGTGATTTATAATCAATGAACAACTTAGGTTTTAGTTTTCTTATTGTAAAAGAATATTAATGCTTGCCTTGACTGTTTTATAGAGAATGTGAGTTAAAAATGAAGAAAGTATATGTTAAAATGCTTTAGAAACTTAAAATGCTATACAAAACTATGGCTTATTGTTAGTAAAGTGTTTTGAGAAAGGCATTTGCTTTTTCAAAGAGTATATAAAGCTTACTAAATCAAAATGTTTGAAACAGCAAGAAGGTGCTGAGGATTCTGGTGTTGTAGGACCAAAATGTGAGAGTCTTAGGCCTCTCAGTCTTTGTCTTCTATCTGGAAAGGTTTCTTTGCAAGTCAGGAACATGTTTTAATAAGAACTGCTGCTGCTATTAGCACTTGAAATCATTTAAAATGTTGATGGTGGGAATAATTCGTGGAAAATGTGTGGGAAGAAGTCTACCTAGAAACAACACAAAGTGAATTTTTCAATGGTTTAAGTTTGGGATGAAAAGGCAGAAATTCTGAATTTTCATGTGTGTCTTCTGCTTGTTCACTTCTAAAAATGTTTGAAAAAACTTTTGAAAAAACCTGAACTTCAAGTTTTTATGAAGTCTTAAAAGATTTGGTGCCTCAGATTTATTTGTGCTTAGCTTTTTTCCACCATTTTTCTGTGCCACCATAATGATGCACATGAATGTCCTGGCAGATGCTTTTAACAGTGTTAATTAACAATGCTGAAAAGAGAGGCCAACACCAGGTTCTTATTATGTCAGGCTCCAAAGTCATTTGGTTTCTAATGGTGATGCTGAAGCATGGTTACATTAATGAACTTGAAATCATTGATGATCACAGAGCTGGGAAAATTGTTGTGAACCTCACAGGCAGGTTAAACAAGTGTGGAGAGATCAGCCCCAGATTTGACTTACAACTCAAGGATCTAGAAGATGGCAGAATACTCTCCCATTCTGCCAGTTTGGTTTCATTGTACTGACACCCTCAGCTGGCATCATGGACCATGAAGAAGCAAGACAAAAACACACAGGAGGGAAAATCCTGGGATTCTTTTTCTAAAGATGTAATACATACGTGCAAATAAAATGCCTCAATGGGGAAAAAAACTTTTGAAAAAACTTCAAGTTTTTATGAACTCTTAAGAATCTGGTGCCTCATGGCGCCTGGGTGGCTCAGTCAGTTAAGCATCCGACTTTGGCTCAGGTTATGATCTCATGGTTGGTGAGTCCGAGCCCCGCGTAGGCCCAGAGCCTAGAACCTGCTTCGGATTCTGTGTCTCCCTCTGTCTCTCCCCCTCCCCTGCTCTCACTCTGTCTCTCTCTCAAAAATAAATAAACATTACGGGCGCCTGGGTGGCTCGGTCGGTTAAGTGTCCGACTTTGGCTCAGGTCATGATCTCTCATGCGTGTGAGTTTGAAACCCGCGTTGGGCTCTATGCTGACAGAGCCTGGAACCTGCTTCGGATTCCGTGTTTTCATCTTTCTCTGCCCCTACCCCGCTCACGCTCGCTCTCTCTTAAAAATAAATAAACATTAAAAACAAATTTAAAAACGAGAAAAATAAAGACAGGAAAAATGTTAATTTGACCTGATGATTATGAAGTTGTGGTGACCTGGGGTGCCTGGGTGGCTCAGTTGGTTAAACATCTGACTTCAGCTCAGGTCATGATCTCTCTGTCTGTGAGTTTGAGCCCCTCAGTCAATGAGGAGTTATGACTAAAGGATCAGAAGATACTAGTGATGAGGAGAGGATATATCTGGAACATGGGGTCCCATGGGGGAACCATAAAGGAGGGGAACATGGGGACCATAAAGGAGGATGATCATGATCTGGAAGCTGCAGTAGAGAGGCAAGTGAGTGCCAATCACTGCTGGCTCTGTGGGGGTATGGACTGCAGTAAAGAGAGAGCTGTGAGAAAATCTTGATGGTAGAGCCAGGTTTAAGTGAAGGTAAATAAGTAGAAGGAACATTGTTCAAAAAGGTTGAGGGAGTCTGGGATTTGGTAACAAGAGAATGATTATTTTCTTGGGCATAATGGAAAAGATTTGGGCAAGTGATATTATGGAAGGAACCAGGGCTGAGGATATTTAGACAAGAAAGGTAGATCACGGTGGGGATATTACTGCCTTTGCATGTTGGAAGTTTTTGATTGGGCTCACTTGTCTGAACTTTGACACAAATTATTTTGATACCGAAACTGGTTTAAAATATGTGACTTGATCGCATAGAGGTGATAAAGGCTTTTATAAAGTTAATGGTAAGGGTAACAAAGGCCATATTCTGGGTGAGAGATTTCATATCCTCAACAGAGTTGAAGTCCCTCGTTAGGTAAAGGCTCCCAGGAAGAATGTGGTCAAGGGCTGGTTGTGTCCAAGGATTCCCAAGATGCTTGTAGAAGGGTTATAAGCCCATGCTGGGATGGATGTCGTGACAAGGATCATTTTAGAATAGAGTGATTGTCAGTTTAAAATTGAATGGCTTGTGTATGTAAACTGGAAGCAAATGGAAATGAATAACTATGGTTTTAGGATGTTGGGATATGGGTTAATTTTAAAATTTAATTTAGTATATATATATTTTTTGGTGCTGTGACTCGGATTGATTTAAAAATAATTTTTTTTTTAATGTTTTTGAGAGACAGAGACAGCGTGAGCAGGGGAGGAGCAGAGAGTGAGAGGGAGACACAGAATCTGAAGCAGGCTTCAGCTGTCAGCACAGAGCCTGACACGGGGCTTGAACTCACAAGCTGTGAGATCATGACCTGAACTGAAGTCAGATGCTTAACTGACTGAGCCACCCAGGTGCCCCTACTTTTTTATTTTAAAATGTGCTAGAATTTTTGAAAAAAATTAAAATTAAAGAGAAATGAATATGGATTTTTGGAGAGTTTTTTAATTAAAATTTTTTTTTAATGTTTATTATTTTTGAGAGGAGAGCACGCGTGTGTGAGTGGGGAAGGGGCAGAGAGAGAGAGAGGGAAACACAGAATCTGAAGCAGGCTTCAGGTTCTGCGCTGTGAGCACAGAGCCTGATGAGGGGCTTGATCCCACGAACTGTGAGATCATGACCTGAGCCTAAGTCAGATGCTCAACCGACTGAGCCACCCAGGTGCCCCAGGAGAGTTTCTTTATGAATTATGAATCTTGGTTGCAAGTGACCAAAAACCCAAACCAAATTGGCTTGAAAAGAGAATACTTTGTCTTAGGTTACTGAAAAGTCTAGGGAAAGCACTGACTTCAGGTATGGCTTTTGTAGTTTAGATGATGTTGATGATGTTACCAGGACCTAGTCTCTTTCCTTTTCTGAATTCAGATCTGCTCTCCACTATGTGTTGATTTGATCTTTAGGTTTCATATAGCAGTAAGGTGACTAAAATAGCTCTAGTTGTTGTCTTTCCAGTTCTGGTGTAGTAGAAAGAACTTCTCTTCGTCCAATAACTCAAAAGTCCCATGCTTGACTGTCATTGACAAGATGAGCCATGTGTCCATCTTTGATCTAGTTATAGCTGGGGGAATGTGATGCCCTGATTTGCCTGTATCTGGGTGACTAGTATTTGTAGGTTTGGATCAGTATCTCTCCTGCTTTGGACCCCTTTATGTACAGAGGAATAGTCTTCTATGTCTGACTTTTCCTCTAGGTCTAGATTGCTTCTGTTTTAGAATAATCTGGATATCTGAGATTTTGTTAAGTTAGTATTTCTACAACAAATGCAGTCATTACTGAGCTTTGTTAAAGACACAGTTGCAGGTACTTTTGGCAGTTCCTTAGATGAATAAACCTAGTTTTTGTTTTCAAGAAAGTGACGGGTTATTGGTGTATGTTATGCTTCTTTCCATCACAGGTGACAAAGAGATATTTGGATTTCTTTAAGAACTGGATGTTCATTTCACACATCCACATGGTAAAAGGGAGCCTGGAATGCCATAATTAATCCAGGATAAACAGTTTGGATCCACACCTCAGACAGACTGGAATATATGTAGTTAAGGAACTGGAGGAATCCGTTGAAGCTATAGAGAATATATTTTCTTATAGCCTTTTCAGCATGTGAATTTGTCATTTTTCCCCTGCATTAGAGTTTCCTTTCCTCTACTCTCCTCCCTTACCCTCCCCCTCCTCCCCTCTCCCTCTCCTCTACCCCTTCCTCTCCACTCCTCTCTTTCCTGTCCCCTCTCCACGCAACATGGGCTTGAACTCAGGACCCTGAGATCGGGAATTGCATGCTCTGCCATCTGAATCAGCCAGGCGCTCCTCTATTAGGTTTTCTTAATGTCTCTTTTGGTCTCTGGTTATACCATTCCTGTTTCATTCATCCCCTGACTTCATCCTTTTCTTTGTATATGCTTTTCCTTACCTTGTGTCATCTCATGTATGCTTTCTGTTAGGTCCTTTTCTCTGGAAATGGCTCAGATTCTCTTCTTGATTCCTACCTATGCAAGTCCCTCCTACTGCTTCCCATTCAGTTGAGAGAGAGAGAGAGAGAGAGAGAGAGAGAGTGCATTTGCATCTAAGAGAATCTGTCTGTCATATCTGTTGGGCTAAGCTCTTAGCAAGCTCTTTCCTCCTAGGCTGATGGCCATTCTGCAGGATTGGTAACCTTTTGGGTCAGGTGCATGCCTGTGTGCCAGGGTTGTGTGGAATTTATATGGAGATTAGGAGATAACAGGAAATAAGAGGCCACAATACAGCTCCTTAACTTGCAGGGGGCTGTTGGTGGAGCTTTTACCTTAAGGGGGAGCTGTGATTTTGTTGATCAATCTGGCAAGAACTAGATTATTTCGAAGAAGGCCATTGTTTATGTCAGCAAGGGCATCCAGATAGGCTCCATGAAAGCACTAGACTTCTAAGAATGAGAAGATTTCTGTAGGAGGAGATTAGGGAGAATGATGTTGATAGACTATGAAGACAGGGAGAAGATGCTATAGTAGTGGAAATTGTAACTGCAAAATGTTCAGGTAAAGTATAGGCCATACAAGAAAGAAAGATGAATCCAGAATATTGAGGTCTTGTTTATGCTGAAGCTAAGGAGTGTAGGTGCAACCTGGAGGTCATTGTTTAATTGTCTTGAAGTTCTCACTAACCTTAAAATCACTATGAGAATTTACAAATGAATAAAGTTCAGTCTAGAGAAGTGTTGTAATTCATTTCTTGCAGTTAAGATGGTATGACATTTGAATTTGAATTTTGTGACATTAGTATTCTGTTGTTAAATATTTATTTATAAAACTTCTGTGATTTAAAAAAGTTTTGATACAATTCACATACCAAAAAGTTAACCAATTTAAAGTACACAGCCAGTGGTTTTTAGGTGTATTCACAGTTGTGTACCCATTCTCACAGTCAATTTTAGAACATTGTCATAACCTCAAAAAGAAGCCTTATTCCCATTAGCAGTTACTTTCTATTTCCCCCAATGTTCCCAGCCCTGGGCAACTACTTTTCTACTTTGTATCTGTATAGGTTCATACAATGTGAGGTCCTTTGTGATTGAGTTTCATGTATCATAATGTTTTCATGTATTACCAAACATATATATGTATGTGTGTGTATATATATTCAAAATATAACCATATGTATGTGTGTGTGTGTGTGTATATATATATATATATATATATATATACACACACACACACATACATATATATATATGTATACATATATATGTATGTGTGTGTGTATATACACATACACATATGGTTATATTTTGAATTTCATTAATAAAAAATTTGTGGAAATTTGTTTTTTCTCCTGTTATATAAGTACGTACATAATACCCTATTTTGCCTTTTGCTTCACAAAGCCTAAAATATTTATTATCTGGTCCTCTACAGAAGAAGTTTGGAGCCCTTGAGTTAAAGCATTATCATTAACTGATAGCTATACAATGTTGGACATCAATGAACTTTTCTAGGTCTTTGTTTCCACATTTATAAAAAAAAGAGGGATTGAAGAAAATCTATATGGTATACCTTCCAAATCTAATATTCCAATAATAATAGTACCTTCTGTATTTACTTCATATGATAATATTTTGAATGAGAGCTTAGGCCAGTTTATAAAGTATAAAGAAATGTTCTACTACCCAAAATATGAAGAAATACTTTATTAATACTTGATCACAGAAGATGAAGTGGTTCTGAGACACCTGGCTATACACATGCAGAGGAATGAAGTTGGACCCCTACCTCATACCATATACAAAAATTAATTTAAAACAGAACAGTGATCTAGGGGCACCTGGCTGGCTCAGTCGGTGGAGCATGAGCCTCTTGATCTTGGGGTTGTGAGTTTGAGCCCCATGCTGAGTGTAGAGATTACTTAAAATCTTCAAAACATATATAATCTAAGCATAAGCATTAAAATTATAAAACTTTTAGAACAGGGAAAATCTTCATGACCTTCGGTTTTGGACCCTATTAAGATACTGAAAAGACAGTCCACAAAATGGGAGAAGATATCTGCAAATCATGTATCTCATAGTGGTTTAATATCCAGAATATATAAAGAATTCTTACAGCTCAACAACAACCAAAAAAGCCAATTCAAAAATCGGGAAAGGATTTGAATAGACATTTCACCAAAGCAGATATACAAATGATCAATAAAAGCAAATGGAAATATGCTCAAAGTCATCAATGATTAGGGAAGTGCAAATCAAAACCCTAATAAGATACCACTTCACTCACACTAACATGGCCATAATCAAAAAGACAGCTACTAACAAGTATATATAAGTATTATCATATGGTATTTGTCTATCTGATTAAAGTAATGTGCTGAAGTTTATCCATGTTATTGCAAATAGCAGGATTTCTTTTTTTTAATGGCTGAATAGTATTCATACACACAAGTATATAGTCTACACACACACACCCAAGTATGTATCACATTTTCTTTATCCATTCATCTGTTGATGAACACTTGGGTGGTTCCCTATCATGTATATTATAAATAATGCTGCAGTGAACATGGGGTGCAGATGCATACCTAGAAATGTATATGTATATGGAAATGGAATTAAAGAATCATATGGTAGTTCTGTTTTCAGTTTAAGGAACCTCCATACTGTTATCCATAGTAGCTGTGTCAATTTGTAGTCCCGCTGGTAGTGCACGAGGGTTCCTTTTTCTCCACGTTTTTGGTGGCATTTGTTATCTCTTGTCTTTGTGATGATAATCATTCTAACAGATGTGTGGCATGGGAATGGACATCTTGCATATTATTTTAACTTGACAGCATGGTATATGTATATAGTTTGACATTACTTGTGATTCAAATCATGTTAATTTTCATTGAAAGGACTTTGTTGCGGTATAAGTTTTGCAGGTAATCACTTTTGATATTAGGTTGAATTTATTGAGAAACATTATCAAGTCTGTAGGAAAAGTTAATTTTTTTAAATGACTTTGAGAAGAGCTGCATTTTTAATTTTTTGTAATGTGTATTTATTTTTGAAGGAGAGAGAGACAGCATGAGCAGGGGAGGGGTAGAGAGAGGGAGACACAGAATTCAAAACGGGCTCCAGGCTCTGAGCTGTCAGCATAGACCCTGATGCAGGGTTCAAACTCATGAATCATGAGATCATGACCTGAGCCAAAGTTCGATGCTTAACCGACTGAGCCACCCAAGTGCCCCAGGAAAAGTTAATTTTTTTTTTAAATTTTTTTAACGTTTATTTATTTATTTTTTTTAATTTTTTTAATGTTTATTTATTTTTGAGACAGAGAGAGACAGAGCATGAATGGGTGAGGGGCAGAGAGAGAGGGAGACACAGAATCGGAAGCAGGCTCCAGGCTCTGAGCCATCAGCCCAGAGCCTGACGCGGGGCTCGAACTCACGAACCGTGAGATCGTGACCTGAGCTGAAGTCGGACGCTCAACCGACTGAGCCACCCAGGCGCCCAACGTTTATTTATTTTTGAGACAGAGAGAGCATGAACGGAGGAGGGTCAGAGAGAGAGGGAGACACAGAATCTGAAACAGGCTCCAGGCTCTGAGCCGTCAGCACAGAGCCCGACGCGGGGCTCGAACTCACATACTGCGAGATCGTGACCTGAGCCGAAGTCAGATGCTTAACCGACTGAGCCACCCAGGCGCCCCGAAAAGTTAATATTTAAAGCTGTTTTGGTGTTCAGTAATAGTAATTAAGGGTAGTTCTTCTCATTCAGAAAAATTTCAGCTAGAAAAAATTGCAGTAAAGCTTTACCACTGCTAAGCCTGCCAACTTCTTAATGGTAAGGCAATTGGGATATTCATCTTCTATTTCTGACAAAAATTCATGGAATAAAGGACAGTTAAGTCCATGAGAACAAAGTTAACTGTTTTCCTCACCAGCGTTAACTATTGATACTACTGGTTGAGTAACACGTGATAGGTGTTTTCTGCAGACTGTTTTCTGGTGAATATTGCAGTGAATAACTGTAGACTTTAAACGCCCTAAATTTTCATGAGCTTTGTAAATTTGTCCAGTTAAGACTTTTCTCTGCCCACATGTATTTTTACCACCATCAGTTGTAATTCATCTTAGCTGATTCTACTTCAGGTTGTACTGAATTAGTGTTGTCCCAGAATCTTTGAAAATATTCTTGCCTATTGTTCCATGCAGATTTTTCATACAAGCTAATTGTAATTACTTAATTACTTCAATTAATTACTGTATTAACATCTCAAATAAATGATAATAACTGAGAAGTATTGGTAACTTCTGTTGATTCATCAAGAACCAAGGTAACACTCAAAATCATTTGCCTTGAGATAGTGTGATTACTTATTTATTTATTTATAAATTACTATAAATAAATAATCAATCTCTACACCCAGTGTGGGGCTTGAACTCACAATCCTAAGATCAAGAGTTGGATGCTTTACTGACTGAGCCAGCCAGGTGCCCTGTTTCTTAACCTATAGAATTTTTTTTTAATCTTTTTTTTTTACGTTTTAACTTATTTTTGACAGAGAGCGAGCAAGCGCGAGCTGGGGAGGGGCAGAGAGAGAAGGAGACACAGAATCCGAAGCAGGCTCCAGGCTCCGAGCTGTCAATACAGAGCCCGATGTGGGGCTCAAACCCATGAACCATGAGATCATGACCTGGGCCACAGTTGGACGCCTAACCGACTGAGCCACCCAGGCGCCCCTAGAGTATATATACATTTTTTTTACTGACACAGCTATCACTGTCTTCAACTCTTAGAGCTATTATTCTTGCCAAAAGGCTTGTAATCTTAAATAAATTTATTTTTATAGATGCATTTCTTTGGCTGCTATAAACATGATTTAATTAACTCACTGTTGATATAAGATGCTTTCCTTGTTTGGCTAACAAATGAGCCACTCAGAAGTTTACTTTGATTGCATCTTCATTTTTATTTTTGTGAAGAAATTCAGCTGTGATGAGATCTACTATTTAAATTTTCTAATTTTTCTGACTGTGTTTTCCTGTGAGTTGGAAATATTGTGCTGAGTGCTTAGTCTGGTAATGTTGATGTAGATAGATTATATTCTCAGCACAGCTGTGGCGGCATTGCATGATAAACAATGCTTTGCTATCTAATTTGATAATAAAATTATCTGTACTTCATTGTATTATGATATTTGAAGCTCACTTTTTATCTTGTTTTGACATGAAGGGTATGCTCTAGTAATGAAAAAATGGGGGCGCCTGGGTGGCTCAGTTGGTTGAGCGTCCTACTCATGATTTCTGCCTGGGTAATGATCTCATGGTTAATGGGTTCAAGCCCAGTGTTGAGCTCTGTGCTGACAGTGTGGAGCCTGTTTGGGATTTCTCTTTCTCCCTCTTTCTCTTTTCCTCCCCCCTGCTCATGCGCATGAGCATGTGCTCTCTCTCTTGAGCAAGCTCTGTCTGTAAATAAACATTAAAAAAAAATGTATGGGGGCGCCTGGGTGCCTCAGTCGGTTGAGCGTCTGACTTCGGCTCAGGTCATGATCTCGGGGTCTGTGAGTTTGAGCCCCGCGTTGGGCTCTCTGCTGACAGCTCAGAGCCTGGAGCCAGCTTCAGATTCTCTGTCTCTCTTTCTCTCTGCCCCTCCACCGCTCATGCTGTGTGTGTGTGTGTCTCTCTCTGTCAAAAGTAAATAAACATTAAAAAAAAATGTATGGCAGTAAGTATAGTGCTTGGGAAGCTTTCAAGTTATAACTTCATCACTGTTATTTCTAGTAGTGTTCTGAGCAGCAGCACAAAACCATTTGAATGCCATATATGGTTTTGTAAATACAGAAGTTTGCCCTTGTAAAAGCAGCAAAGACAATATGTAAATAAATAAATGTGGCAATGTTTTAATAAAACTTTATTTATGGACACTTAAAATTGAATTATGGGGCACCTATGTGGGTCAGTTAGTTAAGTGTCTGATTTCTGCTAAGGTCATGATCTCACAGTTCGTGAGTTCAAACCCCACATCGGGCTCTGTGCTGACAGCTCAGAACCTGGAGCCTGCTTCCGATTCTGTGTCTCTCTCTCTCTGCCCCTCCCCTGCTGGACTGTATCTCTCAAAAATAAATAAACATTAAAAATTTTTTTAAGTAAAAAAAATTGAATTATAAGTCACATTATGAAACATTCTTTTGATTTCTTTACAACCATTTAAAAATGTAAGAACATTCTTAGCTCATAGACTGAACAAAAACAGGTTCTTGTTGGCCTGTGGGCTGTAACAGTTTGCCAACTTCTCCCTTAACCCAAAAGAATAAGTTTAATGGGAGGAAAATCATGCTGATGGAGTTAGGTCTCTGAGAGAAATAAAGCATTCTTATCTTATTGACAATCTTTAAATCATACCATTTCAACTGGTTTATGTCAGGATTGATATCTCCTTAGAAGAGAAAAAAGAAAAGACAAAGAGATTAATAAGAGTTTATGTAGTTTAGTTTTTACTTATTTAAGAAAAGACTTGTACAATTTTGTGTTCTTAAATTTTAATTTTTAATTTTATTTTATTATTTTTTTAATGTTTAGTTTTGAGAGAGAGAGAGCGTGCAAGCTGGACAGGGGCAGAGACAGGGAGACACAGAATCCAAAGCAGGTTCCAGGCTCTGAGTTGTCAGCAGGGAGCCCAATACGGGGTTCAAACCCACAAACTGGGAGATCATGACCTGAGCCAAAGTCATATACTTAACCCTGTGCCACCCAGGTGCCTCTGTGTTGTTTTTTTTAATGTTTATTAATTTTTTAGAGCGGGGAAGAGAGATAGCAAGTCAGGGAGGGGCAGAGAGAGAGGGAGACAGAGGATCCAAAGCAGGCTCCTCACTGACAGCAGCGAGCCCGATGTGGGGCTGGAACTCACGAACCACGAGATTATGACTTGAACCAAAGTTGGCTTCTTTACTGACTGAGCCACCCCGGGTGCCCCACAATTTTGTGTTTTTTGTTCTCTTCACCTCTTAGATTTCTGAGTTTCTAATCATAGGCTTTTTTATGTGAAAATATTATACAAATAGGAATTTTCTTTCCCCATAAGAAAAATGTTTTAAGATTTTTGACTTACTAGTAAATGTAGAATAAATTTAAAAAATGGGATGTACTTATCTTAGTTTTATTTGTAATTTAAATTTTGACTGATTTTGCACAAGATAGAAAATGAGTAAGTCTTTATATTTGTAACTTACAGTTTCTACAATTCTTAACAAATTATGAGGTTGTAGAAACTTCAATAGAGTGGTATGAAATTGTAAGTAGATGGAGTTTATCCCCAGGGATGATTTAGGAAAACTAGGTATACTCTTATTATAGGTATCGTACAAAATCCTTTATGAGGATTGGGTGAAAACCAAATAATACTTTGTTCCCTCTTATTGTGTGCAAGTGTGTGGTAGTGATTGTTCATTCTTTTAAAAAAAAATTTTTTTTTTAAACGTTTATTTATTTTTGAGACAGAGAGAGACAGAACATGAATGTGGGAGGGTCAGAGAGAGGGAGACACAGAATCTGAAACAGGCTCCGGGCTCTGAGCTGTCAGCACAGGGGCCCGATGCAGGGCTCGAACTCACGGACCGCGAGATCGTGACCTGAGCCGAAGTCGGCGCTCAACCGACTGAGCCACCCAGGCGCCCCTGTTCATTCTTTTCAAAAAAAATTTTTTTAATGTTTTTATTTTTGAGAGAGAGAGAGCGCGCATGCGCGCTTGAGCATGAGTTGGGGAGGGGCAGAGAGAGAGGGAGACACAGGATTGGAAGCAGGCTCCAGGCACCGAACTGTCAGCACAGAGCCTGATGCAGGGCTCAAACTCCCAAACCATGAGATCATGACCTGAGCTGAAGTTGGACACTCAACCCACTGAACCACCCAGGCACCCTTTTTAAAAAATTCTTTTAATGTTTATTCATTTTTGAGAGACAGAGACAGAGCACGATCGGGGGAGGGGCACAGAGAGAAAGGGAGACATAGGCTCCAGACTCTGAGCTGTCAGCACAGAACGTGATGCAGGGCTCAAACTCAGGAACTGCAAGATCATGACCTGAGCCAAAGCCAGGTGCTTAACCTACTGAGCCACCCAAGTGCCCTAGTTGTTCATTCTTTATTGTTAATTTTTAAAAACGTATTTTTGATAGACTATTACTAGCTTCACTGTTAGAGGTGCATTAGATTAATCAACGCCTTGGAAAGATAAGAATCAGTACAAATGTGAGTTTATGTTTTGATGAAGTTAGCTGTATAAATGAAAGTGATTTTTGATTATTTTATTGATTTTTTTGGTAATAAACTTAGCAATTATATGGATTTCCTATTTTCTTGATTTTCTTAAAAGATATTTTATCTAAATTAAAAAACAAATTTTTAATGTTTATTTTTGAGACAGAGAGAGAGCATGAGCTGGGGAGGGGGATAGAGAGGGAGACACAGAATCTGAAGCAGGTTCCAGGCTCTGAGCTGTCAGCACAGAGCCCAATGTGAGGCTCGAACTCATCAACCACAAAATCATGCTCTGAGCTGAATCGGACCCTCAACTGACTGAGCCACCCAGGTGCCCCTTATCTAAATTTTTAGTATTTTATGTTTTTATTTATTTAGTGCTCTTTATTCATAAAGAATATTTATTGCTGAAAGATGAGGCGCCCTGCTGGTTTGATTGGTGGAGCATATGACTCTTGGTCTTGGGGTTGTAAGTTCACACCCTAAATTGGGCATAGAGTTAACTTAAAAAAATAAAATCTTTTTTTTTTAAAGAATATTTATTGCTGATAGAACTTTAAGATTATATCTAATTCGTGGAAGTTTAGCAACTGAATTATTACAGGGTCCTGGTTTTTCACCAGTTGGAATTACTTTGTAAATAACTATTTCTGAAGAATTTTATATACAGGATGTTTTCTGGATAGTTTATTGTTAATGGCTTTAAACCTTTGTGAATAAAACCTTTTTCCCCCCCAATTGTGCCTGTCTATTGTTAATTTTTTTTCATCATGATAAGTGTACTCTGTAATCCCATTTCCTATTTCCCCATACCCCCATCCACCTCCCCTCTGTTTAACCATCCATTTGTTCTCTATAGTTAAGAGTCTCTTTCTTAGTTTGTGTCTCTTTTTTTTTTTGCCCTTTGCTTGTTTGCTGTGTTTCTTAAATTTCACATATGAGTGTGTTCATGGGGCATTTGTCTTTCTCTGACTTCTTTTGCTCAGCATTACACTCTCTATCTCTGTTCATGTTGTTGCCAATGCCAAAGTTTAATTCTTTTTTATGGCTGAATAATATTCCATTACTATACATACCACATTTTTATCCACTCCTCCCTTGATAGATGCTTGGGCTCCTTCCATAGTTTGCCCATTGTAAATAACGCCGCAATAAACATAAGGGTGCCTGTATTCATATGAATTAGTGTTTGTATATTCTTTGGGTAAATACACCCATTAGTGAGATTACTGGATCATAGGGTAGTTCTCTTTTTAATTTTTTGAGGAAACTCCATATTATTTTCCACAATGGCCACACCAATTTGCATTCCCACCAATAGTGCAATAGTTCCTTTTTCCCCACATTGTCTTCAACACTTGTGGTTTCTTGTGTTTTTTGATTTTAGCCATTCTGACAGGTATGAGGTGATATCTCACTGTAATTTGAATTTGCATTTCCTTGATGATGAGTGATATTGAGCATCTTTTCATGTGTCTGTTAGCAATCTATATATTAAAAGACTTTTTTGGGGGGAGAGATCAAACCATTTTATTGAGGGGCTTTGGGAAAAGTTCGAAGGGGAAGAGGACAGTGACGTTCGATGTCCTCTGCCTGGCTGGCATCTTTCCAGCTATCTATTTAGAGAGTGTGTATAAGTGGAGGAGGGGGAGACAGAGAGAGAGCGAGAGCGAGAGCGAGCCTGATGCTGGGCTTGATCCCATGACCCTGGGATCATGACCTGAGCCCAAATCAAGAGTCAGATGCTCAACCAAGTGAGCTACCCAGGAACCCCAAGACATTTTAAGTTTAAGTGGAGAATGGAGAAAACAACTTTAATTTTCAGGATGAATTTAAAAGACTTAAATTTAGGGTTCTGTGACAATTTTTATAAATTGTTATATATAATTGTCTTGGTTATTGTAGAAAAATATTTAAATATATGTACATCATATGATGCAAGTAAAAGACACAGTTGTTGCTCTGTACATCAACTTAGAGTGGTGATTTTTTTAAAAACTTATTTTTTGATAGAATAAGCAGGGGTGGGGCAGAGAGAGGGGGAGAGAGAATCCCAAGCAGGCTGCACACTGTCAGTACAGAGCCTGATGGGGGGCTCAAACTCAAGAACTGTGAGATCATGACCTGAGCAGAAATCAAGAGTTGGACGCTTAACCTACTGAGCCACCCAGGCTGCCCTGGAGTAGTGAGTTTTGAAGACTCTTAACTTTCTTTTCTTTTTTCTTTTTTTTTTAAATGTTTGTTTATTTTTGAGAGACTACAAGTGGGAAGGGGCAGAGAGAAGGGGACAGAGGATACGAAGCAGGCTCTGTGCTGACAGCAGCGAGTCTGATGTGGGGCTGGAAGTCACGAACTGTGAGATCATGACCTTAGCCAAAGTCTGATGCTCAACCAACTGAGCCACCCAGCACCCCTAGAGTGGTGATTTTTGACGAATCTTGACTTTTCAATCTGTTGTGCTAAGTTTTCTAGTGCAAAATCTTTCTTGAGACTAATCCTTTTTTTTTTTTTTTTGTATTTATTTTTGTGAGAGTACAATGGGGAGGGGGCAGGGGAGGGGACAGAGAATCTTAAGCCTGCTCTGTGCTGACAGGCTGATAGCAGTGAGACTGATGTGGGGCTTGAACTCACAAACCATGAGATCACCACCTGAGACTCACCCCACTGAGCCATCCAGGTGCCCCTTAGACTGATCTTTTTAAAAGTTTATTTTATGTAGTTGCTTTAAAAATACAATACGTGACTAATATTTTTAAAGTTATAAGTTAATTTGTTAAGAATTAAACAAGGGCACTTGGGTGGCTCAGTCAGTTAAATGTCTGATTTCATTCAGCTCAGGTCATGATCTTGTGGTCTGTGGGTTCGAGCCCCTCATTGGGTTCTGTGCTGACAGCTCGGAGCTTGGAGCCTGCTTCAGATTCTCTCTGACCCCCCCCCCCCCCCCCGCACTTGTGCTCTGTCTCTCTCTAAAATAAACATTAAAAAAATTTTTTTTTTAAAGAATTAAACAATGGATGGAGTACCTGGGTGGCACAGTTAAGTGACTGATTCTTGAATTTGGCTTAGGTCATGATCCCAGGATTGTGGGATTGAGCCCACGTGGGGTCCGTGCTGAGGGTGCAGCCTGCTTAAGATTCTCTCTCTTAAAAAAACAAACAAACAAAAATTAAACAATGGCTAACAGTTATTGGGGGCATCTAGCTGGCTTCGTCAGTAGATTATGCAACTCTTGATTTTGGTTGCCTTGTGTTGGGTATAGAAATTACTAAAAAATAAATAAACTTAAAAAAAGCAACAATGGCTAAGTTATAGAATGAATGTTCTGTGTGGCACACGTACCTTACTCTCTGCTTTAAATTGATTTACACTTGGGGCGCCTGGGTGGCTCAGTCAGTTAAGCGGCCAACTTCAGCTCAGGTCATGATCTCGCGGTCTGTGAGTTCGAGCCCCACGTCGGGCTCTGTGCTGACAGCTCAGAGCCTGGAGCCTGTTTCGGATTCTGTGTCTCCCTCTCTCTGACCCTCCCCTGTTCATGCTCTGTCTCTCTCTGTCTCAAAAATAAAATAAACGTTAAAAAAAATTAAAAAAAAAATTGATTTACACTTTATTTAATCCTCTTAATAGGTCTTTGATGTAGGAACTGTTGTGTTATTTCCATTTTAAATATGATAAAACTGGGCACCTGGCTGGCTCAGTGAGAAGAACATGCAACTCTTGATCTCAGGGTTGTAGGTTTGAGCCCCACGTTGGGTATAGAAATTACTTAAAATCCTTAAATAGTTTTTTTTAATGTTTATTTATTTTTTGAGAGAGAGAGACAGAGAGTGTGAGTGAGGGAGGGGCAGAAAGAGAAGGAGACAGAATCCGAAGCAGGCTCCAGGCTCTGAGCTGTCAGCACAGAGCCTGATGTGGGGCTCGAACTCAAGAACAACAAGATCATGACCTCAGCTGAAGTTGGATGCCTAACTGACTGAGCCAGCCAGGCACGCCTAAGTAGTTTTTTTTTCAAATGTTTATTTTTGAGAGGATTACTTCCAATCTTTAAAAGAAAATAAAGATGAGAGTTGCGTTGGTGGCTCAATTGGTTGAGTGTCTGATTTTGGCTCAGGTCATGATCACAAGGTTCGTGGGTTCAAACCCCACGTCGGGCTTTGCGCAGACAGCTTCCAGTCTGCTTTGGATTCTGTATCTCCCTCTCTCTGCCCCTCCCCCACTTGCACATGCTCGTGCTTTCTCTCTCTCTCTCAAAAATACACATTAAAACAAAAAGATGCAAAACCGAGGCACCAATAAATTAAGGAATTTGCTTAAGTCACACAATCAGGAGTGGTAGAATTGGGATTCACTGGAAGTCCAGAATCTTTGTTCTTAACCACTTCATGGAACTGCTTTGGTGTGTCTGCTGTTATCCTTCTTTTTAAAGCTTTAATCCCTTAAAATGTGCATTTCAGAAATCCTACTCAGAGAAATACCGTTACTCTTTGGAGTCTTGGTGTTTCTTCTGTTGTTATTGCTCAACCTTATCTGTCTACCCTCCCATCACTTCTCCTCTTTTTCCAGTAGTGAGAATTAGTATAGATCAAGGGTAAATAAAACTAGTGAAATAGGGAAGCCAGGGGTCTATTAGTTTTGGCTCTTGAGGAAAAAAATATAAAAAGTTTTACATATATGTAATTACTGAAAACATTAACTTAAAGATAAATGTCTAATTATCAGAGACACTTCCAAACAACTAACAAGCAGAAACAAAAGGCCAGGACCCTTAAATAACCTACCTTTTATAAACACCAATCTTTTCTCCCCTGTTGTTAGGTGGTGAACATTTTAGCAAGTTAGTGTCATATTGTGTCATTCCAGGTTACTGGAAAATTACTTCAGTAATCTGTGTGTGTACATTGGTTAGGGTTGTATTTTTCACATTGAATCACAAAAAAGTTTGAGAAATACGTATATAGTGTATATAATACCAAATTTATTTTTTTAATTTTCTGAGTTCCGTGCAGACTCTCTTCCTGTACACTTTAGTTCTTTAGGTTTGTTTATCTCATTTGATGAGCTTCAGGTAAAAATATGTTGATGTTCTCCACATTTACTTTTTTGCTAGCCCCTCTTCTCTTTCAGCTCTGGTGGTTCTTAACCGTTTTTGGGGGGAGGTCATACACTCCTTTGAAAATCTTATAAATCTTAATGGACTCGCTCTAGAAGATTGCTACCATACATACATTACACAAAATTCTCACAATTTTGGGAGTTTTGTAAGACATCCTCCCCTAAGATCATTTATGGATTGATTATGGAGGTGAGTGCCACCTCCAGATGAGCTCTCTGAACAATTTAATTTAATATAATTCTTCCAAATACATCAATGATTTCCTAGTCTATATCTTCATATGTGTCTCTCCAGAGCACTAGACCCTGATATCCATTTACTTACTGGTAATCTGGATGTCCTCTTGCATACTCTAATTTGTTCATGGGCTATTTTTATTTACTTATTATTTTTTTTAATGTTTTTTATTCATTTTTGAGACAGAGAGAGAGCGAGACACAGAATCCACAGCAGGCTCCAGGCTCTGAGCTGTCAGCACAGAGCCCGATGCGGGGCTCGAACTCACAGACTGTGATATCATGACCTGAGCTGAAGCCGGACACTTAACCGACTGAGCCACCCAGACGCCCCTCGTTACTTATTTATTATTTTTTTTTTTAATTTTTTTTTTAACGTTTATTTATTTTTGAGACAGAGAGAGACAGAGCATGAATGGGGGAGGGGCAGAGAGAGAGGGAGACACAGAATCAGAAGCAGGCTCCAGGCTCTGAGCCATCAGCCCAGTGCCCGACGCGGGGCTCAAACTCACGGACCGCGAGATTGTGACCGGAGCTGAAGTCGGACGCTCAACCGACTGAGCCACCCAGGCGCCCCTATTTACCTATTTTTTTACTGAAGTTTAGTTGATACACAATGTTACATTAGTTTCAGGTGTACAACCTAGTGATTGGACAAGTTTATACATTATGCTCTGCTCACCACAAGTGAGCACCAACAGTAGTCATAGAATTCTATTATAATACCATTGAGTATATATTGTATGCCATACCTTTTATTCTGGTGACTGATTCCATAACAGTAAGGAACAGTTATTCTATAACTGCAAACCTGTCTTTCTCACTCTGCACTATTCTAGTTTTATTTATTTTTATTTGAGAGAGAACATGAGCAGGAGAGAGAAAGAGAAAAATCGTAAGCAGTCTCCAATGGAGGGTTCATTGGCATGAACCTGGGATCATGACTTGAGCCCAAATCAAGAGTCAGACACTCAACTGATTGAGCGACCCAGGCCCCCACTACTTTTTATTTTAATCCACGAAACTATGTGTAGTTCCCTTGAACACATTCTTATTCTTTGAGACATTCTTTCCTCCTTAGCTTCTGTGAGGCTACTCTCACCTATTTTTTTCTTATTTCTGTAACATCTTCTCTTCCTCCTCCCTTGATTCTACTTAAAAAAATTTTTTTTTTGTTAATGTTGGGAGCGCCTGGGGGCTCAGTTGGTTAAGTGTTGGACTTCAGCTCAGGTCGTGATCTCAGGGTTTGTGAGTTTGAGCCCCGTGTCGGGCTCTTTGCTGACAGTTCAGAGCCTACAGCCTGCTTCGGATTCTGTGTCTCCCTCTGTCTCTGCCCCTGCCCCGCTTGCTTGCTCGCTCTCTCTCTCAAAAATAAACATTAAACATAAACATTAAAAGAAAATGTTTATTTTTGAGAGAGAGAGTGAGCGAGCAGGGGAGGGATAGAGAGAGAGAGAGAGAGTGAGAGTCCAAAGCAGGCTCCACGTCTTGAGCTGTCAGCACAGAGCGGATGATGCGGGGCTCGAACTCACAAACCTTGAGATCATGACCTGAGCCAAAGTCAGATGGGTAACCGATTAAGCCACCCAGGTGCCCCCTCTTTGATTCTGCTTTTACTGCTTATCCTCTAAATGTTTATTTTCCCAGGAATCTGACCTTAACCCTTTGAGCTTTTTTCACTATATACATTTTGGATGAACTTTTCCAAATCCCTGGCTTCACTTACTCCCTAAAACTTTGCATGTAACTAAAGTTCACACCTTTACTATCAAATACCTATTAGACATTTCCACTCAGATCAGTGGTTCCTAAATACTTGGGGGATTACATATCTCTTTAAGAATTGGATTAAAGAGGGGCTTCTGGGTGGCTCATTCAGTTAAGCATCCAACTTCAGCTCAGGTCTTGATCTCTCTGTTCCCCAGTCAAGCCCCATGTCAGGCTCTGTGCTGACAGCTCAGAGTTTGGAGCCTGTTTCAGATTCTGTGTCTCCCTCTCTCTCTGCCCCTCCTGACTTATACTCGGTCTCTCTCTCTCTCTCTAAAATAAATAAACATTAAAAAAATTAAAAAGAATTAGATTAAAGATAGATCTTTCTCCCCAGAGAAGTACACACGTACCCCAAATTTTGCATACCAGTTTGGGATGTTCATATCCCTCGCCAGAGCTCCTTCTTGGACTCTGTAGATATCTGTGGTCTCCTAATTAATTTTTAGAAATGTTTGTTTATTTTTGAGAGAAAGATGAAGTGCAAGCAGGGGAGGAGCAGAGAGAGGGAGATACAGAATTCAAAACAGGCTTCAGGCTCTGAGCTGTCAGTACAGAGTTGGATGTGGGGCTGGAAATCATGAGCCAGGAGATCATGACCTGAGCTGAAGTTGGGCGCATAACAGACTGAGCCACTCACGTGCTCCTGTGGTCTTCTAATTAACTTGTGACCTAAGATGGTCCTAAGCTGCCTTAAATTCAGCATGTCCAACATTGACACAATCATCATTGCCTCTAACTCATTTTATTCTTATCCCTCTCACATATGCCTCTAAATATAATCATTTGGCTTTTAATTATGTACTAATTTATTCATTCTGCAAATATGTGAATGCTTTATATCTAACACAGGGTCTAAGTATATAGTGTTTTTTATTTTTTAATTTTATTTTTTATTTTTAAAAATTTACGTCCAAATTAGCATATAGTGCAACAATGATTTCAGGAGTAGATTCCTTAATGCCCTTTACCCATTTAGCCCATTACCCCCCCACAACCCCTCCAGTAACCCTCAGTTTGTTCTCCATATTTATGAGTCTCTTCTGTTTTGTTCCCCTCCCTGTTTTTACATTATTTTTGTTTCCCTTCTCTTATGTTCATCTGTTTTGTCTCTTAAAGTCCTCATATGAGTGAAGTCATATGATATTTGTCCTTCTCTGACTGACTCATTTTGCTTAGCATAATACCCTCCAGTTCCATCCACGTAGTTGCAAATGGCAAGATTTCATTCTTTTTGATTGCCGAGTAATACTCCATTGTATATATAGACCACATTTTCTTATCCATTCATCCATCAGTGGACATTTGGGCTCTTTCCATACTTTGGCTATTGTTGATAGTGCTGCTATCAACATGGGGGTGCATGTGTCCCTTCGAAACAGCACACCTGTATCCCATGGATAAATGCCTAGTAGTGCAATTGCTGGGTCATAGGGTAGTTGTATTTTTAGTTTTTTTGAGGAACCTCCATACTGTTTTCCAGAGTGGCTGCACCAGCTTATGTTCCCCTGAGTACATAGTGTTGAACAAAACAGACATAATCTGTTTTCTCAAAGCTTACTCTATAGCCTAGTGATTAAAAGCATGAACTTTCGGGGATGCCTGGATGGCTCAGTCGGTTGGGCATACGACTCTTGATTTTGGCTTGCGTTACGATCCCAGGGTCGTGGGATCAAGCCCCGAGTTTGGCTCTGCGCTGAGCATGGAGCCTGCTTGAGATTCTTTCTCTCTTTCCCTCTGTCCCTCTCCCTTGCCCATATGTTCTTTCTAAATTAAAAAAAAAAATAAAAGCGTGAACTTTGGGTTCAAACTATGACTCCTTAGTGCTTTATGACTAACAGTAAATTATTTAATCTGTCTATACCTTAGTTTTATCTCTGAAATTAGGATAATAGTAGTGCCTGCTTCATTGGTTGTTAGTATTAAATGATTTAATATGTGTAAAATGCACAGTAAATGTTAGCTTTTATTATTTGTGGAGGAGATAGACATTAAATGATCCTAAATATATATATTGATGAAGGTCCTGAAGTAACAGAACAGGGTACTGTGAGAGAGAATTTAGATTTGGGGGTAGGGATACCATTGCTACAAAAGTTGGATTTAGACAGACCTGAAAGATGAATTGATGTTAACTAGGTAAAGATTTGTGGAGATTGGAAGCATTCAGGTAAAAGAAAAGGTGGTGCGAAGGCCCGAGGTAGTAAAGTGTTTGGAGCATTTGATAAATAGAAGGTTATTGTATGTGAAGTAAGGCAAATTAGGGGGAGAAAGATGTGAATACAGAGATCTGTAGTCCATATTATAGAGTTTGGATTTTACTCTGAATGAAATGAGAAGCCAATGGAAGCTTATGAATGGCAGAGACAGCATGAACTGATTTATCTTCAGAAAAGGTCACTTGATGCTGTGTGGAGAAGGGATTAGAGAAGAGCTAGAATGAATGCCTAGAGATAAAGTTAAGAGTCCATTGGGTGGGGGAAAGAGTCTGTTGCAGTAGTCCAGGTAAAAGCTGTTGACAATTTAGGACTAGGGTGGCAGCAATGGAGGTGGAGTGAAACATTTGGATTAGAAAACATTTTTAAAAAATGTTTCTGTTAAGTTTGTTTATTTATTCAGAGCATGAGCAGGGGAGGGGCAGAGAGAGGGAGAGAGAGAAAATCCCAAGCAGGCTCTGCACCATCAGCATGGAGCCCAGTGTGGGGTTCGAACTCTGAAACCATGAGAACATTACCTGAGCTGAAATCAAGAGTTGATTGCTTAACTGACTGAGCCACTCAGGTGCCTTGGTCTACACCATCTTAAGCAGTGGCCACAGGTAATATTCTTTTTTTTTTTTTTTTTTTTTAATATATGAAATTTATTGTCAAATTGGTTTCCATACAACACCCAGTGCTCATCCCAAAAGGTGCCCTCCTCAATACCCATCACCCACCCTCTCCTCCCTCCCACCTCCCATCAACCCTCAGTTTGTTCTCAGTTTTTAAGAGTCTCTTATGCTTTGGCTCTCTCCCACTCTAACCTCTTTTTTTTTTTTTTTTCCTTCCCCTCCCCCATGGGTTTCTGTTACGTTTCTCAGGATCCACATAAGAGTGAAACCATATGGTATCTGTCTTTCTCTGTATGGCTTATTTCACTTAGCATCACACTCTCCAGTTCCATCCACGTTGCTACAAAAGGCCATATTTCATTTTTTCTCATTGCCACGTAGTATTCCATTGTGTATATAAACCACAATTTCTTTATCCATTCATCAGTTGATGGACATTTAGGCTCTTTCCATAATTTGGCTATTGTTGAGAGTGCTGCTATAAACATTGGGGTACAAGTGCCCCTATGCATCAGTACTCCTGTATCCCTTGGATAAATTCCTAGCAGTGCTATTGCTGGGTCATAGGGTAGGTCTATTTTTAATTTTCTGAGGAACCTCCACACTGCTTTCCAGAGCGGCTGCACCAGTTTGCATTCCCACCAACAGTGCAAGAGGGTTCCCGTTTCTCCACATCCTCTCCAGCATCTATAGTCTCCTGATTTGTTCATTTTGGCCCCTCTGACTGGCGTGAGGTGATATCTGAGTGTGGTTTTGATTTGTATTTCCCTGATAAGGAGCGACGTTGAACATCTTTTCATGTGCCTGTTGGCCATCCGGATGTCTTCTTTAGAGAAGTGTCTATTCATGTTTTCTGCCCATTTCTTCACTGGGTTATTTGTTTTTTGGGTGTGGAGTTTGGTGAGCTCTTTATAGATTTTGGATACTAAGCCCTTTGTCCGATATGTCATTTGCAAATATCTTTTCCCATTCCGTTGGTTGCCTTTTAGTTTTGTTGGTTGTTTCCTTTGCTGTGCAGAAGCTTTTTATCTTCATAAGGTCCCAGTAATTCACTTTTGCTTTTAATTCCCTTGCCTTTGGGGATGTGTCGAGTAAGAGATTGCTACGGCTGAGGTCAGAGAGGTCTTTTCTTGCTTTCTCCTCTAAGGTTTTGATGGTTTCCTGTCTCACATTCAGGTCCTTTATCCATTTTGAGTTTATTTTTGTGAATGGTGTGAGAAAGTGGTCTAGTTTCAACCTTCTGCATGTTGCTGTCCAGTTCTCCCAGCACCATTTGTTAAAGAGACTGTCTTTTTTTCCATTGGATGTTCTTTCCTGCTTTGTCAAAGATGAGTTGGCCATACGGTAATATTCTTAAAACACATGAGTTTGAGTATGTCTTATATCTTCTTATAATCCTTTGGATCACTCTTTTTTTTTTTTCCTATAAGATGAAGTTCCCAACTCTTGATTGCTAGGTGTACTGTATAAATAGGGTTCCCTTTGCCTTTTCTAGTCCTTATAGCTTTGCTTCTCTACAGATCATGGGCATTTTTAATTGTAGCCATATTACAGTAATTGTGCTTCCTGAATGTGTTTCCTCTCTAGTTCCTCTGTCTTCACCTAGGCTGCTTTCTGTCTCAAATGCTTTTCTTCTGTACCTACCCTGCATGTCCTCTTTCATGCCTTACTAATTTCTACTCATTTTTACTTTCTCAGAATTCTCTAACTTTCTCAGTCTAATTTATCTGCCCTGTTTTTGTGTTTTCATTGTACCCTGGGCAGAGAGCCATATTTACTAATAGGATTCTTCGTTTTGCCTTAGTTTTTGTTTACTGATGATTGGTTATAGGAGTATTGGGTGTCTGATAATTAATTGCAAGCTCTTGAGGGTAGGAAAGTCTGTCTTTGTGTTCTAAGATCTATACATGATGAATGCTCAATAAATGTTTGACTTGAATTAGTGAATATTCTGGTCTTTTATATAGCGTGCCTTTGTACAAATTGTTCTCTGTTTAGAATGCCTTTTCCTTTGCTTTGTCACCTTCTGCACATCCTTTAACACTAAGCCTTACTTGATACCTCGGTGACAGTTCCTCCTTCCACCATGCTCCTATTCTATAGTTTTTCTTTTCAGTACCCTGATAAATATTTGACAGTACAGAGTAAAGATCAAATGTCCATTGATAGATGAATGAATAAAGAAGATGTGGTGTATATATGTATACACACACACACACACAAACATACACATGGAATATTACTCAGCTATAAAAAGAATCAAATCTTGTCATTTACAACAACATGTCTGGACCTAGAGGTTTAATGCTGAGTAAAGTAAGTCACTTAGAGAAAGATGAATAGAATATGATTTCACTCATATTTGGAATGTAAAAAACAAAACAAATGAGAAAACAGGAAAAAAAAAAGAGCTAAAACTTAGACTTTTTATTAAAAAAAAAAAACTTTTGTTTTTGAGAGAGTTCAGGAGGGGTAGAGAGAGAGGAGAGAGAGAGAGAATCCCAAGCAGGCTCTTCATTGCCAGCCTTGAGCCTGAAGTGGGGCTCAAATTCATGAACTGTTAGATTATGACCTGAGCCAAAAATCGAAAGTCAGACATTCAACCGACTGAGCCACCCAGGTGCACCAAAACAGACTCTTTAAAAAAAAATTTTTTTTTTAATGTTTATTCTTGAGACAGAGACAGAGTGTGAACAGGGGAGGGCAGAGAGAGAGGGAGACACAGAATCTGAAACAGGCTCCAGGCTCTGAGCTGTCAGCACAGAGCCCGACGCGGGGCTCGAACCCACAAACTGTGAGATCGTGACCAGAGCCGAAGTCGGATGCTTAACCAACTGAGCCACCCAGGTGCCCCCAAAACAGACTCTTAATACAGAGAACAACCTGGTGGTTGCCCCAGGGGAGGTGTGTGGGAGGATGAGTGAAAGAGATAAAGGAGATTAATAGTACATTTATCTTGATGAGCACTGAGAAATGTGTATAGAATTGTTGAATCATTTTTATTGTTTGCCTGACACTAATATAGCATTGCACGTTGATTATACTTGAATAAAAAAATAAATGTTTGAGTGAATGTATGTATATCACGAGCATCATGTAGTTGTAGATTGAATAAATATTTCCTAAGTGTCCAATTGCATTTCACAGTGTAGGTTACTTCTACATGGTACTAATCTTACCTGTTGCATTGACTTGTACTTCGGTGTTTTATACAGGCAGTCCTATCTCCAAATTCTGGATAATTTTTACAGTTCTTTATTTACTGACTGTGTAGATGTTACCTGCCATGCTTCCTTTTCTCTCTCATTAACTTTATTTTTACTTTATGACCCGCCTCAAAAGTCCACTCTTCTTTGTAGCCTTCCTAGATTCTCTAGGTTGTGTGTGTTCCTACAGTATTCCTAGAAGGCTTTTTCCAAACTGCTAACAACAGTATTGCAATGTGATCATAGTGTGTCTTTATCTAGAACTTGAGCTTCTTGAAGGGACTTATTTTTATTCATTCCTTTAATCCTTGTTCAGTGCCCAGTTGGTGCTTAACAAATATTTATTAAGCTGATTGTATCCTTATTTATTTTATTTGTGCTTAGATAACCCAGAGAATGTTGGGTAGGACTAAGTCTTGGGATGAAAAATCTTGTCTCTGTGTAATTTCTATGATTCATGGTCTATATGCAGTAAAACCTTGGTTTGTGACATAATTCATTCTGGAAACATGCTTGTAATCCAAAGCACTTGTGTATCAAAGTGAATTTCCCCATAAGAAATAACAAAAACTCAGATGATTTGCTTCAGAACCCAAAAATAGTCCTATAAAAATGATTACGATACTGAAAATACAAAATATAAAGAAAAATAAATTAACCTGCACATACCTTTGAAAACCCTCATGGCTGCTGTGAGGGAGACAACAGAGAGGAGGGTTACTGTGGAGCATGACTTTAACTATCACTGCTATCTATTGGCTCAATGGAGTCTTTTTTTTCTTGCAGCTTAAACAAGGAACCTGTCCAGTGACACTTGCTTTTGCCTCATTTTGAGGATTTCATGGAAATGTGACATTGCATTGTCATTAAACAGACACATTGCTCACACTGCTACAGTCTTACTCAGGTGGTGCTTTTTTATTCAGGTGGTGCTTTTCTACAAAATTTTGTACCATTGCTCACATTTTACACATCTCCCTAATCTCATTTGAAGTGAGGGTTTCCTCCGCCTTTTTCTCCTCCTCCTCTGCAGATGAGATTCAGACATAGACTTCTTAAAATCTTGTAATTTCGGCTACTCGCATAATACCTTATTCCTACTTCTTGATGATTTCTTCCTTAAGCTCCATTGTAATCAACTCCTTCTTACCGCCTTTTCAACCTGTTTCTGCCTGGGGGCCATTGTATACGCTTGCACAGATGTTGATTACAGTACAGTGTTAATAAACTCTTGTCATATACTGTATTTAATGTAACTGGCAATAAGACAGCAGAGGAAAGGGTCTCTGTCTGCAGGCAGCCTGACCTAGACTGAAGCAAAGCATTCCTAAGCTTACTCTTGTATGGAAAAGCAAAGGACTGTCCATAGGTGCTTTGAAGCGACAAAAAATACACTAGTGGCAGTTGTGAGCACCCCTTCTAATGTCCCGAAAAATCTGAATTCTGTCAAACACTGCGGCGTGAGACTGAGCATCCGAGCATGGGAGATGATCACCCGTAACCCCTCAGAGAGAGAGAGAGAGAGAGAGAGAGAGAGAGAGAGAGAGAGAACCATTGGTTCAGTTGTGATCATATGACACTTGGCATTGTGTACTACTCGTATTGCAAGTCATTGCTCATTTTTCAAGTTAAAATTTATTAGAAATGTTTGCTCATCTTGCGGAACACTTGCAGAACCAGTTACTTGCAATCCAAGATTTTACTGTATAAGTAATTTGGATAATGTATTCAAGGTGCTTGAATAATCTTTATATTCTCTATTTCAATACAGCTTTCTCCTCTTCTTTAACAGGTGTTCCCTGCCCTCCAGTGGTTATATCATGGCTAACATTTTTTTAATAAACATAAAGGTTATAAAATCCTTTTACGGTGTTTATTTTTAAGTCATATTGAAAATCCCAATAGGTTTAATTTTCAGGTAAAACAATGCAACCCCCCCCCCGCCACCGTTTTCCCATATTCTGATATGCCTAAAGCCCAACTTAAACTAAGTATAGCTTAACCTGCCTATTCTTTTGCCACAATGAGCCACTATGTGTCTCACAGTTTATTTTTTTATTTTTGAGAGAGCGTGGAGAGGAGAGACAGAGAGAGAGGGAGATGCAGAATCCAAAGCAGGCTCCAGGCTTCACACTATCAGTGCAGAGCCCAACTCTGGGCTTGAACTTACGAACCCCAACATCATGACCTGAGCCGAAGTCGGACATTTAACTGACTGAGCCACCCGGGTGCCCCGGTGTCCCACAGTTTTGAAGTATGTAGTGATTAGTTGGGAAGTTCACTCAGTCTGACCTTGGTTCTTGGTTTCACTACATTGTTCTCATGTAGCTATGACAATGTTCTAGCATCTTGCTACCGTGCAGAAACTATCATCTTGTTTTCAGAAACAATGTCCCTCCCCCCCCCCCCCCCCCCCCCCCCCTCCCCAGCACACACTCACAGTAGCTTGCTAATCGTGTGGCTATTCTTTAGTGTGGATTGCTGTATCTCCTGGCTAACATCCTTTTCTTTTCTGTTACTGATGAGGAGAGGCTGACTCTTAATTTATTGGCAAGGTGACTTATACCCATCCTATGCCTTTTGTAGGTTATTTTTTCTCAGAAGACCAAATCTTAGCTATCTAGGGACCCTGATGGCCAGCAGTTATTTCTAAATACTTGCTGCATAGTTTTCAATAGTATATCATGAAATAAGGACAATGTAGTAAATTTTTCATGTATCTAAATTATTAAAAATAAAAGATTTATTATGAGCTGTACTTCCTAGATTTTTGGTCTTAAAATACCCATTATTTTAAGAAAGAATGGTAATAGTAGGTGGGATACTTTGTAGCATAAAAATTTCCGTCACCTTTGATGGTCAACTAAACATTTTTTTTAAGTTTACTTATTTTGAGAGAGCACCGTGTGTACCTGCACACGTGCTCATGACCGGGGGAGGGGGAGAGACAGGGTAGTGTGGAGCCCCATGGACTGACAGTAGAGAGCCTGATGTGGGGCTCCATATCATGAACTGTGACCTGAGCCAAAACTAAGAGTCTGAAGCTTAACTGACTGAGCCACCCAGGCTCCCCAACTAAATCTTTTTTTGAGGGGAAATTTACTGATCTGTAATGTCCCAGGAGTCTAGGAACTGCTATGTTGACCATAGATCACTTCTCTGAAGCATTATGGTCTTTCATGTAAAGTAAGTATGGCTTCTTTTACATGCATTTGCAGACAGTTTTTCAGTGATTTTTTCTGTCATAGGCTTCTTTACTTTTGCCTGATTCCAGCTGTGAAATTTACTTGCTGTCTCCCAGTCCTCTTTGGCCAGTAGTTCTACTTTCTGTTTTTGTAAGTTCTCATGTGTGTTTTAAATCTCCATGCAGCTCTAAGCTTAGGTAAATTTCTTCCTGTTTTTCCTTTTATGCTTTCCTAGATAAGATGTTTCTTTTAAGGGCTTAGTAGTATGTAGACATCTTTTATTGTTTATATTTCTTTTAGATCCATTCTTTTTTATTTTGTAATTCATTTGAAACTAGCTTCTTTTTTTAAAGTTTATTTTGAGAGAGAGAGCATGTGTGCATGCATGTGGGAGTGGGGGAGGGACAGAGAAAGAGGGGGAGAGAGAATCTTAAGTAAGCTCTGCACTGTTAGTGCAGGGCCCAGCTCGGAGCTAGAACCCATGGACCCTGAGATCATGATCTGAGCCGAAATCAAAAGTAGAGGCTTAGCTGACTGAGCCATTCAGATGCCCCTGAAACTAGCTTCTTAAACTTCATTTATGTTACCGATTTCTGACATTTTTCTTTTAGGTCTTAGTAAAACAAATTCACTTTTACTAAGGTATCCTTAAAATTTTTTTTTAATGTTTCTTTTTGAGAGAGAGAAAGAGAACACAAGTAGGGGAGGGGCAGAGAGGGAGAGAGGGAGAGAGGATCTGAAGTGGCCACTGTGCTAATGGCAGAGCCTGATGTGGGGGCCAAACCACAAGATCTTGGAGGTTAAGAAAAGTTTTCTGAGGTGACCTAGCTTAGGCATGAAGGGTGGGTAAATAGCAGGTAGGTTTGAGGCATCTGGGAAGATCTTAGCAGAGGGTGAAGAACATGATTATAAGGGCTTAAGATATGAGGCAGCAAGGGGCAATGGCATTTCTTAATGAAACTGAGCTGAAGTCCGACACTTAACTGAATGAGCTACCCAGGTGCCTCATCAAGGTATTCTTTATTTTATTTATTTAATCAAAAAAATTTTTAACATTGAGAGAGAAGAGAGAGAGAGAGAGAGACAGAATATGAGCATGGGAGGGGCAGAGAGAGGGGGAGAAGACAGAATCTGAAACAGGTTCCAGGCTCTGAGCTGTCAGCACACAGTCTGATGTGGGGGTCGAACTCACAGACGAGATCATGACCTGAGCTGAAGTCGGATGCTTTAACTGACTGAGCCACCCAGGTGCCCCTCCAAGGTATTCTTTATTTCTGAAGATATTTACTGTTTTTTTTTTTTTCTTGTAGATGAGTATAAACAGATGGCAGTCTTTGTTACAACTTGTTGCTTTTATTATCAGATGGTAAATTATAGAATCAAAATATTTCTTCCATTGCAAAGAATTTGCCTTTGTTGGTTTTCTGAGTAATAGTCGTTTGAACACCATTCGGGCAAAAAACAGTCAATAAGTAATTAGACTTTCCTAGGAAAATATTCTTATCTCCAAGTATCTGTCAAAAATATTTATCCATTTCTCTAAGGAGAAATAATTTGTGGTGAGAGTCAGTGATACTAGTTTTGTTGTTATTATTTTGGTACTAGTTTTTTCTAATTACAACTGTACCCCTTTGGAAAACATGGTCAAAGCAGAATGCTTGTTTGCATATGTAACATGAGTATGGTTAAATGATATATTATGATCCTGTTTTCCAGACCCTAAATTGTTGGACATTCAGTCAGTATTTGATACTTGCACGGAAAACTGGGACCTGTGGTTTCATACTCATTTATTCAACAGATAATATGTGTTTGCTGTTTCAGGCATTGTGTTAGGTACTGGAATAGAGTTGATCTAACAGTCTAGTGGGCAAGACATTAATTAATACATAGTTTTAAAAATAGTTAGATTTGTGGTAGGTGCTAAAAGAAATATAAGGTACTGTGAAAGCATGTTACAGGGAGACCACCTCTGATCTTGGAGGTTAAGAAAAGTTTTCTGAGGAGGTGACCTAGCTTAGGCATGAAGGGTGGGTAAATAGCAGTTAGGGTTGAAGCATCTGGGAAGATCTTAGCAGAGGGTGAAGAACATGATTATGTGGGCTTAAGGTATGAGGCAGCAAGGGGAAATGGCATTTCTTAATGAATGCTGATAACATTCTGTCACATTTCTATCGTCTTTTACATCCTTTTTTTTTTTTTTAAACATTTTTATTTTTGAGGGACAGAGAGAGACAGAGTGAGAGCAGGGGAGAGGCAGAGAGAGAGAGGGAGACACGCAATCTGAAGCAGGCTCCAGGCTTTGAGCTGTCAGCACAGGGTCTGATGTGAGACTTGAACCCACCAACTGTGAGATCATGACCTGAGGCGAAGTCGGATGGTCAACCAACCGAGCCACCCGGGCGCCCCTATCCTCTTCTACATCCTTAACGTCTCTCATCATTTTTTAAAACATACTTTTCATCACATTACTATGCTGGTTAAGAAAGTTTTAAAGCTTTTTATTTAGTACATTGTTAGCTCCTTGAAGGCAGGATTTTTGCCACTTTAAAACAAAATTTTTGTTTTAATGTTTATTTTTGAGAGAGAGAGAGAGAGAGTGAGTGAGTGGGAGAGGAGCAGAGAGAGAGGGAGACACAGAATCCAAAGCAGGCTCCAGGCTCAGCGCAGGGCTCATACTTATGAACAGTGAGATCATGGCCTGAGCTGAAGTTGGGATGTTTACCCGTTTGAGCCATCTAGGCACCCCACTTTTTGCCACTTTTAATTCCTTAGTCCAGGTTTCAGATATTGGAGCTAATCATATTTTGCCCCTAGATAGGAGTTGGTTTTAGTTGCAGTGCTAAATGGTAGGCAAGGATGGGGTTGTGTGTAAGCTAGTATGATTCTCTTTTTTTTTCCCTTGTGCCTACTACACAAGTTTATTGCTAGTGAAGGAATTTTTTTGTAAAAAGCCATTTTTGTAAACTAGTCTGTATGTAGCTGGTTTTTATTGTGTTAAGATACTGTAAATAAGACCACAACCCAGGGATTTTGGGGTATGTGTGGGTGATGGTTTGGTCTAAAGATTTAAGATGCTCAAGACCGAAGATTTTAGTCATTTTGAGAGAAGTATGTCACTAGTAGATACTGGAACTGAGTAAGTTGGATCTGAATAGATTGGATAAGGAATATAGTTTGTTATTTTTTTAAAGTGGATCCTGTTAAGTTGTGCCAGCTCTTCAGAGTTCTGGTGTACACATCTGAACAGTGCATGAAGTGCTAGTCTTTCCTCTATCCTCAGCATATACAAGGCATTCAAATACTTGAATAGGAAAAATGTGCATGTAAGTGGAATAGGGCCTTTGTGTTTATAGAGCAATCTCGGATCAAATTTGTGTTTATATTCCATGCATTCTCTGTCCCTACCTCCCTTAATATTTAGTAAAATATCTTTGAAAGCTCAACCAAGGGAAACCAAGGGAAAGATTTTTATATTAGGCTGGATGAACAAGGGTGAGCTATGATAACTGAAATGAGAGAATTTCTTTTTTTTAATTAAAAAAAAATTATTTTAGGGTTGCCTGGGTGGCTCAGTCAGTTGAGTGTCCGACTTCGGCTCAGGTCATGATCTCACGGTTTGTGAGTTCGAGCCCGCGTCGGGCTCTCTGCTGACAGCTCTGAGCCTGGAGCCTGCTTTGGATTCTGTGTCTCCTCTCTCTGCCTCTCCCCAACTTGTGCTCTATGTCTCTCAAAAAATAAATACATTTAAAAAATTAAAAATTAAAAAAATTATTTTAGAGGGAAAGCACCAGAGCAGGGTGGGGTGGGGTGGTGGGGGGGGAGTGGGGAGAGAGAGAATCTCAAACAAGCTCCACACTGTAAATGAATAGGCTGACTGGAGGCTGGATCTAATGAACCATGAGATCATGACCTGAACTGAGTTGGATGCTTAACCAAGTGAGCCACCCAGGTGCCTGAAGTGAGAGAATTTTCATAGCAAGGTGAAACTCTGGAGTGTCAGCTTTAGCAGTTACTTAGCTTGGCACTCTAAACACTTGGGTTATATAAAAATGCCCTTTAAAGGAAGAAGTTTTTTTTTTGTTGTTGTTGTTGTATTTTGAGAGACATTGCTCAAGTGAGGGAGGGGCAGAGAAAGCAGGAAAGAGTGAATCTCAAGCAGGGTCTGCACTGCCAGTACAGAGCCTGATGTGGGGGCTCATTACCATGAACCATGAGATCATGTGCTGAGCCAAAATCAAGAATTGGACACTTAACCAACTGAGCTGCCCAAGCACCCCAAAGGAAGTTCTTATATATATCTATCTATCCAAAGAATACAACCAAGGACCCAAGTTTGAGAAACACTGCCTTAAAAGTTGAGTTTAGCCATTTTAAGAAGGTACTTGAAAAAGCAAACCAAGAAGTGGTTTCTTGGTACTAGCATGTTAAACCAAAAATGGGCCACTGAAATGGTGTGCAGTATCATTTTTAGACTAAATGAAAACAACATAAGTTCTCAGTTTTTTTTTTTAATGTTTATTCATTTATTGAGTGAAAAAGTGCATGTGCTCATGAGCAGGGAAGGGGCAGAGAGAGAGGGAGGGGTAGAGAGAATCCCAAGTAGGCTCCTTGCTAAAAGTGAGATCATGACCTGAGCCAAAATGAAGAGTCAGATGGTTAACCGACTGAGCTACTCAGGCACCTGCTCCCGTTTTTTTTTTTTTTTTTTTTTTAAGTTTGAGAGAGAATGTGTGAGCATAAACATGTGCACATAAGCAGGGGAGGGCAGTGAGAGGAAAGAGAAAACTCCAGGCAGGTTCCATGCTCAGTGCAGACCCTGATGCGGGGCTCAATCCTACAACCTTGTGATCATGACCTGCACTGAGGTCAGGAGTCCGTTGCTTAACCAACTGAGCCACCCAGGCACCCCTCAGATCCTTGGTGGTACATCTCTAGACCTTTACAGGTTAGGCAGACCCTACTTTGAAAAAGCTATGGGTAGTTTTATCTTTTCCACTAGGAGATCCAGTGCTGAATCTTCAAAATATGCTGCTGGTTTGAAAAGATCTGGCATTTCATAATGTTTGCTTGTTGTAGGGAGGAAGAAAATCTCCATTTTCCTTGTCTCCCAAGATGTTCCTGAGATTCTCCAATGAGTGATACCACTTATGTTAACTTGTCTCTTTTGGGATGTAACTACCACTGCGTATAGTTGTTAACCAGTAATCATTTACATCTTAGAATCAGATGCTTTAATGCTAAGTCAACATATTTTATTCCTGACTTTAATTTTGTATGAGGAAACCTTAGATCCTTGAGAGGAAGGTATTCTTGGAAGAAGTGGGAGATTCTGACAAGGCAGGAAAAGAGGTTTTTGGGGTCAGGAAAGAGGAGTAAGGTGTCAAAGAAACTGGCACTTTTCACTTTGCCTAGGATCTTGCATATTATTCATTTGTTGTGCTCATGATGCCGTTGACAGTGCCTGAATGGGGATTTCAGAGGATCTTCAGAAGCCTGTAATCTTTAGCCTACACATTTTCCAGTCCATACTAATTCCAGAAGTTTCTTCCTATGGTGCGGCAGAGGGAGTGCCTAATGAAGAGAAAAAAGACCCTTCTTCCTAATATGCCTGGAGTCCAGCTCTGATCAGTCCTGTTGGGATAAGCCTCTTCCTCTTGGCTCCTTTCTTTCAAATCCCTCATTCTTCTTCATAGTGTTTTGTATTAAGTCATCTAGCAATTAATATGTTCCCAATTCTTGCTAATTCTTCTAAGAGTGAAAGAATACAGTTTGGAAATACGGACCACAATTTCTACCCTTAACTACGGACTTCTATTTTGCCTCTTCTAAGTTTAAACAACTTTCCCTTTTTACTTGAGTGTTAGCAGCTCAGAAGAAAGAGTGGCTGATAAAGGGTAGGGAAGAAAAAATAATTTTTGATGTTTGGGAGAAATACTTTTCCTTATTAGTTCAGCAGTGGCCTGACATAATATTCAGCAGTGTTCCCTTTGCACTTCATAGCTTAAATATCTTGAACAAACAAAAACTGAAAACACAGGATCAAGGCATGAAAGCTTAGATAATCTATGGTGCAAAATTCTTGTTTCCACCTTTTACTGTTTTATTAGGACAGCTTTCATCTTTAGATCAGGCAAGTTAGTGGCAACTCTTCTTCCTTTCCCATTTGGTAACGGAGTTTTCGGTCTCCTTCCTACTTTCCTAGTGTTCTTCGGTCGTGGATATTGCAGACTCAACCACCCCCGTCTCGGTCTTTTCTTCAAGGTTTCCCGACGGTCTGGCGCTATCCAAACCTACAGCACATTGGGGAGGACGATCACGGATTCTTTTGATGAGCTCGGGAAGCCCCCCGGGGCTGTGGAGTCAGATGTGGGTGGGGCTGGGTGCGGCAGGGGCGGGGCCGCCGAGGAGCCCGAGGGAAACGTTGGAGGGCACTTTTTTGAGAAAGCCCGCGGGCGCAGGTTTCACGGTTTTCACGAAGCCTTCGTGTGTGAGGCTGAGGGAATTGGGGTGCCTTCTTCCTCCCTCGCCTTTCTTGATTCTGGAAGCTTCATTAGGCTTTTATCGGTTTCTGGGACCCGAAAACCAGCGGCTTCAGCTCCAGGGGCGGGTCCCAAGGGTCTTGTCGCTGCTCCGGGGCCGTTTGGCCTCCTGGTGTTGGGGGAGGGGCGAGGGAGGTGCTGCTCGCGCCTCCTTTTGCGCTTGCGCGGTGGGCTCTGAGCGGGTAGGAGCGCGTGCGCGGTGACGTGGACGTCCGGTGCGCGCGCAGGCTCTTCAGCTGGAGCGGACACACGGTGTGCGAACCGAACAGAATAACCCGCCCCCAGCGGGATGTGAAGGACTACGGGTGAGGCCGGCCACGCCCCGCACGGTAACTCTCGGGCCTGGGTGGAGGGCGTCCTTTTACTACTGGCCCGATTGGAGTTTTTCGAGAGTTTGAAGCGCTTGTGGATTTGAACAGCGTGAGAAGCGTTCCTTGTGCGATCTTCGCACGCCCCAGCCAGGCCCGGCCTTGCGCGGGGCGCCGTTGGCGCGCGCCTGTGGCCCCCTGAGCGAGGCTGCGCATGTCACCTCGCGCGCGTCCCCGGCCTCACTTCCGCGTCGCGCAGCAAACTCACTGGTAACATCGACGCCAGAGAGAGCGGCCACGAGGCGGGCGGGGTGAGAAGCGCCCTTGGCGCGGCTCTGCCCTCGCGTGCGTGGGGTGCCGCACCGCATGGTACGCTCCGCATGATGACTTTCAGCGCCGCGCGGGGCTTTAGGTCGAGAGCTCTGCCTGTGCGCTTTGCATTTTAGAGCTCAGGTCTCGGGGTTCAAAAAAACTCTGAGGGAAACGGTGCTGACGTCGCTTTTTAAGGAGCTGTGTGCAGCTTTTTGACACCTGTGTAAACGTCTCTTTAGCTTGTAATTTCCGGGCAAGTTGTTTGAGGCAGGACCGCGCGTGAGTTTAGTAAGGAAGGCGAGGAAGTGAGCCGTACTGGAGTGGGAACTCGGTAAACAAAGACCGGTGGCTAGTAAGTGCAGAAATGAGGGCGGGGAAAACAGGTGGGAAGAGCAGGTGTTATTTTCCTTTTTCCTCCGTGGGCAGCCTTTGGTTAGTTCTCTGTTTATGAGGTTTCCCGCGTTTGTTAAATTGTCAAGTAGGTGTCTGCTCTCAGTGGTAGGTGGGTCTGGGATATAACTAAGTTTATTTGAGCGCTAGTAACCAAAGTCGAGGGATGTGTGTGCGAAGAGTATGGAGAAGTTAGAGATCATTTCATACCAGATTAAGAGTGGAAAATGGTAACGTCTTTGAAGATTTTTGCTTTGCTTTGGGAACCCTGGGGATGCCTCCTTCTGGGGAGGGTGCAAGAAGGGGGGATGAGGGAGGTCTCAAAGGAGGGGGTGACTGATGGCAGAACGCGAGTGACCAAAGTACACCTTCTTCTGAGGGAAGACCACACTCCCAAGGTTCGCCTCGCCGAAGCAGACACGTGGATGAAGAGAACTCTCGCGCCCACCCGCGCGCCACCAGTGGGTGTTGTAAAGCTTCTCAGGCTTCTGCGGTGTAATCCCTGGCAAATACTGCCTGTTCTGCCTCTTCTTTTTGGGCACGACGCCGCGGCTAGGCTGCAGGGAAAGTGCCTGGAGGCGGCGTGACGACTGCTGGGAAGGGGGCTGGCCCGAGAGGGCCGGGTGGCTGGTTCTGTAGTCTCCACGGTAACAGAATGCGACTGGATCCCGCGGAGCGTTCGGCTGGTTCCGGCCGGCGGCACGTGATCTGTCGGGACTCTTCTCCGGAAGAGCTTTCCTTGCGGCATTTTTTCACGTGGTTGTCGGCCAGCTGGCCTCTGCAGTTAAAAAGCGGTGATTGTGGGCCCTTGATAGTCGACGGCGACTGCTCTTCCTGGGGACTGGCAGGAGCCCTTTTCACTTACAAGGGTATGGGGTCAGTGTTGGTGTTTCTTCCAAATGTGGTTATGTTTCCAGCGGTTATGTGGGTAGAGTGGGTTGAGTTGAGCTAACAGAAAACACATGTTTAAGACGGGTAAATTCAGTGCCCTGGGTACTCAAAACGGTGGCTGTTTGATACTATCCGTTTCTGCCATAAAAGTTCTTCAAATTCTGCTTATGTAACTGCTGGGACCTGAGAACTTGCTAACCCTTTGTTGTTAAAGGACCATTCTTACGAATAGAAAATGTTCCTGTAGTTAGTATTAACTAATGGTATTTGGGGAGAGAAGGAAGGGGGCATACTCTTAGGGAAATACACTTCTTGCCTTAACACCAAAGCATTTCAGGTAGTATTTGCGATTTCCTTTACAGGGCTGTGGTAATGATAAAATGCCCAGGATGTTGTTTGGTCTGGAGTAAGTTCTTACTAATGATATAACTATTAAAATCAACCTAATGGTGAAGAATTGGTGGTTGGCTATTTTACTGTTTTTGCCACCATTTGCTGTCATTTTTTTAAAGTAATGGTATTTTGATTGGGTGTTTTTGGGGTGGGGGGAGTGGGGTGGGGCAGGGAGCAGTCATTGAATTGGGTAACTACCTAATGAACTGTTGTATTTTGTAAGTTGCAGGAGGGTCATGGCTCTTGTAGTTAAACATTTCCCCAAGAGGTCACTGGTGAAAAGACGTTTAGGGTAGGGATTCTGAAATTGTAACAGTTTGTTTATGGCACTTGCCACATTACTTACCTGAAAACAACATTCCCTCTGAAAGCTTGTGTGTGTGTGTGTGTGTGTTCTGATGGGACTTATTCAGAATGTTAGAGTATTTGCCATCCACAACTAAACTTACTTCCTGGGCTCGTTATTATAATTTTATTACGTAGATAAATGCTTGATATTGAAAAGTTGAACTGAGGTTTTGTTTTGTTTTGTTTTTTGTAATTGTTTTCCTTAAAGTGTTTAGAGAGCCAGATATAAGGTATTTTAAAAATCTTGCTGGGAATAGATTTATTTCTGCATGAGTAACCTGATCCTTCCTAAAGTACATTTGATTTTTGTAGTTGGTTAAAGCCTTAGAGTGTTATATATGTGTCTGAAATAGCTGAATATATTGAATTGACTATCCTTTGATTATAAGATCCTATATAGTATTCCAGAAGAATAGGCATGCTTATATTGGGAGTCTGGTATGGAGGGGCACTTGGGTGGCCCAGCTAGTTAGGTGTCCAGGCTCTTGGTCTGATCTCAGATCTTGATCTTAGGGTCTTGAGTTCAGGCTCCTCATTGGACTCATCCCTGGGCATGAAGCCTACCTAGAAAACAAAAAAAAGATTGGTATGGAGTAAGAACTCAATTCCTTTCTCCCATATCAGTAGCAGTGTATAGCAAAATAAATAAGTAAATAAATAAATAAATACGGAGATTGTTTTGGTCATAAAGTAGGTCTTTGGTTTTTTAATGCATTTTAACTAACCCATGGAATACTTTGATTGGAAGGTTTTTTCAAAAAACGACTTGGACAAATCACTAAGTCTGAAAATTATTTTTCCTGTTTTCATACACATTTTTACATTAAAAAATTATATTATCTGTGCACAGAGTTGAAATAGGGCAGGCTGACTTTTCTGTACTTAATTTTTTTTTTTTTGTTTGTTTAGGCAAAAGGAAAAATCTGAAATGTGTTTATGTGAAGTTAGCATAAAATTTACTTCAATGCATTCTGTAACACTAAATGGGATTTCTGTCAGTTGAATATTTGACGTGTCATAGATTTTTAAGAATGCTTTTTTAAAGCACTAGTTAAAACTTCTTTGCCCTAGTTTTACCTGTAATCTGAAAACCAAGATTTTAATTTTAGTATTATAGACGGTAATGTGTAAGAAATTCTAAACCCTTTTTAATACTCATAGGTTTGGAATATCTAAAAAGATGTTTAGGTAGTTCTTTGCCACTAAGTTCTTAGTTGTATTAAGTAAATGTACTTAAGAATGTTTTACATAATTGCTCACAAAAATGGTGGTTTGTAAAAACAAAAACTTTGAACGTTATCAACTAAGTATAGGAATTTGCAGTTTGAATTATATGCTTTTGTAGAGGTATTAGTTTTTGTGAATTTTCTAAGCCTTACTTTTTAACGTTTATTTATTTTGAGAGAGAGTGCAGGGGGGGGTTGGGCACAGAGAGATGGAGAGGGAGAGGGGTGGAGGGAGGGAGGGAGGGAGGGGGAGAGAGAGAGAGAGAGAGAGAGAGAGAGAGAGAGAGAGAGAGAATCGTAAGCAAGCTCCACATTGTCGGCGCCTGGAGTCTGATGTGAGGCTTGAACTCATGAACCGTGAGATCATGACCTGAGCTGAAATAAAGTTGGATGCTTAACCTACTAGGCCACCTAGGCGCCCCTAAGCTTTATTAATTTTATAGTCCCCTTATTTTTTACTTGTAGGTCTATTTTAATTTTGCTTTATCAATCTCTGATGCTGCCTAAACTTACTAGTTTTAGGAAACCAGTGAACTTAATTGCCTTAAGCCTGAGGCAGCTTTTGAAAAGAATCACCCTAAATTTTCTCTCTTAAAAAAATAAGCTCTAAATGAGAGAAGAAATTGTTTTTTCATCTTTCCTGGGTATTAGTGCTTTAGTGTAAGGAAGTGGGATTCTATTTTTATATTTAGCCATAATAGGAAACAGTAGCCAACCTTTTTGAAGTCTTGACTTTTAAAATATCTATTATCCTTAGGCTAATTGTGAATATTTTAAGTTTTTTGGTCATGTGGCCAGTTCTCTAAAAAGAGGTAAAGTTCAGATCATATGATTTTGCTGCTTGTCAGTAGCTCTGATGAAAGATAAAATTAGACTTTTTAATTAAAGTGAGTAGCATCAATAAAAGGCTGATTTGATTAATTAAAATTACTGACCCACTTACGCAGGAGTAGTGATGTAGCATCTTTCTTTTTTGTGTAAATGCTAATTAGAGATAACTTTATATCTTGTAGAATATTTAGGTAATTGAACACATCAGTTGAATTTAACAACCTGACATTTCTGTATAACTTTTTATTGAGATATAAATCACGTAACATAAAATTTCACCATTTTAAAGGGTACACTTCACAGATTTTTAGTTACTGAACATTTCTGTCACCCCCAATAGAAACCCCATACCCATTAGCAGTTGTCCCAGTTATCCCTCTCTCCTTCCCCTGGCAACCACTAATCTACTTTTCATCTCTGCAGATTTGCTTGCTTTAGACATTACATATAAATGAAATCATATGTGTGGGATTTTATTTTGTTTCATTTTTTTTAATGTTTCTTTGTTTATTCACTTATTTAATAATAATAACAGACAATATGAAGCAGGCTCCCCGCTCTGAACTGTCAGCACAGAGCCTGATACGGGGCCTGAACCCACGAACTGTGAAATCATGAGCTGAAGTCAGACACTTAACTGACTGAGCCACCCAGGCGCCCCCTTATATGTGGGATTTTAGTTAAATAAGGACTAATTTTAATTAATTTTCAAATATATTGTATGTTCACAAGGTAAAAAATTTACAGTGTTACAGTATGTTTTTTCCCACCCACCCAGTTTTCCCTTGATATAGCCAACACTAGTTCTTTTCCTATCGGTATAAATAGTAGGTATGTGTGAAGCAAATACATACTCTATTCTTTCTTTAGCTTTTTGTTTTTAATTTTATCAAGAAGTGTAACATAACCTATAATTCTTTGGAACATTTTGCCCTTAATATATCTTGTAGAGTAGGAGTCCATAAAACTTATACATTGTTTATTTTATGTTTATTTGTTTATTTAATGTTTATTTTTGAGAGAGACGGAGGCAGAATGTGAGTGGGTTGGGGCAGAGAGAGAGGGAGACATAGAATGTGAAGCAGGCTCCAGGCTCTGAGCTGTCAGCACAGAGCTCGACATGGGGCTCGAACTCACGAGCTGTGAGATCATGACCTGAGCTGAAGTCGGATGCTCAACTGACTGAGCCACCCAGGCACCCCTGTAGTTTTGATATTTTCATGTTGCCCTGTATCATAGAGATTATGTTGTCTTACAGTCTCAGCATCTGGTTAGATGAGAATGCTGGTTGATTTACACCCTTTCCAACACCTCTACCAAATTTTGACTTTTGCTGGTGTGATGGGGTAAAAAAAGTGTCAGGATGGTTTTAATTATGTATGTCTCTTATTCTGACATTACGTTTTCATAGGTATTTTCTTTTGTACACTTTTTGATATAATACAGTACTGCAAATGTCTTTTCTATCTTTTATGATTAGTTTTTCTCTAGTTTTACTGTAAGAATGCAGTATATAATACATATACAAAATATATTAATCAATTGTTTATATTATGGTAAGCCTTCTGTCAACCATGGTTTATTAGTGATTGAGTTTTTGAGGAGTCAGAAGTTATACACAGGTTTTCTTTTATTATTTTTTTTTAACGTTTTTAATTTATTTTTTAGAGAGAGAGTGAGAGTGCAAGCGGGGGAGGGGGAAAGTAAGAGGGGGATAGAGGATCCGAAGCAGGCTCCACACTGACAGCAGAGAGCCTGATGTGGGGCTTGAACCCATGAACTGTGAAATCATGACCTGAGCCAAAGGTGGACGCTTAACTGACTGAGCCACCTAGGCACACCCATATAGATTTTCACCTGTGCATGCAGGAAGGGGAGGTCGGTGGTCCTAATCCCTGAGTTGTTCCAGGGTCAACTGTAATTACATTAAAATGAATTTTAAAAAGATAATTTAATAATCCAAAGTGAATGTCATTACATTGATAGAAAGGCAGAACCAAAGTCTTCAAAGAGTTTAGGAATATGTTTTGGGGATAGCATAATTCTTGTATTTTTAACTAAATAAACATTTACTTGATTAAAGTGCTTTTGTTTTGTTTTTTTGTTTTGTTTGTTTTGTAGGCTGGGAAGTCTGCTGTGACTATGTGGTGACTACAATTATCTTACTACTGAGTTTCCCACTGGAATCATGGAGGAGAAACAGCAGATTCTATTGGCTAATCAAGATGGTGGTACAGTGGCAGGAGCAGCACCTACCTTCTTTGTCATCCTAAAACAGCCAGGAAATGGCAAAACTGATCAAGGAATTTTGGTTACTAATCGGGATGCCTGTGCTTTGGCTAGCAGTGTGTCATCACCAGGAAAATCTAAAGGGAAGATTTGCCTTCCAGCTGATTGTACTGTGGGAGGAATCACTGTCACCTTGGATAACAATAGTATGTGGAATGAATTCTATCATCGAAGCACAGAGATGATTCTGACCAAGCAGGGAAGACGCATGTTTCCATACTGTCGTTACTGGATAACAGGTTTAGATTCAAATATGAAGTATATCCTTGTCATGGATATATCTCCTGTGGATAATCATCGTTATAAGTGGAATGGTCGCTGGTGGGAACCAAGTGGGAAGGCTGAGCCCCATGTTTTGGGGAGGGTTTTTATTCACCCAGAATCTCCCTCCACAGGTCATTATTGGATGCATCAACCAGTATCTTTCTATAAACTTAAACTTACCAACAACACACTGGACCAAGAAGGGCATATCATCTTGCACTCTATGCATCGCTACCTGCCAAGACTTCATTTGGTGCCTGCAGAAAAGGCTACTGAAGTGATACAATTAAATGGCCCTGGTGTCCATACTTTTACCTTCCCACAGACTGAATTCTTTGCAGTAACAGCTTATCAGAACATTCAGATTACCCAGCTGAAAATAGATTACAATCCATTTGCTAAAGGGTTCCGGGATGATGGGCTGAATAGTAAGCCCCAGAGAGATGGAAAACAAAAGAACAGCTCTGACCAGGAAGGTAATAGTGTTCCCAGTTCTCCTGGTCAGCGGGTCCGTCTTATAGAAGGTGAGGGGTCAGAGGTACAGCTAACAGATTCAGATCCTTTATCAAGGGGTCATGAAACATCAGGCAAGGGTTTGGAGAAGGCTTCTCTTAATATAAAACGGGACTTTCTCGGCTTCATGGATATTGATTCAGCATTGGGTGAAGTTCCTCAATTGAAACAGGAGGTTACTGAAAGGTAGGTTAACAGCTTTTCTATTCTTAGAGATAAAAAGGAATATTTTGGATTTAACATTGGTTGTGTGGACTGCTGACTTGAGATATTGATAAATGCAAGCTACTATAAAATATACCATAGTGTTTACATTTTGTGAAGAGACAGCTTATTTTTTTGTAATGAGTATCAGTTGGGTTCAGGATTTAGAATTATAGGCAAATTAGATGGTATTTCACAACGGGAACCTTTTGCTCATTTAGATTTAGAGTTTGAGAATTTTTAGGCTTAGGATTTTTTTTTATTTTTTATATTTTATTTTTAATTTATTATTTTTAACGTTTACTTTTGAGAGAGAGAGAGAGAGAGCGAGAGAGAGCGCGTGCGCGAGCAGGGGAGGGGCAGAGAGAGAGGGAGACACAGAATCCAAAGGAGACTCCAGGCTCTGAGCTGTCAGCACAGAGGCCAATGTGGGGCTTGAACTCACAGACTGCAAGATCATGACCTCAGCCGAAGTCTGACACTCAACCGACTGAGCCACCCAAGCACCCTTGTTTTATGTTTTTTTTAAAAATACTTTATTTTTTAGTAATCTCTACACCCAACATGAGGCCCAGGCGTCCCTGGATTTTGGCAATCCTAATAGGTGTATAGTAGTATCTCATTATCTTAATTTGTAATTCTCTGATGACCTATAGTGTATGTCTTTTTATACACTTAACTTGCCATCTGTATGTCTTCTTTGGTGAGGTGTATGTTAAGGTCTATAGCCTGTTTTAACCTTTTTTTTTTTTTTTTTTTTTAAAAGCATTTGTTCATTTTTTGAGAGACAGAGACAGAGTGTGAACAGGGGAGGGGCAGAGAGAGGGAGACAAAGAATCCAAAGCAGTGTCCAGGCTCTGAGCTGTCAGCACAGAGCCCAATGTGGAGCTTGAACCCATGAACTGTGAGCTCATGACCAGAGCCAGAGTTGGACGCTTAACCAACTGAGCCACCCAGGCGCACTTGTAGTCCATTTTAAAATTAGACATTTTCTTAAGTTTTAGCAGTTTTTTGTATATTTTGGAAAAGCAGTCCTTTATCAAATGTGAGTTTTGCAAATATATTCTCCCATTCTGTGGCTTGTTTTTTTTTTTTCATCCTCTTGATAATTGTCTTTCGCAGAGTAGTTTTTTTATTTTTTAGGAGTTTTCTTATTTTATGAAATTCAGCCTATCAATTATGTCTTTCACAGATCTTGCCTTTGGTGTTGTATTTAAAATGTCATTATCATACCAAAGGTCCTGTAGGCTTCCTCCAATGATATCTTTGAGAAATCTTACAGTTTTGTGTTTTATATTTCAGTTCATGATCCATTTTAACTTATTTTTTGTGAATGGTGGAAGGTCTGTGTAGATTCAGTTTTTTGCATGTGGATGTCCTGCCATTTCTGTACCATTTGTTGAGAAGACGATCTTTGCTCTTTTGTGTTGTTTTTTGCTCCTTTAACAAAGATTGGGTGACCACACTTATGGGGGTCTATTCTGTTTTATTTATTAAAAAGTTTATTTTCATTTATTTATTGAAGTTTATTTTGAAAGTGAGAGCGTGAGTGAGTGGTGGAGGGGCAGAGAGAAAGAGAGAGGGAGAGAGAGAGAGTGTGAGTGAATCCCAAGCAGGCCCTGTGCTGTCAGTGCTGAGTCCCACATGGGGCCCAGTCCCAGTACCCTGGGATCATGACCTGAACTGAAACCAAGAGTTGGACACTTAACTGACTGAGCCACCCAGGCACCCCAAATTCTTTTTAAGTTCAAATCCACATGTTCATTGCTGGTATATAGGAGAGTACTCTTTTGTATATTAACCTTGTATTCTGCAACCTTGCTATAATAGCTTAGTAATTACAGAAGTTTTTTGTTAACCTTTTGGATTTCCTACCTAGATGATCATGTTATTTGTGAACAAAGGCAGTTTTCTTTATTAAAAAAAATTTTTTTTTAATGTTTATTTTTGAGAAAGAGTGAGAGAGACAGTGTGTGAGCCAGGGAGGGGCAGAGAAAGAGGGAGACAGAATCTGAAGCCGGATCCAGGCTCTGAGTTGTCAGCACAGAGCCCGATGTGGGGTTCGAACCCACGAACTCTGAGATCATGACCTGAGTCGAACTCGGACACTAAACCGATTGAGCCACCCAGGCACACCAAGGCAGTTTTCTTTCCTTCTCCCCAGCCAGTCTATATTTCATTTTCATTTCTTGTTTTATTGTACTAGGTAGGATTTCCAGTATGATGTTGAAGTGTGAGAGGAGATATCCTTGAACTTGGGAAAGGTTTTAGTTTCTCATATTTCATATGATGTTAGCTTTAATTGTTTAATGGATATTCTTAACAAAGTTGAGAAAATTTCCTTCTAATTTTAGTTTACTCAGTTTTTAATCATAAATGGGTGGTGGATTTGATCAGATGCTTGTTTTCAATCTTACTGATACGGTCATCTGAATTTTCTTTTTAAGTCTGTTGCGATGGATTACATTAATTGATTTTCAAATGTTGAATCAGCCTTGTGTGCCTGGGATACATCCCATTTGCTTATGATGTATAATTCTTCTTATATGTTGTTGGATTCATTTTGCTATTTTGTTAAAGATTTTTGCGTCTGTTCATGAGAGATGACGATCTGTCATTTTCTTAGAATGTCTTTGTCTGGTTTTGGTATTAGGGTAATGTTGGCCTCAGAGAACGAGTTAGAATTATTCCCTCTATATATCATCTGGAAGAGCCTTTAGAGAATTGATTTAATTGCTTCCGTAATTGGGAAAATTCACAAGTGAATCCATCTGGGCCTGGTGCTTTCTGTTTTGGAAGGTAATTGATTCAGTTTCTTTAATAGAGGCCTATTCCGATTGCCTATTTCTTGTGTGAGTTTTGGCAGATTGTTTTTTTTCAAGGAATTGGTCCGTTTTCATCTAGTTTGTCCAATTTGTGGTCAGAGTATCCTTTATTATTTTCTTGATGTCCATGGTATCTGTAGTGATATACTCTCTTATCACATTGTATATTTCTGATTGTAGTAATTTGTTTTCTCTTTTTATTTTTTCTTATTAGTCTGGCTAAGGGCTTACTGATTTTATTGATCTTTTTAAAGTAGCAGTTTTTGGGTGTTTCTATTCTCCCAGGTCAGTTAGGCTCTAATAAAAACTTAGTAGGTTAGGCTCTGGTTAACTAGTTTCTCTAGAGGTCAGGCCTTATTGTTAGGAACAGAGTGCTTCCCCCTGCACTGCTGGGTTTTCTTTTTTTCATGAGAGGATATTTACTGTGAGCACCTGGTCTAGCTCCTGGAGGTAAAACTCATAAAAGTGTGAGGGCCCTTCTGTGACTGTGTTCCACTGGGGTTTTTAACATTCATATTTGTTCACACTGAGCCTCTAGCAATTTGTTGGTTATAATTCAGGTTTTTCTACTCCAGCGCTGGTTCCCAAAATGGTTTTTACTTGTCAGTCTGTTCTACTAAAACCCTGACCCCCTGTATTCACCTATCTCAGTAGTTTGCCACTGTGTCTTCACCTCTCTTATGGGTCCAAAAAGAGTTGATTTATTCAGTCTGTTTAGCGTTTTACTTGTTTAGGACATAGTGGCAACTTCCAAGCTTCCTAACATGTGGAACTAAAACCCAGAAACTTGACTTATTTGGAATGTTGGAGCACAAGTTTGGCAGAAATAAATCCCAGCTCAGTATTTTTCCTTTACCTTCCCTTTCTCACTGAATACAAATCCTATTAACAATTACTATTCTTTGAGTTTGGAATCCCCATGTTCATGAGTTTCCCTTGACTTGTTTATGGACAAGTCAGTGCTTTGTGTTTTCTAAGAATTGTTGTTGGAGTGAATGCTACTCAATTTAGAGTTTTGTTTTTTCTTTTTTAAAAAAAGCTTTTTAAAGTGTTCATTCTTGAGAGAGAAAGAGACCATGAGTGGGGGAGAGGCAGAGAGAGAGAGGGAGACAGAATCTGAAGCAGGCTCCAGGCTCTGAGCTGTCAGCACAGAGCCTGACATGGGGCTTGAACTCAAGAATCATGAGATCATGACCTGAGCCAAAGTAGGATGCTTAACTGACTGCGCCACCCAGGTGCCCCAAGTCTTGTTTTTTTCTATCAAGGGAAAGTTCTTTTCAGTTTTTGCTTATCACTGTGGTATTTTTATAGTTGTAACTAGTGAATGCTGTCTATAATAACTGATTTTCCAACCATAGTCTAATCATAATCACCCAACACAATTAAAAATGAATTTGAACAGTTTGCCTTCAGTTCACCTTTTTTTATTTAAGTAAAAAATTTTTAAAGTTCATTTTTATTTAGTTTGAGAGAGGAGAGAGAGAATCTTAAGTAGGTTCCACTCTCAGCACAGAAACCAGTGTGGGGCTTGATCTCATGAACTGTGAGATCATGACTTCAGCTGAAATCCAGAGTCAAGAGTTGGATGCTTAACCAGCTGAGCCTCCCAGGTGCCCCTGATTATTGTAATTTTTGTGGTATGCTTTGAAATAGAGAAGTATGTTTCCCAACTTGGTTCTTTTTTTTCAAGCTTGTTTTGGCTATTTGAGATCCCTGGAAATGCTGTATGAAATTCAGCTTCTACAAAAAAGACCATTGTGTTTTTGATAACTGTTAACACTATAACTGTATGTTGCTTTGGGTAGTGTTGTTACCTTAAAAGTGTTATGTTTTCCAGTCCATGGACATGGGATACCTTTCCATTCAGGTCACTTTTAATTTTTTTAATGTTTATTTTTGAGAGGCAGAGGAAGGGCAGAGAGAGAGGGAGACACAGAATCCAAAGAAGGCTCCAGGCTCTAAGCTGTCAGTACAGGCCCGAAGTGGGTCTCGAACCCATGAACCATGAGATCAAGACCTGAGCAGAAAAAGTCTTAGGCTTAACTAACTGAGCCACCCAGGTACCCCTCTGTTTAGGTCTTTAATTTCAGCAATACTGTATACTTTTTAATGTAAAAAAGTCTTTGCTTCCTTGGTTAAATCTATTCCTACATATTTTACTCTTGCTTTTTTTTTTTTTTTTTAATGTTTATTTAGTTTTGAGAGAAGAGCACAGGGGATGGGCATAGAGGGCAACAGAGGATCTGAAGTGGGCTCTGTGCTGACGGCAGAGAGCTCGATGCTGGGCTTGAACTCATGGAACCATGAGATCCTGACCTGGGTCAAAGTCAGAAGCTTAGCCAACTCAGCCACACAGGCGCCCCTGTATTTTATCCTTTTTGATTGTATTGCAAATAGAATGGTTTTCTTAATTTCCTTTTTGAAAAGGAAATTGCTGTGTTTTATATTGTGTATTGCTCAGTATAAAAACATTCATTCTTACATGTTGATTTTTGTATCCTTTGCTTTGCTGAATTTATTGATTTTCTTGCTATGTGTGTATTTTTTAGAGTTTTCTATATATAAGATCATGTTATCTATGAATTGACATAGCTTTATTTCTTTTCCAAATTGAATGTATATTATTTCTCTTTCTTGCCTAATTGCTGTAGCTAAAAGTTCTAGTACTATATTTAGAAGTGGTGAAAGCTGGAGCATTGGGGTTTTAATTTGCATTTTGCTAAGTTGGTAAAGTTGATTATCTTTTTATATACTTACCAGCCATTGGGATTCCTCTGGTGATCATAGATGTGAGAGTTTTTTCTTGGACACCATTTTTCCCCTTTGATTAGTTTGTTTACCCTTTGGCAAAACCCATGTTGTTTTAATTAGTATAGCTTTGTAATGGTAGTTGCCTGACTTTTAGATTCCACCTAGGGTCCTACTCTACTCCACCTTTTAAAAAAATTAGTCACTGTTCTTACCTGCTTTGATGTGTTTATTATTTTGTCTCTATTGCAGACATTATTCTTATAAATGTTGGAATGCCTTTCCCTCCAGTTTTGCCCTTATTTGTCAGACTTTCAATTTTTTAAAAGTAATTGGATACTGTTACTTCTCAGTTTAACTCTTCAGAGTCTACTGATTGCCTTAAAAGAAAATATTAAGTAAAAATAGTATTATTTTGTTTCAACCCCAACTATTACAATCTGCAGTTTAGTTCTGACATTAACAACTGAGCTGGTGTTAGTTTCCACAAGTTTGAAGACATGGTCCCCTAGAAGACTGCCCCTACTTCAGATAGCTGCCTTAAGTGGTGTCTCCAAGTTACTTGGACTTCTTAACATTTGGCTGCAAATTCAGAGGTTCTCATGAACACCCTCAGGCTTACTAATTCCCTAGAATAACTCCATAGAACTCAGGAAAGGACTGTATTTATGACAGCAGTTCATTATAAAGGATGCAGATTAGAATCATTCATATGAAGAGATAGAGAGTGAGGTCAGGAGGGTCTCAAATGTAGAGCCTCCATGCTCTCTCCCCAGGAGACCTGTAGGGTGTGTCACCCTCCTGGCATATGGAAGTGTTCACCAACTAGGAAACGCCTTTGAGTTTTGGTGTCCGCTTTTGTTAAGGTTTCAAGTAGGTGTGGACTAAGTCACTGGCCAGGTGATTGAACTTAATCTCTCCAGCGCCCTTCCCCTCCCTGCAGGTCAGGTTGCTTTGTAGCCCCAATCCTCTAATCACAGGGTGGGTCCTTCTAGTGACCAGTCCCCATCATGAAGCTTTATAGGACCTCACTGTTGCGTTACCTCATTAGTGTAGTCTTAAGTGTGATCCAGTGGGCTCATGAATAATACAGACACTTTTATTTATTTATTTTTTTAAGAGAAAGAATAGAGTGCCCACACCCATGCATGGGGAGGGGCAGAGGGAGAGAGGGAGAGAGAAAGAATCTTAAAAAGGCTCCATGCCCAGAGCATCTGATGTGGGATGTGGGGCTCCATCCCTGGACTGTGTGATCATGACCCGAGTGGAAATCAAGTTGAGTGCTCGACTGACTGAGCCACATAGGCTCCCCTAGCAAAGACACTTCTATCACTTAGGAATTTCCAAGGGTTTTATAGAAACTCTATGTTAGGAACACTGGATGAAGACCAGGTAAGTTCATTATATGATAAGTATATACACATAATTTAAAAAGCTTAAATAAAACCACATGGTGAAAAAGACACTCTCTTGCTTCATTCCTCTTCACCCCCTACAGTTCTTCTTAAAGGAAATTTGATTTTTCACTTACAGTCATTTCTAGTGATATCTGTCTCTGTCTAAATCATATGCAGTGCCAACTAATTATCATATTTACATGTTATCCAAGTCTTTCAGTTTTTCTTCCCGTCAGTACAGTCGTCACAAAAATATCCATTTTTAATGCTGTGATATAAATTTTCTATACTGTTTAGCCAAATAGTGTATCATAAACACATTTTCTTGTATAATTTTGTTTTTTAGTAATTGTTGCCATATTTTTTCTTTCCCTTAGTTTTCTATATGCCTAGTGGTAATTCTTTTCAAATTCTTTTTAAAATTTATTTTTTATTTTTCTGATGTTTTTATTTATTTTTGAGGTAGAGAGAGACAGAGCATGAGCAGGGGAGGGGCAGAGAGAGAGGGAGACACAGAATCCGAAGCAGGCTCCAGGCTCCGAGCTGTCAGCACAGAACCCGACGTGGCCTCGAACTCACCGTGAGATCATGACCTGAGCTGAAGTCGGACGCTCAACCAACTGAGCCACCCAGGCGCCCAATTCTTTTCAAATTCTTAAGTTAAACTTGAAATTTCTCAGTTTACTTAGACACGCACACTTCATCTAATTAACGTAAAATTTTTTTTGTCTCCTGAATACTATCTTGAGTTGCTCTTGTCTGCCTTTGTCAATCTGAACTAGTTGTTCTCTGAGACTGTAAAGGTTTGGGATTTCACTTTGCTGTCATCCTGCTGACTCTGCATTTAACATTGTTTTATATAGGTCCTCCTATTTCCTGTATCTTAAGTTGTCTCTATTGCTTTGTGTTCTCTTTTTTTTGGTCAAGTACATCTTTTTGTTCCCTCAGAAAGAATGTATGGTACGTAGAATTTTGGAATATTAAAATCACTTCTGATGGAAATAGTAGTGTCCTTTCAACTTGCTTTGCCCTTTTCAACCCTTAGTTTTCTTCTTGCGTGGTGAAAAGTAACTTTGTTATATCCTCCTGCTTTATATATTTGGTTGGGTATAGAGTTCTTTGCTTGAAAACGTGTCCTTGTGTTCCAGTTACCTGTTGAGAAGGTTGTTGTTTTTTTTTTTAATTTTATTTTTTATTTTTTAAAATTTACATCCAAATTAGTTAGCATATAGTGCAACAATGATTTCAGGAGTAGATTCCTTAATGCCCCTTACCCGTTTAGCCCATCCCTCCCTCCCACAACCCCTCCAGCAACTCCTCCAGTAACCCTCAGTTTGTTCTCCATATTTATGAGTCTCTTCTGTTGTGTCCCCCTCCCTGTTTTTATATTATTTTTGTTTCCCTTCTCTTATGTTCATTTGTTTTGTCTTTTAAAGTCTTCATATGAATGAAGTCATATGATTTTTGTCTTTCTCTGACTGACTGATTTCACTTAGCATAATACGCTCCAGTTCCATCCACGTAGTTGCAAATGGCAAGATTACATTCTTTTTGATTGCCGAGTAATACTCCATTGTATATATATATACCACATCTTTATCCATTCATCCATCGATGGACATTTGGGCTCTTTCCATACTTTGGCTATTGTTGATAGTGCTGCTGTCAACACGGGGGTGCATTTGTCCCTTCGAAACAGCACACCTGTATCCTGTGGATAAATGCCTAGTAGTGCAATTGCTGGGTCATAGGGTAGTTCTATTTTTTGGTTTTTGAGGAACCTCCATACTGTTTTCCAGAGCGGCTGCACCAGCTTGCATTCCCAGAGGTTTTTTTTAGTAAGCTCTGTGCCCAGTGTAGGCACTAACAACCCCAAGATCAAAAGTCTCATGCTCTAGGGACTGAGCCTGCCAGTCCCCCCCAACCCCCACCTTGAGAAGTTTGATGTCCTTTTGATTCCTGGTCCTTTGATGCTCTTAACATCTTTTGTTGATTTCTCATATTATGAAATTTCACATTGATAAGCTTTGGTGTGGTTCTCATTGTTGTGTGCTGTGTTTTTTCAATCAAATTCATGTTCTTTAGTTGTAGGAAAATATTTAGTATTATTATTTTGGTAAATTTTCCACTTAAGGTTTTCTGTTGGATGTTCAATCTCCTGGATTGTTTTATATGGTCTTTTTTTTTTTCCTGTCATTATCTTTTTGCTCTACTTTACATGAGGTTTTCTTGATTTAATATCTAACTTACTGAAGGCTTTTTTTTTTTTTTTTTTTTAACATTTTATTTATTTTTGAGAGAGAGAGAGAGAGACAGAGAACAAGTAGGGAGAGGCAGAGAGAGAGGGAGATACAGAATCCGAAGCAGGCTCCACGCTCTCAACTGTCAGCAAGAGCCTGATGCGGGGCTCCAGCTCACAACTGTGAGATCGTGACCTGATCCGAAGCCCGATGCTTAACTGACTGAGCCACTCAGGGGCCCCGCTTACTGAAGTTTTTATTACAGTCACGATTACAACCATGTTATGGTTTCTTCAGTCGGTTGAGCGTCCCGACTTCAGCTCAGGTCATGATCTCAACGGTTTGTGAGTTTGAGCCCCATGTCAAGCTCTGTGCTGACAGCTTGGAGCTGGAGCCTGCTTCAGATTCTGTGCCTCCCTCTCTGTCTGCCCCAACCCACTCACGTTCTGTCTCTGTGTCTCTCAAAAATAAATAAACATTAAAAAAAAATCAGATTTCTATTATTTTTAAAAATTTTATTATTTAAAAACCATTTTTCTTAAAGTTTATTTTTGAGAAAGAGAGAGAGAGCATGAGTGGGGGTCGGGGGGAGAGGCACAGAATCCAAAGCAGGCTCCAGACTCTGAGCTGTTAGCACAGAGCTGGACTTGGGGCTCGAACTCATGAACCTTGATATCATGACCTGTGCCAAAGTTGAACGCTTAACTGATTGAGCCACCCAGGAGCCCCTGATTTTTCTTTTTTTAAGCTTATTTATTTATTTTGAGAGAGAGAAAAATCTCAAGCAGGCTCCCCAGTGTCAGCACCGTGCCTGATGCAGGCTCCAGCTCAAGAACTGTAAGATCATGACCTGAACCGAAATCGAGTCAGTTGCTTAATGAGCCACAAGCACCCTAGATTTCAATTTCTTAATTTCTCTTTTTCTTTCTTTCTTTCTTTCTTTCTTTCTTTCTTTCTTTCTTTCTTTCTTTCTTTCTTTCTTTCTTTCTCTCTCTTTCGGGAGAGACAGAAACAGCATGAGTGGGGGAGAGGCAGAGGAGGGAGGGGGTAGAGAGAGAATCCCAAGCATGCTCTTCACTGCCAGCACAGAGCCTGATGTGGGGCTTGAACCCATGAGATCATGACGTAAGCCAAAACCAAGAGCTGGACGTTTAACCAACTGAGCCACCCAGGCACCCTAACCCAGATTTCAGTTTCTAGGAGCTCTTTGTTTTCTTCTGCATTTTACATTTCCTTTTTCCAGTGGATTTCTTTTTTCTGTTAATCTAATAACCAGTTTCGTGGAAGGCATTATGTTATAGTTTCTTCTAAGGTGCGTCAGTAGTTACTTGTACATATGTTTATAATAGCATCTATTAAGTAACATGTTGTCTTCTTGTATGTCTCATATACTGGTGTGTAAATTCCTTGAATATAGTGACTGTGCTTTATTTGTTTTGGCAATAATCCCTGTGCCCAAGAAAATATAATGGCATGTTTTAGGTGCTCAGTAAATGTTGACTGAGTTTTATCTGTAGCACTTATAGCTTTTTAAATGTGTTTCAGAGTGATGGCACATATTCTATTTATTTGTTGCATTGATTATTATCAAAAAAGTAATCCTTTTTTTAAAATTGTACAAATTGTTGGTTTTGCTTATATTCTTGCTTAAATAATCTTTCACCTAATTTATTTGGATAGAGGCTTCTTAGAAGTATGAAATTTCAGGGTTCTTTGCAAAATCCTCCTGCCAAGACAAATTTTCATGCATTATGCATAAAGTTTTTATTGGAAGATAAGGAGAGATCCTTTCTGAGAACCTTTCTAACTGAACAAGTTTAGTTTCCCAGGAAAATGTGAAAGCAATTACTGCAGTAACAGCCAACATCTAGCTTCATGAAGTTCTCTGCTACTGAAAACAAAATTCAGGTGGTGTGACTAAGGGAAAAGAAAATACAGATTTTTTTCTACATCGTGGAAGTTATTATCTTGAAATTGAAGATAATTAGAGAACTTTCATTAAATGTTAATCCTCAATTAATTGATAGAGAATGACATTTTTATGAGTTTATTTAAAAATTCACATAACAGGGAAAGGAAAAAGAGGGCTTGTTTTGCTTATTAGCCTTTTAAAAAAAGGTGAAGGAAACTGGATTGCAAAATTATAAATTTGTTAAAAAGCCTTGAGTTGTCCCTTAAAACAGGTGGATTTTATTTCTTGTGCTTTTGATTTTAGCCATTCTGATAGGTGTGAGGTGATAAGCTTATGGCTTTGATATGCATTTCCCTGATTTGTGATGTTGAACATTTTTGTTGTGTTGGCCATCTGTAGGTTTTCTTTGGAAAAATGTCAGTTCCTGTTCTCTGCCCACTTTTAATTGGATTATTACTATTTTTTAGTGTTGACTTGTAAAAGTTCTGTATATATTTTGAGTATTAACCCCTAATTGGGTATATTGTTTGCAAATATCCTCTCCCATTCTGTAGGTTCTTTTTATTTTGTTGATGATTTCCTTTGTTGTGCAAAAGTCTTTATCTTGGTGTAGTCCCAGTAGTTTAATTTTGCTTTTGTTTCCCTTACCAACGGAGATGTATCTAGAAAAATGTTTCTGAGATGATGTCAAACAGATAACTGCTTGTGTTTGTTTTCCTCTAGCAATTTTATGGTTTCAGGTTTCACATTTAGGTCTTTGTTTTGAGTTTATTTTTGTGTATGGTGTAAGAAAGTGTTTTAAGAAATTAGTGTTGGTGAGGATACGCAAAGGATCGCTTTGTGCACTGTTGATGGGAATGTATGCTGGTGCAGCCACTCTGGAACACAGTATGGAGTTTGTAAAAAAAAAAAAAATTTTTTTAATAGGATTATCACATGATCCCTTAATCCTCTTATTGGAGGATTACCCCCCAAAATTGGATTACCCCTCCAAAAATGAAAATACTAATTTCAACAGATATGTGCTACCCCTATGTTTATTGCAGCATTACTTAACAATAGCTAAGATATGGAAAGAACTCAAGTGTCCATTCAAAGATGAATGGATAAAGATGTAAATACATACAGTGGAATATTATTCAGCCATAAAAAAGGATGAAATTGTGCCATTTGCAATAACAAGGATGGATCTAGAGTATATAAAGCTAAGTGAAATAAATCAGGGAAAGAAAATATATGATTTCACTCAAAATTTAAGAAAGAGAATTTCAGAAAAGAATGTAGAAGGAAAAAAACCCTAAAAACCAGATTCTTAAATATAGAGAACAAACTGGTAGTTGCCAAGGAGAGGTTAGTGGGGGGTGGGTAAAATAGGTGAAGGAAATTTGAAAAAAGGTGTGGATTTTATGTTACATAATTTATAAATAAAGCTGTTAAACAGGTAAAGAAAAAGCCATTTTTCACCACTTAAGTGAAATTTTTGCAGGGGAGAAGTTCAGGCAACTTCAGACTTCAGACAGATGTTCAGACAGAGCTTGGCTTGGGATTCTCTCTCTCTCTGCCCCTCCCCCACCTGCACTGTTTCTGTGTCTTTCAAAAATAAATCTATAAGCTTAAAAAATAATTGTAAACTGTTGTATTCTCCCAGGTTTATGCAAGATTATTCATTATGTGTTAGATTTCATCAGGGAATCCATGGAGTGTTCTTTTTTGGCAGGTTTCAAATCACAAATTCAGTTTCTCTTTTCTGTTTCATTGACCCCCCCCCCCCCCCCCCATTTTTATTTCCTTCTTTTTACTTGCTTTTGGTTTAATTTGCCTGTGTTACATTAGAATGGGGGTTAGCTGACTGAGACCTCGAGAACCATACCTAGCCTGCCATTTGTTTTGTATGGCCTGCAAACTAAGATTTTTATATTTTTAAATAGGGAAAAAGTAAAAGAAGAGTAATGTTTTGTCACCTGTGAAAACGAAATAGAATTCAAATTTTGGTGTCCCTGATTTGGAATCCAGTTGTGCTTACTTGTTTAGATATTGTCTGTGTTTCTTTTATGTTACAGTAGCAGAGTTGAATAGTTGTAACAGATTGTATGGACCTCAAAGCCTAACATTTTTACTATCTAGCACTTCACAAAAAAGTTTATCAACCCCTGACTATTATAATTGATTTAGACCTTTTATTTAAAGGTATAAAATTTCCTCTGAGCATTGGTTTAGGTACCTTCTGCAAATTTTGATACATTGTATTGATACTTAGTATCGATTTATAGCTTGATTCTCTTGTTAGAGAACATGTAACTTAAAACCTTTGAAATACAAATTTATCATATCTTTGCTTTATTGTCTAGCATATGATTAGTTTTGGTTAATACTAAGTGCACTCTTGGGGCCCCTTGGGTGGCTAAGTTGGTTACGTGACTTTGGCTGAGGTCATGATTTTGTGGTTCATGAGTTCTAGTCCCACATCAGGCTCTGTGCTGACAGCTCAGAGCCAGGAGCCTGCTTCAGATTCTGTGTCTCCCTCTCTTACTGCCACTCCCCTGCTTGCTTGCTTGCTTGCTTGCTCTCTTTCTCTTTCTCTTTCAAAAATAAATAAACATTAAAAAAATACTAAGTGCACGCTTGAAAATTTATGTATTACGTAGTGTTTGGTAGTTTTCTCAGGTAAGTATGACAGTATTGTTCATTTCTTCTTTCTCCTTAATTGTCTGTTTGTCTGTATGTCCTATCGGTTACCGAGAAAGGTGTGTTAAAATCTCCCACCAAAGTCATGTACTTGCCTGTTTTTCTTTTCAGTACTAAAATTTTTTTGCTTCAAGTATCTTGAAGCTATATGATAAGGTATATATATACTTTAGGATTCTTGTCTTTTGGATGAGTTGAATCCATAAAACTTTTACAAGGTTCCTCTTTATCTTTGATGATACTTATTTTTAAAGTCTACTTTGATGTTATTGAGCCACATTGGCTTTCTCATTTTGTTGACGTGACTTATCTTTTCCCTTCTTTCACTTTGAATCTGTCTGTCTGTCCGTATATTCAAATTGTGTGTGTGTGTGTTTAAACAGCTTATAGTTGGAACTTTTTGTTCACTGTTAAAATCTTTTGACTTTTATTTAGGATATTTTGTTCATTTACATTTATTTTTATCGCTAATATGGCTAGTTTTTAAGTATTACATCTTGACAATTCCATTTTTAGAAGTGGTTTTATTAGTCTGCTCAGGTTGACATAACAAAATAGCATCAACTGTGGCTTAAACAGTGAAAATTAGTTTTCCAGCAGTTCTGGAGAATGGTTTGGAATCAAGAGAATGGTTTGGCAGAGTTCTATTTCTTTTGAAAGCTCTCATCCTGGCTTGTACACCGCTGCCTTCCAGCTTTGTCCTAATGTAGTGTGGGGAGTGATCTTTCCCTATCTTTATGACATTATTTAACTTTAATTACATCTTCAAGACTATGTACAATCACATTGGGAGTTAGAACTTTAACATATGAATTTCAGAGGGACACAGTTCAGTGCATTGCGGTGTTTGTAAAGATTATAGTGTGTGTCCTTATTTTAAAAGTGGAATTCAATTAATTATAACAGGACTTGAAGAGCTAATTATAAGCATTGTTCTTATAATTTGTGTCTTTGTATATATGTTATAAAGTCCTCAGACACTTACTTTATTTGCTTTAAACAGTCAGTAGTCATTTAAAGAACAAATGTTTTATATTTACTCACATCTATTTTTCATTCATTCTTGGATCCATTTTCACATTGGTTCATTTTCTGTCCATTCAAAGAACTTCTGTTAGTGTATATTTTTAACTTCCTAAAAATTGAGATTAACTCACTGCCATAAAATTCACTCTTATATTTATTTTTTTAATTAGAGAGAGAGAGAACTTGAGCTGGGGAGAGGGGCGGGGTGGGGGGGGAGAGAGTGAGAGAGAGCATGTGCACGTGCGTGCGAACATTTCAAACGGCACCACTCTCAGCGTGGAACCTGACGTGGGGCTTGATCATGACTGTCAAAATCAAGAGTTGAACTTGGACGCTTAACCTTACGAGCCACCTGGGTGCCCAAAATTCACCCTTTTAAAGTGTACAGTTTAGTGGTTTTAGTATACTCAGTAGAATTGTACAGCCATGACCAGATATTTTGGGACATTTTCATCACCCCAAAAAGAAAACTCCTTGCCCTCTGTTAGTCATCACACCCCATTTTTTTTTGCATCCCCTCCTCAACCCCACCCCATCCACACACAACTGTCCCCATTTTGTCTATATGGATTTGTCTGTTTTGGACATTCATATAAGTAGAATTATATAATATGTGTCGTCTTTTATTTAGCATAACATTTTGAAGGTTCATCCATGTTGGTGTGTGTCTATACTTCATTTCTTTTATCTCTGAATGATAATTTTGTATGGGTATGGCACATTTTACTTAATTCACTGATCAGTTCATAGACATTAAGACTATTTCCACTTTTTACTTTATTTTTATTTTTAGTTAATTTAAAAAATTTTTATTTTTATTAAAAAATTTTAAGTTTATTTCAAGAGATATGGTGGGGGAGGGGCAGTGAGAGAGGGAGAGAAAATCCCAAGGAGAGGCTCTTTGCTCTCCTTGTAGAGCTAAACATGGGACTTGAACTCCTGAACAGTGAGATCATTACTATGAGATCAAGAGTCACATGCTTAACTGAGCCACCCAGGTGCCCCCTACTTTTTAGCTACTATGAATAACATAAGCCCATTCTTTACCCACTGAATTGTTTTGGCACCTTCGGCAGTTGAAAATCACTTAATATAAATGTGCAGTTCATTACTAGACTCTGAATTAGGTTCATTTGAGCTCTGTGTTTAGTCTTATGCCAGTATCGTCACACTGTTAGTTTATTATAGCTTTGATAGTTTTGAAATTGGGAAATACAAGTTTTAGAGAACTTCATTCATATTTGTCAAGATTTTTGGGGTTATTTTGATATCCTTGCATTTTCATATGAAATGTAAGATCAGCTTTTGAATTTTTATACAAGTTCCAGGTGGGATTTTGATAGGAATTGTGTTGAATCTGTGGATCGCCTTTTAGGGAGTACTGCTGTTGTACCAATATTAGGTCTTATAGTGCATAAACACAGGGTATTTTTTTTTTTTTTTTTATTAAAGTTGTCTTTAATTTTTTCCAAAAGTGTTTTTTAGTTTTCTTTGTACAGGTTTTATACTTTTTGGTTGAGTTTATTTCTAAGTAATTTAATCTTGCTGCTTCTATTGTAAATATAAATGGAATTTTTTTCTCTTGCATTTGTGATACTTGTTTCTCATTTGTAGAAATAATGTCTGTCTGTGTATTAGTTTTGGATCTTGTAGTTTTACTAAACTCATTTATTAGTTCCAGTAGTGTTTTAGCGGTTTTATTTGTATTTTCTACATACAAGATAATGTCATCTGTGAATAGAGAATTTCACTTTTTCCTTTTTAGTCTGGATATTTTTTATTTCTGTTTCTTTCCTGATCACCCTGGTAGAGGCCTTTAGCACAATTGAGTCTTAAGTTGCAAGAGCTAACTAACATCCTTATCTTGTTTCTGACCTTAGGAGGCAGTAGTTCTTGTACAGTCTGACTTGTTTCAGCTGTTAGAAAATGTCTTTATCTTTGAAGTCTTCTTTTGTTGGATACAAAACATTAGGTTGATTCTTTCATTACTTTATGATGGGTATCAGTCTATTGTTTTCTGACTTAAATTGTTTTTGGTAAATAGTTTTTGGTAAATTGTTGTTTTTCTACCATAACGTGTCATTTTTCCTCTGATGTTTGTAAGATTTTTCTCTTGATCTTTAATTTTTGGCAGCCTCCTCTTTACGTGCCTAGGTATGGCTTTCTGAAAGCCATTGTATTTATTCTTCTTGGTGTTGGCTGAGCTTCTTGGATCTGAGGGTTAAAACTTTCACTTTTGGAATTTTTTTTTTAATTTAAAAAAAAATTTTTTTTAACGTTTATTTATTTTTGAGACAGAGAGAGACAGAGCATGAACAGGGGAGGAGCAGAGAGAGAGGGAGACACAGAATCTGAAACAGGCTCCAGCTGTCAGCACAGAGCGCGACGCGGGGCTCGAACTCACGGACCGTGAGATCATGACCTGAGCCGAAGTCGGGCTTAACCGACCAAGCCACCCAGGCGCCCCAACTTTTGGAATATTTTTGTTCTTTTTTCTCTCCAAATGCTTTCCTTTCTTAATGCCTCTTGAAAAGTGCAATTACTAGTATGTTAGGTCATTTGATGTTGTCCCTCAGATTTTTGACCCCCCCCCCCCCTTTTTTGGTATCCTTCTTTTTTTTTTTTTTAAATATTTATTTATTTTTGAGACAGCACGAGTGGAGGAGGGGTAGTGAGAGTGAGGTAGACACAGAATCTGGAGCAGGCTCCAGGCCCCGAGCTGTCAGCGCAGAGCCCGATGTGGGGGCTCAAACCCACAAACCACAAGATCATGACCTGAGTCAAAATCAAGAGTCAGATGCTTAGCCCACTGTACCATCCAGGCCCCCTTAGGTGATTTGCTTAATAAATTTCAGCTCATTCATGGATTCAGATGTGTTAAGGAAAGGATTGTGCTCCTCTGTGTTAGGAACTTGGAATCTAAGTGCTGGGAGACTGTAGGTTCTCAGTTTTCAGGCCAGCTTCTGCATCACCACTTGTTATTCTGCGGGGGTGGGGGGGGTAGGGGGTGTAGTAATTGGTAGGAATAAGGACTAGTTTTCTGTTTGGGTTTCTCTAGATTCTAGTCTGTCCATTCTCAGGCATTGAAAGTTTGACTAGTTCCTCTGTGTCAGACTAAAGATCCTTTGTCTGTGACTGCTTTTTTTCTTCCTTCACTTTTGCTTCAGGCAATGTAAATGGTACTCAGGGTTGAAAGCAGTAGTAATCTGCAGGTCTCCTAGAGAAGGCTGGTCCCTGTCTAGAATTCAGTTTATTTGCATTTGTGACTGTAGGTCTTCATTGCCTTTGAAGAAGAAGAAAAAGATTTTTTTTTTTAAATTTATCTGGTGTTTTCTAATTGTTAAGACACAAGTGATTATCTTTGTAATCTTCTGCATTCTCACTTGGAAGTGGAAGTCTTCCACTGAAGGATTTTTGAGTAAGGTCAAACAAGATCTTAAGTTGTGCAAGAAATGAATAACTGTACATTGTTGTTATGGTTGCTTTTGTGTATTTGAGATAAATGAAAAATTTTACCAAGGTAAGTGATTCTAATTGGACTAGTGAGTAGTATTAACATGTCCTCAAGATACATTGGTACAATTTATATGCTTTCATTGGTTTATTGGGAGGAGGGGGAAAGTAAAAAGATGATTTTTTTTTTTTGGTGATGAATTATAAACACTGAATTTACCTGGGTCGTATGTACTTGACTTCAGCTACCCTAACCTTTTATTTAGAAAGAGTTAATGGTTGATTCATTACATTGAAAGTGAGTTTTTCTGTTTCAAAGTTGAAAATAACCTGGCAACAACATTGTGAATATACTAAAAAATACTGCTGGCTTGTACATTGTTAAATGGTTAAAATGTTTTTTTTTTTTTTCTTTTTTCTTTAATTTTAAACATTTATTTATTTTTGACAGAGAGAGAGAGACAGAGGATGAGCCAGGGAGGGGCAGAGAGAGAGAGGGAGACACAGAATCCGAAGCAGGCTCAAGGCTCTGAGCCGTTAGCACAGAGCCCGACGCAGGGCTCGAACCAAGATCATGACCTGAGCCGAAGTCGGACGCTCAACTGACTGAGCCACCCAGGCGCCCCTGTTCTATGTTTTTTTAAAAATATTTTATTTTTTAGTAGTCTCTACACCCAACATGAGGCTTGAGCTTACAACCCCAAGATGAAGAGTCACATACTCTACCAGCTGAGCCAGCCATGCTCCCTGTTATGTTTTATGTTTTATGAATTTTATCCCAAAACAAATCAAGCAGTTTGAAAGTACTTCCCTGTTGTTTATTGCAATTCTTTTTTTTTTTTTCCTTTTAAGAGAGATAGTGCCAGTGGAGGGGTAGGGGGGAACAGAGGGAGAGGGAGAGAGTGAGAGAATCTTAAGCAGGCTGCACACCCAGCATGGAGCCTGATGTGGGACTTGATCTAACATCCCTGAGATGATGACATGAGCTGAAATCAGGAGTTGGACGATCAACGGACTGAGCCACCCAGTTGCCCCATGTCGCAATTCCTTTTTTTTTTTTTTTTTAAAGTTTATTTATTTTGAGAGGGAGAGCGTGTGCATGGGCACAAGTAGGGTCAGGGCAGAGAGAGGAGAGGGAATCTCAGGCAGGCTCCTCACTGTCAGCACAGAGCCTGATACTAGGCTTGAACTCAGGAGCCATGAGAATTGTGACCTTTGCTGAAGTCAGATTCTTAAAGTGACTGAACCACCCCAGGTGCCCCCTATATTGCGATTATTTTTTTATTTTTAATTTTATTTTTAGTTTTGAGAGAGAGAGAGAGAGAGAGAGAGAGACTGAGCATGAGTGGGGGAGGGGCAGAGACAGAGGGAGACGCAGAGTCCAAAGCAGGCTCTAGGTTCTGAGGTGTCAGTGCAGATCCCAATGTGAGGCTTGAACCCACAAAATGTGAGATCGTGACCTGAGCCCAAGTTGGATGCTTAACCAACTGAGCCATCCAGCTGCCCCACAGTTCTTTTTTTTTTTTTTTTCAATGTTTGTGTAATTTTGAGAGGGTACACGTGAACGGGGGAGGGGCAGAGAGAGGTGGGGAGACAGAGGATCCAGAGTGGGCTCTGTGCTGAGAGCACAGGGCCCATCCAGTTGGTGGCTCAAACTCATGATAATGGGGCTTGAAATCACGAACTGTGAAATAATGACCTGAGCCGAAACCAAGAGTTGGACGTTTAACGGACTAAGCCACCCAGGCACCCCCCCCCCCCCATATTGCAGTTCTTAATTGTAGTGGACACTGGTTTGCTCTTTATTGTCAGTGGTTAATTGATGTGTCGATTAGTTCTAGAATTTAATTTTGGGTCAGTGCCAGCTGACTTTCAAAATTGAGTGTATTTGAAAAATAAGTGTTATATCTGAGTTTTGATTTAGTGATACTGTACTCATTTTTATATATTTTTTATGAGAAATTGATGAAAATTGTAAAAGTGTGATGGTGGTAAACTGCTTTTGAGAATCTTGTTAAGTTACACTTTTTTTTTTTTTGAAGAATGGCTCATAAAATCTTATGTGTTGCTTGGTTTCCAGTAGTCTTTCTTTTTTACTCCTGAGTCTTACTGATAATGCTTGGTTTCCAGTAGTCTTTCTTTTTTACTCCTGAGTCTTACTGATAATTTTGCCCTTTTTAACCTCCCTCCCCTGTCTCTTCAGTCTTGTTGCCAACAATTTTGAAGACGGCTCCCATGTAACATCACCATTAGACCCGGATGGAAACTTCAATGTTGTTATTAAAGAGGAACCTGTAGATGATTATGAATATGAGCTTGCTGAGTGCCCAGAAGGGGTAACTGTAAAACAAGAAGAGACAGATGAAGAAACAGATGTATACTCAAACAGTGATGATGATCCTATACTAGAGAAACAGCTAAAGAGACACAATAAAATTGATAACCTAGAAGCTGACCATCCGTCTTCTAAATGGCTACCCAATAGCCCATCAGGTGTTGCTCAAGCTAAAATGTTCAAGTTAGACGCTGGAAAGATGCCGGTAGTCTATCTGGAGCCCTGTGCTGTCACTAAAAGCACAGTGAAGATTTCTGAGCTCCCTGATAACATACTTTCCACATCTCGAAAAGATAAATCTTCTATATTGGCAGAATTAGACTATTTGCCTACATACGTTGAAAATTCCAATGAGACTGACTTCTGCTTAGGCAAGGAATCAGAAAATGGTCTTAGAAAACATTCACCAGAACTTGGGGTGGTACAGAAGTATCCCTTACTTAAAGAGCCTCAATGGAAATATCCTGAGATATCGGACAGCACTACCACAGAAAGAATACCTGACAGTTCAAAGAATTCTGCTGGAGACTCATTTTTTGGAAAAGAGGACTTGGGCAGAAGGAGAACAACTGTGCTTAAGATTTCAACAGTCACCAAGGTTGTGAATGCTAATCAGAATACCCCTTCAAATGTCTCCGGAAAAAGAGGAAGGCCACGAAAATTGAAACTTTCTAAGGCAGGGAGACCACCTAAAAATGCAGGAAAGTCTTTACCTTCTACAAAGACCACTCCTATAGGTCCTGGGATTACCTTTCCAGATGTGAAGCCTGATCTGGAAGATGTGGATGGTGTTCTCTTTGTTTCCTTTGAATCAAAGGTAAGATCATTTTCAGCTTTCCTTCTAGGGTCAAATAGTGATTCTTGAATTACATACTAGTTGATAAATAACTCAATCTAGTTCTTTCAAATGCAGCTATTAATGTGAGGGTATATGTGTGCGGAAAGGAGTATCTCGAAAATGTTCGGTTTTATTACAAGGCACCACTTAAGATATTTGTTTGAATGGACTTAAATAATTATGTATACTTAGATCTCAGTTTTTAATTTTTATACTGTGTTTAGCCGGAGTTTAAAAAATCATTGGATCCTTGTGGCATTTACATTATCATGGACTTTAAAAAAGCATAAATACATGAAAAGTTGACTAAATGTTTTGGGATACCCCATCCTCTGATACTCATCAATAACAGAGTACCCCTGGAGAACTAAATGTGGTCTTATAAATACTGTTGTCTCACACATGGATAGTTTCTTTATTTTACTCCCAACTCTTCAACTAGATTATTTTTCTTTTAGGTCTTTTTAGGAGCCTGGTATTTCAAAATTGGCTTACAGAGATGTTGAATTCTCTTGAGCTGGTCTTTTCCTCTTTCCTTGTTAATTGCTGAGTATGCAATATATATAAACTGTAGGAAATCAGTATGTAAATTGGCATAAATGTCATTTTATGTCAGCTGAGCATATTCAGAGTTTTTGACTTCTTTTTTTCCTTCTGATCATTTAAGTGCTGTTAGTATAGAACATTTAGAAAATACCAGAAATATCAAAAAACATTCCTGGTTTACTTTTAAACTTTTAGAAATGATATGAACTTTTTTCTTATTTTAAATACAGGAAGCTCTTGATATTCATGCAGTTGATGGCACAACTGAAGAACCCTGTAGTCTTCAGGCATCAACCACAAATGATCCAGGTATATATAATAGTATAAAAGGAGAGATACTTCCGATTTGGCTCTAGAAATGAAAGATAAAATGTTAGTTTTTCTTTAATATATAGTAGCTTATGTCATTGTTTGTTTTCTGAGTAGGTTGCAGAGCAAGAATTTCCCAGTTGGAAAAGGAATTGATAGAAGATTTGAAGGCCTTGCGGCACAAGCAGGTGATACATCCTGGTCTTCAAGAAGGTAATATTGTCTAAAAAAATATACAAGCCAATTTTCAATTTTGTTCTCTCCTTTCTCTCTCTTTCCCTTTTCTCCTTCCCCCTTTTCCCTGTTTTTACTCCTCTCCCCCCATCCTTAATTTCATTTCTTTTAGTGCCTCTCTCAGCTTGTGTATTTCTCTGATTCTTACTCTTAAGAACATGTCAATATGCTTTTTATCCTAACAAAAATCTTTCCAACTCTGAAGATACTGTCTGTGAAGCATATAATATCTTATGCATGTAAAAAATGTATCATAGTAAGAAAGTGTTTTCTTTTCTCTATCTTACAACTCCATATTTTCTTCCCTCATTCTCATTTGTAAATTTTAGTTGTTTTTGCTTATGTGTGTTTTCTTTTGAGGGCAGGGTTCTACTTATATACTTAGTAATATGTTTAAGTGTGTAAATAGAATACTTTCTCATTGTGTGGCTGTAAACATATTTTGTGTATTTTATGTACTGCTTGGGACTTTAAAAATTTTACTGTTTTATTGTAATAAATTGTCTTGGCTTTTATTATGTTGCTTAGTCCTGTATTAAAAAAAAAATTTTTTTAATGTTTATTCATTTTTGAGAGAGGGAGAGACAGAGTGCAAGCTGGGGAGGGGCAGAGAGAGAGAGGGAGACACAGAATCCAAAGCAGGCTCCAGGCTCCGAGCTGTCCACACAGAGCCCGACGCGGGACTCGAACTCACGAACCATGAGATCATGACCTGAGCCGAAGTCAGATGCTCAACCAACTGAGCCACCCAGGCGCCCCTTAATCCTGTATTTTAAGAATGAAATCTACTACGGTAATCCCTCTCGCCCCTCTTATGTGCAGTCTCTCTTTCCATGGTTTCACATATTAGAAGCAGATGATCCTCCTTCTGATGTATCGTCAGAAGGTCATTAGTAACCTAATGTTGTGGTACAGCACTTACCTTATTCACCTCACTTCATCACAATTTATCATCAAACATCATCACAAGAAGAATGTTGAGCACAGTGTATTTTGAAAAAGACCACATTCACATAACTTTTATTCGAGTTTATTGTTATAATTGTTCTATTTTATTGTTGTTTTCTCTTACTGTCCCTAATTTATAAATTAAACTTTATCATAAATATGTATGTATAGGAAAAAACATTGTGTATGTATGTGTGGGTAGGGTTTAGTACTATCCGTGGTTTCAGGCATCCACTGGGGGTCTTAGAATGCATCCCCTGTGGATTAGGAGGGACTACTGTGTATTTATTACCATCATAGTAACTCTGACTTTCCATTTACACTGTAAATGAAAGATTGTAAGCCATGCCTCAATTTTTTAGCTTGTTGTATATCTGATTTTAGGTGTGCTTCTTGGAGTAGTTTATTCAGTTTTTGACTATTAGTTTTCCTTTCAAAGGAGCGTCTAGTTGTTTTACATTATATAGCACATCATTTATATGAGAGTCTAAGCATTATATGGTAACAAAATGATTTATGAAATGATCATTCAATTTGTCAATTAGCTCATAATACTTGAAAAACTTCTGCTTTAATATGAGACTCCTTGTGACAGTGTGATCTTAAGGTGTGCAAATCTCAATCCAAGTGATAAAGACTAGGTACAATGGATTTTTAATCGACAGTTACAGTCAAATAGTCTTACTGGTAAATAGCATTTATTATAATTTATTGTCAGCTTTCATATTTTTTTTTAAAGTTTATTTACTGATTTTGAGAGAGGCAGAGAATGCAAGCAGGGGAGGGGCAAAGAGAGAGAGGGGGACAGAGGATCCGAAGTGGGGTATATGCTGACAGCAGAGTTGCAGGGCTCAAACCCATGAACTGTGAGATCATGACCTGAGCCAAAGTCTGCTTAACTAACTAAGCTACCCAGGCCATCCCTGTTGTCAGTTTTCATTTCTGCTGTTATATTTAATATTCTTAATCTCTGTCAGTTAATTTATCTTTTATCTTTTTTCTTCCTTCTACTTGGATTTTTTTTTTTTTTTTATTGTTGTTATGTACTCTGATAATGTATAAATACCTGTCAACCTTACCTTTGTTTTAGTCTTAGTGCTAGAGGTAAGTATATTCAGTGCTACCTGCTGGTCTTTTTGCTTTGGTTTGTTTGCCTATTAATTCCTGGCTGGTTAAGATTTGAGTTTGTTTTTTCCTTCCCTTACATGCATTGTAGTCAAATCTAACGTTTTCTTCTTGGTGTTGGGGGTTCAGAGTCAAATGCTCCTGGAAACTAAGCAGGTTACCCAAATGAAAGAAGCCTCATTTTGTGGATGAGGTTGGACTGTGGCAGTCTAGAGCACAGGTGCCTCTTTTTTTTTTTTTTTTTTTGTTAATAATTTTTTAATATTTATTTATTTGTGAGAGAGAGACAGAGTGTGAGCTGGGGGGGGGGGGGGGTGGTGGTGGTGGTGGTGCGGGGTCGGCCAGAGAGAGGGAGACACAGACTCTGAAGCAGGCTCCAGGCTCTCAGCTGTCAGCACAGCCCGACACGGGGCTCGAACTCACGAACCGTGAGATCATGACCTGAGCAGAAGTCAGATGCTTTAACCGACTGAGTCACCCAGGTGCCCCACAGGTGCCTCTTCTAAAGGGGCAGTCCCATCTGTAGATTTTTGTCACATGGGAAGGTTGGCCCATTGTTTTCAGAATTTGTCATTGTTCAGTAGACTGAAATCAGCATATTTGTATAATGATGCTCAATTTCTAAATGGTAGAAGCTGATACTAGATTTTTTTTTTTTACTAGTTAAAAACATTTTTAAGTTTATTTGAGAGAGCGCAAGTGCGAGAGAGAGTGGGGAAGGAGCAGACAGGGAGAGAGGACATCCCAGGTAGTCTCTGCACTGTCCCCACAGAGACTGATTTGGGTCTCCATCCCACAGACTGTGAAATCATGACTTGAGTTGAAATCAAGGGTGGGACATGTAACCAACTGAGCCACCCAGGCACCCCTCAAGTGTATTCTTAGTTTCATTTTTTTTTTAAACCATTAAATCTGTAATCTATATGGTACAATTCATAAGGTGTGAGATAGAGCTCTATTTCGGATTTTTTTTCTCTATTTTATTTTGGCAGATATCCCTGATTCCTCATCCTTTGCTTCTTAAGACTTAGAATTTCAGAATAACTTCCGTTGGCTAAGTATTTGTAGTAACTGAGTGATGATGCCAACTCCAGGTCCCTTTAAGGTCCCTTTCTAAAAATTGATGATTCAAATAATTTGTTAAGTTTCAATTAAATAATGTCATATTTCTTTGCTTTTCTAGTAACTGTGGAGTTTCATTATTTAAGAATTTATTTATTTTTTGAGAGAAAATGTGCGTATGAACAGAGGAGAGGGAGAAAGAATCTTAAGCAGGCTTCATGCTGAGCATGCAGCCTGATGCCGGCTTGATCTCAGGGCCCTGAGAGCACGACCTGAGCCAAAATCAAGAGTGGATGCTCAACTAACTGAGCCATCCAGGGGCCCTTCATTACTTGTTATAACAAAAGGACTTAAAAAATCTTTCTGAGCTGAAAACTTGAAAAACTTTTGAGCTTGCTTTGAAGTTGTGGAAAACATATTAAGCCTGAGAAGGTGTTACCGTTTTTGGTGTTAGTTTTGTTGCTGAAATAAGAGTCTTAATTTTGTTTTCCACAGAACTATATTTTTTGTCTCTACTATCTTCACTACATCCAAATTGATTTATTTTTTGTCAAACTGAAATTATCATCAGTTTTTGACCTTTAAAAGTACTTTTTGTAGAAGCATTTCTCATTCATTCTGCCAAGTCAGTTTTATGTCAATTTAATAGTTTTAAAATTTTAGGTAAGTTTTATATTTGTAGAAAAATTAGGAACATAGGAGTTTCCATATACTGTTCATTCAGTTTTCCTTATTGTTAACATTTAACATTAGTATAGTGCATTTGTTACAGTTAGTGAAATGGTATTGATATATTATTATTAACCGAGGTCCATACTTCATATGGATTTCCTTACATTTTTGGTCCAGGATTCCATCTAGGAAATCTCTTTCAGTCCTCATGTCACCTCAGAATCTTGGCTGGGACAGTATTCAGATTTTCTTTGTTTTTAATGTCCTTGACAATTTTGAGGAGTACTGGTCAAATATTTTGGAGCATGTCCTTCCATTGAGATTCATCTGAATTTTTTTCATGGTTAGACTGAGGTTATGTGTTCATAAGAGGAAGATCACAGAGGTGAAGTGCCATTCTCATCCCATCATATCAAGGGTACATTTTATCAACATGATTTATCATTGACCTTTCCATTGACCGACCTTTGGAAGGAAGTCACTGGGAAGCCCATATTTAATGAGTGGGGAATGATGTTCCACTTCCTTTTTTTTTTTTTTTTTTTTTTTTTTTAAAGTTTATTTATTTTGAGAGAGCTAGAGAAAGAAGGCAAGTGGGGGGAGGGGCAGAGCATTCCAAGCAGGCTCCATTCTTCAGTGCAGAGGCAGATGCTGGGTTCAAGCTCAGGAACCATGAGATCATAACCTGTGCTGAAATCAAGAATTGGATGCTTAATCTACTGAGCCACCCAGGTGCCCCATATTCTACTTTTTGAGGGTGGAGTATGTGGATAAATTATTTGGAATTCCTCTGCCCCAGAGATTTATCTTTTTTGTCCAATTTAAAAAAAGTTTTTATTTCCAGTTAACATCCTTTGTTATATTAGTTTCAAGTGTACAACTTTTATTTATTTATTTAAACTTTTTTAAAGTTTGTTTATTTTGAGAGAGAGAGAGCACAAGCTGGAGAGAGAGGGGAGAGAGGATCCCAAGCCGACTCTGTGCTATCAGTGTCAAGTCCGACATGGGGCTTGAACCCACGAACTGTTAGGTAATGACCTGAACCAAATTCAAAATCAGACATTTAACTGACTGAGCCACCCAGGTGCCCCCAAGTGGCCAATTTAGTGATTCTGCAATACCATACATCATCCAATGCATTGTACAAGTACACACGGTAATCGCTATCACCTATTTAATTCACCCCCTCCAACCCCCTCCTCTCTGGTGACCAGTTCTTTATACTTAAGAGTCTGCTTAAATTCTCTTTCTCTCTCTCTTTTTCCCTTTGCTCAATTGTTTTGTTTCTTAAATTCCACATACGAGTGAAAATATATGGTATTTGTTATTCTCTGACTGACTTACTTTGCTTAGCATTATACTCTAGCTCCATCCATGTTGTTGCAACCTGTTTATCATATCAATATTAATTTTTGCCAGTTATAATGTTAAATTCCTTTATGGTAGTCTTTCTAGAGCTCTGTGACTCTCGATTTTAGTTAAAAATACATTCTTAGTGTAGTGTTAATTAATGGTTAATTGGAGTTTTTCTTTTGTATATATCTGCCTTTTTTTAAGTTTAGTTTTGAGAGAGACAGAGAGAGGAAGTGTAGGGCAGGGGAGGACAGAGAGAGAGGGAGAGAGCAAATCGCAAGCAGCTGACAGTTTGGAGCCTGATGTGGAACTCGAACTCAGGAACCATGAGGTCATGACTTCAGCTGAAATCAAGAGTTGAATGGTTAACCAACTGAGCTCCCCAGGCTCCCCTCTATATCTGCTTTTCTTTTCTGTGTTGTTTAGTTATGTAGGAGTTAATTCCTCTTGAGTGTGTTTTTGTGGGTACTTTATATTTTAGTCGGTTTAGCTGGGACAGGCTTTTTTTTTTCTTTTTAAACTACAGTTTACCCTAAGGTGACTGCCTTTGAACCTAAAATGTAGCTTTTTTTTTTTCAATTCTGTCTTTATGAGTCTTTTTTTGTAATGGTGTGATAATATGTTTTTAAGAAGTAGCTCCTAATCTGGTGAAAAAGCAAAAACATTTAGGGGTATAATTTAGTTTAAAATGCCATATGTGGTGGGGCGCCTGGGTGGCTCAGTCGGTTAAGCGTCCGACTTCGGCTCAGGTCACGATCTCACGGTCCGTGGGTTCGAGCCCCGCATCGGGCTCTGTGCTGACAGCTCAGAGCCTGGAGCCTGTTTCAGATTCTGTGTCTCCTTCTCTCTGTGACCCTCCCCCGTTCATGCTCTGTCTCTCTCTGTCTCAAAAATAAATAAACGTTAAAAAAAAAAAAATTTAAAATGCCGTATGTGGAAAGAATTTTATGCTTTTTTTGAGATATGCTTTCTGTGAATTATTTAGGTATCTTATGTTATGCAATGTAATCTTATAGGAAACCAACTAAGTCTATAGGTCTCATGTATGTGTTAATTGGGGAAGGATTTTCTTGCAGGACAAACATTTCAGGATAGTATAGATAAGCTAAATTGGGAATTACTTTGAACATTGTCTCTGTGCCATTGACTTCTCTACTTTTATGACTAAAAATCGATTCGTTTATTATTTATTTATTTATTTTTAATGTTTATTTTTGAGAGAGACAAAGCACGAGTGGGGAAGGGGCAGAGGGAGTGGGAGACACAGAATCCAAAGCAGGCTCCAGGCTCTAGGCTCGAACTCACAAACCGTGAGATCATGACCTGAGCTGAAGTTGGACACTTCACCTACTGAGCCACCCAGGTGCCTCTGATACGCATATTTAAAATAGGTGTGCACTTTTTGTGGTTTTTAAGTCTTGCTGTCTCTTTTGGGGGTAGGTGGAAGTTTAAGATACAAGTAAACACAGACAAGAAAAGAGGAAAAACAGTTTCTAAATTTGATTGTGTGGGTCTAGATTTTGCATGTCTACCTACTTGGTTGTGTGGGTACATTTTTTAGCAACTTAATTCCTTTCTTTTTACCATCAATGTAGGCAGCTGTTCTGGCTTCCCCCCCCCCCCCCCCCAATAATAATGAGTATTTTTCTCTTCTCAAAGCACTGGGGTATCTCATTTCATCCATTTTTAGGATTCAGTTCTCATTTGAATTTCTGGCAGTGTCTTGCTCTTTGGTTCCACTCTGCTGTCCCATCCCACCTTTCCTAGTTAATTCTACTTATTCTAACCTAAGTGTTAAACCTTGTGTAAAATTTTACTGTATTCCCTTGGGCTTTTTAAATGCCATTTCTTTTTACTTACCTCTCTTAGGACTTATTTACCCTATTTTAACTACTAATGAGTCCATTGGGAGAATGACACTTAAAGCTCTTTGAATTTTGGGAAATGTCTTTTATCTCTATTACCATTTGTATTACAGAGTATTTCATAGAAAAGGTGCAGTAAATACTTAAAACATAAAACCCAGTGTGGTGAATTGATATTTTACTGATGAGGAAGCAAAAGCTAAGAGAAATTTAGCCCAAACACAAGATTAGAAACCAGTTGTTTTGACTCCTATTCTTATTTCTCCCTGATTTGTTAGAAACATGAAGAAAGAATATTTTATTTTTTAATTTTTATTTCTTTTATTTTTTTTTTTAGAGAGAGAGAGCACTCGAGAGTGAGAGAGAGGGAGAGAAAGAGATAATCTTAAGGAGGCTCCATGCTCATTGCAGAGCCAGATGTGGGGCATGAGTCCCTGACCCCAGGATAATGACCTGAGCTGAAATCGAGAGTTGGATGCTCAACCAACTGATCCACCCAGGGTGCCCCTATTTTAAGTTTTTTTTGTTCTTTTTCTTTTTTTAACGTTTGTTTATTTTTGAGAGAGTGCGAGTGAGGGAGGGGCAGAGAGAGAGAGAGAGGGACACACAGAATCCAAAGTAGGCTTTAGGCTCTGAGCTGTCAGCACAGAGCCCGATACGGGACTCAAACCCACTAACTGTGAGATCATGACCTGAACTGAAGTCAGACACTTAACTAATTGAGCCACCCGCGTGCCCCTAAAGATTGTATTTTTTTTTATTTTTATTATTTTTTTTTTTTTAAATTTTTTTTTTTAACGTTTATTTATTTTTGAGACAGAGAGAGACAGAGCACGAACGGGGGAGGGTCAGAGAGAGGGAGACACAGAATCTGAAACAGGCTCCAGGCTCTGAGCACTCAGCACAGAGCCTGACGCGGGGCTCGAACTCACGGACTGCGAGATCGTGACCTGAGCCGAAGTCGGACGCTCAACCGACTGAGCCACCCAGGCGCCCCTAAAGATTGTATTTTTAAACAATCTCTCTACCCAGTGGGACTCGAACTCATAAACCTGAGATCAGGTGTTGCACAGTCCACCAACTGAGCCAATCAGGTGCCTCTGGAAAGAATATTTTATTAAAAAAATTTTTTTTTTATATTTATTTTAGAGAGAGAGAGAAGGGCAGACAGAGTGCGAGCAGGGGAGGAGCAGAAAAAAAAGAGGGAGACAGAATCTGAAGCAGGCTCCAGGCTCTGAGCTGTCAGCACAGATGTGGGGCTTGAACTCACTAACCATGAGATCATGACCTGAGCCAAAGTCAGACACTTAACCGACTTGAGCCCCCCAGGGACCCTGGAAAGCATATTTTATTGATGTTAATGTTATCATGTCAAGTGATTAAACTAAAACAACAACTATTAATTTTAAAGAACTGGACTTATAAACTAAAACAGAATCGCGATCTAGCAATCTTCTGTTCAGATAAGTTCTGTGTGGAGGATACCCAAGTTGCCATAAGAATTTGTGGCTCATAACCTATCTAATGCCTTCACCTTTTAGGGGACCAGTAATATGTAAGCCTTTTGGAAACCTGTACCTATGATTTAAAAAAATCTTTTTAGGGATGCCTGGGTGGCTCAGTCAGCTAAGTGACTGACTTCGGCTCAGGTCATGATCTCGTAGTTCGTGAATGTGAGTCCCACATCGGGCTCTGTACTGACAGCTCAGAGCCTGGAGCTTGCTGAGATTCTGTGTCTCCCTCTCTCTCCTCCTCCCCCACTCACACTCTGTGTCTCTCTCTCAAAAATGAATAAATATTAAAAAAAAAAAAGTAAAAAAAATTTTTAAAATTCTGTTTATTTTGAGAGATAGAGAAAACACTCGTGTGTGAGAGGGGAAGGCATACATAGAAAGGGAGAGAGAGAATCCCAATCAGGTCCTGTGCTGTCAGCGTAGAGCCCAGCATAGAGCTTGATCTTAGGAACTGTGATATTGTTCATGATGTGAGTCGAAATCAAGAGTCCGATGCTTAACCTGAGCCACACAGGTGCCCCTGTACCATCACTTTTTTAATGGCTATTACTACAATACAATACTACAATACTTAATACTTTGAACTACTTCAGTTTTGTTAGCATTTAAGGTAAACACTTTTCTGCACAATAATATAAAGCCAATAATTCACAAATGAGGAAATCCAAATTAGAAGATTGTCACTAGTAATGGAAGAGTACATATTTAAGAATAATAGGATATAAATTTAAAGCAAAAGATTGGAACAAGTTTTTTTAAGTCCACTGATATCAAATGTTGTAGAGAAACGATCAGCAAGAGTTCTCATGCACTACTTACTGGAAGGCGTGTAAATTGAAAGTAATTTGGCATTATCTAGTACACAAGTTCCTAACCTAGTGCATTTTGGCACATGGTTATCTATGATTTATGACAGATAATATGTTCTTGAAATAGTGATCTCAGAATGGCCAGGCATGACCAAGGGTAATTAATAACTATAGAGCTAGTTGCCTCCAGCTACAAGCATCCCAAGGTTTATCCCAGTTTGTATAATTATCATTTTCTTATGTGCCATTACACCAGAAGGATTCAGAAGAAGTGTATCATTAAACTTCTTAGCAGTAAAGATCAGACTCCACTCTGCAGATGAAATAGATGAATTTATTAAGAAGTGTCAGATGATTTACAGAATCTTCTGAAAGGCCAGAGAAACAGACCCTAGGACTGTGCAATCAGGAAAAATGCTCACAGTACATTTGCAGACTGCTCATACAGGCAGTCCCACAACAATGGACAATCACCACCATTTCAGTATAGACACGGAACACAGTATACTTATAACTAGGACCTTGGTTACTTTTACCTCTAAAAATCCTTGGCCAGAGGCACCTGGGTGGCGCATTTGGTTAGGCGTCTGACTCTTGATCTCAGCTTGGGTCATGATCTCAAGGTTTGTGAGTTCGAGCCTTGCATCGGGCTCTGCACTGAGGGTGCAGAGCCTGCTTAGGATTCTGTCTCTCTCTCTCTCTGCTCCTTCTTCTTGGTACTCTCTCTCTCTCTTTCAAAAAACAAGCTTAAAAATTCTTGGGCAAACACTGTTGCCCTCATTTACACAATTCTGCAGAGTATCTCTTCATGGTGTTCTCTCCTAAATTGAGGTCTTTCATGGGAACACCTGATTGGCAAAACCTGGGTTACATGACTGCATGCAAACTGCAAGGGAAGTTGTAAAGTGAGTTTTTTAAAATACCTGCCTTGAAGAGGTTGGAGTTAATGGGTAAAACTATCTGCTAGAGGAAGGGTATTCAAAATATTTTGGGCAGCCACAAATATGTTGAGCACTCACAACATTCAATACAATTGATAGATAAACAGACCCCATTATATAGCAATTCCATTCCTGGGCAAATGCCACAAGGAAAAGCTAAATGCATTAGGGAAGGTCTCACACATGTTCACTTGTACACAATGTATAATTACACTGTAAAGCATTGTTTGTAATTTTTTTGTTTTTGAGAGAGGGAGAGAGGGTACAAGTGAGGAAGAGTCTGAGAGAGAGGGAGAGAGAGAGAAGCGGGGCCCACCTGTAGTGGGGCCTGAGCTCACCCGATGCCAGACTTGAACTCATGAATTGTGAGATCATGTCCAAAGTCAAGTCAGATGATTAACTGACTGAGCCATCCAGGTGCCCAGTAATATAATTGTTAAAAGTAGGAAATAAATAGATGAAGGGGTGTGTGAGTTACAGACTTCCAGTTATGGAATGTGTAAGTTATGGGGATGAAAAGTACAGCATAAGAAATACAGTCAGTGGTATTGTAACATTGTCAACTATACTCTAATAAAAAAATAGGCAGCAACCTAATTCTCATCTCCAGTAGAGTGATGAATAAATTAGGAGTACTATATATTCATAATCTGGAGTAGTGTACAGCACTGAAAATAAATGATCTAGAGATAAAGCTGTCAACATGGACAAATCTCAGATCTAATATGTTAAGCAGATAAACCCCACAAAATTATAAAAGGATATGCTAAATAAATACTTTCCCAAAAGATTGCCTCTTAAGTAACCACAAATAAGCCATAATATTTATAGGCTCAGTTAACCATTAGTATCATTGATAATAAGGGGATTTGCAGCCATAATTCAGGCCAGAAGCTTAGTAAATGGCCAATTTGTGTTAAAGGCCCTAGAAAGTCTCTGGATCACAAAGGATTAAAGCACAAATGATCTTAATTTTACTGTGTTTATGTATTAGTTATCTATTATTGCTTAACACATTGCCATAAAGTTAGCACACATACTGTCTCAGTTTCTTTAGGTTGGGGGTTTGGCATGGCTTAACTGGGTCCACTGCTTCCTGTCTCACAAGGCCTTAATTGAGATGTTAGGTCTGGTTTCTCATCAGAGGCTTGACTGGGGATGGATCTACTTTCATTTTCTGTCAGGTTGTTGGCAGAATTTATATCATTGCAGTTTTAGTAACATGCACTCATATTATCACATACACACTAATCACACACATCCTATCCTTTTGGCCACATTCCGCCTATTAGAAATAAAGCCCAGGCCCTACCCACACTCAAGGGAAGAGAGGAAAGGATTACACAAATGTGTAATACCAGGAGGTGAGGATCATGGGTCGCCTTAAAGCCTGTCTGCCACTTTTTGTTTTTATTTCATTTCTGCTCTTCCCTCTCTCCCTGTATCTCTAGTAATATCCCCTCTCTCCACCCCAAAAGTTAAAAAGAAACAAAACCAAAACCAACCAGTGTGATTTGTGCTTCTTTTTTCTTGTAGTGGGCTTAAAATTGAATTCAGTGGATCCGACAATGAGCATTGATCTTAAATACTTGGGAGTACAGCTGCCTTTGGCTCCAGCCACTAGCTTTCCTTTCTGGAACCTTACAGGAACCAACCCTGCTTCTCCTGGTGAGTGTGTAACATTTGTAAAGTCATCTTTTGATATATATAAAAAACTACCTTTGTTTAGAGACATGTAGGATGATATTATTAATGTTTATTTTGAGAGAGAGAGTGTGTGTACCTCTAGGATGATATTCTAAATCTTTTACCTAGTGGCGTAGTCTTAATGGTTTGTACATTTCAGATTAAGTCTTAGTGAATAATTCGGGGCACCTGGGTGGCTCAGTTGGTTAAGCATCCAGCTCGATTTCAGCTCAAGTGATATCACTGTTCGTGAGTTCAAGACCCACACTGCGCAGAGCCTGCTTGAGATTCTCTCTCTCCTCTGTCTCTGCCTCTACTGCACTTACACTTTCTCTCTCAAAATAAATTTAAAAATAGCCTTAGTAACTAATAGATATTAAATATTGGTTGGTTTGAATTTTGGTCATTTTTTTTTTACTTTTTCTTTTATAGATGCTGGATTTCCCTTTGTTTCTAGGACAGGGAAGACCAATGACTTCACCAAAATCAAGGGATGGAGAGGAAAGTTCCATAGTGCTTCTGCATCTAGGAATGAAGGTAATCAGCTTTTTAAAAAAATTGCAAATATGTTCTGAAACATGTGGCCAAAGCATTGTGTTAAAAGTAAGTCATGGTTGTTTTTCGTCCTCTCTTCTTTACATGCTTCAGATAAACTGAAAATAATTGTCTTGCTGATTTCTGTTCCTTCCCATGTTCCATATCCCTAGCCATGTCAGGCTTAAATAATCCCTGTACCCTTTTTAAACTGATAAGAACAGAAACTACACTTGATCTTAGCCAAAAGGCCGAGAAGCCATTCCCCTGTACCCTTTTTAAATTGCATTTCCTTTCTGTAACTCCTGCAGTTCTAGTAAGTATCATTCTCAAGTATTATTTCATAACTGTGTACTTAAGAGCTGTAGAGTGATTCCTTAAAACATTACATTTCCAAGTAAATTTCTAATCCAAACATTTTGACTATATGCGTATTGATCTTTTTTAGTGCTTTTCCCACTGCTCTTACTTGCAGTTTACATTCTAACCAAATAAATTTACCCTGTGTCCAAAATAGTTTTCTCATCTTTGAATTCTTGTACATTGTTACAATAATATAATGCTTGTCTGTCTACTACACTTGCAGGTACTGCAATCTGTTAATCTGTTAATCTCTTGGTGTTCTGTTGAGGTTTGATTTACATACATTTTTTGCTCTTATATTTTTACTTAAGTGTGATTTCTCTCAAGGTTATAAATTGTCAAAGGTTGTAGACTCTTACCTTTCAGTTAATTATTACTATTGTTAGCATTTCACAAAAATTAATGATAAATATATGCAATGAGGTAATTTTAGGTAACAGATTTTAATGTAATTAATGTATGATTCAATCTCTTCACTTGGTTTTATATTTTTTTCTTCCTTCTAAGGAAGATTCAGTGGCTTGTAACTTAATGCTCTCAGCCTTTTTAAGTGTATTTTCCTAGAGATCTAAAGATTGGCCCGATTTTAAGTATCTGCATCTCTTTATTTCTAGGTGGAAATTCAGAGGGTCCCCTGAAAAACCGTTCTGCTTTCTGCAGTGATAAGCTCGATGAGTACTTGGAAAATGAAGGCAAACTGATGGAAACAAGCATGGGTTTCTCTTCTAATGCTCCCACATCTCCTGTGGTATACCAGCTTCCCACCAAGAGTACCAGCTATGTACGAACACTTGACAGCGTACTAAAGAAGCAATCTACTGTTTCCCCTTCTACCTCCTATTCTTTGAAGCCTCATTCTTTGCCCCCTGCCTCTCGAAAGACAAAGTCTCAAAACAAACAGGCAACTTTCAGTGGCCGAACTAAATCATCTTATAAATCCATTTTACCATACCCTGTTTCACCAAAGCAGAAACATGCTTATATGATTCCAGGAGATAAGGCTGCCAAGAATTCTTCAAGTACTATCTCAGAAAATCAGGTGAATAACTTTGTTGTGCCAACTTTAGATGAAAATACATTTCCAAAGCAGATTAGTTTGCGGCAGGCACATCAGCAGCAGCAGCAACAACAGGGAACTCGCCCTGCAGGCTTGTCTAAATCTCAAGTGAAGCTAATGGACCTGGAAGACTGTGCACTTTGGGAAGGAAAACCAAGGACCTATATCACTGAAGAGCGAGCAGATGTATCCTTAACAACTCTACTTACTGCTCAAGTAAGTATCTGTTGTTTCCCAGAAGCATATTAGTTTATGGTTGGAAAAATTACGTTAGTGTGGGGCAATGGGGCTGGGCTTTATGGCAGGAGGATCAGCATTTAGTTACCTTAGTGATAAATAAGGAGATTCTGTTGTCTTCCATATTTGTTATTCTTTCTAACTAGACACCCCAGTGTAGATCTCCTCCTGCCAGTAGAGGGAGACAGTACATTCGTATTTTTGGATGATGTGTGTCTCCTATATAAAGTCATCTGGCCATTCTGAAAGTCTCTAATTTCATATTCTAGCATGTGGGCAAGTACAGTTGCTTATCGTGTTAGAACAGCTTTGAAAGTTCTCCTTAAAACATACTACATTTCAGAAAATTAAAAAATATTCTAAACCTATGGAGAAAAAGCTTTTATAAAAGTTTTATAAAATTTTATATTAAGACTTTTTCACTTATTATTGATTCACTTATTTTAGAAGCCTCTGGTGCATGTGAAATGGTACAATAGCAAGTGACTATTTTTTTGTCATGAAATTTGTGTACCTTACCTTTCATTTTTAAATTCTGTGACTAAATTCCTGACCTGAAGATCATCAGATGTTGGGATTGAATACACAATGTGCCCTTTATTATTAATCATTTTTAAAGACAGTTGTGCACATATTATTCTATTCATTTTTGATTAGTTACTAAAAAGCACATGTCAGCAAACTATTTCCTTAAAGGGCCAGGGAGTAAATATTTTAGGTTTTGTAGGCCATACACACTCTGTTGCAGTTACTCGACTCTGTGCTGCTGTTATGCTGTAAACATTATGTGTTTCAGTGAAACTTTATTTATGAAACAGGCCAGATTTGCCTGTGGGTCTTGTCAACCTCTGCCTTAGAATATTATGTGTAATTTCTATTGAGAATAAATTCATCATTGTTGATATTTTGGCTCATAATTGATTAAAATATTCTCTTGTCTCTGCTATGCATTAAAATGGGAGATTGTACGCAGTTCGTGAGTTCAAGCCCCGCGTCGGGCTCTGTGCTGACAGCTCAGCCTGGAGCCTGTTTTGGATTCTGTGTCTCCCTCTCTCTCTGCCCCTCCCCTGTTCATGCTCTGTCTGTCTCTGTCTCAAAAATAAATAAACGTTAAAAAAAAAAAAATTAAAATGGGAGATTGTTCAGAGTCCTGGTTACATTCATGTTTTGTCCTTTAAATCTACTGCTAATCTTGTGCCATTAATACTGAGTATTCAGAGTCTGAAAAGACAGACCAATATATGACTTGTAAGCTGTTGGTGGTATGGGAGCATGATTTAATCAGTTTACAATTTTCTGTTTTAACTTTAGGCATCTCTCAAAACTAAACCCATCCACACAATCATAAGGAAACGAGCCCCTCCATGCAACAATGACTTCTGTCGATTGGGTTGCGTGTGTTCCAGCCTAGCTTTGGAGAAGCGCCAGCCTGCTCACTGCCGCCGACCAGACTGCATGTTCGGATGCACTTGTTTGAAAAGAAAAGTTGTACTTGTTAAAGGAGGATCCAAATCTAAGCATTTCCAGAGGAAGGCTGCTCATCGTGATCCAGTATTTTATGATGCTTTGGGAGAGGAACAAAGAGAAGAAAGAGAAGAGGGAGTCAGGGAGGAGGAAGAACAATTAAAAGAGAAAAAGAGGAGAAAGAAGCTGGAATACAGTGAGTATTAATTGAGAATTAAAACTATAGTTTCATTTTTTAGAAAAGGTTGGTTATTTATTTCAAATGATACTGTTACTTTAATCCTTTAATCTGTGATCTAGTAAGAATTTTGAGAAATTCTCATCCTTAAATGTTCTTTCTTTGTGGCTTATATGATAACATAAACACACATGGACACAGACACACACCTTTCTTAAATATAATTTCTTAAATACAATTTTTCTTTTGTGGATAGGTTTTTTGTGCTAAATTTGAATCATTCTCTCATTTGGACTTCAGAATGCCTTTAAGTTTCACCCGTTATTGTGTTTCCCTTCTCTTCCCATGTTCTTTCAATATACAGGTGATCAGTATAATACATAATTTTCTCTCCATTCCCCCCCCACCCCAGCTTTTATTGAGGTATAATTGACAAGTACAATTGCATGTACTTAAAGTGTACAACATGAAAGTTTGCACATGTATACTTTGTGAGATGATTACCACAATGAAGTCAACTAACACATCTCATTATTTTCTAAAAGAAGAAATTTGCAAGAAGACTCTGGTCCTTGTTGGAGCTATTCACCATGTGATAGGAGTTTTGGGGATAGGAGAAAGGCATAATTGAGTTCAAAGCATTACATACTATTTTGAAATGCTGATTTTTCCTTTTTCATAAAATATGTAGACCCACCAAGTTACATATTATACCATCCTTGATTTTTTCCTTTCTCCTGTATTTTTTTGTCCAAATATATTGAATATAAGTTTGCCATGTAATCGAAAATTTTTTTGCTTGCTTGCTTGTTTGTTCATTTATTTATTGGAGAGCATGAGTCGGGGAGGGGCAGAGAGGGGGTCAGAGGATCCGAAGTGGGCTCTGTGCTGAAAGGCTGACCCCAGTGAGCCTACTGTGAGGCTTGAACTCTTGAACCACTAGATCATGAGCCGAAGTCAGATGCTCAACTGACTGAGCCACCCAGGTGCCCCGAAGATTTTTTTTGCTTCTTAGATTATTAGGGGACTGGCACTCCCCTTTTTGGCAGTGTATATTTACATTTGCTATTGCTTGTCATATCAGTGTAAACGTCAGTCACAGTGGATGTTTAATACTTGAGTGTATGTTCCTCCAGGATTTTCTGTTAATACACTTGTGTGCATACATAGGGTCCTCTAGAAATGAAACTACTGTGTATGTGGTATTATAACCTTTATAAATTTCCTATCATAAAGTTATGTTCTGTTTTCCGTATCAACAAGTATAGATCTATATTCTAATTTTAGCTTTAATAGCTTCATATTATAGTCCTTTTGTTTGGACATTTAGCCTTTTTGTATTTTATTGTAAACAGTACAGTGTTGAACATTCGTGTTCATGGTAGGCTATTGAAAGTGGAATTCCTGGGGCGCCTGGGTGGCTCAGTCGGTTAAGCGTCTGACTTCAGCTCAGGTCACCATCTCACGGTCCGTGAGTTCGAGCCCTGCGTCGGGCTCTGGGCTGATGGCTCAGAGCCTGGAGCCTGCTTCCAATTCTGTGTCTCCCTCTCTCTCTCTGCCCCCCCCCCCCCCCGTTCATGCTCTGTCTCTCTCTGTCTCAAATATAAATAAACGTTAAAAAGTTAAAAAAAAAAACAAACAAACAAAAAAAAGAAAGTGGAATTCCTGTGACAGAGGACTTTAAAGATTTATAGATCTTTCTAGGGTTGTACCAAGTACACATTTACCATTAGTTGGATAGTGCCAATTTTTCCAAACTCAACACTGGATTTTTCTCTAATGTTTATTTATTTTTTTGAGAGAAAGAGTGCCAGCAAGGGAGGGGCACACAGGGAGAAAAAGAATCCTAAGCAGGCTAGGCTCTGTGCTTGTCATCACAGAACCTGGCGTGGGGCTCGATCTCATGAAACGTGAGATGGGCCTGAACTGATATCAAGAGTGAGACACTTAACTGACTGAGCCACTCAGGTGCCCCTAAGATTGATTTTCTTTTTCTTTTGTTTTAAATGTTTATTTGTTTTAGAGAGAGAGCGCAAGCATGAGCAGGGGAGGGACGGGGGGGTGGTGGGGGGGAGATACAGAATCCGAAGCAGGCACCAGGCTGTCCACACAGAGCCCAACGTGGGGCTCGAACTCACAAACTGTGATATCATGACCTGAACTGAAGTTGGACGCTTAACTGACGGAGCCACCCAGGCATCCCCTTCAAATTGATTTTAAATCCTTCCTAGGCAAAGTGGTTTCCCTTTAAAAGGGTTCAGGATATCTTCTTTATTCTTTAAAAAAAAAATTCTTCTTGATGTTTATTTTTGAGAGACAGAGAAAGAGTGTGAGCAGGCAAGGGACAGAGAGAGAGGGAGACACAGAAATCTGAAGCAAGCTCCAGGCTCTGAACTGTCAGTGCAGAGCCCAACGTGGGGCTCGAACTCATGAACGGCAAGATCATGACCCTAGCTGAAGTTAGACATTTAACTTACTGAGCCACCCAGGCACCCCTTCTTTATTCTTAATGGTACAAATGTCAGAAGGATGCGTTTAGATAAAATCTTCTTAAAGTTATTACTGCCTGCTATTCACTGGAATCTTTTAATTTGAAATTTCATGTCCTTTCGAGATACTTTTTTCCATCATTTGTTTGACTCTTTGCTTTCTCATTTTCTTCCTCTACAATTCCTCTAAATCATCCATAGTTTTTTTTTTTTTTCCTTACCTGTCTTTTTTCAAAACAGACTGAAAGATTTCTTTGTCTTCTAGTTTTCCTGTATAATTTTGTTTGGCTTTGGTCTCAGTAACATTTTGCCTCTAAGAACTCTTCCTTATTTCTATTCCTTTTTCGTAACAGTCATAACAAAAATACCTTCTCTCCTTTCCTCATCTTCCCTAACAGTACAAGAAAACTGATGGCTCCTAGAGCGTAGTAAGTCATGTTTCTTAATAATGTTCTATACCAATGGGAAAAACAAAAAATGCTATGATAATTGGCTGGCTTTTGGAGTTTAATTAAGGTTAAGGATAAGACACAGGGCAAATGCATTAACCAAGAAATCAAACTAATAAATCCTACAGATAACACAGTTTTCATATTTATGTGGCTTCTATAACTTACTCTTGTTATTTTGAAATGGAAAAGGGTTGCCCTAAGTGCAAAATGGGAGAAAACTCATTAAGGAGATATAGATAGAACTAAACTAATAATTCTATGTTGTATTTCATTCTAAACCTTTTGAATCTTATTTTTATAAAGATCATTTAGGTATATGGAGGCAGTATCTTATTTAAACACTGAAATAGCAGTTAGAATAGCCTGGCACTGTTTATAAAATAGGCAGCAGAGACTAGAAGAAGACCCAAATGTAAATATTTTTCAGTTTACTAAATTATAGGTGACATTTTAAGCCAGTAGGAAAGGATTTATTGTCAGTAGGTAGTGGTACAACTGGCTAGCCATATGGGGGAGAAAAGATTCCCTAGTATAAATCTCCCATCAAATAAATTGCAGATCATATTACCTATTTTTAAGTCCATTTATTAATGTATTAGTATTTTTTTAATCTTGAAGATAAAGACATTCTAGCAACACTCTATATGAATGAGATCATATGGTATTTGTTTTTCTCTGACTTCTTTTGCTTAGCATTATACTCTCTAGCTCCATCTAGGAAATGCCAAGATTTCATTTTTTCTTATGGCTGAATAATATTCTGTTGTGTATATATATATATATAGAAACCACATCTTTATCTACTCATCAGGACACTTGGGCTGCTTCCATAATTTGGCTGTTGTAAATAATGTTGCTGTAAATATAGGGGTGCATGTGTCCCTTTGTATAGTATTTTTGTATTTTTTGGGTAAATACCAGTAGTATGATTTCTGGATAATAGGGTAGTTCTATTTTTAACTTTTTGAGGAACCTCCATACTATTTTCCAAAGTGGCTGCACTAGTTTGCATCACCAACAGTGCAAGAAGGTTCCTTTTTTCCCCCCACATCATCTTTAACCCTTGTTTCTTGTGTTTTTGATTTTAGCCATTCTGACAGGTGTGAGGTGATATCTCATTGTAGTTTTGATAGCATTTCCCTGATGATGAGTGATGTTGAGCATCTTTTCATGGTCTGTGGGCCATCTGTATGTCTTCTCTGGAGAAATGTCTGTTCATGTCTTCTGCCCATTCTTTAATTGGATTATTGGTTTTTGGGTGTTGAGTTGTATCAGTTCTTTATATATTTTGGATACTAACCCCTTTATTGGATAGGTCATCTGCAGGTATCTTCTCCCATTCAGTAAATTGCCTTTCAGTTTGCAGCGCAGAAATTTTTTATTGTACTTTTATTTTTACATTAAAAACATTTTTTTTAATGTTTATTTATTTTTGAGACAGAGACAGAGCATGAACGGGGGAGGGTCAGGGAGAGAGGGAGACACAGAATCTGAAGCAGGCTCCAGGCTCTGAGCTGTCAGCACAGATCCCAACACGGGGCTCGAACTCAGGGACTGCGAGATCATGACCTGAGCCAAAGTCGGATGCCCAACCGACTGAGTCACCCAGGTGCCCCACTGTATTTTTATTTTTAAAAAATATTTATTTTGAGAGAAAGAGAACGTGAGCAAGAGAGGGGCAGAGAGAGGGAGAGCGAGAATCCCATGCAGGCTCCACACTTAGCAGAGAGATTGCCGTGGGGCTCTATCTTCACGACCACAAGATTATGACCTGAGCCAAAATCATAAGTTGGTTGCTCAACGAACTGAGCCACCCAGATGCCTGCAGAAACTTATTTTGATGTAGTCCCAGTAGTTTACTTTGTGTTATTTCCCTTGCCTCAAGAGACATATATAGAAAAGTTTTGCGACAGCTGATAATTACTGCTTTTATTGTCTTCAAGGATTTTTATGGTTTTAGGTCTTAACATTTAGGTCTTTAATACATTTTGAGTTTACTTTTGTTTGTGATGTAGTTTAGGAAAGTGGTCCAGTTTCATTCTTTGACATGTAGCTGTCTATATGTTTTTATGTCAGCACCATACTGTGTTAATTACTGCTTTGTAGTATAACTTGAAATCTGGAATTATGATACATCTAGTTTGTTTTTTTTTTCTTTTTTTTTTTTTTTAATTAAAATTTTTTTCTTTTTCTTTTCTTTTCTTTTTTATTTTTTAAAATTTACATCCAAATTAGCATATAGTGCAACAATAATTTCAGGAGTAGATTCCTTAATGCCCCTTACCTGTTTAGCCCATCCCCCCTCCCACAACCCCTCCAGTAACCCTCAGTTTGTTCTCCACATTTATGAGTCTCTTCTGTTTTGTCTCCCTCTCTGTTTTTATATTATTTTTGTTTCCCTTCCCTATGTTCGTCTGTTTTGTTTCTTAAAGTCCTCATATGAGTGAAGTCATATGATTTTTGTCTTTCTCTAATTTCACTTAGCATAATACCCTCCGGTTCCATCCACATAGTTGCAAATGGCAAGATTTCATTCTTTTTGATTGCCGAGTAATACTACATTGTATATGTATATACCACATCTTCTTTATCTGTTCATCCATCGATGGACATTTGGGCTCTTCCCATATTTTGGCTATTGTTGATAGTGCTGTTATCAACATGGGGGTGCATGTGTCCTTTCGAAACAGCACACCTGTGTCCTGTGGATAAATGCCTAGTAGTGTAATTGCTGAGTCATAGGGTAGTTCTATTTTTAGTTTTTTTGAGGAACCTCCATACTGTTTTCCAGAGTGGCTGCACCAGCTTGCATTCCCACTTAATTAAAAAATTTTTAATATTTATTTATTTATTTTGAGAGAGTGTGTGGGAACTAGGGGCGGGGGCAGAGAGAGAGAGAGAGAGAGAGAGAGAATGAATGAATTCCAAGCAGGCTCTGTGTGCCATTGTAGAGCCAATGTGGGGCTCTAAGTCAGGAACTGTGAGATCCATGACCTGAGCTGAAATCAAGAGTTAGATGCTTTCACCTCTTTGGTTAAGTTTATTCCTAGATATTGCATTGTTTTTGGTGCAAATGTAAATGGATTTGTTGTCTGTCTTTCTTTTTTAAAAAAATGTTTTATTTATTTCTGAGAGAGCCCAAGCAGGGGAGGGGCTGAGAGAGAGACAGGGACAGAGGATCTGAAGCATGTTCTGTGCTGACAGCAACGAGTCTGATATGGGGCTCGAACTCACAAACCCCGAGATCATGACCTGAGCCAAAATCAGACTTGCAACTGACTGAGCCACCCTGGTGCCCCTGGATTCCTCTTCTTAATTTCACTTTCTGCTGCTTCATTAGTATTATATAGGAATGCAACAGTTTTCTCTACATTGGTTTTGTATTTTGTGACTTGACTAAAATCACTTATTAGTTCTAGTAATTTTTTGGTGAAGTCCTTTGGTTTTTTATATATAGTATCATGTCATCTGCATATAGTGAAACTTTTATTTTTTCTTTACCAATTTGACTACCTTTTCTTTCTTTCTTCCTTCCTTCCCTCCTTTCCTTTCCTTTCCTTTCCTTTCCTTTCCTTTCCTTTCCTTTCCTTTCCTTTCCTTTCAGTTTTCTTTATTCTTGAGAGAGAGATAGGGTGTGAGCAGGGGAGGAGCATAGAGAGAGGGAGACACAGAATCGGAAGCAGGTTCCAGGCTCTGAGCTGTCAGCACAGAGCCTGATGTGGGGCTCAAACTTACAAACTGCGAGATCATGACATGAGCCGAAGTCGGACACTCAACCGACTGAGCCACCCAGGCGCCCAGGCTGCCTTTTATTTCTAAAAAAATTTTTTTAATGTTTATTTTTGAGAGAGAGAGAGAGAGAGAGAGATACCAAGTGTGAGTGGGGAAGAGGCAGAGAGAGAGGGAGACACAGAATCTAAGCAGGCTTCATTCAGTATTTGAGCTGTCAGCTCAGAGCCTGACGCAGGGCTTGAACCCATGAACCTGAGATCATGACCCGAGCCAAAGTTGAACGGTTAACCAACTGAGCCACCCAGGTGCCCCAGCGGCCTTTTATTTCTTTATTTTACTTAATTGCTGTGGCTAAGACTAGGACTTCTAGCACCAAGTTGAATAAAAGTGGTGAGAGTGGACCTCCTTGTCTTGTTCATCACCTAAGGGGAAAAGCTCTCAATTTTCCACCATTGAGTATGATATTGGCTATGGGTTTTTCATATAAGGCCTTTATTATGAGATATGTTCCCCTTAGATGTACTTTGCAGTGAGTTTTTGTCATGAATAGATGTTGTACTTTGTGAAATGTTTTTTCTGCATCTTTTGAAATGATCATAATGGTTTTCATCCTTTGTCTTATTGGTGTGATATATCATGTTGATTGGTTTGCAAATATTGAGCCCCCTTTGCATCCTGGGAATAAATTCCCACGTGACCGTGGTTTATGTTTGTTTTCAATATATCATCTGATTCTGTTTGTTAATACTTTGTTGAGGATTTTTGCAACTGTATTCATGAGACAGATTGGCCTGTAGTTCTTTTTTCTGTGGTATCTTTATCTGGTTTTGGTATCAGGGTGGTAATTGACTTCATAGAATGAATTTGGAAGTTTTCCTTTCTCTTATATTTTTTGGAATAGTTTGAAAAGAATTAGCATTAAGTCTTTAAACATTTGGTAGAATTAGCCAGTGAAGCTATCTGGTCCTGAATTTTAGTTTTTTGGGAGTATTTTGATTACTGATTGACTTTCATTGCAGTTAACTGGGCTTTTAAAATTTTCTATTTCTTTCTGCTTTAGTTTTGGTAGGTTACATGTTTCTAGGAATTTATCCATTTCTTACAAGTTGTCCCATTTGTTGTCAAGTAAGTTTTCATAATATTCTGATACAGTTGTTTGTATTTTTGTGGTGTTGATTGTTATTTATCCCCTTTAATCAGTTTTGCTTATTTGGGTCATTTTTTAATTTTTTTATTTTTTAAATGAGTCTTGCTAGAGGTTTATGAGTTTTGTTGATCTTTTCAAAGAATCAGGTCTTGGCTTCATTGGTCTGTTCTTTTGTTTTTTTTTTTGAGTTTCTTTGTCATTTATTTTCTGCTCTATTCTTATTTCCTTCCTTTTGCTAGGTTGGGTTTTATATGTTGTTCTTTTTCTAGCTCCTCTAGGTGTAAAAGTTAGATTGTTTGAGATTTTTCTTCTTGAGGTAGACCCGTGTTCCTATAAACTTCCCTCTTAGAACTGCTTTTGGTATACATTTCAGATTTTGGACCACGCTGTTACACTGGATGTTTGAATTATTTTGAAAACCTGGTTCGGGTGGGGATCAGGTGAATGTTCAACTTAGAGCTCTCAGCCAACAAAATTATAAATCAAGTCTGTGCTTAAAATAAAGATATCTTATGGGGCGCCTGGGTGGCTCGGTTGAGTGTCCAACTTTGGCTCAGGTCATGATCTCACCGGTTTGCGAATTCGAGCCCCGCATCGGGCTCTGTGCTGATAGCTCAGAGGCTGGAGCCTGTTTCGGATTCTGTGTCTCCCTTTCTCTTTCTCTGCCCCTCCCCTGCTCGTGCTCTGTCTCTAAGAAGTAATAAATAATGTTAAAAAACAAAACAAAGATACATTAAAACATACAATGATGCATGAGGTAGGCTTCTTAGAAACTTCTTGGGATTTCTTGAAGTTGTGCTCTGGAAAATGAAAAAGAAATTCAAGAAGCAGGAGATGACCTTTAGTGAAGAATGGACCCCATCCAAGATGGGAAAAATGATCTTAGGATGACAACTACATAGCAAGACAAGGAAGCAACTAGTCTGATATAAAGTGGAAAATAATAAGATGCTGAGAAAACTATCTTTAAGGAGGTAATTGATTATTTTAAGAAATAACATGGTTAAGGCATGCCTGGGTGTTTCCATTGGTTAACTTTCCAACTCTTGATATTGGCTCAGGTCAAGAGATTCAGGAGATTGAGCCCGAAGTTGGGCTCTGTGCTGACAGCATGGAGCCTGCTTGGGATTCTCTTTCTCTTTATCTATCTCTCTGCCCTGCCCCTGCTTGCACTCTCTCTCAAAATAAAAAATAACTTGGATAATTCATTGTTAGGTGAAGGTCATGCAAATGATTTAACATTTGAAAATAAACAGTATAGTTCATTATTACCATAACATACTTAAAAAAAAATGATATGTTATCATTTCAGTAGATATTTAAGGAAACGCAATTAACACTGGAAGTTAAAGTTTGTATAGGAAAATTATGGTTCCACTATAAATCATTATTTTTTTTTCTTTTTAAGTTTATTTCTTTTTGAGAGAATGAGAGCATGTGCACACCAGTGGCAGGGGAGGGGCAGAAAGGGAGGGAGAGAGAGAATCATAAGCAGGCTGCACACTCACAGGGCTCTATCTCACAAACCATGAGATCATCACCTAAGTTGAAACCAAGAGTCAGTCACTTAATGGACTGAGCCACTCAGACTCCCCTAAATCAGTATATTTTTTGGTAGAATTTTGAGCAGTCTGGAAGGATAGAGGAAAATGGAATCTGTTCATCTGGATCAGGTGAACAAATTTAGTAATATAGAAGTACATTTCCTCTGCTAAGGGATCAGTCACATTAGTTGACTCTGCAAGGATTAATCACATAGGCATACTTTTGTTGACTCTGCAAGGATTAATCACATAGGCATACTTTTGTAAGCTAATTGATTTTTTTGTTTGTTTTTAGAATTGATATAAATGAATATCTAAAAGTCTAAATACAGGGGCGCCTGGGTGGCTCAGTTGGTTAAGCGGCCGACCTCGGCTCAGGTCATGATCTCGCAGTTTGTGAGTTTGAGCCCCGCGACGGGCTCTGTGCTGACAGCTCAGAGCCTGGAGCCTGTTTCAGATTCTGTGGCTCCCTCTCTCTGACCCTCCCCCGTTCATGCTCTGTCTCTCTCTGTCTCAAAAATAAATAAACGTTAAAAAAAAAAAAAACTTAAAAAAAAAATAAAAGTCTAAATACAGTTTTAGAACAGAAATTAGCAATATAAAGTGTAGCAGACACAAGTTGAGAGTTTTAGGAAGCTAATTTCCTTATCTTTCGTCACACTGAGTCTTTAGCTACTGCTAAATCATGAGGTTGAGGACAAAATGTTTAATTTAGGATTACTGAAATAACCACCAAAATGGAACACAAATGTAAAAGTAATCACTTGTAGGGATGTGACACTGGGTATGGTGTAAGACTTGTTTTCATTTTTGTTTCCTTTTGTACAGTTTGAGTTTTTTCATGTTTATGTATTCATTCTGTAGCTAATATATAAGTTAAAAGTTAGTATTTACAATGCATGAAATTGAGGCATTTAATAATACATTTTTTCCCCTTGTAGTAGACTTAAAGATTTTCTGCTAATATTGGTCCATTAATCCATTGGTGTGAACAGAGGGAAATTACCATTATTAAACAGTCTTTATGCAGAGCACTTGATAGGGTTTATATCATTTAAATCTTGCAACCTTTTATAAGAAGGTTTTTTCCATTTTACAGATACACTAGTTGAGTGCTTAGGGAGTTTATGTAACTCCTTCCTCAAGGTCACCTTGGTTTTAAGGGAGTGGTAGAGATTTGAACCCAAGTTTATCTGACTTAAAAGTCTTCATGTTTTTTTCCTACTGTATGCAGTATGATTTTTGAAATTTGGCGTTCACTTGATTATCATATATTTATGCTTTTGTTTGGTCAAAAAATGCTGATGATGTGAAGGTACTGTGCTTAGTTAGCTACTGTGGGTGGTACCAAGAGAAAGGATAAAATATGGCATTCCTGCTTTCTTAGCCCACTTAGAGTTTTGTTGGAGATGTGTATCTATAAGTTACCTATGTAAAGGGAAGATCAATAAAATTGCTATCTGTAGCCAGACTGATTAGGAAAAAAGAACACACAAATTACCAGTATCAGAAATGATAAATGATATTACTTACAGACATTCAAAGTTTAATAAAGGAACAATTTTATGACAGTAAATTAGATGAAATGGACAAGTTTTTTGAAAGACACAAAGCTACCAAACTCACTTAAGAAATAAGTAACTGCCTGCCCCTATACTTGTGAACTTGTAGGGAAAAACTCTACAGTAATGACTCTAGGTCCAGATCCGTTCACTGATGAATTGTCAAAACATTCAGGAAGAAGTAATGCCCATCTTATACAAATGCTTTCATAAAGTTATCTCGTTCCATGAGACCAGCATTACCCTGAAACTAAAACCAGCCAAAGACATTACGAGGAAATGGCAGAGTAATATCTCTCATGAACATATGTAAAGATTATAAATTTCAGTTTTAGCACATACAATCCAGGAATGTATTTAAAGGACAGTATATCCTGATCAAGTGGGATTTACCCCAGGCTTGCAAGGTTGATCATCCATTTGAAAATAATCAGTGTTGTTCGCCATTACCGTAATAGACTTAAAAAGTGTGTGTGTGTGTGTGTGTGGGGGGGGGCATATTAACATTTCAATAGATATTTTCACAACTTGACAAACTCAGTTGGCAAATTTCTGGTAAAAATTCTTAAGCACATTAGGAATAGAAGGAAACTTTCATAGTCTGATAAAGAGCAGCTATGAAAACTTGTACAAGCAACATATTAATCATGAAAGAGTGCTTTCTTCCAGTGATTAGAAATGATGAAGAATGTCTTCTTTTGCCTTGTCTATTTAGTATCATATTGGAGGTCTCAGCCATTGGGGTAAGGCATGAAATAGAAAATGTATCCAGATTGGAAAGGAAAAAGTAAAATTGGCTTTATTCATAGACAGGAAAATCCTAGGAATCTACAAAAAACCTACTAGAACTGTGTTAGTTTAGCAAGTTTGTAACATACAGTAATATCAGTAGACTGTATATTTATACATATGGTAGTAACAACTGGAAATTGAAATAAAAAGTACCATTTAGAATAGCATCCAAACAACTCAAACATTTAAATATGAAGCTGACAAAAGTTGCGTAAGACTTTTTTACTAAAAACTTGAAAACCTTGTTGAGAGCACTTTTAAAAGACCTAAATAAATGGAGGGGTAGACTGTTTTTATACATCCGAAAACTCTTTTGGTAAGATAGACTTTTCCATAAATTAATTTGTAAATTTGATGCTATTCCAGTCAAAATCCCAGCAGGCTTTTCTTGTTAGAAATTGGCAACTTGTTTATAAAATTTATATGGAAAAGTAAAGTATTTAGAATAGTCATTTGATAAACAATTTTGATAAAGGCAAACATAGTTGGTAGACTTAGACTATCTGATTTTAAGACTTACTGTAAAGCTGAAAAGTAATTTGGGTAAAAAAAAGACACAAGGATCAGTGGAACAGAAGAGAGAATTCAAAAGTTGTTACACAAAAATACAAGACCAGTGAGTTTTTGACACAATTCCGAGTCCTTTTAATGAGGAAATAATGATCTTCCCAACAGGTGGATCTGGAGCAATTGGATAGCTAGAAACAGCCCTTCCCTGCCTCCAAAAATAAAAAGAGAACCTCAGTCATAACTTTACATTATAGATAAAAATTAGCTCAAGATCTAAAAGTTAATGTCTTAAATTAAATATAAGTGCTTTAAGCTATACAATGTCTAAAAGAAAATAAAGGAAAAAAATCCTTTGTGACCTGTGGCTCATAAAGATTTTTAGAATAGGACATCAAAACCACAATTGTAAATGTCAAAAAGTGTAATGAAATTGAAAAAACTTGCTCTTCAGAAGGTCTGTTCAATAAAAGAGAAGCCATAAACTAAGAGAAATACTATAAAAAACATGCAGCCAACATATGACGTGTATCTATAATAAATAATTCTTAAAACTCGTTCAGAATACTTAAAAAACTCAGTAAGAAGGCAGTCAGCAGAATTTAAAAAATAGAAAATTGAAACACTTAACAGATATATAGACACTAGATCAGGCACATGAAAAGATGGTTGTCATCAGTCATCATTAGGAAAATGCTTATTAAAACCATAAGGTAGCCCTCCTCCCTGATCAACAGATAGCTACATCTTCTGGTGTAGTGACAGCTGTGTCCCCAAGACAGGATGGTAAAAGTCAGTGTAAACAGGTATCAGAGGGCCTCCTTTCAAGGGCAACCTGGGCTATACTGAGGACCAGATTGTTTTCTGCAACTTTAACCCTCACAGCCACTCTTCCACCTTTGATGCTACGGGTAGCATTGCCATGATTGACCGCTTTGCCAGACTCATTTCCTGTTATGAGAATAAATTTGGCTACGGTAACTGAGTGGTAGACGTTATGGTCTGCATGGCTTCCAAGGAGTAAGAGCCTCCTGGACCAGTAGCTCCAGCAAGATCTAGAAAAGAGAGGTGGGGAATCCTTGCCCCAACTCATCCCCCAAGATGCTGAGAATCTCCCGATGTCTTTGCAATTTCCACCTCTGATCCCCCGAAGAAGAGGAGGGGCTTAGGGAATCCCTACCATGTTATATACTGTGTTATATATATTAAAGCCTATTGTACCCAGCCAGAAAAAAAACCTACAAGGAGATCCTACCATATACCACGAACTGGCTAATGTTACAAAGAGTGACCATCCCAAATGTTGATGAAAATATAAGCCTTTGGAACTCTTGTGCGTAACTGGTGGGAATGTAAAATGGTACAGTCAACTTTGGAAGACAGTTTGCTAGTTTCTTAGAATGTTAAAAATATGTCTGTCAAACAATGGAGTCATTTCATTTGTATGTATTTACTCAACAGAAGTGAAAGTGTATGTCACATAAAAGTCTTTTACATGGGTATTCATAACTGCTTTATCTGTAATAGCAAGAACATTTGAAACAACCTAGGTGTTCATCAACAGGTTAATGGATAAAGACATTTGGTATAGATAGAAACAACGGAATCATCCTCAGCAATAAGATGAAAAACTATTGATACACACTCAGGAACAAGATCAATCTTAGAATAATTACACTGAATGATAAGCACTTGGCTTCAATCTCACCCCCTAAAGTTAACATTTTTATTACATCTGTGTAAAAAAGAAATAGAAACTAATACATAGATTAGTGGTTGCCTGGACAATGGTTGGGATGGATGTTGGACTCAGAGGGAAAGATGGAGGGATTACAAAGAAGTTATCCAATTACAGTTACAAGGAATTCTTGGAGGTGTGATGGTTGCCTTCACTATCTTCATTGTAGTGATGGTTTCACAGGAGTATATGTATGTCAAAGTTCATCATGTTGTATATGGTACTAAATTTATCAATAAAACTGTAAAAAAAAATAGGTTTACTTATATAGGAGTATTGAAGGCTGTTGAATACTGAAAAATGGAATTTATTGTACAATCTATGTTAAAGTTTTATATACGTTTACAAAGGGGTACCGTGTTATTTAAAATGATATAGAATATTTCAAAACACATTAACAATATGAAAGAAATTTTATATCAGGAAATGCTGTAAAGCTGATGAAAATTCAACATCCATTTAAAAAAAAATTTTTTTTAAAGTTTATTTATTTTGAGAGAGCGTGCACACATGCAAACAGGGGACAGGCAGATAGAGTGTGGGAGAGAGAGAGAATCCCAAGCAGGCTCCATACTGTCTGTGCAGAGTCTGTCATGGGGCTCCCATCTCACAAACCGTGAGATCATGACTTGAGCCGAGATCAAGAGTTGGACACTCAACTGACTGAGCCACCCAGGCACACCTCTGTTTTTATTTATTTTTATGGTGACAGAATGCACTCAACATAAACTTTACCATCTTAACCAGTTTTAAATGCACAGTTCAGTGGTACTACATATGCTCACACTGTTGTGTAACAAGCATTATCACTGTAACTTTCCTTATGTTTTGAAGCTGAAACTGAACCCTTTAAAAGAATAATTCCCCATTTTCCTCTTCCCCAACCCCTGGCAAACACCATTTTACTTTTTGTCTTTATGATATTTGGTTACTTTTAGTACTTAATCTAAGTGTAATCATTCAATATTTGTCTTTTTGTGATTGGAACACTGGACATTTGAATCTAATAATGTGGTAACTCTGGAATCAGATTCTCCTCCTTTCCCAGGGTTTATTTATTTTGTTACTGCTTTTGTTTTGTTTTGATTGTTGTAGGTAGTCTGTGCTAATGATCATCTTGAAGTATATGTAAACTTGTGTTTTCAGATCTTCTCTGAGCCTTTTTCTTGGCATGCATAGTCACTATCTAATTTTTCTTGTATTTGCAGTTGATTTTGAATGTCCTTGTCTTTAATATCTGGCTCTTCAAAGGGGAAAAAGTGAAAATTGATGGGGGTGAAGGGTGCTGGTTCCTTGGAAGTCACTTAAGACAGAAGAGGAAGGGCTTGCAGTATTGCGGGGAGGTGCAACAATAGTGGCTGCCTACCTACCTCTTTGCACCTCTGATCAGAAGCAATCAGTGGTCAGAGCATAGACCCCTGATGGAGGATAGGACTCTCTTTGCCCACTCTGGCTCCCTCGAGCTTTGTGCAGGCTACTTCAGGAACACATGTGCCACTGCCTGCTAAGTGGACATGAATGAAGAGATAATGAAGATGGGGAATGGGCAGTTGATACTGTGCTAAGAACTGAAATTGACCACAGTTAAGGACCATTTACTGTCCCAAGTCTTGCCTCGGAAGTTGCAAGCCTCCAATAGTCTCTAGGATTCCAGAATAGTTACATTAGGCAGATTTTGCCTGTGCAGTTGTTTATAAATGAGCAGATTTCCTGGTGCTACCTGTTCTTTCATCTTCCCAGAATCCTCTCAACATCCATTCTTTATTTTATTTTTTTTAATGTTTATTTTTGAGAGAGAGCGAGCAAGATTGTGAGTGGAGGAGGGGCAGAGAGAGAGAGAGAGACAGAGACAGAGACAGAATCTGAAGCAGGCTCCAGGCTCTGAGGTGTTAGCACAGAGCCCGAAGCGGGTCTCGAACTCAGGAAACGTGAGATCATGACATGAGCCAAAGTTGGACGCTTAACCAACTGAGCCACCCAGGCACCCGTTAACATCCATTCTTGGTTTTCAGGGTGGGTAGCAAGTGAAACAATATTATAAAGATGTCACTTCTCATTTTTATTTGTAATTTCATTACAATCTAATCAAAATCTTGACAGAGTTTTTTATGTGAAACTTGAAAAGCCAGTTCTAAAATTTATATGGAAATGCAAAGGACCTAGAGATAGCCAGGTAAAGCCAGGGTAATCTTGAACATTGACAAGGTGGGAAAGTTTGCTGTATTGGATATCAAAACTAATAAAATGACCACATGTAGTACAGGGTGATGCTGGCTTGAGTATAAAGTAAATAGGTCAGTAGAACAGAATGGAGAGGATACCGTGGATTCAGATATATATATGGACACTTAATTTGGAGGAAATGGCAGAGGAATATGGAAAGGATGATCTTTTAAAACTGTAGTAGCCTCATTGAATATCCACATGGGAAAAAGCCAAAACTTCATTTATTTACTCATTATACATAGAAATAATGTCTGTGAGATTATAGACCTAATTGTGAAAAGCTAAATAATCCAACTCTTGTAATATACAAGAATATATGTATGATCTCACATTAGGAAAAGATTTCAGTATAATAGAAGAAAATAATCATTAAAGATTAATACACTTTATTAGTTAAAAATGAGAAATTCATGTCTTTAGGACGTTAAGCAAGTGAAAATGTATGGTACAGTGAGAGAACAGATATTTGCAATATCTGACTAAGGACCTATGTCCAGAAAATGTAGAGATGTCTGTATATTAATGAGAGTTAAACAGTCCCATAAAAAATAGTCAAGGGGTGCCTGGGTGGCTCAGTTGGTTGAGCGTCCAACTTCGGCTCAGGTCATGATCTCTCAGCTCCTGAGTTCGAGCCCTGCATTGGGCTCTGTGCTAACAGCTCAGAGCCTGGAGCCTGCTTTGGATTCTGTGTGTCGCTCTCTTTCTGCTCCTAACCCACTTGCGTTCTGTCTCTGTCTCTCTCAAAAATAGACATTAAAAAAAAAAAGTTTTTTTTTTTTTAAATAGTCAAGAGTTTTAGAGGTACTTCATAAAAAAGGATGTTGAACATCTCATTCTTGGTCAGAGAAATACAAAGCAAATCCACAGCAAGATTCCATGGCATACCTGCCAGAATAGTTAAAATTAAAATTTTATGATGGAAATGTTAATTGGTATAACCATTTGGGAAAATAGTTTGGCAATATTTTCTAAAGTTGATGATTCACATGCCCTAGATTTAATTGTTTGCAATGTAATCAGCAGAAGTACTTTTTTTAGGATTGTTTGTGGTACCATGATTCATAGACGCTAAAACATGAAAGGTATTTTAATATCCCAGATATTTTACCCCAGATATTTTAATAACATTAGAATGGATAATAGTATGAATAATCAGAGTAGTACATGACAGTAAAAATAATTACATGGGTAGCTGGAACAGCATGGTTGCATTTTACAAATAATATGTTGGGCTAAGAAGAAGTGTAGGCAGAGTAATACATCTCTGTGGTTACATTTATATAACTTTCAAAATTGGGCAAAATTAAGCTGTGATATTTAGGGGTGTGTTACTCGGCTTGAAAAAGGAAAGTGGAGAGGAGGCTATCATGTAAGTGATTCTCTTATGGAAAGGAATTGTGACTGAGAAAGGTCATGCAAGAGGGGTTGTTGGCAGTATTTCATTTCTTGACCTGTATAGTGTTAATACAGGTATATATTTGTTAATATGTTTTAAGTTGTATATACCTTGTTTTTGCACTTAATTGGGTATTACATTTCACAATAAAAAGGTTTAAAACACATACAAAAATGGAGGGAGAGGAATATAGTATGCTGATTACTAGCATAGCAGTTTTCTAGGACTTAGCATAGCAGTTTTCTAGGACTTCTGTATCTAAAACTGTTCATTTATGGCGCAACTGCTATGGTCCCTGCTAAGAGTGACAAGAGGTAAGATACAATTAAAATGAAGTCCCATGTCTGAGAAGTTACTGTCAGTTTGACAAAACACGTATGTGGTAAATATATAGATATGTATTTACTGTAATTTTAAGTGCCACAGTAACAATTGTGCCATAATGTTTTAAGTGTCATGAAGAAAGGCTTATTGAGAACCTGGAAGACAGTGATAATGCTAGGAGACCTTGGTGAGGTAACATTAGGAGGTATTTGAATAGAAATTAGGGGATACGATACCACTTTTCTTGATAACAGGTTTCTGTTCTTGGCTCTGGATATATGCCATTCTGGTTCTCCCCTTAATTCTGCCTTTGGTAGCTCTTTTTCTCCTGAGTTTCAGGTGAAGGGTAGGAGGATCACTAGTATATTGTGAAGGGGAGCGGAGAAGTACTGTTATCTTGGATTCCAAGCTGTGTAAAGGAAGCAAGTGGACAGTGGGCTGATGAAGTATGAGGAATTGATTTGTTCTTTGTGGGGAGTCTGTCCATTTTCATGACTTCAGATGTAGTCTCTGCCATTGACAGTTCTGATTTTTTAAAGTTTTTATTTATTCTTGTAAGAAATCTCTACACCCAATGTGAGGCACAAACTCACTACCCAGAGATCAAACTCACATGCTCTTGGGACTGAGCCAACCAGGTACCCCAGCATTTCTGATTTTTATTGTGTGCCCTATTTGATGATGTTGCTCGCACTTCAGTCTTTCATGTCCTGAACAGAACTGAACTTTACCCTTCCCAATCAGCTCCTTTTATGAATTCTCTTGTTTACAATAAGCACACCATTTTCCCCTTTGTCTGCACTTCGAATTTTAGAGTTGTCTTTGATTTCTATGAGGAATTAAGATATCTTAAAATATTTTAAGAAGTTTCTTCTGAAATACTGTGCTATCTATTTTGTAGCCATTTTCAAAAGAAAAAGTTGAAATGGAACCTTTGCTTAGTATAATCCTTACTTACAGAGGCTTAAAAAATCCTTAAAGAGCTTGAAAGCTGTCAAAGTCTATAGTGTTTGCCCTGAAGGCACTTTTATTTTTATAATAGAATTAATATGTGTATGAAATAATTAGCAACACTAAACAATAAAGTTGTTATCAAATTAGTGGTATAGCCTTTGTAAATACCCATTTCCATTGTGAAGGCATCCCTGGTTACCCTTTTGAAAAGTGGAACACTCCTCCCTCAAAATACATAGTCATACAATAATAATCACTATACATTACCACTTATTTCCTGTCTGCTTTTTTTTCTCCCCTCATAAGCACTTACCACAACCCAGCATATTTTCCTTATTAATCTTGTTTATTGCCTGTCTCGCTCTCTTCCCCCAACTTAAATGTAAGCTACATGAAGCCCAAGATTTTTGTCATTGTTGTTCATTATCGTACCTGCAAAGTCTGATACATAGTAGACATTGAAATACATGAATACTTGGGTGTTAGAAGCCTTTGTGGATTATGTGATAAATGAATGAGGTTCTAATAGTTGGTTAATAGATGTTACCTGAAACTGGGTTTGCCTCTTGTTGGTTGTCCACCCAAAAGACACAACCAGGCCAAAGAACAGGGAAAGAAAAGGTTTTACTTGTAACAGGTAAGGAGAACAGCAAGAGTATGTTTCCTAAAGTAGTGTCCACTCAAACAACAAAATTGGGTAAGTTTTAAGCTAAGGGCACATGCATATTTGTGAATGGGGCTTGACAAAGGAGAGTTCTGTATAGAATTGGGGTAAAAGTCATCCTTCATGGACAGAATCCAGGTCCTAGTTGATTGAAGCCATGAGGGTCAGCAAGGGTTGGCGTCATTAATTCTCTGCTCCAGTTAGTCCACTTTCAGAGTGCTCAAAGGGGTTTAAATCCTGCAAAAACAACTCAAGAATGTGCTATAGGTCAATGTTTACTTTTGAAACAGCACTGAGAATTTTACCATTGATACAGTTCAGCTGTTTCCTGGTCTGGTAGAGACCAGCTTTTGGATTCACTTTGTTACCTTAAAATCCTTAACTACGAGGTTTTTGCGTTTTTTTGTAATTCCAACCCCTAGGAAATTCTGCAAGAAGTGTGCATGGACAAGTAATGCTGATATGGCATAGATCACAAAAATGGGTGGGGCCCTAAAATGACTTATGTTAAGAAAGCCATGTCTGTTCTTTTTTCCTCCGGGATCCCTAACCTTATCTACCTACACAGAGACAGCTATAACTAGCTAAATAATTGGGTCAGTCACTTTCCAGCTCTGAAGATTTTACTCTGTTTTAATCTCTACATACTCAACATTTTGTGGTTATGCTCTGAATGATGTTAGCCTTAGGAACCCTTTAGATAGTTGTTTTTTAGGGGAGTCTTAATATTCACAACAAATATACTTTATGAAATCAGGTTGCAATTTTGATTTCTGCTTTATTATGAAAGATAAATTGAGCTAAATACTTAATTAAAAAATTTTTTTTAATGTTTGTTTATTTTTGAGGGGGAGAGGGGCAGAGAGAGAGGAAGACAAAATCTGAAGCATGCTCCAGGCTCTGAGCTGTCAGCACTCAGCCTGATATGGGGCTTGAACTCATAAAACATGAGATCATAACCTGAGCCAAAGTCGGACATTTAACTGTTGAACCGACTAAGGCACCCAACCGCCCTGAGCTAAGTATTTGAATTAAATGTGAATGCTACTCAGTCACGTTTTATGTTACTGCAGGCAAAGATTTTGGATTTTAGATTTGGAACCAGCTATGTTCTCTCTGAGGACCGACCATTAAAATGCAAAATACAATTTTGGTTTCTCTACTGCTATCTTTGGGAATGGGAAGTTTGCTTAGAGAATAAAAGCTGGTTGCCTCTTAACCTAGATCCTCCATTTAATTTGATTAAGTAATGATACCTGTTTTACTTTGTGTAGACCTTCTTGACAGTATGATTTCATCTCTGGTTCCATTGCTTTTCCATTGATCTATTTTTGCTTCTTTGCTGAGATCAGGCTGTCTTTTGAATACATGTTGTTACCAGAGGGCACAGTAACAAGCTGTGTCTCTGGAGCCAGATTGACTGGGTTTGATCCTGGTTCTGCCTCTTGTTGGACTCCTGAATCTCAGCTTTGGCAAAATGGGAATAATAATGTCTCTAGGGCTATTGTGACAATTAAATGAGCTAAAACATAATTAAGTGTTTAGAATAGGTGTGGAGTAAGGTTCAATAAGTATTTGTTTTATTTATAAAATTAAAGAGTGTAGTATAGAATGATTTTTCCAGGATAACAGAAGGCCTTTTCTGATCATGCTAAATCTAATAGCATCTGTTAACTCTTCATTCCTTACCCTGCTATATTTTTTGGTGTGGTGCTTACCATTACTTGATATTAAATGTTAAATTTGTTTTCTACTACTGGATTGCACACTCTGTGAGGGCAAGAACTTTGTTTTCCTCATAGCTACCTATGTTCGCTCTAGTGCCTAAAACAGTTATCTGACTTAAAATAGGTATTCAACAAATATTTGGTTAATAGATGAATAAATTAAGGTGTATGATGGCAACTAAAGATTTTTTTAGGGGGCATCTGTTAGGTTGTTTTCATGAGTTACTGCTTTCTGTGAGGTAGCACATTTTGTTTTGGCGGTGCCTGTGAGCTTCTGTTGCCAAAGGCACCTGAAATCTTATTCTTCTTTTTGTTAAGCTATATGTGAAACAGAGCCTGAACAGCCTGTTCGACATTACCCATTATGGGTGAAAGTAGAAGGTGAAGTAGATCCAGAGCCAGTTTATATCCCAACGCCTTCTGTCATTGAGCCGATGAAGCCGTTGTTGTTGCCTCAGCCAGAAGTTTTACCTACTACTGTGAAGGGCAAACTGCTCACTGGAATTAAACCTGCACGGGCATATACTCCCAAACCCAATCCTGTGGTAAGCCCAGAGTTTCATCTTTTATTGCAAGCTACAAAAATTGTTTGTAAAGATAATGGATTTCAACCATATTTTTGGTTTATATTCTGTGAATCATTTTGCTTTCAAGTAAAATGTCTGTAAGCCATTGGTCTTTCTGATTTAATCAGCCTAGTTGCTGGCATAGAGATGTCATAAAAGTAGAGTGAATGGTAGTAATTCTTAAGGATAGCCAAATCTCTCTTCAAGAAGATCATAAAAAGTTGTGGGGTTTTTGTTTATTTTGTTTTGTTTTTAAACATGACCAGCAAATTTTTAAGGGAGAGGGAGAAAAAAAGCCTTCTGAAGAAGCTTCTTATTCCAATAGTGTAGAATAATTAATTCAGATATACTACATATTGTTAGTGGGAAAGCATTAAGAAAAGTTTTAAGAAATAACTCATCTTTTTAAGGCTATTTTTTTAATATTCAGGTAACAGTAAAGTTCAAGATATAAAATAATTGTTGGCATATGACTATGAAGATTGATAGGTCAAAGAGCTGATGGTTCTGTTAAGAGCTTAAGCATTTGTGATTATTAAATCCATTTCAGTCTTCCCAGTCCATTAAATTGATGAAAGATGCTTTAGTACAATGCTATTCAGTGTGGTCTCTGTGCTGGTCTTAGTGCTGATCCACAACTATTTGTTATGAGTCTGATGAAATAAGTCTAGAAAATGAGAGTAAATATTTAGAAACTTAACAGCAACTTGATAGAGTAATTTTATGTGTATTAAATCTAATACTAAACAACTTGGGTTTGTATTTTGCGTATCTTTTGTTTTTCTAGAAACATTTTACAAAAGGATCAGTCTGTGTTGGACTGGTAATTAAGAAATATCCTTCATTGCAGATAATTGGAGAAGTGCTACTCTAATGGAATGTCACATTTCTTGATAAAGAATCAAATCCTTTCTGACTTTCCAAGATACAGCCCATAATAACTGTACTTCTTAAAATTTGCATTTAAAAATTTCAAATGTTGTAACAGAAAGTTTAAACATCCTTTTCCTTTTGGAGTCTAGCATATTTTTTTCCTCCAACATATGGAATGTTTTGTTGTATGGAATTTACAGATTCGGGAAGAGGACAAGGATCCAGTCTACTTGTACTTTGAAAGTATGATGACTTGTGCTCGTGTTCGAGTATACGAACGGAAAAAAGAGGAACAGAGACAACCGTCACCATCACCATCCCCATCATTGCAGCAACAGGGCTCATGTCAGTCTAGTCCCGAGAACTGTAGTGTAAAGGTGAATTACTTACTGCATAATTTGTCTTTTTAAGTTCCGTTACCCTGTTGCTGGTATTAGAATTTACCTTGCTATCAGAATAATTTAGAGTAATTCTTGGAGGGCAGAGAAGTCTTACATGATGTGCTTATCAATTTGTTTCTCTGTGTATCTGTTCTAGAGAATAGTCCCTTAAAGTTATTTAAAGTATTAGTCTTTCTGATGCTGAAGTAATTTTTAAAAGTTCAAACATTTGTTTTTTATTAAATTATTTATCTGTAATTACCTGGATTTGTATCTTTCTGCATTAGTGAATTTTCTAAATAACTGAAACTTGTTCCATTAAACATTAAATATTTTTCCTTCTTTACTACAATACACTATAAAGTGTGTAAATTTGATGACTCAGTCACTGTCACAGGACGTTAGAGAGCAATACTTGTTTTTGCTGAGGGTTGTATAATATTGATAGTAATGCAGCTGTACATATAGATGTGAAGCTGTTGCCACTTAAAATCTTTTGCTGTTTCAGACTTCTTTGAGAGATTTAATGTTTATGTTCTTGTCTCTATTGATAATAATTATGTGTTGAAGTATTTGTGTTATTCCTTTCTTTAGGAGCCTGATTCTGAACAGCAGCCCTTGAAACCAATCACCTGTGACCTAGAGGATGATTCTGATAAATCGCAAGGTCTGTATGAAAATTAAGTCTCATTTTAGAGTAATTGTGGGTGGGGGGGTAGGGGGGGACATATACCAGAAGTACCAATCCAGAATATTTTTACCTACCCCTTTTTTTCTATTAAAAATAGATAGATAAGTGTTTTCCTATTGTTTGGTCTGTTTATCACTCCTAAGAAAATTCATTCATGTTGTTATGGTGGGTTGTTGCAAGAGACATTTAAGATGAGGTTTTTTAAACCTCTTTCCAAGCCTCAGCAACCTTGGCATCATTATTGAAAATTTCCCTCAGGCTCTCAGTAGCTGCTACAGTGGGAGAAAGGAGGGAATATTACTGATTTATCTACCAAAGGCTAGAATTACTGTAATGGGAGGTAGTGGCTATGGCATTACCTACTTGTTTTTAGTTTTGCTTCTTAACACTTCAGACACTAGCAGCAGTACTTCCCAACGATTTTTTTTTTTAAATGGCTTGATATACAAAATGATAATGTTTTTATGCCACATTGAGATATGTGGAAAAGACTGCTGGGGTGGAGAGAACCTGCTTGAGAACACAACCACCTTGAAGTCTGAGGGGATCTATATCCTGACATACTTGTAATGAGCACATTGGTTGGGAGGCTCTGCTGTAGAAATCTAGATGTCTAGTAAAACAGACATCCAGTTAACATGTTGGTTAGAATAGAAGTACCTGAATGATCTGCATACAATGTAGAAATGATGCAATCATATCTAAGAGGCACAGAAGTAATTCAGAAGTATTTGCAGTAGAAACTATAGGTAGACCACACTTTTTTTTTTTAAACCACAGTATTCTCTCTTTTGCTGTTCTTTAGGGTTGACTCTACCCATCACATGTTAATAAAACATCTTGCAAGTATCTTTGCTTTGCTATATGGATAGCAGAACAGTAAACTATAAATATTCTTAATCTTGGTTATGGGTCATGCTTTGTTTGCAAGATAACACTTTCTTACATAATAGTCATGGCATTTTGAGCACCTGGGAGGCTCAATTGGTTAAGCTTCTGACTCTTGGTTTTGTCTCAGGTCATGATCTCACAGTTTTAGGAGTTGAACCCTGTGTCAGGCTCTGCGCAGTGAGTTTGAACTCTGTGTTTGTCAGTGCAGAGCCTGCTTGGGATTCTCCCTCTCTCTCTCTCTGTCCCTTTCCTTGCTTATGCTCCGTTTCTCTCAAAATAAAGACATAAACTTAAAGAAAAAAAAGTCACAGCTTTCAGAACAGTCTCAAGGTGGGACTCCCTTTTTTTTTTTGAGACTGCAGGGGTCCCTGGGTGGCTCACTTGGTTAAGTGTCTGACTTCAGCTCAGGTCATGGTCTCACGGTTTGTGGGTTCAAGCCCTGCATAGGGATCTGCACTGGTGGTGCGGAACCTGCTTGGGATTCTCTCTCCCTCTCTCTGTCTGCCCCTTGCCCACTTGGGCATGTGTGCACTCACTCTTTCTCGCTCGCTCTCTCTCTCAAAGTAAACTTAAAAAAAAATTGTTGGAGACCCCAGACAGCAGAGTATCTTATCATAGTCTGATTCTCTAAAATATTTCTTTTTCTTGGAAAAGTCCCAAATTTGTGAGTGTTAAATTACCACTGAAAGTACGTGGGATTCAGACACTGGGCAGCTTGTTCAATTTCTATGCCCTTGGCACTTTTCTGAGAACTCAGGGAAAATAAGAATTTTTCGAAGTTCAGTACAAAATTGTGTGATGCAGAAGTATGTTTCAATTCTTTATCAGAAAGAAGCTGGAAGTCTTCCTGCAATGAAGGAGAGTCCTCTACCTCCTATGTGCATCAGAGGTCACCAGGTGGTCCCACTAAACTGATAGAAATCATCTCAGACTGCAACTGGGAGGAGGATCGGAACAAGATTTTGAGCATCTTATCCCAGCACATCAATAGCAACATGCCACAATCACTTAAGGTGGGCAGCTTCATCATTGAGTTGGCTTCTCAGCGAAAGAGCCGGGGTGAGAAGAACCCTCCTGTTTATTCTTCTCGTGTGAAAATCTCTATGCCATCATGTCAAGACCAAGATGATGTGGCTGAGAAATCTGGATCAGAGACTCCTGATGGTCCATTATCCCCTGGGAAAATGGATGATATCTCTCCTGTGCAGACAGATGCCCTGGATTCAGTAAGGGAGAGATTACATGGAGGCAAAGGTCTGCCTTTTTATGCAGGGCTCTCTCCTGCAGGGAAGCTTGTGGCCTATAAGCGTAAACCCAGTTCAAGCACATCTGGGCTTATCCAGGTGAGAATTATCTTTAATCTGGATGTAGCACATTTTTTTACTTAGGTAACATCTTGATTTTTCAGAGCCCTTAGTGGGCTTTATATCATTTATCTTTACATTTCCTGGGAACTGGGTGACAAAATCTTCTCTTTTTGTAATAGGCCTAGTACCTAGAGTGAATTTTTGGCACATTTACAAATAGAAATGTAGAGCCCTGTTTTAGCTTGTGATTTTAGGTCTAGTCTTAGAAAGTTCCTACTCTTACAACTTTATTGCTTGGGATCTAGTGATACTTTGACAACTAAGCAAGGATAGTAAGGGATTCAGTCTAGTTTTTTGTTATTGTTAGCACATAGCTTTCAAAACAAAACAAGGTAAAATTGGTATTTAGTAGCAGTATATGTTCAGAAACTTGGAGAAGATTTTAATTTTGTAGAGTGTCACTCAAATGTATAAAATTAAAAAAAGAATTGAGCCACAGTTTACTTTTTTCCCTTTATTTGATCCATAGGATTTTTGCTAATCACTGTGTAGTATAAATAGGTCCTTGCTGTTTAGTAATTCAGGCAGATTATGTTAGTAAAAGTACACTGGCATCTAGAAAATCTTTGCAAAGAGAGGTTTTGAATTAAAATGTAATTATAGTAAAAAGGTTTTCTCCTTGCTCAGTAACATTAAATGCACTTTTATATCAGAGTAGCAAATGTATATGACATTCTTGCTAAGGTTACTTGACTTTACTAGCTTGACCACTTCCCTGGGCTAAGGACTATTTCGTTAATAATATGACTGATAGACTTAATTAAAAACCTTTTATTGCAGTTTATTCTTGATGGTGCTATATAACTGCTTCTGTTGGTATTTCTTAAACTCCTAATAATAAGAACAGTGTTTTCTTCTTCATTTATTTATTCATTGATAATTTTGAGAGCAGAGACTTACCTGAGCTCATTTCTAGTGAGACTTGACCCACTGAAATAAAGGTATAGAAATTTGTGTTCTCCTCTCCTGTCTAGGACTCAGAAAGCCATCATAAAATGTGAACTTGAATAAGCAGTCAGGTCACTGTAATGGAGACTTTGGGAAAGCTATTGAATAGTCTTCAGAGCAAGTCCCAAAGGAGCAAATAGGGGTATCTGGCCTAGACCTCTAGAAACCCTGAAAAATGATAGTAAAGTTTCCTTTAGTCTGGAAAGATCACCTTCTTTCTGTCAGACTCAAGGCAGAGGTGTTCCTGATCTGTATGGGAATAATCAACAGTTTCATGTACATAGTGAAGAAACTATTTTGTGTCTTTGAGGAGAGAGTGGCTTGTTTTAGCTATTCGCTGTGCTGATTTCCTATTAATTTAGAGACTAGGAGTTTCTCCACCACACTTCACCCTCTCTCCTTTTTAAATGATGGGAAGGAAGGACAGAAGAGGATGTCTTCTCTAGTCTAGGACTTTGAGAACATGGGTAAGAAACTTGGGAAGTTTTTGTTCTTTATTTTTTAAAACAATCTTGCTGCCCCAGATGGGCAGTATCAACTCAGGCAGTAGAAAAAAATCTTTTTTTCTTTTAATTTTTTAAATGTTTGTTTATATTTTGAAGAGAGAAAAAGACAGAGAGAGAGCGAGCGAGACACAGAATCCAAAGCAGGCTCCAGGCTCTGAGCTGTCAGCACAGAGCCTGACATAGGGCTCGAACTCAGGAACTGTGAGATCATGACCTGAGCTGAAGTCAGATGCTTAACTGACTGAGCCACACAGTCGCTCCATGGAAATGAAAAATCTTTGTTTCAGTTATTGATAACTTTCTTCTGATGGTTCAGTGATTGTTTTTAAAGTTATAAGTGAGTTTCTCCTAGCATGTATCTTGAGCTCAAGTTTTGTTCAAGAGATGACAATATCTTCAAAGTTGAGTTTTTTGAAAACTGAGGGGACCTTGTGGCTTAGGTATTATAACGATGGTTTTCTTATAACTTAAAAGTAGACTCACTGTTTATTTTGCAAATATGAAGGATGCTTGAAAGGACCCTTGTGAGAGGGCTTCATTATGCCTCCCTGGTTTTTTCAGAGAGATTCTGTGAAACACAGTTACTTAATTTTTGCTGATTGTTAATAGTTTAGCCAGAATTGCTTATTAAGTAAAACAGTTGGATGATTCATTAGATTTAATTGTATCTCTCGCATATGTAAGAGCAGATATAATGAGTTTTTAAGATTGTTTCCAAACTACCCAAAATGAAGATGAGATTAGTTCAGAATATCAGATGGCAGCTTTTTTTTTCACCTTCTAATAACTCAGATTATATGACAAATGGAAAAAGTCCATTTCTTTTTCCTTTTACATCTGAATAATAGACTTTTAAAACCTTGTAAAAATGAAACCCCTGTCAAGGGAGATAAGTTAGCAAGAGAATTTTATCTTTACAGAATTTCTCTTTGCCACTTGTTTCAGGTTAATGGTAAGAGTTACCCGCAGGCTAAGTTGCTATTGGGACAGATGGGGGCATTGCATCCAGCCAATAGGCTAGCTGCTTATATCACAGGCAGGTTGCGACCCTCAGTCCTGGACCTCTCAACCCTCAGTACTGTCATCTCCAAGGTAGCATCCAATGCCAAGGTGGCTGCATCCAGGAAACCACGTACCCTGTTGCCTTCAACATCCAATTGCAAAACGGCATCCTCCTCTGGCGCTACAACAAATCGCCCTGGGAAGAATCTGAAGGCATTTGTCCCGGCAAAAAGACCAATTGGTAAGTTGGACTGTATGTATGTTTTAGAAAGGCTTGTGACTTGGTGCTTGACCAGTGGATACAGGTATGGAGTTTGTGAAAATGAGAGAAATGTAGAATTTGGCATTATTCTTATTCTTGATGTCTGTCTTGCCTGAATTTTTTTTCTTTTTTGGTAACTTCCCTGATGACCTATGATACTAGATAAATTGAATTGTAGTTAAAATTATTTCCCAAGTTTTAGACTGGTTGTATAAATATAGAAAAGGCTTAGATTTTTAATTTTGTTTTTAAAAAAGCAAAACATATTCTTAAGTACTTAACTCAGTGTTTCTTTTATGGGCACTGGTACTTTTGTAACCAATCATATGTATGTTCCTTGAACTTACGAAACCAGGGGGCTAGCAAATCAAAGTGGGTTGAGTTAGTGGTATAGACTTAGAATAAAAGGTTCTTGTAAAACAGAAGCTTGGAAGTGTTGCTTTAATGTATTCATCCCTGTTCAATGAATGAAAACCTTTTTTGTTTAACATTTCAGTGCTAGAATCTTTTAATAAATTACCTTCTTGAAAGCGTTTGTGTTTTCAGTATTTAGAGTATATATAGTCGGTTTATTGAATTCTTCTTTTTGTTGTTTCAATTCTATTTAGGATTATTAAGTAAAAGCTTCTGTTCTGTATTCTTATTCCTCTGACGGGAATTTGGAATCTCTGGCTGAATGCTGGAGTTGTGTGAAGATGGAGGACAAGCATTGTATGCCTTAAAAAGAACCCATTTTACCTTTTAAAAAAAATAGCTTTTACTGGTGATTTTCAGTCCTATCTTGCCCTCTTTTGAAACTGTCTTTATACATTTTAGAAATGTGCAAACTGTAACTGTCTAATAAGAGGTAGCAATAATAAAGAGGTGGAGGTGCTAGGACAGGAGGAAGTGGTGGAAACCTGTTTTAAAATTAGAGTTAGGGCAAAAAATCTTAACTTCCTTCACTGTTTTAGATGGTGAAGTTGTGAGCTGTACATTATCTTTTTAGTGTCCTGGCAGTTCGGCTTTATTGCATAGCCAAAAGAATTTTAGCAGGAACACACAATTTTAATCCCTTTCTTAGTATTATAAAGATTTGGTTTGGGTTGAGGGAAGTGTTTGATTTTTGTGGGTGGAAATTGGCAGGTATATTGCAGATAGGTAGTACCTGTAAGAAATTGACCCAGTGGTGCACAATAAATGTTGATAAACACAATCACTAAGAGGATAAAGTATGAGAACTGAAGATTTTTGACCTGCAAATTTTTATTTGCAGCGGCTCGACCCTCTCCTGGTGGTGTGTTCACACAGTTTGTGATGAGTAAAGTTGGAGCCCTGCAGCAGAAGATACCTGGAGTTAGCACACCCCAACCCCTAACAGGGCCACAGAAGTTCAGTATCAGACCTTCTCCAGTAATGGTCGTCACACCTGTGGTTTCTTCTGAGCCAGTTCAGGTGTGCAGCCCTGTGACTGCTGCTGTCACTACTACCACCCCTCAAGTATTTTTAGAGAATGTTACTGCTGTGACATCTATGACTGCTATTTCTGACGTGGGAACTAAAGAAACTACTTATTCTTCTGGTGCCACCACTGCAGGGGTTGTTGAGGTTTCTGAAACTAATGCCAGCACCCCTGTAACACCTACCCAGTCTACAGCCACTGTGAACCTTATCAAAACGACTGGGATAACTACCCCTGTGGCTTCAGTTGCTTTTCCTAAGTCTTTGGTAGCATCTCCTCCAACTATAACTCTTCCTGTTGCTTCCACTGCCTCCACCTCCATAGTCGTGGTGACCACAGCTGCATCTTCCTCCATGGTGACCACACCAACTTCATCTCTGGGCTCTGTTCCCATTATACTCTCGGGAATTGATGGGAGTCCACCAGTGAGCCAGAGACCAGGTAAGGCCTAGATGTTACTAGCTGGTTTTACCATACAGCTGTGTATTTAACTTTATGGGTTTTTTTTTTTTTTTTTAATGTTTGTTTGTTTGTTTGTTTATTTTGAGGTGGGGGAGATAAGAGCTGGGGAGGGGCAGGGAGAGAGAATCCCAAGCATCCTCCATGCTGTCTACACAGAGCCTGACATGGGACTCCATGTCACAAACAGTGAGGTCATGACCTGAGCTGAAATCCAGAGTCTGACTCTTAACTGACTGAGCCACCCAGGCACCCCAACTTTATTTTGGAGATAAGTTGAACAGCCTTGACATGTGGTTTACTGGGGTTGGAGATTTTCCCAGGAGAATAAAAATTCTCAAAAATATTGTAATGGAAATGTTGGCTGAAGGATACTGAAATAATGTATGTGGAAGTTGAGCTCTGAGCCAGTAGAGCAGCCATCAGGTTGGGCACAGGAGGAGGTGCACTGCTGTGTGTTGAGAGCTAGGAGTGCACATCTTTTGAGTAACCCTAATGTAGGTGTTCCTTTTTCGGGGCGTGGTGCTTCTTTGTAATTAAAAAAGTGAGATCAGAGAGCTTCTCCCATGCTTCAGCCAAGCTAAGGGCTTTTTCTCCTTGATTAAGATTAAAATTCTAGGTCCTTTTGCTTAGTAAAAGTCATTTGTGAATCATCCCAACTCTCATATACTACTGATATTATTCTACTACTTATTATTATATGTGAACTGATTGAGATTGAAATAAGGCATATTTATTTGTTTAGGAATCTATATGTTTATCAACTTTTCAGTTAAAATTTTTCTTACATTGGCTTAGGTTAAGTGAATTTGAAATAGGACTATCCTACACTTTTGTAATTATTATTTCCTAATTGAATCCTAATTCAACCAGCTAAAATAAATGATTCTCTTAGTGTACTCAAAGAGAATTACTATGTAAAAGAGTGAGAGACTTTATAAGATTTAAGGGGAAATAAATAGCCAGCAGTAAATCTGTCTTGGTTATTGATATTTTTCTTATTAAATACTGCCTTTATTGACATGGTTCAAATTTCTGTTGATAGTTCAGAAATGAAGTGACTTTGGAATTAGTTTATAGAAAGGAGGTCTTTTCAAAGTTTAATTGAATCACAGTATTAAATTCTTCTCCTTCTGCCTTCTCCCCACATGTAAACATAAAAACACTGGTTAGCTTAATAAGTAATTTTGGAAGTGAGATCGTTGTTGATTGAGTTGTTTTAATTTCCTGCTGAATCTCAAGGTTTATATCTTGTCATTTTATCATATTTTCTAAACAATATGGGTTCTGATCTTTCTTTTTAATTCTGTCATGAAACTATAGTTTAGCTTTTTGTAGTTCATTCTCAGATTTCAGTCACTCAGAATATACATTCATGTATTTTGCTCTGATTTTCATTTGTACTATTACTATTACTATTTTTATTTAAATTAACTCCTTTGTTTACTTAAATGTTTTTTTTTTTTTTTCAACGTTTTTTATTTATTTTTGGGACAGAGAGAGACAGAGCATGAACGGGGGAGGGGCAGAGAGAGAGGGAGACACAGAATCGGAAACAGGCTCCAGGCTCCGGGCCATCAGCCCAGAGCCTGACGCGGGGCTCAAACTCACGGACCGCGAGATCGTGACCTGGCTGAAGTCGGACGCTTAACCAACTGCGCCACCCAGGCGCCCCTTAAATGTATTTTTAAAAGCAATTTTTCTGTAATTGGAAACTAACATTACTTGTGGTAACATAGGGTTAACTCTATAAATACCCTGGAAACAATAGTAATAAAAAGAATTACATTCTAGCTAGCTACCATTTGTTAACATGTGGCTTGCACTCTCTCTCTCTGTTAGTGAAGAAAGCTAGAAAATGCTGATGTGATATCAAAGACTGATGTTTGCTTCTGTATGTTATCAGATTAAAATTGAAAAATTACTTTCTCACAATGTGCTATGGTGTTATTCTATATTCATATACCACCTAAAAATACCTTCTCTACTACCAGTTGAGGAAATAATTAATTTTAACAAATTTTCTTATCTGCTCTTTTTTTAAATGGAGTGGACTCAGATAACTGCTACTTCTAAGTGTGTGTAATTTTGTTCTGGGCTCATAAAAAGGATCCCAACTCAGGCACTTAGACATCTGTGACTTTTTCATTTAACTTCCCTTCTTTTTCTCTTTTCCCTTCTCACCCTCACCTGCATTTGAATAAACAATCACATATTTAGTGTGTGTATTTTAAAGGCTGCTTTCAGTCTCTGGGCTGGAGTACTTTGGATTTGAATCAGTTTCTAAAATGTACCTTGAATAGAAATGGTCAGGAAATTAAGAATGCTTTAACATTCTTCTTACTTCACATGAGGTAGATGTTTTTTGTTTAAATTGCACACTTTTTCCACCATGAACAGTTTGGTCTTTGCGTTTTATTTCATTTTCAAGAGTAGTTCTGGATCTTCTGTATAATTTGTCCTGTAAATGTTTGGAACATAACTTACTTTTAGAAGTTTGATATGTTTTGTGGGCAGAGCGCCTATCTGACAGAATATCACATGTTAAGGGGATTTGTTTCGTTTGTTGATTTTTCTCATTAGTGATGAACTGAGGAAAATATTTATTAATGTTAAATAAGTTAAACTAATTTCATTGGTGATGTAAAATTGGTTTTATTTATGCTTACTATTACTGTTATTCGTACCTTTTTATCCCCATAGCCAAAAATCTGTCTGTAGATTATCCCTACTATTTTTTTCCATGTCTTAAGTATTTCTAAATAATCTCTTCTAAACATTAAAGTGCATCTTTTGATACTATCAATGGTTTGAACATTTTTTAAGTTCACATCTTCTGCATTAAGTTTTTGCCTTTTCTGTTTGTTTTAAAACTATCCTTTGCCTCTTCCTAACCAGGCTCTATATCCCTGCTTTTTTGATGTCTCTCTTAATTTCATTCCATTTTGGGGGGGGGGGGGGTATGTATTTTTTTTTCCTTTTGAAAAATAATTTACACAGATCTTTACACTTTGGTTATTTGTCAGTGAATTTTAAAAACCAAGGAGTTTTTTTTATACCTCATGACTTTTAGTCCTTGACTTTATCTTACTTGAGTATGACCTAGGAAATGAAGTCATAAGTCCAGTAAGTGTGTTAACAGCCTGAATTTTAAGGTTAAAGAAGAGAATTTTATCTGAATGATCTGTTTAACTTTAATGGAAATCCAGATTTAGAGGCCTGCTGTGTTTTTTGTTAGGCCAGAGACATTATCTCTGTAAATGCACTTCATGACAATTGATGCTTGCTTGCTTTTTTTTTTTTTTTTTTTTTTAATTTACCATTTTGAATATAAGGCCCTATAATGTCTGGTTGATAATTAGATTTTAAGATAAATTGTTCTCAGCCATGAGATTATTTAATATATGATAGAGATACAAGATTTCACCAACTATATAATTCATATTAGAATTTATTTGTAGGGTGGTCAGATCCCATGTCATAATAATTTTTTGCTACATGTATTAAAGGAAAATTCTGATGTTTTCATTTCTTGTTTTTCAGAAAATGCCCCTCAGATTCCAGTGGCTACTCCCCAGGTCTCTCCTAACACAGTGAAACGTACTGGACCTCGATTATTGCTGATTCCAGTGCAGCAAGGTTCTCCTACTCTTAGACCTGCCCCAAACACACAACTTCAGGGGCATCGGATGGTCTTGCAACCTGTGAGGAGCCCAAGTGGAATGAATCTATTCAGGCATCCTAATGGGCAGATTGTTCAGCTCCTCCCTTTGCATCAACTTCGAGGCTCTAATACTCAACCCAACTTACAGCCTGTCATGTTTCGGAACCCAGGTATAAATTTGGAGATCTTTCTAATGAATTTTTCTTTGGTGGAATCATTTGGCCATATGACTTGTCAATACACTAAGATTTTTTAGTCTCAGAGTTAACCTGTCTGGAAAGAAAAGCACTTGTAGGTCTTGATGTGGGCAGTGGTAATTAAAAAAAGTTTTTTTGTTTTTTTTTTCCCCTTTTACCAGGCTCTGTGATGGGAATCCGGTTACCCACTCCTTCCAAACCTTCAGAGACTCCACCATCTTCTGCTTCGTCCTCTGCTTTCTCTGTTATGAATCCTGTAATTCAGGCTGTTGGGTCTTCTCCAGCAGTGAATGTTATCACTCAGGCACCATCATTGCTTTCTTCTGGACCTAGTTTTGTGTCTCAGTCTGGTACATTGACCCTGAGGATTTCCCCTCCTGAACCACAGAGCTTTGCAAGTAAAACAGGCTCTGAAACCAAAATAACCTATAGCTCAGGAGGGCAGCCTGTTGGTACAGCCAGTCTTATTCCTCTCCAGTCTGGTAGTTTTGCTTTGTTACAGCTCCCTGGACAAAAGCCTGTTCCCAGTTCCATTCTTCAACATGTTGCTTCTCTTCAGATGAAGAAAGAGTCCCAGAGTGCAGACCAGAAAGATGAAACAAGCTTTTTAAAAAGAGAGCAGGAACCCAAGAAGGCCCTGCAGTCAGAAGGAGAAACTATAGATTCTGAAGCTAATATAATAAAGCAAAACTCAGGAGCTGCTGCCTCAGTAGAAATCCTGAGTGATTCCTTAGGAGATGGGGGTGATAATTTGGATGAAGAATCCCTTACAGAAGAAGGTCCTATAACTGTTAAACCCTCTGAGCACTCCTATATCACTGGGTCACACATAGGTGAAGACTATAAAGATGGAGATGAAGAGCTTGGGATTCGAAATCATAAGAGTTCCAAAGAAAAACGGGCTGTTCTAGAAGTTAAGACCACTTCCAAAAAAGCCAGCAATGTGACAGTCCAAAGTGCAAGTAATGTACAGCTTAAAAAGCTTGGTGATGTGAAAGTGGAACAGCAGAAAGGGTTAGAAAATCCAGAGGAAAACTCAAATGAGTTTCCAGTCATCTCTAAGGAAGAACGTAAGCTCGAATTATCAGGGAGCAAAGTTGGGGAGCAGCAGTCTTTTCCACAGCCAGAGGCCAAGGAGAAGGGATGTGGAGACTCTCTGGAGAAAGACAGTATTAGGGAGAGGTGGAGAAAACACCTGAAGGGCCCTTTGACTCAGAAATGTGTTGGAACTAAGCAAGAATGCAAGAAAGAGGCAGATGAGCAGTTAATTAAAGAAATAAAGACTTGTCAGGAAAATTCAGATGTGTTTCAACAAGAACAAAGCATCTCTGATTTACTTGGAAAAAGTGGAACTACTGAAAATGTCAGAGTTTTAAAAACTGAATGTGATTCTTGGAGTAGGATTTCTAGTCCTACAGCCTTCTCCATTGTTCCAAGAAGAGCTACAAAAGGGAGCAGAGGGGAAGGACGTTTTCAGGGTCACTTACTGCTGTCAGGAGAACAGATAGAACCAAAGCAAGAGAAGAATGGTGGACGAAGCAGTGCCGACTTGACTGTTTTGGATTTGGAAGAGGAGGACGAGGAAGAGGAGAATGAGAAAACCGATGATTCTATTGATGAGATTGTGGATGTTGTTTCTGACTACCAGAGTGAGGAGGTTGATGATGTAGAAAAGGTGGTGAGCCCATTTTTGTTGTGACTGAAACCTCAAGAATTTAAATGATTTATTAGAGACAGTAGCTTTCCCAGAAGATCACTAAGACCTGATACATTGAAATGGATGCCTAGGTTTAGATTATGATTAAATGACTTTATAGTTTTTAGGCTGTGTCAGTCAGGTAACATTTATTGAGCTTATATTGTTCTTTGAGACTTGTCTACTAGTATGGGAAGGCTGGCTTATTCCTTTGGGGGATAGATGCTTGAGAGTCCCTTTCAAGTTAGGTTTTAAAAAAAAAGATTCTAAAACTACTACTCTCATTTCTTCTCAGTTTTTTTTTTACATTTTCAATGTGAAATGACTATAGCCTATCCGGTAGACATATAAAAAACAGTGAATGGGTGACCTTAGAACTTACCTACCTGCATTTAGAGAGATGTTTTTCTTTTTGGAGAAAAATGAAAAATACCATGCAATATTTTAATATAACCCTGCCTTAAGTTACTTTTTTAATTATCTCCTAAAATTAGTTTCTAGAATTTATATTCTGAATTTGCATCATCTTCCTTTGTAATATGACCTTTATAATTTCACAAAATTTTTCTGAAGCCATTTTTGTAGGCTTCCTATTTAAGGTGGTAATCCTACCTAAGTGAGAAGCAGTATGATACAGGGCAGGAGTTGGACAAACTTTTTCTGTAAAGGGCTGAATTGTTAACATTTTAGACTTTGCAGGCTGGATGGCTTGCTGTTGGAATTGCTCAGTTGCTGTTATGGCATGAAAGCAGCCATAAACAATACTAAGTGAAACAGTGTGGCTGGCAAGCTTTGATTTGCCGATGCCTGACAGTGGGGTTTGATGTAAAACTTAAGGATATTATAGCCAGCTGCCTATAGGGTGCCCTCAAATCTAAACTGTGTCCCTCTCTTTAGGAGCAGATAATATGGCCCTCTGTGGTGATTTTCATGCAGTTGGTTGTTTTAGAATCTCACTTCCATGAGATTCAGCCTCTGTATTATCTGGTCTTTCTCTGTTAATGCCTAACTGCCTTAATGCAGATAAAATATAACAAAAAGACTCCTATTTTAAAACTCTAAAATGTTTAACTATTCTAATGTTCCTATGTTGGTTTTTTCTGTACCTCAGTCGTCTCATTTGTAAAATGAGGATCTAGCTCTACAATTAGATGATTGTATACACATTTGCCTTATCTATCTGTAGCCTCATCTTTTTTGAGGACAGGTACCTGTAGGTAGCTGAAGAATCTGAATTCATTGAGTTTAAGAATTATAATTCTGCTTTTTGCAGACTCTCCCATTGTAAGTCAGCCTGGGTAAGCATCAGACCAAAGACAGTCCAACTTTAAAACCAGTGAAAACTATTGCTATCAGTAAAACTGACTTATAATAGAACTTTTATTGTGTCTTAATCAAGGGTGGCATTGCTTGGATTTCCTAATAGGGAATCTGACATACAAGGTACAGTGACCTTTTTCAAAGTAAGGGCATTATATTAAATGATCTCTAAAATCGAAATTCTACATTGTATTTTTGCACTTGTGTGACACGTTATGATATCTTTGTGCATGTGATTATTATATTGGAATAGTGTAAGGAAAGTAGCAAGTAGTCTATTTAATTTCAGTCTTCCATTGTGAAGTTTATTGGATATTATTTACAAAGCCTGCAGTTAAAGTCATGCAGTAGGCAGACATTCTTCAGTTTAAATATAAGGCATTTACCTACATTATTATTCAAACTCTTTAGATTCTGTCAGGACACTGTTGATTTAGCTTCCTAAAGTTAATATATATTATTTGCATTGTTTAAATTCAATATACATTGTTGAAATTGTGCTTAAATTGGGAAACATAAATGATGACTTGCATTTAGTGTCTATCAGCTTATGGAACCTATAATTCATGGGGGTAAGTAATTTTTCCATCAAGTGTAAACAGAATTAATGAGGTTATTGGGATGCTTCGTTTTGAGTTGTGTCTCTCAGGTATACTACAATTATAGATAACATATTCCTGCTTTAGTTTCTGGCATAGTAAACACTACTTTTAAAGGTGGACTTAAAAATATCTGTAGATCCCAAAATCCATATGTTCTACTGTTTACATGAAATACACAATAAGCTTCCATGATAGGTGCTCAATAAATGCTTACTGATTGACTCTTTTTTTGTATTATCAAGTATGACAAGCTTGGGGTTTTTCAATACCTGAAATTCTTCAAAAGCTATCCTTGTGCGGGATTGAGAGGCTTAGAAGACTGGGCTACATTCTCTATTCATATCTGCATTGAGTCTGTCTTTGTGGGTGACACGGGGTTAGCCGTGAAGCACTCTTTTTTTTTTTTTATGTTTATTTTTGAGAGAGTGAGACCGAGCGTGAGCAGAGGAGGGGCATAGAGAAGAGGGAGACACAGAATCTGAAGCAGGCTCCAGGCTCTGAGCTGTCAGCACAGAGTCTGATGTGGGCTTGAACTCATGAACCGTGAGATCGTGATCTGAGCTGAAATTGGATGCTTAAATGACTGAGCCATCCAGGCACCCCAGTCCTGAAGCACTCTTAAAATAGAACCTGAATTTTTCTCCTTTCTCCTTTTCCATTCACCAGATTTTACTTTATTGCTCATTAATCTTAAGATTTATGAAGCTTTAATATTTCTGTAACCTGAATTTTTCCACTAGAAATAACACTGAAGCATCAATATAGTCTGATAATGTCTGTCTAGTATGTATCTATGATTTTTAATTCAGTGCTTGGTTGTTAGGTTTAACATATGTTGTCTTCATAACTTAATTCCTTCTTACGATTAACAAGTTTAGGATCACCTGTATTCATGGTATAAAGTCAGTGTTGGGCCCTGGTTGATTTTATAAGGGGAGCATTCAGTTGAAAAGTTTAGGTGTGCTTACTTCCCAATATTTTATTGACTTTTGGAATGCTTTATTTCAGAATAACTGTGTAGAGTACATTGAGGATGATGAGGAGCAGGTGGACATAGAGACTGTGGAAGAGCTCTCTGAGGATATTAATGTTGCTCACATGAAGACCACAGCTGCCCAAACGCAGACTTTTAAACAGCCGTAAGTCTTAATTTCTCTTTGGATTTTTGTTCTTTGTTATTGTTTTTGTGACCATAAACAAAACTAAATGTTCTGTTTAGGAACTCTGGGTAACTGACCTGGTTCCTTTGTTCCTCTAGCTTTTTTCTGATTAGTAGATGAGGAGGGAGCTGGAATTCAGAGGTAATTAACTTGCCTTGGTTATTGCTACAAGACCATGTGTGAATGTGAATAACCTGTGCTTTTGGAGCCTGACACGTTGGTATTAAAATACTAGTTTTGTATGTAGCTATTTAAGCTTGGGCAAGTCGTTAATCTGAATCACATTTTTTACTGATTAAATGAGGAAAATGCTCCCAATTTGAAGTGTTCTGTAAGATAATATATGCAGCTGGAGTAACTGACACTAGCGGACTACTCAACAGAGGTTAGTTCCTTTATCTTTTAAGAATAGGCATTAAATTCTAAATTTGGTTACTTTACTAGTTGAACAGGTAAGATACAGTTAGGAAAATTTTTGCCTGTTCACATGATGAGACCAAAATACAGTATGATAACTTGCTTAGGAAAGTTTATTCCATTAGTAAGCCTTGTATTGGGGATTGTGGGGTGTGAGAGAACGATGGAAAAGAAGATAGGAGTTCTTATTGTGTGCCAGACATTGTGCTTTTTCCTGTTATCTGATTCATGATGTAAACTAGCCCTGAGTTGAGAAAGAGTAATTCTTTGTCTCTGGTGATGCTGAGAAGGTGTAAGGATAGAGAAATAGGCCTAGTAATTTTCTTCATTCCAGAGCTATTTGGAGGCTACTTCATTTGCCTACTGGTTAAGATTGAAATAGTTTAAGTCTCGTAAAAATTTAATTAGATTTAAAGTTAGCAGAATTGCTGGATAGAAGTTCATTATACTAAAATTGATTTTCTGAACATGAGCAACAAACAAAAAAATGTTATCCAAAAGATGCCATTTATAATAGTAACAGAAAACCTGTTAGGGAGTATTAACAAAACCTTTGTAAAACTTCTATAAAATGTTATTGCAAGACATTGAAGATGAATTCAATAAATGGAGAGAAAGAATAGTACACAAAGAGCACAAACTGTAAAAGAGCGGATTGGTAAACATTTACAAATTTCTCTCTGTCGGCACACCATGAAAACAGTGAAAAGACAAATTCAGACTAAGGAAAATATTTGCAGTACATGTTTGACAAAGGATTAGTATCAAGGACATGCAATAATTATTTAAATCTGTAAGAAAAAGTTGATGGAGTAGATAAGTACATAATGGATATTACAGGCAGTTCACAGAAGAGGAAACCCGGATAGCCAATAAACACAAATTTTTTCAAACTCACAAGTAATTAGAGATATACATGTTAAATCACAGTGGCTTCATTAGTTCAGATCCATAAGATTAGCAAGTAATTGTGATTTCTGATAGTACTGTTGTGTCTAGTTGTGGAGCGATGGGAACATACTGCAGGTGGAAATGTAAATTGGTGCACTTTGGAGAGTAGTGTGACATGACTAAAGTTGACTTCCACACATTTCTTCCACTCAGCAGTTCCACTCCTTGGTATGTATACTCTGGAAAAGTTCACACGTATGTACAAAGGGACATGCATGGGACTGTACATTGCAGTATTGTTTGCCATTGAGTAAATTTGGAAATAACCTAAATAACTATTAGAATTCTGAAAAAGAAATTTCACACTTTGAAAATTCACACTTTGGAATACTGTATAGCAGTTAAAATGATTGAACTAGAACTGTGTGTATCAATATCTTAGATGTAATGTTGAGTGAAATCAAGTGAAGAAAGATTCACTATATTGGGGGGGGGTGCCTTAGTGGCTCAGTTGGTTAAGCATCTGACTCTTGATTTTGGCTCAGGTCATAATCTCTTGGTTTGTGAGTTTGAGCCCTACATCAGGCTCTGTGTTGACAGGGCAGAGCCTGCTTAGGATTCTCTCTTTCCCTTTCTCTCTGCCCCTCTCCCCTGCATCACCCCCCCCCCCCCCAATAAAAAAGAAAGATACACTATAGTGTATAATGTTTAAAGTGCTACATAATATTTTTTATTTAGGTATACATTACTAGTAAAACTGCAAAGCTATGCATGGTAAAAACTCCTTTTGGGAGTGTTCACCTATGAGAAAGAAGAGAGGAAGGAATGTGATTGGGTGGGCTGCACATAAGATCTCCTGTATTTTTGAGATGTTTTATTCCTCAGGCTGGGTGGTAGTCACCTGGTTGTTCATTATGTATTTTGTTTATATAGTTTTGTATGTATGAAATATTTTATGTTTGAAAAAGTAATTAGCAATTGTAGGGACTGTTTGGCACAGAGGAAAAAAAGCACACTGTTGAATTAAATTATATTGCCACATATATATAGGGCCTTGGCAAAAAGAAGCTGGTTACACTTTAAACAATTTGGGATGGTTTTGTTTAGTGTAGCTGTGAAATAGGTCTTGGGTTACTATTTCAGTAAGACATTGGAAAATATTGTCTTTACCTAGGTGCCGTACCCATATCTCTGCAGATGAAAAAGCTGCTGAAAGGAGTCGAAAGGTATTTACAGTATGTTTAATGACAATTATCTAATAAAATTGATAACATTTGTAATTAGGGTTTAAAATAACGTTAGTTATATTAGCTATGACTTTTTTCATGGCAATTTTTTACCAGTGAGTTAATAAAATCTGTTTCTTTTTCTTAATGAAATTAAAGTATTAAAATGCTTCCTCCCCTTTTAATTTTCTACTACTCCCAGATGATAGAATATTCTAGAACAATTAAAATGGTTATGGAGTTGATGAAAATTGATGTGCTTACTTGAAAACGAATCCTATACTCTTAATTCTCTGTGTGATGTGAAAAAAAACCTGGCAATTTTTCTTGTTGAGATTCATGATTTTCAGTATCCTAAAAAATTATTCTCTGAAATGATGGGTAGCAATTCATGGAGCCATTAAATTTGGAACCTCCTTTGATTTTCTTAGATGTCATTATACCATAATTAATCAAGGGGTTTTTTTCTTTATCCGTACTAACATTATGAATGAAACAGAGTTTGATTATTTAAACCATTTTCCAGTTGTTACTCTGCCTTTTTGATTTAAGTGGTAAAAACAATTCTGGAGATTGGGTTGAGGTGGAAAGTGGTATTTAAGTCGATTTTCAGAAACCACTGGGTGATTAGTCTCGGTTTGTTTGGGGGGGGATACATAAATTACATTATTGTAATAATTTTGCATGTATTACTATATTGTATTTTTTCATTCATCCTAAAATATTTTCAGGTGTAAGAATTTTCATTATAGCTTGTATTCACAAGCCATTGTTTATACCCTAATTATTATTACATGTAAATCATTTGTAGTGTTTTGCTATATGTAAACTCGATTTTAATTTTCTATCTTGTATCTTTTTATTTTCCCATACTATATAATGCACAAGGAGTTTGACTTTAGAGAGACAATGATTTTATATAAGAGTTTTGGGGTACTATCTGGATTGTGATAAAGGCCAACGGTGTCAAAAAAAAAAAGGGTAATTAGAGACATCAGAAGGGGAAAAACAAAACCAAGAAACTGTAGAAGACTGGAAATGTCATTATTACTCGCTTTGAGTAGTAGTCACATTGTCTTAATATGGTAGCCACTGTTAATAATTTTTTTCAAACTTCTATAATCTGTGAACAAAGTATGGAAGACTTGCAGTTTTGAAAAAATGTGTAAGTAGAAATGACAAATTGGAAGGTGAAAGAGAAGAGAAATAGAGGGAAGAAGACATGTAAGGATATGAGTGCTTGATATCCTCGTTTTACAAAGAGACACTGTTGATGAGAAGTTGAGATAGAATTATACTCAAGTTACAAAGGGATCAAGAGAAGAATTAGAATTAATGATACATCTATATTAGGAAGATGGGATTGCAAGAGGTGGGACAGTGGCGTGAGCTAAATCTTGTGCATAGCAGAGAGTAGATAGATAGCATTGAAAATTAGAAAGTATAAGCTTGGGGCACCTGGGTGGCTCGGTTAACCGTCCAACTTTGGCTCAGGTCATGATCTCATGGCTCATGAGTTTGAGCCTCACGTCAGGCTCTGTGCTGACAGCTTGGGTCCTGGAGCCTGCTTCGGATTCTGTGTCTGTGTCTCTCTCTCTGCTCCTCCCCACTAATGCTCTGTCTGTCTCTTTCTCTCTCTCTCTCTCTCTCTCTCTCTCTCAAAAATAAATAAACATTGGGGCGCCTGGGTGGCTCAGTCGGTTGAGCGTCCGACTTCAGTTCAGGTCACGATCTCACGGACCATGAGTTCGAGCCCCGCGTCGGGCTCTGGACTGATGGCTCAGAGCCTGGAGCCTGCTTCCAGTTCTGTGTCTCCCTCTCTCTCTGCCCCTCCCCCGTTCATGCTCTGTCTCTCTCTGTCTCAAAAATAAATAAACGTTAAAAAAAAAAAAAAAAAGAAAAAAAATAAATAAACATTAAAAAAAAAAGAATAACCTTATCTTGTTTCTTACATAGAGTATAGATTTAGGAACTAGAAAAAGCCTAAAAGAAACAGAAAGTTGTTGTTTTTAAGGATCCAGATACATGTATAGGGCACAGTTGGTTTTCATTATAAGCTCTTCAAATATTTATATTTAAAACCCTATATGCGTCTGTTCTTTTCAGTGATAAGTAACTTGTAAAAGTGAAGTAGAATAAATAGGAGAAAGAAGTCTAAGGCATACTGAGGGTCAAGAAAGACTTTGCTGAAAAATGCAAAGTTTGACTTTTAAATGTTAAGTTTTGGAGGATAGGGTGGGAGGAATGGGTGCAAGCCACCATCTGTCTGTGTAATGGCAAAGTGGTGTGAGATTGCATAGTGTGTTTTGGAAACTTCTCGCACTTTGGAATGGTTGGAGAGAAAGGTGGTTTAAGAAGAATGATAGTTGATCCGTCACCAAATTGTAAACGATCTTAAAGCTTTTAAGAAAAATATTTTAAACCTGTTTTCCATCAGTTAAGATTCTATTGAAATTTTTATGTAATTTGTGTCATGAAAAAAAGTTTTAATAATAAATTACTTGCATAAGCTTTTTTTTAGATTCCCTCGCCTCGTTTTCTTCCTCATTTGAGAACAATTGAAATTTGAGCTGAAAAGTGATTTACACTGTTGCAGTTAGATTTGCAGCAGGATAGACTTATAGTAAGATGACCAATATTGAAAGGTTGTTAACAATAGTCCAGACAGAAGATGGTGGGTATCTGGTATGGAACAGAGCCATTTAGGATGGAAGAAGAGGGCAGGTACAAATGAAAGATAATCAGGTGGCTATCTTTTGTTTGCATAGGCTCCACCAATTCCTCTAAAACTGAAGCCTGATTACTGGAGTGAAAAACTACAGAAAGAAGCAGAAGCTTTTGCTTATTATCGCCGGACACACACTGCCAATGAGCGTCGCCGGCGTGGTGAAATGAGGGATCTCTTTGAGAAATTGAAGATTACATTGGGATTGCTTCATTCTTCTAAGGTTTCCAAAAGTCTCATTCTCACTAGGGTAAGTGTTCTCTATAAATGACCGACGAACGAGAATTTGACTAAGAGAATCTTCTAGAGCTACTATGAGAGAGAGAATCATCACCCTAAGAGGGAGATTGAAGTAGAGCTTGTATTTAACATTTGAATGTGGACTAGTGAACTCCCAGCAAATCCTGTAAGGGGAAGAACCCTTAAGCTGCTGAGTCAAAGTAGTTTTTTATTGGAAGTCAAGTTCTTAATCGGCAGGCAGAACTATCTTTACTTCAGATTAAGTCAGAAACTCTAGTTGACTCTAGAGTTGAATCTCTTTTGGTGTTCTCCATAGCACTAGAACAGTTTAAGAGCACAATGTAAGTGATATTTTAACATAGTTTTTAACAATTGCCATCCATTTTAAAAGAAAATCTGAAATATCTAAGGTAATTTCATTTAAATTGCTTTTGAGTAGAAGTTGGAGGAGTATAAGGCAAACATTCATATTCCTGTAGAACACAGTTATTTCAGCCAGACTTTACTTAGACTAGGAGGTGATTTTATTTTTATTTTTTAAGATTTTTGACGTTTGTTTATTTTTGAGAGAGCGAGAGAGAGAGAGAGAGAGAGAGAGAGGGGCAGACTGCAAGCAGGGGAGGGGCAGAGAGAGAGGGAAAGACAGAATCAGAAGCAAGCTACAGGCTCTGAAACGTCAGCACAGAGTCCAATGCGGGGCTTGAACATGAGGTCATGATCTGAGCCAAAGTTAGACGCTTAATCGACTGAGCCACCCAGGCACCCATTAAGATTTTTTTTTTTTTTTAAAGTTTATTTGTTTTGAGAGTGAGGGAACAGGAGCGGGGTAGGGGGGACAGAGGGAGGGAGGGAGAGAGAGAGAGAGAAAGAGAGAAAGAAAGAAAAGAAAAGAAAAGAAAAGAAAAGAAAAGAAAAGAAAAAAGAAAATCCCAAGCAGGCTCTGTGCTGTGCTCCAATGTGGGGCTTGAACTCACGAACCTCAAGATCATGACCTAAGCTGAAATCAGGAGTCAGATGCTTACCTGACTGAGCCACCATGCACATGCCCTGTAGGAGGTGATTTTAAAGTTGATTATTAGGGGCGCCTGGGTGCCTCATTTGGTTGAGCATCCCACTTTGGCTCAGGTCATGATCTGGTTTGTGGGTTCGAGCCCTGCGTTGGACTCCTGGAGTCTGCTTTAGATTCTGTGTCTCCCTCTCTCTGCTCCTCCCCTGCTTGATTTCCCTCCCTCCCTCCCTCCCTCCCTCCCTCTCCCTCTCCCCCCCCTCCCTCTCCCCCTCCCTCCCCCTCCTTCTCCCTCTCCCCCTCCCCCTCCCCCTCCCCCTCCCATCTTTCAAAAATAAAATCTTAAAAGGAAAGTAAAGTTGATTAAAATCAAAGCAGAGTAAAATGTTTTATATCTCCTTGTAGTAGTAGAAATACCTGTGAACCACTCAGTGATGCTCTTTGGAAATAATCATGTTTCTTAGAAGAATAAGCCAGAAAACCTCCTGCAGTTTAACAGAGAAGTTTCCGAAGCATCAAGAATTGTTTCAAATGACATTATAAAGTTTTCTAAAATACTCGTCAAACTTTTTTCATTAAAGAAATTGAGTAGGCCTTACCTGTTCTTAGGAAAGAGCGAATCAATTTACATGACATTAATTTCTTGTTTGTAGGCATTCAGCGAAATTCAGGGACTAACAGATCAGGCAGACAAATTGATAGGACAGAAAAATCTCCTGACTCGAAAACGGAATATTTTGATACGGAAAGTATCATCTCTTTCAGGTGAGATATGTGAATGATCTCTGGTAAAGAATATAATATAACGTCTTTAGTGAGGAGTAATCCTTAGTAGACTTTTCAGATATTAGTTTATGGCTTGGTTCCCAGAGTTAACAGTAGAGTTACCTTTTGACTGGGTGAGGTGTTTCTTCTGGAATATAATCATTCTTGGTTTCCGTAATTTTGGGGAATATAGTTAAATCAACTGGATTTCAGTTGACCCTATTTCTCATTATGTGGGGTCATATAATGAGCCGTGTGATGGTTTATTCCTTATCAACCTATAGGTAAGACAGAAGAAGTGGTCCTGAAGAAGTTAGAGTATATTTATGCAAAACAACAAGCACTAGAGGCACAAAAAAGAAAAAAGAAGATGGGATCAGATGAGTTTGATGTGTCTGCCAGAACTAGCAAACAGCAGGAAGGATCTTCTGCATCATCTGTAGATGTTGGACAGATGTTTATAAATAACAGGAAGGGGAAACCTTTGATTCTTTCCAGAAAAAGAGACCAGGCCACAGGTAGGAGAGACATGTTTTGCTTTTCTTAATGTAGGTGAACATCAGTTTAATTCAGTGGACTGAGTCTTTTTTTGGCCATAATTTTAGATTTAATTAAATGAATTAAAGATGGGTTGTATAAAAAATATTAACCACATTAGATTTTAGTTTCTAACTTTATACATTCAAGTAAATCCTAAGAAGTTACCAGTTATGGTAACCTGTAAAACCTACTTTTGATAGCAGTCAGGTTATTCTAATGTTTCAGTGAGTATTTTTTTAAGTTGTCATCTTTTCAGACTTTAGTACGTAAACTCTTGATTTCCCCGTAATTCTGTTCACAAGTTGAGGAAGTTTGGGTCTTTATTTGTCATGCTGAAACTAATAAATTGGAATTTTAAAAAAAATCAATTTTGTTGAGTCAGGCTCCATTTTCATCAGATTGCCTATCATTTGCTGTTAAGGAGCAAAAGTAAATTGGTTTTAAGTTCTTGTTCTCTCCTATCTTGATTTTGGAAATGAGGCTATATTGATTTTATATTACTTGTTTATATTCTTAGAGAATAGTGTATCCTTTTTTACTCTTTGGGTGGCCCATTGTATCAACCAGGATATCTAAGAGAAAAGTTGTGATGGATACTAAAATATGAGTTAGTTTTAACATTGCAGATTCAAATGATGTTATTGCTACGAAAAGATTTTAATGATCATTTTGTCTAGTCCACCTCATTTCATAGATGGAAAAGCTAGAGGTTTGAGAGCTAGAAACTTAAAGTACTTTGTTAGAGGTGTATAAGGAAAGCAAGCCTGGGGATAGGATTTTGCATGCCTTTATCCTGATTCACTGTCAAGACTCTTGGGACCATTCTGTTGAAAAAGTGGTTCCTTAGCTCTTTTCCTCAACATAAGTTCTGTCCCTTAGGAGAATCCATAGACAGATAACCCATTACACAATGAAAAGTGGTCAAAAAATCAATTGCCAGTTGAGGCACCCTAACTAAATTTGAAATTTTACCCCTTGCCTTTTAAGTCAATGTGTGGTTTTAGGGATATTGCCTCGGCTTCTAGGCTATACTAGCATTAATTGCAGACCTTTTATCCTTAACAAATTTCTCATTTTCCTTACAGAAAATACCTCACCCTCTAACACTCCACACACCTCTGCCAACATCGTGATGACTCCGCAAGGGCAATTGCTCACCTTAAAAGGTCCTTTATTCTCAGGACCAGTGGTAACTGTTTCTCCTGCTCTCTTAGAAACAGATCTGAAGCCTCAAGCTGCCACCAGTGCTGTGGCTCAATCAGGTATGTTGTAAGTATTGTCCTCTATGGGTAGTAAAAAAGTTATCCCTGATATCTCACTGTGAGAGAGAAAGCCTTTGAATGTGTTCTGTAACGATAAGATCTCTTATGTTTGCATTTGCCTTGGAAAGAGATGACCCTCTTTTTAAATTTTTTTTTTTTTTAACGTTTATTTATTATTGAGAGACAGAGACAGAGCATGAGCAGGGAAAGGGCAGAGAGAGGAGGAGACACAGAATCCGAAGCAGGCTCCAGGCTCCGAGCTGTCAGCCTAGATAGAGCCCGACGCGGGGCTTGAACCCACGAACTGCGAGATCATGACCTGATCTGAAGTCGGACGCTTAATTGACTGAGCCACCCAGGCGCCCCTGACCCTCTTTTTAGAACATGTTTGGCTCTATTGATTTTTTTTTTTTTAAACATGGGATTGGGAACTCTTTCGTGATTTTTAGTTAATTCTGAGTAGGAAAAACACTGAAAATATTTGAAAGTAAAAGGAAGATGAGGAGTCATTGTTTAGTTTTTGGCATTGACAAATACTTATCAGTCTTACGTGGTATTCTGAGATGGTGCACTCCTAGGTTACCAGCCGGATTCAATTTGAGCATGACTCCCTTTTGGGGATAAGGAGTAGAGTTGGAAAGGAAGTCTCACTTTGATGATTTAGGTTTAAGGCACCTCAATTTCTGTTAAGGCAGAAGGGTATCTTTATCAGTACTAATATTGTTAAAGTCACTCTGGAGTGGTCATCTTTTCTTTTACAGTGCTGCCTCTAGGGCTTCATTTTTCCCTCAGAGTAGCAGTTAATTGGGTGAACAGAATCAAGATGCATGTCTGCTTCAGTATAAAGAATTAATCAGGGAGCTTTCCTATAAAATAATTAAATAAAACTTTTAATATCAAAGAATATTAAGCAGTCCTTTGGTTAGATTTTACCTATTTTCTTAGGTTGTTTTTTTTCCCCTTTTTTTCCTAATGTTTATTTTTGTGAGTGAGAGAGAGCACGAGTGGGGGAGGGGCAGGGAGAGAAAGAGGGAGACACAGAATCTGAAGGATGCTCCAGGCTCTGAGCTGTCAGCACAGAGCCCGATGCGGGGCTTGAACTCATGAACCACGAGATCATGACCTGAGCCGAAGCCAGACGCTTAACCCGCTGAGCCACCATGCGCCCCTACCTATTTTCTTGTTAAGCTAGGTCTCCATAATTTGAAGAACTAATAGTTCCTTTCATCTTTTTTGATAAAAGTAAACTGGTGAATTTTGACTACCAACTTTCTGAGAGATCTCAGGTCATTGGGTATGAATGAGAGAGGAATGCTTACTGCTGTAGAACTAAATGAATTTTTTTTCCCCCCCCCCAGAAAATGACGACTTATTTATGATGCCAAGAATTGTTAATGTGACATCATTGGCCACAGAGGGAGGTTTGGTAGATATGGGTGGCAGCAAATATCCTCATGAAGTTCCTGATGGCAAGCCACCTGACCACCTGAAAAGTACTGTCAGGAATGAAGATAACTCCTTTGAAGATTCGGGTAGAATCTCTTCCAGAGGCAGCCATAGAGATGGCAGAGTGGCACTGGGTCCAACACCAGTTTTTCTGGCAAATAAAGATTCTGGTTTTCCACAAATAGTTGATGTTTCCAGCATGCAAGAAGCACAAGAGTTCTTACCCAAAAAGATTGCTGGTGAAATGAGAGGTATTCAATATAAATGGAAAGAGTGTGAATCTAGACGGGAGAAACTGAAGCCAAAGGAGTCCACATTTCATAAATTGAAGATGAAAGATCTCAAAGACTCCAGTATAGAGATGGAACTGAGAAAGGTAGCATCAGCTATAGAGGAAGCAGCGCTGGATCCTGGCGAACTGCTAACTAATATGGAAGATGAGGATGATACTGATGAGACACTGACTTCTCTGCTCAATGAGATTGCCTTTCTTAATCAGCAACTAAATGATGACTCTGTTAGCCTGGCTGAACTGCCCAGCTCTATGGATACGGAGTTCCCAGGGGATGCTCGACGGGCTTTTATCAGTAAACTTCCTCCTGGGAACCGAGCGACTTTCCAGGTTGGCCACTTGGGAACTGGTTTGAAAGAGTTGCCTGATGTACAAGGGGAGAGTGACTCTGTCAGTCCTCTCCTCTTGCACTTGGAAGATGATGACTTTTCTGAGAATGAAAAACAACTTGCAGAACCAGCGTCTGAGCCAGATGTCCTTAAGATTGTTATCGACTCTGAGATAAAGGATTCCCTCCTTTCTCACAGGAAAGCCAGTGATGGAGGGAAGAGTACTTCTGGTGTCCCTGCAGAGCTTGAAAATGTGTCCTCACCTCCCATCCTACACATGAAGGCTGGCCTAGAGAACAACAGCACAGATACTTTGTGGAGGCCTATGCCAAAGTTAGCACCTCTAGGTTTAAAAGTAGCTAATCCTTCTAGTGATACAGATGGTCAGGGTCTCAAGGTGATGCCTTGTTTGGCACCTATAGCTGCCAAAGTTGGACACAAAATGAACTTAACAGGGAATGACCAGGAATGCCGGGAGAGCAAGGTGATGCCTACATTGGCACCTGTTGTGGCCAAATTGGGCAACTCTGGGGCCTCACCAAGTTCTGCAGGGAAATGAACTTTCCTGTCCTCAGGCAGAAGCCACGCTATGAGGGAAACCTCCTTTCTCTGTAGGCATCTGTTTATTTGTGTCATGGAACTGTGATCCTTGACTTTGATGCAGTGGATGATGGTAGAGAAAGGGGGGTAGGGTGCTGACCTCGGTATAAGAAATTACTACTATGAAATTCTGATCATGTTAAAATGTGTTACCTCACTTGTGGTGCTGGGTCTCCTCATCCTCTCTAAGAAGATGTGATCCATTACTGAACACGAGGTGCCCCTCTTACCCAAGGAATTCATAACAAGACTCTAGGTCCATAGTGGTTCCTAGTTCTTCCCTCCCAGAGAAAAAGCTGCTTGAGACTTTGCAGTTGTTATGGGCTGAGTTGTAGTGGATAGCTATTGTTTATGTGGCTTAAGTCTGAAATCCAAGGAATGTGATGCACTCGGGCAAAGGGATCCAGAAGAGAGTTTTTAGTTGGTGGTTCGAGTAGGGTGAGAGAGGATGGGTACCATGGAATACCAAAGTGAAATGCTTTGTGTCATTCAGCAAAATATTCTCTTCTGTCATATCCCAAGTAGCTTCCATTTCCTTATCTTTCAATCAGAATTACAAATCCAAGCCTTCTGGTAAAGTAGGAATGCTTTTAACTTTTATTACTGAGGTGATTATTTTCAGATGTTAAAATACTAGCTCTCCCTTACTGAATGTTGAAAAGACATTTCACGGTACCAGGGGTTTCTACCTGGGATACATATTTTGGAAGTAGGCATGGAGGGAGCCCTCCCCTTTTCACATATCACATCACTCAAGAGACAGCTAGAATGAAAAGCATTCCCTGCCCAGACCAGAGACCGCGGCCAAAAAAAAAAAAATTGTGGGGCTGGATATTTCCCAAATCACACCAGCCTCCTGGTGCTTGAAGGTTTCATTCACTTTTACCTGCACAGGATGTAAAGGAAAGAAAAGTCACAGTAGGCACTCTTTACCAGGGAAATGAGGCAGTATTTGAATCACAAGATATATTTTTTATTACCTGCTACCATGGATTCAATGATCTGTAGAGCTTTTTCACTCGTAAGCTGTCAGGGTATGGAGGACTGACAGCCTGTAAAGATAAAGATATTTATATTTTTGTATAGTTGTTTTCATAGATTTCTCAAAGGCTGAAGTTTTCAACCTAGAAGATGAGATTTGTATTGAGTATAGAAATGATGTTTCCTATCTAGTTTGTAAATAATCATGGTGCACTTGAGGGGTCTCTTAGAAACTCCTGGGGGCAAGAATCACTATTCTGAAAATGTATAGATTGGGATTTAGCTGCTGCATTTTGCCTTTCTTAAATAATTATATTTTGGAATGTAACCCCTGTTCTGTCTTCATTGACAGGATTTGCTTGTGTTGTGAAACACTAACACAAGAGCTTCCAGTGCCTGGGCTGTGCCTAGGTGATGCTGTTTCTTCTACATCCCCCTTGCCTTCTTTATGCCAAATCCCACTCAGCAGATCTTCAGATGTAGGTTGTTGAGGCCAGCTTTGGAATAGTTCTAGCCAGTGAATTAGTACTTCCATGGTTGGTTCCCTTTCTAGTAACTCTGGTAATTAGATTGAAAAGGGTGGAAAAATTTCCTCTGCAATTGCAGTGGGAGCAAATTCTTTGTTGTTATTGTGCTACTTGCCTTTCTAGACCTGCTCATCAGCATTCAACCTTCCCTCCTCTAAAAGTTACTGAAGAAGCTTGAAGTAGGTAATGAGTGCCCCTTAGCTTCTCATTATCCCTCCCACTATTTACCCAGCAGAGTTCATTCAATGCCTTAGCCAAGGAGTCCAGCACCTGTCTCCCCTGCTAATAATTGACCTTGGAGATCCTAGTATTTTAATCCAGGTATAGCAGTTTCCCATTATTAACTTGCTTGTCTCATCCTCACATTTCCTCCTGACTTCCCAAGGCTCTTGTTATGGCTTTTGAGGGTCAGCCAAGGAGAAGGCAAGTGAGTGAATAATCCTCAGGAAAAGAAGGACCATTCTGCTTCTGAACACTTTTCCCTTTTTAGAAGAAAGTAAAGAGGTAATAATCAGTTCTTCATGCAAAGATATTTGACTCTGTTCATGCAAAGATGGAAATGAGAGATGATTCCAGGTCTGCAAGAAGGCTGCAGATGTCCTTACAAACTCCCAGGATAATGGTGGTTTCAAGACCTCTTAGAACGAGTAAGTTGTGAAGGCTAATTTGAAGGAGGGCTCTATCTTCAGAACAGTCCGGCAGTCTTGACAGAAATCTCAAATCTCCAAAAACTCCTACCCTTTAACCTTACCCCAAGAGAAACTGATCTATGAAAATGACATGTGTGATTGTGAAAGATGTAGTTGAGTGAGAGGAGTTGAGGAACTGGGAGGATAGTGAGCTCTCACCCTAACACTATAAGAAGCATGATCTCAGTAGACCAATAATTCGCCTTTTTATACATCTGTAAATAAATGGAATGTTTTTAAGAATATAATTATGTCAGATTTAGCCTTTTCTTTTATATATTAAATATATATCTTTCCTTTTCTGCTTTTGAAAAATGACTATTTTTTTAGAAACGTAAGAACAGAAGTTTGGTGAGTGGAAGGCAGAATGTATAAACTTGAAATAAATCAGTTATAATAATGAAAGGAGGACTTGGTGTTGGGAGGTTTGTGCTGAGTTGGAGTAGAGAAATCTAATACCCGGAGTCATTTGAGAGAGGTACCACTGAAGTAATTTTATCATAGGAATTCCTTACTGTTTTCAAAGTTTCTGACCTGCCATTTGGAGAGATTTTTGCCAATCCTTGTAGCGTGTTTTACATGGAGACTTCAAAAATTTCCACAAATTGACAGCAAATGTTCGTCTCAAGAAGTTGTTCAACAGTGAGGAAAGACTAGCCTCATAATACCAATGTGTGCAAGGTAATATATCTGTTACCTTAGAGAATAACAGGACATAAACACAATCTCAGGGGCTAAGGACAGATGTTTTTAAAGCAAGATATATGTTAACTAGTATCACGATTTACGAAAGATTTTATTTATTAAAGGGGTCCTTTAGACGTTGCACTACTCTAAGATCACATGGTACAGTGTTTTGTGTTTTTTTTCTTCTAATTACAATGGTTTTAGATATTAAGAAGGAATGGGATCAGGTGAATTGAGAGGTAAATGCACTTTGCAGACGGGTCTGAAAAATGGTGATAACCCTTGTTCCTCATGCCCACATTAAAAAACAATGCATAGAGTAGGCTGCACATTTTCAGGTACTTCTGTAGAGAATGATGGATAACCAAGAATCTGAGTACATTTCTTGCACAAAATGGTTGATTTTGAAGAAAGTGGTTGTAAGGGCATCAGTACTTCATGTTACTGTTCTATTACCTCTAATGAAATTTTACATAAATATGAATGGCTGGAAACAGAGGAAATTAAAGCTGAGGTATACAAGACTCACTGCCATTTGGAGAAAAAAAAGATCAGTCAAAAATGCATTTTTGAAACTAAGAGGGAAATAATTTGATACATACAACTTTTAAGCTGAGGCATAACTGACTGAACTGCTCTGCAGAGATATACAACCATTGAGTAATAGTGTAATGGAGGCGTGTTTGGAGGGTGAGAAGGCTAAACCACAAAATGATTTGGGAATTTTGAGACAAATCTAAGCTCTACTAAATTCTTCTATCAATACAAACTCTGCTATTAGAAGAGATTTTGTTAAATATTTGAAAGCAGTCTTGGAAGCATTGTTTTGAGATCCATTCTGTTTCCAACTGCAAGCATCAATCTCAGCTGTCCGACAGTGCCTTGCATGTAAAGGTGCTCAATAAATAATTGAATTGATGAGCAAATGTTTACTCCAGCCTGTTAGTTTTCCAGGGTCTTATAATTGCACCTTTTTGCATGTTAAGCCTAAGGTGAATTTTAAAATCTGATCTAATGAGCATAGTGCAAAACAGACAATTGTATACATCCATTCCCAGACAGAATTTTAAAATCTGACAACCATGTATGTTTAGGACACACACAAGCAGAATAAAAAGTGAAATAGTGAATGGATGGTGAAATACTTAATATAAGGGTCAACTGCATTTGGAGGGTGGGTTGGGAATTATTTGGAGAAAAGGGAAGAATGGTTTTATTCACACTGGACTTGGGACTGCTATTTTCTGAGGAATTAATTAAGCATGGGAACAGTCTAGATCCTATTCCCATATTGTCTATTCAGAAGCTGCAGGGTACCTAGACAATAAATGTACTAAATGGTGAAGAATTGATAATATGTGGTTTTGGCCTTAGACCGGGAGTACCCAGATTCTAGACTTAGAATATCTCATTACACTGTTCTCAGTTTTATCACCTTGGTCATTTTAGACAATGAAATTAGCTTGGATTTGCCTCTACAACTTGAGCTTCAGATGAGAGTAATTTGGGGGACATTTTCTCTAAGGGGGTAAACCAGGGTACCTTTGGACAGGAAATGACCAATGACACTTTGTAAGCCCATTCACCTGGCCACAAGTGGTAAGTGAGAAAACCAATAGTGGACACAAAAATTGGTCCACAAAAATTGGAGAGAATTAGGGAGACTCTTGAGTGTGGAGGCAGCAGTTGGTGGGGCATGTAGCACACAAGTAAGGACAGCAGGTGGCACTATTTATTAGTGTTACATTGGCTGCTACCCCCTCGGAGGTAAAAGTAGCAAGAAATTTAAAGAACCAACTCCCCATTTAATACTCTTGGTGGCTGACGCTTGCTTCTTCAGATTTGAGAAGTAAATGTGAAAATCCCATTTTGTGTGTAGTGGAAGGGTAGGAAACCTCATGCCATCTAGGTGCTTTTCCTGATTTTTGTTTCAACTTGTGAGCTTTGCAGATCTCATTTTTAAGTACATGGCTACCATACACACAAGCGCATACCTCTGCCAAATGGCTATACAAGGAATGGGTTTAGGGGTTCTAATCCTTTTGCTGACATGTCATCTCCCCTAGGGGTTCCAAAGATTTGGATAGGGTGAGACATATCCATGTACGGTTTCTCTGGGGCCCAAGTCTTTTGGCTCACATTAACCTTTCCATAGGTAATTTCTTGAAGTAGCAATGAGGCCAAAAGGCTTCTAGGAAATAAACTCAGGTTGAGACACCTATGGAATAATATGAGTGTTTCTGTGCGCGCGCCACTCCGCACCCCCAGGATGAGCTCGAAAAAATATATCACTAAATATAGCGCCAACAAGCTTGACCGTGACCTCGCCAAAGCAACAGTACTAGGGAAAAGGAGCAAATCTTGACATGAACAAATAAAAGATCTGGAGCAAGAAAGTCTGTTAACTCCAGGTGAGAGAGCGTGGTGAGACATTGGAGCCTAAAGGAAACGTTATTTCACAGGCACATTCACTTGTCTCTCCCTTCCCTCGCACACCTGAAGCTCAGTTCATGGCTGTCATCTCCCGCCCCCTTTTCTATCATGGCCAATCAGATTGCCCAGTTCAAAACACTTCTTAGCGATCTTAAGAGCTATTCAGGAGTCATTTGCACGCAGGTCTACGCGCCGGGAAGGCGGTGAGCAGAAACGATTCTAACCGCTTTAAATCCCAGCACTTGGGGTCGATGGGAGCAGACCCTTAAAGCTGTACCTCAATCTTATAATTTTGAGCAAGGAGTTGGTTTTGGCTAAGGTCTCTCGGGCTTCTCAAATGCCAACCGCAGCACCGTGGGGGCGTGGTTAATGTCTTGTTGGGACTCAGGGAAGTGCAGTTCTCTGGAGGACGAGGCCTGATAATACCATAAAAGGCTGGTTGTCTCACTTCTGAAGGCACGTTCGTTGACCTTCCTTTAGGAGCGATACCCGCGATTGCCCTGTGCGGAACCCTTAGTTCTCGAGTCTTGTCTCTGCTTCCTAGCTTCATTGGCTCCGCCTCCATAAGCCTTACTGGTCCACTCTCAGAACGCCCTCCTGGATACAGACCGCACCCCCTCGCCTCGACTCCGCCTCACCAGCCCGTAGCTTGGCCCAGGCGGTAGTTCGCGTTTTGAGCCGTTCGTGCCACCATAGCTGCTGCTGCTGCTGCCGCCGCGGAGCTGAAATCGCCGAGCGCGATGCCTGAGGGCGCTGTGAGCGGGGTGGCCCCCGCGCCCTGGGGCTGGTGAGGCTGGGCCCGAGCGGGGGCGCTGGCGAGTAGCTGGGGCTGCTGAGGGAAGTGAAAGAGAAGGGTCCAGTCTCCTGCGGAGGGCCAAGGGTCGGGGTGGGGGAGGGAGGCTCCCGTGGCAGAACCGGTTGCCGGGCCACAGCGAGCCCCGCAGCGCCGAGTGTCCCCACGGCCGCCAGCTCAGGTGTCCAAAGCCCCCGGCGGGACTCCTTAGTGGCCTAGGGGACCTCCTTCTTTAGACACCGCAGTTGCCATGGGAACAGTTGGGCATTAACGGGGACCAGACCAACCACCAGCCCTGCTAGGGCCAATCCCATCCCTCCGGCTAAACGCCTTTGGCAGGCGTGGGCCTGGCATTTCTTTGCAGCTCAGGCTTGCCCCCCCCCCCACCCCCCCTTTTTCATGGGTTTGTCCTTCAGATGTAACAAACAGCGCGGTGCTAGAAGGCAGCTATGAGAAAGAGGGAGAGGGTAATACCTAGAGATAATAGCTGCAGACACGACTAGGCAGAAGGTAAGGTGGCCTCTGCCATCTCAGGTCAGTGGGAGGGCATACTGGAAGGACCTGTGGAGTGGGAAGGCAGTGCTGCTTTTGAGACAAGTCCCAAGATTGGGCCAGGAACTGTCCCCTGGGGCTCCTCATCATGATGGCTGTGGAAGGGTCAACCATTACCAGCCGGATCAAGAACCTACTTCGATCCCCATCCATCAAATTACGCAGGAGTAAGGCAGGAAACCGGCGAGAAGACCTCAGCTCCAAGGTGAGTCCTGGTATTGGGAGGCACTCCTTTCCAAGCCTCCCCTCCTCTGCTCCATGTTCCTCTTTTGCCTTCCTCTTTCTTAGGAAAGAGGAGAACTAGAAGCTCCTGTTGGCTCTAAAGGAGCAAGTGTGCCCATTTCTGCCCCTTAAGAAAACAATGATTTGGTTTTAGGTTAAAGGAAGCAGCAGTGGGCATGGTGAGATTTCTCCATGAAGACGAATAGGAGGAAGGCAAGCTGGATTCAGTTGTGGCCTCACTACAAACTAAGTCTGTGCTTGGGGAAGCCAGTTCATAATTGATGACTCCGTTTCCCTTCTTGGAAGAGAGTAGTGGGACCACATATCCTGTGAAGGGCTGAGTTGTGACTAATGTAGCTGCAGGTGTTAGTGTCACAGCTGAGGTTATGCACGACAGGAGTAGCAGAATGAACACCTAGTTTGAGGAATTGATTTGGTAAATGCGTTTGCCTGGGGTCAAAACAAATTTATTTGCCTTTTCTAGAAACCTAAATTAATTTAACTGGAGCCTCTTGGCTTCTTAGGAATGATAACATGCAAGGAGCCCGGTATCTACCAGTAAAACAGACCTCCTGGTTTGTCCTTGAACATTGCCTATCTCATTCGCTCTCTGCCAAGAGCCACATCCCACCCTGCTGCAGAAGTTCCTCAGAGGCCTAGTCCCTTTCCATCCCCTCACTTGTCTGAGTATTGGCTTTATGCTTTCTTCAACTTTGTTGAGCCTCCACAACTTTGGGAATACAAAAGTAGACTCAATTCATTTAATCCCTAAAAGAATCTGGGACTTTGTTCCCACAGGATCAGATTAGACTTTTGTGTCATATTAGCAGCCTATAAACACAGTAGCCTTGTGTGGTGCAGGATTGCTACAGGGAGAGGCATTTGAGACAGCAGCATTTTACTGCCTTGCCTGTATCTCTTCAGAGATGAATAAAGCCAGTGAGAAATGATTTAGAGTGCTAATGTACAACATGGCAGGATTGTGGGAGGACTTAGTTCAGATCTCTATCCTTTAGCAGAACCTTACTTGGATTTGGTCAAAGGGAGAACAGCTTTCCTGTATGTTTCAGCAGGATGTTTCAATTCAGTTGAAATTGGCTATAAGGTTCCACCGCAGTGGAGATAGTGACCTATATTAGGAGTCTAATAGGAGTTCATTGTTCGTATTCTGCAGAGGTAGGAGTAGGTGCCTGGAACTTAGACACTGTCTTAGATTTGACAGTGTTCACTCACTTACTATGTTGGATCATTCTTAGTGCTGCAAGTGCTCTTATTCTTGGCTGATAACTTGACAGTGACTACCACTATTAGAGCAATCTTCTCATATCTTTTGACCTCTTTTTCTGGCCAAGAGTGGTATAGGTAGTAGAAATGTATGATGGGAGTTTATTCTTCAGTGTTAATACTTACTATAATTCTGGTCTGGAATCCAGAAGGTACTGTCACCATTCTTTAAAACTTCCCGTATCACTCATCACTAATGCATTCAACAAATGCTTATTGTGTGCCTGTTATGTGTGGAATCAGTGATGAGTAAAATATGCTGGCCATCAAAGAGCTTGTGGCTAGGGGCACCTGCGTGGCTCAGTACTTAAGGGACCCTTGGTCTCAGCTTAGGTCTTGATCTCAGGGTTGTGAGTTCAAGCCTTGTGTTGGGCTCTGCCCTGGGCGGGAAGCCTACTTAAAAAAATAATAATTCTAGGGGCGCCTGGGTGGCTTGGTCGGTTAAGTGTCCGACTTCGGCGCAGGTCATGATCTCAAGGTCCATGGGTTCGAGCCCCGCGTCGGGCTCTGTGCTGACAGCTCAGAGCCTGGAGCCTGTTTTAGATTCTGTGTCTCCCTCTCTGCTCCTCCCCTGTTCATGCTCTGTCTCTCTCTGTCTCAAAAATAAATAAACGTTAAAAAAAATTTAAAAAAAATAATTCTAAGAGCTTGTGGCTAGTCAGACAAACAAACAAATAATTACAACATGGCATGTTGAGTGCTTGTCTTAGAAGTAGGCCTAGAGGTGTTAAGGGCAGCACAGGGGAGGGATCAGCTTAGGGCAATTAGGAAAGACTTCAGAGAGCTTGGGATGCTTGAACTGTGAGTCCTGAGGCAAGAGAGGAGGAGAAACTCTCTAGGAAGACAGTGAAAAAGAGAATCCTTGTGGCATCACCATTAAACATCCCTGTTTCAAATAGGAATTCAGTGTTTCCGACTGCTTTAAATGGCTTTGTTTGTCCTAGAGCTGTGAATGAGGGGAATACTTAGCTGAAGTTGAATGACTCTTGAATAGTCTTGACAGCAAGAGGGCTTATGTCTCTTTTTTAGCACCCAAAAGTATTTGCTGTCTTTGTGTGCCTAGGACCCTACAGATGCCTGATCACCCCCCACTCCTTATTGAAGACTCTACCTAAGATGACTCTAAAAGCCTGCCCTGTAGCAGTCCATCTAGGATCTGAGGTATAAAGCTTAGTGAGCTGCTCTAATGTGTGTTGGCTGTGGGTAATCATGGTAGCAGTCAGAAAGCTTGTGATTCACAGATAACTAACTCTGAAATAAAATTTGAAGACCAGAAGACATAGGCCTTTGAGGATGGTTGTAGGGGGCAAAGAAGGTGACAGAGGGCCTTTATGGAGCTCTTACCTCAGATAGCCTGCTGCTTTGAGTCATATTGTTCCTCCTGTCTAAAGTAGCCTTTTCACCAAATTCTCCACTTACTTTTAGATCCAACTCTATATTTACTGGAGCCATAGAGCCTTCTCTGATTAGCCCCGTACCTTGGGACCAATCTCTAATTGTTCTTTTATGTATGTCTTCATTTCCTTCCTTCTTTCTTTCTTTCTTTCTTTCTTTCTTTCTTTCTTTCTTTTTTTGTGAAATTTTAAAATATTTATTTATTTTTGAGAGAGAGGGAGAAACAGAGCACAAGTGGGGGAGGGGCAGAGAGAGGGAGACACAGAATCTGAAGCAGGCTCCAGACTCTGAGCTGTCAGCACAGAGACCCAAGGCAGGGCTTGAGCCCATGAACCATGAGATCATGACCTGAGCTGAAGTTGGAGGCTTAACCAACTAAGTCACCCAGGCACCCCTGTATGTCTTTCTTTTTACTTTTTACTTTTTTTAATCTTTATTTATTTTTGAGAGAGAGAAAGACAGAGTGTGAGTGGGGGAAGAACAGAGAGAGAGGGAGACACAGAATCCCAAGCAGCCTCCAGACTCTGAACTGTCATCACAGAGCCTGACAGCGGGCCTCAAACTCATGAACTGCGAGCTCATGACATGAGCCAAAGTCAGACACTTAACCAACTGAGCCACCCAGGTGCCCTGTGTGTCTTTATTTCTTATGGTCAAGGGCCTTGCCTTTTATTTCTTTCACATCACAATACAGTGTAAGGTATGCAGTAAATACTAAATGAATAAATGAATGAAAAGAATAAATGAATGATGTCAAATATAGTGGGGATAAACGTGGAATTCCAGAAGAATAGGAAATAATTAGGAGCAGATTTGTGACCTCTTTAAAGAGAAATTGAAATTAGGAATAATGTTGAAAAAGAAGTAGAGATGTAGCCTATTTAGGAGTGAAGAGCCCAAGTGAGAAGGGGAAGTACATATATGCAGAAGGTAGTGCTCATGAAAGACTTTTTAATTCAGGAGAGACTTAGTTGAAAATATGGCTTAAATATGGTTAGAAGCTTGAAATGAAAGCCAGTAGAAATGGGGGTTGAGAGTATTGATTGAGAAATGGGTAATTGAGAGCTGGGATTTGTATTAAACTTTCTCTAAGGGAAGGAAGTCTCTGCACTGAGATAGAATTGGAGAAGAGTAATTTGAGGTTTTATGCCAGATCTGCTGAGTCTCGATGAAGTGTAACTCAAAGTTATCAGTTGTAAACACCTTTCAGCTTCAAATCCTGTACAGTTGTCAGTTCTGCCTTTCATCTCAGCTGAGGCTGTGTTTTCCTTCAGCATGTGTGTGCTCCGGGGAGCTAGCCCTCCCCCTCTTTTCTTCAAGCTTCCGGAAGATTTTTATGTGGAAGGAGCTGGGTCGTTTTTCTGTTTTAACAAAGGACAGAAATGGAATGAAGCCGAGCAGGCATGATTTCATTGAGGGATACAAAAGGATTGCCTGTGCTGGAGAGCCGTTAGATTTTGAAAAAGTAAGTGAAGAGGTTTTGAAATCCTCCTCCTCCTTAATAGCCATTTATCCAGTCTGGGGTATGTATTCTTCCTTTGAAAACAATGGGCAAGATGACTTGGAGCTTTCTTCTAGTTCTCTGTTTTTATGGATACAGCTCTAATGTTTTCTCTGTCTCATTTTCCCCCACAATTTGCTCATGTCTCATTGTATGGTGGAGCCTTTTCATATGTGGCTCTAAGAAGAGTTTGTGTAGGGGATTTTCATGGAAGAGAAAAAACTGGCAATAATCTAATTTTCGCTTTTGCTTAGTGTTTGAGTCCAGGTATTAGTACTGAAACTTTTTTTATTATTAAGTTTATTTATTTATTTTGAGAGAGATGGAGTGTAAGCCTGAGCGCAAGCATAAACGGGGGAGGGGCAGAGAGACAGGGAGGGAGAGAATCCCAAGCAGGCCCTATGCTGTCCATGCAGAGCCCAACGTGGGGCCTGATCTCATGATCCTGAAATCATGACCTGAAACAAAATCAAAAGTCAGACACTTAACTGACTGAGCCACCCAGGTGCCCCAGTCCTGAGACTCTTTAATCTGCCTCCTTGGTGGTGGGGAAGCATATTCATTTTCAAAGCATTCATGGATCAATGGTTCAAGCTTGATGGCTCTCGACTTAGGAGAGGAGACAGGACAGCAGTGAGATAGGATATTTGTGCAGCATTTCAAAAATGCATATTCCTGGGCCCCATCCTAGCTATATGGAATCAGAAGCTCTGGGAATAGAGTTTAGTGGTTGTGGATATATTAAGCTCCACCAGAAGTCCACTGCTGGGTTACGAACCCCTGGCTTAAGTGCTAGGACCCTGAAGTCTGTTGGCTTCATACCCAAGTCCTCATTGAGGCTTCTTGAGGGTATAGAAAGCTAGTCCATTAAGTATACTCTTTTCCTTGAATAGTTATCTCCACTGTGTCTTTTAGACGGATTGCTCTGTAAACTATTATGTCAGAGATAGATCTGAGAGAACTGCCCTGTTGTAGGGTCAGATATGAGGAACTGATAATTGCCTTACTAAGACAGATCAGCAGGAATTTCCTCTGTGGGCAGGAATAGGAAACTTTATGATAATATCCCTGAGTCCTGGCCAGTTTTTTATGTCACCATTCCACTACCCACTTCCCTTGGCACTCATAGGAACCCAGAGTTTTTAGTGTTTAATACACACTCCCTGGGCTCCCCACCTACAATTAGATGACAAAGGATAGAGGGCCCCTGTGGGCAGGAGCCCTGCCGCTCACCAGCCTTTGTGAATGACCTTGGGCAACTTCTTGCCGAGTCTTCTGTCACTGATATATTCCTCAAGTAAGGCTTGTAAAGTGTCTTGAGATCCTCAAAACAGGTGGCGTGCAATGAAAAGTGTGAGGTGTTCTCCTGGTTTTGTTCCTTTGATCTCCGCTTCATTTCTCCTTCCGGTGCCTGCAGCTGCCCTCAGCCTTCAAAGTGATTCTCACTGGAGAGAGAGAGGATTCTTCTCTCACCAGCCCAACTCTTCCTTTGCTGTCTAAAATAGCCCAGGCTGTAAGTTGTCTTGCAAAGCCTTCCCTCATCTACTTGGTCTCACTCATTTCAGAGTCTGACGGCACTGCTGCTTTCCAAGTTTCTTTTCCCCCCTCACTTGTAATTTAAGGCAGGTGTCCCCTGTTGGATCAGTTTGAGTCACTGTCTTATTTCCTGCCCATATTTTGAATGTCTTTGGGGCCATTGGGATTTCTCTGCCTTCACTTCTGTCTTCTCTTTGTCACCTGTGTGTTTTCATTTCTTGACTTGTGAGAAAATGTTGGTAGAAGTGAGCCATCAGCCTGACTTCTGTGACCTCTCTGTCAACCCACTGAATCTAAAGTTGGGCTTGTGGCTGTTATCACTGCCCCTTTGTTTGGAAGACAGTCCAGGGCTTGAAATTTGGGACTTTGTTTATTCAAACTAAGCCTCTCTGGGAACGTGGTCTGTTGCATTGTTGTTCTCAGAGTATCTGTTGGTTTTACTCTATGGGCTGACTGCAATGTTGGTAAGAAAACAAGCTACAGTGTTTTCAGTAGGATTTGTTGTATTATACATCACATTCCCACTGCTACAAGTTAAGTCTCTCCTCTGGGCTCCATTGTTTAATGCCGGACAAGGCCGGGTTTTCTGTCAGCTTCCTTTTACAGCACTTGTCAGTAGAGTTGTGTAGTGAGAGCCCACCTGCTTGGATGTTTGCTGAATCGAGTCCACATTGTAGGTTTTACCTTAACTTCTGTTACCTCTTAAAGAAAGCTCCGGTAGGGGAGGGCCAGAAATAAAGTGAGTATGACAGACACATTGGACACTGTGGATCTTTAGGGTTGGTATTTTTGAGTGTTCACATTTCCCACACCTTGGTTTCCTTCTTCCCAACAGTTATATCAGCAAGTCTGCAATGCTTCTTAATTGGCTATATCATTTTCCTCTTGTTTTGAAGGGCACTTACAGAAGACTGAGTTCACATCACAGGATGGGTATCTCCTCTTAGACTTCTAGGGAGTAAATTCCACCCCCTCTCATTTTATCACACAGAATGTTTGTAATGCTTCTCTGGTCTATAAAACAGTGGGTTTTTTTTAGACTAGATTTCTAAGTTTATATACTTTAATCTCTTCCTAAAACTGGAATGAAGCTGAAGATGGTTTCCCTTCCCTGCCCCTGCTTTCATAGCTGAGATTTAAATTTACTTAAGATCTTGGAACACTTAGTGAAACCACATGGCTGATTTTTTTTTTTTTTTTTCCACTGTGTCACATTCTCTTTTGGAGGAATCCTGAGAAGGGAGTTTCTTAGGTTCTCCTGGATTTGAACATTGCTTCTCATTCATGCTGAGTGCCCTACAATTTCTAACTTCCCATATGTCTCATCAGGCTTTGAGTTTGATATTCCTTTAGTGGTGCCTCTGCTCATTTCCCCATACACTCAGCTGACCCTGTTAAAGGTGCTGGCACTTCAAAAACAAAACACACTTTAAAAAATTATGAAGTATAGCAGATACAGGAAAGTTTGTGAGGTATTATAGTATAATATTGTATGTAATTCTAATATAGTCCCCCACGTAATCACCACCCAAAGCCAAGAAATGGAGCACTACCAAGGTGTTGGCAGTTTCTGAGGATGTGATGCTAACAGTGTCATCAAGGTAGGTGAGGGTGGAGATGAGGTTTATGTGTTATGTGGTTAATATGTTTTTTTTTTTTTAATATTTTTAACGTTTATTTTTGAGACAGAGAGAGACAGAGCATGAATGGGGGGCAGGGTCAGAGAGAGAGGGAGACACAGAATCCGAAGCAGGCTCCAGGTTCTGAGCTGTCAGCACAGAGCCTGATGCGGGGCTCGAACTCACGGACCGCGAGATCACGACCTGAGCCGAAGTCGGATGCTTAACCGACTGAGCCACCCAGGCACCCCTAATATAGTTTTTCCCCATCCATTATGAATTTGTGCTATTCAACATTCTCAGGCAGTGTGCTTACTGGAACCACTTTTTCCAACTTCTGTTGTCAGTGCTTCCTTTCCTTATCTTACTCTCCTAAAATCATACTAGAAATAATAATACTTGTAGTGGTAATAATGACTAACATTTATTGGCTTTTGCTGTGTATGTACTGTGCTAAGCATTCTACATATATTATCTCATTCATGTTTTACATCACCCTACAATAAACACTGTCACTGTCACCATTTTGTAGGTGAGGAAACTGATGCTAAGAGAGGTTAGGTGGGTAGCTGGTGGTTACATAGCCAGTAGGTGGAGGGACTAGGATTCAGACCTTGGCTATCCTAACTACAAAGCCTACCTTAATCTTTTTTTTTTTTTCTAAATTTCTTTCTTTATATTTTTTATGTTTTATTATTTTGAGAGAGAGAGAGCACATGTGCATGAGCGGGGGTGGGGTGGAGAGAGAGAGAGAGAGAGAGAGAGAGTGAGTGTCCGAAGCAGACTCCACTCTGCCAGCACCAAGCCCGATGTGGGGCTCGATCCTATAACTGTGAGACCATGACCTGAGCCAAAATCAAGAGTCGGATGCTCAACTGACCGAGTCACCCAGATGCCCAGCCCACACTTAATCTTGATTCTGTGCCTCTCCCAGGGAGTCTTCGTGTGCACAGTGTGACACTGAGCATATAAGTATGCCTAGTATTGCTATAGCCAAGAGTTGCACCCTGCGTTCAGCTTGGAAAAGGGCAGTACCTGAAAAAATACACGTTTCCCCCAACTTTCCCCATAAAAGTTGATATAATGAATTTCTCAGACTGTTGTGGAGTCATCACTTGGTAACCCTCCTTTATACCTCTACATCCTTGCTTTTCTTCTCACCCCAACCCCCGATTTCCACTCCTTGCCTTGTGGTACCATTAGGAACAGTTCAACTTGTGGTTCTGTGGGTACGTGAATGTCAAGTTGACAGGGTGCAGTTTAGTGGCATTAGATGACCTTAAGCTGAAAGTAGTTGCTGCTTCTCTCTGGGGTTGGAGCGAGGTGGGGGAGTGCAGTGGAGACCAACAGATGCCTTGCTTGTTTGGGTGTGTGGGATTCGTGGCCCTTGAACCTGTCTTGCCCTTAGTTGGCAGTTGATTGTGTAGCTCACACTCCTGATTACTTGCTAGTTCTACCTACCCCAAACCTCTCCTTTTTCTCTGTACTCCACCTCTTTGTTACTCCTGTGCCTGTCCCTACTCACAACTGATCGTATCTTTGAAGCTGTGGAGAATCGCTGAGTTGAAATGCCTATGTTCTATGGGGAAAAAAATGGATCTAAAAATGCCACGTGCCGGAGCCAACCTGGATGATGCCAAATGGAGTTCAGTGAACATGAAAAAGAGCAAAAATGAGGCCATTTGCCCACCTGACTCTGGTTGAAAGGCTCCAAGGTTGCTTAGTTCCTTGAGCAAGTGTCTTGCCTCACCTCATCTCAAATTTGTATTATTTTGATTTCTTTTCTCAAATAGGCAGTGATGATAACATCATGGGTAAAAAAGCACGGGATCTTAATACATGCTTTCCTGCAGCTGCCCCAGTTAGTCTGAGGAGAGGAAGCCCCAAGCCAGGTGGATTGGGTGGAGGGCAGCCCACAGGCAGTTTGTGATCATGGGGGAGGAGCTCAGAGCATGCTCAGAAACTCTGACCCTTGCCACCTCTCAACTGCTGCGTTGGAGAAAAGCAAGCAGCTGCTTGTCAGAACTAAGTATGCAACAGGCAGGCTGTGGGCCTCCCTCTGTTAGTTACCCTGATGCTCATTGGTCAGGTTCTGTTTGGGAAAGCACACAACATCTAAGATTGTTTTCATATGACATATAACCTGTTGCAGAGTTTTCTAAACACGTCCTTTCTCCTCATGATGTCCTTCCTTCCCCAGGCTTTTTGCAAAGCCCCCACAGCAGCTGTCTTAGACGCTTTCCCTCATAGCAAACCCAGAACTGGCTAGCGAACATGGTTTCTAAGAGTTAATGTGCAGACAGAGGAGTGGGTAGGGGCAAGAGGCAGTGGTCTTGTTAAAATGCAGATTCAGATTCAGGCCTACCCTGGAACTCTGCAATTTTACCAAGCTCCCAAGTGATGCCCGTGCTGCATTTCCTTGAGTCAGCCATATATTGAGTAGTCAGGCGTGTGTGTGCATGTGTGGGGGAGGGAGCTGGCTTCTCTCTCATTTGTAAAATTAGAATACTGATGGCTTCCTCCTTGGGCTGTTGTGAGGATTAAAGGAGATTTAATGAATGTGAAAGCACATTGTAAGGTCTAAATAAGTTTATAGCTGTTAAGGGGTTGCTAATATTATCAGGGTCCATGGATTTCTAGAATATTAAGGAATTTTTTTCTAATTTTCTGGCAAGATTTTATTTTTTCAAGTTTCCGTTTGTGAGAAGTTCTTTTTTGCAGGTTCAGCCTCTTCTGTTCCAGCATTGAATCATCCTCCCTGTGTAGCTTTTTATTGTGACCTATCCTCAGTACCTTTTTCTTGCCAATATTCTAACTTTTATTAACAATCCTGACCAAAAGGAAGGCTTTGCAAATATTTTTTTTTATACGAACGACTGTGTAATTTATTATTTCAGGGCTATGAATATGAGTTTTGGGAACTAAAAAAGTCAAAACAGTAAACCATGGGTGGATGGGGATGAAAGTCCTAATTTACCTAATTTACTATGTCTGATGAGAAACCACTGGAGTGATGAGCATATTTTTTAAGAGCAATACCTTCTCTAAAGATAACTTTTTTCTTCTTTGGGAGCCAATTCATTTGTATTGAGAAATAATTCAGGAAATGAATTAGTCCTAGAGCTTCCTTTCAGACTAAGAATTCAAAGGCAGAGTGAAAATGTGTTAATTTTATAACCCATTGTTTTAAGTGTCTAATGTAATAAGAGTGAAATATTCTCTTTAATGTTTACTTAAAGAAGATATCCACAAAGATGTGGGGAAACAAGTGCATTCGTACCCTTACACAGTTGGTGAGAGCATACACTGATCCAGCCTTCCTAGAGGGAAGTTTGGTAATATCCATTAAGAGAAGAGTTAGTAGATTCATATCTTTTGATCTAGCAGTTACAATTCTGGGATCTGTTCTATGCAAACATTCATACCACACAAACGTGTATATAACTGCTTTTTTTTTTTTTTTTGGTGTTATTTACAATAGTGTAATATTTGAAATAATTCAAGGAACCATCAGTAGGGCATTGGGATACATCATAAAATGAAGTACCATCACCTTCCTGAAAAGAGGTCAGTCTATATGTACTGATGTTACTGATGTGAAAGGGTATTCAAGATATATTAAGTGACAAAAAGCAAATTGTATAACTGTCTTTTATGTTAATGACTATTTATATTTTTGTTAAAACATGTATGTTAGTATATGCATAGAAAAATAAGTGAGGCTATAAATACCAAACTGTTGTTAATATTGGTTACCTCAGGGAGGGTTAGTAGATTATGGTGGACATTCACTGTCTGCATTTCTATATTTCTGTAATGTTGGAAATTTTTACAGTGAGTCTGTATTATTTTTGTAAGTAGAAAAAAAACCCAATAAAAATAAAATCCTCTAATTGAAACATGTGTATTTCATATTTAAATCTAAAAATTTAAATTTAAAAATCTATGCTCACTCAAGCACAAAATTATGCACAAATGTGAAAAATATATGTGAAATAATAATAAACTCGGGTTTTTTTTAAGTAATAACAGGGCATAAAAATGTTTTCTCACAAATTCATCATTAACTTGTTGAATTTGAAATAATCCATTGTTTGTATCTTCCAGAAATATTTCCTTGGTTAGCTTTGGTAAACAAAATATTTTTTAATACTTTCTGAAGTGCATGTGCTTTCTGAGAAGATTTTTTACACAAGAAGTATAGAGAAACATAAGGAAGAAAACAAATTCATAATTTCAACATCCAGAACAACTGCTTATAGCTACATCCATTTCTGAGTACAAAGGACAGGTAAAACTCTTTTAAAATAATAATATTATCACTTTTATTTAAAAAGTTATCTCTGATGTTTTTAGAATTAGTCTTTAATTATAATTTAAGTCAGATTTGTGAAGAGCCATGCCGTGCGTGTATTTACTGAAGTCAAGGACAAAACAGTTTTGTTTGTAATCATTTAAAGCACATGGATTATTCCATTCAGTCCTTCCCCAGTCTTTCTGGAAAAGTACCAAAATCTTGCTTCCTGCTCCACCTTCTAGGGCTGGCTGTGAGAGATGGGGAATTCTCTAGGAGTTTAAAGAACTTTACGGGGTAAGATGAATCGAAGACTTTTCACAAATATTTTTAAAGTATTAAAAATAGACTCAACAAATACATAGTAAACACTGTGCGCTGTGCTATAAGCATAGAGTTGTAGATACAGCCTCTGCCTCCCAGGAGACTAGTAGGAGAGAGATGACAGATCCATAAAGAACTTCTGTACAAGGTACTAAGTAGCACATACCATCTGAATGATGCAAATTAAGTGCTTCTGTAAGAGTACCAATGAGGGAGGAATCATCCTGGCCAGGGTGATCACGCAAAGAGTCACAGGGGATGTGATATTTGAGCTGGTCCTTGAAAGGAAGGGTAGGATTTCAGTAGGGGGTGGTGGAAGGGAAGGGCATTCCTGGTAGAATAAGAATGTAAACTAAAGCCCCAAAGCACCTTTCCAGAATAGTGAATAATCCAGATTGACAAATGCACATGATTCATATAGATGAGTAGTAGGAAATAGAAGAAAGGTAGGATCAGTTGACAGAGAGCTGTGGTTGCTAGGCTAAGACATTTATAATTTATTTAGTTGGCAGTAGGAGCCATTGAAAGTTTTTGAGCAGGGGAGGGACATGATCGAAGCTCTGCTATAGAAAGATTATTCTGACAGGTTGAGGGAAGGGAGGACAGGGTCTGCAGTAAGGAAATTGATTAGAAAGCCATTGCTATATATAGGAATGTGGTGCTGAAGGCCTAATCCAGGGTGTTGGCGTTTGGATTGGAAAGGAAGTGAGCGTTTTATAGAGAATAGCATGTTGAAGAAACCTTCTTTCTTCCCAGGGGAGTCTCATGGCACAAGTTGGCATGATTACCGGGGTACCAAGAGTTCTCCCCATTCTCCTTTTTGACCCAGATTACGCATTCACTTCGCACACTTAGTCCAGATAAGGAACAGTTAGTATTTTCCCTGGTTACAAAGTTTGGAAACCATGAGATTAAGAAAACTCAGGTGTGTAGAGTTGGTGAATGAGGAGGGATCAGACCCTTCTTCACATGATCAGATTTTTAGTTCACAAAGCGTTGTTTGTGGTTCTGGTCTTGCTGTAGAGAGCACTGACTCTAGAGAAGAAAAAAACTTTTTTCCCTTGTTCTCGTTGCTTAAATTGAGGTACCTTCTATCCTTGCCTTGCTGATAACTGGAAGAGAGAGAGAAGTGCCTGCTCTGTACCAGGCACTGTGTTGTTAAAGCTGCTCTTTGAACTTGGGTGGATGCTGATGGTTTTATTATAATTGAGTGCTTTAGCTAGAGGCCCTGGTTTCCAGAACTCAGATTTGAGGTCTGATGCTGCCCTCACCTTGTCCGCCATTTGCATACGAAATTGGATTCTCCTGCTTCTGATATTGTAATGTCCCTTGCCTGGGAAGTGAGTGTCAGCTGTCCATGTTGACTGTAGGTTCTAGTGCTGGCTGGACATGAGCAAGCTGTGACCAGGTGGGATACTCTGACATTGGAAGACCTCTATTTCTTTTTCTCTGCCACCATTCAGTGAGGAGAGGTCATAACCCATTTTTTAGATCCATTTTGGCTACTGATAAAACACGCTAATTAAAAAAATTTTTTTGATGTTTATTTATTTTTGAGAGAGAGCTCAAGCAGGGGAGGGGCAGAGAGAGGGAAACACAGAATCCAAAGTAGGCTCCAGGCTCCTAGCTGTCAGCACAGAGCCTGACACAGGGTTCAAACTCATGAACCATGAGATCATGACCTGAGCTGAAGTCAGACGCTTAGCCGACTGAGCCACCAGGCGCCCCAAGACCTGCTAATTTATAGGGATGCCTGGCTGACTTAGTCAGTAAAGCATGCAACTCTCAATCTCAGGTTGTGAATTCAAGCCCCACGTTGGGCATGGAGTCTACTTAAAAAAAAAAAAAAAAAAAAAGACTGGCTAGTTTTTTAAAATATGTTAAAGGTAGCAGGAGGGGACCTTATTGCCCTCTACATATCCTGTGCCCTCTGCCTTCTTCCTTGGTTCTCAGACCTGTCCCTGATGCTACCACAAAGGCATGGTGACTTCTCATTTACTCTTTCACACAGATTGCGCCATTTTGGTGGTTTTGGAGAAACTGAACTTCCTCCTCAGATCACCAAAGTTTCTGGAACCAGGCAGACAGACCTAGATCTAAATCCTGGTTCTTGCACTCACTACTTAACCTGATTCCTTCATCTATAAAATGGAGATAATACTAGTCCTTTATAAAGTTGTCAAGGGTATGGGGTGGCTGGCTGAAGCATGCAACTCTTGATCTTGGAGTCATGAGTTCAAGCCCCATGTTGGGCATAGAGCTTACTTAAAAGAAAAACAAACAAACAAACAAAAACTTGTCAAGGGTATTCAATGAGACAATCTTGTAAAGTACTTAGCACAGTTCTTCCGCAGAGTACACATTCATTGAAGGATAACTCTTACAGCTGTAGATCCTGTCTCTGCATAAGACCATTCACACCCTATGGGTCTGGATATTCTTTTATTTTTATGTTTATTTGTTTACTTTGAGAGGGAGTACACGTGTGTGAGCACAAGTGAACACCAGTGGGGGATGGGCAGAGAGGGAGGGAGAGAGAATCCCAAGCAGCCTCTGTGCTGACAGCGGATTGATCTCACAAACCCGTGAGATCATGTCCTGAGCTGAAATCAAGAGTCAGACACTTAATTGATTGAGCCACCCAAGTGCCTCGGGTCTGGCTATTCTTGTGAAAATACTCGGAAACGTTGTTTCCTCCTTAGTCCCAGGAGGGACTGAAATTTGAAAATAAGAAGGCAAAATGCTTTAATTTAAAAGTTCCCTACCTGATTATTAGAGCCCCTTGGAGAGCTTGAATATGCAGATTCTCAAACCCAAGTCTATATCTATTGATTGAGAATCTTGTGGAGGCAAGGGATGGAGATAGGGCAGGATTGATATCTGAAAAAAAAAACAAAACCCTGTTAAACCCTATGAGTAATTCTATTGGTAGGCCAGGGTTGGGAACCTTTGTTCTCTAGTCTTCAGGGGTTTATGGCTAGAGGTCACCTCCTCCCAAGCGGTGGCAGATTTACCTTCCTAGAAGCTGAGGCTATTTTAATCCCAGCACCAGAGAATTGGCTCAGCTCCAACGAATGCTGAACTCTAAGCTCGGGAGCCTGGTTTTTCTGTCATATTGGAAGTTATTTGTTTCTGGGAGCCTTTGTGGTACAGACATTGGAACTACAAATCAGCCAGACAGGATAGAGACCAGGAGCAGAGTGAAGAGGCAAGATCTGTTCTACAGTCTTGGAGTGGCCATCGTGTCCCTTCCTGCCTCTGACCAGATGGCACTTTGGACTCTGAAGGAGCAGGAGTGAGTGAGCTTGGGCATGATACCCGCCTCCCCGCCCCCCCTTCCCAGGCTAGTCATTGGGTCTCCGTCCAGCTGGCTAAGTCTCTGCACAAAGCCTGTCGGCCTTGGGCTTCCTCTGTGGCTTTTACATAAGCAGCAATTCTCAGAATCTGGTTGAGAATCTGCTTTGTGAGATTAGAGTGTAGTGTGTGGGCAAGAGACAAGCATAGTTATTCTTAACCTGCGGGAAGGGAGGGAAAGGCGGAGAGTGCTCTGCCATGGACAGGTCTGTGACATGCTTGTTTATAGAAACAGCAAGCCCATGGTTTGGCTGGAATGACTTCTAACTCAGGTATTTATAACTTGTATTAGTGGGATTGAGAAGTGGAGAAAGAGAGAAGGAGGAAAAAAGAAATTGGTGGCAACAAAACATGGCAACAAACACAGAGATCGACTTCCTCCCAGTTGCTGGAGTTTCTTTACCAATTTGAGATCAGCTAAATCCTAGATGACCCTGGTCTTTTGTGGCTCTGGCCTCTTAGTTCTCTTTCTTAAGGGAGCAGCTGCTGACTTGCCATCGAAGGCTCCCTGTAGTGGCCTCTCACACTAAGAAAAGAAGAGCAAATCCAAACCAGTCATTAGTTCATGGGCTCAAGCAAGAAGCCCTTCTCTAGCAGTGCCATTGTCTTGGCTCCACAGACTGGATCTTCCATTGACTAGTGCCTCTACTCTAGCTCTTGTGGACTGATCGGATCTAGGGATGAGAGAGAAAGAGAGAGAGAGCAAGTAGAAAAGCTTAGACGGCCCTGCCCCAGGGTTCCTGGGATCACGTGTTTAGAGATTTGGGCCTCTTGGGACTTTGTGCTGTGTGCCACCCGTGTCGCAGATGGCTCTAGAGTCTGGAGAGTCCTTTTTGTGCCTCTTCCACTTCTTTTTGGCACTTCTATCAATTACCCCTCTTTTCTGGGAGCTCTTCCCTTCCCTGGCTTCCTGGGTCTCCTCCTTTCTCTCTAATTGCCTAGCATCCCTACTCTAAAGATAGGTGTTCTCCATGGTTCTGTCCTTAGCCTCTCTCTCCCTTCCCATCTTCTCTTGTACTTTCATGATGGTTTTCACCTCCATGTGAGTATTTCTGAGATGCCCATTTCTAGCCCTGATCTCTTTCCCAAGCATTTAATTCCGTGTTTATGTTGCTAAAGTGAATGTTTGTGATTCCTACTAAATATCCCTCAAGTGTCTTAGATTTAGCACGTCTAAAATAGACATCATTGGCTCCCATCCTTCCTCCTTTGTCCAGACCCAGGTCTGCTTTCTGATCCTGGCACCATTTCTTTTCATGTTCCCTATCTCTGAGATTCAGAATTTGAGTCTTCTGTCTTCTTCCTTCACAGTTGTGTGGTGGCCATGCTTGCCAATTCTATTTGCTTTATTACTTTTTAATCCATCATGTCTTTTCTGCTCTCACTATCTTCATGCTAGTCTAGATCCTCATTACTTCTCATCTGAGCTATTGTAACAGCCTTCTAATTGGGCTTCCTGCCTGTATTGTCTCATATACATCATCACCAAAACATAGCTTTGATTGTGTCTCCAGCTTGATACCCTTCAGTGGCTTCCCAGAGCCTACAGATAACCCCACTTAGTTTGGCATTCAAGGCCTTTCCTGGTCTGGTTACAGTCTACCTCTCCTGACTTACTCTCCTAATACAATCTGCTTTCATCATTGCTCACCTGCTCTGTTATTTCCTTCTGCCAAACTTTCGTTCATGCAGCTTCTTCTACTGAGAATTCCTTCTCTCTGTATTTCCACCTGTCAAGATCCTACCCTCACAGCAAGCAAGGCCATGGTCAAATACCATCTCACCCTCCAAGAAAGCTTCCTTGTTTCCCTTCCCTGATCCTGTTCAGAAATCATTCCTTTTCCTCCTGTTTGAGCACTTTATATAAATCTTTCTTTTGACCCTTATCACATACCAGATTGTTTTATATTTTCCCTAATGGATTTTGAGAGTAGAGGGTAGAAGCTATGTATTCTTCGTCTTAGGATCTCCCATAACATCCTCGTGATTTTCAAACTTTTTTGAGAATGACCCACATTAAGAAATACATTTTTTTTAAAGAGAGAGAGAGCGTGTGCACAAGCAGGGGAGAGAAACAGAGGGGGAGAGAGAGAATGTTAAGCAGGCTCCATGCTCAACATGGAGGCCGACGGTCAGGACCTGGACAAAATCATGAGTCTGACGCTCAACCGACTGAACTACCCAGGCGCCCCAAGAAATACATTTTATATTGTGACCCAGAATACACACATCCCTAAACAAAAGTTTCATGATCAATACTTGCCCTTACTACATGCCATGGGATCTATTTTGTGTTCTGTTCTGTTTATTCATTACGCACTAAATCAGTCAATTTCGAGTCTCATTAATAAGTTGCAATCTGCACATTGGAAAATTTTATTCTATCTAGTATGAGTGACTGCCCTGTCTATTGCCCCTGAGCCACCTGTTTTTTCCATCTACTTTAATGAGAGCCAGAAGAGCACTTAAACAGTTGGCTTTAGGCTTTCCTTGTCTCTTGGGAATAGGCTATTATGAAGTTATCCCTTTATCTCATTAAGTTGAGGGATAATTTTGCTTTCCTTTTTTCTCTCAGGAGGATACAATACTGCCCTGCCTAGTACATGCTGGGAGTGGTGGGCATTCAAGCCCTCCTTTGCAGTATATCTCTAGTAATTCTACCTTCCTGCACCCTCACTTCTGGGGACAGATGACACCCTGTCTCAGGTTGGTGTAGGCTTTCCTCCATCTCAACACTCTCTACCTGCTAAAGCAGAGGCTGGGTTGCATCTTGAGTATTTTCTCTGCTTCTAGGCTATGTTTTGGATGTGGAGGAGATCACTGTAGATTATGACGTGAGTGCTCTCTTCTGAGTTTTTACTTGTGCATGAAGCAATATTCCTAGAACTGTGTGGCTGTGTCAGGGTACCAGCTGCCTGGAGCAGTCGTATCCCAAGTCACTGGACATAATCAGTTACCTGGACTGGTGTGTCTTTTGGGCTGTGTTTCACTGGCATTTGGGCTGTGAGGGTTTATAGCTGAATTTTCTGTTAGAACTTTAGGCCCCACCCCAGACTTTGAGGATAGCTATTTTCTCATAGGAGCTCTTCCTTGCCTCTGTTTCTGAAGTGATGCTGAGGCCGCAACTCTCACACCAGTGAGCTTGCTTCCTTACGTGGAAGAATGCTATAGTGTTCACGAGGGACTAGGTCACTGGTTCTTAAAGTATGGTCTTAGAATCCCTGGTGTCCCCTTTTAGGGGATCTATGGGATTCCCCCCCTTTTCCAGTTACATATTCAAATGAGGCCAGATTTTCTTCATCTTCACCTAGAATAGCGTATCACAACCGATTGAATGCAGATGTAGATAGGAGAATCCAGCTGTTTACTATTAAACCAGACATTAAAGAGATTTGCAAAAATGTTAAATAGTGCCACTCTTCTCACTGAATTTTTTTTCTTGTTTTGGAAAACAGTGTTTTTTATTTTTTCTTAACATTCGTTTTTGAGACACAGAGAGAGACAGAGCACAAGTGGGGAAGGGGCAGAGAGAGGGAGACACAGAACCAGAAGCAGGCTCCAGGCTGTGAGCTGTCAGCACAGAGCCCGATGTGGGGGTCAAGCTCATGAACTGTGAGATCATGATCTGAGCCGAAGTTGGATGCTTAACCAACTGAGCCACCCAGGCGCCCCGAAAATAGTGTTATTTTTAATAAGAATATTAACATGTATGGATTTATTATTTTAAAATGAGTTAACAAATATTTTAAAATATTTTCATTATAATTTCTAATATACTGATACAAACAAAAGCTCTTTGGGGTCCTTGATAATTTCTAAGAGTATAAAGAAACCAAAGAATGTATGAGACCAAAAAGTATGAAAATTGCCAGGCTATGTCATGCTGTGGTAACAAAATCACCTCAAAAATCTCCCTGACTTAACAGATAGCTCATTTCTTGCTCATGCTCATATTCAGTGTGTATCAGCACAGGGGTTTTGTTCATTAAAGTTACTCAGGGCCCTAGGCTGAGGGGGCCCTAGCCTATCACCTGCTGCCATGCTTAGCAGTCAGGAGAAGGGATACACACAGTGGTTCTTGAAAGCTTCCCCTGGAAGCGGCATGTCAGAGTATTGTAAAAGTGTGCAGTCTTGGAAGCACTTAAGTGAGAAACCTAAATCAAACAAAAACTCATATTCTTGAGTTCTTTGTACCCGCTCCCCCAACATTGTTGGGTAAGTGTCAAAACACCATTGCTTAAGGATAAGGAGAAAAGTCAAGGGTGTGAATTATAGAATGATGTTGCTCGTGAGGTACTGAACCCCATGCCATGTCCTAGACCCTATCTTTTCTCTCTTTTTAACATTTACTATGTGGGGCACCTGGGTGGCTCAGTTGACTGAGCGTCCAACTTTGGCTCAGGTCATGATCTCGTGGTTCGTAGGTTTCAGCCCTGCGTGGGGCTCTGTGCTGACAGCTCAGAACCTGGGGTCTGCTTCAGATTCTGTGTCTCCCTCTCTCTCTGCCATGCCCCCCTTCACACTCTAGCTCTTTCTCTCTCTCTCTCTCAAACAAACAAAAAATGAATAAACATAAAAAAAAGACTCCTTAAAAAAATTTACTATGCAATATTTAAGATATATAATAAAGACATATGGGATCATAGAATGAACAATGTGTGCCCACCATCAGCTTAAGAAATGAATACCTGTACCATTAAGCTCCCTTTGTGCTCATCCTCATCTGCATAGTAAGACAGACGGTAAGTATGTGGACAGAAATATAATCAGTGTTGGGTCTGTACCTGAATCTAAGTGCTATGAAGAAGATAAAACAGGGTAAGTTAGGTATAGAGTGATAACAGTAAAGCTAGTTTGGAAAGTCTTTTCCTACGAGGAGACCTTTGAGCAAAGACCTGCGTGAATTAGCTGTGTGAATAGCCAAGCAAGGGAAGAGCATTTTAATTGAGGGAATAGCATATGCAGAACCTGAAGCTAGAATCTGCTTGAGGTGCTTCAGGCAGCCAGGATGGCTGAGGTGGAGGAAGAGGGGGAGGGTGAAGGAAACGAAGTCAGACAGGGAGCCAGAGGCCAGATGATTCAGGGTCTTATAAACAGGGTAAAAGTATTTGAATTTGAACTTAAGGATGAGAAGCCCATGGGCTTTGAGCTGAGTAATGACGTGATCTCATATATTTTAAAAGAATCACTGTGGCCTGCCATATTGAGAAAAAGACTCTGGGAGGCAAGGCCTGAAGCGGAGAAAATACGCGGGAATTATAGCCGTAGCCCAAGTGAGAGATAACAGTGACCTGAACTTAGTGGTGTCTTGTTGACTGTTTATAGCCTCTCTGAGGGGACAAAAAAGAGCCCTGGTTTGTAAATTTGCTGATTTTCATGGTGTAAGTACTCCCGCTGTGTTGATTTCAAGCTGTCAACGTGCTGTCCCTGAAAGAGGAGGTGGGAAAGGAAGTGCACCGTCAGCTGTCGTGAGCCAGTGGAAGCTGGCTTGAACTTGGGTGTGGTTAGCTGGTGGTGTGTTTGCAGGGGGCGCCCAGGTCTGTCATTTGTTATGGTAGAAGGGAGCTGCGCCACCTTTTTGGAAGGAGAGGATATGGAGGTTATGACGGGGAGACAGTCCATTTATAATTTCCATTGTGCTGGGCCTTTTAAAATAAGCCTAGATGTTGGAGGCCCTGCAGGAGCCTTGGACTCTCTGAAATCCTTTGAAAGTGGAGTTCAGCCCAAAACCTCCCTGCAAACAGGAAGCTGGTTTGAGTTAGAACATAAAATAAAAACCAGCTGATGCCCCTGAATGTTTTTCCCCTGCTCCTCCCACTCGACAGAGCCAAAGGAAACTGCCTTTTTGTTTTTGGATAGTTGTTCAGAAAGTCAGAAAAAGCCAAAAACCATAAATCCTTTGAAAGCAAGCCAACTTTTGAGCCCAGGCAAACTCCTGCGCATGGGGTTTCCTAGCCCGGATGTCTGTCCCACTGCCAGGAGTCCTAGGAGGAAAGTGCGTGAGGAACACAAAGTTGCCAGAGATCAGAGCCTGGAGCCCAGGCCCAGCAGGAAAAGATGGTCTGTAGCAGGTTTCTCCAACTGGAGCTTCCAGCCCATTTGTAGGTCATGAAATCAATAAAGTGGGCCATGACCAGAATAATTTTGTAATGAAATAGAATGTAATAGAAAATAAAGTATATTACATGCAATAAGAGTATTATTTTGTGAAACTTTGATTTCATTTTTATGCAAATGCACACATGTACGTGTATCTATGTACTGGGCCATAACATAAACTGTCTTTCTTACTGTGGCTTGTGGCCAAAAATATTTGACCAACACTGGTCTTAAAGGTGTGAGTAACTTACATCTCCTTCCTGCTTTAGCTTGCTGTTGAAAAGTCCAAGCTAGTTTCAGAATGAATCTTCTGTGGAGCTGGATCATCTGCCCACAAAACACCTACCCAAATTCCTGTCAGAGGGAAGGAAAGCTGAGAATCAACAGACTGGTCTGATTCTTTGGGACGAAAGCTGAGGCATAAAGGAGGGATTGATGCAAATTTGGATCCAAAGGACTTGCCTAAAATGATTCACTGGAAGAGAATAGAAGTTGAGCAGCCTTTTAGCTCACTGCACTTGATTCTGCTGACCTTTTCCATTTTTGTGGGTAATGCTAGCCTTGGGTTCCTCTCTCTCTTCTCTTCTCTCTGTCTTGTAGGCAGTTGGTACAGCAGGGATGTTCCTGAGAACCCCTCCTTCTGGGTTAGCTGGAGGCACAGTGCCAGGATGGGGAGTGGTGCCCTGAACTGAGTGTCCCCTGGACTTCCCCAGGGGTATTTGTGCTCTCCAGTCAGTCTGCCTGCTGCTCAGGCTGTTCAGAAAGGTGACTGGGTGCCAGGGCATCATGAAGCTGAGAAAAAGTGAGGAAGGAGGCATAAGGTAGGGCGAATGACCAAGAACATAGAGAGTAGGGGACAGTTAATTTATCCCACACTAGGTTTAGTGCTTCAGGTAGGCCCATGGTAACTGACAAGTCTGGTGCTTGGCAGGTGGCTGTGGGTTGGTATAGTGCCCTGGGAATAAACTGCCTCTTTCGGTGAGTAGACATGTATTGGAATTGCTGGTCCACATCCCCAGGAAGCACAGAAGACTCTTGGGGACCTTCCTGGGGAATAGGTTTTAACTATAATGTCCTAGGAGATTTATTTTGGTCTTTGGCCACCATAGGGAATTTCTTTCCAACTAATTCAAACTAAAATGGTCCCTGGAGATAAGAATTTATACCATCCCTCTAGAAGGATTTTGAATTCTCCAGCTGAGACAATAAGAGAGGAGGAGAGATCCTAAAGCCACCTAATTGATTCTGGGTTTCCCCTCTCTAGAAACTGCCCTGGACTAGGAGTAGACCACCCTGCTACAGACATAAACACCTCTGACGTGTTTCTGGTTCACACCACCTAAGGCCTCCGAGACTTGTAGCAGAGCACAGTCTAGCCTGTTTACATGACCTTTCTGCATTCAGATGCCTATCTCTTTGAGTCAATGGAGAGACCAAGGACATGTCTGGGGAGGGCCAGTGCAGTGAGTCCAGACAGTACTAGAGGGTACTGGACCTGGAGTGACAAGCAAGATGTTCTGTAGCAGAGAGTGAGGTGGGGTGAGAAGAGGCTCCAGGGCAGCCTGAATCTCCCATGGGATCATCTAGCAGAAAGGCCAGTGAACTAATTGAGGTTAGTCCAGTGTGTGCCCTGGGGCTGTAGCCAGTGTAGGGTAACAGTATGGATGGTGAGAGTGATTGTGAATGTCCCATGTGGCCATGTCCTATCAGAATCTCTGAGCACTTTACACGTATATCCCTTGCATCTCTGTGGGAGTTGTGGCTTAATAATAATAATTAGAGCACTCTGAACATCTGTGCTTTGTAAAACACAGCATTAAGCCATGTTTCTGTCTCTCAGGCGCATAGTCTGAATGAACTGGCAGATGTTGGTGGGGGGAGGTGCAGTTCTCTGATGGAGGGGAAGAACACGATGGGATGCAAAGATCAGGGATATTATGAGTCACCTAATTGCTACCTAACATTCCTCTGACTCTTGGTGGATGACAGTAGCCTTTCTTTCATGCCTGCCAAGGCACAAAGATTAGTAACCTCCTCTGAATCTCATAGACAGGAGAGGCCAGTGTGGGGACCCAAGGCTTTATCTTGTAAATGGAGCCTTCATGGATTGGGGGAGTGCTTGTTTCTCTGTGGCCATGAGCTGAGCTTTCACACTTCATTTTCTTTCCCATGGTCCCCACAGAGTGAGCCCTCTTAAAAGCCTTCGGTACACACTGGCGGTTCCCCATGTGATCAAGGGGCCTGTGGCCAGACCAGAACCTGGAGAAGTCAGTGGCCCCATTCTCTTGAAGAAAGCAGTCGGCATTTGCTGGACGGTCGTGGGTACCTTCAGTACCTCCTTCCCAACTTGGCTCTGGCCATGTGTCACTTCTCTGTCTTGCTCTAACAGGTGACCTTGGAGAAGGTGCTTGGAATAACAGTGTCTGGAGGCAGAGGACTTGCCTGCGATCCCCGATCCGGTTTAGTTGCCTACCCAGCTGGGTAAGTAAGTACATTGGAAGAAGTCTTATTGCATGGGAGTTTAAAGCCCTGCTAATAAACTAGTGAGGGTGGGCAGGGGTTTTTGGTATCTTTTGGGAGACATGTCCTGGTTTACTGTTTTGGTACCACTTTTGTAAAGGAGTTACAGGGCCAGGTAAAGGCTCTCTTTTGAATGTTGTCCTTGTTGCCATCCTGTCGTGCTTTTTGGCCATCCACCCACACATACAGAGTCACACTTTATCTCACACGCAGTTCCCAACACCATTTTTAATATCTACCTTCTGGTCACCTTTGAAAACAGCTTTATTGAGTTGTAATGTACCACACAATTTGCTCATTTAAAGCGTAAAATTCAGTGTTTTTTTTTTTTTTTAGCATATCTACAGAGTTGTGCAACCATCACCACATTCAATTTTAGAATATTTTCATCACCCCAAAAAGACTACATACTCATTAACAGTCACTCTCCATTTACCCCCAAGACCTGCAGTCCTAAACAACCGCTAATCTACTTTGAGTCTGTATAGATTTACCTGTTCTGGATATTTCATATAAGTGGAATCATTCCATATAAGTAGAATATTTGGCTTTGTGTGACTTTTTTAACTTAGCATAATGTTTTTAATGTTCATACATGTCATGGTAGGTATCAGTACTTTGTCTTTTTATGGCCGAATAACATTCCATTGAATGGATGTCCCACATTTTTTCTGTTCATCAGTTGATGGGCACTTGGGTTGTTTTGACTTTCTGGCTGTTTTATGAAAAGTACTGCTTTGAACATTTGCCCATTCTCATCACTTGGAGAGATGTCAGTGCCATGGGAGAGCTGTAGGGTTCGGCCTCCTGGGTGACTCATTTGGTTAAGCATCCAACTTTGGCTCAGGTCATGATTTCACGGCTCATGAGTTCGAGCCCCACACCGGGCTCTGTGCTATCAGCGTAGAGCCTGCTTCAGATCCTCTGCCCCCCTCCTCTCTCTCTTTGCCCCTCCCCTGCTTGCACTCTCTCTCTCTCTCTCAAAAAGAAATAAACATTAAAAAAATAAAGGAAGAAATAAAGGTGGGGTTTTGGGGCTGGTGTTCTTTCCCTTGCCACCTTTTTACTCCTCTGCTCCTGCAGATGGGAACCCCCCAGCCATAGTTTCTTTAGGCTTTTGCAGAAGTGTTTCTTTTGGAGGCTTGGCAACTTTGCTGCTTCTGGGTCTCTCTGTCAACCCCTGTTCCTTCCAGCAAGGCGTGGGAGCACAAAAATGGGAAGGCCACACTGGTCTCCCTTTCTTCCCCCACTGTCAGCTTGGGAGTGCCAAGTTTCCCAGTGTGATTTCCACAGCAACTCTTGTAGTTTTTGTACCAGTATGTGATTTTCTTAGTTTTATCATCTCATCCAAAATCTACTTTTATCAAGAACTTATTCTGGGGGCACCTGGGGGGCTCAGCCAGTTAAGTTTCCAACTTTGGCTCAGGTCATGATCTTGTGGTTTGTGAGTTTGAGCCCTGTGTCAGGCTCTGCACTGACAGCACAGAGCCTGGAGGCTGCTTCGGATTCTGTGTCTCCCTCTCTCTCTGCCCCTCTCTAGCTCACACTCTGTCTCTGTCTCTCTCTCATAAATAAATAAACAGTAAAAAAAAAAAAAAAAAAAAAAAAAAAAAGGAAAAAAAGAAAATTTATTCTGTGCCAGGCACTTTGTTAAGCACTTTGCAAGGAATGATTTTATTTAATACTTAGAGCAACCCTGTAAAGTTGATACTGTTATCCCATTTAGAGAAGGAAACTAAGATACAGAGATGTTAAGCGGTTTGCTTAAGGTCACACAGCTAGTGAGTGTCTGTATTGGGATTTCAACCCAAGTAGTCTGACTACAGAGCTCTTAATCTTAAAATGGCATGGGGTGGGGGAAGATCTGACTTTCTGCTTATTTTTAAAGGTTGCTTTTCGTGTAGCCGTCTGCCTGCCGTACGAATGAGAAGAGCCCAATTTATGGGCATCTCAGTCTGTGCCAGGGAAACTTCTGTCCCTGAGTCCTCGGGCCAGTGTCTCTCCTGAGTGGCCCGTTGGCATTTGATGTATGCAGTGGGGGTGCTGTGGGAGCTACACTGGCTTTACTCTGTAGAGGCTGAGCTGGCCTCCTTCTCCCTGACCAGAAGCAAGTTGATGAATGACCTCTGTTGCTGCCTACCCTGTGCAGCCTGCCTCAGGGGGATTCCACCCATGCCTGCCCCTGCCTGGGAAAGCTGGGTTCCTTCTTGTTGGAGATGGGGCTGGGGCTGGATGTGAGGTAGGCAGGAAAGACCTGGGCTGCTGCTTGGTACGTGCTGAGCCTCGCGTGCCTGCCCTAGGGATTGTGGATGCCTGCTCCCCACCTCTTTCCCCCATGCCCCTGTCTCCAGGCCTGGTGCCTTTAAGAATGTGTGCTTCTGTTTGTGGGCAGGTCCCAGCCTGGCACGTGTGCCTGGCAGTCATTAACCTTCCAGGTGGTGTATGGAAGCTTCCCTTCTGTGACATCTAGTAGGTTCCCTCAGTGTGCTTGGCTTGGGCCAGCCCTGGGCAGTGAGTGCCATGATCTACTCCCTGACCTTCTACATTCCTCGAACTTCAAGTTCTCCTTTTGTAAATGGCGTCTTTTTGAATGTTTTCATTTTGCTGTGCGCTAGAGCTCCCTGTTGCTGCTCTGGGGTGTCTGGGGGCCACCAAAGTGTATGTGAGCCAAGCAGGCTCTTTCCCTTCTTCTTTTCCTAGCTGGTGAGCCTAACCCCACCCCCACTCTCTAGTTCCTACTGTGCTTGTTGCTCTAGGAGCTGCTCAGGTATCCTAGAAACAAGAAGAAAAACAAAGCTCAGAAAAGTCTCCCAGAGGCCTAGAGGCAAATATCAAACCAAAACAAAGTTTTCTGAAAGGAAATGAAACAGCTCCAAGAGGGTGGGGTGGAGGGGGATGTGTGTCAGGCAGAGGTGGGTGAAGTCTCTGGGCAGAGACCCCTCAGTTTTAGTGGCTGCTGCATCTCTTCTCCAGAGTCCTCCTCCCTTTGCTGTTCTCTCCACAGAAAGCCTACCCTTCACCTGTCACACTTCGAGCCCCCCTGCTGCAGGAGGCCAAGTGGTCCCCAGATAGCCTCTTTGAGGGATTCAGTTTAGTTGAACATCCATAGTTGACTTGGGCCCCTTCTGGCCTAGTGGAGGATTTAGGGGCTGTAGAGCCCAGCATAGTCCCCATTGCCACGGTGGGAGCCAGTCAGTTCTGAGAATGGCTTTCCCTTGACCGCCAATGCCAAAGTTCAGGGTCTGGCCTGGGTGACTGCTCTGGGCAGGGCAGCTACTGAAGTGGGGGTGTCCTGGAAAGATAACCTGCTCTATCCAGCAGCCCAGAGGAGGACTCTTGGTTGCTTTAACTGGGGAGGAGGAGGGGAAACCTATATTTCCTGAGAAGACCCTCCATTCACTCAGCCCATATTGGAAGTTATGCTGAGGTCCCCAGCTCCAAAGCATTGGACCAGGTATGAAACCACAAAAATCTCTCCCTGAACTGTGTTCTAGTGGCATCTCAGCTGAAGGAGCACAGAAGCACCTTTGTACTGTCTGTGGCAAGCCCTGAGTGGGGGTTTGCCAGGGAGTGTGTGGGACTATGGAGAGACCAGGTGGCCACGAGAGAAGATGCTTGGTACTTTGTGCCCTGGTGGATGTGAGTCTTGTGTGTGAGGGGCACTCACAAGCATCAGTCTCCTCATTGCCAGTCTTCTGGTTGTTCTGTAAGTCTCACACCTGAAACTGAGGCCCCTTACTTCTTCCTCAAATGGTTTGGTCATAGATACCTTCATTCATTTGTTCAGCAGATATTTGTTGAAAACCTGCTCTGGGCCAGGTGGTATTCCAGGCACAAGGTATATAGCCATGAGTAGAACAGGAAGGGTGACTGTTTTGTGGGGTTTAGGTTCAAGAGGGACAGGCAGACAATATGCATGTAAACAAATAAATGAGCAAGAGAATCACAGAGATGGTAAATGTTCTGAAGAAAGTAAAGCTGAGTGATGGAAGGGAGAGTAAGTGAGTGATTAGTGGTTTGTGTGGCGGGGGATGGGGCCGGACAAGGGGCTACTTTAAGACTGGGTGGATAAAACTCAGTGGGAGGTAAAATGCAGCTGCTGTCTGAATGACAAAGAGGAATGAACACATGAGGATCTGACACCAATGTGGACCAGGTGGAGGAAATCTCTAGTGCAAAGGTTCCAGGGAAAGGAGGGATCGACTCACTTGTTTCAGGAGCTGAGCAGTGGCAGTGGTGGCTAGATCATAACGAGTGAGAGAAAGGTGGTCAGACACTGCATTTTGACCTGGCTTGTAAGTCTTGCAGCCCACGGAGATTTACCTTTTGTTCCAGAAGGGGATATGTTTAGAATCCTCTGGGTAGAGAGAAATGCACTGGTAGCTCTACACAGGTAACCATGTTATTCACTGGGTTATTACCATCAAGTCTTTCTCGTGTTTTTGAGGAGGGACTTGTAAAATGTCCCAGAAACAGAGATGCCAATGGATCTCATGACCTGGCCTAAGAGGATTACTTATTTGGAAGGTATTGGATGGCAAGTACCTAAAGAGGACCATAACTGAGGATGCCTTCGGAAACACCCTCATTCATTAACTCTTAGAGTAATTAAAGCTATACAATTTTCCAGAGGGACAGTTTATAATTCCATTCCTGGCTGAGGACCCTAATGAATCACTAGTGCCCAGCAGGTCGTGTATGGGATGTCATAATTGGGGTTCCTGTTGTAAGTGCTGACTCCCTGGATAGTGCTTTCCTTGTTAGTGGTGTACCAGAGTACCCTTCCAGAAGACGGACGGCAGCACCATGCTGGTAACTCTGTCCGTTGTCTTCTTCAGTTTCCACAGCAATTCCGTGAGGTAGATATTATTCTTTCTGTTTTACAGATGAAACTGAAGGAAACTGAAGTTCAGAGAAGTTAAGGAATATGCCCAGGATCACACAGTATGCTAGTAGATGGGTCTGCCTGACCCCAGTTTTCTTGTTTCCACCATCATACTGCTGCCCTCAAGTGTCAGCCCTAAAAGCTTAGGGTAGGGGAGAACCATACACCTGCCCCAGGTCCCTAGTTCTCAGTTCTGCTATTCAGGAGATTCCTTGGCTTTGAAATCTGATAGCTACTGACTTAAAGATGTATTCACTCATTCACAAATATTTATTGAGTGCCTATCTTCTAGGCCCTGGGGATGTAAACAAAACAGACAAAAATACCTCCTTCACTGAGCCGGCAATCTAGTGATGCAGATAGATCTCTTCCCTCCCAAAAAGTTAACTTTACAGAATATTACAGGTTGATGAGTGCTTTGGAAAAAGTGTAAGCAGTGAAAGGGAATAGGGAATGGGGGTAGGGTATGAGGTTGCAATGTTAAATAAGGCTAGAGAGTGACATTTGAGTTAGCCTTGAAGAACCTCTTGTCCCTCTGATTTTACCTGGTCTGAAAGAACTTTAAGGCACAGGGTCACTGCTTGAATCTACTGTGTCCTGCTCCCTGCATGTGCTGCTGTGTTCGTTGCTCATCCCACGGTTCTTTCATTTCTGCCTTCTGGAGGATGGTTGGTAGGAGGTGGATCCTGTGGGAATGCCTGGCTTTTCATGATGGCAGCAGGCTTGAACCTGTCCAGAGGAGGGGTGTGTTGAGGGCTTGGCCCTTTCTGGTTCAGAGGAGTTGCTGGGCAGTGGGCCCAGCACCTGGTACTGGTGCTCCACCACGTGACTCCCGGGCTGAGGCCCCAGGGGACTGAGGCCTCACTGTCTCCTTGCACCTGCACCCTGGGGTTCTGCATTACAGGACTCAGGCAGGCGGTTGGGCCAGCCCAACCCTTGTCATGGATTCTAGCCAACAGTGCTGCAAGGGCACACATGAAAATGACTGCCTGTTGTGCTGGGCGAGGTCAAGGGCCCAGGAGGCCGGAGGCAGAGGGCCAAAGACTGATGCAAACTGCACCCCACCCTCTTCTTCCCTGCAGATGGGGAGCTTGCTCAAGGTCAGAGAAGACTGAGGTGGCTCCCACATCAGTGTTGTTGGGAGGACCTCAGCCAGTGGGGCTAGTGGGAACCTTGGATGTCTTTGCCAAGTTCTGCCGTCATTTCAGCACCTGCGTTATTGTCCCCACAAGTGGAGCTGTGACCATGGGGTTGGTCTCTTTCTTCCTCTATGTTGGGAGGTTTCCATATTTGAATAATTAAAAATTTCAGTTTAGAGGTCTATCTCTTGTCTATCTCTTGCACGTTTCTCTCTTTTGCTTAACTCCTCAATGACATACCTGAGATTTTTCTAGGCTAATGGTGTGTGTATGTGTGTATGTGTGTGTGTGTGTGTGTGTGTGTGTGTGTGTGTGTGTGTATGGCAGGGGTAGGGGGTGTTAGAGAAGGGAAGGGTTACCTCACAGTCAGTAATCTTTCTCTCTACATTGTGTTTTTACACACACATGCTGCTCTCTTTCCTTTCCCCACCATGGAGCTGAACTTGCCAGGAGGAGGAAACAAGATGTTGTGGTCAAGCAAGACTCAGAATTTGTGTTTGGTGACTTGGAAAGCATTTTAAGCAGTCCAATGCACTGCCCTTGGAAAGTCACGATGCAGCTTTAGGATGATGGGTTTAAGGGAAAACTCAAAAGCATATCATAGAGCCCTCATCACCTACCTTTTCTGGATTTGGAGTGTGGTCAGCTGGAATATGTGTCGGGTCAGGTTGAGTCAGATCAGCCCTCAGCTGAAGCCGTTTGCCATGGTTTATGTATAGCTATCAGAAAGCTAGGTAACCTGTAACCACTCAGACTAGAAGTCCCTGCTAGAGAAATGAGCCTCCAGAGACAGGCCTCCTCAGCAGGTCGGCACAGATAATAAGAAAGTTAGAAAACATTGGTTGGGTGGAAAACTTGCTAGGCTTTTCATGATGGTGGCAGGCCAGGGTGTACATATGAGTGAGTGTGTGTGTGTGTGTGTGTGTGTATGTGTGTGTGTGTGAATTTTTGCACACTGAATAAAGTATTAAAATCCAAATATCTAAATCTATGAACTCGGAACTATAACTGCTATAGTTTTCATCTGCCCTGTTCTGATTTTAAAAAAATTCTGTAGCGTAAATCCTTTTTCCCCTCAAAGTGCCCCACTCTTCTTTCCCTTTTCTCACAGGCTCCTGTCCAAGCACCGTGCATGTTAGGTCAATGTGTTTCCCCTTCTCTCACCTTCAACTTCACTTTCCTCTTCTTTCCTCCACTCACTTGCAGTCTGCACTCCTTAGAGCACTGCTTCTGGAGTCCTGACTCTCTTCAGCTTTAGCTGAGTGGCCTTGAGCCAGTTACCTCACTGTTCTGATCTCGGTTCTCCATCTGTATAGTGGGGATAATTGTACCAGCATCACAAGGTTGCTGTAAGGATTAGCTAAAACCAGACATCTAAGCTGCTTGGCAGAGTGCCTGCTACTTAGAAAGTGCTTGATAAATGGTAACTCTTATTACTGAGCCCTGCTGTGTGGAGAGCAGAGGACCGGCTACTAAAGGAGTTCATGTTTAAAGTTCATGTTCAGAGTTCACTGAAACTCTTGTGTGGTGCATCTTAACTTAGCCAGGAGATGTCACTTCCATTTTCTTTCCATGCTTCTGTGCCGCTGTTCTAGACACTTGAGGTGGTTTCTCTCCATGTTTCCCCCATCCTTTCCTTGCTACCTTCTAAGCTTGGTATCCCTTAAATGAATGAAGATGCAGATATTTTCTTTCTCCAAGCTTAATCCTGCTCTCCTTTCTTGGCTGCCTTCCCAGAACAAAAAATAAAGCTTCCTTTGAAGTTTTTACCATTACTGAGGTCCTAACAGGACTCACCTCCATTCTTCCAAAGGAAAAACCTGACATAGTCTCTTAGTACCTCTTCCCCCACTGCCAGGAGCCCCCTTTCAGCTTCCTTTCCATGCTTAAGGAATAGTAATATTAGCATTTGCCATTTGCTTGGCTCCTGCTCTGTGTCAGAAAAAATCATTTAATCTTCACAGAAGTCTGATAAGCTAGATCTCAGTGTCTCCTTTATTATAGATAAGTAAACAGGAGTGTGCCTTACCCAGGGTCCCAGGGCTGTACATGCCAGAACAAGGAGTAGAACCCTGGTATCTACCTTCAGAGCGCACAGTGCCCCTCTGGCCCCACACTGCCTCTGAGGATCCAGATGTCCTCAGTCCCTCCCTCCATAGAAGACAGGCGGGGTATGGAGTAGGGACAGCTGGGCCTACGGATGCCCCAGAAGACCTAGCTAGTGGACCAGGGGAGGCATTCTTCCATTTAATAAGTGGTTTTTGAACAACTGCAATAGGGCAGCCTCTGCTAGGCACAGGAGACAAAGCTGTGAGCAGAACCAGACCCAGTTCTCATTCTCACGAAATGTACAATCTGGTGGGAGGGTCGTTAAAATAAGTGTAAAGTTGCAGCTGTGATAAATGTTACAAAAGATTGATACACTCTACTTGCTACAAGAGCATATACTGAGGCCATTTGACCTGAGATCTGAAAGAGGACTAAAGATTAACTAGTTGGAAAAGGGAGAGAAGAATGTTCTAGGTAATGGAAACAGTTCTTGCAAAGGAGCACAGCAAGTTAAAGAGAGTGAAGGAATGTGGTTGGAACATGGTTCATGGTGAAGCTGAAGGGTGGGCAGGGGTCATACCACCCAGGGCCTTCGTGGGCACTTTAAGGAGTTTGGTTTTGGAAGCCCCCCAGGGATGATCGTCCGGGAGTGACATGATCAGATCAGACACTCACGTGTGTTTGATGTAAAGAGCATTGAGAGTCAGGAGACCTGGGAGTCCTGGCTCTGCTCTCTATAGGAGTTTTCTGAGCCTAGGTTTCCTCATCTCAAAATCCTGGAGGGTTGGACTCAGTGATGTTTAAAGTCACCTAGCACAGTGCATTTAATTAAAAAAAAATTAATGTTTATTTATTTTTGAGAGAGAGAGAGAGAGAGAGACAGAGTGTGAGCAGGGTAGGGGCAGAGAGAGACGGAGACACAGAATCTGAAGAAGGCTCCAGGGCCTGGGCTGTTAGCACAGAGCCCAACGTGGGGCTCAAACTCATGAGCCATGAGATCATGACCTGAGCCAAAGTTGGATGCTTAACCGACTGAGCCACCTAGGCGCTCTGCACAGTGCATTTAATTCCTTCCGTCCTTCCTTCCAGCTCTAAGGTTCTATGAGTCTGTTTTGCAGGAATTAGGTTCCCTGTATCCTGGATTGCCCGTAACAGAAGCTAGGCAAGTGTGCGTGGATGTGTGTGTGTGTGTGTGTGTGTGTGTGTGTGTGTGTGTGTGTGTGAGTGAACAGGGGAGAAAGAGTGATGCGGCACAGAGTTTCCAAGGGCCTTTGACTTTTGTCATATATTTCAAACCCTATGACATGGCATTGCACAAGGGAAGCAGGAGACTAGAGATTGGTATAAAGAGAGAAAGGAGAAAGGAATGAAGAAAAGGGAACAAGGTAAGATGAGATGGGGAGAGGAGAAAGCAAACAGCGAGGATTGATTTGGGGAAGGGGTCAGAAGAGAAGATGATGTGACTCAGGAATTCCAAGGCTTTGTTGCTCAGCCTGGCAGTTCTGGGCATATCTAGTACCTCAGAGATCCTGGTGACCCCAGAGATTACTTGTGGAATTTGCATATTGAAGTGGTTTATGGAGCTTAACGTGCCAAGCACTCGCTAGCAGCTTGTACTTGCCTTTGCTTCAAGTTTCAGCAGGCATTGGAGTTCCTATTAAACAAGGTTGGGTCTGGGGGATGTCACCCTCTGCTCAGTGTCTCCCCGTGTAGCAGGCTTCAGGCTTGCTCCTGCCAGCTACTTACAGTACTCATGAAGTAGTAAGGTGGAAGGGGCAGCGGGCCCAGGCCTGCTGACAGCCAAGGAGCCTAAGAGAGAGCACTGCCTGCCTATGGCTTCGGGCTTCCTGCTTTGACTCCTGTCACCTGGCCTCCTCTCTGGAACCTCCTCTGGAAAGTCAGTCTGAACCTGATCCCGTCCAACCTTGCTGCCTGGTCAGAGAGGGTACTCCCACCCTTCTCTGCACAGCAGGCAGGCTGGCGGAGTTCCAGATCGTCTTCTGGCAGTCTGGAGTGCCCTTCTCAGGCTCTTTGCCACAGGGGATTCTCAGGGCTGGGCACAGGAGTTCCGAGGCACTGAACAGGCCTCCCCAGGCCTTCTTGGGCTCTCTCTGCCCCTCCCTCTAGTCTTACTGAGCCTTCCAGCAGCTCTGGCCTCCTGCCTCCCACCTCCTTCCTCATCTGGCACGTAGAGAGTATGGGGCCAGCTCCTGCCAGGTACACATGTGGGCTCACACATGAGAGGCCTTACCCCTCCTTGGAGCACAAACTCTTGTCATACATGTGGCTCTAAGCCTGTAAACTGGCTGCTGCTGTGCTCAAATCACGTGTACTCTTCCCTCCTGCACCCCTTCCTGGGCTCTGTGTAAGGGCTGTGGGAAGGCCTGTGTCCTTGCTGCCCTTTGTGGGTATGGCCAGAGATGTTACTGGTATTTAGGGACCTGGTGGGATAGGCTTCCAGGGAGCCTTCCCCCTCATGGGGCTGCAGAGATAGGCCCTTGTGAGTGGGGAAGGGAAGCAAGAAGAGGTTGCCAGAAAGCAGTTGCCCTCAGTAGCAAGCAGAGCCCCTCTCAACTTGCACTCCACAGCTCCCTGTGCTGAGTGATGGGAATTCCCAGGTGGCCTGGGTGCCTCCTAGGGGAGCTCTGGCTTGGAGCTAAGCCTGTTGTCTCACTTATCTCCTCAGGTGTGTGGTCGTGCTGTTCAATCCCCGGAAACACAAACAGCACCACATCCTCAACAGTTCCAGGTAAATGGGGCTGGGCCCTCAGGGAGCACCTCCATTTCCTGGGAGTTGTGAAAAGGGCACTGTCTGGGGTCTTTGAGGGTCTGAGGACTGGGACCTGGTTGGGCCCAGGATCAGAGAGCAAAATGCCACTATGTGTGCCATTAGTGTCTGCTCACCTTGCCTCTTGAGGGGACTCTGTGGGAGCCAGGTTTAGGCCTGTCAGTGCCCCTCTGAGCCTACCTCATATCCTGCAGGAAAACCATCACTGCCCTGGCCTTCTCTCCTGATGGCAAGTACCTGGTCACTGGAGAGGTGAGTGAGGAATGGGGGCTGTAGTCCTCTGAGGTGGGTGAGTGGCCTGGCCTCAGCAGAGAGCTACAATCCTAGGCCTCGTTAGGGCTGCTGGCACTTTGGCTTCCTGAACAGATGCTAAATCCTAGTCTTTGCTCTGCCTGAAAACAGTGGTTCTTAAACCTTAGTGAGAATCACCTGGTTTGCTTGGTGAAGTACACATTGTCAGGCCTGCCCCCAGGGTTTCTGACTTTATAGGTCCGAGATGGGACCCCAAAATTTACATTTCTAACAAGTTGCCTAGTGCAGATTCTTCTGCTGGTTTGGGAAGCAGGCTTTGAAAAACCACTGCCTTAAAATATTCCTTATCTCCAGAGGCCCCCTGCTGGGCACATGAGGGATACCTCTGTGTTCTCAGGCTTACAGGGAGGCAGAGGAGGCAGAAAAAGGCATGAGTGGTAGTGGTTCTCAACCTTGGAGACCCATCAAGAATCACTCAAGGAGTTTTGAACAAATACAGAGGTGCACACCCTGACACAGATATTGAACAAAATCTGGGCTGTTTTCTTCCTGATGATCATTGTCCTGAGATATTTATCATGTTTTTTAAAATACCTTTGCCCCATAATAGCGCTCTCCTCTTGACTCTTGGCCAGGGGTCATTAGAGAGATTTTATTGAGTAGCTGGAGGGGCGGGGGATGAGAACCCCCACCCTGAAAGGCTTGGGGAGTCTCTATGCCTCTGGCCCTCACTTCCAGTTCTTGCCTCCCTGCAGAGTGGGCACATGCCTGCCGTCCGGGTTTGGGACGTGGCTGAGCATAGCCAGGTGGCGGAGCTGCAGGAGCATAAATATGGCGTGGCTTGTGTGGCCTTCTCCCCTAGCGCCAAGTACATTGTCTCCGTGGGCTACCAGCATGACATGATTGTCAATGTCTGGGCCTGGAAGGTGAGTAGACTGGGTGGGCTGGCCTGACAGCCTCGTGGGAGTTCAAGGACCAGTCAGGGAGCCAGGAAGCTGCTGATCTGAACCCTTCACTCCACTCTGCTAATCTCAGTCTCATTCTAGAAAATAGCCTGAAGCAGAAAAGAAAAACTGTGTAGCCAGGTGTGTGGGTAGAAAGGGGCTAGCTTTATGCCTTTGAGGATCTACAGAGGAAATGAATCTCTTCAGCCCCTCAAGAAAGAAATTCTTCTCTCTCCCTTCTTTTCTGACCAAAAAATCTTGGAAAGGAGCCCTTTTTAAGTACAAATCCTATCTAACCCCTCCTCCTTCCTTTAAACCTCTTTCTTCTTAGCCCCAAGAGGCAGAATTTTGATTCTTCCTTTGGCTTTCCCTCCAGAAAAACATTGTGGTGGCCTCCAATAAGGTGTCCAGTCGGGTGACAGCAGTGTCCTTCTCTGAAGATTGTAGCTACTTTGTCACTGCAGGCAACCGGCACATCAAATTCTGGTACCTCGATGACAGTAAGACCTCAAAGGTGAGCTGCTGAGGCTGGAAGTAGCCCCAGAGCCAGGGCCTGCTCAGCCCACCCCAGGAGACCCTGTTCACTTGGGCCCCTCTCTGCTTACTGAGCAGCCATACAGAACTTCTGCATGAGCCAGATGCTGTCCGGGCCAAGGAGTAGTCTCAAAGAGTGAGGGGGCCTTGCTGCTTCCCCTCCTTCTCCCCAGGGTCTAGTTTGCAGGGGCAGGCTCTGGGGTGGACAGGTGGCAACTGTGGTGTGTCTCCACAGGTGAACGCCACTGTGCCCCTGCTGGGCCGCTCAGGGCTGCTGGGGGAGCTGCGAAACAACCTGTTCACTGATGTGGCCTGTGGCCGAGGGAAGAAGGCCGACAGCACCTTTTGCATCACGTCCTCAGGGCTGCTGTGCGAGTTCAGCGATCGGAGGCTTTTGGATAAGTGGGTGGAGCTGAGAGTAAGCACCTCTGTCCCAGTGGGTAGGGGCTGCCCGTGTGTAAGCTCAGGGGAAATCTGATGCCTCTGGCTCCATACCAGGGTCTAGGCCCTCACGCATGCAGGAGGGAACCCCAGGAGAGAGAAGCTTGTGGGAGCCAGAGCTTGGCCTAGTTCCAGCCCTTGGAGATCTCTATAACTGCCTCCTCTCTGCTTTCTCTTTCCATCTTTCTTTCCTCTGCTTCCCTCTTCTCAGAATACAGACAGCTTCACAGTAAGTGGTACCTAGACCCTCCTGTCTTTCTCATGCTGTTTCTTTCTCTTTGCTGGGCTTTTCCTTCTTTGTCCTCTGCCAAAACTTCTCGTGACTTAGAAGGGTCCCTGACTCCCATCCCCCAATTGCACGTGGCTGTAGGCCCTCTGGCCACCTGCTGCTGGAGGGAGGGGTGTCTCTAGATGACAGCTGAGGGGCTCAGGCCAGAGCTGCTGGGGAGCTTTTTCCTCGCCTCTGCCTTGGCTGGTCCTTCCTCTTGGCAGGTGACTCTTGAGGAGGGGTTGGGCAGGTGACCCTTGCTGACCTGAGCCCTTCTGCCTGCAGACTACTGTGGCCCACTGCATCTCTGTGAGCCAAGACTACATATTCTGTGGCTGTGCTGATGGCACCGTGCGCCTCTTCAACCCCTCTAACCTGCACTTTCTCAGCACGCTGCCCCGGCCCCATGCCCTGGGAACAGACATTGCCAGCGTCACTGAGGCCAGGTGAGCTGTGTGGGCCCCCTGCCTCCATTCAGAGCCTCACCTTGGGCCCAGCCTTCCCTGGCTGTGCTTCAGGAGTCAAACTGAGGAGTGTATCAGTGCCCCCATGATTGCCAGCACCACCTCTGTAGACCAACAGATTTGGGCTTATTGATACTAGTGCAACCAAGGAGGCTGCACACCGTGGGAAACCGGCGAGTGTCTTAGGAAGGGGGGAGGGTAGGTAGGGCTTATCGTAAGATTTGGGCTTGTATTAGATGATTTTAGGAATGGTTCAAGGTGTTGAAGTTTTGCTCTGGTTAGATGCTGTCAGGAAGTACAGGCAATTCTACAATTGGACTTCTTAATAATTTTTATCTAAAAGGTGGAAGGGAAGATACGGGGCTAAAGCTGTAATTGGTAAAGAAGTAGCATTCAATCATGATAGATGGGAATGGAAATGTATGGTCATTTTTGTGGTTTATACAGTGACGTGTGTTTATCTGTCCTCAGACACAATTATAGAGGGGTCTTGTTTTTGTTCTGTTCCATCATGGCCGCAGAGGTACCTTGTCTGACTTTCGTGTTCTCTGACACTGTGTTCATCACGAGAACACCGAGGTCCAACAACTAGTGCCAGGTCAGGGGTCAGCTCCTGGCTGACAGCTGTCAGAGACCTTTTTCTTTCTCAGGCAGCTGCCCCTTGCAGGTCTGGAGAGGGTTCCTCATGCTCCCTCTGCTCCTTCCTTTGTTCTTTGGCTTCTGTTTTCATTCTTTTTAGTCCTCCATTTCATCAGCTCCTCACTCACTGTTTGCCCTGTCCTCTTCCCCACAGTCGCCTCTTCTCTGGAGTGGCCAATGCCAGGTATCCAGACACCATTGCCTTGACTTTTGATCCTACTAATCAGTGGCTGTCTTGTGTATACAACGACCACAGCATTTATGTTTGGGATGTGAGGGACCCCAAGAAAGTGGGCAAGGTGTACTCAGCTCTGTATCATTCCTCCTGCGTCTGGAGTGTGGAGGTATGTGGGCTGGGCTGGCTTGGGACTGACCAGGTTTGCTGGGGTACCATTGTGGGGCAGGAGGTGGGGATCCCTGAGGATGCCTTCATATTCCTGCTGCCTCCTTTTTTCTCCAGCAACATCCCTGTGTATCCGCATATCTTCATGGGTCCTGAGGATTGAGCTTGAATTTTACTGCTTATGTATCTCAGGCTTCTTCCATTGTATCCCTGTCTATCCCCAGCTTTGCCTCATCCTGGGCTGGGTGATCTTGGACAAGTTACTGAAATTGACTGAACCTCAGTTTCCTCAACTATAAACTGGTGCACCTGATTACTCCAGTTGTCCTAAGGATTAAATGAAATGATATAAGCGGGAGATATAGAAGAGTGCCTGGAACATAGCGGGAGCTTTGTTAAGGTTTTTGCCCTTAGTGATAATACAGAGTATCTAATAGTTATGGCTTGCTTCCTATGTGACAAACACTGGGCTAAGTCTTGGCCAGCATCCTCTCTTTAATCGCATTCCCTTCCATCTCCTTGGGCAGGTAAAGGACTGCCCCCTGCATGGAGATCTGACTTTGTTCCCTCTGCCCCTCAGGTCTACCCTGAAGTGAAGGACAGTAACCAGGCCTGCCTGCCCCCAAGTTCCTTTATCACCTGTTCCTCAGACAATACCATCCGCCTGTGGAACACAGAGAGCTCCGGGGTACACGGCTCCACCCTGCACCGAAACATCCTCAGCAATGTGAGCCCTGAGGCCTTAGGGCATCTACTCCCTACTTAATGCCCCCATCCCCTCAGCCTTCACACCCCCTTCTCAGGAACTGGGTCTCTTCCAGCTCTGGTTTGGCTGGGCTCTTTGAGCCAGGGGTTTATCTTGTCCAGCATTCTTCTCCCTTTGCAGCTGTACTGGGTCAGGCCTGCCTAATTCACCTGCTATTCTGACATGCTCCCCTAGGACCTCATTAAGATCATCTATGTGGATGGGAACACTCAGGCCCTGCTGGACACCGAGCTGCCCGGAGGAGACAAAGCTGATGGGTCCCTGATGGATCCCCGTGTGGGCATCCGCTCTGTGTGTATCAGCCCCAATGGACAGCATCTAGCTTCTGGGGACCGTGTAGGCACGCTCAGGTAATGCCAGGCCTGGAGTGGTACTGACTGCCTCCCACGGCACAGGCCGAGGGAGTTAGGTCCTGAAGGACGGAGCTTTAGAAAAATTGGCTCTGAAAGATTGGGGAACAAGATGTCTATATGCACGAAAAGATAGTAACTTTACAATGAAGAAACCCAGCAGAAACCATCCTAACCAAGTGAGTAAACTTAACATCCTCATGTCAACCTCATGAAGCCCATAATATGATGTGCTAAGATGGACATAGCATGGTTTCTGTGGTATTCTTGCCCCAAATGCATAAACTCAGTTCAATCATGGGAAAACATCAAGCAGACTAAAACTGAGGTATGTAGGACAGAGTAGTCAATACTTTTCTAAAGAGTGTTGAAGAGTGATCAGTACTCCTCAAAAGCATCAAGGTCATGAATGATAAGGAAAGACTGAAGAACTGTCACCAACTACAGGTGATAAGGAGAAACAACAATTAAATGCAAGTTGGACTCTTGATAGGATCTTGGATCCAGAAAAAAGGCTTTGTGGAAAAACTGGTGAAATTCAAATAAAATCTTTAATTAATTAATTAATACTACTGTACCAATGTAAATTTCCTGCTTCTGGTATTTGAACTGCCGTTAATATGAAAATTCTCTATACTCATTGCAATTTTTCTCTAAACCTAAAAGTTCAAAAATAAATAAAAATACAATTTTAAAAACAGGTTAGAGGGAAGGTATAGCAGAGAATGGAGGGTGAGCCTCTCCTCTGGTAGCCTGTCAACACCCTCTTCCCTCTCATCTTTGCAGAGTGCACGAGCTGCAGTCCCTGAGTGAGATGCTAAAGGTGGAGGCCCATGACTCAGAAATTCTATGCCTGGAGTACTCTAAGCCAGACACAGGTAAGAAGGATGCCTGGGATCTAGCCCAGAATGGCACAGGGCCCCTCCAGTCCTGCTAGTGCCACTTACGTCCATCCTGGCTCTTGGATGCGGGACTGAACGTCATTTGAATCACTTGGTATTGCAGGTTTAGAGGAGGACAGCTCCATGCCTGCTGCATGGTTCACTTGGCTCAGAGTTATGGGGCTCAGTTCCTGTGGTCCTTTTGCCGGGCCCACATAGGGGTTTGCTCTGGGCACTCATGGGCTGATAGAGTTCTTTCAACCCCAGGTCTGAAGCTGTTGGCGTCAGCGAGCCGGGATCGGCTCATCCATGTGCTAGATGCTGGCCGTGAATATAGCCTGCAGCAGACGTTGGACGAGCACTCATCCTCCATCACTGCTGTCAAGTTTGCAGGTGGGGGCAGGGCAGTTGAGACACATCTTGCCACCTACCACCAGTATCCTCCACCCCTATCTCCTGCCTCCATGAGAAGGGTGTGCCAGTCACAAGGATGTGTGGGACAGCAATTGGGAGGCCTGGAGCTGGATGGGAAGACAGGTGGAATGTCGACTATCAGTCTAGGTGACTGTGAGCCAACCAGGTTGGCTGAGGAGAAAGAGAACAGAAAGCTTAGGTTTGGAGGAAGTGTCCTGATTTAATTGGTTGTCCTGGTCTTGTGGAATAGTTCAGCAGTGGGGCAGTATGGAGGGAAGGCAGAGGAAGGGCTGGCCCCCTTGTGGTGAGAGCTGTGGTAATAGCTAGGCCCCCCTCCTCCATAGCCAGCGATGGGCAAGTCCGCATGATCAGCTGTGGAGCAGACAAGAGCATCTACTTCCGAACTGCACAGAAGGTGAGGGTATGGGGCTTCCCTGAATAGGGCAGTGGTTGGGGAATCTCAGTCGTTCCCTGAGCTGAGATTGTAAGAGGTGAAGGGAGGTGAAAGCCGGGCTCTCTGGGCCTAGTGAGCCCACACGTTCTACCCCTTCAGTCCGGAGATGGAGTACAGTTTACACGGACGCACCACGTGGTACGGAAGACGACCCTCTATGATATGGATGTGGAGCCCAGCTGGAAGTACACGGCCATCGGCTGCCAGGACCGAAATATTCGGTGGGCGTCCCCTTCTCAAACCATCTAACCACCTTCCTTTGTGACCTCCACCCATGTGGCCTGAGGGGTCAGCTTTAAGCAGCTGTCTCCCCATTTCTGTCTTTTTGTCTAGGACTTTGTACCCCTTGAGCCTGTAGAAAGAGCACTTTGCCTTACCCAAGAGGTGGTAGCCTCTTTGGTGTTGGGGAGTGGCTCTCAGAGAGAACAGGGCTGGGACTGAATGCTGGGGTCTCTGTCATCCAGGTGTGCTTGATTGTGGCCTCTTCTTCATGTGAACAAGAGTGTTTCTTTACAGGATCTTCAACATCAGCAGTGGGAAGCAGAAGAAGCTGTTTAAAGGATCACAGGGTGAGGACGGCACTCTCATTAAGGTAAGGGCCCAGCAGGATGGGCTCTGGACCAGAGAAAGGAAGGACAGGGGTAGTGGGTGGAAAGGGACTGGTGCTTCCCTTGTCCTCTGCCAGCTGTGTGTCCCACTCCTCAGGTGCAGACAGACCCCTCAGGGATCTATATCGCCACCAGCTGTTCTGACAAGAACCTCTCCATTTTTGACTTCTTCTCAGGCGAGTGTGTGGCCACCATGTTTGGCCACTCAGGTAAGTGTTTCCCCAATAATCTATGGCTGGAACTTTACTCTTTCCTCCTTTAGTTTCTGGGGACCTAGCAGAGCTACTCGCCCCACCCCTCCCACCAATCATTGACCTCCACTGTTGGGACAGAAGCTTGGTGGGGACTTTAGAGTGGCTCATAGGCCGTATTCTTTGTTCCTCACAGAGATTGTCACTGGCATGAAGTTTAGTAATGACTGCAAACATCTCATCTCTGTGTCAGGGGACAGGTGAGCAGAAGCCAGCTTCCCTGAGACACAGATTTTTCCTCTGTGCCACACATATACCCAGCTCCCTCCCCTCTTTTCACATCAGTGATGTCTCTGGGAAGTAGGGCTGAGCAGGGGTCTTTCTTGGCTGGGCCTGATGTGGGGCTAGAGGGTGGCCCTGGTCTTCTTGACAGCCCATGAGGAAGGGGAACTAGTGGTGTGCTACCTACCCCAGGTCCTACCCTACCCCTCCCTCACCCAACTCTGTGGCTCTATCCAGCTGTATATTTGTGTGGCGCCTGAGCTCTGAGATGACCATCAGCATGAGGCAGCGTCTGGCCGAGCTGCGCCAGCGTCAGCGAGGGGGCAAGCCACAAGGACCATCTTCTCCCCAAAGGGCTGCGGGTCCCAACCGGTGAGAACAGAGTATGGTTATGGGCGAGTGGTGGGTGGGCATCTAGACTGCTTGCTGTGATCTCCGTGCTACTCCTTTCTGCTCTGGACTTGACATTCACCTGTACCTCCCAACTCCTGTACCCCCCCAACACACATTTCTTACCTGAAGACTCATAAAGGTTGGCCTCTACCTGCATTGAGTCTCCTCTCTCCATGACCTTGCTTGTCTTGGACTTAGGCATGAGGCCCCATCGATGCTGTCTCCTGGACCAGCTCTGTCATCAGACAGTGACAAGGAGGGAGAAGATGAAGGCACTGAAGAAGAAGAACTGCCAGCTCTTCCTATCCTTGCCAAGGGTACCAAGAAAGAGCCAGGTGTGTGAAAGTCTCATGTAGGGCCAGAGAGGCACCAGTTGGCACAGTGGCCAGATATGCCCTTTCTGGTACTGTGGGGGTGAGGTCAGGGTGAGCTGAGGAAATCAGAGCATCACTGTGGCCACACAGGTATGGGTTGATGTGGAGCCAGGGCTCTGGGTGGGTGGGCTGGAGATACTCTCTCTGACTGCCTGTCTCTGTCTAGCCTCAGTGCCTGGCCCAGTCCTGCCCCGAAGCCTGTCCCACTGGGAGATGAGTCGGGTGAGTCACCATCGTTATAATGCCCTTCCAAGGTTATAACAGGCGGAGGAAGGTGAAAGTGGGCTCTCTAGGCCTGCTCACATGCTGCACCCCTTGAGTTTAAGAAAGGGCCTTGTGGGAGAGTCTGAGCAGCTTGACTGGTCCCAGGTTACAGATGATGAAGCCTAGGGGTCTCCTTCCTGCAGTCTGGGTGGGGTGGCCTGCAGGGGTGAGTCGCCACTAGAAGAAGTGCTCCACTTGTTCAGCTGTCTGGAGGCCTGGGAGTAAACCTGAACAAAGAACAGGTTGAGGTGGGGAGTAGAAAAGGGGTGTCCGAGCCAAACTGTTAGAACTGCAAGAGGGGCTCCTGGGTGGCTCAGTTGGTTAAGCGTCCAACTCTTGATTTCGGCTCAGGTCATGATCTCATGGTTCATGGGTTCGAGCCCTGTGTCGGGCTGTCTGCTGTCACTGTGGATCCTGGTTCGGATCCTTTATCTGTCTTTCTTTCTGCCCCCCACCCTCTCAAAAATAAATGAACATTAAAAAAAAAAAAGAACTGAAATTCGAAAAAATCAAAGGTGCAAAGAATAGAAATCTGGAGAAACTAGTGTTTTTTTTTTTTTTTTTTTACATATATAATTTATTGTCAAATTAGTTTCCATACAACACCCAGTGCTCATCCCAACAAGTGCTCTCCTCAGTGGCCATCACCCACTTTCCCCTCTCCCCCAGCCCCCATCAACCCTCAGTTTGTTCTCAGTATTTAAGAATATTTTATGGTTTGCCTCCCTCCCTCTCTGTAACTTTCCCCCCCCAACTTCCCCTCTCCATGGTCTTCTGTTAAGTTTCTCAAGATCCACATATGAGTGAAAATATATGGTATCTGTCTTTCTCTGACTACTTTTTTCACTTAGTATGATACCCTCCAGTTGCATCCACGTAGCTGCAAATGGCCAGATTTCATTCTTTATCATTGCCAAATAGTATTCCGTTGTATATGTAAACCACATCTTCCTTATCCATTCATCAGTTGATGGACATTTAGGCTCTTTCCATAATTTGGCTATTGTTGAGAGTGCTGCTGTAAACATTGGGGTACAAGTGCCCCTATGCATCAGCACTCCTGTATCGCTTGGATAAATTCCTAGCAGTGCTATTTCTGGGTCATAGGGTAGTTCTGTTTTTCATTTTTTGAGGAACCTCCACACACTGTTTTCCAGAGCATGGAGGAACTAGTTTTAAAGACCCCACGTTAGGAGGTAAGCTCAGAACTTCCAGAGTAGTTATTTGGAGGGAAAGGGCTGTGAGAGGACTGGGCAGCTACTTCAGGGCAGCCCGAGGCGGATACAGACTTTCTGAGCAAGCCCCACAGCAGCCCAGCCCTCACTTGGGCCACATCAAGACTTCAAGGAGCAGCGCCTTCATTGTTAGCAGCAGCTCCATGGGATAATAGTGGCATGGTGCCTCTGGTGCCTTCTGACCAGGCCAGGGGCTCAAGGCTGGACTATTGGTTTGCCCTTGGTGCCGTGAATGAACTTAGAGCCGTCTTCTGGGTAAGGGATTTTGTAGAGATTCCCAGCTCCAAGGTGTCCGTGACACCAGGCGAAGGCTGAGACTAGAACATCGAAGACATGACGTAGAGTAAAGCTTAAGAACATGAATTCTGGACCCAGACTACCTGAGCTGTAACCTGCAGGCAGGCCCCTTACTGTCTGTGGGACTATACAGGTTACCTAAGTCTCCTGTGTTTCAGTTTTCCCATCTGTAAAAATGCGGAGAATAATACTACTGACTTCATAAGGTGGTTGTGGGGATTAAGTGAGCGAACACATGTAAATAAAATGCCTGGCACACAGTAAGTGATATATGAATGTTCACTGATACTATTGTATGGTGGTTGTTAACTTCCCCCTCCTCTGCCCCACACCAGGCACAGGAGACGGTGGAGTTCCTGGCCCCAGCTCCTGTGGCCAATCAAGGACCCAGAAGAAGGAGCCGCTGGGCTCAGCCAGGCGTGGAGCTGAGTGTCCGCTCCATGCTGGACCTGCGGCAGCTGGAGACACTGGCCCCAAGCCCTCGAGACCGTAGCCAAGACTTGCTGGCCATGACCCCGTCTTGCCCTGGGAAACATGGTCAGCAGGTCCCTCCTGAGACCTCACATGCTAGCCAGGTGAGCCAGCTTTCTCCCAGCAACCTAGAGATCTCCAAGCAGCCTTAGGCAGCCTTATGCCAACAGCTGGGCCCTGAGCACTGGGCCATCTATGCTTGCTCTGCTCCTGTGGCACATTGGTAGCCTGGACTGCAAAGGTTCAGGCTGGCTAGGCTGTGTGGTGTGGTGATTGGGGTGGTACTCTTTGCCCTGGGCCAGGTTTCTTCAAGGGCTCATGATATTAAGTGGTGGCTGAAGGTTGACAGCCTGGAGTGTGACAGAATATTGTTATTCCAGAAGCTCAAGAACAGTAGCTGGAGCTATCCTCAGAGCTGGAATATTCAGCTTCCCCCAGAACTTACACACACCAAATCCTTGCCCACCTCCACCTCTTTTCTCAGACCTTTTCTCATGTCAGCATCCTCAGTAATGCCCCTTTGTGTGTTCCCAGAACGAAAAGCCCCCTCGGCATCAGGCTTCCCAACCCTGTTCCTGCCCCCACATTATTCGATTGTTGTCCCAAGAGGAAGGGGTCTTTGCCCAAGATCTGGAGCCTGCACCCATCGAAGATGGTATTGTCTACCCGGAGCCGAGTGACAGCCCCACCCTGGATACCAGGCAAGGGTCCTTCCCTCATCAGACTTCAGAGGCTATGCAGTCTTCCCTTCCTGTGCATTCTTTATATGGGAGGGCTGGCCCAGGATACTCAGGGCTTCCCTGCCACTTCGCCCCTGCCTCATCCCCAGTCCCACTCACAGGTCGGGGAGAAGGAAGCCAGATGTCTGGTGGGGCTGCTCACCCCTGCTAACTGCCTCTTCTTTCCCCTGCTGGCCCTCCTGAAAGTGAGTTCCAGGTGCAGGCTCCAGCCCGAGGGACCCTGGGAAGAGTGTATCCAGGCAGCAGGGCCTCCGAGAAGCACAGCCCTGACAGTGCCTGCTCTGTGGATTATAGTAGCAGCCGCCTTTCCAGCCCTGAGCACCCCAACGAAGGTGAGGCTGCAGCTTTGAGGGAGGTCAGTGGACTGAGGTGGGAGTGGAGGCTCTGGCGACAGGTTGGTGCAGCATGATGCTTCTGTCCCTTCCCCACATCCAGACTCTGAGAGCACGGAGCCCCTGAGTGTGGATGGCATTTCCTCAGACCTTGAAGAGCCAGCCGAGGGTGATGAGGAAGAGGAGGAAGAAGAGGGAGGCACTGGCTCCTATGGGCTACAGGAAGGCAGTCCCCATACTCCAGACCAGGAGCAGTTTCTAAAACAGCACTTTGAGACTCTGGCCAATGGGGCTGCTCCAGGTGTGGTCAGAGGGCCAGTATGTGGTCACTGTAGTCTTCTCTCCTTCCCTCCTTGCCTGGATGAGAGGGAGGGTACAAGGGTAGGCCATGCCCTGGGTTACCTTCTAGGGGACGCAGAATCTGGCACCAGGGCTTGCTTCACTTCATAATTTCTGTCACCCTGGCAGGGGGCCCGGTCCGGGTACCAGAGAGGACAGAGTCTCGGAGCATCTCTTCACGATTCCTGTTGCAAGTGCAGACCCCCCCACTCAGGTACCTCTCCCCACAGCAGCTCTTACTCTCCTACAAGGAGCTCTGGCTCACTTGACCCCCCGGCCCTCCCCAGAGGGCCAGTCCTGGCTCTGGGGCCGCATGCCACCCTCCTCTCTCCAAGGCTGCTGTCTTCCCATGCTCAACAGTATTTTGCACTCCCAAGTTTGGGACGACTGGCCTGCTGGCTTTGTGCCGTTCCTTCTCTCCCAGCGCTTCTCCTCATGTTGGCAAAGGGGACTCCTAAGCCTCCTCTGGGCCTTCTTCCACATTTCCTCCCTGTAGGGAACTGTCTCCATCTTCCTCAAGCCTGCCGCTGCCATCGAGACCAGTCCAGATGCTGCAGGCTTCGGGTGAGCAGCTGAGAGGCAGTGGTGCCAGTCCTCCAGGAGCACCCCCAGAGGCAGAGCCCTCCCCTGGAAATGGTGGCCCCCAGCAAGCAGTTCCTGTGCTGTTGCCACGACGCCGTCTCAACCCAGATAGCAGCTGGTCTCCCAAGAGAGTGGCTGCAGCCAGCCCCTTGGGTGGACTCCAGAAAGCCCAGTCTGTGCAGAGCCTGGTGCCACAAGGTGAGGAGCCTGGTGGGCTCAACTCCAGGGTGTGGGGAGTGTGGAGCACATGAGCATGCTAGAGGAAGGAGGGCCTGATTTAGCTCTGATGTGTCACTGTGCTTGCCACTGGGTGTCCCTTAGTGGGTATGTGTGGGGAATAGCAACTCTTAGGGAGCTGAGTCTTTGCACCTGGGATGTCTTCCTCACCACCTGACCTGTATGTCTCTGTCTTCTCTGCAGATGAGGCCCCTCCACCGGGCCCATTGCTCTTACGGGAGATGGAAGCCCACGCGGGCCTGCGCTCCCTGCCACAGGCTGATGGCCGTCTTTCTCAGCCTCACTCCTACCAGAACCCCACCACCAGTTCCATGGCCAAGATCTCCCGCAGCATCTCTGTTGGGGAGAACTTGGGGCTGGCAGCCGAACCTCAAGCTCCTGCTCCCATTAGAGTCTCACCGCTCAGCAAGCTAGCCCTGCCCAGCCGGGCTCACCTGGTCCTGGACATTCCAAAGCCACTGCCTGATCGTCCTACCCTGGCCACATTCTCACCTGTTACCAAGGGCCGGGCCCCTGGTGAGGTGGACTGGCCTGGCTCCCCAGCAGGCCTGGGAAAGGCTCACAGTACATCTGAGAGGCGGGCCTGTTTGGGGGAGGGTGCCCCTCCCAAGCCTAGGACAGAGTGCCAGGCTCAGCCTGGGCCCAACAGCCCCTGTGGCCAGCAACTGCCGGTCAGTCCCCTCTTCCGAGGCCCTGAGAACTTGCAGTCCCCAACCCCTGAGAAGACTCCCAGCCCCATGGAATGCACCAGGCCAGGGGCAGCCCTGAGCCAGGACTCAGGTGTGCACAGCTCTCCAGCTCTCATCTCCTGCCCCATCCTCTTTCTCCTGTCTCTGCTGTCTCCTCTCTGGCTCCATCCCATTTCTGTTCATCCAGCCTCTGGTGTTTTTGTCCTGTCTGCCCCTGTCTCAGTCCATAAGTCACACCCCTGATGGTGAGACACTCCTGCCAATCTTCATGATCTCCTTGTGACCCATTTGCCCCTTCAATGCTTCTGGCCCCTGGGGCTGGGGCTGGCCCTCCTCTCTGGACCTCGCTTTCTGTGTGGTATTTGGGGGAGGGGCGTTGTTGGGGAGGAAGGAGGCAAGAAAAGGGACAGTGGGCAAGTGGAGGTGGTGTGATCCCACAGGTAGGCCTCTCCAGCAATCAGTGACCTCTGGGTGGGAGGCCTGAAAGGGCAGCTTTGCTGGGCCTTACTGAGTTGTATCTGTCCCTCCCAGAACCAGCAGTGAGCCTGGAGCAGTGCGAACAACTTGTGGCAGAGCTCCAGGGCAACGTACGCCAGGCTGTGCGGCTCTACCACTTGGTACGTGTTGGACGCCTACCGTGGGGGGAGACAGAGTGCTAGCTGTGTATCCAGAACAACCATGCTAAGGCTCTTCCACTGACAGATGGGTGGAGCAATCAAGAACATTCTGGGCAGAGTAGGTGAGGGAGGTAGAGGCCATTAGGCCGGGGCTCTTGAATCGCGGACCTATTGGCCCTAAGAGCCGGAGACTTTCTCAGCCTGGAGGGGTAAGGGTGGAGAGACCATATGTCCTAGTTTGCTCAGGACCATCCCAGTTTATGTCTGTTGTCCCAGTATAATTATTCATTGTATCCCTTGTCATATTCAAAACCTATTTGGCCAACTTAGACATAGGGGGCAGTCCAGCAGGGCCTTCTTTGGAGGCAGGCTAGACCTAGATGGGGCCCCTCCCTTTATACATCCATTGACAGGATGTTCCTCCACTGTTCCTCCAACTCACTTCCTGGGTCCTCCTGCAGGTGGCTGGCTGCAAGACGCCCTCAGCAGAGCAAAGTCGCATCACCCAGCTCCTCAGAAACACCTTCTCTTCAGTGAGGCAGGAGCTAGAGGCCCTGGCTGGCGCAGTGCTGTGCAGCCCGGGTGGGAGCCCTGGGGCTGTGGGGGCTGAGCAAACACAGGCCCTGCTAGAGCAATACTCAGAGCTGCTGCTTCGGGCTGTGGAGCGGCGCATGGAACGCAGACTCTAGTTCCAGAATCCTATTCCAAGTGAATGCTTCCCTTATTCCAAACTGTAGCCCCTGCTCCACTCTCCAAAACCTGTGGGGATGCTTGGAGTGGATCGCAGGGATCAGTGCTCAGAGGGAAAGCAGTTTTCCCAGCTACTCCTCATGGGGCCCCTGTATTTATTAATTTATTTCCCTGACTGTTGCCTCACTTTCTTGGAACCCCTGCCTCCACAGCCCCTTCAGTGGCTCATGCAGGGTAGGTCTTAGATCTTTGTCATCTTGGTGCTGTGAGGAGTAGGAGGGCAGCCTGCCCCATCTGGGGGAAATCGGGAAGGGCTGGCCCTCTCTTCTTAGAAGCCATTTGAAATTACTGCAGGGATCAGCTCCCTGGGGTGGAGCACACACAGGGTATTTGGTGGGGTGGAAGTGAGAGGCCACGTGGCATTCAGTGCCCTTCAGCCAACAGCGGAGCTTCACCTCTACCTCCACTTCCCTTCCCACACCAGCTGTACTCCCCTGGCTGCCAGAGCAGGGGGTTATGTTTTCCCCACTTCCTGGCAGTTGTGTAGGGCAGAGCCCTCTAGTCCTCCAGGGCGTTCCTAGCCATCAGGAGGCTTGAGTTGGTGTCAAGGCCTGAGCCCCCACATTCCACTCCCATCCCCCCTCTAAGAGAGCCCTAGCATTATATCTCTCCCTGTGCCCCCTTTCTCTCCTGGCCAGAACTTGTGGAGACAGCTGTGGGATGTTGCTGCGGGACAGTAAAGCCCTCTGCTGGGCAAACATAAAGCCCTGGCCTCCTCTTCTTAGCCCCTTGGTCTTCCCTATCCTCCCAACCCTTGTCCCCAACAGGCTCCTAGACCCAGAGGCCACCTTCTCCTTGCATCCTGAGTGATGCCCAGTCAGAAGCCTGTGTTAGAACTTCTCTCATGGTTTACAGGGCACCAGCCCACCTTCTAAGGACCTTAGCCACAGAACTGTACACACAAACACACACACACACACACACACACACACACACAAGTTGAGTGTTTATCGCTAGAGTACTTGGCTGGCTGATGTGTGCCTGGTTTCCCTTCATGTACTACTCCTGCTTCACCACCCTGGCTCATATGGAACTACCAAGGAGCACAAAAAGGACTGGAATGTAGTAACCTGAATTCTGGATTCTTGGTGTCCACAACCTAGCTGATGTGAGATGGCTTGTTGGTTCCTGGTTCAGGTGGAAGGAGCCTCCTCAAAGGCAGTGCTGGGCACCCAAGATGCTCTGGATGCTGGAAGTTGAGGGGAGGGGGAGGCACATGGGAGTGCAGAAGGGGCCAAGAGACACACTGGAAAGGTGGTAGGTGGGACAGGTATGTAGTAGAGGGCAGGGGGTAGATTAGAATTAGAAGGGCACTTGTTAGGGGTGAGGGGAAGGAGATAGGGTACAGTGGGCTAAGGTAGAGTAGGACCAAGTAGTGAAGCAGTGGTTGAGGAATTGGGGTGAAGAACACGTGTCTCTGGGCCCTGCTGCTTCTCTCAGCCTCAGGTAAGTCAGTGTAGCTTTTCTGAAGTTCCAGGCCACAACAACCTATTCTCCCATGGACAGGCCCTGGGGCCCTGCTGGTTCAATAGGCAGCAACTTAGAAAGTTGGTTTTTGTAGAGTGCCCCGCTCTTGTTTGCATCAGCCAGAGTGCACCAGAACAGATGAAACCTAGTTCACCACCCCCACCCCCCTTCTGTACTACTACCACCTGCATGGCCACACTGCAAAGAAGTCCTGGCCCCAAGAACCCCTGCGGCTGAGGGTGGACCCTGGCAGGGCTGCAGCTGCCCTTGTGAGGGTTAGAAGTCTACTACCACTCCCCCAAACGGTACAACAGCCACAGATCAGCCCCAATAGGGCTCAGGCCTGGCCCTCTGGTCTGGGCTCTTGGAGATCCTCAGCCAACCAGTCCTTCAGAGGAGGGAGCTAACACTATCGCTAAGGTTTGTGAGAAGGTGGCCGCCCTTTCCCTACCTCAGCTGAGCGCTTAGGTGGGAGAGGGGGTCTTGTGGCCGCCGGCGCCCGTCCCCTTCTGCATGTCTGAGGCCACCGGCAACTGCCCCCCCCCCGCCCCCCGAACAGATTTGCCCTGACCCAGTTTTGAAAACCTCCTTATTTATAACTTTTATACTTTGTTCAGGCCATGGGCGCTTCCCTCCTCCCGAGGTCTCACGGGGCAGGGGCCGTTTTTAACTCGTCCATTTGTATTGATGTATGAACTCATCAATAAACACAATCATTTGTTAAATCTGGGATGCCAGCGAGTGCGGCAGGCTGGAGACAGCACAGCGCCTCTCCCGCGGCTTGGTTAGCAGAATCCGGGTGCGCTGGGGGCGGGGGAGAGGATGGCGCTCCGAGGCCGCGAGGCTCCGCGGCGGGGGGCGGGGCGCGGCGGGGCGGGGTCTCAAGGGGAGAGCGCGTGGCCGCAGAGCGGCGGCGGCGTCATGGCGGAGGCGGCTTTGGACGCGGTGCGGAGGGAGTTACGAGAATTCCCGGCCGCCGCCAGGGGTGAGTGGGTTCGCGCAGAGGCTGCGACCGTCTTGCGTCCACCGCCGGGCTGTCTCAGGACGTGGGCGGGACCTTGGGCATGTGGGGAAGCAGAGTCCGGAGTCGGGTGCGCCCTGGCCCTCCTGGGCCGCCCACACCACATTTACCCCTAGTTCGTGTTTTCAAGGAGCGCAGACGCTCGTGCACCTAACTCGTTGCTGGCCCCACTCGGATCACTCGTCTGTCCCAACCTCGCTCCTACCCCCGTGCTGGGGCCTCAGCTCCCCTGTTCCGGTGTTCGCAGGTCCTCGTGGCTTCCTGGCGTGTCTTGACTCTACTCCCAACGTTTGGGCCAGTCTTCACCCTGGTGTATTTCCCACGGTCAACCCGCCCGGAATAATGGGGCAGCCTTCTGTTGCCTGTCGTGAAGTCTTGAGGTGGTCAGGTGTTCCCTTTCAGAACCCCAGCTGGAACGCTTTATTCAGGAACAGACTTCTCCAAGGTGGTGCAGAGCTTTGGGAAAATTGTAGGCAGCTGTACAAGTAATCACTGGCTCTTCCCCTGGTTGGTTTTTATTTTGCTCTTTCCCTCTCTTCCGTTTTTTTTTTGTTTTGTTTTGTTGTGTTTTTTTGTGTTTTTTTGCTTTTTGTTTTACCATTAATTAACAACACGGACACAAGGTTTAAAAAGCAACGGATTTATAATGTGAAGTAAGCACCCCTCCCATTCGAGGCCCCAGTGTGAATCCTTCCAGAAATAATGTTTATATCTACACATACACACACGCAGCACTATATATATTACCCTTTTGTTTACAACTGTTAGTCTGCTAAACACTTTTTTGCACTATTATGTATCTTGAAGACCACCCCATATCCTTCTTCCGCAATCTTTTTCACCTTGTGTACTTGTGGTAATTTATTGAATCAGCCTATTATTGATAGACATTTAGGTCATTTACAGTCTGTCTTTTTGCTAGTGTTGTAACAGATACTAGGAGCACCTCAATACTAAGCACCTCAATGTGTGAGGCTCTGATCAATGTGTTTAGGATACATCACTGAATAAAATTTCTGCCCTCCCATACCTTACATTCCAAGTGAGGAGACAGATCATTAACCCTAGTCACACTAAATGAGTAATAAGTAAATTATATAGTAGAAGAAATGGATTAGAAGATAAGTGTTGTGGGGGGAAAAATTAAAGCAGAATAAGAGGTCTCAGGCCAGGGGTTGAGTGGAGGATATAGGTTGAAATAAGATGGTCAGGGTAGGTAGGCTGCCTTGATAAAGCCACATTCAAGCACAGGCTTGTAGAAAGGGAGTGAGCTGTACAGACATCTGAGAGAAGAGCATTGCAGGTTGAGGGCACTGGGGCAAATGCCCTGAGGTAGGAGTGTGCCTGGTGTGTTCATGGAACAGTGAACCTGGAACCTGGAACATGCCAGTGTGCCTGGAGCAGTCATTCTGCGCATGTGTGAGTATTTTTGTTGGTTAAATTTCTAGCAGAAGAATTGTTGGGCCAAAGGAATTGTTTGAATCCCTTTTGAAATTCTCTCACATCAAAGCCTCAGAAGGGAGCAGTAGTCGTTATCTACAGGAAGTCTTTTAATTGGTGAGGCAGTAAAAATTCAGTAATGGCAGGAAATACAAACGGTGAAAAGAAAGGCAGTTTCCACGCATTTTAGGAATTCCAGTGGGAAAAAAAAAAGAATTCCAGTGAGAATAATAGATTTACTGAGCCCCAAATCACCCTCCCAAGATGACTGCTTTGATGGACTGGCATGACTGGGAAGGCCCTTTGCCAGTTTGCTCTCCCTTGCTCCCTTATCTGCTTGGCAGGTACCATCTTACCTCTCTGGCCGGTGAAGCAAGCACATGTTCCAGCTCTTCCCTTTTCTGTTTTCTTGGGCCTACCAGGGTCTTCCCACCCAGTTCTAATTTTTGAGCTAAAGACATTTACTTTTCAACTGAATGCAAAGCAAAGATGACTGGCATGGAGACCTCAGAGGTGAAAATTAGTGCAGTGGCTGCCCACTGGGGCCAAGACATTCAGGCTAGATCTCAAGGATGAAACAAACAAAGCAAAGCCCTGTGTACCCTTTATAGAAGCCAGGAGAAAGGCATTCCCGTTTGTGGGAGCAGTAGGAACAAAGTTTGGCACCACCTGAGTAGAGTGTGGTAAGGGGCAGGCACCAGACAGGAGGAAACCAGACTGGAAAAGTAGGTTGGGCCTGATCATGTATCACCTTGAATGCATGCCAAGGCACATTATAATTTGTAAGGAGTAGTGGTAAGCCATCAAAGGATTTTTTTTTTAACTAGGGGTATGACAAGATGAGATTGTATTTTAGGAAGATGATGGGGGCCAGGGTGAGGGATGCTTTTGAGAGGGAGTGGAATGAAACCCCAAGGAAACCAGTTAGTTCACTGCAGCGATCAGCCAGTCAGGAGATGTTGGAGACTTTCTTTCAACCATTAAGCCAGTATTTGTTGAGCACCTGCTGTGTGTTAGGGACTATTCTAGGTCCTGGGGGGTATACCAATGAACAAGATTTGCATCCTTACCCTCATAGAGCTTACCTTCTATTCTAGCAAGAGAGATCAATAAACAATTTGGATAAGTGAGATATATAGTATGTTAGGTGGTGATGAATGAAAGAAGGAAAAAAGGAAGAAGTGTAGGATTGTTGGGGACAGGTTACAGTTTAAAAGGGTGGCCTGGGAAGGAAACCTCACTGAAGTGACATTTGAGGGCCCAAAGGAGGTTATTTGAATATGGATACCAGCAGAGGAAAGGAGGGGGGTGGTTGGTAGAATCAATAGGACTTAGAGACAATCCATAGGGGTGGACAGAAGTGAGGGAGAAGGAAGAGCCAAAAAGAATAGATTTGTGAGAAGTGATACGGGGCCCTACAGACATCTGTGCAGATGGCACACTGCACAACTATAAATGCACATGGTAGTCTTGGATCTCCTGAGGATGGTGATGCCGTTCAGGAAGATCAAAAACACAGTTCAGCCCTTACTTTTCCTCCTGTGGTTTCCTGTAGCAGCCTGTTTTCACAGTTAGGTTGTAATCTTCTTGAGGTGACAATAGGATCATCCCTTGATACTCTGCATTGGCTAAATCAAGTACTGAGTACATTCTAGGGCTTGGTAAGTATCACTGTTGGAGGGTGCTTTCCAGAGCCTGACTCACCCACACCAGCCTGTGGCTTTGGGGCCTCAGCACCACTCATTCTGGAGTTCTATGTACTGCCTCCATGTTTCCCTTTCCTAATGGATGCCATGAGGTTGGACACTGCAGAGTGGGAAAGCCGTGGGGTTCACTGTATAGGGCTGGACATGGTCCCAAGGAGGGTATGGGTTGTGGGCTGAGCACCATCCCCTGGTCCATCCTGGTGTGTTTGTGGGTGCTTCATGCTTTCTGCCTTAAATTCTCTCCTCAATTTTCAGTTTCTGGTTGTCCAGGGTCCCTTGGTCATCAATGGGCATTATCCAGTGATAGTAGTGTGTCTTGCCCAGGGAGGGCATCTTCTACACAGGCATTGGGGCAGCAGCTGGGTGCTGTTGGGTTCATAACCCCACCCTACCCCCACCCCTTCTTTCTCTCAGAGCTCAGTGTGCCTCTTGCTGTGCCTTACCTGGATGAGCCCCCCACTCCACTCCACTTCTATCGGGACTGGGTCTGCCCCAATAGGCCTTGCATCATCCGCAACGCCCTGCAGCACTGGCCAGCTTTGCAGAAGTGGTCCTTCCCATATCTCAGGTGGGGGCTGCCCCTGGGGGGATGTTGGGTGATACTTTGTGGTATTTGGACATGGGCTGAAAAGTCCTTTCCTCCAGAGCCACAGTGGGCTCAATAGAGGTGAGTGTGGCTGTGACCCCTGATGGTTATGCGGATGCTGTACGAGGGGATCGCTTTATGATGCCTGCTGAGCGTCGCCTGTCCCTGAGCTACGTGCTGGATGTGCTAGAGGGCCAGACCCAGCACCCAGGAGTCCTCTACGTGCAGAAGCAGTGCTCCAACCTGCTCACCGAGCTGCCCCAGCTACTGCCTGATCTAGAGTCCCACGTGCCCTGGGCCTCCGAGGCACTGGGTGAGTGGAGGCAGGGGCTGGGCAGGGAAGAAATGGGAAGGACAAGCAGGAGTCAGCCCTGCTTGCTGCTTCTTCCTTTGGTGATGACTTGGCCCATACTCTTGGCCCCTCAGGGTCAGGTGCTATGCACTAAATGCTCAAGTCTCCAGGCCACAACTTTGTTTTTGTTTTTGTTTTTAATTAATTTATTTGTTTTGAGAGAGAGAGAGAGACAGCGTGAGTGGGGGAGGGGCAGAGAGAGAGGAAGAGAGTGAGAATCCCAAGCAGGATCCACAGCCAGTGCAGAGGCCCACACGCGGCTTGAACTCATGAAACTCCAAGATCATGGCCTGAGCCAAAACCAAGAATTGGATACTTAACTGACTGAGCCACGCAGGCGCACCTCCAGGCCACGACTTTGCATTGAACTACTGGACATTGTCACCCTTCCTCTGCCACAGGGCAGGAGGCTCCTTCTGGAGCTGGCCCTCCTCTGCCCCTTCTCTCTGTTCTCTCCCTGTGAGCTCCCTGGCTCCCCCAAGATTCTGATCCAGCATCACTGTATGGTGGTTATTCCCAGCCTGGCCTTCGAGGATGGTCCCTTCTGACTTGATCTCTTACCTCTGACCTGCAGGAAAGATGCCTGATGCTGTAAACTTCTGGCTGGGGGATGTGGCTGCAGTGACATCCTGTAGGTATCAGGGGAATACAGAGGTGGGGGAGGAGGGAAGAGGAGGTCAAGAGTGGAAGGTTGGGTCTGGACGGAAGTTTGACTGTTTTCTAAGATTTATTCTGGGGTTCTGGGGTCTGGGTGTAACAGAGCGCGTCCTGATAGCTCAGATTGGGGAGGGTCCCCATGGCAGTGGGGCGTGGAGGAGACTGTTTCTTCTAGGTCTCCAGAAAGCTCTCCTGAAGGGCAGCTAGGTCGGGGTGAACTCAGGAAAACTCTGTTTGCTTGGATTCCCCCCTTGGTAGAGATGAATGTCAAGCAAATGTCAAGTCCCTGATGGAATTCTGCCTGACTCCTTGGCATCCCCTTGAGCCGGCTTTGACTTTGTGCGATCTTCTGTTATACCACCTGTCACATCTGTCTTGTAATTTGTCCCCTCCTGTGTCCTGCCCCTCATAACCTTGCCCACTGGGCCTTCTTTGTATTGGCAGTACATAAGGACCACTATGAGAACCTCTACTGCGTGGTCTCTGGAGAGAAACACTTCCTGCTACATCCACCCAGTGACCGGCCCTTCATCCCCTATGGTAGGGGACTCAGCCCTCAGGGGCTGGGGGACAGGTGGCCCAAAGTAGAGGGAGGGCAGCAAGGGCCCTGGTCAGGGTGGTGTGCCAGGACGGAGGTGTGGGCACAGTTTTTCCACTGCACTCAGGGAACAAAGGGGAGGAACTGGCAAGCTGCAGGCCACTTGAGTGTCCCTGTACCTTTCTCCTTCTGGTTTCAGAGCTATACACACCAGCAACCTACCACCTCACTGAAGAGGGCTCCTTTAACGTGGTGGATGAAGAGGCCATGGAGAAGGTATCTGCCTTGTTCCTGGGACCTGGGGAGGGAGAAGGGTAGGAACCGTGTCTCTGAGAAGGCACAAAAGAGCTGGGGAGGTGGCACCTTAGTCTGAAAAATCCCTAAGTCTGGGCCTTCCCAGTGCTGAACAGGGCAGAGCTCATGGTGTTTACCTTTGGAAGGGACAGAGCTGGAGGGCCGGGGGCTTTGGGACTGTTCCCTGGCATCCACTGTATCCCCAGGTACCCTGGATCCCACTGGACCCATTGGCTCCAGATCTGGCCCGGTACCCCAGTTACAGTCAGGCCCGGGCCCTTTGCTGCACCGTACAGGCCGGTGAGATGCTCTATCTGCCGGCCCTGTGGTTCCACCACGTCCAGCAGTCCCATGGCTGCATTGCTGGTGAGGAGCTGCCCAGTAGGGCTGCTGGGGGATGGGTTTGGGAGGCAGTAGGTTTGGAGGGGGACCTTCACGCTGAGGTCTCCATTCTCCCCACAGTGAACTACTGGTATGACATGGAGTATGACCTTAAGTACAGTTACTTCCAGCTGCTTGACTCCCTCACTAAGGCCTCAGGCCTCGACTGATGGAACCCTGGTGAACGTTGCCAACGACAAGTGGTGGAAAAGGTCGTGTCCCTCCCAGGCCAAGTCACTTCCAGAGGCAAACTGGAGTCAGCGTCTGCTGACTCCTGGCCCATCTCAGCTTGGAATCTGCATTGGAGGATTTGGGTGATCTGGAGGTCCAGAAGGTGCCAGGCAGGTCTGGGTGTGAGCTCCCAGGAAGTTACCACACAGGTGAGGCAGCTGCCTGTACTGGAGGAGGAGTGGGACTTCTGGTGCAGCCTCTTACCAGCACCGTGGGCGACTTATCACCTTGGAGCATTGGTGTCCTGTCTGTAAAACAGAGACAATGATGGGTCCTACCCCATGGGGTGTTGTGAGGCTTGGAGAGAGATCTTTAAGGACCATAAGGGGCTGGCACAGAAGAAGTGTTCAATAAAAGGTGGCTTTGATTCATGTGTGCTGAGACTCCCTCTTGAAGTTGCCTTCTGTGGTCTGGTGAGGGCTGGAAGGTTCAGGTAAACATTTCAAGGTGACCCTGATTGGGGGTGAGGCCTGGGTCCAGGCTTGGGACTGAGGACCTCTGCTGCCAACTCCCATGATAGCCACTGCAGCCCCTCTCAGGGCAAGCGGTTCTCATTTTAACTCTGGTGCAGACCTCCCTGTCTTGGCCTCTAAAGCTGTGCCTAGCTTTGCTCTGGCCTTGTTTGCTCTCCTCCACCTCCAGGGAAGCTGTTGGGGTCTGGTGCCGAGGGTCACCCCTGTTTCTTCCACAACAAGCATAGGTAGGAGGGGACAGAAACCCCTGCCCATCCCCGCCGCAGGGTCTCCACACACTCAAGACTCCCTCCCTCCCTGCACCAACCCAGACCTGGAAGAGCCCCTTTCCCGGAGAGCCACTCAGAGGCCTCATCATCCTAGCCACCCAGTGCCGAGGGTGGAGGCAGCCAGGCACGGGGCTTGGGAGGGGGAGGGCTCTTTCGTGAAACAAACCGCGCCCCTGCCAGGCGGTGATGGACCTGGGGCACCCGCTTCACATTAGCCAAGTACTTCAGTCAGGGCCGGGCATTCCTGTCCTACAGGCACCGGAGGTTGTGAAAGACCCTGTGACAGGGGACAAGGCTTATCCATTTGGTGCTGCTCTGGGTCCACTCCCTGCTTTCCAGATGTCAGTGGCCCTTCTAGGTCCAGGCACAAGAGCAGGGTTGGGTGGGGTAGGTGCTGATGGTAACGCCTAGAGGGAATGGGTCTTCATGGGTGGTAGGCCCCCATTACAGGGGCCATGTAGGTTTAAGGTTCCTCATTTCCTTGACAGGTGGCTTGTCCTGGAGTGAGTGTGAGGCTTGGGTGGAGTGGAGGCGGTTGGGAGGGACCAGGGAGGAGCTTGGGGCCAACTGGCACATTGTTGGCTCCGCGTTAAAAAGCCGACAGTCTTCGGTCCTGCGCCCACTGCCTGTCATTTGTGGCTCTTGAGGACTGTCTGTCTCATGGCTCTGGTAAGACCTGCTGGGGCCCTGGGCCCCCAGGCTGACCTTTGTTCCCTCTGGGGTCTGGTTAATGCTGATTCTTAAGAGGAGCTGTGGGTTTCCCCAGGTGTAGAGAGGGGACTTTGCCAGACTTGGTCCAGGGTGGTGAGCAGAAGCCAGGGAACGGGCTGGGTCTTGGGATAAGGGTCATCCTGAGTTCTTCCTGCCCTAGAGATGGGCTCCAGGCAGAGTTCTCAGGGCCATGGATTTGGGCTACTGTCCTGGGGTCCCAGAAGGAAGTGGCTGCTCAGGTGCTCTTGACTCAGTTGCTTGGAGGGTAGGGGCCCCAGGGCAGACACTGACAGATGAGCTTCCCCGGCTCTGCCCTTCAACTCCATCCATCAAGACCCTTCTGAGGCAGGGCTGAAGGCCAGGATTAGTTGGCACAGGCTTTCCTGGCACACTTGCCATGGTTTATATCCCTAGACTCATGATTGTGGGTTTGGATGGACCTGCTTGGGGGTCCTCTTTAGCCTGACCTGTAGCACCTGGAGGACTTGAAAACCTGTGTGTGGTCTGAGATGCTAACTACTGTTCATAGTCAAGCAGAGAGCCCATTTCCAGAATTGAGTCCTGGCCAGGGGTCGAGAGGCTGAAAACCAACTCTGTGCTCCTCACTTCTACCTCTCCAGATAGAGGGTTTGCTTAACCAGAAAATGCCTCCGTTTAAGCTGCTCAACCAGGGGAGCAGCCCCACCAAGGGGCCCATGGCCAGGCTGGGTCCTGACATGCCTCTTCCCCTCCCTCTGTAGCCTTATATTCTGCTGTTTCCCCCTCCCCCCTGCCCGCCCCATCACGGGCCTCCTGCCAACTAAGACCGCCTCAAGGCAGCTTAGCAAGGGGTAGCTGGAAATGTGGGGTGGAAAGATTTAAAAGACACTAAACCAGTAGCTAGAAGCAAGTAAGCTGTGGGGTAGAGAGCATGAGTCGAGCCGTCCTGGTGCAGTCTTGGCCCTGGACCTCAGGCAAGTGACTATGTAGGCTTTCTGTCTTTCTGTGCTCCAGTTTCCTTGTGGGATTGGTCATAATTAGTCCCTACACACAGCATAGTTGTGTGATTAAAGAAGTTAATGTACATAAAGCCCTTGGGCCAGCGCCGGCCCAGAGTGTTGTGTAAGTGTTGGCAGGCATCATCAGTAGATACCATAGCCTCCTTTCCATTTAGAGCTCTGATGGGTGGAGGGCAGCCATGTGGCTGGGAAGGGCTGATCCCTTTGGTTCAGAATTAGTCCTGGAGGGGGTACTCTGGCCTCTTCTTTGGCCCTTGTTGGCTCTGGGCCCAGCAGCCTGCAGCAAGCCTGACCTGTCCCTCCTCTGCAGGCAAAGGTGCCTGGGACCTGCCTGCTCACCATTCGTGTCCTGCAGGCCTGTGGCCTGCCCTCGAAGGACCTAGGTGAGTGCTGGGCCCAGGGAGGACAGTGGTTCTGGAACTGGATTCAGACTGGGACAGGGCAGTGGGAAGAGATATAAGTAGGGCTGGGCGTGCAAGGGTCCTGGAGAGGGTGCCAAGAGGAGGTGCTGGGTGGAATGTGGGGTTGTGCCTCAGCTTCTTGCTCTTCCTGCCTCCCGACTCAGTCCCATTCTGAGGGTCTCCAGGCCTCCCAGGGCTGCCTATAATGGAAGGTCATGGACTCTGGGAAGCTGGGCTGGGTCAGGCTCTTGGCTGTCAGCAGGCACTTGTCCCTTCTTCCTGCAGTAACCCCCTCTGACTGCTATGTGAGTCTGTGGCTGCCCACGGCCTCTAGCCATAGGCTGCAGACACGCACGGTCAAGAACAGCAGAAACCCCATCTGGAATCAGAGCTTTCGCTTTCGAATCCACAGCCAGCTCAAGGTGGGCCAGGTGTCAGCCCCTGCCCTGCCCGTTGTTCCTGCCAGCCCTTGCTTTCTGCCATGGCCCCACTCACCTTCCTATCCCACTCCTCCTTCCTGCAGCCCCTTACTCTGTTCCCTTCCAGAATGTGGTGCAGCTGCAAGTCTTTGACCAGGACCTTCTGACCAATGATGACCCCGTGTTGTCGGTGCTATTTGACGTGGGGACTTTGCGGGCTGGGGAGTTCCGCAGAGAGAGCTTCTCACTGAGCGCTCAGGCAAGGCTGTGCCCAGGGCAGTGGAAAGCCTCAGCCCAGGGAGGGGAGATCCTTTGCAGGGGAGCTGGGTACATGGCCCTTTTTTCCAGTGAGTGGTCCAGGCTTCCGTGGCATCCAGAGGCTACTGTCAGCCAGGAGTTGCTGTCCACAGGAATAATCCCATCCTTGACCCTCTTTCTTGGCCCCTCAACCAAGGGCAGCTTTTGGGAGCTACCCAGAGAAAGTGGACAGAGCAGGGTGGAGATGGACATTGGCTCTCACCACCTCTCGGGCCCCAGCAGCCCCACTTGGCATGTGTGTTGAAATCTACACTCACGCTCCTCAACCTCTCTAACTTTGTTTTCTTCCTCTCTCCAGGGTGAGGAGCGGCTAGAAGTTGAATTTCAGCTACAGAGACTGTGAGTCAGGGGCCACTGGGCACTTCTTGGGTGGGAGTGCTTCTTTTGGGGGAAGGGCAGAGTCCAGTGTACCCAGAGCGTGCCCAGAACTGACACCCTTCCCTCTGAGACATCCAGTGGTGGTAAAGGAATGCTGTGGCCTCTTTGAGGGGTGAGAACCTGGGAGCCTGGACTTGCACTGAGGGTCACTGGTGTCCTTTTCAGGACAGACTGTGCTGAGCAGCTTGTCACCAATGGCATTCTGGTGGTAAGTTGAAGCTCCTCCCTCATGCCATCTGCTATCCCCCTCCCTGAAGCTTGGGGCTCCCTTGGAGATGCATGGGTAGAACTGAGTTGGGGGAGGTCCCTGGGATTTTGGTTCCTTAAGAGGACACAACCTCAGGCAAATGGTTGGTGACTCAGGGCCAAGGTAATGAAGTGCTGAGGACCAAAACTAGGGTACTGGGAGGTGGGGGCCTCTAACAGGGCAGGGGTTCAAGTCTGAGGGGCTTTTTTAATGACTCAGGCCCGGGAGCTCTCTTGCTTGCATGTTCGACTGGAGGAGTCAGGGGACCGGAAGGGTAAGTCTCCCACCTACCAAGATAACCCCCAGCCCTCTGCCCTTGTCTTCCTCTTTCTTTTTTTTCTTTTTTCTTTTTAATTTTTTAATGTTTATTTATATTTGAGAAAGAGACAGTGTGCCAGTGGGGGAGGGGCAGAGGGAGACAGAAACAGAATCTGAAGCAGGCTCCAGGCTCAGAGCTGTTCTCACAGAGTCTGACTTGGGGCTTGAACTCATGAACTGTGAGATCATGACTGGAGCCGGAGTCGGACGCTTAACCAACTGAGCCACCCAGGTGCCCCTTGTCTTCCTCTTTCTGTGGGGATCTTAGAAGGGACCTTACATTAGCTGCCCTAGACTTTCATAGGCACTGGTAGAGATTAGGGGCAAATCCATGCTGGGGCTCCCCAGGACCTGTGTCCCCTTAGTCCTTGGAGAGGCTGTGATGGGGGCTCCATCTCTGAGCCTTGGCCTGTGCCAGTCCTCCTCCTCAGGGTGGGGGGGAAGTACCCTTCAGGCACCTTATGCAAGACACTCTTGGGCCTTTGTGGGCCAGGATCTTATTCCCAGCCCCTCTGCTCTGGTTCCTATTTCCAGAGTCCGGGGGAAGAGTTCAGCTCATGGTTCCTGGGTCCTGTGAGGGTCCGCAGGAGGCCGCTGTGGGTGCTGGCTCCTTCTGCTTCCATTGCCCCGCCTGCTGGGACCAGGAGCTGGATATTCATCTGCAGGTAGTGTGCTGCTGAGGTGGGGCCTGCAGAGTCTTTCTCCCTCTTTCTTCTAGCCGGTCCTTCTGCTCATGCTGAGCCCCTCACCCCCTCACTCCTTGGCAGAATCAGGCACACTGGGAAGAGTATGGGGTCTAGGTTGGCCTCTTATCCCTCTTCCAGCTGCTGCTTGTCACTCCCTGGGGCAATGGGTGAGATCGCTGCTGGAACAGAAGTGATTCTTAGGTATTCTTTCATCCTTCCTACAGGATACCCCCCAAGAGCACCTGAAGGTGCCCCTGAGGGCCTTGCCCTCTGGCCAGGTGGTGAGGCTTGTCTTCCCTACGTCCCAGGTACTTGATCACCCGGAGGAAGAATGCCAGAAGCATAGGCAGGGCTGGGCCCCATGCCTTATAGGGGGCCTGCGGTGGTAGGAGCTTCAGTCTTAGGGCCATGCCCTGCACAAGTGCTGAGCCAGGTTCTGAGGAGAGAGGGGTCCTCTGAACAGAGCTGCCTTGAAGCCTCAGACCTTGTCCCTGTGGAGATGGCCGGAGGCCCGAGGGAGCATGGGAGCATCATAGGGTGTGGCTCAGGCCAGGATGAGAGGAACATGGTGGCAAACTTTTGTGACTGAAGTGTTCATGGTTTTTAGGAACCCCTGATGAGGGTGGAGCTGAGAAAAGAAGACGGGTGAGAGCTGGCTAGTCCCGGGGAGAGGGCGTGGGGGAGAGCAGGCAGGCACCTGCACTTGAACTTGAGGCACAGAGAGGGCCAGGAAGCCACAAGAGAGAAATCATGCTCCCTTTGGGTGGTGGCGATTGTGGGTGGACCGTAGCTAATAATCTTCATGAGACAAGAGAAGTCACCCACCCTGGCCCTTCTTCACATGCCTGGAAGACTAGCCACGAAGAGGTGGGAACACTGTTTCTTGTCTCCGCTGGAGTCATTTTTGGGTGGGTAATGGAGAGAAGCTGAGAGGTGGAAGTAGATCTATGGTGGTGGGTCCCACCCGGGGGCCTTTTTAGGCACCAGCATTTATAGTTGTGGGAATCCATTTTCTTGCATTCCCCAAGTGTCCCCACCTGGGTCTAGGTGCACCTTCTCTCCATCATACCCACACATGTCACACTTCTGTCCAGACATGGGCAGGAGTGTGGTTTGGGGAGAGGAGAGAGAGATTTGAGAAGTGGGCTTCTCAGGTGAGGCAGACCCGGCTTCCTTTTCTGTAATGAGGCCGGGAGCTGCCTGATGGTTCCTTCCTTCCCACCCAGACCCAGGGAGCTGGCTGTGCGGCTAGGCTGCGGGCCCTGTGCTGAGGAGCAGGCCTTTCTGAGCAAGAGGAAGCAGGTGGTGGCCAAGGCCCTGAAGCAGGTCCTGCAACTGGATGAAGACTTACAGGAAGATGAGGTCTGTGGGCTGGGCTGCCTTGGATGGGCATCCTCAGTCTTCCTCAAGCCCAGAGCTGACTGTTTCCTAACCAGACCGGAACTTGGCCCTGCCTCTTACCTACCTGCCCTGCTGTGCCTCCCTCTCACTTGATGTTCTTGGCAGCCTGATGCCATCAAATGCAGAGCATTGCATGAGGCACCTGGAGCTTATAAGCTGCCCCATTGGGCTAGCTTTCCTTCTCGCTTTTTTTTTTAAGTTTATTCATCCATTTTGAAATGGAGACAGTGTGAGTGGGGGAGGGGCAGAGAGCAAGAATCCCAAGCAGGCTCTGTGTTGTCCTCACAGAGCCCAACAAGGGGCTTGAACCCATGAAACCGTGAAATCGTGACTTGAGCCGAAACCAAAAGTCAGACTCTCAACTGAGCCAGCCAGGCACCCTCTTTCTCATTGTTTCTTGATTTTTGGTCTGGTCCAGGTTTTGGGACTTGGGTCCCATCTGACTCATCAGTGAGCCATGTAGCCTGAGGGCAGCCTGCTGGGGTCAGATCAGCTTGGGACACTTTCTAGGGAAATGACTTCTCCTAATAAGAGGGAAAGGGGTGGATGTTTGGGAGACTACAGCCCTGATCAGACCTTGACTGACCTGGCTGTCCTCTCTTCCAGATCCCTGTGGTAGCTGTTATGGCCACTGGTGGTGGGATCCGGGCAATGGTTTCCCTGTATGGGCATCTGGCTGGCCTGAAGGAGCTGGGTCTCTTGGATTGCATCTCCTACATCACAGGGGCCTCTGGCTCTACCTGGTGAGCTGGCAGCACGTTGAGTGCAGGAGTTTGGGGGTGGCAGTCGTAAGGCTGTTGTGGACCCCATAGGCACCTCTGACCTAACTGGGAGAAAGGATGTGCCAGAGAGGAATGTGCTTGGGGGGACCATTGGAAGGTACCTGCTAGTCTGTTGTTCTAGGATAGAGAGTCCGAGGTGTGCGATGACCTCCTGGGCTTTGGCTTTCCCAGGGCTTTGGCCAACCTCTACGAGGACCCAGAATGGTCTCAGAAGGACCTGGCAGGGCCCACCGAGTCACTGAAAACACAGGTGACCAAGAGCAAGTTGGGCGTGCTTGCTCCCAGCCAGCTGCAGCAGTACCGGCAGGAGCTGGCCGAGCGTGCCTGCCTGGGCCACCCGCCCTGCTTCACCAATCTGTGGGCCCTCATTAGTGAGGCCCTGCTGCACGATGAGGTACAGGGGGGCGGGTGTATGGCCAGGGCATGGTTCAAAGATGGGGAACCGCCCTGGGTAGCAGAGATGGGAAAGGCCCCAGGCACCAGAAAGCACAACTTTAGGTTCAAATCCTCTCCTTCTACCAGCCCCATGACCATACTCTCTCAGACCAGAGAGAGGCCCTGAGTCAAGGCCAGAACCCTCTGCCCATTTACTGTGCTCTTAACACCAAGGAGAAGAACCTGACCACCTTTGAATTTGCTGGTGAGTAGCCCGGAGTGGAGACGTGTGATCTCGCAGCTGGCAGGGTGCCTGTGTGTAGGAGATGGGTGTTACACCCTCCCCTTCTGGGCCAGGTCCCATGCCTTCCAGAGATTATTAATCATCCCACCAGAGTCACTCAGGCTTTGGGATGGGGGTGGGGCCGTTAGGTTCATGCTCAGGGTGCCTGTAACCAGCCTGAGCCTCTAGGTCCCCAGGCTTCCCTGGTGTGAAGCCCGTGGTGGTTGAGGGTCCTGGAGTTCTGAGCCCCGCAGTGAAGCTGTGTGGTCTCCTCACAGAGTGGTGTGAGTTCTCCCCCTATGAGGTTGGCTTTCCCAAGTACGGTGCCTTCATCCCCTCCGAGCTCTTTGGCTCTGAGTTCTTCATGGGGCGCCTGACCAAGCGGCTTCCTGAGTCCCGAATCTGCTTCCTGAAAGGTGAGAGGCCTGGGAGGTTAGGGAAGCGGAGACAGAGGGGAGAACGGGCCTGGCGAAGATGGCAGGCACCACCCCCCCCAAACCCACCCTCAGCTCAGTCATGGGGATGCTTCCCAGACTAGGATGGGCCGTGGGCAAGAGTCAGGTTGTGATTGGGTAGGGGCTCTCTCCCCCTCATGTCCTTTCTGTTCCTCTTGTGTCCCCTTTCTCAGGTATCTGGAGCAATCTGTATGCAGCCAGCCTCCAGGACAGCTTATACTGGGCCTCAGAGCCCAGCCAGTTCTGGGACCGCTGGGCACAGGATCAGGCCAATTTGGGTGGGTGCCTGGGCTCCTTGTGAGCAAGTGGAGAGGCCCCCACAGGGGCTGGATCTGGAGGAGGGTGGGGGTGGCTCTCAGGCCTTTGGGAGTCCACAGAAGCTGGGGTAAAAGTTTAGGGGTCCCAATTTCCTAAAAGATGCCCTACTTTCCTCCTTCTTAATTGAGCAGACAAAGAGCAGGTTCCTCTTCTGAAGATAGAAGAGCCTCCCACGGGGACCGGCAAGATTGTTGAGTTTTTTACTGACCTTCTGACACGGCGCCCACTGGCCCAGGCCACACATAATTTCCTGCGTGGTCTTCAGTTCCACAAAGACTATTTCCAACAGCCTTACTTCTCCACCTGGAAAGGTATCTCTTCTCTCTCTGGTCCCAGCTTTCCATGGGTCTGCCCATGACCACCTGAGCTTTGGGTCCCTGGTCCAGATATCCACACTCTCCAGCCCGTGGGCCCCAAGCTCCTTTGAGCTTAGTTCACTGGGCTGCTTGGATCAGCTACCCTTTTTCCTCTCATTTGTGGATCAGGGCCCATCTGTGGCATCTTGGGAAGTGACAGGCCTACTTTTGGTGGGAGAGAAGAGGGACCAGAGGGCAGAGTCGGATTCTGCCAGTAGCAAGGAGCTAGCATTAGGCCAGAGGGATCTGGTGGCCTCAGCACCAATGATAGCTGCTTTTCCACCCCATTCCCTCAACTTTTCCAGCCACCAAACTGGATGGGCACCCCAACCAGCTGACACCTGCAGAGCCCCATCTTTGCCTGCTGGATGTTGGCTACCTTATCAACACCAGTTTCCCGCCCCTTCTGCGGCCCACACGGGATGTGGACCTCATCCTGTCACTGGATTACAACCTCCAAGGAGCCTTTCAGGTGAGCTTTGGGCAGACGTGGGAGACCGTGCTGCCCTAGGCCTGGCCTGACATCCTGGCTCCTGCCTCTGGGGATGTCTGCCTTGGAGTCCAGTATGTGGTCCACCTTCCCTTAGGGGCTGTGACACTCTGTGAACAGTGTCCTATGAACTGTGGATCCTGTGAATTTACCACTAGGGGGACTTATTCTGCTCAGGAAGCCAGATGAAGAAGGAGCTGGTGATGCCCCTTTGTGGCACCTGCCACCCCCATTCAGTCTAGACCTCTGGATCCCTCTGCTCTTTTTGTGTTGGTCCGGTGAAGGTTTTTGCAGAACCTGGGAGCAGTTAGCAGCCCCGCGCAGCTGAGGGGTTGGAGCCCCTTCCACAGTCCGGCCCGGTGCCAGGGGGTCTGAGTTGGTGTCCAGGTCCCACGCATCCCAGCTGACCCCCCACTGGCCCAGTGTTGGAGCCCAGCCATCTGACATCACTTCTGCTGCCCTGCAGCAACTGCAGCTCCTGGGCCGGCTCTGCCAGGAGCAGGGCATCCCTTTCCCGCCCATCTCCCCCAGCCCAGAGGAGCAGCGCCAGCCTCCGGAGTGCTGCTTGTTTTCTGATCCAGACCGCCCTGATGCCCCAGCAGTGCTGCACTTTCCTCTGGTCGATGCCTCCTTCCGGGAGTACTCGGCCCCTGGTGAGCCCCTCCATCCTGTCTCTCCACAGTGCACCCCCCCCTCCCCCCCAGTGCACGTCCTGTCCCTGTTCTGCTACACTGTCTCCACTAGGCATCCAACGGACACCTGAGGAGAAGGGGGCCGGAGAGGTGAACCTGTCTTCATCCAACTCTCCCTACCACTACACGAAATTGACCTACAGCCCGGAGGACATGGACAAGCTGCTCCACCTGACACATTACAACATCTGCAACAACCAGGAGCAGCTGCTGGAGGCCCTGCGTGGAGCTGTGCAACGGAAGCGCCGGCAGCACCGGCCGTAGTGATGACGCTGCCCCGGCCGGGACTCCCCACTCCCCTCCCAACACTTTGTCAGACTCACTCCCTGTCCACCTGGGTGTTCTGGGTGAGTCGGGCAGAGACCGTCATCACCAACGGTTCCAGAGCCTCCGCAGCCTGGATGGGCCCCCCTGGCCCCCTCGCGCTCTGAGGGGCTCTGCCAAGATATGTGCCTGGCCCTACCCAGATAGGGCCCTGCAGCCACCAGCACCCTCTCCACATACTTGCAGGTAGGTTGAGGGTTTTAAAAGGGCTGAGAGCCCTGTCTCCTCAGCTGGAGGAGGTTTCCTCTTCAAGGAGAACATTCAGAGGTGGCCGGAGGCAGACCTGGGGGCCGTTACTGACCATATTTGCAAAAGTGTTCAAAGCTATGTGACCCTTTCCCTTGCTACTTTGAATAGTTGTACAGAGTGAAATAGAGCGGTTTATGTATCACAGAGGATCATACAATGTGAGATGTTAATGGGTTATCTGTCATTGCTGCCAAGAAGAGACAGGTCATTCCATGCTCCTGGTTGCACATAGCAAGGACTGGTTTGAACATCTCCCCAGGGGTACCTCACCGAGCTAGATAGCAGGTCAGTCCAAACCTCCCCTGAAGAGAAGGCCATGTCTGCCACGCTCTCCAAGCAGGGAGGTGGCCAGTTTGGCCTGGGCAGGGTTGGGGGGCGGGGTGGTAGTGGAGGGAGTCTCTGCTACTGGAGCCCTGGCAGTGAGTGACACAGCACCCCTGTCCCACGGTGGTGATGGCCACCCCCAGGATCTGAAGAGCCAGAGGCAAGTCCTAATGGCATAACCTCAGCAAGTTGTGACCTTGGTAAAGGCTGCCTCTTAACAAGGAACTGTCTATTCCAGAATTTGGTCCTGAGGGGCCTGGCAGCAGAGTCTCATTCTGTTCCCCTAGAGGCTGTCCTTGTTTGTAGCCTCGAGGTTTGGTGCCATCTCAGGGTTTGCTTCAGGGCCCAGACCTGTTGGGAGAACAAAGAAGCAGAGTGAAATTAAGGCCTAGCCTCCCAAGAATCTTTGTCGAGCATTGGTATGCAAGGGCTCTGGCCTCCCTTGGAACTAATGATGACGTGGATCCTGGAAGCTGACAGGCAGCTGCAGGAGTGACAGTGGGGTATGGGGCATATGGGAGAGGACTGGGTCTTGTGGCCGAGCTCCCTGTGTCTGCTCTCACCCAGTGATTCTCGGGCCCTGTCCTGAGCATGGGGCTAGAGTCACAGCAGAAGAAATGATTGCCCTGGTAGCCTTAGAAGCTACCATCCAGGATGAAGCCTATTCATTCAGCAACATGTGCTCCGAAGCCTAAAGTGGAGCCCAAGGGCCCTGCGGGACAGGCTTGCAGAACTGCCAGAGACTATACCCGCGGCTGCCCTCCGCTGTGCTGTGAGTGCCCCTCAAGCCCAACAGGGTGGGGTCTGTCTCTGTGCACGGGCATGACCGCCTGGCTTCTGGCCCACTCTAGGACAGTAAGGCTTTCCTTTCGCATTGGAGCAGGGAAGGGCAGGCAGAGAGCAGGGTACAGCTGTCCTGCAACATGGCTTCTGTCTTAGGAAGAGGAGACCAAGGGGTGAGAGAGGTGGGAGCCCCGGAGGACAGAGCCAGGCAGGCTTTCTAGCATATGCAAAGGGACCCCTGAGGGGCCTGTACCTTGGGCTTGGCCTGGGCAGGAAAGGCGGTGGAAGACTTGGGCAGGTTCCTGGGCAAGGCCAGCAGCCTGCAGCAACTCCATGGGCTGCAGCTGACCGTCGGCACTTACATGCGGCTCCCTCACTGAGGTGGTCAGGGGCCAGCCTTGGAAGCTGTGGGGAAGAGGAGCCTCAGGGCCTGGACTCTGTTGCCATTACTGAGTGAGCAGAGGTTTACACCAAATGAGGCTGGTGCTAGGGTTTTCTATTGCTGAGGGTCTCAAATATGGGCATTACCCCTCACCCTAGCAGTGCAGGTCTGAGTCTCTGGCTCTTGGGCTTGAGAGGGCAGCATCTGTGCCAGTGATGGGGCTCAGGATTCACATCTGCCCATATACCCAGCTGTCCTACCTGAGCGAGGCGGCTGTCTTGGGCGCCCTCTCAGCAGTGTGCTCAACAGTGAAGCCCAGAGGTCTGGCTCGGTGCTCCAGGCTCAGACAGTGGGCTGCAGAGCACAGAGAGAACAATGGTGAGCCTGGCCCAGATGCTAGGCCCTCTGCAGACAGCACACTTTCCTGCATGTTTGCATCTCTGTTGAAATCCTAACCCCCAGGTGATGGTATTGGGAGGTGAGTAGGTCATGAGGGTGGAGGCCTGACCAAAGAGTAACCTTGCCCCTTCAACCAAGTGAGGACACAGCAAGAACTAGGACACCCACAAGACGACTCTTACCAGACATGCAGTCGGCTGGTGCCTTGCTGTTGGACTTCCCAGCTTCCAGAACTGTGAGAAATAAACGGTTCTTGTCTGTAACCTGCTCAGTCTGGTATTTTTGTGAAAAGCAGCCCACACAGACTAAGCTACAACTGCTGCAGGAGGCTCTGTACACACCAGGAGGGGTGGTGCAAGGCCCCCCAGTGCACCCCATCTCCTAGAAGGCTGAGCGCAGGTGGGCTAAGAAAGGCTCAGCCTGGAGGAGATCCAAGATCCCTTTGGGATTCTGGAAGGACAGGCTCAGAGAGATCCTAGGGGGCCAGAGACTGAGGAATGGAGCCAAGAACCCAGAGAGACTGGGAGGAACAGGAAGGGACTCCCACCTGGGCAGTGACATGACCGGAATACACTGTCCAGGTGGAGCCTGTCAAACCACATGGACCAAGAGATTCCCGGTGCAGGGGTGCTTTCCAGGCATCCCTTGTGATAGAAGTGGGTTTGGCCGTTGTCCGTAGATACCCCAAGGGCAGAACATTCAGAGCTATTTGAGGACTCAAAGGTTCGAGAAGGTCCCAGGGTCGCACAACAAGCCTAGGAACACTTGGGTGTCAGAGAGGCACACTCCACAAAGGGGGTGGGATAGGACCAGGAGGCAGCCAACAGGTCAAACATGGCCCTACTTCTACTACAAATTAGCTGTGTGATCTTGGGCAAGTTGTTTACCCTTTCTGGGCCTTAAATTCCTAGTATCTTTTCTCAAGGTCCCACTTACCTCTCAGGCTGTAGAGAGGATGGTACCTCTATAGCCTGAGAGGATGTAGGAAACCACAGCCTGGGGTCCAGGGAATCTGTGCCCCAAGTCCCACCCCAGGCTTGCCCTGGTGCCTACCTGCCGTGCCACTCAGGGCTCGATGCCAGCTCCAGGCATGCTGTTCTGATGGTGCTGCATACGGGATCTCCACCCCACTGCTCAGCCTGCTGGGCAGAGAGCCATGGGTCAAAACTCTGCCTCCCATGGGGGGGACCCCCTACCTCGAGCCTCTTGGCTGCTCTTGTGAGGCTGTGCCTGCTGGGTCAGGATGTCTTGGGGCCATTGTCTGTCTCTCCTTGTGGGCCTCACCTTATGGAGAAAGCATATTTCCTGCCACTCCAGTACCTCAGCCTCTCACACTGGGCTCCTGTGAGATCAAGGGTGTCCACGGGGGCCATGTTCTGAGAAGAGAGGCGAGAGGGGTCACAATGGCCATGTCCACTCTTCTCCATGGGCCTCTCTGTCTTCTGCCTCGCCTGTATTCCACTGCCCAGTACTTCTGCTGCAGTCTTCTTATCCCAGAAGAGGCTCAGGGAACTGCCCCCCAGGGTCCCACAGCAGCAATCCCAGGGGCTTGAGCTGGGCTGTGGAGAGAAGGGGGTGGGTGAGGTGACATCAGCCGAGCATGGAGGGGAGGCTGCAGCCTGGCCTTATCAAACCTGTGTATCTCCAGAGGCTCCCAAGCAAAGTCCTGGACTGGTCCAAGGTGTCCATGGGGAAGAGGGAGCCAGGGAATGACATGTAGGGAAACCAGGAAGAGGAGGAAGAGGGACTCGCTCCCCACCTGGGCGGGGGGGGGGGGGGGGGGGGGGGGGGGGGAGGGGTGGGGGCAGAAGCTATCAGGTGTCTTAAGAATGAAACTATCTTGGGGCATCTGGCTGGCTCAGTGGGTACAGCATGTGACTCTTGATCTTGGGGTTGTGAGTTCAAGCCCCACATTGGGTGTACAAATTGCTCAATAAAATATATAAAGGAAAAAGAATGAAACGGTCTTAAGACTCAGGGGTGTGGGGCCAGGGTGCCAGGCCTTGATGGCCCCTTGAAGCCCAAGTGGTTCTGTGGAGGAGAGCTGCCTGGAGAAGGAATCTCCTGGTACTGACCTGCCTCTCTGCAGGCCATTGCTGCTTGAGCTCCAAAAATCCTTCCATGGTGGGGGCACCCTTTGCATCCTGAAAGTGCAAGAAGGGGCCCAGGAAACATCCAGCAACAGAGGACAGGACCCCTCTGGAAGGTGGGCTAGGAATCTACCCCTTTTTGACCACTTCATTCCTGGGGAATCTCGGTTCCTCTGCCCAGTGTCCCCAGCACCCAGGGCCTCAGCGCTGGCTGTGGGGTGTGGGCCTTACCCCTACAGCCCCAGCCCCACTGGGCTCCTGCTGCCTGGCTGCACGTTCCAGGAAGAGAGTGGTGGCCAAGGGTGTGTGTGACCCAATGGGGACACCTGGCTGCAGGTCCCTTGTCTCAGCCAACTGTACTGGCCCCCAGCTTCCAAGAGGCCTATGCTGGAGGGAGGTAAACTGGTGGCCAGCACTCCCGGGTTTCAGCCCTGTCCCCTGCTGCAGCAGCTTCTGTTCCACCTTGGAAAGGGGAGTAAGGTGAGCCAGATCAGCCTCTGCCGCCCCGGATCCCTCCCAGCTGGAGAGTCCCTATCTCCTCATTAGGCTTCTCTTCCTGCGTCAGCTCAGGAGACTTCCCTGTCATCCTGGTCCATGGTGGGGCTCTAACCTACCAGGACACGGAGGTGACAGGACCCTGCAGCTGGCTAGGCAAAGAACAGGTTTTCCTGGGGGGTCAGATATGTGGGCTCCGTTCATTGGGGAGGTCCCGACTCTCAGGCTGAGGCCAGGATGCTCCCACCCCCAGCCCTCAGGTCCCTAGATCCCAGTGTACTCTCACCCCAGCCTCCACTCACCCCTGTCTCCCTCTGCAGTTGGGCAAACTTCTCTTGCCTGGCTGCCAGTGACTTTTCTAAGTCATGGTGTCCATGGAGCAGCAGCTCCACATCGGCCACCGAGTGCTGGGGAGAAGTAGGTCAGGGTGAGGCCCGGCTCCAAGGGGCACCAAGAGCCGCACCTTCCCTGTCCACAGCTTGGCGTGGCTGTTCAGGGAGCAGAGGAGGACTAGGACCTGCCCTTGGCCACAGCTGCCATCGCGTAGCCGGTCAATGGTGGGGCCTTGGCTCACCCCGCAGTTGGGGTCCAGCAGCAGGCCCTCCCGGGAGGCCAGCCAGGCCTCGGCCTGGTCCAGCTCCTGCCGCAGCTTCTGCAGGCCCAAGCTCTCCTTGCAGCGCTCCTGGCGTAGGGCGCAGGCCTCCGCCAGTGCTTGCAGCTGCCCTTCCAGCTCCTGCAGACACCCTGTCACCTGGTGGGAAGCGGCGCTGTGGGCCAGACGCTGGAGCAGAAGCCCTGAGGCACGGCGGGGCTGGTGCCCAGCACACAGGTCCAGGAAAGGCCCAGACCCTCCCCGTCTCTGCCTCCTTTGCCTGCCTTCTCTTCCTGAGGGTTTCTATTCCTGCTAGGGGTTCCTTGGGTGGTTGGACTCCCTCCCCAGCTCAACCTCTGGCCCACCTTTGTGCTCATACCTCGGGGGACATGAAGTGCCCACTGTCCACCAGCTGCTGTCCTTCCTGCCGTACGTCCTGGGCCCGAAGGCAATATTCCTTGATTTCTTGCCCCAGCTCTTTCTGCTGCACCAAGAGCTGCTCGGCCCCCACCAGGTCCCCAACCAGCTCCTGTGATGAAGCCAGAACCTGCTTCTCCTGAGCCCATGCTCTGGGGGTAGGGAGACAAAGCTGCTGTCAGGGCTGGGAGGGAAGCCTCAGGAAGCAGGGCAGGAGCTGGGCACGGGACAGGGGAGTCCAGCTCCCCGAAGAGCTGGGGTGACCCCCACCCCGCAGGGCAGAGCTGAGCCAACAGCAGGGCAGGGTGCCGCTTACAGCAGTTCCCTACAGCGGCCGAGGAAGGCATGGCCCCGGGCGGCCTGCTCCAGCTGCTGACCCTGCTCCTGGGCCTTCACGTCCAGGGTGGCCCAGGCATCTTCCATCTTGGCCAACTGCTCAGACAGGCCCACCCGAGCCACAGGGTGTAGCTGGCCCAGTCTGCAGGCCTCCATCCGCATCCGGGCGACCTCCTTCTCCATAGCTGCCAGCTCCCTCTGCCACCAGAACACATGATCAGGCCTCACCCTGGCAGCCTGATACATGCTCTTCATTTGGTCCTCTCAGAGGAGTCCTGATCTGCTTCCTGGACTCTCCCAGGCCAACTCCATTCTGTTCCACCACATGGGCAAGCACCTCCCGGCTGGGAGGGCCTTCCCTTCTCCCCTCTGAGGGCTCCTTACCCACCGCTTGCAGGGAGGGGCTCTGAGGGGCAGACAACGGGCACGGGCCCTCACCTCCAGGCACCTGTGCTGTTGCTGTAAGGTCTGCACCGATGACAGATTGTGGCCACAGATGTCTCTCGCCATCAGGGCGACCTTCTCCTGCATCCAGCCCTGGAGCTGGGCCACTTCCTGCTCAAAGCCAAGAACTTCACAGGCTGTAGCCAGGCTCTGGGAGAGGAAAGAGGGCCTGCTGTGAGTTGAGCTCATTCCTAGGACCTTTTCTTGCTGGAGACATGGCCTTGTGGGCCACATCCTTTTAAATAAGAAGGATCAGGGTGCCGGGGTCGTTCAGTTGGTTCAGTGTCCAACTCTTGGTTTCGGCTCAGGTCATGATCTCATGGTTCAAGGGTTTGAGCCCATGTTGGGCTCCGTGCTGACATTGCAGAGCCTGCTTGGGACACCATCTCTCCCTTGCTCTCTGCGTCTCTCCTGCTCACACTGGCTCTCTCTCAAAATAAGTAAGTAAATAAATACATAACTAACTAACAAGGACCGTGGGCTTGGTGATTCACTCATGACCACCAGGTACAGAAAACGTCCTCAATGTGGCAGGTGCTCAATGAATGTATGATATTACTGATGACGTGGCAGGGCCTCAGGGGGCATTCTGTGACAAGAGGGTCTTCGGTGTACAAATCACCAGAAAGGCAGAAATGGAGCCTCTGAAGCAGGGGGGGGAACGGGTCCATCCACGGGGGAGGAGGGAGGAGTTTGGTTTTCAGGGAGTGGCTGGCTAGGAGGAGAGGGTCAGCTCAGGAGGCTGCCGAGGCTGTCGGGGGCTCGGGGGGCAGGCTGCTTTCACAGAAGCAGCTGTGGCTGACCCTGGTTGTGGAAACAACAGTGAAGCCATCACACGGGGCACGTAGGTTAGGAGAGCGAGGGAGCGTGCCAAAGGAGCCAGCTAAGTGCCAGTGGTTAAGGAGAGATCAACGTGGGATGTATCTTAAAGCCTGAAGCCTGTGTTTAGGGAGGCTTTGAGGGGATCTGAAGCCGGCCACACCCGCGTTCTGTTTCTCCCTGGAGGTGTGAACTGCACCAGCAGGAAACCAAACTGGTGGAGAGGGCTGGGGTGCCGTGGAGGTGCAAGATTTTGAGACTTCCCGTCTGCTTAGTGTTGGGAGTTAGAGGCAACTACCTCCCTCTACACACACACACACACACACACACACACACACACACACCCCTGGGCGGGCCTGCTTGTCCCTGGCTCAGGCAAAAGGGACAGGAATATCTGTGCACTCGGTGCACTCACCTGTGTGCGGGCTTTCATTGCCCTGTCCAGCCTCTCCCAAGTCGCCTCGATGCGACTCCTCTGGGCTTGAATCTGGGGCTTGTGCCTGCGTGCTGTCCGCTCCAGGGAGCCTGCCAGCTCCCTCAGGGCCTGCACCTTGGCCTGGCCCAGGCTCTGAACTTCCTTTCTGAAAGCATCAAACTTCTCTTCCTGCACCTGTGAGAATACAGTGCCAGGGAGGGTCACTCTGGAGGTGGTGTCCAGGAGCACTTGAACCTCATGAAGGGCTTGGCGGTACCTGCCAGGTCCCTCATCAGTACTGACTGAGGCAGTGGCTCAAGTCCCTGGGCTCTGGCTCTAGTTCTATAGGGATCCTCCCAGAGCCCGGAGACTCCCTACTTCCCCTCAGCTTACCCTTTCGCCTTCCTCTCACCCAAGTGCACACTTTCTTTGCCCTTGCTCAGCAGGCTCAATCCACTCTTCCCAGGTTTGCTCATGAGTGACTCGCCTTGGCAGCCTCCAGGTCCTGCCCGTGGTCCTGGGACTCAGCAGTGGCCACCTTGCTGACCAGCCAGGCGTCGAGGAGCAGGGCCTCCCGTTCCAGCTGGTGGAGCTGTAGCTGCTCCTGCAGACCCTGCCGCCTGCCTTCTGCCCTCTGCAGCAGCCCCGAATGGGCCTCCCTCGCCGCCCGCATCTGGGCCAGCACCCTGGGGCTGTGGCAACAAGGACAACCCAGCTGGAGCCCTTCTTCCCTCACGTCCCTCTGTAGGGAGCACCCTCCCTGCACCGCCCTAGGTGGGCCCGGCTCCCACCCACCTTTCTGGGTTCTGTCTGCCCTCAAGGAGAGCTGTTGTCTGCTGTAGCCTCTCAATTCGCACGCTGAACCCCTCTAGGTCCCTCGTGGTGGCCTCCAGCTGCCGCAGAAAGGTGCGCGTGGCCTCGGCACTCTGGCCCACATCCTCGATGTCCAGGACACGGCCCTGCTCTTCCAGCCAGGATTCTGCCTCCTGGAGCTGGTGTGGCACAGAGGAGGTGTTCCCTGGGTGCTGGCCTCCAGGGCTCCCAGCTTGAAGCTCATGGTCTCGACATTCAGAGCAGGGGTTCTCACCCTGGCTGCACCCTGGAATTACCTGAGAGCTTTTACACTCTCTGTGCCTGGCTCTCAACCCTAAAGATTTCTGGTTTGATCTGGAATGGAACCTGAGTATCAACCGGCATTTCTTACAGATTCCAGGTCACTCTGATACAGAGCAATGGCTGAGAGTCATTGGTTTAGAAGAAATGGCACATGCACTAAAACCGAACCCAGGGAGGGGCCTGTGTTCCGGATAACATGCGGCATCGACAGCTTGGGGGCAGGGGACCACTTAGTGCACGTAAGTGAAGATGCACAGAGAGCCTGGACCTCCACGTGGGGGTTACCTTCCAGGCCTGTGTACACTCCGGGTGTCCTCATGCCCAGGCCCTGCCCTTTTGCATCTCACATCAGCCCCTCACCTCCGTCAGGAACTGCTGGGCCTCCTGAGCCTGCTGTAGCAGCAGCCGCCTCTGCATCACCTGTGCCCGCAGGGAGCCCATGGCATTCTCCAGCTGCTGTACCCGGACAGCCACATCACAGGCTGAGTGCCCAGCCCGCACTAGCTTGTGTCCTGCGTCCACCACGGCCTGAGTCAGGGCCTCGTGGCTGCTGATCTCACTCTCCAGGTTCTGTGGAGGCGGAGGAAAACATGACCACGATGCTACTGGACGCTCCTCAGGGGGCCCCAGAGTTGTGCTAGAAGCCTCACAGTCTCCCACAGACTCGCCCCCAAATTGTTCCCTGACCATATGGCCAACAAAGAACCTAGGGTACCCCCAAAGCCCCACCAGAAGCACAGAGCTCCAAGCACCACTGGCTGGCTGAGTCATGTGCTCAATCTGAGGGCAGCCCCTCCCTGCTCTGGGGGGGGATGGTTCCCACACCTGGTGCTTCTCTTGCAGGTGCCGCACGGCGCTCAGGCTCTGCCCGCAGTCCTGGGTGGCGGCCAGAGGCAGCCTCTCCTGCACCCATGCCATCTCTTCGTCAGCATCCCTGAAGAACTGCGAGAGGCGGCTCCGAGCCTCCAGGGCCTCTCTGCGCTCCCGCAGGGGCTCCCGAAGGCTCTCAAACCTGCAGCAGTGGAGGCGGGGCCAGGGCAGGTAGGGGCCACGGTCATCAGTGTCAGCATCAGACTGTGGCCCAGAGCTCACCCACTCCGTGCCCCTCAGCGTGGGGTTGGGGGGAAGCCCGGAGGAGAGCAGCTGGAGGGCAGGGAGGAAGGGGGGGGGGAGGAGGATGCATGTGCCCGGACCTACCTCCGCAGCAGCTTCTGGGCCCGGTCTTCCAGATCTGGGGCGAGGCAGTGGCCTTCCCGCGTCAAGACCTGAGCCTGGCCCAGCAGCAGCTGCACCTGCCCGGCCTGCCTGTCTACTGCCGCCTCCAGCCCGCCCTGAGTCCCCAAGAGCTCGTCCAACCCGGGCTGGTCCCAGCCTAGGATGGGGGCTCTCAGCATGACCTCCACAGGCTCCAGCCAGCTCTCTAGTCCTTCCACACTCCGCCGGAGACGCAGGGCCTGGGGCAGAGTGCGAGGTGGGCACAAGAGGGAGAGGCCTAGCGCCCCCCCCCCCCGCCGCACACCATGGTTCACAGGGCCCACCTCGCAAGCTTCCTGAAGCATGGCCGCCTTCCTCCGGCTGTTGGCCTGCAGCCTGTCCCAGAGCTCTCCCAGCTCCTGGAGCCGTTCCCGGATGGTCTCTGAGGCTGGGTGGCCCTCCTGCAGCAGCCTCTGCCCCTCCTATAGCAACACAGGGCACACCTCATGGACCCAGCACTGCCGGTGCCCCGGGACTTGTGCTGGCTTCCACTGCCAGCCTCAGGGCTACGGTCTGCGCGCTAGCTGTGCGATCTTGGGCAAGTTCTGTAACCTCTCTGAGCTCATGTTCCTTATCCATATGATGGGGATGACACTGGTTGTTCTGTTTAAATATTTTGTTTAAAATATTAAAAATTCTTAACAGGACGCTTAACACGACAGGGAGCCAGCCTGGGGTCAGGACCTGCTCTCTCTAGGTGGGAGACGGTAAATGGAAAAGGTGCTACACTTTGACTCGTTTACCCACAGGACTGCTAGCTGTGCCTTTCTCTATCCCCTGATGTCTTTCCCAGAGAGCTTTAAAAACTATCCCATCAAAACGTCATCTTTAAAAATCTTGAAAAGGCACTATTTTTGGAGAGGGTGCCCTAGGAAAGCTTCTGCTTCTCGCTACATTTTGGTGCTTAGCATGGTGGTTGTATACAGAATGCACTCAGTGAAGGTCGGCCATCCATTACTATGGTTCAGAGCCACTGCCGGGGCTCTGTGGGGTCGCCCAGTGCTCTGGCCTGCAAGACCGTCCCATGACCCCCAGGGCCTCACCACCTGCAGCCTTTGTTGGTGGTGGACACTTGTGTCTAGCTCGGCCTGGAGACTCTTCTGCTTCCACAGCTGTGTCTGCAGCAGAGCTGGGTTCCTCCAGCCCTCGTCCAGGGCCACCGAGTCCTTCTCCCTCAGCCACGTGGCCACCTGGACACATAAGAGGACCAGGCTCGGCTGCCTCAGGCTCTCCCCTTGGCCTAACCCTCTGGGCTTGCCCTCTCCCCGGGGCAGCTCCTTCCCCCCCACAACCACGACCCACACCCCAACCCCAGGCCAACCTCCAAGGAGTCCTGCAGGAATGTCTGCAGCTGCCCGAGCTCCTCCAGCTGGCGGCGACGGCTCGCGGCTCGCTCTATGAGTGCCTCTTTCCTGCCAGGAGGAGGGTCTCGTGGGTCCTCAGGTCCCCTCATTGGGGCTGGCGTGTGTGCGTGCCTTTCCAGCCTGTGACAGCCCTTCTTATGTATCAATACACCCTGAGGCCGGGGTCTCCTTTGAAATGGAGAGCCATTCTACTACCGTCTTCACTAGTGTCTGTTAGGGGCTGAACCGCGTCTCCCACATTCTTATGTTCAAGTCCCAATTCCTGGTACCTCACAAACTGACTGCATTTGAAGACAGGGTTTTAAAGAATTAAGTTAAAATGAGATCATTGGCTTTGGGCCAATCTTTCTTGATCCAAAAGTCTGAGAAGCTGGATGAGGTAGAGGAACCAGATGGGCTTTTATGAGGAAAAAAAGGCAGAGCCTGTGTCTCAAACTGTGCCAGCTTCGCTTTTTTTTTTTTTTTTGAGAGAGAGAAAGAGAGAGACACACAGAGACAGTGTGAGTTGGGGAGGGACAGAGAGGATGACACCGAATCCGGAGCAGGCTCCAGGCTCTGAGCTGTCAGCATACAGTCTGACATGGGGCTCAAACTCACCAGCTGTGAGATCATGACTGGAGCCAAAGTCAGATGCTTAACCGACTGAGCCACCAGACGCCCTGCCCGCCGCCCAGCTTCATTTAAATGAACACCAGAAATCTGCCAACCTGCCTGAGTGGCAGGTGCCGTGCTCAGGTATCAGGGGTGCCTTCTCAGTCCTCACCACAACCCTCAGAGGCAGGTACTGTTACCCCCTCCTTGTAGACACGGGACTCAGTGAGGAATCTGCCCCAGCCCCACCATGAGTGGGCAACACACAGGAGCTTGGGAGTACCCGGCCCTGCAGGGCCAACGCCTAACCACTGTGCTCTGGTCCTGCCATTTCATTTGGCAATTCTCTGGTTTCCCAGTTCACCCTTCTTTGTAAAACTCCCTTTTATCTCCCCTGGGTGACCACATGCTGTGCTGGGCAGGCGTGCTGGGGGCTTATCCCACCCACAGCCTGGAGCCAGAGGTACCTCAGGAGCAGGGCCTGGCACTGGCCCAGGGCCCTCTGCGCCTCTGGGTGCCCACCCCGCTGCAGGCTGTGGGCTGCCGCCTCCAGGGCACTGATCTTTTCAGCCTGTGCCTCCAGACCCCGCTCAAGCACCTTGTGCTTCCACAGGAGGGTCTCCACATTGGCCGAAGGGTCCTGGAGGGAACAGGGAAGTGGATTCTGTCCACAGGGCTGTGCCTCCCATCCCAAGCTCTCTGCTTTCCCACCTACACCAAACACTCACCCACACAGTGAGCACTCTGCCCCAACACACCCCTCCAACTCCCCAAGGCCGGATGTGGCTTTAGGACAGGGATTCTCAGCCAGGGAAGGTACTAGGGATGAGGGCCGCTGTCACAATTTGCCAGGCAGGTGGAGCTTTTTCATGTAACAGGAATGCTCCCTCCTCTGCACTCCCGGTAAGATTGGGTCAGCGCAGGACAAGCTAGCCCCCAGGTTTTCCGAGGTCTCCCCTGAGTCAGGTTCGCCTGCCACAGGGATTGGGACAGAGGTTGGAAGAGCAAACCTCGGTACAAGGAAGTGAGGAGGGCAGAGGTGAGAAGTGGGGGAAGGAGGCAAGAATGGGTCTAAGGCCAGAGGCTCACCCTCTAAGCTCCCATGACATCCCCGTGGGGCCTAGCCCCAGGCACACAAGAACTGCAAACATGCATGGGGAACAGACTTTTCAGTGACCCCCTCCTTGGCCTGAGGAGCTTAGACAGCACTGGTTGACGTGACCCCTAACGCTGCTTTTGTAAAGCCCCCTCACTCCTGCCGGCACCTACCCCCAGACCCTCACTAGCTGGGCAGTCCTCCCGGCTGCAGAGCCAACTTTCCACCTGTTCCATAGAACTCAGAACCAGCTGTCAAGAAAGGAAAAGGCAAAAGGAAGTGAGCAGAGGGTCCAATCACTGCAGGTGGACCTGTTTGTGCCCAGAGGAGACAGACCAGGGACCAGGAACCTGGTTCAACAGAATGAGTCCACGGCAGGCAAGAGCTGCCTGTGCAAGCTGAGTGGTGGCTGCTAGGTGGTGGGAAAAGGCCCCGGTATGGCAGCCTTTTTGGGTTTGGCTTTGACCAGGGACAATGGGGGTAGCACCCAGCCCAGGGGTGGGGGCAGGATGGAGGCTGCCTACCTGGAGCTCCAAGGCCTGCTGCAGCTGGTGCTGGTGCCCCTGCCAGGCCCTCTCCAGGGTGTTCAGCTCCTGGTCTAAACCAGCCAGGGCCTGGAGGATGTCGGGGGTGGATGGGTGCCCATCTGCAAGCAGTCGCTGCCCAGTGCTTCGGGCCAGGCTGATGCTGTCTCTCTGGGAGTCCAGCTCGGCCTGTAACAAGACTAGGTTCAGATCCAGGAGGCTGAGGCTCCATGAGTGGGAGGGAGGAGGCCCAGTGGGGAGGGGAGAGGCGGGAAGACAGCAGACTGGGTGGGATGGAAGAGGAGAAAGGCAGAGGCAGGTGAGGGAGAAAGAACCCAAGGGAAAGTTGGGATGAGTATATGGGAAAGGGCGGGGAGGAGGCGAGGTCCCAGGATCCTGACCCTCACCTTGAGCTCCCAGTGCCCCGCTATCATGCGCTGGGCCTCTGCAGGGCTGCGGGGGGTGCTTTGGGCATCCATCTCAGCCCGCAGCCTCCGGGCCCAGACCAGCAAGTGCCGTAGCATGGCTTGCAGTTTCTGGGCTTGGTGCAAGGCATCCAGTGACTCCTTCCTGCCCACAGGGTTCATCTGCTAGTCCTGGGGCCTTGGAGCCCCTCTCCCCCCCACACCCACATGTGCTTTCCATCCCTGAATCCCCTTAGCCAGAGAAGGGCCCACAGGCTGGGAACGAATAGAGTGACAATACCAGCGGTTATACGAAATGGATGGAGGAAGGCGCTCAGGGGAAACCAGGGTCGGGGAGAGTAGAGACTGAGATGTTGCAGGGGCTGAGTCTGTGAGGGCAGTGAGACAAAGAGGCCTGGGGGTTTGTACCGTTTCTGGGCCCCACTCCGGAGCTGCCACCAACTGTCCATCATCTCCCTCTGCTTGTGGCTGAGGCTATGGGCTGCCCCAGGGCTTCTCTGGCAGAGGCGGCCCACCTCATAATCTAGGGACTATGGGGGAAGTCAGACTCAGGGGCTGGGGCAGGGAGGCAGGTTGCACTCAGGGGAGCCCCGGCTGCAGGAGGGCCCCAGCCAACAGGGGGTGTACCCACTCTGCTGGCTTTCAGGTACCGAAGCCCTCCTGCCCTGTATATGCCCACCCACGGTCCCACAGAGGAGGCACCCCGGGCCTGGGCCCACCTCCATACCCAGATGCACACCTCCACCTGGGCCTGGATGAGGCCCATTTCCTGCTCCAACTCCTTGTGTTTCCGTATCAGCCTCTGCACGCTCTCCGGATCTTTCCCACAGTCCAGGGCCTGGACCAGGGCGGCCTGGGAAGGAAAGCAGCATTATTGGCTTCGCCTTTGCCCCAGCTCCTCCCTCACTGCAGTGGGTCACCGGGACCGTGGGGTTTCTGCGTGAAAAGCAAGTACCCAGCCTGATTCCCTTCCCAGTGCCCTCAAGTGACCAGAGGCCCCTTCCATCTGTGAAGGAGGAAGATTCCCAGGAGAGACTAGGGGATGGAGTTTCTTCTGATCTAGTAATCTCTGTTTGTGGGGGGAGCCTCCTGTGACTCATATTCCTCTGGGGAGAGCTAGGCATGGACAGACAGCATGGACACACAGGACAGGCCTGGCTGGCTATGGCAGGAACTGCAGGAGTAAGGACAGCAAGGCAAGAGCCCTTTGCATGCCCAGAACAGGGCACCATCTGCGCCACACGGGACTTCCCGGGAGGCACACAACCTCACTTTCACCTCTGGCAACATCTAGCCCACGTTTCTCCGTGGTTGCTGACGGGCTCCGGGGCAAACCTCCTGCATGCTTTGCACTTACTCAGGGACAACAGAGGGAAGGGTGCGTTGGGGGTGGTGGCGCTCTGGCCTCTTGACTCACAGCGTTTCTGGAAGCCAGGTGGGCCAGCCTCCGAGCCCGCAATGGGGGCTTCTGGGGCCCAAAGTTGACATCCTGAGAGCCCCTGGCACAGCCCCACCCCCACCGTGACGGACCCCTAGCAGTATCTCCCTCCACTAGCCCAAGCTGAAGAGAGAGAGACCAAAGGCGAGACCCATGTAGATTCCCGGTGAGCGTGCCCCCAGGCGGCTGCTGTGGTCTTTCACTACTTACCTTTTCCCCAATCCGCTCAGTGAGGTCATCCAGCTTTTCCGACAATGTGTGTGTCTCCAGAGCCCCTTCAAGCTGCCGTTGGTACCGGAGTAGGTTGTCATGGAAACTCTTCCACCTGGCAAGGAGGGTGTAAGGCTGAGTCAGGTGGCCCTCCAGCCCCTGCCTCCCTCTCCTAGCCCCACCGCCTCCCACTCCAGGACTGGCCTGTTGTTCAGCTGGTGTCGCCGCTGGCAGACGGTCTTGACTTGCTCAGGGCACAGGTTCTGGAGCTTCCGGGACAAGTCATTGATGCTCCTGATGTGGGTGTCATCCACTGTGTCCTGCAGGGTGAAGTCACTGGCAGCACCCATCCCGAGCCCTGCCTTGGCAATGCAGTCAGCACGTGGAGGGGCTGCCTGGGCCCGAGAGAGGGCGAGGAGCAACATGTCTGGGGAGCGGAGACAGCTGCACCCCATGCCAGGTGCAGTGAGCAAGATGCACTTGGGGCCTACAGCCCCGGTGTCATCTCTAAGGCTAGAAAATATGTTCCTGGGTCAGAACTGGGCAGGGCGGGTGGGCAGGCACGCGGTGACTAACAGAAGCTTTAAAGTTAAAACACAGCTTCTCAGGATGAGAAAAGCAAAGCAAGGGGTGGAATGAAATGGCGAGCGTGGGCCTCCTGGTGTTGGATTGTCTCCACCCCTAGGAGTCACCAGGCTGAGGCTGCCACTGCTCCGACACTGCGAGGGGCTTACAGGTCCAGGGGGAGAGGTCCCTGGTAGGGAGAGGGTTGCAGGTGTCCTGCCCCTGGGAAAGGCAGCTTGTAGAGCTTAAATTTCCAAAGCACTTCCCTAGGAAGTGTCTCATGCGAGCTGGGCAGGGAAGGGGGTTCCTCTCCTACAGATGCCAGAGCAGAGCTTAGAGGCTAACGTGGCTCATCTGTGGCAGAGCCAGGATTCGAGCCCAGCTCCTTGAGTCTCTCTGGCGCTCTTTCTACCCCAGCGTCTGTCAAGGTGGCTGTGAATTCCACCACCAGAGAAGGGCAGCATGGGTTGGGGCACTGCAGCCTGTCAAATGTCATACACACTTACATCAAGAGGGAGGAGGTTAGCATGTTTGGTCTCTAACACCTGAGTAGGACTACATTTGCCTAAGTTCTTTCATCTATTCCACATAAGAGAAATAGATTTTGGGGGATGCGTGGGGGGGGGTGCGGTGAGAAGGTGAGGGGCTGAATGAGGGGTCCCAGCAGCTGCAGTTGAAGGATTACCCACTACACGTGTATTTTTTTTTTTTTAATTTTGAAGTAATTACAGATGCACAGGAAATTGCAAAAGTAGAATGGAGAAGTCCCACGTACTCTTCCCCCATCTACCCCCAAGGGGAACATCTTTTATAACTGTGGCATAACATGAAAACCAGAAATGGACATTATAACTTTTTTTTTTTTTTTTAAGTTTGAGAGAGACAGAGACAGTGTGAGTGGGAGAGGGGCAGAGAGAAAGGGATAGAGAGAGAATCCCAAGCAGGCTCCGTGCTGCCAACCTGGGGCTCGAACCCACAAAACTGCGAGATCATGACCTGAGCAGAAACGAAGAGTTGGATGCTTAACTGACTGAGCCACCCAGGTGTCCCTAGACTTTACAACTATTAACCAGACTACAGGATTTATTCAGTTTGTCAGTTTCCACATGCATGTATCTGTGTGTGGAGGGGGGAGGGAGGAACAGTTCTCTGCAGTTTTATAACGTGTAGATTCTGGTAACCACCACCACACATACATGCTCCCTTTAGGAGGCAGGTGTTATCCCTATTTTAAAGATGAAGAAACTAAGCCTTGGTGAGATAGGGGGCCTGGCTAAGCACATGCAGATAGTAAGCACCGAGCTGGGTAAGACCCACACGGGGTCACTACTCTGAGCCTTTAAGTGGCCTTTGGGGATGAGTTGGCTGACCTCTGCCCCACAGGGCCCCCATACCTGGGCCCAGACTCCTCGGAGCTTGTGGAGTTGCCTACGGAGCTGCAGACAGTGCCCAAGGTCCTGGCCCAGGTCGCCCATGTCCACCATCGCCTCCTGCCGAGGCCGAGGGGTGAGGGTCTGTGGGAGGCGTTCTGAGTCCCAGCCCCATGTGTACCCAGCCCCTGGGGCAGTATTGGGGCAGGTGGAGATTTGGGGAACTTCCTGATGGGGCTCCTGCCTGTCGGCAAGCCAGGGAGCTGCAGGCCTGGGGCTCCTCACCCCCATCTCTCAGCTCCTCAGCCCCACCTCCAGCTCTGTTCCTGCCTAGCTGCATCTCACCGTCTCCTGGATCCAGGCATCTGCAAGGTCTGCTTTCTGCAGAAACTCCAGGAAGTTCCGTTTGTTCTCCAGGTCCTGGCCCCGAAGAGCCACTGCCTGCCTTAGCTTCTGCCAGTGTTCCTGCAGGACCCGCAGCCTCTGGGAGACTTCTCCTACCTGAGGGTGGCTCTGTACCACGAGAGCCTCGCCATCCTGGAAGACAGGACACCCGGAGAGCTTGCCTGTCGCCCCTCCCCATGCTTAAGACCTTTCCCTTTGGCGACCGAGAGTCCACACTTTGGGGTAGGACTGGGGCCAAGGGCCTGGCTGTTACCTTGGTAACAGAGATTATCACCTCCTCGTGGGCCTGGACTTCAGCCTCAAAGGTCTGGTGTTTCCGCAGATGTCTCAAGTTATCTTTCAGGTCCCCAGGACAGATTGGCTCTTTCAGCTGCTGGACTCGCTCCTGGATCCAGACCTGAGCCTGGTGGGGGTGGGGATATGTCCCATAATGCTGATACTGTTTCAGTCCATAGAGAAGTCCCACATATCTACTCTCAGCTGTGCCCAGGTAGTTGACTGCTGGCCCCAAGAGCTGAGCTAGGCAGTGCCTGGGAAATGAGATCCAGTGCTTCTAGCCCAGGAAGACGCGTACCAGGCCTGGCTGGTCCCCCGCCCCAGGGAAGGGGCGGGCAGGGCCCTTGGGTGGGAACTCATTTTGGAGGCAAGCCTGGCTTGTTCCTAGGCCCTAGATACTCGGTTCCCTGCCCCTTACCCCTTTCTTCTCTTTGCCCTAGCCCTCACGAGCTCAGGAAGCAGTGGGGTCTCTGCTCATAGTGTCTCTTAATCAAATGTCCTGGGTCCCAGCAAGGCCTCTGGGAAAGCCATTTGACCTTCCAAACTTCAGTGTCCTTATCAAAGGGGTGCGGTGAGGCCCGAATGAACCTATGAAGGTGAATGTCATCTGTACACTGTAAAATGTGGCCCGAGCAAAAGGCACTGGGTTGGAGGTGGCCCTCTGACCTGGGTCACGGCCGTGGTGAAGCCAGTCAGCAGCAGAGAGGTGTGCAAGGCACGTCCCCGGCTCTCCGCCAGGTCCTTCACTCGAGCCCGATGCTCTAGTACTGTGCGGAGCCCATCCTGCACCTTGGGACCCCCAAGGGTCTTCGCCTGCTCACACAGAGCTGCCTCCTGCAGGGCAGGGTCGGAGACACAGTGCACTGCTTTCTCACAATGGGAGGCTGAAGCAGGGGCTGGCTCACAGGGAAGCCTTCCCCTCAGCCCGACATGGCCCAGGGCTGGCTGGTTCTCCCAGAAAGCCAGAACCAAGTCCCACAGCTACACAGTGACCAAGTCATGTAGAGCCAGGTATCCCTGCTGTGTGGCCCTCATCCAACTCTGCTCAGTCAGTTCCAACCAGGCACCCCTAGTCCTACAGGCTGCCCCCATACATCAACATTACCTGTGGGTATGCACCAATCACTCCGTGTCCCCCATTTACAATTCTCCAAAGCTCCTGGACTCTGCCTCCTTTCCCTCCAGTCACCCCCAATTTCTGACCATGCCAAATTCTCTTTGAATCTATTACCTGCTCATCTTGGACAGTCAGAACTTTCTGGAAGGTCTTGTGTTTGCGCACCAACTGCTCTGCCTCTTCCACTGAGCTCCCCAGGGCACTTGTTTTCAGGGAGACCTGGATCAGCCCATGGGAAAGTCAAAGAGGCCCTCAGGGACTGTCCACACAGCTGGGGCTCCCACCCCCATTTGCAGCCATCTGTGCTAAGGCAGCACACAGCCTCTGGGCCTCCTATCAGGGAAAAAGCCAGGGTCCCGGGAAGCAAGGAAGCCAGTGGAAGTGAGAGGAAGCAGGAAGGAGAGAGCATGGGGATAGGTGCTACAGGGTGAGGGGGACCTGCCTCTTGGGCTGTGAGGATCTGATCTAGGAGGGTACACTTCCTGAGGAAGATCTGTTCCTGGTACATGGCTTGTAGTTTCTTTTCCTTCTGTTCCCAGGCCTGGAACATCTGTTCCCGCTCATCCTGCAGGCCTTGCAGCATTTCCCGGACCTGGGGATGTGCATGTGGGGAGCCTGCGTTGGGGAGAGCCGCATGGACAAGATCGAAGCAGGTCCTGAGGGAAGGCTCTGAAGGGAGGCCGGTGTGGCACAGTGGGGCAGGGTGTGAGGTGATCAGGCTCAGACTAGGTCAGGGCAAGCTGGGGGGCATCAGAAAAAGGGGCCCACCTCCTTGATGGGTGTCCCTGCAGCCAGAAGCACCTGCTGGCCCAGCTCGGAGGCCCTCTGGTGCAGTTCCTCCCGGGCTTCCAGCTCTGCCCGAAGCTGTTGGTGGGCGACGAGTTTTAGAAGGCCACTGCTGGGCCCCCTGGAGCTCTCCTCTCCCTGCAGCTCCTGCCACACTCTGGCTGCCCAGGAGGTGTATTCCTGCACCTGGGTCCCCAAGAGATGGAGGGGGAGAGTGGGGTGAGATCTGGGCTGGGTGGCAGAGAACCGGGCTCTGAGGCCCAACTACAGTCTGCCCAGATGCACTCATACATCAGAGTAACTGAGCTGTCCCAGGTCAGAGCCTCAGGTGAGGCTCATGGGGCCTTTTGTCACCAGGTTCCTCTGCTGTCATCCAACCTAATCCTTCCAGGTCCACTAAACATCTACATTTGCCAGACTCATCACCCTTTGCTTTTGGTGCCCCTCCTGCTTAGAAACTCCTTCTCCTCCCTCCCATCTCTTCCAAGCTCACTTGCTCTTCAAGGGCCAAGGCCTTGTTTGTCTCACGAAGCCTTTCCTGGCACCATGACCTCTTGCCACTCACCTTGTCCTCTGGATTTCTAATTTAATACTTATAAACTGCCTTCTGTTGATGTGTGTACACATCACACAGAGCTAGAGGGGCCTTGGATTTTTGTCCAAACATCTCATTGCGTGGATGAAGAGGGGTCAGTGACACAAAGTACAGAAGTTTTGCAAACTTCAGGTACTCACAAATAGGTATGTTGATGCTCTTCTAACTCATGTCCATACTGGGTTTCCCTCTAGAGCTGGAGGACCTAGTTTATGATGCACATGCACCATGATACATGCGTGCGTGCATGCGCGCGCGCACACACACACACACACACACACACACACACACACACCACCCAAGAGTAAGGAGCCCTCACTGATCTGTGGAAACGGGCCAGGAGGCACGCCCGCTCCAGCTGAGTCCTGCGCTGCTCCGTGTGTAGCTTCAGGGCCTCCCAGGCCTTCACCAGAGCCTGCTGCCTCTGCTGCACCGCATGGGCCTGGGGTCCCCGACCCAGCTTCTGTACCCTGCTCGCAGTCTCCAGCAGTTCCTGCAGCTGGGGTCAGGGTGGAGCATACGGAGGGAAGGGTCATGTCCTCCTAGAGGCTGAAGGGCCAGCCTGGCCCGCAGACTCCTCCTTGGGCCATGCCTGGACATGCACGGTAGGCCCAAGTGGAGGCCCCGTGGGAGTGGAGAAAACCCAGGGGAAGAGACGGGCAGGCCTGAGTGGCCTGTAGGGGCCTGAGTGGGAGAGGCCGTCAGGCTGGCTCACCTGCCGCCCAGTGCCCAGGAGCTCATGCTCCAGCTCCTCGTGTCTCCTCAGCTGGGCCTCCAGCCCACGCAGGTCTGAGGCCACATCACTGGGGAGGCTTGTGGTCTTCTCCTGAGGAGAGGAGATGGCCAAGGTCATCAGGAACAGAGGGTGGGGCACCGAGGCTGGGGCGGATCCACTTCTAGAAAGAATTCCCTTCCTCCCTTCAGGCTCATACCTGGACCTGCCTGAGGGCTTCCGACAGATCTCTGTGAACTCTGAGGGTGACCTCGGCATCTTGGAGCCGGTGGCCCTGGGCCTGGGTCAGCTCCCGCAGCTCTGACCAGGAAGCCCTGTCCCCAGGCATGTGGAACAGCAGTAGGAGGTCACCCATTGGCCCGGCATCTCATTCCACCATTAGCTAGTCTGGTCAGCCCTCCTCTTCTCTGGGCTGCACCCAGGACTGGCCCAAAGCTCCCCTTTATAACACCCTTCCCTGCCACTGGGCCTGCCTGCAAACCTGCCTCCCGGAGCCTTTCTAGCTTTACCACGAATTCAGCCCTTCACTGCTGCCATGCTTACCACTTGATTTCTATGCTTTGTGGTACTTCTTCCACCTTGTATATTCCAGTCTCAGTATGTCATTCAAATTATAAATATTTGAGGGCAGAGGCTGCATCTTCTCTCCTTTTTTCATTTACTCAGCCCACTCTCAATGAGCTGTTAAGGCTTCCGCCATGGCCAGTGTCCATGTTGGGGGTCATGGACAAATCATGGCGTTGCCTCAAAGCCACAGGCTGCGGGGGGCGGGGCACACCAGCCAGGTGGCAGGTAGGCAGACTGCACAGCTCCTACCCTGAGTCCTGGGAGCCAGTGGTTTGGAAAAGTGTCCCTGGGGGTCTGGGCAGGACTCCCTGACCTGCACACCCAGCCTTGCCTCCCTCCGCAGGCCGTGGTCACCCGGGGTTCGCTCGGCCTCCCTGGGACCGGCCCCCTCTCCAGATTCCTTGGGGGCAGGCAGAGCCAACATGGCCCCAGAGCATCTTACCCGCTCTTTGCACTCCAGAAACTGCCCGCACCGCTCGCTCCCCCCAAACCCGCAACCCTGGCCTAGCCCACTGGCCACTCACTGCAGGTCCTGCTGCCTCTGGTGGGCGTCGGGGGCAGCGCGGTGCCCGAGCTCCAGCAGGCTCTCTACCAGCTGCTGGCAGGTTGCCACCCGCTGGCCACCCAACTCTACTTGGCGCTGAAGCTTTGCAAACTTGGTGCGGAGGTGCTGAGGACAAGAAAGGAGTGGGTGACAGAGTGGCCCCCTGCTAGGGAGGCAGCAAGCAGCCCAGGAAGCAGGTGGCTCATGACCGTCGGGCAATGAGGGGTTGGACAGCCACCGTGCCCGCACACTCTCCTCAGAAGGCCTGTCCTCAGCCAGGGCTCATGACCCCCCTGGCCCCCTTCTCCACAGCCCCGCCAGGCTGTCCCATTGCCCTCACTCTCCTGCCACAGGCTATCCACCGAGCCCTGGCCTTCCTCTCACCAGGACGTGCTCATGGTCTTCTCCGAGGCTCTCCCCTTCCCTGGCCACCTGCTTCTGGCTAGCCAGCCAGCTCCACAGCTCCTCGGCCTCTCCCATGAACTCATGCAGCTTCAGAGTCCCCTCCAGCTCCTGGCCCCTGTGGGGACAGCCCGTAGTTCCCACAAGTCAGTTGCATAATTCTCCCGGGGCAGCTGGCTGGGCTGAAGGAGGGAATCTGAAAGAGTTTATTCGTGGTCTCTGCCCAAGCCTGTGGCTCTGGATTCAGGAAGAATCCAGCCTAAGAAGGACAGTGCAGGGCAGTGGAAGGTACACATGTGGGGAAGAAAAGAGCGTAGGGAGCTAGGGGCTGAGTTCCACTGGGCCTCACTGAGGACTTGATGGAAGGAGGTGAGTAACACACAACAAGGACTCATCTGAGGCGTCTCCGTGGGCCTGGGGCCATGGGTTCCTTCCAACTCAGAGTCACAGTACAGGAACAGTCCACTGTGGCTAGACTCCCCGTACCCAGAGTGGGTACGGTGCCCCTTACCGTGTGATTGCCAACGCCTGCAGCGCCTGGAGCTGCTCCCGAAGCCTCTCCCGCACCACTTCCAGCTGCTCAGGGGCCCCGGGACCAGTGAGGGTGTGGGCCTGCTGGTCAAGCTTCTCCATGGAGCTCCAATAAAGAACCAGCTCCTGCTGTAGGGCCTGCCGGTACACGTGGACCCGTGCCAGGCTCAGGGTAGCTCTGGGTGGCTCACTCATCTATACATCCATCTACCTACCCATCTGTTCCCCCACTGATCCTCACACCCAGCCATCTACCCATCTACCCACCCGATGATCTACCCATCCATTCATCCCCAACCCATCTGTCCAGCCATGCGTCCACCATCTACCTACCCGATACTGATGGAGCTCTTACTGTTCCATCAAAGTGAAGACATGATGGTGCCCTCAGAGGGCTCACTATTTAGCAAGGAAGGGTAAATGCTGGGTAATTGGAGGGAAAGGGTAAAATGCTGGCTAAAAGGAAGGGAGGGCACAGGCACAGGAGGCTCTGTACTAGACCCCAACAATACAGTCTACACAGATGGAAAGAGGTAAGTGAGCTGCCCAGGATGACTTGGGACACCAAAGCTCCACGAGGTCACAGCTCCAGGCACACCCCGTAGGAATGGCTAAGAGTCCTCAGTCACAGGACACGGAAACACTGACCATGAGGGCTATACAGAAAATAATACCCAGATAAGAGGACATTTCAGTACCATCCCGAGCCAGCATTGCTGCAGGGTCTAATGCTGTGTGATCCTGAGAGTCCGATTCCAGGAAGGAGGAGGGTGGTCCAGGCCTCTCTCCCTTTAACTAGAGAATGCTTGTAGAGGAAGATAGGTTTCTGGAGGGCATTTAGTTAACTCAAAGAATGACATTCAAAGTGTGGGAGGGAGAATTCTGCGGAAAACATGGAGAGGGTTAGAACAGGTGACCCCAAGCGAGGACAAAGTACTGGGGCGAGAGGAAGAAGAGAAGGCAGAGAAATCCTGAGGCTACAGGGGTATAAACTGGTCAAGGGACTACAAAAGGGGGGCAGGGGTTCTTCAAAGTGTTGCCTCTGAAGAAAGGGAGCACTGGGGAGGAACAAGGGTCTTGCATGATTTGGGGTTGGGCAGGAAAGGAACTGGCCGTGTTGTCAGGAAGCAAGAGCAGGGCTCTGTGCCTCTTAGTAGTAGATGTGCCTTTTGGGAATGTGACAACCCTCTCCTCGTGGCTCATCGACACCCTAGTGCAGACTGTGCGGAGGATGCCTGGAACATGGTACCTGGTGCTTCCCAATGAGCCTGGCAGTGGCTGCCTTGTCTCCACCATAGTCCTGACTGCTCACCAGTGGCCATTTCTCCTTCACCCAGTCCTCCAGTTCTGATGCAGCCAGAAAATACTGCCAAGAATTAAACCACTTCACCTGGACGATCTCACATAGGACCCTCCACCACCCCTTGTGGACATGATGCCAGGCTCTCCAGCAGCCAGCACAAAGAGGGTTCTGTGCCTACATGGGGACCACCCAACCTCCTGGGCCAAGGTTCTCACCATTGACCCAGTGCCCCAAGAGTCCCAGTCCTGCACACCTCACTCACAGAGTTTGTCTCCCTTCTGCCACTTCCCCTGATCCTGTGAGCTCTCTGCATCTTACCTGCTGGACAGCAACAGCCTGCTGCAGGCACTGGGCCTGTACCTCACACGTCCGTTCCAGCTCTGCCCAGAGGCCTTCCAGCTTCTGGCACTGCTCCATGACACTCTGGGCTTGGGGGTGTCCCGAGGCTGCGAGGCTCCGTCCGGAACCCAGCACCCATTGCACCTGTCCCTGGTGGGCTTTCACCTGTGCCTGGAGCACCTGCCACAGAACAACATGAGGAGCTGCCGCCTCTGGGGTTCCCTTTGTCACGGGGTGCCTGGAACGGAGCCGTGGATGCGGCTCTGGGCCCCACCGAGACAACACTCCTGGGCAGGGGATAACTGAGGGCAGAGACTTGGAAATCAGGACACCCTGAGCAGTGACAGAGGGCTTCTAAGGTCTAGGAATGGGATGTCAGGGATCCCGGGAGAAAATGGGGGGCACTACCTCATGCTTGTGGCAAAGTCTCTGAGCACCATTCAAGCATCTGGTAGAGCTGGTGGAGCTGGCTCTGGGCATGTGCTCAGCCACCCAATTGAGCTCCAGGTCGCTCAGCTGGTAGAACCGGTACAGCTCAAGTGAGGCCTGCAGCTGTACGTGCCGAGTGGCCAGATGTTCCCGCAGGGACTCGAATCTGGGTGGACACAGAAGAGATGGCGGATGCTGGGAACAGATGGGGACAAGACCCTCGGTGCTTTGTGTAGCCCAGCCAGGGACTCACGAGGAACAAAGTAGGGATGGGGCAAAGCCTCAACTGGTGAGGGGGAAGCGGCTGGAGAGGGCTCAAGGCCCAAGCTTTCACTCAGTTGACCTGTATGACTTCCGATTTGGGGTGCTGGGCATGCCTAGCTGGGGTCTCCGGTCTTCCTATCCCAGAAACGACCCCTCTTGTAAGGGACAGAGATTTGGAGAACTCAGGTCCTGCAGATGCCACCGCAGGGCTCCCTGGGTGGAATCAATCCTCACGTTCACATGGTGGGGGTGGCACACAGCGGAGTAAAGATGGAACAAGCAGGCGGGTACCTCTGCAGGTACTTCTGGGTCTCTTCCCTGACGGTCTGGGAGGTGAGTCCCCGCTCTGCCTGGGCGACGAGGGCAGCCATCTTGCTGGCCAGCGCCTGGCTCTCGCTTTCCAGTTGGCAGTGCTGTTTCTGTCGCCGCCGGCTTGAGCCCAGGTCCTGCCCTGGTTCTGCACTCTGCAGAGCCCCCTCCAGCTGCTCCATCTTCTCCTTGGCATCCTGAGGAAGGTGCAAGGTGCTGCACTAGCTCTGGAGTACAGGCATGCAAGTTCTTGGACTCTGACACCACGCTGCTTGCAGCTTAACAGATTCACCGAGGACCTGCTGCCTCTACCGTCGTCCACCTCCCGCCTTCCCCCTGAGCCTCATGACCACTCCTGTCCCCTCATGCTTCTTCCTCCATGGGGATGCAAGTTGCGGTGACCACACACATGGGGTACACAGGAGACGATTCTGTATTGGCCTACAGGAGGGCAAAGCCAGGCTCAACTTGCCATAGGCTAGAGGCCTCTTAAGACTGCAGGACTTCCCAGGGCTAATCCAGAGTTAGTAGAATACCCCAGACTCCTGCTCCGCAGCCCGCCCCCCCCTTCCTGTCCTGCCTGCTCCCACCCTGCCTGGCTCAGTGCAGGCTTAGTCTCCTTCCCGTGCCCTGTCCCTCCAGCTGACCTGCAGCAGCCGCAGAAGCTGGGTCTGCTGCCTAGCTTTTTGGAGCTGGTCCCCACGCTCTGCCATCTTGTGCTTCAACTCTTCCCACTTGTCACTCAGGCCCTGGAGGCTGCCCTGCACATCTGCCTGGGCATGGAGCCTGCTGCTCAACAGCTGTCTCCCAACCTGGGGTGGACGCAAAGACCAAGGGAGTTTCGTTGAGTTGCTGGTACCATGAGCGGCCACAGCAAGCTGGACCCAGGTGGCAGAGGTGGGGGAAGGGGTAGCTGGCTACAGGCTGCGTTCCACAGGCTTCCAGGGCTCAAGAATTTCATGTGGCCCCAAATCTTGACAGAGGTGAGAGGGCTTTCCTCTGATACCACCAAGTAGAGCAGAGTAAGCGGGGGGAGCAGGCATCAGACTATGGTAGAGAAGGCTTTGTTCAGGTAGACGTAGCAGGCATTGGAGCTGCCCTAGGAGCTGGGGGTGGGGTGGGGGGGGTGGGGTGGGGGGGGTGGGGTGGGCTGGGCTGGGCTGGGCTGGGCTGAGCTGAGGTTGGTGGGGAAGAGATGATGGATACTTTCTGGGCTGGTTTGGGTGCCAAGACAAAGAGGTACCCAGCCGAGCAGAGGATGAATCTGGGGGATCCTAAGTCCGAGGTAGCAGTAAAGAATCTGAAGGGGAATTCTGGGCTGGGAATCTGAGGAGGAGGAGGCCCTGTGCCCTGTGTCCACTGCCCCCACCTGCTGCAGGGCCTCCATGTGCCCGTAGGTGGCCAGCAGCGCTCGCTCAGCTGCTCTGTGCAGCTTGAGTTGCTGCAGGATGTTGCTGGGCTCTTGGGAAGGCCCATGTGCTGCCATCAGCCCCTTCTCCTCTATCCACAGCATCAGCTCTGCCACATCCTGTTTCCATTTCTGCTCAAGAACCAGGAGAAAATAGGTCTTACAACCAGGGCTGAGGGGGAGGGGTCTCACAGACTCCCAATGGCCCAGATCCAATCCTATGTGCAAGGGGGGGCTGGGGTTATTGCTCCCATGTGGAGACAGGGAAGCGGAGATCAGGACAGAAATGTTTCTCCCTCACATTACTCCCTCACAGTAGGAAGATGCCCGGGGACTGATGGCCTGAGCCCCATGGTGTCCTGTGCCCAGATAAGAGGAGCACTTGAGCAGTGCCTGCTCCCCCAGCTCACATCAAATGATGTGTGATCATTTCTCTCCTAATAGGCTTATGGTAGAGGAGGCCTGTGGATTGGTGCAGCTCTGAGCCCCTATGGGGGCTGAGCAAGTATCCGGCAGAGCCTAGGTCTGCAGCTGGTGCCCATGGCCCATGCATGAGCCTAGAGTGTGGCCAGAAATGATGGGGAAGGGGCACAGTCAGATGAGGGATGGCAAGGAGGTTATCAAGACTTTGGGTCCAGTCTTGACTCTGAACAGTGTGGCCGCAGCTTGTTTTCTTTATCAGGAAAAATCCGAGCCATAATGCCTGTCTCACAAGAAGCGCTATGAGGGTCAACGACCTAACATGTGGGAAAATGCTTTGGAAACTATCAAGGGCTCTGCAGAGCACACAACTGTTAGTGCAGTGATAGACTCCTAGGCACTCCTCTTGGGGAGGCCTCGTGCACCTGGGCTGGCCCCCTCACCTGGAGCTGGAGGGAGGCCAGCAGCTGCCTCTTCCTCTGCTCACTCCTCTCCTGGACCCCAGTCCACCGTCCCTGGATGCTCTGCAGCTGCTCTCTGACCCTGGAGGCCGGGTGGAATGGGGGAGGGTCTAGGGAGGTCTCCACTCTAAGGCCCACCGCAGCCTGGGGTGCACCCTGCCGCTCCTCCACTCCCCACACTGTCCCCCGGCCTCAGGGCCACAGGCTTTGTAGGCTGAGAAAGGGTGGTAGGCGCTGCCCAGACCGGCCTTGCTCACTTGCGCGCAGCAGGGTGTCGGCTCTGGGCCAGCTTCTCGCCACGTGCCCGCAGAGCCTCTGCTCGAGGCCCAAGGATGCCCAGCAGGTGTCCAAACTCTTGGTGCTGCTGCAGCAGGCTCTGGGCCTCCCCCACATCCTCCTGGGGGTGCAGAGACCTGGGGTCATGCTTGGGATGACAGGGGTCAGCACCCTATCGCCCACTGCCATCCCAGGGCCGCCAGCACCCCTCCACCCCTGCCTACTGACTTCAAAGCTCCCTCCAGTGATGGGGAAGCATCACCGCAGCCCTGTATTCCAGACTTCCTACCCCAAGGCGGCCCTGCCGCAGGAAGGCCTCGTGGCTGGCACAAGTGGCAGTGAAGTCATCTACATCTCTGCTGAATCTATGCAGCTCCAGCCCCTCCTGCAGCTGCTGCCGTCTCTGCTCCCAGGCGGCCTGCAGTCCCCAGCCTCGCTGGCTCAGGAGCCTCAGAACACGGGCCACCTCTTGGGAGTCCGGAGAGTCCGAGGCTGCAATGGGCTGGCCCCGGGCCTCCAGCTGCTGCAGCCTATCCAGGACGACAGGAAGGTGGTCAAACCCCATCTCCTTCTCACCCCCCTTCCTCCCCTCTCACTGGGTCATTTTGGAGCTCTGATAGAAGGGTAGCTGGCAGGAGGTCTGAGGCCGGTTAGACCCACTGGTTCACTTGTTCCATGGGGCAGCTGTGCCCTGGCCCACTAGTGATGCACAGAACGTAACAGGCCTCGCACACTACTGAGGTCTCAATACTTTCCCTGCTCCCGGTTTGTTACACCCTTGCTCCGGGGGACCATCCCAATGCCGATGCAAAGTCAAGTAGAAACAGCACTCAAACCGCATACATGCCTGACTGCAAGGCCACTGCCAGGCCATGAGTATTTACAAAGGGCCCACAGGCACACAGCTTGAAGGCTCCACTTCCTCTGAGCTGATGCTGCCCTGAACCATTTGTAGAGTCTCGAGCACAAAGGACGGGATGGATTCAGTGACCACTTGGCTACCTGTCAGGATCTCTCGTGCAGGGCACAGCCTGTAGACTGTACCGGGTGACCCTGCCTGCCTGAACACCCGTAGCATCGTCCCCGCAGGAGGAGAGGCCTTGCCATGCTGAGGAGTTGGCTGTCTTAGTCCCATGGGGGGAGGGGAGGTGGTCCTGAGCCATCTGACTCCAGGGGTTCCCATTCTGGTTACCCAGAATTGCTTGGGAGACTAGGCTGTCCTGATTTCAAACAGTCCATCAAGTTCACCTGGATGGGGTATGGCCAGGTCTACACTTGACAGAACCTTCCAGGAAGTTCAGATTCTGCCCTGTGTCCCTCCCTGAAGCATTCAGGACACCGGACCAGTGGTTACGTCCCCCTCCTTAAAGCCTGCCCCAAGCACCTGTTGGACACCAGCCTGGACTACAACCCTGAGTGATGCCCTGCTTCCTGCCTCTCCCTCTCTGATGTCCTGTCCCCACAGGCCTTAGCCGGCCTGAGGCACATCCTATCCCGCCTCCCGTCCGGACCTCTCCTGCTGCAGCCGTATCTCCTCCAGAAGGTCTCCATGCTCCATCAGCAGCCTCTGGGCCGAGGCCATGTCCACCGCCTTCTCCTCACTGTGCAGCCGAGCCCAGACGCCCTCCGCCCACAGCAGCAGTTGCTGGCTGTCCTGTAGGAAGCTCTGCCGTGTCCATGCCTCGGCCTGGGCCCTGGTCTGTCGGGCCACGTGCTGCTGTACCTGCTCCAGCAGCCCCTGCAGCGTCTCCACCTGTCCTCTCAGGCACTGATTCTCTGTGGGGCCCGCTTCTTCAGCTCTGGGAGATGGGGCCCACGGCCCAGTCAGTGCCCTGCCCTGGGCCTGGTGTCTGGGCTCGGAGTCCCCAGGCAAAGTGGTGTTGACTCTGCACTCCTGCCTCCCCCTCACCGTGGGACAGCAAGCCTGTGTGGCCTGCCCTTTCCCCATGAGCATTTTCTCACTCCGTGTCCCCACCTGTGCCCCTGCCCTTCAGACAGCACATCCAGCCTGTCCTCCAATTTCTGTCCCATTCCTCATGCCACAACCCTGCTCAGTCCTCCCCTGCCTCCCAGGGCCCGAACCCAGGCCATACTTTATGGTGATCCTCTGCAAGTGGTACACGCTTCTCTCCAGTGCCGGCATCTTCTGCTGGGCCAGCTGCAGGACACGGTGGCTGTCCTCTGACTGCCCCAGCTCCAGGGTTTCCAGCCGGAGTGTCAGGTCTCGCAGTTGGACCTGTGTGGATCTGCACTTGTGCAGAAAACTGCACACGTCCGTGGTGCGTGCCAGCTGCATTTCCTTCTCTTTCTTCAGGGCTTCCAGCTGCCCCCACCTGAGCAGAGCGAACAGGGATGTCTCTGTCACAGGGACATCTCCACAGCCATACTGGGGCCGCGGCCGGGGGTTCACACAATAGCTGCTGCCGGGCTGCCTGTCCCCATGCCCTCTCCTGTCTCTGACATGTCCGGTGTTTCCTCCTGGCATCTCCAGAGGCACATCAGCAGGCGTGCAGGCCCGGGCAAAGCATCCAGCCTGTCCCCACTGCTCTGTGCTCCCTCCGTCTTACCTCTGGCTCAGTTCCTCCTGCTGTTGCTGAATTCTGGGAGCATCTTCAGGACATCTCTGCTTCAGCTGCTCAGCAGAGCTGCTGACCTCAGTCAAGCAGCCCCTTCCCACAGCCAGGGCAGTGAGGAAGTTCTGGGGAAAGGAAGACCCAGGGCCTGAGTTTCTTCTCTTCCCACACCGCACTCAAGACTACAAATGACCTGATATGCTCTGCTGTGCAGGTGTCTGAGCAGCATCCCTCTGGAAGGACTGGGGTCTCTGTCCTTAAAGGGCTGGGAGGGCCCTTTAAAAATTCAAGGCTAGGTATCCAAATTATAAAGCAAGAAATAAAACTGTTATTATTTGCAGATGACGTGGTATTATATATAGAAAACCCTAAAGATTCCACCAATGAAGTGTTAGAATAAATGAATTCAGTAAAGTTTCAAGGTACAAAATCAATATAAAGGAATATTTTGCATTTCTATACACTAATAATGAATGAATCACCAGAAAGAGAAATTAAGAAAACAATCTCATTTACAATTGCATTAAAAAAAAAAAACAACAACCTACGAATAAGTAACTGAAGAGATAAAAGACCTGTACACTGAAAACATCAATGAAAGAAGTTGGGAAAAAAAAAAACCCACAAATGGAAATATATTCTGTGCACATGGATTAGAAGAATTAACATTGTTAAAATGTCTAAACCACTCAAAGCAATCTATACATTTACTATAATCCTGATAAAAATTCTAATAGCATTTTTCACAGATATAGAACAATCCTAAAACTTGTACGGAAATGCAAAATCCTAAAATTTGTGTGGAATAGCCAAAACAATCTTGAGGAAAAAAAAAGTCTTTCTCAAGACATCAGTTAAGGCATCACGCTCCCTGATTTCAAACTGTATAGTTTACTATAGCAAACTGTAGTAATTATTTATAATGATCAAAATAGTGTGGTATTGACATAAAAACAGACAAATAGATCAGTGGAACAGAATAGAGAGCCCAGAAATAAACCCATGCACATACAGTTGATTAATTTATGACAAAGGAGCCAAGAATGGGGAAGAGATAGTCTCGTCAATAAATGGTGTTGGGAAAACTGGACAGCCATGTGCAAAATATGAAACTGGATCCCTATCTTAGACCGTACACAACAATAAATGCAACACCCAAAACAAATAATCTGCTTGCAAAACAGGCAGAGGACCTGAACAGACATTTCTCCAAAGATGACATACAGGTGGCCAACAGACACAGGAAAAGATGTTCAGCATCAACCCTTATCAGATCACAATAACAGCAAGATGTCACCTCACACCAGTCAGGATGGCTGTTTTCAAAAAGACTATAAATAGGGGCACCTGGGTGGCTCAGCTGGTTAAGCATCTAGCTTTGGTTCAGGTATGATGTCATGGTTCGTGAATTTGAGCCCCACGTTGGGGTCTCTGCTGTCAGTGTGGAGCCTGCTTCAGAACTTCTATCTCTCTGTCCCTCCCCAGCTTGTGCATACTCTCTCTCAAAAAAAAAAAAAAAAAAAAAAAAAAGGGTTAGAGGGGCTCCTGGGTGGCTCAGTCGGTTAACCGTCAGACTTCAGTTCAGGTCATAATCCACAGTTTGTGGGCTTGAGCCCTGCATCAGGCTCTGTGCTGACAGCTCAGAGCCTGGAGCCTGCTTCAGATTCTGTGTCTCCCTCTCTCTCTACCCCCCCCCCCCGGCTCACACTCTGTCTCGCTCTCAAAAATGAACGTTAAACAAATTTTTCTTAAATAAAAGATTAAAAAATGGCTAGAAATAAGTGTTGGCAAGAAGGTGGAAAAAAGGAAGCCATTGTGTTGGTAGGAATATAAACTGGTGCAGCAACTATGGAAAATAATACAGAGGTTCCTCAAAAAATGAAAAATAGATCCAGCCTATGATTCAGCAATTTCACGTCTGGGTATTTAATCCAAAGAAAATGAAGACACTAATTTGAAAAGATAGCTACACCCCCATAATCATAGAGGCATTATTTACAATAGCCAACATATGGAAGCAACCTAGTGTCCAGTGATGGATGGACAAAGAAAATGTGGCAAAGGGGTGCCTGGGCGGCTCACTTGGTTAAGCTTCTGATTCTTGATTTCAGCTCAGGTCACAATCTCACTGTTTGGTTTGTGAGATTGAGCCCCCAGTCTGGCTGTGTGCTGGTATCAGGGAGCCTGCTTGGGATTCTTGCTTTCTCCCTCCCTCTCTGCTCCTACCCTGATTGAGAGCTGGTGGGTATACACATGCTTTCTTTCAAAATAAATAACAAACCTTAAAAAAAAAAAAAAAAAAAGAGGGGCGCCTGAGTGGCTTAGTTGGTTGAGCGTCTGACTTTGTCTCAGGTCATGATCTCATGGTTTGTGAGTTAGAGCCCCACACCAGGCTCACCAGCCCACTTTGGATCCTCTGTCCTCCTCTCTCTCTGTCCCTCCCCTACTCATGCTCTCTCTCTCTCTCTCTCAAAAGTGAATAAACATTTATTAAAAAATAAAATCAAAACCAAATGTGATATACATATATACCACTGTACAAAAGATGGCATTATGCCAAAAGATGGCATTATGCGGTGGGTGAAATGGGTAAAGGGGGTCAAAAAGTGCCAATTTCTAGCTATAATGTAAGTAAGTCATGGGGATGGAATATATAGTTTGGAGACTATAGTTAATAATCCTGTGTTGCATTTTTGAAAGTTGCTAATAGAGTCCATCTTGAAAGTTCTCATTACAAGAAGAAAATTCTGTAACTATGTGTGGGGGTGGATGCTAACTAGACTTACTGTGGGGTACATTTCACAATACACAGACATACCATTATGTTGCATACCTCCAACTACTATCAGGTTGTGTATCAATTATACCTCAATAAAAACAAAATAATTCAAGGCCAGAACCCTTGCTTCTTCTTCCCAGACAAGACTACAGTTAACATGGAGAAGTGGGACACAGGAGTGAATAACGGAGAGGCAGGAGCAGGCGGGGAGGGAGAAGGACAGGAATTCGGAAAGGCCGCAGGGCCAAGCAGCCAAGACGCCCACCTTGGCTCCACAGGGGCAGTACCTTATACTTGAGCCGCGTGGCTTCCAAGTCATCCGCCTGGGGCTGCAGCATTTGGAGCAGTGCGGTCTGGTTCTCCAGCCATGACTGCAGCTCTCCACATGAGTCATAGAAGCCAAATAGGGCCACTGCCTCCTCCAAGTGAGCTCTGCGGTGCTGAGGAGAGGCCGGCCCAAGGTTGGGGCAAGGGCCAGTTTCCCCCTAGGGCACTCAGAGCAGGACCCCATACCCTTCCCCCCAGGGTGAGAGAAGTCCCCTGCCCCACTGCTGGGCCCTGCGCCCTCTGTTGGAGGTCCAGGGGAAGGAGCTGACAAGAGCTTGATGTCAGGTCAAGGGCCCTGGTAGAGTGTGCTCTTTTGATCTAGCCCTTGGCTCTTAGGGACAAGTCACACTTCTGTGGGACCTGGCGCTGCCTAGCCCCGCCCTTCTCCCCTCCAGGCTCTCCTCCAGCCATCTGCCACTCTCAGCTTCACTTCCAGGCTCCAGGCACTCTGGTCTTTACTCCTCCAGGGCCTCCTGCCTGCCTGGCGATAGGTACTGCCTAGGGTATGGTCTCCCCCATCTCTCCTGCCCTCCCCCTGGCTTTGCCTGCTCTCAACCTCTCCTTGTTCCAGTCACAGCCTAAATGGCCTCCCCTCAGAGATGCCCTCCCTGACTCCCAGCCTGACCTGGGCTTCCATCACACCCACCACCATCTAATGACCTGTTTCTCCTCTTCTCTGCCTGTGTAAACTCCTTGGGGGCAGTGAGCACGTCCAGTCAACTGCTCTGTCTCTGGACTCCCGGTTCAGGGTCCAGTACAGAGTAGGTGTTCCATGAACATTTCTTGAACAAGAAGTGTTACTTACCTTTGCCAGGCCCCCCAGGCCCTCATAGTCCTGGTTCAAGCAGTCCTGTGTCTGGAGTATGGTGTTAGGGTCAAAGTCAGGGTCAAGCTCAGTGGAGAGGACCATCTTCTGAGTGCTTGGGGGCCCAGAGTGGCAGGAAACCTCACTCCAGGTCCGGAGGTTCCTCGGGCCTTCCTTTGGAGAGCTCAGGGCAGATACCACCTGTGCTGACAGGACACAGGGCAGTGTGTCCAGAGGGGATTCCCCTAAACACGAGGCTTGGCAGGGTGGGGCCAATGGTTGTACCTGGGGTGGTTCCAGGAGGGACCCCATTAATGCATGGAAACTGGTGGGCAAAATGAGCAAAACCAAACTATCCTCGGATGACTTCTACAAGCATGCAGACAAGATTCCACTAATCGGACTGGGGCAGCCAATAAGAAGTTGCTGAGGAGGGGTGGGGCACCCCAAGCCGGAAGCGAAGGTTCCCAGGTCAGGGGCCACAAAAGCCCTCCCATTTCCACCCTCTGTGTGTGGGCATGGGAGAGGGGGCATAGTACTCAGACCACATGTGCATTTGGTGCTGGAGGCCTGTAGTTCTGGATCCTTGCCGTCCCACACGTACGGTAAGCGACACTTGGGTTGCGGCCGCCCGCGCCTGCTCGTCCAGTCGCCGTAGCTCCGTCCCGAAGGCGTGCAGGCTACGCTCCAGTCGCTGGTGGCGCAGCAGCAGGGCCTCTGCGGCCATCTGGTCCCGCCCGCGGGACGCGCTCTCCAGGGCCGACTGCTGCTCCCGCAGCCACGAGGCCGCGTCAGCCGCATCACTGAAGTACTGCGGGCAGGAGGGCAGGCTGGGCACGCGGCCGACCCCACACGCCTGCCCGGCCCCCCCTGCATCCGCAGCCTAACTACCTCCTGGACAAGCATAGCCGCCTGCAGCCGAGCGCCCCGCCTGGCTGTGGAGGCCCGGAGCCGCTGCCACGCGCCCTGCAGTGCCTGGGCCCGCTCCCTGGGGTCTGGCCACGTGGGGTGCCCGCGGGCTCCCAGGTCGCATCCCCTCCGCACGAGATCAGTGCACATGGCCTGGTGGTGGCGGAGCTCGACTTCCAGGGCCTGGCAGGGTACAGAGCTGGGTGAAGGGAAGGAAAGGGAAGGGCCAGGTGGGGACTGGGGCAGGGCACAGGGTCACACGTACCTTGTGTTTCTGCAGGGCTGCTCTGATCTGGCTAAGGTCCCGGCCCAGGGATTCATCCTCCACCAGCTGTTCGTGCTCCCTCAACCAGGTTTCCTCCTCCTCACAGTTGTGCAGGAACTCTGCCTGCTGCAGGGTCTGCTCCAGCAAGGTGCGCCTGAGGGATGGCAAGGGGCACCAAAGGGACTGGGGAGGGGGCTCCCCACCAGGCTCAGACACTCCCCCTTAGATAGGAGTTTTCTTTTTCCTGATAACAGGGAACAGAAGACTTAGAGGTGAAGGTCAATGTGGAGGAAGTTGCCAAGTTAGCAGTATTTTAACCAGGGCAGGAGGTAAATTGGGTTCCAGAAAAGTTCTAGAGAAGGTAGGAGAGCTGGGTGAGCTCTTACCGGGCCCTTAGAAGAGACACCAGGCTCCCGTGAAGCTGGGCCAGTGCCTGGGCCTTGGCCTGCAGCACCTCCACAGTAGTACCCAGGGAGGAGTCCAGCTGCGAGGTCTGGAGGCCAAGATGGCGCACATGGGCCCCGTGGGCTGAGACCTGGGCCTCCAGCAGGTCATGCTTCTGCAGCAGCTCCACGGTCTCAGCCAGCTGCTGCCCACAGGCCGTGGAGCTGGCCAGCACCTGGCCAGGGATGGACAAGTGATCACTGCTGTCCCAGAGTGCTGGGTCATCACAAGTGTTGGTGCTGTGTCACCCAGGGGCCTGCTGGTCCAGGGCCCACCTGTAGCTCCTTGAGCTGGTTGGAGGCAGTCTCCACCTCCTGCAGCAGGCTCAGCACAGCTTGCACACCTGCCATCTGCTTCTTCTGCCCTTGGAGACGCCGAAGGAGTTGCTCCCAGCGCCCAGTGATCTCCAGTTGCCTGGAGGATGTGAAAATAAGGGGTGGGGTGGGGTCTTCACTGGGCTGGGATAGGGAAGCCACCTTGGGGTCTACACCTGGTGGGGGTGCTTGGCTGTCATGGAGGAGCCTGAGCCCAGTGACTGGGGGCTTGGAGCATTCTAGCCTATGGCTGTCGGGGCACTGTGTTCCTGCTTCTTAAACACAGGCAGAGAAGCTAGATGGAGGGTCTGTGTGGCTCAGGCCAACAGGGCCCCCAAACCTTTCCAATCTCCATCTCCGATGATAGCAACTCCATCCTTCTAGGTGCCTGGGCTAAAGGGCTTGATAACTGAATTTCTCACACCCCCATCTGATCTGTCTGTAAATCCTCTTGGATTCAAAATATATGCAAAATCCCACCATTTCTCATCACCTGCATTGCTTCTCTGGCCTAGATTATTGCAATAGCTGCATAAGTGGTCTTTGCTTCTGTCCCTTCAGTCTGTGCCTGACATGGCATCCAGAACGATCATTGTCGAACAGGAGTCAGATTGTGCCACTCCTTCATTCCAGCCCTCCCGTATTGAATTCCCCATCCTTCTGTGAGTAAATCCCATCTTTACTGTGTCCTACAGATCCCAGCACGATCTCTGCCCCCACCCTTTGCCCCTGTACCTCCTTGACCTCAACCACTACTTGTTAACTTTGACCAACAGTGGCCTCCATGCTATTTTCCAAACGTGGCAGGCATGTGTCTTCCCTATGCCTGGTATAGTGTGTCCCCGTATCTCTACAGCTGGCCCCCTCTTCTGGTCTCTGCTTCTTCCTGGTCTTTGCTCAAAAGTCAGTCTCCTCTGGCCACCTGATCTAACCCCCGCCCCCCATGTTGGCACCTCATAATCCCCTATCTTTTGTTACCATTTTTTTAAATCACTATTGCACGTACTATATATCTATTTTAATTTGTCTGTTTTCCTTAGTAGTGTGTAAGTTCTGTGAGGGGAGGCATTATGGTTTCTCCTCCTCACTACTCAATCTCCAGTGCCTAGAACTGTGCTTGGGACGTAGTAGACAACAAATACTTGTTCAGTGAATGAGTTGATAAGAAGTATCTAGAAAGGGCAGTGCTTTACTAAAAATGGGGAATTGAGGGCGCTGGAACTTCAGGCATCGGTGGGAGTTAGATCTTTTAAAGAGAGCCCTGAACCTATAGATCAGACCTCTATGGCCAGGAATGGGCACAGGTAAACATAGGGATATGATAGGAAGGCCTTAGCCTGTTTTGAGGATGATTTCCGCACCCCAGGCTCACCTGCGGGCCACATCTGCCCAGCCATGGTGCTGCTCCTGCTGAAGGATGTCTGCGATCTCGGCCAGGGCCTGGAAGCGCCCCTCCTGGGGCAGGATGCTGGCCTCCAGCATGCCCAGTCTCTGGGCAGCTGCATCCACTGTGGCCAGGCTGGCTGGCGGGGCAGCAGCTGTGGCCTGGTCCAACATTTGCTCTGTGTCCGTCAGAAAGTTCTCCCTGAGGGCTGCCTTGCGCTGGAAGCGCCGGGCCAGGGTTTCCAGCCGCTCTAGCTGTAGGATCCTCCGCAGCAGGGCCTGGCTTCTTGAGGCCTCTGCCCGCTCCAGGACTGCCCAGCGCTGGGACAGCTCTGCGGGGCCCAGGCCCTCGTGAGGCAGGAAGAGCCTGCGATTCTGGGCTCGGAGTGACGTCTGCAGCCGGAAGAGCAGGGCCTCTATGGCCCCTCGCTGCTGCAGCCGTGGTGGCTTCTCCTGGGTGCGGAAGAAGGCAAAGGCCACCAGTATCTGACGCATGGCAGGCAGGGAGTCTGGGAAATCCCGTGCCTCTAGCTGCACCTCCTTCTCTGCAATCCAGCGCAGCAGGTCGGCCACCAGCTGCTCGTACTGGGTCTGCAGCTCCTCTGTCTCCTGGAGCTGAAGCAGGATCTGGGGGAGGCACGGGAAGGCCTCGGGCAGCACCTCGGGGCAGGCCCTGGAATGGAGGTGCTCCCCTTTTGGATGCTCGGTGACTGCCAACGTTGCCCAGGTGGGTGGAGGCTCTTTCCCCTAGCTGAGGTTGCACTAAAGTGGGGTCCTCCCAGCCCCCAGAGAATCAGGTTTGCCTGCATTGCACACTTAGACCCAGGAGTGTCGGGCACCCGCCCTGTTTTCCTCCATCTTATTTTACCCCATTTGGCCTCACTTCTGGGGAATACTATTCTTTTTCTGAGCCACCTTTCCCTTTCCTGAGGCCCCCACATCCCTAAAACAGCTCAGAGCCCTTGGCCTGGATCTTCTCCCCCATGCCCAACCGAGACACCAACCCTGAGAACAGCCTCCCCAGGCTTCCATGCCTGCCGCTGTGCCCAGAGTATGAGAGCCCCGAAAACATGGACTGCGCCCAGCACAGCTGCTTCTGTGCTTGTCCTTGCAGAGTCTGGCTCTCTGAGCCTTTCAATCTCATTAGGGGCTTAACAGCCTACGAGCAGGGGGAGAGGGGAGGGACTGGAGATGATGGTGCTCACCTGGCTTTCCCTGTTTGCCAGGCACTGTGCTCACACTCCCAAGCACTCATAGCAGCCTTCTGTCACCCCAAGCATTATGGGCTCCAATGGACAGAGGACGCACGGTAAAGTTAGGGGACATGGCCAAGGCCACACAACTAGGAAGTGGCAGACGCAGGCTTTAAACCTAGGTCTGACTCCAGAGCCCATGCTCATCTCTCCTCGAGGCCACCTCTGCTCTTTCACCAACCTTAGCGAGTCTCCTCTGGACAGTCTGCTCGTGGTGCAGGCGGGAGAAGTGGTGGTAGTAGAGGGAGACGTAGGTCATGATGGAGCGTTCATCGGGCTGGAGAGCAGCCACGTCCTCGGGGTCCAGCAGCTGAGCAATGCCCAGCTCCTGCTCAGCTACACGGAAAGCCAAGTCGAGGTTGTGTAGTGGGTGCTCGGGATGCAGGGAGCAGTAGTCAAGCAGGTCTGGCCTGGACAGAAAGCAGGCAAAGCTCTTCACCAGAGAAATTTACTGCTTGGGTTTAAGTAGACTTGTTACAAAGGCAAGCAAGCTCCTATTGGCCACCTGGGTATTGGTTTCCCCTGCCGGTAACCTGAGACCCTAATGAAGGAATAGGGCACCTGTAGAGAGAGGAAGGCTAATTTCCCTCAGGGGCCTGGCTTGTGGGTAGGGGGAGAAGCTCAAAAGGGTAGGTACTTGCGAGGGAGAGGACTGAGAATAGAGTCAGCGATGACACAGACATTGGAGAAAGGCAGGGGTCAAGGCAAACCTGGCCAATTCCATGAGGTTTCCTAGGAAAGGGCGAGGGCCTTGGCCATCAGCCATCTCTACTCCCAGGTCCAGGGTTCAGGGCCCAGAGGGATGTGGGAGATGAGCAGGTTGAGGACCCAAGCCCATTCTCGGTAGTTGGCTTGGTGGTGAAGGCCTCCAGGAGGGAGGCTGAAGCCGGCCTCAGGCCAGGTCGGGCTGGGAGGGTGCTGGGTCTGCTCTCCCTCACGCGCACCTGTGTGCATGGATAAGGGCACTGAAGCCGAGTCCGTCACTCCAGCTGCGGGAGAAGTCGGTGATGTTGACATTGGCATAGCAGGCCGTCTTCCGCTGGCACCAGACCAACAGAGCTTCCTTGGCAGACAGTAGGGCTGCGCTGGCCCCAAACTCCTCCTGGAAGGGCAGGCAGGATGGTGGGTCAGCATGCGACAGCTGAGAAGGCAGCGGAGCCGGCAGGCCGCCGGAGAGGCGGGTCAGGCCTGGTTGTGATCCTTCTCCCCCCACCGCCTGGAGGCAGGTGCAGACTGCCCTCTATTCGGAGCACCTGATTTTACTTGATTTCATTTGTGGTGGGCAGGGACTGGGGCTGAGAGAGAAAGCTTCTTCTTCCAAAGAAGTGTGTTTCTCAGCCCTTCTGATGGGTGGGGCATTGTGCTAACTGACCCTGGGTCCCAGGGAACTGAGGCTGGGGTTTGTTAGACTGGCTCCAGGTTCCCTTGGGCTGCCTTCCAGCCAGGTCCAGGGCCCATGCACAGGGCTCTCCACCACCCACACGCAGCCCTAGGAAGCCGGCACTATTTCTACTCTAGGGATGACATGAGGAGGTGCAGAGGAGTATTTAGGAAGCTCCCCAGCATCCCTCCACCGACAGGACAGGGACTGGCCTGACCAGGAAAGGCTGGCAGCTCACCCGTCTACCTCCTCGATGCCTCACACGGCTGCTGAGGGCAGAATCTGAGTTGCTTCTTCACGCTGGGCAAGGACATCTTCACCGGGTTTCAATCCCCTCCCACCCTCCTTGTTCCTCCTCCTAAGAATTTCCTTTGTTCTGTACTCTCGGGTCCACCTGCCCCCACCCCTGCCCCACCCTCTCTCTTCTCAGTGCTTCTTTCCCACCTCCTTTCTCCCTTCTACTCCCCCTCCAGCCTCCATTCCTGCCTCAGTGGTACTCTCCTCCCCCCACTCCCTCCCTCACACCCCAAAGTTCCTTCCCTTCCCCTCCACCCCCAACTCGTGCTTCCTTTCATTTGCTCCACTTCTCCACCAATTCCTATTTATAAACTCAAAATATCAAAGCAGGGCAGGCTGCATCTCCTCTCTTGCCCTTAGGGCCCCGGAGCTTCGGTGGGCAGCAGTGTAGGGCGAAGCGTCCAGGCCTAGAGCAGATGCCCTAAGTAGCTGGACTAGGCTGGCAGACAGGAACCAGGAGAGGTTCTAGGCATGGGCGTGGGAGGGAACAGAGTCAGCCTGGTCCAATTCTGTCTGTTTTTCAGGGAGCAGAGCCTGAGCGGTCAGGGAGCAGGGTGACCGGTCAGGAGACGATGCACCTGCTGCCCCCCCAGGGAAAGGGCAGCTGAGGCACCTGGAGCTGGCTTGGGGGACTGAGGAGGAGAGGGTAGCTACGTGAAAGGGCTTGAGGCCAGCTAGAAATTCATCCATCCATTCAGTCATCACATAGGCCCTAGGCTCTGGGGACACAGCCAGGCAAATCTCCTGTTCTCCTGGGGCTCACAGTCAGATCATGGGGTTCAGGGGTCCTCCGGGATTTGAGCCAGATCTGTGGCTTCTTTTCATTTGGATTTCATCCTCTAGGTTGGCTTTTCTAACGCATTGGAATTGAGTCTTATGTGGGGTTTTGGAAACCCCAATTGGAAAAGTTATGAAAATTGATAAATATAAGGACTTTATGTTTTTGCTCTTTCCAATTCAGTCCTGAGAAAACAAAAGGTAGAACAGAGGAGGATAGGGGATGGTGTCTTTGGTCTTCAGGTGACTGGGGCTTTGGAAACTTCTGGGATTGGGACGCCCTCCACATGTTTAATTTCTCCCAACAGCATATTAGAGGTGTAATGGAAGTTACAGATTTTCAGTGCCAAGTAGGGAAGAACCAGTCAGGAACTGGCACTGGTTGTCACCAGGAAAGGCAGGCACTGGCAGTCACCTCAACCCCTTACTTGTGAATGGCTTGTCCCAGACTGAAGTTTGTGAACCTAGCTGTCACTTCAACATATTACAGTCTCTCTGACATTCTCAATCCTTTGCCCATGGTTGAAGAGTGGGTATTAATTGTGTGAATGCCAGGGTCTGCTGCGGGGACCCTAACAGGTGGAAAAGCTCTGTCCCCAGGGACCTGAGGGGAGGCTGGGGCTGGGCTGGGTGATTGGGTGTTGGGGGCTGGGACATACCCTGTCCAGGCAGATTTGGGAAATCTGGAAACGCAGAATGATGACCCAGATGAGTCCCAGGATGAGTGTCTGGTCTCCGTCCACGATGTTCTCTGGCCCAATGAGGGGTATTGGCACCTGTGGGCACAGTTGGCTGGGCTCAGCTGTGAAGCCCGTGTGCCAGAGGAGTCTCAGAGTAACCAAAAGTCCAGGGCACCTGTTGCCAGATGGCAGGGTCCTGGAATCTGTCCTGCCCCAGGACGTCCCCAAGCGAGAAATAGGCAGGGCACAGGTGAGGCAGGTGAAGCTTTTCTAAATGGTTGCAGCTTTGGACTCAAGTCCTCCTGGGAAAGACCCCAGCCTGGTGAACTGGGCTGGACCACTGGGGTGGGGAACTCCCTGTGTGTGGTCTACAGGTAAACACGGGCCAAGATCGGTGGTTCAGCCATGGGGGCTGGAAATGAGGAGTCATAAATAGTCAATAAATGAACTCAATAGACCACAGCAGCTGTCTGCCTCCACCTCTTAGGGCATCTTGGAATCTCCAGGGGGTGCTTGGGTCCTTGGTTCCCACTTCAATCTCAGCCCTCTTCATTAGTGTTCCATCTCCTGTTAAAACGTCAGATTCCCAGGCCCCACCGATTACTCTCTTGGGCCAGGGCCCAGGATTCTGCATTTGGACAAACACCTCGGGTTCTTCCCATGCACTAAAGTTGAAAACCTGCTGCCCTAGATCTTACCACATGGACAGGGAGGAGGAGCAAATGAGGGGAGAAAGGAACAGAATAAACATCAAAGCTGCAAGGGACCTGGGCCCCTTCACCTTCTGGATCCATCTTCCTCTCCTCAATCCCAGGGCTCCGAGGCCTGTAGGATTCTTGCAGTTCTTGGGATTGTTAGCACAGGCCTTGGGGCCTTTGTACTGGCTGTCCCTGCTGTCTGAAAATATTCCCCCCTGTAGCCACATGGCTACTTCCCTCTCTTCTTCTAAGTCTTAAACAGCACTTTTTCAATGGTACTTTCAACGGCCACCTTATTTAAAATCACAACCCAAGGACTAATTCCTCCCGCTCAAACACACATGCTTGGCCCCCTCACCCCGCTTGGGTGGGGATCTTGGTTTTGTTCCCTAGTGTCTCCCTAGCAGAGCCTCTGGCATATAGTGGGTAATGGATAAGTATGCATTAAATGGAGAAAGAAGAGGAGAGACTCCCATAAGACCTGGCGGGAAGCTGGCTTCGGCCAACCACCTGCCTGGTGGCTGAGGCTGCATCCCTGGGTACTCCCGTGGGTACACTTTGTTGTGTCTGTCTGGTCTCTGAAGGGTCCACCCCATGCTCCAGCCTTCTCCTGGCACACCTGAGCCCTTCTGCGCTCACCTCAGCTTGGAGTTGGAGCATCTGGTCAGTGGGGTGTTGGAGTCTGCCCATACCAGCTTGTGAAGGCTGATCTTCCCGCTTGGTGTTTGGTGATACCCCGCTGGTAGCTTGGAATCAGCCGTGGTAGGGGTATCAATGCCACAGAAACCGGCAGGTGCTACAAACGAGGGCTTTTATTCCCTCTGCCCTGAGAGCTGATTGGTAAACATTTACCGGCGCCCGGTGACCTGGGTTAAAATCAGTTGTCTTCCCTGAAACTGCAGGCCCCTTGCAGTCGGGTCTGGGCTTTGCTGATTGTGGTCCCCAGAGCCTGGCATGGAGTGTCCAGCAAATGACAAGGTCTCCAGAAATGAGTGCACCCCACATCCTGCTACTCATCAACCCTGTGTTGGGGTAACAGTATGTACAGTGGAGGCAAGCTGTCACCTTCACAGACTATGCATCAGTGACATGCTATGTATCAAAGCTCGGGGGGAGCTGCAGAGCCTCTGATGAGGGCCATGGGGCTCCTACTCTTCCCACGTACCTGGAGGGGAGGGGGCTGGTTCACAGGCTATTGTCCCTGGGACCAAAAAGAGCATGGCATTCTGTGACTGTCAGCTGTCTGCTCCTCCCTGTGCTTGGGGACCGCAGTGCCCCTGTTATTTGCTTTGGTTTCTTACCTCCCTGGCCTCTCTCCAGCATGCCAGGCTCCCAGGGGCTATGACTTCCAACCCAGGACTTAAGTGACACTCAGGTTCAGCCCAGCCAGTTCCAGCTCAGTGGCTTGCAGCCTCCAGGAACAGCCACCTCATGGGTTCAGTCCTGAGCCCAGGAGCCCTATGGGCTTCCCAACCTGGTTCTCAGTATAAATCACCCTTGTCCAGCCCCCTGACACTGGCCATGAGGGTCCTTCCATGTCCCTGGAGCTTTTGCCTCCTTTTAGTGACTATTTCTTTGGGCTCTTTCTTTCAGGAGACTCTGCCTCCCTCCTGTTTGCTGTGGTCCCTCGCTGCTAAGTGATCCAACTTCTCTAAGGAAGACCTGCACCCTCTGCTGCCTGGCTCAGTTTCCAGGGTTCTTCTCCTGTGTTCTACCCTCAGCCTGCCTCCCCCAACCCCGCATCCAGGATCTGCTGGCCCACTTACCATGGGTCTTGCCTGGTAAACTTCCTTATTTAGGAAAGGAGAAGTTAGAAGTACACGGAATCTGCCTGCTGAGAATTCTCTGATTCCCTTGTTTCAGTCAATAGCATATTTCAGTCCCGCCCACGGGGATGAAGGCTGTTTCTGCTCCCACCGGTTTGGGGCCCTCTAAGCTGGCAGTACTGTTCAAGGAAGGGCTTTGCTTTCTGCGTCTCTGTATCCTAGCTGCTATTCCCGGATTCAGGCTCCAGATCTTCTGCTCTGCCCTGGCCAGCCCAGGAAAGATCTGGTAGTCCAGCCTGTCCCTGCTGCCCACCCCAGCACCTGGCCCAGAAGCCCTCTCCCCGGTGCCCACCTTGGCCCTGAGGAAAGCCAGAGCTCGGCTGCTGTTCTCTAGGAAGTGTACTCGCATGCGGCCCCGGCTGGGGGGTGGCAGGGCCTCCCCCGAGATGAGCTCCAGCAGCCGCAGTAGGTGGGTGCCATCGGCCAGCTCTGTGTACAGGTTCTGGATCTTGATGCCCACCTGGGAGGGGTGGGGAAGAGGCACAGGGTCAGCCCCCCTCACCTGTCTGGCCTATCCCAGGACCTGGGAGGTACAGCCCAGAGGGTCTTCCTTAAGGAAGGAGCACCGGACTCATCTGTGTTTTGGGGTCTGTGAGACGTCTCAGCCAGATGACCTCACAGTGGGCCCCCAGAGGCCACTGACCAGGGAGCTGGGGGGACAGCAGAGGATGGCTGTGGGACACACTCAGCTACACTCACCCGGCCGTGCTGGAAGATGTTGTTGATCCAGTTGGTGAAAGTCTTCTCCTGCATCCGCATGTGCTGTGCCTGGAGCTTGCGAATGTGGCTCATCTCATACGCAGAGTCCATGGTGGGACAGGGCTGGGAGCACTACCGTGGGGCTCTGTGGCTGGCCCCCTGCTTCAGGCACCCTGTAGCCCCAAGGAGCTGCTGGGGACTGTGGGGCTGACCAGCCCTGGGGCCTGCAGCCTTATGGGGACAAGAGGCCACTGGATATTGCTCTAAGCTGGAGATGTTGAGGGGCATGGAGGTTGGAGGAGGAGCGTGAACTGTCCCCACATCTGATGGTGGGGGGGGGGGGGTTGCAACTTGGGGCCCAGCCAGGTAAGGTTCTGGGGCTCCCAGCTGGTGCCCTGCACTTGAGTGCCTCTGAGCCCTTTGTCCCACCCCACTTTCCAGATTCTTGGGACCACAGGGATGGGTTGCTGCCCCTTGGGATGAAAAGCGCAGGTAGAAAGGAAATAGGAAACCGCTCACCTTGGTGTTGTCTGTGCCTGGAAGGAGACCCTACTGGACAGATGGAAATGGCAGATAGCAGGGGCTGTGTGGGGAGGGAGAGAACCACAGGAGAGGCCAAGGCTGGAGCTGGGGCCACGCCATGGCCCTCCTCTTGAGCGAGTGGGGCAGGGGTGACGGCACACAGCCGGCATTGTCCTCCCACCTGCCAGAGGGCATGGCCCGGACTGGGAGGGGGTGGCTCAGGAATGCTCCAGACTGTTGCTCCAGGAGCTCCTCCTTCATCCTCCTCCCACCTCAGATACCCCCAATGTCAGGTGGGGGTCCTCGCTGTCAAGATGCAGAGGCCCATGGGATGGGCCTCAATTTGGCTCTGGGTGGGAGTGCCGTGGGGGTGTTACAGTCCAGGTAAAAGGCATCTAAATGGCAGAGCCTCTGGTCAGAAGCTTCTGCATCCACATTCTGGGACTGCCCTTCTGCACCCCTGCAGGGCCTCTTTGTGAGCACCCACAGGGGTGGGATGGGAGGGATGCTGGGCCATAGCCCTCCCATCCTGTCCAGGGGAATGCCACCATAGATGGAGGAGAGTCCTTGGACCCTGGGCTTGGCTTTCCAAGCCCTGACCTGGCCCAGGGCCGAATGGTGGGTGCTCCCTCATGCCCAGGGGCCACTTTCTGAAGTGAGCTCTCCTCTTGGGAAGGAATAACTTGGAGCTGCAAAGGCTGTGGAAATAACAGTCTTCTCCAAACCCAGAGACACAATGTTCACTCTTTGGAGCTTCACGGTGAGGCCCCCAGCACCTGTGCTTCCACAGAACTGGCTAAGTCTCATGACTCATGGCTCAGTGCACGAGCTGTGGAGGCGGGGGGAGCCTGCAGGCAACTCTCTTTCCTTCCCTGAGCAATCTTGAACTGCATGCCAGAGAGTTCTAATTTGAGTGGCTTCACAGAATGTCTGGCTAAACTTGGGGTAATAGTCACTGGTCTGGGGTGGGTGTCTGTAGGTTCATCCAGCAGCCCAGGAGACTCTGAGAAGAGGCTCAGGCCGCTGTCCCTGACACCCAAGGACAATGAGAGGATCAGCATGGCAGCCTGCCCTTGACAGTTGAGCAGGACAAAGCAGCCTGGAACCTCAGGCCCGTGGCTGGGAGTGAGACACATGGTGCTCTTGTGGGGGGGGGGGGTGGTGGGCAGCTCCCCTGCATCTGGGAGGAGCTTCCTCCTCTACTGCCCTCCCCCTGTGAGGTCCCTCCTGCCACTGGCTGGCATCCTGATGTTGGCATGAGCCCGGGCTTCTTCCTCGCTCATAGCCCCAGATCCAGTCAGTCCTCTGTGGGGGGTGTTCCATGCTCCCCAAGAGCTCCACAGTCTACCCTCCTGCCCCGTCCTGCACTGCCCCTGCAGGGCCCCATCACCGTTCCCTGACTCATCATTCTGCCTGCACATCAGCCTATGCACCGCCCTGCCCCCTCCCCACCCCCTCCCCCGTTTACCTCCCAGAACTCAGCCTTGCTCATACCTATGAAGACTCCCCATTGCCCAAACAGGACCAAAGCTTGCCTGCCCACATCTGGGCTTCAGCTGCTCTTTCAGCTTAGAACATCCCTTCTGTTTTCATTGTCCACATTCTCCTGTCCTATCAGCCCCAGTTAAAATCCTGTTCCTTCTAGCAGGTTCTCTGCCACCTGCCCCCTCCTTTCCAGCTTGTTTCTCCTCCTATTGAGACCCTTGGCCTGGAGCATCTTGTATGATGTGACCACCAGAGGGCAGGCTGGAGCGCATGATACTTTGCACACAGAGCTCAATAGAGGTGGTTGTATTGGTTGTTGAGTGGCACTGGGGAACTGGGTTTCTTCCTCCTGAGCTCGAATGCGGCTAAGCCACTGTGCGTGCAGCAAGCACTGGCTCCTCTTTTGCTGTAACTGATTGCAGCCCCTGCTGAAATGAGAATCCCTTGTTAGTACGTAGTTTTGCATTATTCATGTTGCAAATAACTAAAACCTCAAGTCAAATGTAAACAGTATAAAAGGAATGTATTGGCCCAGAGGTCTGAAATGTCAGCAGGAGGAGGACTTTAGGTGAGGAGTTTATTTTTTATTTTCTTATGTTCATTTATTTTGAGAGAGAGAGAGAGGGAGAGAGAGTGCAAGAGAGTGCAGGGAGGAGCTGAGAGAAAGGGAGAGAGAGAGAATCCCAAGCAGTTTCCGTGCTGATAGCTCAGGGCCCAGCTCAGGGCTCTATCTCATGAACTATGAGATCATGACCTGAGCTGAAATTAACTCTGACACTTAACTGACTAGGACTAGGCACTCTGTCACCCCAGGTGAGGTTTGATCCCCAGTTCAAATGAGGCCACCACAGGCCTGGACTCCCTCTGCCTTTTTCAAGGCTTCCTTCACCTTCTTGATCCAGAGGGTGGTTGCTGCGAGCCTAACCTCACTCCCCTGTCCCCAGTCTCTGGGAACCCCTCTCAATGCCATTTATATTGTTGTACCAATAGGCTTGCTTCTTTACACTGTCTGGTTCAAAGAGAGAACACCCCCTCAAGAGCTGGAAGGGAAGTCTGAGGGGCTTGGCTCTCATGGGCTTGAATTGAGCCACATGTCCATTCCTGAATTTGTGACCAGAGGATGAAATACTCTAATTGGCTCAAGACAGTCAGGACCCACCTGGAGAGGGGTCTATCTCACCCAAAGCTTGTGGCTCAGACTGAGTGGGGGAGTGCTCTGAGAAGGAAATTCCAGGTCTGGGTCACCACAAGGGTAGATGGGTGACAGCAGGAAAAACCCAGGTGTCTGCTCTGGGGATGTGTATCTGCACCTGTGAGGTGACAAGAGGCAGGAACAGTGCCAGCCAGGGGGCTCCAACCCTAGCACTACTGCAGCTTCAGGCGCAGGGACTTGCCTCCAAACTGGAGAGGACATCGTGGCAGGTGCTCTCTCCTTTGAGAATGCTCAGTGATGCCCTCCCTAGCCTCGGAAGGGTCTGTCTCCATGGTTCCTCCAGTCCAGCTTTCCAGTCATCCTCACTTGGGGCTTGGTCCTGGACCTGACCTCTGCTGGGGAGCAGATGGAGTTGCTTTCCGGCTAAAGATGGCCCATTTTGGGGAACGTCCTGGCTTAGAGGACACGGGAAGAGTTGGGGGTCACAGGGATGGTGCGCAGCAGGAATGCACCCTCCCCCTAATGCCTTGGATCCCTGCTTTACTGCTGAGACAACTGCCACACAGTCACGGGAAAGCCAGAGCCAATGGAGGAAAGCTAGCGAATTTTTCACAAGTTTATTGATCAACAGATTGTGTCTTTTTTTATTTGACACCTGGAAACAGGATTACAAAAAAAAAAAAAAAAAAATAGAAGCATTGTGTATTAACTGCATTGGCTAATTGACATGTAACCTGATACACTCTTAAATTAGGCCCACGTTCACCTGGATAAACTCAGTGGTTATCTGTCCTAAGAAGGTTATTTCTCTGCTACATTCCACGGAGGAAATACACAGTGCCGCTGTTAAATGCTTCCCTTTTTTCAAGACAACTCGTCTGGGGTACTGCTCTGGGAGTACCGAAGGCGTGTAATGGTGCAAAGTGGGGAGGTCCCAGTGGTGGCAGTTGGGCCATGACTGGTGGTGAAACCCCACGCTGGACAACGGACTGCGGTACGAGACCTTCCTGGTGTGGTGGAGAGGCGACTCCCCGGGGGAACCAGCAGAACATGAAAAAGGGCTGTGCTCAGCGGCAGTGGGGCCACGGTTCTGCTGAGGCTTCTCCAGTGGGCTGAAAATGAGCAGGGGTCGAGAGGAGGGCGGGAGGCATTGGCATCTCCTCATGTGCTCTCTGACCCACCTGGAAACCCAGTCCCGGACACACAAGAATTCAGCTCCTCAAAGGCCCGCCATCCTGCAGGAGGAGTCACGCCTCCAAATCCAAAGATGTGATAGCTGCATAATGACAAGGGCTCCAAGGGGAACCCAGTCCAGCCCTGGAGGGATGGGGGCCAGCTAAATGAACGGCCCTCCCCACTGAAGAGCGACCAGTCCTGGGCCCTGCATAGCGCAGTAAGGAAGGTATCAGTATACAATGCTGGGCTGGAGCCTGAGGCTGGAGCAGGTTGGGTGTCCCCACGTCACCATGAAACTGGAGGTTTTTGATAGGTCTTGGTGCAACGTTTCTTTGCAGATAGGTTCAGGAGGGAGGGCCTCATTAGTAGGCTTACGACTTGGAAGCTGTCTTTGGGAGGATCAGGCTGAACTTGCTTTTTCTCTTGAACTCAAGGCTGCAGAGGTTTGTGTTATGCAGCATCTTGTGAAAGCAGAGTTTCTGCCGTGGAATTGTGGAGAGCATGGGGAGTGTCACAGCGCTAGAGTTTACCTGCCTCTACTACCCCGCCCAGCTGCAGACACTCCGGGGAGGGGGTGCTTTGAAAACTGGGTGGTGTGGGGAGGACCACGTGCTGGGTCAGTGTGAGCAGATTCGGGAGGGCTCTGCCGTCCCCCAGCCCTGCTGCACGAGGAGGGGTTCTGGACACAGACTCCGGGAACTTTGTGCGGGTCCTGGGAAGATACGGGTCCTCAGCCTTAGCAGCCATCCCTAATGTCCTCCAGGGACATTGCTCTTTCCAATCAACTCTTCGTGATGACTGACTTCATGTTGTAAGAGATGTTAAGAAAAGTGGGCATGTGACTTCTTTTCTTTTTTCTTTCTCAGCAGGGAAAGCATGCAGCTGCCTGATGTTGTCCCACCTGAGCGTATGGGGTAGGGATCACAACACCACCAAGAGAAGTTTCCTTTCCTGTAGAAAGCAGACACCTCAGTCTGCTGTCCTCTAATATAGTTTTCCCGTATGTCTCTGCATAGACAACACTTGGCCATATCTGCATATATGCATGTTGACAAGTGTCAAGAACACATACTCATGTGGTGCATGTATGTGTATGTGTTTATATATGACAACTGAGAAGATTAAAGGAGCAGGATAGTTCTGAGTGGAAAATCAGCTAACCTTGGCACCTCTAAACCTTTGGACCGATGAATTCTCTCTTTTCTGTTTTGCCCTTTGGTGGGCTCCCTTGTGGGTACACCCTGGGGCAGTCCTCACGCGTTCACCAACCCATCTGCTAATATGAGAGTAGTGACATTATAAACCTCTATAGGTTTCTAATGAATTTAAAAGTGCTCATTAAGACTAAAAATCATATTATGAATTTATTTCTCTTAAAATGACATTATTTAAAAAGTGAACTAGGGAGTGCAAGGGCTGGCATCTGGATAAATACTTCCCCAAAATAAAAAAAAATTGACTCTTAATTCTGTACTTCTGACCCTGATATCACCAGTAACATCAGGAAAAAAAAATGTGGTTTTTGGAAGGCTCAGGCGGGACTGTTCTGACTTCACTTCACTTCGGTGCTGGTGGGGCCCCATGCCGTGCAGCCATCACCATTTTGCGCCTCTCTTTTTTTAATTGCATAAATAATGATGAAATGAATACCCAAACTGCAGCCCACGAAGGAGGGAAGGTGGTAGTGAGCATTAACCACTTCCATCTGACAGGCAGTTGAGTGTGTGGACCAGAGAGGTTTATACCAGGACTCAGAACACTCAGAAACCCACGTGCGGGATGTGCCCCAATCCTGCCTTGTGAGGGGCATGCATGGTTTGAACCTCACAGCCTTTTAAAGAAAAAGGTTTCATATGAAAGATGCCATCCTATTTGTATAAAGGCTTTTCCTGTAAGAAAGAAAAACTGGACATAATAAAGATGCCTATTTCTTTTCTTTTCTTTTTTTTTTTTTTTTTTATAAAAATAGCGTCTAAAGCTAGAGAATGACCTTTTCTACCTGACACCCTGGGGCAAGCTCACCTCTCGTTCCCTTGTGTCCCCAGACCGAGCACGCGGCAGGCACCAAGACATGGTTTTGCTGAATTTAAATCCTGCCATCGTCCAAGGGGCCTTGGGGACCTGTCACCACACTAACTGATGACTACAGAGAACCACCTCATTCCTTTACTATAGTTTGAATATGATATAAATAGACTTTGCTACAAATTACTGGACAGACCAGTAAGAAAAACCAACCTTCAGACTCCAGCATGATTTGAATACTAGAAATCTTGCCAAGGGCTAATAAAGGTTCTGATTTCCAAATTCCTAACCAAATGCAATTTTGCTGGGAAGGGCCCAGGTTGGGGGAGCTCTGGGTGGGCTAGTCAGGGGGGGTGTCAGGTGTCACAAATGCTCTCTGCTGGCCTGGTTGCCTGTGCTGCTAGAGCCTGCAGGAGGGACAGGGGTGCACACAGGCAAAGGGGACTCTCCTTTCACACCCAGGGGAAGCAGTCTTCTCTTTGGTAGGCGGTCTGGAGACAGCAGAAATGCTCTGTGCTCTGCTGTTTTCCACTCTCAATACAACAGGAAATGAAATAAATAAGATCAACTTTGCTCCTTCTGGGTGACCTCTAAGGGACAGACAGGGGCCAAGGCAGGTGCACAATGATGTGGTCCAGTGCGGAAGGCTCCCCCTGCTCCAGAAAAGCCCCCGGCTCACTCCCTGTGGCTGTCTGGCTGTGCACAGCCCGCTTCCACGTCTAGGTCTCTCCAGGCCTCAGAGTACTCTTTGGTCAATTTCTCTTTTTTCTTAACCCTTCAATCTCCTTATCCACACCCTCCTCCCAATATTTTAATAGAAACTCGGGGAATTTTAAAGGTGAAAGAACCTCATCTAGTGTCCAGTGTGTGCCCTCCTCATTCCATAGGTGGGGAAACTGAGGCACAGAGAGGGCAGTGCCTTGGCTAGGGTCAGTGAGTCAGCAGTGGCACGGGCCTCAGGCACAGGTCCCTGATGCCTACCCCCCCGCTGCCTGCCCTGTGAGCGGCCCACCCCTCAGTCGGCCTTCGGCAGGGACTTCCTGTGGGAGGGGGGCACAAGGTGGGGGGGCAGGCTGTTGGGCAGCTCGTAGCCGTCGAGCTTGATCTTGATGAGGTGCTTGGCCAGTGCGAACTCCTCCTCGTCCAGCATGCCATCACAGTCACAGTCCGCCAGCTTCCAGATCTTGCCCAGGACGCTGTTGGGCAGCTTGGATGTCACCATCTCCTTCTTGGCGTTGACGCCCGATATCTTGCCATTGACAGGCGACAGGGTATAGAAGAGCTCGTCGTAGACGGGCTTGTCTTTGGCCACCACCCATTCTTCCTCATCGGCGCCCTCCTTGGCACCCTCCCCGTAGCCCTGGTTGAAGGGGCCCTCGGTGGTGCCGTCGAAGGCGCCGCCCTGCACGAGCTGTGTGGGCATGCTCATCTCCTCCTGGCTGATGAGGTGCATCAGGGACGAGATCTTGCTGCTCAACATGTTGTCCACTGCCTCGATCAGCTTGGGCTTCAGCGAGTGGAATTTGGTGAAGTCGTAGTTCTCGAGCTGTTCCTGCAAAAGGAAAAACCACAACTTGGTCACATGCCCTTTCTTCAGGAAGCAGATAGGGTCGGCTGTTGTCATGGGGGACGCCAAAACGCCGGGGCAGTCGGGGGAGTCCCGCAGACCAAAGAGTTCAGCCAGCTACGGGTCGAGGAGGCTGATGAAGTCATCCGAGCAAATGTCCCCAACAAAATAACAGTTGTAGCTGAGCAAATCCAACATTTATAAGAACAAGCCAGGAAGGTACTGGAAGATGCTCGCAGAGATGCTGACTTGCACCATGTAGCTTGTAATATAGTAAAAAAAACCCGGCAACATTTATTACCTTTATAAACGGGAGAGTGGTCAGCAGTATTTTTCTATTATTTTTCCAAAGGGGACAAGTTGTCCATATGACCTCCTTGGCACCTGCAAGCTACAGCATGACTTGTCCTGGACTCCGTATGAGGATATTGAGAAGCATGATGCTAAAATCAGCATATTGGCCAGCCAGTGGCCCTGCCTCCAAGCACTGAACCCGCCTTCCAGGGACTGACTGACTGAGAGAGGTCTCTGACAAACAGGTCTCACAGCAAGGACTTATCACTATCACCTCCTTGTTGCCCTGATTTTCTGCCTTGATGGGAGGGGGCATGAGAATTGAGGTCTTGTGGGGGAATCATAAACTTGAAAGGAGACACTGTGTGTACATAAATGCTGTTGTAATCACTTTCATTTCCAATGGTAATGAATCATATCAGTCTCTTTTGGTATCCTCTGGGTTACTGGTACCCAACCAGTCACTTTCAGAGTATTGGCCAGTAGACTTTCCTTCTCCTTTAACTCCATCTGTTCTCCCGTAAGTCAGAGCATTGGAGACAGAGGGGTGTCTTCTACCCACATAAAGGTTGGCAAGGCTTTTTCCAGAGAGGACTGTTTTTAGTCTTTTTTTGTAACTGGAGGTGTCTGAGATTGGGTTGAGGTTGAACATGGCAGGGGGAGGGGGAAAGAGAGGGAGAGAGGCAAACCATAAAACAGACTTTAACAATAGAGAACAAACTGAGGGCTGATGGAGGGAGGTGGGTTGGGGATGGGCTAGATGGATAATGGGGATTAAGGAGGGCTCTGGTGATGAGCACTGGGTGTTCTATGTAAGTGATGAATCACTAAATTCTACTCCTGAAACCTATATTACATTATATGTTAACTAGAATTTAAATAAAAACTTGAAACTTAAAAAAAAAAGGAAGCAGATAGGGAGTGGGATAGCGGGAGTCAGAATTCTCCTCTAAGTAGACATCCCATTCCTGGGCTGTTCCATAGCTTTCTCTTTGGTGGGGACCCCACATCTGAATTCACCAGATATAGGAGTGGTTTTCAGAATAAGAAACAAGATGCATGGAATGCAACTTTTTTTTTTTTTTTTTTTTAATAGTAGCTAATCTTTGGCTAGTGGCCACACAAGTGATAATCCTAGGGCTTTTGGGTAAACTTCCTTCAACCTTGCTTTTTAATTAAAAAAAATTTTTTTTAATGTTTACTTATTTTTGAGGGAGAGACAGAGTATGAACCCAAGAGGGGCAGACAGACAAAGGGAGACACAGAATCCGAAGCAGGCTCCAGGCTCTGAACTGTCAGCACGGAGCCCAACATGGGGCTCGAAGCCATGAACTGTGAGATCATGACCTGAGCCAAAACGAAGAGTTGGATGCTTAACTCACTGAGCCACTCAGGCACCCCTCCTTTTTTTTTTTTTTTTAAGTTTTTATTTATTTACTTTTGAGAGAGAGAGAGAGAGACAGAGAGAGGGGGGCAGGAGAGAGGATCTGAAGCAGGCTCTGAGAGGACAGCATAGAGCCCAATGTGGGGCTTGAACCCATGAATTGTGAGATCATGACCTGAGTGGAAGGCAGATTCCAAACCGACTGAGCCACGCAGGGGCACCTTGCCTTTTTTTTTTAAAGTGCTCTAGAGATTTAGCATTTTATCTTTTAAGGTGATCTTATGATACACTTCTGTTGATCTTTACAACAATGCTGGGAGTAAGGAAGGGCAACTTTGAATAACTCTGTTTTACGGACAGCACACAGGGTGGACTAGACCCCATGGCCCCTGCCTCTTGACTAATGCTCTTTGTACTGTAACATGAAGCTTGTCAGAGGGACTGATTTAGGTAAAACAATTATTTAAGGATTTTGTTTTTGGGTCAGTTAAAAAAATGTTTAAAGTACAAACAAAGTAAAAGTTGAAAAGTACAAAAAAAGTAAAGTACAAACAAGTAAAAGTTGAAACTGCTAAATAGGAGAAGAGTAGAGATGGGGAGGGCGAATGGAAATCCAGCCAAGAGAGCTGAGTATCACCAGCCAGCAGTGCAGAAACATGTGCACTGGGGAGGGTCCTAGGACAACAATTGCCTGATTTGGAGGGGAGCTGACTATAGATGCCACACAAGCCCTGTGGATAGCTCTGTAGAAATAGTCCCTCCTACTTTGGTTCTCCTTGGTTATCCACCCATCCATCCATCTATCCCTCCATCCATCCATTCTTCCACCCATCCATCCATCCATTCATCTATCCATCCATCCATCCATCCATCCATCCATTCTTCCATCCATCCATCCACCCATCCATCCCTCCTTCCTCCATTGACCCATTCAACATTTACTGGGCATTTGTTATTGCCAGGCCCTGTTTTGGAGCCTGGGATAATATAACCATGAAGAGCCATAATCTCTGCCCTCAGGGAGCTTATGCTATAAGAGAGGGAGAACGTTCTAGTTTATTAGTTTTTTTTAGATCCTTCTTTCAAGAAGGACTTGGCTTAGCTTACAGTGAAAATATGGTAACATGAAATAGAAGAAAGTCATTAGAAATGGAAAAGCTAAGGGGCACCTGGGTGGCTCAGTTGGTGAAGCAGTGGATGCTTGTTCTTGGTTCTTGAGTTCTGTGTCGGGCTCTGTGCTGACAACGCAGAACCTACCTAGGATTTTCTCTCTCCCCTTCTCTCTCTCTGCCCTTTCCCAGCTTATGTGCTTTCTCTTTTAAAATAAATAATCTTAGGGGCGCCTGGGTGGCTTGGTCAGTTAAGCGTCCGACTTCGGCTCAGGTCATGATCTCACGGTCCGTGGGTTTGAGCCCCGCGTTGGGCTCTGTGCCGACAGCTCAGAGCCTGGAGCCTGTTTCAGATTCTGTGTCTCCCTCTCTCTGTGACCCTCCCCCGTTCATGCTCTGTCTCTCTCTGTCTCAAAAAAAATAAAATAAAAAAATAAAAAAATAAAATAAATAATCTTAAAAAACAAAAAAGAAATGGAAAAGCTAAGTAATTAAGACAGAGAGGAAAGGGACCATTACATCAGACATCTAAGGTGAGAAAAGTTATTCTCCTCAGCTGCCAGGTTGCTGGGGGGCACACCCCCTCATTGTCTGAGGGAACAAACCACCTGTTTGTTGCAAGAAAACAAACTTTGCCTGAATTGTGAGAGTTACCTGTGGCTTTTTATGATCTTTGAAAAATGTCTTCAACAGCAGTTTTGCCAAATAAATGCAGAAAATTCCAGATATGCAAGTTTTTATATGGACTTTATGTAAAGTATTTCTGTTAGGAAAATTCTAGAAGGCCAGCAAGGGGCCATCCAGGTGTACAATTTTCTGGAGATGAGGCAGGGAGACTCTTGAGTAAAAGAGGTTTCATATACCCCTCAGACCTGACTATTCTGGGGAGAAGTAATGTGATAGGCAGGGAGAGGGAAACAAAAGCAAAACTTCGTGCAATCATAAATATCACACTTTTTTGTTGTAAAAATTTGGGAAAAAACTGATAGACAAAAAATGTAAATCACTTATAACTCTTATCACCCAGCAATAACTTCTTAAAAAAAATTTTTTTTTAATGTTTATTTTTTGAGACAGAGATAGAAACAGAGAGCGAGCGGGAGAGGGGCAGAAAGAGAGGGGGACACAGAATATGAAGCAGGCTTCAGGCCCTGAGCTGTCAGCACAGAGGCTGATGCAGGGCTCGAACCAACGAACCGCGAGATCATAACCTGAGCCAAAGTTGGATGCTTAATTGACTGAGCTACCCAGATGGCCCCCAGCAATAACTTCTGCTAATGTTTTTTGAGCACACATTTCTAGCCATTTTTATAAATATACACATGCACATAAACACACACACACACACACACACACACACACACACACACACACTTTAACTGAACTAAGACCACACTGCTTGACAACTTGGATTTTTAAGAAAAAATGTATCTCATCTTTCTGTGATAATAACTTTTATACAATCTTATTCTTCATCTTAATAGCTATCTAATATTGAACTGTACAGCTGGGCCATTTTGCCTTTACCCTGTCCCATGTGGTTGGACATTTAGGTTGTTTCCAATGGAGAGTCAAAATTGTGGTCTCTAGAGTATACCAGCAGGGCAGACATCCTGTGCTGTTGTTTAGAAGCAGAGCCTTGAGCTTCACATGGAGGGACAGAGCTGAAAGCCAAACGGCTTGACAGACCTCTAGGGAGGTGCCTCCAACACTCTTCTCAGCAAACTCTGGGGCCGTCAGGTCTCAGTGTGGTGTGGGCTTAGTTTCTACACACATTCTGATTTGTGTGTCACTATTCTCACTGACAGGCCGTGGTCACCTGCAATTCACTCCAAAACCAGCTCTAAACAATGTTACCAACACTTTGGGCTCTTATGGCCAGTATCTCAGTCAGCTGGGGGAACTGAGAAGAGAAAGCCCAGGAGGAGAGAGCAGGCAGCCTACACAAAAATCTGAGTGCTGCTGGGGTAAACAAGTCTGGATTCCCCTGGGTGCACGGACACCTACCCTATTTCCTCATGAATGAGCCTGAGCTCTGAGCGCACACAAAGCTCCTGTGTCTGGCCAAGCAGACGAATGAGGGCGGTGTCTGCCTGAACTTTCCACCCGCCTGCAGGGTTCGCGGATCCAGACTATAAACCTCTGGAAAGCTGGCAAGAAGAAACGGCCACATGTTTGCAGGGGTGGACAGGAAGTAACAGCAAGCAGCCACCCTTGCCCGGAGGGCACATAGGAAATCAACCCTAAACTCTCATCCCTGGGGTACCCCTCACCCCCAAGGCCTGACCAGGGAGTGTGGGGTACAAGTTAAACCACTGCCATCTCTGCCCCTCCACCAAGTTCTCTCCAAAACAGAAATCTTTTTATTGGGATGAATACACACTGGGGAACTTAAAGATTTACCCTTCAACAGTTGTATCCATCAAAGCCACTGAGCCCTGGATCCTGGAACTTCTCCCTCCCAAGCTACAAAGGTCAGTTCCCAGCCCAGTTGTTGCTGGGCTATCTCTTGCCCACTTCCTCCCAGAATTCACTAGAAGCAGTTCTCCAATTTACAGGTGGGCTGAGCAGGTGGGGACGGCTCTGCTGCCCTCTGCTGTTGAAACGCTGCCACCTCATCAGCTGAGGGGGCCAAATTCTCCGAGGACAAGTGAGTCTGCAATAAAAGTGGCTTTGCTAGCATTCTCCAGTCTGGACCTATCAGTGTGGTAAATCACATTCCCTCGCAAAAGAATGCAGGGCAGACACAGGCTGCTTCACCAGCAGGTCGTGGGCCTCTCCCAGCACTGGGCAAAAGCCTTCAAGATACACTCAGTTTATCGCTACAGCTAAGAGTCACCCCAGCCAGCCTGGTCTGTGAGAGCACAGGGAGAACAGAGACTTAAAGCTGGCATCGGCGAGCTCTCTGAGTGACCCTGAGATGTGGAAAGATCATAAAAAAGTGATCTCCACACTTAGGTCCCCAGTGTTGTCCCAGATGTAGTCGATGTGAGCTTAAACACCTGTGTTGAAGGGGATGTCAGATGCTCAACAGACTCAGAGATGACAGAGGCCCTGACCCACACCATCAAGCCCCCAAAGCTTCCTGGGTGACAGCAAACTAGCTGGAAGTATCAGGCGATGGTAAGCATGCCCTATGGGCTCCAGGCCTGCCTTGTTCCTCGAGGAGTCCCTGAAGGGACTGGGGTGGTGTGACGAGGGCCTGGCCACTCTCCCATGAAGGAATCCCTTCCAGATTCCAGGGGCTTGCTCTGAAAACTGCTGGTCTATTCATAGGCCCTGTGGCTTTCTGGGTTAGGTCAGGGTCTGAGAAATTCACTACCCTACCGCCTGCTAGGATATGAACACACACTAACTTCTCAGTGAGCTCATCTAACACCTTTTCGTTGGGCACCTGCTACAGCCCAGGTGCTGGGGGTATGGCAGTGAACGAGACGTGGATCACTGAATGCCTCATGGAGCTACAGCCTTATGAGGGAGACGGCCACTGTATAAATAAATCGACTGCTTGGAAGCGCAACAGTGTTGGTGTCGTAACAAAGAGCACATGTCCTAACAGGAGGCTTTGCTGCCAGAACTCCATTGCCAGCCACAGTCATAGTGGCAAATACTGTAATCCAGGGCAGGGATTTTTGTTATTTGTTCACTGATTTATTCCAGGGACCTAGAACAGTGCCTGGCCATGGTAGACTTAATATTTCTTGGTGACTGAGTGAATGAACACAGGTGAATGAGGATACCTGTCAGGTGGCACTCCTTGCATCAAGTCCTAAGGCACTCAGGTGTCTAATGAAGGGGCTAAGGCCTCTCCTGAGATGCTAGAAGAGCGGCACATGGCTTCCTTGTTTTCTTCCTCAGGGACTGCCCTTCTGCTCCAGCTGAGAGGCCTGGGCTTCCTCTGACATGGCCAGGCCCAGGCTAACATGGTCATGAGAAGCTCTCGTAGCGGTTTGCTACTTGCTTTATGGGAGTTCCTCTGGGGACAGGTTGCAGGTCCTGAAAGGAGGCTTACGGTGGCTTCCTGCTGGGCTCAGTGGTGCCTCAGGTCTTTGGAGCAACATGTTCCTGTGGGTGGCAGGCTAATGAGCCACAGAAGCCCCATTAGGCCAGAGTACACATGACGTATTTATTCATAGCTTTCATTTCAGTCAAGGAACCAATTTCCTTTAAACATATCTGAAGGATGTGGGGCGCCTGGGTGGCTTAGTCGGTTAAGTGTCCAACTTCGGCTCAGGTCATAATCACACGGCTCATGAGTTTGAGCCCCGAATTAGGCTCTGTGCTGACAGCTCAGAGCCTGGAGCCTGCTTCAGATTCTGTGTGTGTCTGTCTCTCTGTCCCTCACCCGCTCACGCTCTGTCTCTCTCTCAAAAATGAATAAACATTAAAAAAATTTTTTTTAAATATCTTAAGGATGCAAGGAAACATGTCCCCTCAGTTTGGTCATGTGGTGTAGGGCATAACCCAAGGGTGTGAAGGTGAACCCGCTCAGGAAGACTGCTCCAGAGGCCCCAGTAGCCCAGCCATCTTGTGATTGGACAAAAAAAAACCAATTCTTCCTCTGAGTACAGGGATACCTATTTCATTTCAGGAAGAAAAAAAAAGATATTCTGGATTTATTCTGAAGCGAGCTAAGTCATATCTGACCAGAGCATATATTCCACATGCACTTAGCACCCTGAACCCTGTCATCACAAAAGGATGACCCACTCCTATGTTAATGTGTCCTTTACAGAAAGTTTACATTAAAAAACTCCTCAAGGTCAAAGCTTCCCCTCTTAATGCCTGTTGATCTTTGCCTCCACTCCGTGATCTCTCCTCCTACGCCCTCCTGAGGCAGCCAGGCAACTCACAGGCCCACCTTCCAGCTGTATATCTCCAACCACTCTTCTTTCAGCCCCGTCTTCCTCTGTGGCTCAAGGCAAAAGTTGAGAACTAGAGATCTCCAGGGTATAGCCAGCATTGCAGGGATGCTCTGTTTGGCCTATGTAGTACTTTTGAAAGTTTGAGCTAAAATTTGAAAACCAGGGGACTTTAGGCACAAATCTAGATTTGCAACTTCTCGTGAACCATCCAGGTCTATGCTCCCACAAGGCGGTGGCCATCGGGGCAGGTCAGGCCTTCTCCACCCACTGAAGCAGGGCACAGACGTCCCAACCGGCCCCTGTGGTGGGTCCCCATAAGTCCTCACTGTACTTGCAGACTCGTTTTCCTCCTGCAAGAATCATATTTCTCAGAATCCACATCTTCATCAAATGTGGGAAAACGAGGGGGTCAAAGAGGGCGACGTGGGTTTTCTTTCCCTGGTCTGCTTTCCAGAGAGGACTGTGGCCTCTAGTGCAGACAGGTCCTTGCAGTGGACAAAAAGCTGGTCAGTCTGGCTCTGTGAGGAGCCAGGTGGGTGGCCTCACTTGGGAAGATATGGTCAGCATCGATGTGTATATCTAACACCACGGCAGGGCGGTAGACGCACTGGTCAGGCCAGGATGAATGCAGCACCCATTCGGGCTCATCTGGGGCTGCCCAGGCACAACTCAGGGAGACCCTAAAATCAGGCCCAAAGTTGCCCAACGCTGACCCGTAAGCACAATCTTTAGTGAGCACAGCTTGCTGTGCCCAGGGAAGGCCAGCAATGCCCCAGGAGCCCTCGGAACTCTGATTAGGGCTCTGAGCCTGCAGAAGCACTGTTGCCTGAGCATGTATTACCACAGTGCCTCGCAGCGCAGGCTTGCGGAGGCTGCCTGGGGTGACCTCTGAGGTCAATGGCAGCTCTCGTTACCTTAAGGTTCTGGGATTCCCCAAAACAGGTGTCACTTAATGCCAACACATGGCCTGAGAGGGATGCTCATCTGATTTTTTCATGTGACCTAAATTTACTTCTTGAAATGTGTCCCTTTTTGGTTAGTTTTGGGCGCCAGGCAATCTCTGCTTTACTCTCAGAAGCCTGTTCTCATGGATCACCATTAGGAAGATGCATTCGTGGCGTTCTCTATCCTAAACCAGGAAACCGTAATGTGGACCCAGCAACCAGCCAGACAAGGTCACATTGATGTTGCAATAGGCTCCCAGTACCTGCATTGCCTTGACCTCTGGGAAGTCCCCGGCAGAAATCTGGTATTCTCGCTGCAGCTGAAGGTAGATTTCTGGCAATCTGCTGATAAGCTCTCTCTTCTTGTTTTCCTTTCCGAATACACTTGGCATTTCCTTCTTCAGATGGCTGATGATGTAGGCATGTACCTGAAGGGGTATATGTCAGTAAGGACGTGTTACTTAGAACTGTATCAGAAAGACAAACAAGATGGCATCATAATACATAACAGGCTCCCATATTCAGGGCCACAGCCCTCAGGACAGGAGGGTAAGGATCTGGGTGTGGGGGGTGGGGGTGGTGGACGTGGTGAGACACAAAGGACACATTACAAGTCTGTTTCTGGGCATGTAGAATGTGAGGTACATGAGGGAGCACCAGATGGCGCTAAGGGTGCCTGGAAAGAGGGCCCCAAGCTCCAGATAGAGCTGGTCTGGGTGCTGGATTTGAGAGCTGGAGCAGAGGTGGTGACCAGAGCCACAGGAATGGTTGTGACCACGGAGGGAAAGTGAGCCAAGAAAACCCCCCGATTAGGACCAGGATGGGGAGGAGCCAGAAAAAGACCTCAGGAAGTGGAATGTGACAGATAAGGGCTGTGGGAGGGGAGAGTCAGGAAGAGATGACACCTAAATTGGGTCCTGAAGACAGGTAGGAGGGCTGTGGCTGTCCAGGAGAGGGAGAGCATGGATGGCGGTGTGGCAGTAACACAACAGGGGCCGTATTTGGGGCAGTGCCGTGTGTGTGGCTGCTACACATCTCAGAGGCAGGGAAGTAGACCACTGCGCATGCCAGGAGCTGTGTAGGATTAGAATGAGCATTGGCTAACCTAACGTGGTGCTGATGGGCTGATGACGTTTCTGGGAGACCAGAGAGGCCAGAATAATGCCATGAGTGCCCTGCTTCCTAAGTGGGCTGGTGGTGCTTGCCTGGGGATAGGATGGGGCGACAGGCTTGGGGAAGGTCTCTGGCACAGTTCAGTTGTGCCTGAGGGGCTATTCCGTGTCTGCGTCTGTGCAGAGAGTGAGCGGGGTGGGTGGCGCCTGGGCTGAAAGACTGGTGATTAACCACAAGACCTAAAAGAAAGTTTCAGCAGGGCTGGTGCCCAGGAGCACCAGGAAACGAAACTGAAGACTGATGTAAATGTCTGATCTGACGTAAATAGTTAATCTGCATAGAAATCTGTACCCAGTGGACAGTGAGATGAGAGAATTCCTGTAACCTCCCCATGGAGGGTGTGAACTCCGGGATCTCTACAGGTGGCACTGAAGGAGCCTAGCTGGCTTAGCCGGAGGAGCATGCAACTCTTGATCTTGGGGTTGTGAGTTCGAGTCCCATGTTGGGTATAGAGAATACTTAAAAATAAAATCTTAAAAAAGAAAAAAAAGATGGCACTGAACTCTTTTCTGCACAGGACTAGCTGCATAGGACCACCTTCCTCTAGGAGAGGAACCCCTGGGGAAATGAGGCGAAGGCTCCATAAACCCTGATCACCTGGCACTAGCCCGCCCAGGACTGCACCCGAGGGGTAGTGAATCCAGCTTGGATGGCTCTGCTTGGCTGTGTCACCCCCTTCCTTAACATTTCCACTCTTTTTAAAAATTTTTTTTCTTTTTTTTTAAGTTTATTTATTTATTTTGAGAGAAGGAGAGATTGCATGAGTGGGGGAGGGATGGAGAGAGAGAATCCCAAGCAGACTTCGTGCTATCAGCATACAGCCCGATGCAGGGCTCCAACTCACAAACTGTAAGATCATGACCCGAGCCAAAATCAAGAGTCAGACGCTTAACTGACTGAGCCACCCCGGTGTCCCTTTTTAAAAAAGTTTTTTAGATGCTTATTTAATTTTGAGAGAGAGAGAGTGCAAGCAGGGGAGGGGCAGAGAAAGGGACACACAGAATCCGAAGCAGACTCCAGGCTCTGAGCTGTCAGCACAGAGCCCAATGAGGGGCTTGAATTTATGAACTGTGAGATCATGCCCCAAGTGGAAGTCGGGTGCTTAACCGACTGAGCCACCCAGGTCCCCCGAACATTTCCACTCTTCTGCTGATTTCCAACTTTAGGACGTGAAGAAATGTTCATTACAAAATCTCTGTTTGTGTATCAGAATTCTACAGAGTAATTTAGAAGTCAAGAAAATAACTAAAAATAGGAACGGATGAAAAGCAGAACAGTGATTACCAAAAGAAAATGACTATGCAGCTAGGGAAAATCCTATTAAAGAAAACAGACTTCTGTAATCTTGTGGAAGAATGGAAATTGAATAAAGGGGATAAGCAGAGACATCCTCTAGCTCAGCTGAGAGCCTCTGTGTATGGACACACACTGGGCACAGCCAAAAACATTCTGCTACTTAAAATAAGTGCGTAATGTAAATGCTGACGTGCTCAGACCAGACAACGCTAACTTTCCCATCTATATAAAGGTCATTTAACAGAAGCACACAGTGTCCTGCCTGGCTACTGATCACAAGTACAGATGAGAAGAGATGTGTCTGAACCTTTCTGTTACTAGTAAACTTATTTACTTATTTTTTCACATTAAAACAGCTTAAAATTTTTACATGATTCTTTGGGATAGAGAAACCCCAAATTTGGGAATCCTTTATTTAGAGTGTTGGACTTTAGCTGCATTCCTGAGGGTATGATGAATAAGTGGTAAGACTAGTAATTTCCTTGCCTTGGACAATGAATGTCTGGCTCGGTTTGGTGGGGTTGGGGGAAGGCCGTGGCTAACATCGAAGGACTTGGAGGGGCTGCCACACTCCAGTGGAGAACCAGCTGCTCACCAGCCGTCCTTGTGTCATTTCCTTGGCCTCGGTCCTACTGGAACCTCTGGACTGGGCCTATGGATACCTCTCCCTTCCATGTGCAGGCCTGTCCCACTCTGGAACCAGCCCCAACTGAAGTAGGAGGTCCCAAGCTGCGTAGTCTACTACCTACGAGGGCTTTTTACTGAACCCCACCCCAGATCCCAGCCCAGGGGCTGTGCCAGACCCCTGCAGGGCTCCCCAAGCTTCCCTCACTACCTCCTAAGGTGAGCCTTTTGAGTTGCCGGGCCTCTGCTCAGGGAAGGCTGACTCCCCACGCACCCCCCAGCTCCAGTAGGATTGGCACCAGTTTCTAACACTGCTTCACTTGGCCTGACTGTGGGTGATGTGCACCTGCCACAGTTCTCCACCCACAGCCTGGCACCTGCTCTCTCACCTCAGCCCTCATGGTGTTCATTGGCTGATGACCAAGGCTCCCGGATGATGGGCTGCCATTGGACACCAGGCCTCCGGTGCCCTGACAGGAACTGGCCGGTTCTTGCACCAGGCCCCCATTCTTTCCTCCTTCTACTTTGTCTGGCACTGAGTCAGGACCCTCAGGTACCTTGTTCATGCTTGCAGTCTGCTCTCAGCCTCAACCTCCACTTCCAGAATGTTCTACTGGCCTATTTTGTGAGAGTCTCCTGTGTGCTGCCTCTGCATGGCCAACCCCTCCTGCCCTTCCATGGACATCCTAAGACAATAACACAGGGTCAGATACTATTGTACGGGCCCTGCCTTTAAGAAGCTTATCAAGTCATAAGGTAAATTATAATCCTTAGAGTCATGGAACATTAAATCTGGAAGGGACCCCCTGTACCTAACTGAACTCCTGGTTCCAGGAAATTCATATGACTTACTCAAGGTCACAGAGCCAGTTAGAAGGTGCAAAGCCGGCACTGGCATTCAACTGTCTCATTCCTGTCCTTACAGACTTAATTGCTTTCTGTGGGTATGAATTAAAAAATGTTACTAAAGGTGTTGGAAATCTGGAATTGAAAATGAACTGTGTCCTATGGGACAACAGTGTGGGAAACTGAGACTTGAGGCTTTTGTTTTGGCTTGAGCCAAAAACTTTGGCTTTTGATTGTCCCTAACTCCCAGGGACACCATGGGAAGGGCATTTGGTCTCCCTCCCCTCCCACATACAAATGCATACATTATGGCACACAACACTATGAACACCACATGGGATGTGGGTGAAGACAGCACTCTTCTGGCAGGATGGCACCTTGTAATTTTCTAAAGACTTTTGGTAAACAGAGGGGACAGCCTGGAGGCTCATTCCTGCCCTTCTGTGTCAAAGAAGTCTTTCCAGATAAACACAGGACTGAGGGCCAGACCAGGCGATGGTCCTGGGGAAGGAGGTGGAAACAGTCTGAGATCTTTTCCTCTTTATAATGACAGAAAACTAACTGAGAAGAAGGGGGACAGGAAAGACAAGAGGGAAGAGAAAGAAGAGAAGGAGAGTCATGATGAGACCTGGGGCTGGAAGGCCAGGTTCACACCCTGCCACCCCTGCCTCTTGTTGAGCAATGCCAGGTGACTCTAGCCCTCCACCTCAACTTACTCATGCACAGACTGGGAGTTTTAACTCCTACCTCACAGGGTTGTGGGTACGAGAATCAAAAGAGATCATGGATTTGGATACACCAGGAAGAGGAGTAAAAATGTTACTTGTTATTGCCTAATGGTCAAAGACCAACAGCTGGAGGGTTCCGTAATGCCAGAGAAGGCTTGTGGTTGTTTAGTTCTTACTGAATAATGAATAAACTCTTACTGAGTTATTAATAGTTACTGAAAAATTAATAAGTTCTATGTATTTGAATAGTAATAGGATGAATCTGGGTCCCAAGAGCTTCATTCACAAGTCAGTGACATTGAACCCTGGTTGGCTTTTGAACATTCTTATGTATAAAACTGGGAAAGCCCCACTTCATCCAATGGTGATGACTGAGGATAGCTCAAGTGGATCACAATGTCAGTTTCTTTATGGGCTATAACTCAATGAGCAAAAAGAGATGTCCTTCCCTTTATTATTTAAAAAAAATTTTTTTTAACATTTATTCGTTTTTGAGGGACAGAGAGAGAAAGTGCATGAATGGGGGAGGAGCAGAGAGACAGAGAGGGAGACACAGAACCTGAAGCAGGCTCTGAGCTGTCAATACAGAGCTCCAAGCAGGGCTCGAACTCACAGACCGCGAGATCATGACCTTAGCTGAAGTCAGACGCTTAACCGAATGAGCCACCCAGGTGCCCCAAGATGTCCTTCCCTTTAAATATACATGGATTTATATCTAGTTCACATACATGCTCTGCTACAATTGCATTAACTGTGTCCAGTGACAAGTGTTCATATATATCCAAGGTGGAGAAGCATGTACTCAGAGTGATATTGGATATATCCATCCTGGTTGTGGAGGGCAACCTCAGGCTGGAAGCTTCCAGTGTTTATGGTCAGTAGGAGTGGAAATCCTCATGGAATTTGGGGAGCAGTTTGGAGGGGAGGATTCAGGCTGGGAGAACATGGTTCCACACTATGTGTAGGTCATACTATGTGACCTCATCTGTTCGCTAACACAACCTGTTAGAGACCTGCATCTTTGTAGGCCCAGCTTAAAACTTGCATAGAGCATTTAACATCAGGGGATCAGCATATTTTAAAATTGGGTTTATGGGGATATAGAAAAAATCAGTTAATGCACTAGAGACCCAAAAGGTGGACCCATGGGGTAGTGAGACTGTGAGACTGTAAGAGGCAGAAAAAGGCAGCTCTTGGTTCCCATGGAGCAGGGGGTTTGTTAGTCTGTTGCAGTCAAAGCTGGCACCCATAGCACCTGATTCTGAACAGCTTAAAGGGGACTCAAGGGGGCCCACCCACTCATTCATTTGAGGTCAACCTTCAAAGAGACAGGCTTCCCTACATGGACACAAATACTGACACACATACCCACAGCTGACGGAGCTATTTTTAAAAGTCCCTTGGTAGGCTAAGCATTAGTGGGTCGCCATCGGCCACCGTAGAAGGATTTTCACACCTTAGCCTGGGTCCATTTGGTGAATTTCAGAACATCTAACTTCTCTACAGAAGGAATTGGCAGTGCAGAGAGATTGGAAAGCTGGGCCCTGGGTTTTACACGTGACTGGAGAACATGCTTTGAAGACAAAACTAAGTGCCACAGAGCTAGGGTGAACCCTGAAAATCACTGACCTCTCCTTTTCTTTCTCACTTTTAGCTGTTGCTTCCTTAAATGTTTTTTTTTTTGTTGTTGTTGGGTGAAGATCTGTAAAGGGGTGGGAACTTTTCCTACTCTTGGGCAATGTTTATAAAGGGTGGAGTCCTCACTTTTTATTTTTGTTCGTTTATTCCATAAGCATTATTATCTGGAATTTATTTTCAAGAGCCTAATTTCCCTATTTTGGCTATTTTAATTATAGCTGAATAAAATTGAATTATATTTTTTAAATACTTTTTTGGGCTTTCCCAAAATAGCCCAAAGAATCATGAAATGAGCATTGATTAGCATTTTAGATTGTAAACAGTCTTCAAAAAAGGATGCCTACTGATATCATGAAGATGTGATCTTTGAGGTTAACCAAAAAACCCACTCTAAGGTTTTCTCATTCCTTGAAATAGAGAGTTGTGAAAAAAATATATATATTAAGAAGAAGCAGGGAAACCATTACATTTCAAGAGATCTTTGGTAAGAGTGACATTTTTCAATTATTAAAGTGTCCTTTTTAGGACACCTTGAGTTTGATCACTGTGGAACCCAGCAGGACATTAGTGATAACACTTCTTTTACTTCTGGATGGGATGTGACTTCTGTTGAATTAAGGTGTTCTATAAATAGATACAGGGCACACCCCAACCCAGATCTGACATCTCCTAGGTGACATCTGAAAACTTATCCTTCGCATGTTTTCAAATTGTCAGCTTGATGAACCTCTAAACTTTGCAGGGTTCCTGTGGATAAACAATTTTATAGAATACACAGAATGGCAGACTAATGCAGAAAGCAAGGACACGATGAGAATCTATAGATGTTGTCCACTCCGCATTTCAGGTAAATGGTTTCCAGACCAAGGAGTCAAACTAACTACGGCTTGAATTTATATTTTACAACTTATGGGCTGTAAGGCCTTGGGCAAGTTACTTCACCTTTCTGAGCTACAGTTCCCTTGCATGAGAAACAAAGATGATGCCCAGCTTTGTGCAGTTATTGGCGGGATCAGATGAAATAACACATGCAATACAAATTGTAGAGCTTCTGGAATACTGCAGACCCTCAGTAAGGTTGGCTTACAAAACCGGATCAAGAGAAATAAAGATCAATATACCAAAATCAAAGAGCGTTTTCCTGAAATACAAACACTGAGAAGAGAAAAACTCAGGCGACTGACTCCTTGTCCACTTAGGCAACAAGTTTACAAATGGCCATAAAATCGCAGATGGTGTAAAGCAGATGACGTTGGTTAGTGGCTAAGGCCACTGTGTTGAGTTCTGCTTCTTATCTGCCTGAGACTGTTTCCTGTCCCCCTTCGCAGGATGGTACCGCCCAGCACACTGGCACTGAGAGGCTCAGCCTGGAAACATCCATACTTCACACATTTTCCTTTATGAAAAGGAACAAGCCAGATACTATTCTTAGGAAGAAAAAAAAGACAAGCTTTTTTCCTAGAAGTAAGCTCAGCAAGTTGACCGCCCCTGCCCCCCACCCCCTGCATCTACACAAGGCTCTCATTATTCCCAGTGTCAGTACAGAGCAGCATTCTATGGCCACGCTGATCCATTCAGAGGGCCTGATGCTCAAGGAGGGCAGAGAAGTCCCAAAGCACTTGGCACGCCCAGTGAGCTCTTTGCTCTTTATTTATTTATGTGACCGAATACAGCTGCGTCTTGAGTCACTAGGCCTTCAGCAGTGACTGGTAAAATAGAAATGTCCACGGGCATTTATAAATAGTTAAAAAAAAAATCTTCAAATCTCCAAAGCTATCACATGATATCTCTGCTTTGGTTATAAAATAATGTTGGGTATTGTGTATCCTGAAGGGTAAGTTCAGCTGTATCAGCTGAAGAAGAGAAATATCACATGCTAAGGGGTTACCAAATGGGGAAAAAACAGACTTCGTGCCACTAAGCATTAGGCCCAGGACTAGCACACAAGAGAAACCAGCAAAGCTGCAAATAAGTGGATTTACAAACTGGTTAGCACCACTGCCTTGCAGAACTGGAACAAAGTGGCCGTAGCTCCAGAAAGGGAGCAGCCTGGAAGAAAGGATAAAGAATGGTGGCTCGCAGGTGCACGGTGACTGGGGATCAGCTGGGTGATCCAGGAGTCCAAGTGAGCATGCACCGGGAGTGATGGCAAGCAGAGAGAAAAAGAGCAGATGGAGGTCCTACATGTATGTGGAGCTGCAGCAACCGGGGCGGCATCTCTTTGGCTATAGAGAGATGCTGCTGGGTGAGCATCCTGGCATGAAGATAGAGGCTGCTGGGCGATGATGAGGAGGCGTAAGAAGGCCAATCGCCTGCCCGCCTGTCACCCACAGCGAAGGCCTCTTGCCTTTCCTGGCCAAACCCCCTCCTCAGAGCACGGTGTCCACACCTCAATCAGCACACAGCTCACCACTCTGTAATGGGGGGTTTGGGGCCTCCTCTTCTACCAGCCAGGCTCCCCAGTCCCGGCCCAGGGGTGCTGAGCAATACTGACTGAATGAGGCAAGGGGTAGTGGATTCTAGAAGGCTGGCCTGCTGGACCCCATGGCCAGACCAGAAGTCACTCTCTGTGCAGCAAGAGGATAAGGGAGGGGACATGGTGTCTTCGCCACCAGAAGACAAAGGGGAAGTAAGCTGGAAGTACCCTGACCAGAGTATGAGTGGATTTGGAGAGTCAGGCCTGTGGACTGGTTTTAGCGGACACGACAAAGGCACAGGGTGAGGTTGAGAGCAGGAGGGCTGTCTTTTGGTTCTAGTGTTGTTACTCATGGATTAGGTGACTCTGGAGAAATCGTTTATTCTACCTCATCCTTCTAAATTGCAGGAGTGGATAAAACTCTGGCTTCGAAATGTGGCTGATTATCAGAATCACCTGAGGAGCTTTACACACACACACACACACACACACACACACACACACGCATGCACACACTCACATATACACACACAGACATGCACAGACACACTTGAATCAGAAGCTCCTGGGCAGGGCCTGGAGCTTAAGCTCCAGAGTGCTTCTGATGATCATTGAGACTAGACAAACTCTGGGGGCACTTACAGCAGTAGAGGAACAGGATTTTTTTTTTAAAGCCCCAACATGGGGCTAGAACTCACAGCCATGAGATCAAGACATGAGCTGAGATTAAGTGTCATACACTTAACCAACTCAGCCACTGAGGCGTCCCAAAGGAATATGATTTTATGAAATGTGCACACAACTTTTAAAGAACCATCTTTTCTTCCATACTTTTTCTTAGAGGAGTCATGTGCTGTTCTCTCTTCAGAGACGTGACAGAATCAATGACAGTCCTTGAGGGTGGTTACCAGATGACCACTTACCCTGTTGGGTACCCACCCCTGGGGCTGCTGAAAGGTTCAGCTACGAGGCGGAAGAGCCCAGAGGCCTGGCGGGCATGCTTATAGGCTCCCAGCCAGAATGGGGATGGGGTGCCACCCCCAAAGCAGCACACTCCGTGGGCCAGGCTGAATCTAGCTTCCTGCCTGGCTCCAGGCAGTAACATCGGGTTCTCCGCCTTAGACCCAGGGTGACTAATGCTGGCATCTCAGCACCATACTGGTCCCACCAATGCCACCCCTCTGGTTCAGCTGGCTACATTCCCACTGGGCTAAGAAAATAGCAGCTTCCAGGTGGTAAGTGCATGATCCCTCCTGTGTGCTCTGCAAGCCAGGTCACCCTGAATCCTCACAAGCACCCTATGATGTGCTCTTACTGGCTCCATTTTACAGATGAGAAAACAGGTTTGGAAAGGTTGACTCATTTGCCTAAGACCACAGAGTAGGAGCCAGAACCTAAACAGATGTACTGATCTTGAGGCTCCCTTCTTAACCTCTTCTGTGCTCCATTCCCGAGGTCCCCTAGAATGGAACCTCTCCCACCCCCACCTTCCCTTAGAGAGGAGAGAATGGGAAGCATCCCCTGCTGCCCACCGTGTCTCCTTGGCTCACCTTGGCCAGCCTCGCTCGCTTGATGAGGTCGTTGAGTTTGCGCACGGCCGCCTTCTGCGGAAGGCTCTGGATGTCTCTGAAGAGGTCCTGGGCCTCGGCCTCGAAGAGCCGGCGGTTATCAGTGTTCTGTAGGGGCTGTGCCCAGAAAGAGCCGATGTAGACTCGAAGGACCTCGGGTGTGTTGATGACCTTGCCCAGGGACCACATGAGGGCCCCGTAGACGCGCATCAGCTGCTGCGTGTCCACTTGGTCGGCCTTGTTCAGTACCACGCGGATCTTGTCATCTTGGCCGCGGAAGGCCTTGATGGCCTCTGAGAACTCGTCTGAGATGTCCAGTTTATGAGCATCGAACAGCAGGATGATCCTGTCGACTCGCTCTGCAAACCACTGTAGGACCTGGCAGAAGTCATAGCCTAGGAGGAGAGAAGGGCACGTCAGTGTGGCCGACTGCTCAGAAGACACATTTACTAGCAGAGCTGGGGACTCACTGGTTCTCTGGCAGCTGCCAAGGACAGAGCACTTCTTTCCAAGGAGGCAGTGGAGGCTCCATGGACTGAAAATCACTTCAAATGAGTCCCCTGGGGCTGGATGCATTCAGGAGATAATGCTGAGGACCCTAGGAACCCTTCCCTGGGAAGAAACAGGAAGTGAAAAGGTGCTCATGGGCACTTTGATTGGGCATCGCTTACTTCCTTATCTGTCATTTCATTTGGTCCCCACGAGTCTCTCATTTCACCTGGTACAGTCCTGGGGATGAATGGCAAATTTGATCAATGGCTCTGTAAAACCACAGGCCCTGGGTCAAAAGTTCTCCCTTCTACCAAAGTCTCACTTTTCTGAAAGAAGCAGAAATGGTGAAGGAAGAAAACCCGGGGGCCACTTGAGGTCTCATGGGGGGTCTAGTAAGCACAACAAAAGAAGAATTATCTTCTCCTATCCTAAGTTTTTAAGAGTGTTAAGGAGGCCAAAGGTTGGCCTGCCCAAAACTTTGACCAGCATTTATCATTTGGACTATTTATACCTTAAGTAAGTTGTAAATATTAAAAAAAAAAAAATCATGTCTCACAGCCATTGTGTGAAATGTCTTTTGCCAATTTCCTTTTTAAAATGGCTAGGCCCACAACAGATTCTGTTTAGTTCGGTTTGGCCATGTGACAGTATACTCCAAATCGTGCAGCTACATAAACACTCCTCACAGGCCATGGTCAAGGCCTGTTTTGGGCATCTCCCTGGGGAGGCAGAGGCCCATGAAAAGCAAATAAGAGGAGACTAGTGCCACCAGGTTTATTTAAAAAAGTTTTTTTTTAATTTAACATTTATTTTTGAGAGACAGAGAGAGACAGAGCATGAGCAAAAGAGGGTCAGAGAGAGAGGGAGACACAAACTCCGAAGCGGTCTCCAGGCTCGGAGCTGTCAGCACAGAGCCTGACACGGGACTTGAACCCACGAACCGGGAGATCATGACCTGAGCCGAAGTCAGACACTGAACTGACTGAGCCACCCAGGCGTCCCGACCAGGTTTATTTTTAATCTCAGTCTCATTAGCTGTGGACTCAGTCTCAGTGCAGCCCAGTTAAAGCCCAGATGGCAACTTTCCTGACGCCTATTTGGTGCTATCACCCCTTATTTAATAGATTTTGAGAACTCCCAAACACACATAAAAGTCTCGAAAACAATATGATGAATGCTGATATACCCAACCCATAACTTTAATAAATTTTGACACTTGGCATTGTTTGCTTCAGATACTTTAAAGAATTTAAGTCTACTTTATTTATATTACAAAATACTCATACAGCAGTGAGGATGAATTGGATTTTCACTTGTCAACACAGGCCAATCTCCAAAAGACTGGTGAGTAAAAAATCAGGTTTCAAAAGAATGTGTACAGTAGGATAACATTCACATAAAATGTTAAAAAAACAAAGCAATACTCAAGAGCCAATGGATACATACTATACAAACATACAAAAATATTAATACCAAATTTGGGATACTGACTGACTCTGAGGGATCTGAGGTAGATAAGAATGTGTCTAGGGAATGATCTATTTTCAAAAATAAAGGGGGCCGATTGACTAAAGTTTCCATAAATTTGAAGAACAGGTGTAAGGGGAGTAGCTGAAGAAAGAAAGGATTCAGACACAATTTTAATAAGGAAAACAAAACCTTCAGAAATGCTGAAGCCCCCCATAGACCCCTCCCCAAGCACATCCCCCAGAGGAAAGCACCACCCTATATATGGTGTTTATCATCATTATATGTTTGTATATTTCCCGTTTGTGCCTTTCACTTCTCTATTCTGTCTTTCATGGTGGCACTCCCTGATTCCCTGGGGACAAGGAAGGCAAAGGTAATTGTCAGAATGTGGGCCAGAGTTTATTTTGATCACTATCAGTAGTCAGGTTAGAACAGAGGAAAATCAAAGACCTACTGAACGGGGTCACACTGTAGTATGTAAGGATTCAGAGTCAAGATTTCACTCTGAGCTCTGTCCCTGCAGGGCCAGAACATAAGGCCTCCCAAAGTGGTTCTGTCATTTGAGGCAGACTTGGGTGCCAGAGAGCCCCAAACCCCAGGTAGGAGAACCTCAGCAGGTGAATGATGATGCTATGCCCTGGTAGTCAGGTAAGATGTTTTGGAAGTGACCACTAGAAGGAGCTGCATGTGGACACTGGAGTGGACGCAAGTTGAGTTTTGCTGAACACCCTTCCTATTGGGAGGGGTGGGGTCCCCTGCGCATCACAGAAGCTGAAGGTGTGGCAGGCAGTCCCTTACCCTACTCTTTGGCAGTCTGCGGTACAGGCAGGTGATCTAGAACCAGACAGTCATCTCCTTGCACCAGAGGGGGGTGTTAAATCTTGACAGAAGGATGCAAAGCCACAGGGAAAATGAGAATTTATTCATGGCAGAGGAGCTGAGTTGACAGTCCAGTGGTGGTGGATTCCTAAGCTAGTTTTTGAGACTAGCTCTCCAACGTACCCATTAACTCGGTGAACAACCTGATTTTCTGCAAATTTCCTTTTCTGCCTCAGGTAGCCAGAATTAGCTTCTTTGATTTGCTACCAAAAACCATGGCTGGTGCATAATTTTCTCCACATGTGAGTATTTCTGTTCAGAAATACTCTTACAATCAGTGCCAAGAGAGACTTGCCGCTCCCCTCACTGTCACCAGTGGCACATGTGCAAATTCAGCCATGGAGACACGCATCTCTTCCTCCAAGGACCACCCGGATTGAGTGGCTGGCCTTGACATTACCACGGATTTAAACTTCCACTTAAATTTGGGCTCCTATAGTTATTTTAAATGTCTTTTTAAAAGACATCACTCCATGAAATAAGTCAGTCAGAGAAGGACAGATATTATATGTTTTCACTCATATATATGTGGATCTTGAGAAACTGAACAGAAGACCATGGTGGAGGGGTGGGGGGGAGTTACAGAGAGGGAGGGAGGCAAACCATAAGAGACTCTTAAACACAAACTGAGAACAAACTGAGGGCTGATGTGGGGAGTGGGGTAGAGGGGAAAGTGGGTGATGAGCAATGAGGAGGGCACTTGTTGGGATGAGCACTGGGTGTCGTATGTAAGCAATGAACCATGGGAACCTACCCCCAAAACCAAGAGCACACTTTACATACTGTATATTAGTCAATTTGGCAATAAATTATATTTAAAAAATATAAAGATAATCTTCATTTTGAAAAAAAAGAAGGCAAAAATCACACACACAAAATAAATAAGTCAAAGACATCATTCTAATACTTCATTGAAATAAAAAGTGGGAATAGAGCTGCCAGATGTAAGTTTACTATAAGTGAAGCCATTACTCATCTTTGGAGGAATGGCTGCATGGCCACATTTTCTTGTTTTAAAGTAACAAGGAGAGAGGTGCCTGGGTGGCTCAGTCGGTTAAGTGTCCGACTTCAGCTCAGGTCATGATCTCATGGTTCGTGGGTTCAAGCCCCGCGTTGGGCTCTGTGCTGACAGCTCAGAGCTTGGAGCCTGCTTCGGATTCTGTGTCTCCCTGTCCCTCTGCCCCTAGCTTGCTTGCACTCTCTCTCTCAAAAATAAATAAACATTAAAAAAATTAAAGTAATGAGGAAAACTTAAGGTACAGGTAGATAGAAGTGTATTCTATTAGTCATCATGCAGGTGTAAAAGGATTATTTGTTACATATTAGGGAGTATAATCAAAGGTGAAGAAATCACTAAGTGTCTCAGACACTAAGTGTCACTAAGCAAAGAATTACCACAGCTGGGAGAGGTTGGTCAGCTCATTTTTCTTCCATACACACTTGTTGTTATTATTATTTTACCATTTTAACCATTTTTAAGTGTACAATTTATTGGCATTAAGCACATTCACATTGCTGTGCAATCCCCGTCTCCAGAAGTCTTCATCTTCCCCAAATGAAACTAAGTACCCATTAAACATTAACTTCCCTTTCCTCCCTCCCCCCAGCCCTGGCAGCCACCATTCTATCTTGTCTTTATGAATTTGACTACTCTAGGTACCTCATATACCTGGAATCGTACGACATTTGTCTTTTTGTGACTGGCTTATTGCATTTAGCACAATGTCCTCAAGGTCCATCCATGTTGTAGAATTTGTCAGAATTTCTCTCCTTTTTAAGGCTGAATAGGACTTGCTCAATTATTCTTTGTAATTTAAGATAGGCACCAAGTACCTATCTACCAAAAAGTTCCAGCTGATTTTACTTTACTTTTTAAAAGTTTTCTATTATTTATTTTTACACTTATTTATTTTTGAGAGACAGAGAGACAGAGTGTGAGTGGGGGAGGGGCAGAGAGAGAGGGAGACACAAAATCCGAAACAGACTCCAGGCTCTGAGCTGTCCGCACTGAGCCCGACGCAGGGATCGAATCCACAGTGAGATCATGACCTGAGCCTAAGTCAGATGCTTAACTGACTGAGCCACGCAAGAGCCCCATTCCAGCTGATTTTAAAGAAATGACTTAAAATTAATGATGTCATTTAATCTGCCCGCTGAAGGAAAGGTGACTCAGAAGGATCTATAGATCATTGATTCTCAAGATGTGCTCTTGTATTAGATTCATATAAGGCGCTTGCCAAAGTTTAGACTTGTAGACCCCTCCCTAAAAGCACAGAATCGGAATCCCTGAGGCTGGACTTGGTGATGTACATTGTGCAAACCCTCCAGATAATTGCCATGTTTGGTGGTTTCAGGACTGAGTACCAAGGCATGGGATGGTACAGCTATGTCTACATCATTGTTGGTCAGCAAAACGCATTTAAAGTAGTTTCTTTTTATTCTAAAAAGGTACCAATAGATGGTTAGATGGTGCATCACAGAATTGAGGAAACATGGAATTTAAATCTGCTTATTTGAAGATGGATTTTTAAATTAAAAAAAATTTTTTTAATGTTTTTATTTATTTTTGAGAGAGAGTGTGAGCGGGGGAGGAGCAGAGAGAAAGGCACAGAATCTGAAGAGGCTCCAGGCTCTGAGCCGTCAGCACAGAGCCCGACGTGGGGCTCAAACTCACAAGCTGTGAGATCACGACCTGAGCTGAAGTCAGACGCTCAACCTACTGAGCCACCCAGGCGCTTCTGAGATGGATTTTTAGATTTATGAAAGTTATCCTGTCTTTGCTCACACTGGACCTTAGTCCTGGTGAGCCCTTCCCCTCTGGCTTAGGATCTAGAAATGTAGCCTAAATCCTTATCATCCTTCAAATACACCTGGCCAAACCTTGATTCAGTTCCATGTTACTTAACTTCCTTAAGCTCCAATTCTCTCATCTGTAAAATCGAGCTGTTGAGTAATTATATGAGAAAATGCTCTTAATATGCTCAGTATAATGTTGGGACTTTTGTAAACTCTCAGTAAATATAAACTTTTATTATTGTTTCTGTGCCCTCCCCCCAACCCCAACCCCTGCTTTAGGTGAACTCAATTGCTTCCTCATTTGAGCTCCCTGAACCTCTTGCTTACACTTTATAATCAGATGGATGTATGGGTCTCTCTTATAGCATCATAAATTCTTTAGCCGCAGGGGCCATGTCTTCCTCATGGTCACACAAGACATGGTTAACAGTATGGGCTTACTCTTTTTCAAAACTTAAAAAAATTGAGATATAATTGACATATAACATCATCTTATATTAGTTTCAGGTGTCCTAAGAAATCTCCTGACAAAGCGCTTCCAATTAAAAACAGTAACAACAACAATAAATCCTGAGTCAAAAGCAGTTCATAGGAAACAAATGGAAGGCAGTGGTCAGATTTTTTTCCTTTACTGTCGTTCACTTAGGATAAAAGATTTTTGAGGCTCCCCTTCCTAACCTGTTCTTATCTTCCAGTGGGGGAAAGATCTAGGCACCAGCAAAGAATACGGAAAGAAACAAACAACTGCAGTGAAATTTACTGATGATAGTATATATAGTATATATAGGGATTTCCTCATTCTATAATTTCTAAGAGAATATTATGTGCTTATACGCATGATTTTGTATTACCAAATCATTACTCAGAAACTTAAAAAAATAACCTAGTGGTTTTGTTTACTGAACTTGTGAGAGTACATTACAAGTTATTTAAGATAGACAAGTCAATACATCATTAATGATAGGAAACTCTATGATCAATTTGTAAAGAGGGCCATGCATATTTCTGCTTTAACCGTAAGTATAAGAGTGATCATAGTTGGAAAGTTATAGACAATAATAATAATAATGGGTAGTGCTAATAATATGCTTACTAAGGCACTGTTCTCATCAGTATACATATATTCATTTACTTAATCTTCACATAAGTCTAGGGTAGGCACTATGACTACATTCATCAAGATTACTGTTTTTGCAAATACATATTTCTATACTATGTAAAGTTAATGCAGATTAAACACAATTAGAAACAAGGTGGTAACTAGGTGATGGATGTGTTAATTAGCTTAGTTGTAGTAATCGTTTCACTATATATGTACATTAAACCATCATATTGTACATCTTAAATAAATACAGTTTTTGTTTGTCAATTATGCCTCAACGAAGCTGGAAAAAAAGAAAAAAGTACAGGCTTTGGACTCAGCTGCCTGGAGTCTAATCCTGGCTCCATCACTTCCTAGTTTTGTGAGCTTGGGCAAGTTACTTAACCTCTCTGTGTTTCATTTCCTCATCTGTAAAAATGGGGCTAATAATGGCATCCACATACCTCATGGGGCTTTGAAGTTAACATACTAGAGACATTTAGAATCATTCTGACATCTAGAAAGCTCTCCAAAAGCTTTCAAGTTATCTACTGTTTTTTTTTTTTTAATTTTTTTTTTAACGTTTATTTACTTTTGAGACAGAGAGAGACAGAGCATGAATGGGGGAGGGTCAGAGAGAGAGAGAGGGAGACACAGAATCCGAAACAGGCTCCAGGTTCTGAGCTGTCAGCACAGAGCCTGATGCGGGGCTCGAACTCATGAACCGTGAGATCATGACCTGAGCTGAAGTCGGACGCTTAACCAACTGAGCCACCCAGGCGCCCCTCTACTGGTTATTTAAAAGACCTTTGTAACAGGTGCATGGTGGGAGCATAATAAATGTTGAAGGATGCCTGGTTGGGACAAAGCATAGTCTTCAGCCATGGAGAAAACGCAATTAATTAGGGGAAAGGTGACAGGGCAATGATGCTTGAGCCAAGTGAAAGAATCAGTGTTCAGAAGACAGCTAATGAAAGACACAACTGAGCACAGAACTGCCCACATTTTGTAGAGCTGCTGGACCCTCAAAGATCCAGAGGCCTTTCTTTTCTTGTTTGTGAAACAGATGGAGTTCTACCAGTTGGTCTTTAAGGCCCTGAGTTGCTCCTAAAATAAAGCTATGATTCTAATCACAGACACTCCCTGGCTTACAAAAGTCCTGTGTGTAGCCAGACTGGCCGGGATAACCAGAGCATACACTGGACCCAGTGGGGGGAGAGTAATGAATTTTCGCGAAGATTCTGTTACAGAGGGTGGTCAGGTCGCTATCATCACTAGACTTCAGCCACACTATGCTAAGGGGGTCTGGGAAAGAACTACCACTTAAAACAAAGTTGAAAACCAGTGGCCTTGAGACTACTGAACAAAGCCCTCGGCTCTATTTTGTTTGGCCTACATAGGGTCTTTACTTTTGGAGTTGACTGTTTTTGGTCCAGACACGCACTGTTATTTTTTACAGATAGCCCATTCCACCTGGCACCCACTTCTGAGTGGAAATACCACAGCTCTGACTCAGACCAACCTTTGCCTCTGAAAAGCCAGCCCCAGCTCCTGGGCTCCTGAGAGGGTCTTGTAGCTCTCCAGAGAACTGTACCATCTGAGGTCACAGGTGTTTCCCCCGCTGGGCTGTGATCACTCAAGGGTAGGGGCCCTTTTACCCTGCTCTCTACAGTACCAAGAAAGTGCTCACCAAGACCAGCCCTCAGCAAATGCTTCCTGAAGGACTGATTTCTGTGGAAAACTGTTGCAAAATCCCAAAACTGGCTTTAAACAACCTTTTGGGACACCTCTCTCTCTGGAACTTAGAAGTGCAATAAACATTTTGAAATTCAACAATACATTTTAAATGGAAAGTCAAAAGTGGATGAACTAATAATGATCAAGTGCCCAGGATGTGCCTGGAATGGTTGCTGAGGGACATATGTCTGTAGAACAAAGGCTGCTGGCTTTATCCATAATAGCCCCAAACTGGAAACAATCCAAATGTCCCTCAGCAGGTGAACGGATAAACTGTACAGTGGAATACCGCCCAGCAATAAAAGGAATGAGCTACTGACACACAGCCACTCGGGTGAATCTCAGAAACACCATGCTGAGTGAGAGAAGCCAGACGCTAAAGAATACACACTGACAGGAAATTCTAGAACAGGCAGAGCCAAGCTGCAGTGACTGGGAGCACATCAGTGGTTGCCTCTGGCTGAGGGCGGCTGGGACTGACTGCAAAGCGGCACGGACAAAGAAGAACTTCTCAGGGAGATGGGAAGTTTCTATTCCTTGATGATGGCAGTGGTTACACGGGTGTGCATTGGTCAAAACTCACCAAACTGTACAATCAAAATGAGTGCATTATTATGTTATACTTCAATCAAACTGACATAAATAAATACATAAGAAAGGAAGGGAAGGAAGAGAGAACAAATTCAAGGCTGCTAAACTTATTTAAAGATACACATCTCCACAAACTGCTGAATGGACAAGGAAGTTGAAATCTGTTCATCAAGGGGACTGCACAGCGCATCTTGCTGGGCATAGAGTTGAATTTAACTAAAGCAGGAGCCCTATGCTTTGGTTGAAATCAGTCTTCACCAAAGAGGTTATTGTAAAATTTGGCTCATCCACTGGAACTTTGAGAATTGTGTAATTTCACAAGTGTCCGACCTTCTGGCCAAGGTGATAAAGTTTCTCACGGTGACGGGTCAGGGATGAGAAGCTCTGAGTTTATGAGAATCCGTTCCAGCTAGGTAGAATGCAGCAGACCCTGGGATACATTCAAAGGTGTGTGCATGCATGTGTGTGTGTGTGTGTGTGTGTGTGTGTGTGTGTGTGTGTGTGTGCATGTGGGGGTAGTGCATGTATGTGTGTATTAATGAGTATGTATGGAGGGCATAGGAATCAATATCATAACAGACTTGTCCCATGGTGCTCAATGTATTTTTAACATTTATTCATTCAATTATAGACATTGCAATTCTATAAGACTTTTTTTTAAATGTTTATTTATTTTTGAGAGCAAGTGGGGGAGGGGCAGAGAAAGCAGGAGACAGAGAATCTGCAGCAGGCTCCGTGCTGTCAGCACAGAACCCAACGTTTGAGCACAACTCAAACTCATGAACTGTGAGATCATGACCTGAGTTGAAATCAAGAGTTGGACGCTTAACCAACCAAGCCACCCAGGCGCCCCATCAATTCTATAAGACCTTCTAATGGAACTTTTATTCGTCTAGAACAAAACAAGAGATGTCATCAATCCAACTGGTTAAAAATGTAGTTTCTATTTGCAAAGGGACCCACAAGCTATATAGCTGAGAAAGAGGATTTGTCCTGTGGAAGATCCCAGCTTGGCATCCTGGCTCCACATTCTGGGAACAAAAGGAGGGGGCAGGAAGGAACGGGCCATTTTTATCCAATCAGGGGCTTCCATCACAACCCCCATGGAAACCATGGTCTCCATCTGAAGGCACCCACCAGGAAATGACACCTGAGATTAGAACAGTTGCCCCCTGGCTCAGGTAAATATAGGGCGGGGGCCTTGAGAAAACAAATTTGGCAGTCTGTTTTTAATAGAACAGGAAAAAAAAAAAAATGCTTAAATTCCTTCCCAGAGCCAAGTTGCTAATTACATGAGTTTTAAACAAGATGTGTGTCAATAAAAGGACGCAAGATAATGCAGGACAGCCAGAACTGAGGCCAGGTTCCTCCTGCCCATGCCCCTGGCCCCATTCTTGGGGTGGGCAAGGCCACTTGCCCAGTTGGACATGGCCCAAGACTCTGCTCAGACCTCTCCTCTTTGGCGGGGCACTGGCCTGCCCCTTGTAGAACTAGCAGCTCCTGTCAAATGTCAGGTCCCTCATATCCCAACTGCAGCTGTTACTGGGCTGATTTGTTTGTGCAACACTAGCCTCTCTCCCAGAAGTCCCTTAGGTGTCATATCCATCTTTGTGTCCCTCCAGCACTTAGTCGATTGTCCAGCACAGACTGTTCACACAGCCATTGTGAATGTGCCAGTGGTGCCTCTTAACTGTAGTTCTTGTCCCCGGGGTCCTTCCTTTCCAATCTCGTCCTCACATGATTCCCACCCCTTCTCAGAACTCAGAGACAATCCCCAAAACTTTGGGTGCCCTGATTCCTTCTAGAGCAAATGTTTACAAATTCTCCATGACTAGTCACCACATTATCCCTCCGGCCTTTTCTCAGGGGCTCTTGCTAAACCTCACCCTCCTCTCCCCATAAACCACACTGGGCTCTTTGCTGTTCTCCAAAAGCATTCTGCATCCCCCTGCCTTTGCACCTTTGCCCAGACTTTCTTTAGCTCCAAATGCCCTGCCCCTTTTCCATCTCCAGCTACCCATCCCTCTGGGTCACTTCCCTCTGGGACACCTCTCACCTGAGTAGAATGGATCCTCTCTCCCCATTTCTTCCTGAGAAGATATGTGTTCTGCTGCAGCCCATCCACTACACTAAATTATAAGCATCCTGAGAGCAGGGGCCAAGTCTTAATCATGCTTGGAACCCAAAAGCCCACCACAGGATACTTTGTACTATTTAAATCAGGTTCCCTGCGACGTATTCTTATAGCACCAATGATTTTTCTTTCATAACCCTTATACTTTCCAATGATATATTTATTCGGTGATTATAAGACAGAAACTCTATGAGGGCAGAGACTCTCTCATTCCATTCACCACTGTATACCCAGTACTCAGTACCTACTATTGAATGCAGTAGGTATTCAAGAAATTTGGTTTATTCCTCAAAAAATGAAAAACAGAACTACCATATGATCTAGCAATCCCACTTCTGGGGATTCAGAAGAATTAAATTTAAGAGAATTTAAATCAAGATCTCAAAGAGATATTAGCATTCCCATGTTTATTGTGGTACTATTCATAATAGCCAAGATATGGAAACAACCTTAATGTCCTTCGGCAGACGAACAGATAACAAAAATGTGGTTTATACATACAACAGAATATTATGCGGCTTTAAAAAGGGAGATTCTGCAACATGGATGGAGCTGGAAGACATTACACTAAGTGAGATAAGTCACTCACAGAAGGACAGATACTGCATGATTTTGTTTACATCAGGAATCTAAAATAACCAAACTTGGGGCGCCTGGGTGGCTCAACTGGGTAAGTGTCCAACCTCGGCTCAGGTCACAACCTCATAGTTTCTGAGTTCGAACCCTGCATTGAGCTCTGTGCTCACAGCTCAGAGCCTAAAGCCTGCTTCAGATTCTGTGTTTCCCTCCCTCGCTCCCTGCTCTTCCATGGCTCTCTCTCTCTCTCTTTCAAAAATAAATAATAATAATAAAAACATTTAAAATAACCAAACTTGGGGCACCTGGGTGGCTCAGTCGGTTAAGTGTCCAACTTTGGTTCAGGTCATGATTCCACAGTTTGTGAGTTTGAGCCCTGCATTGGTCTCTGGGCTGACAGCTCAGAGCCTGGAGCCTGCTTTGGATTCTGTGTCTCCCTCTCACTCTGCCCTTCCCCTGCTCATGCTCTGTCTCTCTCTCTCTCTCAAAAATAAATAAACACTGAAAAAAAATTTTTTTAAATAACCAAACTCATATAATCATAGAGTGGAATGGTGGTTGCCAGGGGCACAGTGCGGGGGAGGGGGATGGGACGTTCTTAATCAAGGGGCACAAAGTTTCAGTTAAGTAAGAGGAGTAAGTTCAAGAGATCTGCTGTATAAGATGTGCCCAGAGTTAACAATGCTGTACTGAACACTCAAAATTTAAGAGGGTGGATTGCATTTTAACATTATACATATATACACATACATACATACATACATACATACATACATACATACATACATAAAATCTGAAACAGTAAAATAAATCTGATTAACAAAGTGAATTAACTTGAATGAGAAGTATAATTGATTTTTAGCACATTAGAGGGTTTAGTTGCTTAAATAGTTCTGTGAGTTTCTAAAAAAAGAGCTGTTACTAATTGTAGGAAGTACAAATCATCTCAAAATAAACATCAGATATCTGGGATTGCTCAGGTATTAAATATATATTTTCAAAAATAGTCACTGTTAACAATAGCAGCCACTTCAGTTAAACATGTGCAAGGAGTCCTTGTATCATTTCCAGGCTGAGTTTACTCTGCAACTGGAAAAGGCTGTTTCTGAAAATGTGATTGGGGGTAGGTACAGAATGATAGCAAAAAATTAATGACGGCAGTCAATATGACTGAACTCTCTCAATATTCCTGCACTGTCCCGAGAGCTTTCTTTTAGCACACTCTCCATAATCCTCACAATAACCCCATGAAACAGGTGCTATTATTGTCCCCCTTTTACAGGTGAGGATACAGAGAATCAGAGAGGTTAAATAACTTACCCAAAGTCACACAGCTATTTCCTAAGAGCCATGCTTCAAACCCAGGCACTTGCATCCCACAGCCTGTGCTTTTATCCATGAGCCCAACGTGGGGCTCAAACTCATGAACTGCAGGATGGTGATCTGAGCTGAAGTCAGATGCTTCACTGACTGAACCACTGAGGCTCCCGCTTTGTGATATTTTTATTATTTATTTATTTATTTATTTATTATTATTTTTTTTAATGTTTTATTTATTTTTGAGACAGGGAGAGACAGAGCATGAACAGGGGAGGGTCAGAGAGAGGGAGACACAGAATCCGCAACAGGCTCCAGGCTCTGAGCCGTCAGCACAGAGCCCGACATGGGGCTCGAACTCACGGACTGCGAGATCATGACCTGAGCCGAAGTCGGCCGCTCAACCGACTGAGCCACCCAGGCGCCCCTTTGTGATATTTTTAAAAGTAGTTTTCTAAGTGTTCTACAATAAATATATATTATTTTTGTAATAAGAATAAGCATACTGTAAAAATTGTTCGTCCATATGTGACTCGGATAACAATATTACTAAGGAAGGTTTTCCTTTTCTTCTATAATGGCGTTTCTAGCTAGGGTCTGGATTTCTAGCCTTTTCCAGCCTATCACCATCTCAAGAAGGCCTGTGGGTGAAGTAGTACCTTTGCAACTACACATAACCTCCGGGGGAAGAGGCAGTCCTCCATCAGCTGTACTTGCCTGAGCCATGGAAACAAGCTGGTAAGGAGAGGAGTCACAGACACTTTGCTCTTGCTGGCCTCTCCATTTCCTTTCACCCCTAGCCAGCTCTCCCCACAAAGCTGATCAGATGTGCAAGTGGTTTGGGGGTAAATAGGGGCGGGGAAGGGCTCGGCAGTGAGTGGGGGTCCAGGCTCCCGCTGGGGGTGGGGAGGGGCTGATACTAAACCCTGTCCTGGAGAACCAACAAGATAGCCAGAGAAGAGAAACAGACAAACTCCGTGGCCTCCATATCTGCACACACTGTGGAAGTTCAATGAGTGTTCACCTCCAAGTGTTCAGCTGGTAGTGGCTACCTCTGAGAGACTATAACTGGCTACAAGAAGATCCGTGTGGTTACATAGCTCCCTGTTTCCCTGTGCCTGGCCTGAGGGGGTTTGGCCACTGAACATTCCACAGTTTAAATAAAACCAAGGACCAAATCTGTCCTTGGATGGGCTTGGTGTTGTTTATTTTCTATTTCCTCCCCCAACTCCTTCTTCCTTTGGAATTTAGTCCAAAACTCTGTGAACTAACTTATCAGGATCTGTTTCCTCCTAAAATAAACAAGCTAACCTCATAGCCTGTCTCTTTTTCCTCTGGGGATGTTGTAAAGATAACGATGGGACAGATGGGGGCCATGTGACCCCGAAGCTCCTTACATCAAGAATCACACCATAGGGCAGACAGGTGGGGAATGGAGAAAGGTTCCATTTGAGTATTGGGCCTGATGAACACTGTGGCATCTGGTCATGTGACCAAGTCAAAGGGAAAATTGGGTTTCATATCTTGTTTTCCTTATCAGGCTAAAAGTCAGGTTAAGAAGCAGGTCCATTTAAAGAGGAATGAGCCCTGGAAAAAGACAGCAACATTATGAGGCATTTTAGGCTCTTTGCTGCAGAGAGAATTTGCTGAAAATTGACCAAAAAAATCCTACAAGTTCTGGAGCCTGGTTCAGCCATTTCACTTTGCTGGGCCTCAGTTTCTACATATATCAGATGGGTTAGTTGATCAGTAAGAATTCTTTCCAGATCTTAAGTTAACTATACTAGGTATCAGCTAGTTACATTACCGGCATAAGAATGTAAAACCACTCAGGTGGCTATAGGAATACTCAGTGACTACATCTAATGATAAAATTACCATTAATTATCAAAATAATCATTAATTAAAAACTTGTCACTTGTTAATTTGGCACCCAACTGCAAACAACTCTGGGCTGGAAGAAATTACCAGAGGAAAAGTCACAGAATTGGAGGCATTCAAGAATGCTTAAGAGATCATCAGATCCAACCTTCTAATAATACAAGTAAGAGAATCCAGGAATCAAGTGTCACACCCATGGAGACTGCCCATTCCTCATTTTCCAATGGAGGCAAAATGCCAGTAAGACACAATCTCCACTCACGTGTGATGAGGCTAAATATTTACAAACACAGCTTCTACCTCGACAATACATCTTGTCATTTCGTGGTTCAGAAGGGCAAAAAGACAATATTTCTCCAAGCTACCATTTTCTAAAGAGAAATGTTAAACCAAGAATATGACAACTGGTGGGGTCAACAAACAGTTGCAAGCCACTTCTGACCCTCGATACCCTGCCCTGCCCTTTTCCTCCTTTTAAACAATTCCAGTGTTACGTGAGTGTTCTGTGAGCATTTGGACAACAGCCAGTCATGAAGGCCAGTGCCAGAAACTAAGTTATCAGCTAACCTGCTCCTAAAGCCAAACTACCCAGAGATAGTTATTTCTGGGTTTATGTCACAGATAGAAAGACAGATCAAGTCAGTGGGGACCATATTAATCCACACTGGGTTCTTTACTTAAAAAATGGCTCAATTATTTTATTAAATAAAAGTACACGTAGTTACCCAACGCTATTTCAAAATGGTCAAATGCCTCCAGAAAGGAAATACCTTGAAAATATTTGTAAATATGCAAAGGTGCTCAACCACACTGATAGTAAGAATGAAAATTAGAATTATAATGAGATACCATTTACCTATTAGATAAGGCAAAGATAAAGGGAAGATAAGGGGAGGGGAATCAGTAATGCCCTGAGTTGGGGAGGGTGTGTGGTGTAAACAGGCACTTTTGTATCGTTGGTGGGAATGTGAAGAGGTACATCTTCTAGACGAGGCATTTTGTCACCAGCTAACACAGTAAAAAGACCACAGTTCCTTTTGACTCAGCAATTTCACTACTAGAAGTGCATCTATTTTTTTTTTTCAATTTAAGTATAATTGACATGACATTGAAGTATAATTGACATTATGTTAGTTTCAGGTATACAACATAGTGATTTGACAATTCCATACAGTACTTTTAACCTCTGTGACTTATTTTATTTTTAAAGGTTTATTTATTTTTGAGAGAGAGAGAACATGGGTGTATGTGCAGAGGAGGGGAGAGAGAGAGGGACAGAGGATCTGAAGTGGGCTCTTCGCTGACAGCAGAGAGCCCGATGTGGGACTTAGACTCAAGAACCATGAGATCGTGACCTGAGCCGAAGTCAGATGCTCAAAGGACTGAGCCACCCAGGCGCCCAGTTTTTAGAACTGGAAGTGTGTACCTCTTAATTCCCTTTATCAAGTTCACCCATATCCCACCCACCTTCCCTCTGGCAACCAGTTTGTTCTCTGTACTTAAGAGTCTGGGTTTTTTTTGTTTGTTTTGTATCATATAGTTCCATTTGCACCCTACTGTGCAAACTATATATTTGCACTGTGTGCAAAACTATATTCTACAGCACTGTTTGTAATAAACTGCCAATGATCAGAAATGGTCTGGATGCCATCCATCAAGAGGATACCAGCTGTTAATTTGGGCACATCTACACGATGGACAAAAGAAGCAGCTCTAAGGTCCTGACACAGAGCACTCCAAGATTTACTGCTAAGTGGAAAATTCTTGGTGCAGAGCAGCGTGCAGGACTCTCCTGCTCTGGGAGGAACCCCGAGACACTGCTGGCAGAGTTTGCTCTGCAAGAGGAACTGGGGGTGTGGCTGGGACACTCTTCACCATCTAACTTCCTGAAACTTGAATTTTTCATCTCAAATACGTACACACACTTGTGCAACATGGCGCTATACTGAAGAAGACTACAGAAAGGTGAAATGCTGAATGATGGTCTGATTTGCACTTTACTTTGTGATTTGGATTCAAGCAGGAGGTGGTTTTGTGAAAGAGGCTAAAATAATCCTGGCGAAGTGGAGGTTTCTAGAGGAAACTATGTCATGGAGCATGTGAGAAATATCCCCAGATACCAGAAAGAAGATTATGGAGAAAAGAATTGGAAAAGTGACAAGAGCCGGGGCCCTTGGCCACAAAAGGACACCTCGTCCAGGTCACTGTCTTCAGCAGGTTTTCCCAGCTCCCTTCCTGGGCTGCCTTCCCCTGGCATTCTTTCCACAGGCCTATTGTCAAGTTCACATATTTCCTTTATCGTTCCCTCTCCGTTTTTGGTTTCCTGGAAAAGCAAGGTCCTTGCCGGACTGAGTCCCAGTACCTGCCACTATCAGCTCTCCCTGGGAAAATGTCGGAGCATGTGACCGAGCTAACTTGCACACTCCGTCCATCTATTCTGGGACCGCCCAATTAATTCCATGAAGCGAACAAAGCTAAACCACTGCCGAATGGTTAATAGTTGTTATGTCACTTTATCCTCAAACAGCCCTGGGAGGGAGAATTTGGTCCCTTTATAAAAGCATGAACTGAGGATCCCACAGTCAAGTGGGGGTGCCAGGATTTGAACTCAGGTCAGCCTCCGCCAGGGCCCACAGAGAGCTTGCCTGCATTTCACCACCTCCCTCTCTGCTTCCCTGGAAAACAAAAATGCCCCTATTTTCAGCATGCGTCTACATCCACTGGCTCAACAGGCCTAGCCGCCTAGTGCCAGTGCGTGAGACCTGACTTCCGGCCACACTCTGGGGCCTCTTGCACAATGCACGCTTCATTACTAAAGTCTGTGGAACACTTAGGTATTTACACCAGTTATTCAGACCCTCACAAGATCTAACTCTGTGAAGAAAGTATGTTTCTTCCCATTTTACAGAGGAGAAGACTGAGGCTCACAGAGGTGGAGTAACTTGCCCAGGTCACCCAGCTGGTAAGCAGAAGTGCCAAGGGAAGTGGAAAAACGTCACAGGCCAGTGTTGCTCCTCACTATGCAGCTCCACCTTCACCTATAATCCTGCATTTTCTTTTTCATTTAAAAATTTTTTTCAAAAATATTTATTTTTGAGAGAGAGAGGGAGAGAGACTGACAGTGTGTGAGCAGAGGAGAGGCAGAGAGAGAGGGAGACACAGAATCCGAGGCAGGCTCCAGGCTCTGAGCACCCCCGATGCAGGGCTCGAACTCACAAACCATGAGATCATGACTTGAGCCAAAGTCAGATGCTTAACTGACTAAGCCACCCAGGTGTCCCTATTCCTTCATTTTCAATCTATCACTCCCACCCTCCAGTCTGGGGGTCTCCTTTGGTGCACAGTGAATGTGGGGAGAGGGCTTTTCCCACACATAACAATCAGGATGGAGGTTACATAACAAGAATGTCCTCACTGGGCACCTGGGTGGCTCAGTCAGTTAACCATCCAACTTCAGCTCAGGTCATGGTCTTGTGGTTCATGAGTTCAAGTCCCCATCAGGCTCTGTGCTAACAGCTCAGAGCCTGGAGCCTGCTTTGGATTCTGTGTCTCTGTCTCTCTCTGCCCCTACCCTGCTCATGCTCTGTCTCTCGAAAGTAAATAAACATTAAAAAATAAAAATAAAAAAAAGAATGTCCTTATTATAGCAGTAACTTTTGAACATCTGAAAATGTAAATGAGAAATCTCTTCTTTATTTTTCTTTAGAGGTTCCTAAAACTCCTAACTTTCAAAGAAGTCTAGAGATGTTGGGGGTGCTCCTACATGGAGTGAAGGCACAGGCAGAGGACAGCAGTGTCAGCCCAGGACTCCCTGTCAGGTGCCCAAGAGGCTAATGCAACAGCAGTCACCGGGTCGCCCAGGGACCACGGTGGGGCGGGCAGTTACTTCCGCTTCCTTTCAAAGCCCTCGCCTGGGAGGATGTTGGTTAGTTACAGAGCCCAGCTGAGTGCTGAGCTGCCCCCACCCCATCCAAGGACCCCACCCCTACCCTATCCTCCATCCTGGCCTCCGAGAGGGCAGCGTTCACACTGAAACACAAATGTGGGGCACAACTCAAGTCCACTTTGGTAGGTTTCCCAACTTTGTAATCATTTCTTCTTTCACTTGGCTTGGGGGCGGCAGAGCACACAGGAAAGGGCAGACTCAGCACCACCCCGGATTCCTAAAGTGGGGATCTGTCTGCAGCAGAACTCCTGGACAGGCTGCTTTCCAAGCTCCACTGCACACTCCCCCATGTTGTTTGTGCTGAGGCCAGAAGTAGCCTGTTAACAAGTTCCCTGGAGCCTGAGTATCCCAGCAGGAGGGCTTCATTGCATCATTCGGACTCATCAGCTCCAGGGCAGAAGGGGGATGGAGAGATGGCGCCCTTAGGACGGGTCCCACAGAAGAAGAAATGACCATGACAACCAGGGAAGAGAAAACCAAGCAACCAAACAAACCCAAAGGAGCGGAGTGGCAGACCCAGGGCTGGTTCTGTTACTGCTCAGTACAAGAACTCCTGGACGCTCAGAGCAATAATTCTAGGTAATCAAGAAAAGGTTAAAAAAGTTCATCCCTCAATGGCTTCTGATTTCTTTCAGAATAAAATTCATGTGCTTCCCTCAGGCCAACAGCTCACCCCAGTGGGCACCCCCCTGACCTCAATGCCCACCACTTCCTGGCTACTTAACGAGCCTCTAGCCTTCCCTGGACCTGTCAGGTCTTCCCTACCCTTGGCCTTTGCCTACAATGCCCTTCCTCCAACTCCCTGCCAGGCTAGTCCTTTTACTCTTTAGGTCTTAGCCTGAATGCTACCTCCTCAGAGACACCTCCCCTGACTCCCCATCTAAAGTAGGATCACCCCTGCTGTGGCACTCAGCAATTACTTTCTTCAAGTCTTTGTTTGAGCTTGCATTTGTTTTGTATTTCTGCTCATCCATCGCCCTCCCTGGTGTAGACTGCAGGAAGGTGTGACAGGGTCTATCTTGTTCTATTAAAAGTGCCTGATACCTGACACATAGTATGTGCTTAAGAAATGGACCAGGAGATGGGGTGGCTCAGTCGGTTGAGCATCCGACTTCAGCTCAGGTCATGATCTCATGACTCGTGAGCTGGAGCCTTGCGTCGGGTTCTGTGCAGACAGCTCGGAGCCTGGAGCCCGGTTTGGATTCTGTGTCTCCCTCTCTCTCTGCCACCTCCCCTGATCATGCTCTGTCTCTCTCTCCTTCAAAAATAAACAAATATTAAAAAAAAAAAAGAAAAAGGAGAAATGGACCAGGAGGAACCCAGCAGAGTTTGGTGCGCGGCAGACATTCAATATAAGGAAACCTCTTTCCCTTTCTACTATCCTTTGAATGAGAATGCAGGGCAGTGTGTACGGGGTCTCCCAAAGACTACCATCAAAAATCGCTGAAGGTAAAAAAACCTAGGAGGTTTGGCGTTTGTAGGGGGAGTGCATCAATGACAAAAACATGCCCCATCTGGTATCCTTCCCCAGTGCTGCCTTCTTGTGCGTGTGTTTGTGTGCTTGTGTGAGAGAGAGACAGAGAGAGATTGAGAGAGATGTTCTCCTGGTTTGTGTCTTTGTCTCCTGTGGTTAAAAGCACACACTCTGGAACGAGGCTGTCTGGTTTGAATCCCACTCAGCCACTTACTAGCTGTTTTGATTATTAGTCACCTTAAAACTAAGTGGCGTAGGGGTTGCCTGGGTGGCTCAGTCAGTTAAGCATCTGACTCTTGGTTTCAGCTCAGGTAGTGATCTCACAGTTTCATGAGTTCAGGCCCCGCATCTGGCTCTGTGCTGGCAGTGCAGAGCCTGGTTGGGATTCTCTCTCTCACTTGTGCTGTCTCTGTCTCTCAAAATAAACTAACTTAAAAAAAACTTAGTGGCTTAAACAACAACTTATTACTTTCTCAGGTCTGAGGGCTGACTGGGCTCAGCTGGGTGGTTCTAGATTGAGGAGTGTCATGAGGTGATAGTCAGATGGTAGTTGGGGCTGGAACCATCTGAAGGCTCACCTGAGCTAGTGTCCTTGATGGCTTCTTCCCTCACACCTCAGCTAGGCTAGAGGCGGCCTGAGCCTCCTGGCCTCTCCATGTGACTAGTCTGGACTTCCCTCACAGTATGGTGGTTTTGGGGTGGTTAGACTTTTTAGATGTCAGTTGGCTGCACATAGATCCAGCTGGAACTTTCAGGACTTCTGAGTTAGATGTGGGGTCATGAAGCATCACTCTTGCTGAATTCTCCTCAAAGAGTGAGTCCGAAGGCCATCCTAGATTCAAGGGGAGGAGACTACATGAGGGCATGAATATGTGGAGGTACAGTTCACGGTGGTGGGGGTGGTGGGAGGATGAGGCTTCTTTTGAGACAAGCTATCACCCTTCTGGAAAGCCGTTTACCTCTTTGTGCTTCAGTCTTCTCTCCTATGAAATATGATAACAGTTCCTACCTCATAGAGCTTTTGTGAGGAGCAAATGAGTTAATATTATATGGAAAGCAATTTACAATGCACTGTGTAAGTATTAGCTATTATTATTATTACTTAAAGGAGTAAGGAGCAAACCTTTTCTCTGATTAACCTCTGTATCCCAATGTCTATGAAAGGTTTGATGATCATGAGTTGCTCTCTACAGGATAGTAAGATAAGTGACCTTCTCTCCACCAAAAAAAGTTGTTTTTCATTTCAAAGGCCAGGTAGGTTTGAAGTTTTGGTAGAAGCAGTCGTTCCTCGCGATCCAGTGTGCATTTAAAATATTCATAAAAACTAAAAATAGTTACCAGGGCTTGGTAAATGCCATTCTGAGTCACAGTGATGATGGGCTCCCATTAGGGACAGAAGCAGCAACACTTGTGGTGTGGAATTTCCTGTGGCAGCGGCGGAAAAGGAGCCATGAATGCATTTGTCAGCAAACTTCCCCGAAACAAAAAGGAACCAGGATTTCCTGTTGGAGGCCCAAGAAACGAGTGATGTCCAAGACCTCACACCCCAACTGGCCTTAGCACTGGCCAGAAAACAGGATCTGCCAACAAATCATCGGTGGTCAGCCCCATTCCCTGGGGATGGACACTTTTTTTTGCTGCCAAATTCAAACAAAGCTCTGAAACAAGTCATTGAGCTCAAGCTCTAAATATAAAAATGGCTTCATGAGGGCATAGGTTCTCTTCTACGGAATTCTTTAACATATCACCCCTTTACCTCACACTCCTCAGTGTTTCGTGCGGCCTTCAGGACAAAACCCAGTCTCTCCTGTCACACGTGCCCACTCACCACACGCCCATATTCCAGCCACATGCACAACTCATGTTCCACGAAAGGACCTCGGCTCACACATCTTCCCCTGTTCTTGCACACACCCTTTCTGCTGCGTGGGAGAGGGTAACAATAGTAAGGAAGGGCAGCCATGGTTACCTTTCTCTTGACTATGAACCAGACAGGTGCTGTGGTAAAAGCTTCACTCCATCATCTCATTGTGTCCATACCCTATCTCATAAGGCCCTGAACTTGCTGGCTGATGAACTAACTGACTTACCTGGAAGCTCTGATCAAGAAGTGCTGTCTCATAAGGTTAGATACATATAGATCAATGAAATAGAATTGAGAGAGCAGAAATAAACCATAGGTCTAGCCAACTGATTTGTCCTTTTTTTTTTTTTTTTTTTTTTTTTAAGAGAGAGAGAGAGTGAGCACAAGCAGTAGAGGGAGAGAGAGAATCTTAAGTAAGTTCCATGCCCAGTATAGAACATGACGTAGGGCTCAATCTCATGAGATCATGACCTGAGCCTAAATCAAGAGTCAGATGCTTAACTGACTGAGCCACCCAGGTGCCTTACAACCAACTGATTTTCAACGCGGGTGTCACGACAATTCAATGGGGGAAAGTATTGTCTTTTTAACAAACGGTGCTGGGACAACTGGATACACACATGCAAAATAATCAAGGTGGACCCCAACCTCACACCATAAATAAAAATTAACTTAATATGGACCAATGACCTAAATGTAAGTGCTAGCACTATGAATCTCTTAGAAAAAATATAGGATTAAATTTTCATGAGCTTGGGTTAGGCAAAGTGACAAAAATCAAAACAGATAAATTAGCTTTCATTAAAATGAAAAAATTTTGTGCTTCAGATGATACCATAAAGACAGTGAAAAGACAACCCAGGACATGAGACAAAATATTCTCAAATCAATATTTGACTAGTAGAGAGGATACATAAAGAATATTAAAACTCAACAATAAAAAGACAAACAATCCATCAAAAATGAGCAAAGAATCTACATATACATTTCTTCAAAGAAGATCTACAAATGGCTAAAAAAGCACATGAGAAGATGTTCAATATCATTAGCCATCAGAGAAATGCAAATTGAAACCACAATGAAATACCACTTCATACCTACCGGGATGGTTCTAATCAAAACAACAGTGTTGATGAGGATGGAGAGAAACTGGAATGCTTATATTGTGCTGGTGGGAATGTAAAATGATGCAGCCTTTTTGGAAAACTGAGCCATTCCTCAAAACATTGAGTTACCATATGACCCAAAAATTCTGCTCTTAGGTATATACCCGACAGAATTGAAAATGTATGTTTTCACAAGAACTCGTACATGAATAATCATAGCTGCATTATTCAAAATGGCCAGAAAAGTGGAAACAACCCAAATGTCCATCAATTGATAAATTCATAAAATGTCACAGAGCCATACAAGGAAATGCTATTCGACCATAAAAAAGGAATGAAATACTAATACCCATTACAACATGGATGAACCCTGAACACACTGTGCTAAGTGAAAAAAGCCAGATACAAAGGCTACATATTGTTTGATTCCATTTATATGACATGTCCAGAATAGGCAAATCCATAGAGACAGGAAGTAGATTAGTGGTTGCCAGGGTCTAGGGGGTGGGGGAGAATTGATAGTGATTGCTAATGAGTACAATGAGTTCTTTTTGAGGTGATGGAACCATTCTAAAATTGGTTGTGGGGATGGTTGCACAACTTTTTAAATATATAAAAAAAACTATAAAAATATACATTAAAAACATATATAAGAAATATTTAAAAATATTTAAATATATAAAAAAAAACACTACTTGTTAAAAAAAGAGAGAGAAAATGCAAAAGAAAAAAAAAAAACAAAGGAAGAGGGAGAAGAAGTATCCTTTCTCTTAGCAGCTTCACTGACTACCTACCGTCCACTACCCACTGGGGGGGTGGTGGGGTCCCCTACTCATTGAACTTCTTTACCAGAACTCCTGTAACACACAGGATCAGAGTGGTTTCTTTGCAGGTCCATCCACCCCAAATGAGTATGAGTATCTGGGCCAAGGCCTGTGTCTAACTCATTTTGAATCCTGGCATCCAGGACAGTGCTTAGCACCTCGTGTATAATCTGTATAAATGTGTGTTGAATGAATATCTCTAGCATGCCCCTAAAGTTACCCATCACTTTTTATACCATCACTTCTTTTAAAATAAAAAAAATATCAAAAAGATCACATACACACACACACACACACACACAAAAGTCTGTTATTTTAAAATTTTCTTTCATCAGGGGTGCTTGAGTGGCTCAGTCGGTTAAACATGCAACTCTTGATTTCAACTCAGTTCCTGATCTCACAGTTGGTGAGATTGAGCCCCATGTTGGGCTCCATGCTGACAGCACGGAGCCTGTTTGGGATTCTCTCTCTCTCCCTCTCTCTCTCTCTCTGCCTCTTCCCACTCACACATGCTCTCTATCACTCTCTCCAAATAAATAAATAAACTTTAAAAAAATAAAAAAATTCTCTTTCATCTAATATTTTTTAAACTGGACAATCAATTAAAGTGCTATCTATTCTCTATGGCTAGAGGGACATATGGTTTCAAAATTTAAAAGGTAACCATCAATAAAATAACCAAGGTATGTGGGGAAAAAGGTAGGAACACTTATCTAAAAATAGAATATTCAGTCCCCAAACAGCAAACTCTACATTTCAGATAACTTGACAAAAATTTGTCCTACTCTATGAGACAGAAGACTTCAAGAGGTGAGAAACCAATATAAACCAATATAAAGGCTGATTAAACTCAGCCTTTGAAAACTCCTTGGCCTTCAACAGTAACAACAACAATAATGCAATAATATGATGCAAGTAATAACAGCTAACATGTATTGAGCACTTACTGTGTGCTAGGTGGGGCATCGTTTTCTGCTTTCTATGTATTAACTCAATTACAACAACATGATGCATGAAGTACTGTTACTCTCCTTTTACAGAGAGACTCACAACTTCCCCGAGGCCATGCAAGTGGTGTACATGGCTAAGCCGAACTAGACCCAGGGAGTCCATTTCGATTGTCCATGCTTCCCGCTATACTACATTCAGGACTTCAGTCCCTTGACTGGACCCAGGAAAGTGATTTGTTTGATTCTGGGTTTACAGACTGGTTGATGTAGGCAATAGAAGAGACCTCAGGGAAAAAAATAAAATAAAATAAAATAAAATAAAATAAAATAAAATAAAATAAAATAAAATAAAATAAAACAAAACATGAATATTCAGGAACTGAAATCCATGTGTAAATATCTGACAGCTGAATATCTATTATATTATATATTCCTTATATATCAGGTGGGACATATCTGAATAGACAATGTGGTCAGACCAAACTTGTAAAACCTTGCCCCACCCCACTCGGAAGACTGGTTTCCTCTGAGCTTTCAGCCACAGTCAGCTTGGAGAGTAGGGCAGCTCTACCTCAGCCCCTATTGTTGAACTTGGTGTCTCATCTGTTTCCTTCCTGTACCTCATGACTATTTACAATGATTTATTCATTCACCCACCTGCTGGTCTTATCAGACCCTCCCATCAGAATTTAAATTCCATAAGGGCAGTGACCATGTCCATTTTTTGTCCTGCTGTTGGTTGAATGGGTAGTAAGTGTATTGAGGTGACAATCTGGTGCATCAGTGACTGGCTGGCTGACCACACTAGGCAGCAGCCACTCCAGGCAGGGGCGTACCTTGTTCACCTTTATGCTCTCAGTTCCTAGCTTGGTTCACGGCACATAAGAGCTTAATACATCTCAGAGGAACTTGTTCCTTAATGAACTGCTGTCAATCTAGTGGGCAGTCTCTATTGGTGTGCCTCAAAGCTTGCTCTTTCTTGAGCCCTCTCTGCCCAACTTCTAGATCCAAGGGTGAAGGTCCAAGGACATGCTGATGAAGCCTGGGAATGCCCTGAAGCTGGGAGGAGCCACAGTGGACAAGGAGAGGACCTAAGAGAGCATGAACTGTGGTTAGACCCAAACCCCAAGAAACAAAACAAAAAATCAAGAAGCCCTATATCAATCATGGGGTGGGGAGTTGGGGACAGGAATAGCACCTATGAGGGCCACATGTCCAGTGAGGTCATGTCACCGCAGTCTCTGGTGTTGCAGAAAAGCTGGGATGCTCCTGAGCTATATCTCATTCTTTTAGGGAAAAGACTCCTTCCTCTTGTGTATGTGTCTGTTGTCCCCCTGGGCCCTGTGGGTCCCTAAGCCTGAGAGAGGAAGTCATTTTTATCAGGCAGCCCTAAATATTCTCTCTCCTTTCTTGGGCCACCTTCAAAATCTGGCTTTTTGTCTTCCAACTTCCAAAGGCCTGTTAAATAGGAGTGTCTGTACGCTCTTGATTACAGTTTGTTTGTACCTTTGCTATTTTTCCTGCACTTTTATTAATTAATTCCAGGTTGGATTTGCACATCCCCTTTCCCTGGGTCTGTCGGTTCTTTTGTGATATTATGTTTTGGGAGCTTTTGCTGAGTTGTCAGACCCTTGAAACTGCTTATTCACATATCCTGTCATATGTCTTCAGATGCCTTTTTTAATCTTGAGGGCCTTCCTTTATGTTGCTAAAATCAAGAGGACTTAAGGGTGTCTGTATGTAAATACTAAAACATCAATCAATGATTTTTGAAGCTAATGTGATTGTTCTGTTATTTGAAGCACAGTTCGATTCCTTCTGTTGAATGTACTACCATAATTTATTGTTTACTAGCAGGACACTTTCTGCCTTTTTATTTTTTCCTACCTACTCAGTTGTATTTGTTGACTTATAAAGAGAAAGGCTTATACAGTGAAGGACTTAGACATCAGAAGAAGATACTCTCAGATTTTTCATTGACAGGGTGCTGTTCCTGGAGGAACAGATAGATTTGTTGGAAAATTAAGACCAAGAGTTTTTTCTTTAAGAGTTATTTAGAATTTTTAAAAAATTCATTCATTCATTCATTCATTCATTCATTCATTCATTCATTTTTGAGAGAGAGAGAGAGAGAGAGAGGCAGAAAGAGAGAGCAGGGGAGGGGCAGAGAGAAAGGGACAGAGAGAATCCCAATCAGGCTCCACACTGTCAGCACAGAACCCGATTCGGGGCTCAAACTCATGGACCATGAGATTATGACCTAAGCTGAAACCAAGAGTCAACGCTTAACCGACTGAGCCACCCTAGGGTCCTCCAGGCACCCCTAGAGTCATGTAAATTGTTAAAAGAGGACAATTGTGTTACTTTTGTTTACCAAAGTGAAGTCTGTTGAAGGCATCACAAAACCTCATGCTTTCAGGAAATCACAGGAGTAATTATTCACTGCCAAAACAGAGCCTCCACATGCTTACATGCTAAATAGATGGGCACGTACACCAGGTGCTCCATTAGGTTTCTTTCACAGTGTTCTCCTTGTCAGACCGGGACATTATGATGAGAACCAGAACCCAGAGGTTTGTACCAGGAGTTGGGAACACACTTGTGTTCATGCCACGTCTAGAAATAAGTCCTAGATGATGTTTAGGTTCAGCATGAATAAACAGTATTTTGGAAAGTAAACAGGCCAGGAGCCAGAATAATAAGAGAGTAGGAATGAAAATAAGGATGTGTGGGTAAGTGTGCTCTCTTTTCTCATCACATAAAGTCAAAAACCTGGATGTTGTCATGAGGGGCAAAAGATGTTTCCTAAAAGTGACCCGACTCACATTTTACTCATACCTTTCAAGCAAATAATTTAGAAAATCTTGAGAATTGAAACAGTCTTTTATTGACTACAAGAATCAGGAAAAGCTTGTAGGACTTTTAGGTAGCTATTACTTGATTAGCATAAAATTATTATAAATATATCAGAACATTTTTATCCATGCATGATGGATATTCTTTATGTCAGCCAAGAAAGCTACAGTTTAGTCACGGAACTCAATCCTTTGTTCCTAAAGATTTTCTGCTAACTATAATTAAAGCAAGGAACATCTGAAGGATAATGGGTTTCCATATGGAGTATACTAAACATTGTTTCAAAATCAATTATCCTGGTGGGTTTTATTTATAGAGCTTCCAAACAGATTTAGGTAACACTCCCCCCAAATGTTGACTGTGCATTCTTGTTTTACTGTGAAAACCCAGCAGGGAGGCAAGGGGTCCAGTGATCTGATTTCTAGGGCTGGTGTTAAGATTCTGATGAGGACAAGGATGGGCTGAGGCACATTCTAGTTGGTAAAGGTCACCTCTTCCTTCCTTCCTTCCTTCCTTCCTTCCTTCCTTCCTTCCTCTCTTTCTCTTTCCCTCCCTTCCTTCCTTTTCTTCCTTCCTCTCTTCCTCCCTTCTTTCCTTCCTTCCTTCCTCCTTCCTTCCTTCTGTCTTCCCTTCCTCCCTCCGTCTTCCTTTCTCTCTTTCTTTCAATCTTCATTGCCTATTTCACCCATCCCCCCATTTGGGAACCAATGGTTTGTTCTCTATAATTAAGAATCTATTTTTTGGTTTCTCTCTCTCTCTTTTTCTTTTACTCATTTGTTTCTTAAATTCCACATATAAGATATGGTATTTGTCTTTCTCTGACTTATTTCATTTAGCATTATCCTCTCTAGCTCTATCCATGTTGTTGTAAATGGCAAAATTTCATGCTTTTTTATGGCTGAATAATATTCCATGGTATATATACACACCACATCTTCTTTACCCATTCATCTATTGATGGACACTTGGGCCGCTTCCATAGTCTAGCTATTGTAGATAATGCTGCAATAAACATAGGGATGCATGTGTCACTTTGAATTAGTGTTTTTGTGTTTTTTGGGTAAATACCAAGTAATGTGATTACTGGATTGTAGGGTAGTTCTATTTTTAATTTTTTGAGGAATCTCCAAATTATTTTCCACAGCGGGTATGCCAGTTTGCCTTCCCACCAATAGTGCACGATGGTTCCTTTTTGCCCACATCCTCGCCAACACTTGTTGTTTGGTAAAAGTTACTTCTGACATAAGAGTGGATCTGCCATGTTTTGCCTCAAACCTGAGACCACAAGATATGAACTGTCATGTAGAAATGTCGAGTGTTTCTTCCCGTCACCTACGACTTTGGCTTAGAGAGGAGCCATGAATGAACACTATGTCCTCCTTCTGATCACAATTCTCTCTCTACTCAGCACCAGATACAAGGGAACCAGAGTTATGTCAGGAGACAGAAATAAGCCAGGAAGAATGGAGCTGCGGGTGAGGTGAGATTATACTACTGAACCCTGTGTTGAGAGTCCCTATTTTTGCTATCACCACTAACACATCAGGATTCCTTCCTAGAGCTGCACCCTCACTGACCATCTGGCCCCTAGAGCTCTGGACACCTGGGCAACACCGTGGGGGTTCCTGGAGGATGCCAATGATGATGTGGGGCCAGCTTGTCAGTTCTAGTCCCGCCTTCCCATTCGACTCCCAGCAAGGTAGCACAATGCTTCACCACTCCATCTGCCCTCGGCCTTTTCCTATGCTGATGGGGAGATCTCTGGGTGTGGTACAGTCAGCACGTCTTCCTGGGGGTGCTCAGCAGTCACCGGCCCCTCACCGCCTCCCCCGCAGCCGCACCACCTACCCAGAGTGCTCTCACTCTCAGCCAGGGCTGCAGAGCCCTGCAGCTAGAGGGTGGACCCACAACATCTTCAGCTTTTGGCGACTGCCTGAAGCACCCATCCTCTGAGCCTATTCTCCAGAAGTAGCACCCTGTCAACAATGTTTACTGTTCACTCCCCAGATGTCAAGCTCAGTCACCCATCTGCCTAGCAGCTGGGGAAAGAGTTCTCGTGATCGTTGGAAGGCTCTGCTTTCCCAGGGGAGTGAGGGCACGTGCGGTTTACTTGGCCAGGGCCGAGCTTCTGTCAGTGTGTGAGTATGAGCAGGTTTAACGTAGACAGCAAATCCCCAGGATTAGCCTGGTGCAGACATACAGCTCAGCACACGGTGGCTGTTCTCGCACTGCTATTACGGATACGCACCTAAAGAGACTTTTTTTTTTCTTTTTAATTTCAGAGAGAGAAAGAGTGCGCGTGAGTGAGGGAGAGGAGTGGAGGGAGAGAAAGAGAATCCCAAGCAGGCTCCATGCTTAGCACAGAGCCTGATGCAGGGCTCGATCACGACCTGACCCGAAATCAAGAGTCAGAGGGTTAGATGACTGAGCCCCTAAAGTGGGACCTGCTTGTTGAGGGTTAATTCATCAACTGCACCAAGGGACAAGGAGAAGGCACAGCAGCTGCTACCTTTCCTCTTTTACAGACAAAACACCCGTAAGGAAGTCAAAGCCCCGCTAATAAAGTCAATAGCAGATGTTCCAAATGTCCTGCGGGGTCACAATTTGTATCTGCCACCTCATCCAATGTTGACATAAGCGACCAGTGAAGGTGGTGGTGTGATTTATGAAGCTGGACGGATGGAAGCAGGAGGAGTCTGAATCAGAATGTAGCACTGTCTGCAAAAGTATCAGCTAAAGCAGCTCTAAAGCAGTATAGACTCTTTGGAGTTAATGTGCTAAAACTGTCTCCAGCCACCAACTGTCCCAAACACAGTCTGGTACTCAAGCTTGGGAACTTGAGCCACAGTGCAGAACGCTGTCATTGTTTGCAGCTCTCGGTCCTTCCCCACCAGCTGCTGTATATGTCAGGGTGGCAGGGTCCGCCTGAACACTGCCCGCTTGGAACCGTATGTGCTATTTCTGTGCACAGGATGTGAGGAAGTACTGGGCCAGGATATGAATCAGATTCCTATAAAGTGTTAAAAAGAACTGGTCTTCAAAGCATCCTGAAAGCATCACCCCATGCTACACTACTATAAAGAATCTGTAGTCTGAAAGACACTTGTAATTGCTCAGCAAAGAAGAAACCCTGAAGAATGTGGGTGATTAGAATTGGCCAAGTGGTAGATGCAGTAAAACATGGATGGCTCAGAAAAGCTGCGGGACACGGGTTTGCTTTATTTTCGTTTTAAAACAAAACATTTTATCTGCAGAGCAACTTTTATGGTGCCAAAGGAGTGGTCCTAAACTGGCTCTTAAAAAAAAAAAAATCTATTGGCATTGAGGCATAAAGGTACAAAAATGATGTCTATCTGTGGCAGTATTTATAACAGTGAAAGATTATTAGCCATCACAAGATCCACAAATTGGTTAAATACACCATGTTATGTCCCTTTGATGGACACGAAACAGCTGTTAAGAGGAATAAAGTAATTTGGACATACTGGCATGGAATGATGTTTGTGAAAGACCATTACGGCAAAAAATCAAGTGGTAGAAAATGTGCTTGGAAATCGCATTTCTGTTAAAAATAATATGTTCGTATATGCACAGGAAAAAGTCTCTAAGGAGCTGGAGAACACCAGTAACAATGGTCAATTGTGACAGATTTTGTATGTCCCTATTCATTGCTTGAATCCTTCATAACAAACATTACCTTTATGACAGAAAATATAACTAACAGACATTTATGAGAAAAGAATAGTATTATGCTGGGTTTTTCTATAAGCAAGGTACTTGGAGGCCTCAGGGAGGCCTAATTGCCCACGGAGTCCCTGACCGAATGGGTGAAGGCCCAGCAAAGCGGTCCCGAGCTCTCTGAGAGTCCGTGGAGGCTGCAAAGTCAGCATTCCTGAAATGCCATGAGAAAGGAGGGCTTGCAGACCTTGGGAGCCTTTCTTTACCCATCTTGGAACCTTGCTTTCTAGCTCCTGGGAGTGTCCCCGCAGCCTACGTAGCTGTACTTCTGCTTCATTAGGGCGGGGGGAGTCCACTGCCTAGCCAGAACCCCAGGCCATGACCCCAGACAGGTCACCGCTCAACCCTGGCACTTCTAAACACAGTTTTACTGACTTGCTATTCAAGGAGTTGTGAAGAGTTATCAGGGACAAGTGGAAGCAGCAATTCATCTGCTCTGTCTTTTCCCTCCTAGCAAAGCTTTGAAGGACTAGACTTTGTTTCAAGGGCCAGGGGCACCTGACCTGCCTCTGTGACTGCGGGAATCCAACCTAGCACCCTCCCAGCCAGGCATCTCCTCACTGTGAGCAAGCTATGTCCTCGGGGCCGCCCCTGATGGCCCCTTCTCCAGGAGGGCGGGGGAGAGAGCAGGCCCATCTATTTAACCACAGTGCACAGGGCTAGACAAGGTTAGGGCTCAGCCTTGTTTTTAGGTGGCTGAAGAAGCCCAAATTCACCATCCTTCACAAGCATTTTCTACTCTCTGTTCATCTCTGAACACCTTCTAGTCTCTCCTTCCCCACTGCAGGCCTCCCTTAGGGAGTTCCTACTCACCCTCCAGGTCTTGGCTCAAATGTCGCTTCCATGGGGCATCTTTCCCAACACCCCAAGGCCAGGCCAGGTCCCCTTCCACCCTCGACACAAGGCCCTCATCTCAGAGCACTTATCCCAGTTCTCTCTCTCTCTCTCTCTCTCTTTTTTTTTTAAGTTTATTTATTTATTTTGAGATAGAGAGAGCACAAGCAGAGGAGGGGCAAAGAGAGAGGGGGACAAAGGATCTGAAGCGGGATCTACACTAACAGCAGTGAGCCGGGTGCGGGGCTGGAACTCACGAACTGAGAGATCACGACCTGAGCTGAAGTCAGACACTTAACTGACTGAGCCACCCTGGCACCCCTCAGGTCTCATTTTCTGTTTCCCTATGACGACTCGATTTACATCTGTCTTCCTCATTAGAACATTAGCTCCTTGAGGGCAGAAACTAACCGTACCTGTTTTTGCTGCATCCCCAGCACGCAGCATAGTGTCTGGCTCCACAGATACCAATAAGGGCTGACTCATCACAAGGGTGCCACAGAGGCCACGGGCCATGTGCCAACAGGGAAGGGAGGACGAACAGGGGAAGGGCTTCTCTCCCTGGCCGTGACTACCTATCTCCTTTATTCCCATGTCTAAGGGAATGGTTAGTAGTGATATGCATGTCCCCTCTGAGAAGATTTACACTAGGTAGGCACTAGTGGCAAATGGCAGTGTTTAAAGGAATGAAGAGATTACCAGAAAGTTTTTCAGTTGAAATGAGAACCTTTGATGCCATGCATCCTGGTGGCTTCTCAGAGCCCTACAGCTCTGGACACCTGAGCTTCCCAGGGCTGCTGGAGGCATCCTGGTTGAGGGGGTGGGGTGGGGTGGACAGAATCTGACAGAAACAGAAACCCTCCCCTGGCATGATAGCGAGCCTCAGCAGCAGCAGAGGAGGGTTGGGACAGGGGTGGGCACTGACCTCGGCTGATGCGCTGCTTCTCCCCAGACAGGATGCCGGGACTGTCGATGATGCTGATGCTCTTCAGGACCTGATTGGGCAGCTGGGAGCACATGAATCTGGAAGAAAGGGATCAAATGTGGGATCAGGAACTACATATCTCTGAGCTCTGAAGAGTTCCTTGGCCTCTCAAGGTTACCGACATGGTCTGTACAGCGGGAACTTGCAGGGCATTGACAGCACCTCCACTGGGGCCATGGGGACGGGATGCCGGACCCTTGGGCAGGTGTGGGAAGGTGCCTTGGTACCTGCTGCCACCAGCCACCAGATCCTTAACTGTTAATTTTGATTTGAGCTGATATTTGCTGAACACTTGATGTTTACAAACATCGTCTCATTTGTTCCTCACAGGAACCCCTTGAGGAAGAAATTCCTGTTAACATCATAGAAGGTAAGTAACTTACTCAGCATCACTCAGGGCTGGAACTTAAGCCTAGGTTAGCTTGACCCAAGCCCGTCAGCATCGCCTGCCCCTTCTCCAGGCTTCTCCTTGGCCAAACATCCCGGGCTTCTCCTCCCCGGGGAATCTCATGACTCCTCCAGGGTCACTGCCCACTGTCCAAGCTCCCTGCCCGGCTGCTGCCCACTCCCTACTGGGACAGTGGAAGTACCAGTGGCCTGGGGGCTCAGCATCCAGGCCAGTGCCCATATGGCTTCAGGCCCAGCACAGGGCAAGCACCTGTGGGTAATACCCCAAATCCTCCAGGTGCTTTGGAAACCAAGGGATACCCTAAGAGTGGACAGAGTGGCAGGGGCGGGGAAGAGTCCTGGCCAAGCGTCTCAAGCCTCTTTCCTTGGCCCTCACTTGCCTGTCACCGTCTCTTCCTTCTCATCCCAATCCTCCTGCTCTCAGCTGCCCTGGTTTCCACCTCATGGAAGCAGAGGGGAGTGGAAGAAAAATATGGCCTGTGGGTCAGCAGACTGGGTGCAGGCTCAGCTCAGCCTTTGTCAGAAATTTGCTGTGGGATCCTGGACAAGGGCTTCCCGGCTCTGGGCCTGTGTCCTTATGTATAAATGGAGACACTTGGACAGGGACTGGTGAGGTCCTTTTTAGCTGTAATACTGAGTAACTCTAGAGTAGCGGAAGGAAACACTTTGATACTTTTTCACCCAGGCAGCAGGGCTCAAGGTGGCTCTCTGGTAGGCACTGTGTCTGTTCTCAGGCAGACACTGCAGAGAGAGTGCCTCCCCTTTTCCTGTATTGTAAATGGCTAACTTCTGCATCTGTGTGGGCAGAAAGCTGGAAAACCCTCTGTGAAAGCTCAATTCTTCCATTCAGGGGAACTGGTGGGATCACTCAGAAAGTAAGTATGCTGGGAATGCAGGACAGGGATGCCATGCTGGCCTTCACAGTGCACACGGGGCCGGCACAGCCCCACGGGCAGGGTGGGGGCGCAGCCGCATGGCGAGGGGTGGGCAGTCCTGAGCAAGAGGTACAATTACTGACATTTCAAATCAGCTTGTTTTGAAGGTGCTCAGGACAAGTTTCCTACACATTCTTTCCTACCTTTTCAAGTCAGCCCAGGAAAATGTAGGAAAAGATACTATCATCATTTTGCAGCTGGAAAAGTTGAAGCACAAAGGAGTTATGACATCTTGAGGTCATATCGTTAATGCATGGCTGGCTGGAGACCACAGACTAATATTTCTGATGTCAGCTGAGTAGAACTGAATCCATAAAGTTAAAAAGCTCACAACGTTAAAAATAAAGGGCCAAGTTAATTTAAGAAAAGCCCCTCATTTCTGATTTTCTCCTGCCCATCGTGCATCCTCCAGACCTGTAAGTAAACCCCGCTGCCCAACACTGGGAGAGCAGACCCATGAAAATAAAGTACACAGAGATAACGAAGCATTCGTTCTTTGTAAGTTCACAAAGAAAAAAAAAGAAAACCACCGCATGTAATGCTCTAGAATCGAGGTAGGAACAGAGTTCTGAGCACATCCGCGGTAGACCGCGTTTCTTGTCAGTACCGATTCAGTCTCTTACCACAGTCCCATCCTTTTTATTAGATGGCTTGAGGTATTTGACAGTGCTGAAGAATCGCACATATGCGAAACTATTTTACGTAAAGTATTCCTGTGAGAGGCTGACCTTTCTCCAAAACCACAAGCTCACACTCAATATCAATTTTTCCAAAACACAAAACCCCTAGATTCTAGTGTGAAGTTAACAGAGGGATTCAAAATTTATAAACTGTCCACTCCCTCTCTGCAAAGTGACAAACTTTCGACAACTCCCCTGCCTCCTGACTCAACAGCAGAGACAAAATCTGTGAGCCACAAACCAAGATGTGGTCAGATGTGGTGACATTACCACACAATAAACAAGACAGCAGGCTGAGTGGCCCACAGGGGTAATTGCAGAAAAAGGGAGGAGGGGGAAGAGAAGGGAGGAAGGAGAGGGGCAGGGGAGAGTGGGGAGAAGATGGGGGGGGGAGAGGAGCAGGGAGCTCTCCAGGAGCGTCCTGAGAGGGCATGGTTGGGTTGTGTGTGTAAAAGCAGACTACACTCCATGAAAGAAAGCAAGGAAGCCTCGTGGGGGAGGGGGAAGGACTGGGGTGATGGTGGTGGGGGTGGGGGGCAGGGGTGGGGAGGTAGGGGGGCGCACAGAGCAGAAGTCAGCTTTCAGACCCCCATGTGGGGGCAGGCCTCATACACTGGGGTTGGAACCACACATATTTTCTTAAATAATTATATTGTAACCAGAAAAAACCCTAATGGAACACTAACTTTTAAGCTTTAAGAAAGCAAGGTAAAAAAAAGGTTATTTACTGGGTGTCTTCTTGTCAGCCCTCGGTCAGGCCTTTCTTGCTTATGTTTGTGTGCTGAAATGTTCCCAATCACAGATTTGCTATCCCAAGATGGATTTCCTACCCTTGCCAGAGTGACTAACATAAATGTACCTGTGCCTTGCTTTCTACATTTCACACAAAATACGCAGACATGTGCTGGCTAAGCCCAGGAGCCTCACAGAAGCCATTACGGAGTGTTTCCTCATTCAGGGCTGACCTGATGCATCTTGTTCTGATAAGAGGAGGGGAGGATGAGCCCAAACCCTGTGCTTGACCCCCATTCCCTGCCACTCCCACACCCCAAAGGCTCAGGGGTAGCAGAAAGGGGGCTGGATAAAGGAATAGTCTGGGCTATAAGGTCTTGCTGCCTAGTAAAACAAGGAAGTGAGAGGATCAGTGATTTTTAAGTTGCCTCTAAATGCTAGCATTCCAATTCGATGATCAATATTTAAAAAGAACCAGGCAGTGCCCTAATGCTGCTTTTGGTTTCCAAGCAATATAGTGATATCTAGCAATTACAGTAGTAATAAAATGGCACAAACATTTAGTGCCCACTCACTATGTATCAGGCAATGCTCTAGATACTTTCTGTAGACATTAACTCACTTAATCCTTGCCACAACCTGAGAGGTAGGGGCTGTGCACTGCCATTTACGCAGGAGGAGACTGGGGCACATGCCAAGTCACATGGCTGTAAGGGATGGAACTGGTATCTAACCCACTAGTTTGGACTCAGGCCCAGGTTTTCGACTACTAGGCTGCTACCAGCATTTCGTGCATTTGAGCCACTGCTCTGTGCCTTATCATAGAGGGCGACATTCCAAAACAAGGGAGTGACGTGCTGTAGCCCTGGAACTCCCCACCCGAGGCTCCCTTGTGACTTGCTCTGGGCCCACTGCTGGAGGGCCTGGAAGCAGAAGCCCTTGCTTACTCATGTTGTAAGCTCTAGGTGTCTGAGCAATTCTACCAGCCCCAGAGCTCCCAGGTTGTCATCAGGTTCAAATAAATGGATGCTGACAATGGAGAGAGTATCGTGCAGTTTCAAAGCATCTTCTTCAACCACAGCTCACTCACTGATTAGAGTAAGGCATAGTAAACAGCACACCAGACACAAAAAGACTTTGACAACCAACCCATGATAATTGTTACATTAAAATATCATAGTTCTTGTTACATGGTCCTATCACAAAAGCTGATCTAACCTTCCACTGCCCAGGAAGAATTTCACATCCAGACTATAAAAAGCCCACAGTTACCTCTTAGATTGAATCTTACAGAATTACCACTGTTACAGAATTACTTACATCTTTTACAAGTAAAAGATGGTGGAATATTGGCAATTTCATGTGGTCCAACCTAAGGATGATACTTTTCTAAACCAAGCCTCTCTTTCCTGACTCCCACACCAGGGAAGTCCAGGGAGAAAGACTGGTTTTCTGGAATGTCAGGGCCAGGACCGTGCAGGCAGCTGCCAATGAAGAACTACGGTTAATGACCTGGCAGCTACCACAAATCTTGAGGTTAAAGATTAATGGGAAGTGCTTCAGGGGGATTATTATGGATAAGCATGCCATAAAACAAAGAAGTAAACAAACAGAGCCAGTTAATCATTCAGATTTAAAAAAAAAAAAACAAATTTGCTGGTGATTCTTGGCAAAAGTCTATTTTCCTTAATCTCTGAGGCTAAATTAGCTGACAGAGCCAGCTTGTATCTGGACTGATGCTGTATACTTGAACTACATCTGTTAAAAAAAACTCCCAATGGGACTAAGTGACTATGTAACATTCATATATTTAAAAAACAAAACAAAACAAAACAAAACAAAAACCTCCACTGCTAAAGTCTCATTTAATTACAGAGAGGCAAAAAATACAATATAAGTCCAAAATTACACATAAGTATTCTATTATTGCTAAATCATCATGCAAATGTGAGATAGTGGGGTTTTTGTTTTTATCACCACCATCATCAGGACTGGCTAAATGGACGGGTGCACAGAAGTACCCTTCAGATTCCTTTAGCTCAAAATCCCTAGGGCCACTGATAAAAGTTACTTTTCAAAAGGAAACAGAGGCAATGAGGAAGTAAATGAGATTAAAAATTTCTTCTGTGGATGACTACAATTATTTTTTTAAGTTTATTTATTTTGAGAAAGAGAGAGCATGAGCAGGGAAAGAGCAGAGAGAGAGAGAGAGAGACAGAGACAGAGAGACTCCGAAGCAGGCTCTGTGTATCAGCACAGAGCCCTATGTGGGGCTTGATCTGGGATCATGACCTGAGCCAAAACCAACAATTGGACACTTAAACTACTGAGCCACCCAGGCGGCCTGTGGATGATTACAATTTAAAATTAACACTAAACTAGATCCTAAACGAAAAACAATGTCTGCGGCTATCTGGACTAAAAAAAACAAAACCAACAAACAAAAAACCAACAAAACAAAAAAAACCCCAAACCACCCTGTTTAGAAAAGTAGATTAAGGGAAAAACATAACATCCAATTCAAAAGCAGACTGGTTGGGGGGAAATGTCAGATGCCAAATGTGACACTTCTAGAACTGACCAAAATACCCTGGAGCCTCCCAGGACTCGTGCCCTCGGGTGGGGCTGGTTGTCCATCTGCTCCTGTGTGAGCTGGAACTGCCTCCTGATAACAGGCTGTGGAGCCATTCCCATGGAGCAGCTCCACGACAGGCCTGACTGTGGAATCCCTCTCGAAAGTAAGGTAGCATGGTGGAGTTTCAGAATGTTGCATTGAAGTTGTTTTCAGGGGCGCCTTGGGTGGCTCAGTCGGTTGAACGTCCGACTTGGGCTCAGGTCATGATCTCACAGTTCGTGAGTTCGAGCCCCACATCGGGCTCTGTGCTGACAGCTTGGAGCCTGGAGCCTGCTTCGGATACTGTGTCTCCCCTTCTCTCTGCCCCTCCCCTGCTCACGCTCTGTGTCTTTTTTTTTAAAGTTGTTTCCATAGAACTCTTGTTGTTCTAGACTCAACTCCTTTTACTGTTTGAGTATGGAATTTCTATAATTTGAAGCTGCCTTCTGGGAATTTGTCTTCTTTTCTCAAAAGTGTACATAGCCCCTCTGTTGCTTTCTTAGAAACCAGCCTTACATGTTGAAATGCAGGCTGCACTGGCTTGCTTAATGCTTTGAGGCTGGTGTCACCTTGTGAAGTACTAACTAACCTCTTTTAAAGATGCCCTTGGGGGCATATCTTCAAGCCATGCCCCGTAGTGAGAGGGCCAGGGTAATGAGACCTATCCCGTGGGTGATGGTAGTTGCTTGGTGGGTCTAGGGAAAAAATTCTCCCCTGTGGACAACCAATTCCCATTCCTACTAAGTACGGTTATTTTGACCTCGTTCCCAGAAAGTATGCTGTGTAAAAAGAAGTTTGCCTGCCTTTACAGCTAGCCTTGCTGGTGTTCCCATAGGGATGCTGTAATTACATACATACATTTGAGTGCCCTGTGCTAATTGATTTAAAAAAATGTTTATTTAGTTTGAGGGAGGGAGGGGGAGGAAGAGAGAGAGAGAGAGAGAGAGAGAGCGAGAGAGAGAGACAGAGACAGAGAGAGACAGAGAATCCCAAGCAGGCTCTGTGCTACCAGCACAGAGCCCAGTGTGGGGCTCAATCTCATAAACCCAGAGATCATGACCTGAGTCGAAATCAAGAGTTGGAGGCTTAACAGATTGAGCCACCCAGGTGCCCCAAATTGATTTTTTCTTACATAAGCCTGGGGGAAACAACAGCACTGTTGTGTGGCTATGTCTTAGTCATACTGTTTACTCTTAAGTGCGATGAGGTACATCCCTTACACGTGAGCCTCACATATGCCTGGCCACCAGCATGGCTAGAACAGAAACTTCTTTGCCAGGGCTTCATGAGGTGGAGGGTGGTAGGAGGGAAGAGGAAACTGAATTCTAATCTTGTCTCTGCCTTTTCTTGGGTAAGTCATTTTACTTCTTTGCTTTCAGTTTTCTCATTTGTAAAACAGCCACGGTAGCACTGTTTTATTAACGCAGGAAAAGTAGTGTATACGAAATCATTTATCTCTAATTTGGGACATAGTCATCACCTTTATCATTATGGTTAATGGGTTATATTAGGGACAGCCTTAAAAGTTAGGGAGCAGCAGGCAGTGATTCTCAGTCCAAATGTCATTCCATTCGGCCGTTCGGTGGTCACTAGTTGGGACTCTGGGCCATATGGCCTGAGCTCCAATCCCAGCACTGCCGCATATCAGCTGAGTGACCCTGTGGAAGTTAGATGAACTTCTATGCATCAATTCTCCCTGTCTACATTGGGGATAACAGCAGCATGCATGTCACAGAGTTATGGTGACGATTTACAGCTAATATGCAAGTAAAGTACCATATCTGATACCCAGTAAATGCCATATATTATTTGATAGTAGTTTTCTATATATTCTCAATTTAATTAACACTTGATTATATAAGGCATGGATTATTTTCAGCAAGTTTTAAATCTCAGATAATGGACCTTGCCATTCAAAATTTTCTTTTTTAAAAAAAAAGTTTATTTATTTTGAGAGAGAGAGAGAGCACAAGTTGGCTGGGGGCAAGAGAAAGGGAGAGAGAGAATCCCAAGCAGGCTCCACACTGTCAGCACAGAGCCTGATGTGGGGCTTGATCTCATGAACCATGAGATCATGACCTGAGCCAAAATCAAAAGTCAGACCCTTAAATGACTGAGCCATCCAGGCATCCCCCCAAATTTTCTTAAATGCTTCTTTTCCATACTCAGATATCTGCTGTAGGTTTAGGACTTGAAAAAAGATAAATTTGTTGGGAAAGTAAATCATCTGCCAAAAGAAAACAAGCCAACAGCCATTCTTCCAGGGTTTTCCTTTGTGAACATGGACTCCATAAAATAGTAATTTGAAAAAAGTGGCAGCTTATTTCTTTTTTAAGCCTTCGTTGGGCAAAAAGAGAGTAAGACTAAAGGCAGTGGGAATGAAACCACAGGATCCCAGGCGATCTTCCATGGAGAAGGACCTTGTGCCCTGCACTTTCCAGGCCTCTGGAAGCATCTGGGGCCAGTCTTGAGACAGGAGGCCTGGCTGTAGCCTGCTCTCTGACCAGGATGCCCCAGGAGGCCCTGAGTGGGGAGCTTCTTGCCCCACCTCCCCTCAATTGTCTCAGGAGACCCTCTGGTGTTCTCCCACCTGGGTTCTAACCCCTACTTCTACCCCAGGAGAGGCTCTGGTGGCAACCAAGGCTGTTCTGGAGATGAGGAGGAAGTCCCTCCCAGAGCATCCTGCAGGTGGAAAAAATCATCTGGACAGTATTCTGTAAACCACTGTCAGCAGTAAGATGGAATTTCTCTGTGAGCCCATCTACATCATCTGTGCATTTCTATTTATCCCACTGCCATGCTCCCTGGCTGCCATTTGGATGCCTCCTTTAATTTGTGATAAGAGCATAAGAAAGCCAGTAGAGCCCAGTTTTTCCCAGAGGCACCTGGGCTGCCCCTGGCAGAGCCACCTGGGCTCTTTGTGCCTGGGCACAAATTTATCCCCTAGTCCTTGTGAATGGTGCCTTCTGGAGCTGGGTGATGGGTGCCTCAGCCTCTGGGAGGATAGCAGTTGGCTGGAAGCCTTTATTCTTATTTTCTAAACCATCTAAAAAGAAGTATAGTTCAGGACTTTTGTCTGTCAGCTCTTCCTAAAGGGGTTGAGATGACCCCTCCCTGGCTTGGCACCCCCACAAGCCCACTCCCCCAGAGTAACCAGTCTAAGGCAGGAGATTCATAAAAGAGGGGAAGGGAGAGGTGAGGGGTATGGCAGGAGAGAAGAAAGGGAAAAGGTTTAAAAAAAAAAAAAAGCTAGGAGTGACAAAGAGAAGGAAGGAGAGGGAGAGAAGAGCAGGTCATGTCCAAGAGCGCACAGCTACTTCCAGGACACCTGCTTGCCTCCACATCCCTCTGTATCACTGGGAGCTCTGGAGAAGGGTACAGGGTGGTATAAATAAAGCTCATCTCCAGTTAAGACAGAATCTGAGGTGTCCCATGACTTCACATCTGTAATATCATGAGCAAGTAACAAAATTAACTTTTCGTGTGGTTTTGCCTCTATTTCCCCTGCCCTTGCCTTAATGAGTAAGGAAGCAGCTCAGAGTGAGGGAGTGAGAAGCCTAAGGGGCAGCCAGGCAGGCAAGGTGACCTGTCCTGGAATAATCAACAGGCTGAATGTGGGGGTCAGGCGAAACCCAGGGGTCATCTGGGTTAGGTTCTCTGTGCAGGACGCCCCAGCACACCATGCCTGAGAGGTGGCCATGCAGCAACCGCTTAACACTGTCAGTGATGGGGAGATCACTTACTCACAAGGCAACTGGATCCATTTCTGTGCACATGAAACTATTAGAAATTTATTCCTTATACTGTGCAGCCTTATAATGTCTAATCCTGGGGATTAGCTCTGTCCTCTGAAGCTACCCAGAATGGGTAATAAATGATCATTTTCTATGATAATCTTTCAAATATTTGAATACAATAAGCATATTCTCTATAGCTTCTCTGTTCTAGAACAGACATGCTCCATTCTGTTTTTGAACCTTTATATGTAATTGGCAAGAATTCAAAGAAAAGGTTTAAACAAAGGTTGACCAAAGATAGCAGTTAGCTGGTCCTTACCGATTCAGGAAAGCATTTCCAAAGCGACTAAGCTTTCGGAAGGGCTTTTTGGGGTCCACGACTAAAGCGTTGCCTGGGGTGCTGCCCTCAGTCTCCCCGTACATCACAGCGATGAAGGAATCGGTGGTGGGCTCTGGGCCAATCCTCATGCCTGGGAAATCTTGCTCCAGTAAGTATCTGGGAGGGAAAAAGAAAAGAAACTTGGCATGTTGTCACAAAGCAAGAGGCCAGGAAGCTTCCTGGGGCTACCAATTTTTAACATAATCATTTAAAGCCCTAGGAATATAGACCCCAAGAAAAGGAGAATGACTGGCATTTTACTCTTTTACTAATGACAAATTTTCAAAGCTTAAAATCTACAACCTAAGTCTCCCCCCACCCGTATAAGAGGCTTTGTAACAGGTCAGACATCTTGTAGACTTCCAGGAGCTTCTGAAAATGTACCTTTCCTTAGCACAATTCCTGTTTCAGGTTCCATGGGCACCATAGGCACCACCCCAGGGAAGTGTACCCAGCCAGCTCCCGTTGCATCCTGCTAGAGCCTGCTCAGGACCACCTCCATTTGGGAAGTGTTCCTGTCCTTCCAGTGTGTTGGGCACACCTCTGTGGGCCCAGGGCACCCTGTGCCTGCAGCCATCATAGTGTTTACCAGGGGCACTGGACTTCACTGTTTGTGGGCCCTTGCAGGCTGGCCCGTGTCTATGGCTAGATGCCTATTCCCAGCACCCAGCACTGTACCTGCCCACAGAGGGCACTCAGTGTTGTGAATGAAATAATGAACCCTTTCCCTCTTTGTCACTAGCAATCAATGTAGCCGTCACATCCTCCCTTGTGCATTTTACAGCTCCCTTGGGTTCCTGGAGGTCATGGCCATGGAAGATGATCTCCAAAGAATTCAGCAGCAACAGAGGCTGCTATGGGCAATGGGGTTGAAGGAGGCAGGGGGCAGGGGTTCAGATTAAATACTGCCAGGGCCATTACTAGCCTTATGTGCGAATTGGAAAAAGATGCTCCTTCCTCCAGGTAGACCCAGCCCTGCACTAGGATTTACAGCTTGGCAAGCTAGCTGGATTCCACCCCCGCCCCCACATGCCCCTCTGCCCAAGTGCCTTCACGTGGCTTAACCTGTACAACTGCGCACAGTGGGCCTAGCAAATATCATTGAGGGCTCTTATTTTAGGGGGCTGAGAAGACCAACCCATGTGATACAGGCCAAAGACTGGCTCAGTGGGGTTGTGGCAAGGTAGCCAGAAGTAGAGTGGTGGGGAAAGTCTGCTTTCTGTGGGAAATGCTTGAGCCCTAACACAGCTCCCCTCCACCACCAGCACTTCATTCAGCTGAAGCCACTCAGAGCCCCTCCCTGCCTCCCTCTTGACCAAGATTTTCTTTCCATGAGGAAGGAACCCACTAAAGAGTAGTTATGGCAGGAAGGTGAGCAAACACTACTCCCTCCTTCCTTTGCAACCATGAGGAACATGAAGAAAAGAGTATTTTGGAATACATTTCCCTCATCCCCAAGCAACAGGTGGAAATGCAACAGCTTCAGAGAACACTCCACAGTGACTGTCAAAAATAATGGGGGGGGAGGCGGGGAGTGGTGGAGAAGAATCCCTGTTTGAGGTGATTAGGGCAGAGCCATGTCCCAGCCCCTCCAAGGAGATGATCCTTCACCCTGCACAACTTTCTCCAGCTCCCCAATCCTGCAGCCAACAATCTATTTGGTCCTAGCCTGGAGTGCCTAGGCATTTAGGCCCCTAGTCCTAGGGGTGCCTGGGTGGCTTAGTCGGTTAAGCATCTGACTCTTGGTTTCAGTTCAGGTCATGATCTTATTGTTCATGGGTTTCGAGCCCCTTGTTGGGCTCTGCGCTGATAATGCAAAGCCTGCTTAGGATTCTCTCTGTCTCAGCCCCTCTTCTGCTCACGCTTTCTCTCTGTCTCAAAATAAACAAATGAACTTTAAAAAGTAAAATTAAGAATAAATGTCCTGACTGATCAAATTTTGGCCCAGAACCTATGATTTTATTTCCAGGGATAGAAGGAACTGCATTACCAACTGTCCAACACCATTTTGCCATCTTTCTAAGAATAAGAAATTAGGTCACCCCTTACACTTACGTTTTTTATGTCAACAAAATTGAAATTGCTTAGCGATCTTAGCAAGCTATATTCTAAACATCTAATTGATCTCATTGCTAGTTTCAATGTCGTCCAAAGTTTCTATCTTTCTGTGAAGTTGTGGAGCACCAGAATAGATAACATTTAAATATGTCCCCTACATTTTGAGGAAATGTGAAAAAACAATCGGATAATAGCACAGCATTTACCAAATACTCACTATTTATGTGGAGTACAAAGGCCCTCCACACGCACAGTTGTTCAGTTGTTCTGAGTGTTGTGATCCCCGTAACACTCTGAGGTGGGCACATTTTACAGTTGGGAAAACTGGGGCATCAGAAAGGCTAAGCAACTTGCCTAAAGTCACACAGTAAGTGTTTCAGTGGAAATGGAATGCAGGCAGGTGGACCCCAGGTCTTGTGCTGTCTCCAGATAATGTTTAATTAAAAAAAATTTTTTTTTAACATTTATTTGTTATTGAGAGACAGAGAGACACAGAGCATGAGCAGGGGAGGGGCAGAGAGAGAAGGAGACACAGAATCTGGAGCAGGCTCCAGGTTCTGAGCTGTCAGCACAGAGCCTGATGTGGGGCTCGAACCCACAAATCACAAGATCATGACCTGAGCCGAAGTCAGATACTTAACCAACTGAGCCACCCAGGCGACTCTTGTTTAAATTTTTTTTAATGTTTGTTTATTTCTGAGAGAGAGAGAAACACAGCATGAGCGGGGGAGGGACAGAGAGAGAGGGAGAACACAGAATCTGAAGCAGGCTCCAGGCTCTGAGCTGTCAGCACAGAGCCTGATGTGGGGCTTGAACTCAAGAACTGCGAGATCACGACCTGAGCCGAAGTCAGATGCTTAGCCGACTGAGCCACCCAGACGCCCCATCTCCAGATAATGTTTAAACCTGGGTTTGAGCTGGTGGTTTGCTCAGAGATGAGGAGCACAAGGGGGGTTCAGGGCCCTCATGCAGAGGGTGGCACTGGCCACAGGCAGCACCATCTTGTATCTCCTCAAAAGTGAGAGATAAGAGCTCTCCCAGCTGTCTTCCGGCATGGTCCTGGGGCTGCCCTAACAATGAGGGGCCAGCTCTCCCCATTCTCCCCAGAAAAAAGCTGCACAGAGAAGGAGCTACTTTTCAGAACATGTTCAAATTTAATTTTTTAAAATAATTTCAGAACTTTTTCAGGCACCTAGTAGACTAATAAATAAATACGCTTAGGAACAGAAATGTTCATGTTTACAAATTCTTGTGACATTCCTCACAAATCTTAGAAATACTGGTGGAAGTCAGCAACAGCATCTCACGTTCTGTAAAACTCTAGCACTTGTAGAGTGTACGTAGAGTGTGTGGATCTCACATGCACACATGAATGTGGAATTTAGGTTTTACAGCTCCTCTGGGATCTCAAGTCTGAAGTCATTCATCAGCAGAGCTAGAATTCAAGTCCAGAGCACACCCCTCCCAAGTCCACTTAGACTTCAAAGCCCCATGGCCTGGATGAAGCTATATGCCAGGAGATCTGAGATCTGTGGGACAGAGGAAGGAGGATGACCGAGGAGAGGAGCCAGGACTTAGAAGAACAGCAGCCAGTGTCACCAGGCTCCCCGCAGCACACACAGTTCTCACAAAAGGGTTATGTTCAAGTATTGGTTTGAAACTTGACAGGCACTTTCCCATAGAATCAACGTTAACAGCAATGGCTGGCTTGCAAGATAGGCTGCAAAGGTCACACACACCGATAAAATAGACAAAGCAGTCAAGAACTGTAGCACTACCTTTTGGGGGAAAACCCGATATTGAGTTCCACGTTGGGGGGCTCTCCGCAATCTTGCCCCTTCTCACAGCCTTCCTAGGCATGGGCAGGGGGAGGGCCCTCCAGCTCCAGAACCAGGGAGGTGAGGGTGGGGCTCAGGCAGGGGTGGAGGGGCCAAGGGATGCTGTAGTTCAGCTATGGGTCCTCAGTGGGGCAGTAACTCACATGTAAAGGTGTATAAGTCAGGCCATCATCGCCAAGGAGAGTCTTAAACACTTCCTGATGTTTTGTTTATATAGAAGCACAGGAATCCCCACTAACTTTGGAATAATAGGGGTTTCAGTGAAAACCCTGAAGTATGAAATTGTTTAAAGAAAAGTGGGTGTTTTTGGGATGAGCACTGGGTGTTGTATGGAAACCAATTTGACAGTAAATTTCATATATTAAAAAATAAAAAAAAAAAAAAAAAAGAAAAGTGGGTGTAAAAAAAAAGAAAAGCAGTTGTTTCTTTTTTTTTATTGTTTTTTTTTTAAGTTTATTTATTCTGAGAGAGACAGAGACAGCAGCACAAGTTGGAGAGAGAGAGGGGGAGAGAGAGAGAGAGAGAGAGAGAGAGAGAGAGAGAGAGAATCCCAAGCGGGCTCTGTGCTGGCAGTGCAGAGCCCAATGCAGGGCTCAAACTCGCAAAAACTGTGAGATCATAACCTGAGCTGGAACCAGGAGTCAGAAGCTTAATCGACTGAGCCATCCAGGCGCCCCCTTACTTTCAAGTCATGATGTGATCGAAGCTAGAACTTCCTAAGTAGCAACCCTACCAGACGGAACTTTAATACATTATTTTTCAAGTATACTTAAATATACTTTGGTATATATTTGACAAAGAAATATTTGCCTTCTACAGCAGAGAAGCAGAACTAGGAAGAGGTATTGTATAGCTTGCTTACATTGTTAATTCGCTTAGTGATACTTTCTCCCACAGATAATCAACAGCCAAAATTCAGTGTTTAATTTCATTATGAAAGCAATACCAATTAAAGACATAATGTATTACCACTGAAAGAGCTCATAATACTCAACACTAGTGAAATAGTGTAGTAAAATAAACACCTTTATATGTAGTAAAATAAACACCTTTGTATATAATCAGGTGGTCTAACCTCACTGAAAAGAAATTTGATACTTTGTGTTAAAGGCCTTTAAAATGGGGATAGTTCTACTTTTTGAAACCTATCCATAGGAAAAATCCTAGATACATGAAAAAGATTTTTGTGTGAAGATATCCACTGCAGCATTATCTGTAATAGCAAAAAACTTAGAAAAAAAAATTGTGTTCTCTTTCCATGGCTCTCCCGTAATATAAAGTTCACTTATTGTATTTAAGACTTCATATTCCCTATGTCCACCTGTAGAGTTATGCTGCGGGAAAGCAGGGCTTTTAGTCTCTGTTGTTCACTAATGCTTCACACTTGCTTGGAACAATTTCTGGCACACGGATGAGGTAATGAATGTTTGAGTGTCTGATTCCACTGGCCTTTATACCACCTTTTCAATAGGCCAATGCTATTCCCACCTCAGGATGGCTTGGAGGGCCCTCCCGCAGACATCTGCATGTCACATGGCACTTCCCTACCCTGACAGAGTAGCCTCTCCAGTCTGGTCCCCCTGCCCACCTCCCCATTACCTACTCAGAGCACTTATCAGTAGCTGACATTCTGTCATGTTCTTGTTGGCATGTCACTGTCCCAGGATGTTAGGAGCACTTTGAGAGATGGGCCCTCGTTCGTCTGGGTCACCACCATATCCTGGCATTTAACATGGTGTCTGGCACATAGTAGGTGCAGAACCAGTGTCTGGGGACCGACCAGCTTTCTCCTCGCCCTCATCCAGGTAGCCATCTGGCTCTGGCCTCCGTCCCTCACTTTTCTGCCTCCTCATCACACCTCGTGTGGACTCTGGCCACTTAGTTCTGCCCAGCTGCCTTCCAGCCTCCCTCTCCCCCATCTGTCCTGCAAGATCAGATTCCTCTTCTAAAGCACCACTTTAACCCGACAGCCTTCACCAACCACCCAGTCCTTCCTGGATGACTTCCATTCCCCCCACAAGCCACCCCCTTCTGCCTTGCCCTCTGGGTCCTTGCTCCTCAACTACTACAGGCTCTCTTCCCTCCTTGATTAGTCTCTTCCAGGGAAATTTCTGCCCCTCACTTCCCTTATTTCATTCCCTCTGTTTGGCAGGGAATCATGTCTCAGGGTCTCTACTCTCTATCCTACTTACTCTGTCAAGTCACTTTGCAAAACATCTCCTCCTGTGGGCAGTCCTCCCTCCCTGAGCACTCCAGGACTGTTTTTTTTCTGGCCACTCCCCAACTTCCCTTCTCTTGGGAGCACCTGGGATTGTGGTTATTTGTGGGCCTAGCTCCTCTTTCCTGATAGGCTGACATTTCCTTCAGGGCGCACGATCCACATACTCAGAACTCTGGAGCCCCAAACTCTCTTAGGAATCATTTGGCTCAACCCTGGGTCTTTATAGATGAAGAACCTGTGGATTAGAGCAGGCAATGACTTGCTGGTCAGACTCGCTCTGTGCAGGGCTTGGAACCTGGGGTTCCTCCCGCCTGGCCTGAGGCTCTTTTGCTTTTACACCAGGCTCAGCCCCATTGCTCTGGGCTTCCACATAGCCCCCATACAACCCTATGTAGGACCTGTCAGATACATGACTTAATATATGACACTCTAAGCTGACTTCCCACAGGAATTTTACATTGGAGGGTGGTGACACTCAGATACACTTATGTCACACTGCCAGGCAGGCAGGCACAATCCTATGCAGCGAGGGAACTAAGAACAACCAGGGCACAGAATATCCGACACGAACAACGTGAGAAGAAAGCGATGAGGTACAAAACCAGCAACCTTGAAGAGTCTGAGTGGATCCCGAGGTACAATGTACAAAAACAGGTCACCCACAGGCACAAGGCTGACCAGCTGTGTTAAACTTTGACATATCAGAGGCTTTCTCAGAGCTATAAGCTCCGGGGACTTGGTGGTGTTATCTGCAAAAACAAGAATTCAAAGGAACAAGAGGCCACAGGAAGACTCTAGAAGAGCATCACCGTAGTTCAGAGCCAACAAGCCCACTGCACAGGCATCCTGTGCATTAGATGGATTTTTTGTCCCAGGCTCCACCTTGTTCTCCTTTTCCTGTGTTCTCAGAAAGGGCTGCCACTTCCAGTGGTGATTACTCCAGGAGTCTCGAGCCAAGCCGTCAACGTGGAAAAAGACAGACAACTGGGATTCCAAGTAGCTGGCGGGAGGGGTTGGTGGGGAGGATGGGAGATCTGCCATCTCCTCGTCCCTGTTTGTGGAAGACCATGGCGTGGCCTCGTCCCAGTGGCTCCTGGGCACACTGGCCCAGCCTAGGTTCAAGGAGCTGATCTCATGCAAGAGTATATGTGGACAGAGTCTTTTTCCTTCTGTTGCTTACATTAGAAAAAAAAAAGATTTTTAATGTCATAGGAAAAAAAAATGTCACTTGTGACAAGGGGAAAATAAATCTTCAGGACAATGAAAGTCCCTCAAAGTACTCTTCTCAAAGACGGGCTTAAAAATGGGGTGCCTGGCTGGCTCAGTCAGTAGAGCGCACAACTCTTGATCTTGGGGTTGTGAGTTAAGGCCAATGTTTGGTATAGAGATTACTTTAAAAAAATAAAACCTTTTGGGGCACCTGGGTGGCTCAGTCGGTTAAGTGCCCAACTTCGGCTCATGTGATCTCACGGTTTGCAAGTTCGAGCCCCGCGTCGGGCTCTGTGCTGACAGCTCAGAGCCTGGAGCCTGCTTTGGATTCTGTGTCTCCTCCCCTCTCTGCCCCTCCCATGCTCATGCTCTGTCTCTCTCTGTCTCTTAATGAGAAATAAACATTTAAAAAAACTAAAAAAAATAAAACCTTTAAATCTTTTTTTAAGAACGACTGAAAACAAACAAACAAGGTGCATTATTCAATGATAGACTTCCAAAACTCTAGCTGCCAATTTTTTTTTTTAAATTTTTTAACGTTTATTTATTTTTGAGACAAAGAGAGACAGAGCATGAACGGGGGAGGGTCAGAGAGAGGAAGACACAGAATCTGAAACAGGCTCCAGGCTCTGAGCTGTCAGCACAGAGCCCGACGCAGGGCTCGAACTCATGGAACACGAGATCATGACCTGAGCCGAAGTCAGCCACTTAACTGACTGAGCCACCCAGGCGCCCCTCTAGCTGCCAATTTTGTCTCCCCTGGGTATTCATCCAGGCATTCTGTCTAGGTTCTGACTTATCCTTAAGATAATAGAAAAGGCATTAATTATTTTAGTAAGACAGTAGTCTCCCCTTACAGAGGGAATACATTCCAAGCCCTTCAGTGCATGTCTGAACCCTATATGCACAATGTGTTTTCCTGTTACACGCACCTATGATAAAGTTTAATTTATAAATTAGGAACAGTAAGAGATTAACAAAAATACCAAATAATAAAAGAGATCAGTTATAACATTAAACTGTAATAAAATTATGTGAATGTGGTCTTTCTCTTTCCCTCAAAATATCTTACTGTACTATTCTCACCCTTCTTGTGATGACATGAGACGATAAAATGCCGAGAGGAGGTGAGGTGACCGAACGCAAGCATTGTGACACAGCATTAGTACCATACGTCAAAAGGAGGATCATCTGTTTCTGGACTGCGGTTAAGTGAAACCACAGAAAGTGAAAGAGTGTATAAGGGGTTGGGGGAGGCTACTGTATACCTAACTTTCGAGGACTTGTTATGTGAAGTCTTTATCTGAAAAGACTATTTTATCCTAAGCACTTTATGGGGTAGGTTCTACTTTTATCTCCATTTTACAAGGAAAAAATTAAGGCTTGCGTAGGTTAAGTGGCTTTGTAGAACCTAGATTTCTTACTAGTCCTGCAAAAGCACTACTTGCGCTAAATCAGAGCTCGAGAGGCTGAGTGAGCCTGCAACAGGTTACAGGAATGAGCTCTGTGAATCATAGCAGATATACAAGTCTAAGACTTTTTAGTAAGTATTCAGGAACCAAGTAAGCATTCTAAAAAGTAATATGCCACATCTATTTGGGGTGTTTAATGAGCATTATTTTTAAATTTTCAAACCAAAATCTAGAGAAATGGCTTGTGTCATGATGAGATTTTTAGGAATGTTTGTGCATACATTGGCATCTGTAGATAGTTTAAGAGTTCAGTTCATTGATAAGGACTGGGACTTTTTTTTTTTTTAATTTTTGTTTATTTTTGAGAGAGAGAGAAACTGCGAGCAGGGGAGGAGCAGAGAGAGGGAGACAGAGAATCCGAAGCAGGCTCTGTGCTGTCAGTGCAAAGGCTTCAAACCCAGGAAGTGTGAGATCATGACCTGAGCCAAAGTCGGATGTCCAACTGACTGAGTCACCCAGGTGCCTTCGACTGGGACATTTTTAAAAAGAGCATTCAACTAACTGCAACAGTCATTTTTTTCTTTCTTTTGAGTATTAGTTACTAAGGCTTTCGGCCAAATAGATGTGAAAGAAATATATAAAGCACAGCTTTTCAGTTCAGTGGAGAAGCAGTTGTATTTTCTTATTTTAAAATCCAAGGCTGTGAGTTTAAATACATTTCAGTTTAGAGTAAGTGTTGGAAAGCTTTACGTAATGTGTTCTTTATTGATATTACTCCGTCCACCATTTCACTAGGAGAGTAACCGAAAAGAAAGGGTTAGTCCTTCAAGTTTGATTTGTGTTGAATCTAGAAATGATGTTTCTAAAGCAGTTTCCTTTGTTTATCTTCATGCTCAATACCAAGAAATGGAAGAGAGAGAAGAATCAAACGTGTTATCGCAAAAGTCTTATAAAATGGTCAAGAATATATAATGGTTTCCTAGTAAGTTACCACCACCACCACCACCACCACTTCTGGATGCCACCAAACAACAGATTATTATGAAACCACACTGTACAGTTTGTTTATAAGGCATTTCACACGTGTTTTATCTCTTCAGCCTCACTGTGGTTGGAGCAGGTGTTTTAGCCCTGCTTAGGACAAGGTAAGCAGCTTGCATGAGACCGCATTAGCACAAGATGATGACTACTTCTAACATTTTGATATATTTCCATCCAGTCATTTTTCTGTGAATGTAATTTTTTATTTATAAAATTGGGATCAAAATGTTTAAATACTTGCATCTAGATTTTTCACCATTAGTTTTGCCTTGTGCCATCAGAAATTACTTGAAAACAGGGGCACCTGGGTGGCTCAGTTGGCTAAGCGTCCGACTTCGCCTCAGGTCATGACCTCGTGGTTTGTGGGTTTGAGCCCTGCGTCGAGCTCTGTGCTGACAGCTCAGAGCCTGGAGCCTGCTTCAGAGTCTGTGTCTCCCTGTCTTTCAGCCCCTCCCAAGCTCATGTTCTGTTTCTCTGTGTCTCTCAATAATACATAAACGTTAAAAAATTTAAAAAAAAAGAAAGTACTTGAAAACAATTTTTTAATGGCTGCATACTATTCTCAGATGAATTTCCTGTATCCTTACTCTTGGGCATTGATATAGCTTCCCATTTCTTGCTATTATAAATCATGCTGAGATAAATATCACAAACATCTCACGTCGTTCAAAATTTTAATCTTTTTGAGTTACTGAAAAACTAAGCCAGGCCAAGCCTCATTTCCATTTTAAAACTCTATGTCTTCCTTAAGTGTAAAACCTAACTTTTATTTTCATTTTTGTTTCTCCCTTAGTTAAATCATGGACATCTTACGGCCAGGGCTGCTTGTTCAGATGACATCATCTTTGAAACTGCTGTGCCTACGAAGGAATCTACATTAGCCTGTGGGATCAAGAAACTGGAATTTGCTGGATAAAGCTGTTTCACAGTTCTATTTTTCCAGCTATGAATGCTATTTAAACCACGCAGGGCTGAGATGTGCTTAAGGCACACTGCTGTCTAACATGTGCCTGTACCCGGAGCTACTCAGGTCTGCCTTCCATGCTATTCTGGAAGGAGGGCAGGAGAAAGAGAAGGAAAGAAAGGGAAGGAGATGAAAGGGAGTGGAGGTTCACTGGAACAAAAGGCAACATGCTTCTCCATTTTTTATAGTCCTGTTAATTTTTCCAGTCATTCATTTGCTCACACATGAAGATCTATTAAGTGTCTTCTATGTTCGGTGTTGTAATTTATGAATGTGATGACAGACTTTGTTTAGGTTGATCTGGGAGCATTGGAAAACTACATGAGGAGGCTATAGAACACAGCACTTCCCAAAGTTACTTAACCATAGAATCCTTTTTGAACACCTATTAATAATCTCTCATAATTGCCTTTCATAGAACACAGGGTTAAAAGTAAAAGGAAAAAGCTCAACATCTGTTCTAGTTTTTTCTTTTCAAATGAAATTCTTTTCAAATTAGTAATAGAAAGATAATTTCTTAATGTGATTAATTTATAAAATATTAAACCAATAACTAACATCATATCTTAGGGTGAAATAACAAAAGCACTATCATCACAATTAGAAGCTTGATATGGATGTGGCTTCCTAGTACAATAAAAGATGAAACAGAAGAGGAAAAAAAGTAATCATGAATATAATCGATACAGCTGTCTATCTAGAAAATCCAAGAGAATCTACTGAAAATGTCAGAATAACTTCAATCAAATGAACAGATACGAAACAAAAATGTGTAAAAATCAGTAGCTATCTTGCATACTTGCAGTACCCATCTAGAAAATATAAAGGAAAAAAATCTGATTCATTAAGAGTGAAGGAATATAAAACACCTAAGAACGGCATTAATAAGAGTATACAGAACCTATATGAGTAAATCAAACACCTTTCTGAGAGGTATAAAAGGTCTAAGTAAGAGCCATGCTGAGTTCCTGCTTGGGAAGAGCAAATACCAAGATAAACGCAGTTCCAATACAAATGGATCCCAAAGGGATTTTCTGGGAAGAATCTAATAAAGTAGTTTTAAAGTTCTTCTGAAAGAATAACAGGAAATGATGATTGACAGTATTTAGAAAATAGAGAGAAATGAGATCAGAAGGGTCTGTGTTACCATTTAATTAAAGAATGTTTTAAAATGACAATCCTTAAGACAGTATGGTCTGGGCATAAGAATCTACCAACAGAACAACACAACAGGAGTGAAAGGTTCCAAGAGATCCCAATATAACTCATTGTGTTTCCAAGTGGATTAAAGAGTTAACTATTGGAAAGATTTTTTTAAATTTAAGGATTCTGTAATATTTAAGGATTTTCCAGGGACATCAAAGACATCATCAAAGAGGAAGAAAGTGTTTGAGTTGACCACAAATATTAAATATATCTCCATGTCAAAAATGATAATAAAAAATTAAAAAGGCAAAGCTCAAACTGGAAAAACATAATTATGACAAAAGACTAAGAACCGTTATTGAGCAAAACATTTAAATATCTACAAGATAAAATGTAGTTGGGGTGCCTGGGTGGCTCAGTTGGTTGGGTGTCCAACTTTGGCTCAGGTCATGATCTTGCGGTTTGTGAGTTCGAACCCAGTGTCAGGCTGTGTGTGGACAGCTCAGAGCTTGGAGCCTGCTTCGGATTCTGCACCTCCCTCTCTCTCTGCCCCTTCTCTCTCTCTCTCCAAAATAAATAAACATTTAAAAAAATTAAAAAAAGACAAAATCTAGCACTCCAAATGAAAATTGGACAAAGTTCACAAACAACTCTCAAAGAAATAGAGATGATGACTACACATTTTAGAAATTCAACTTCACAGTAAAAAAAAAAAAAAAAGGCAAATTAAGAAAAATTTTTTCCTATCACGTTTATTTGTTTTTAATAATAATGCCTAGTTTTACTGACAGTTTGGTGAAATAATAATCTTCATATTAGACTCTGTGGTGGGAGTCTAATTTGGAATAACTTTTCTGAAAAAGGAACATATGTATATAGACATAGTCAGAATAAAACATGTAATGTTCTATTTCATGTGCAACCTTGGATGGCAAGTAACTTGTTCTGCGAGTGTCCTGCAAGATGAGCAAAGATTTCTAATAATTTTAACTTGATAAACGAGCGATGTCTTGCAACACAAGTAGTATGTGATGCCGAATATCACATGATCACAACTGAACCAATGGTTCTTGAAATTCGCTTTGATATATAAGTGCTTTGGATTATGAGCATGTTTCTGGAATGAGTTATGCTCGCAAACCAAGGTTTTAGTGTAAAATATGTATTATTTATATGTTATATATATGCATGTGTATGTATATATATATATATATATATATATATATATATATATATATATGTATATGTATAAAATCAGGAATATATATAAACCTGAAAAATATTTATACCTTTTGATGTAGTAATTCATACTCAGCAGAATAGGCTTTTTTCTAACAGGAAAAAAAAAAAACTAGATACACAAAGATTTATAAGCCAAGAATGTCCACTGCAATATTATAGATAATAGCATAAAATTAGAAACAATGTTCCAAGCTGTATGATAGACTAGGGTGCAGTCATGAAAGCTATTTCTGAAGATTACTTAAGAAAAAGTTTCATATCATATTAAGCGAAAAGGGCTGTTTATTAAATTGCATTTTTTGCATAATTACCCGTTTTGTAAGCATGACTTCCATGTCTTCACCTAGGTCATTTGTTAAAAATGTGAACAGATGGAGCTTGGACCACTTGCCATAGAAGGGCCATCAAAGTGAGACTCTCTTCTGGTTTGAGACGGATCTACTTCTCAAGCTTAAATGGTTCAACTATCATGATTCCATTAGTTGAACCTTTGTCTTTCAGTGGTTCCCAAATATTTCCTGCAGGAAACTACCTAAGAATTACTCTGAGAGGTGGTTTATAAAAACCAAAAGCAAACCAAAACAAAAATAGGTTTTTGACCCTCTCCCACAGAGATTCCAATTCAGGGGGTCTGGATTAAGACCCTAGAATCTGTTTTTGGTCTCCCAGTGATTCTGTCCAGCAGCCAGATCCAGGAACCATAGCATTCTAGTTCATAATTTTCCAAGGTTTTGAAAAATACTGAATGTCTTCTAGAAGTAAACTTCTAAATGTGAGTTAAGGAAGATAATTTCATAATTAAAAAACAAAAACAGGGGTGCCTGGGTGGTTCAGTCAGTTGAGCATCCGACTTCAGCTCAGGTCACGATCTCATGGTCCATGAGTTCGAGCCCCGCGTCGGGCTCTGGGCTGATGGCTCAGAGCCTGGAGCCTGCTTCTGATTCTGTGTCTCCCTCTCTCTCTGTCCCTCCCCCATTCATGCTCTGTCTCTCTCTGTCTCAGAAATAAATAAATGTTAAAAAAAAAAGAATTTAAAAAAAAAAAAAAAAAACAAAAACAAAAACAAAAACAAAATACATTTCCCCTTACATTTCTCCTAATCCTGTGGCATGGCTGCCATTTGTCAGGTAGATGATGTAACAAGTGAGCAAGAGGTTAACCTGCAGTGTCTCCCAGATGTGATTACTGCCACCGATACCACATTCACCCTGTCCTGGCACCCCCACTCCCCTGCTCCGAGCCCTGCCTCTTCTTAGGTTTCTGAAATACCAGCTACTCCCTTTCTATAGGCCCCTTCCATCTACTTATAATAGGCTTTCACTGGAATGCCCCAGACCAGGGCACGGCTCCTCCCCTCCAGTACCCAGTTGCTGAGAGTTTTCTATATTTGACACTTTGCCTCCCACTCATTCCTCAACCCACCGCCACCTGGCTTCCATCACCACCACTTACGGGCATGGCTCTTGCCAAGGTCACCCTGGCTCCTGATGGCTAATCCACTAGATCCATTTCAACCCTTTTCCCAGAAGCATCTGACCCTGTTGACCATGCCTCCTCTTTCTGTGGCGTTTGTGAGGGCTGCCTGAAGTCTCATCTGTTTAGCAAATGCTTTTCTTTTTTGTCGCAGCACCCTGAGGAGCCACCTTTCCCCGCCTCTTAGTCCACATGGTTTGGGGGCTGACCACCCCACTGCAGGCATGGGTATTTCATTCCCCTGGCTTGAGGAATTGGTTCATGGATGGATACCAGGGCTAATCAATGAGACTCAAACCTAAGACTGTTGCAGAAACCGTTGGGAAAAAGGTTCCTTTTTTCCCCTTGGGGTTGCTGAGCTGGCAGAACGTGAGTCTGGATTTGGAGATGGCCAAATGCCCACCCCAAACTGCCATGAGAAGGAAGCCAACATGAAGAAGGCAGCAGAGCTGAGAGACAGAGACCAGATGGCGCCACTCCGAGTCCTAGGCCAGGCCTGAAACCAGCACACCCCGGTCTCATCGGTTTCATGAGACAACATACCTTTTTACTTAAGCCTTTTTCAGTTGAGCTTCTGTTAATCACAAGCAAAAGAGCCCGACAATGGCTCCAAATTCCCATCTTTCCCTGGCAGTGACTCCACCTCTCTGGTGCCTTTTCCCCGTGTCTCCACAGTAACTCTTCCTTTTACTCCCAGATCCATATGTCCAACCCCTCGTGGACTCTACACCTGGGTGTCCACTTCAACATGGGTTTAAATGTAAACTCAAGTTATGCCCCCACTCATCCTCTCCCTGTGTCCACATCTCAGTGAATAGCTCCACTGCCCACCCAATTATCCAAGAAACCTGGGCCTCATCGTTGACACTTCTTGCCCTCATTTCCTGGTCTCGTTTGGGCAGCTAATTCTGGCTCATTCCTCAGGGCTCAGCTTTTAGGCTGTGTCATCAGGGAGGCCTTTTCCAACCTCCAAGCCTGAATGAAGGGTCCTTCCTATGCTCCCATCCCAGCCTGCACTTCTAGTGTCATAGCTCTTGTCACTCAGAGCCCTAATAGCTTGTGGATTCTTATCCATATTCCCCATGAAACTAAGTTCTGGGATAGCCAGGCCCTTCCTGGAAACCAATATTATTTGAATAAATGGACACTAGGATATACACGTATGATCTTATATATTATAGATAGTCCATTCTTCTGTAAAAATCAAATATGTCGGCATTTCAGAAAGATCCACAAAGGGCATGGTGTTTGGCAGAGCAGACTATCGCTTCCAGGGGCCCCAGTGCCTAGCTGACAGTAAAACCACTAAACTGGGCTCACGGTGTTTCCTTAACAGGATTTTCTTGGTAAAACTAGGCTGACTCCTAGGGAGTGCCTTCACTTCTCTTTGCTTTAATAACTGAGTCTAGAGTTTATCAAAGGGATGAAGTAGAGCTTTGTTCTTTAATAGAATCTATGCTCCCCTTTTTCTGAAAATGGGGCCATTTGTCTGCTTCAAGTTTTCTGATACTCCTCATATTCTTCATAACTTCTTAAAAAGTACCAAATACAGTTCTTTGAGCACAACTACATGTTCTTCCTAAATGGCCCTGCCATCTGTTCCCCGACCTGGGTATTTACTGGGCCATGCCTGTGCAGCCCCTGGAGGGTTCCTCGTCCTCTGGGCTTGAATCCCCTCAAACACCACAGGGCTCCCTTTCCCGTCTCTGGATCATTTGTTTTTGAGAGAAAAGGAGAAAAAAGACTAACAGCTGACGAGTTCTGCTTTCTGTGAAAGTTATAGCAAGAGTCCCAAGAAGTGGGTCTATCACTTCCTGATTCTTTTTCTTGTTCTAATCCTACCAAAAAAGGCCTTTTATTGCCCAAGGCATTTTTGCCTTCCCGGCCACCAGCTTCTTAATGCTTCAAACTGTCCATAAACTTTGTTTCCACACTTGCATATGCAACTCATGCCCTCTTTCCCCTCTAGGAACACTATATTTAAGTGATATTTAAAGTTTTAAAACACAATTACTTTATCAAACATTTTATAGGAAAATATTATAATTTGATTTTACTAACTTGAGTGTTAAGAAGAATGAACATGTTTGTACACTGACAAGAATATACAGGGGAAAAAACATATTGTGGGGATTGTGTGATAGCTAATTGTACTCTCAATTCCTTCATATCTACTCCTCAGTTCCTTTCCTTCATGTGTTTTTTTTTGTTGTTTTTTTAAGTTTATTTCTTTATCTTGGCGAGAGGAGTGGGGGGAGGAGCAGGGAGGGAGAGAGAATCCAAAGCAGGTTCCATGCTGTCAGCACAGAGCCCAGCTTGGGCCACAAACCGCGAGATTATGACCTGAGCCAAAACCAAGGGTCGACACTTAACCAACAGAGCTACCCAGGCGTCCCAGTTCAGGTGTTCTTTTAGCTTATTCCCACTTTTTTTGGCTTGACTTCTTGCTGGCAACCATTTTTATTTTAAATTATTGTATACAGATGCAGAAATTACCTGACTGGAACTAACTGCAGAATTATGGAAATTAAAGAAATCACAGGATGCTGAACTGTTGGAAGACTGAATTGTTTGCTACTTTTAATGGAGATATGATTTATATACTACCATAAAGCTTACCCTTTCAAAGGGTACAATTCTGTGGCTTTTAGTATCTTCACAAAGTTGTGCACCTAGTACCACTATCTAATTTCAGAACATTTTCATCACCCCAAGAAGAAACCCTGTTCCCATTAGCCATCACTCTCTATGCCTTTTGCAAAGTGGATATCCTATTGTCTACCATCAATCATTTGTTGAAAAGAATGTTCTTTCTCCCACTGAATTGTCTTGGAACCCTTGGAAAAACAAATTTACCAGACATACGGGTTTATTTCTGGACTTTTGATTCTATTCGGTCATTCTATGTCTATCCATATGCTATTATCATACTGTCTTGTTTATTGTAGCTTTGTAGCAAGCTTTTAAATGAGATGTAGCTTTGTAGCAAGCTTTTAAATGAGAAAGTATGAGAACTCCAATTTTGTTCTCTTTCAAGACTGTCTTGTCTATTCTGGATCTCTCACGTTTCCAAATGAATCTTAGAATCAGCTTGTCAGTTTCTGTAAAGAAGGCAGGTGGGATTTTGGTAGGGAATGCACGGAGTCATAGATCACTTTGAGCAGTACTGCTCTTCTAAAAATATTAAGTCTTCCAATCCATGCACATGGATGTCTTTCCTGTGTTTTGTTGTTGTTGTTTTAGGTTTTCTTTAATTTTTTTTCAACAAAGTTTTGTAGTTTCCAGTGCATAAGTTTTACACTACTTTTGTTAAATTTATTTCTAAATATTTTATTCTTTTAGATATTATAAATGGAATTATTTTCTTAATTTCAGATTGTTCATTGCTAGTTCATAGAAATATAACTGATGCTGTATATTGATCTTATATCCTAACACTTTGCTGAATTTCCTTATTTTACAAGTTTTTTTTTTTTTTTAGGATTTCCTTAATCCTTAAGATTTTTTATACATATGATCATATCCTTTGTGGAAAGAGATGGTTTTACTTCTTTCCAATCTACATTCCTTCTATTTCTTTCTCTTGTCTAATTGCTTTGGGCTCTACCCTTTTAAAGCATATACAGTTTCTTGAGTGACTTCCCTCTTTTTTCCTCACTAGAATAAATTTTTCTGGGAGGGACAGGATATAGGAGGAAGAGAGAAAATGGAGCTCTTTGAAACCAAAATATGCAACCATGGCTTGATTTCCAGTGAGCCTCACATCTTCTCAGTGGAAATGTCTTCCTTCACGGCAGCTGGGCCCAGGAATTTTCTAGGGGAACCTGTGAAATCTGTTTTCCTCAGATTTTGGATGCAAGTCTGACTGAGCCCAATATCCACCCTTCCTTGGCTGTTATGTAGTCTAAGACAACATGGCCACTTTCCCCCATGCCAGTCTCTTCTCCTTTTTTGGCCAACTCTTTCTTGCTGTTTAGAGGCAGAGTGAGCACCCATGGTTTCTCTCATGGCATTCTCTGTCTTCTGAGAAATAAAATTGTCAGTAGGACAATAGGTTTATCAGCTGCTCTGTTTCTATCCAAGGAGACTTTGACAAATAGCTCCATTACATCTGAAGTCTCCTTCTGGGCCAGTTTTGTGACCCATGTTAGGAGGGTCTACCAACTCTCCCTCCATACACATCCAAAAATAAGTGTAGTTTTTGGCACTCAGGCTCTTCATCCACCCCATCTAGAAGACGTTTTTATTAGAACAAGGCACACATTTAGTTTCCTCACTCCAGATGAAGTTCTGGCTCACCACGTTTTAGAGGAGCTCTTACTTCTTCCCAGTCATGGGACAAAAGGAAGGAAGAGTACAGTTTTAGTAAAGGTATGCAATGCACACCAAAAGCCTTGCTGAATGGCTTTAGAATGAGAGAAGTTTCCTTCCTATCAGTGCAGGCTGTGTGTTACCAGTGACCTCTTGGGATATACAGGAAGCCAAGTGGATGAGAATCTTTTACTATGTGGATAAGTATGAACACAGCCAAGTATGAACTTCTAGTGTTCAATGGCTAGTAGCAAACAATCCAGCCACTGACCAGTTTCAGAGAAAAGACAGACATGGATGCAAGCAGGATCCAGGATGGTCAGCACCCTGGGCCAACCCCTCTGCTTCCCAGTGGCAGGGAAGGGTCTAGAGAGGAGCTGCCCTTTCATTTGGGGATTCCCTCCCAGGAGTTAAATCTCTTCCTCCTAGCTCCACTATGAAACCAAACTCAGGTCTCTGGTGCCTCACCAAGCTTCCTGTCCACCTTGATTTCCTTCTAACCTCACAGGTCCAGTTTATGCCCACTGCCTAAGGACAAAGTCACTTAGGTAAAGGAAGGTCTCAAAAGCAAGTGACTTCTTGGTAAGGTGACTCCTCCTTCACCCTGAGGTTGCACATGGCTCCAGTGCCTGAGAAGTGGTCCATTTGGATGATGTTGCCAGGAGTCAAATCTCAAAATCCTTCTTAAAACTATGCTTAGCTATTCCACAAAGCTCCCTTCAAATGATGAAAAAGAAGAGTGAGGCTATGAGAGCAGAGAGATGGCCACATCACATCCAGGTGGGTACAGCACCAACAGGGCTCCCTGATCACACACAGAGCACAATAAAGCCTCATGGCAGAGACAGACAGGAGGAGCTGCCCAGGGTACTGTGCATATGTCACTGCTAATGTCTGCAATTATTGTAATTACAATGCTAGCTCCTTATCTTTTACCTGTATATTTCAAAAGGCCCACCTCCCACTCTTGTCAGTCACAATACTTCATTTTCCCATATACTTAAAAACTGGTTCTATTACTAAGACCTTAAAGGTATTGTTTGTCATCTTTCAGGGTACCAGTGACTAGAACAATTCTATGGTTTGAGTGTCTGGGGTGATATACTGAATACTATTTTCACTTTATTAATAAGCACCACATAAATCAGCTTAAAAATTATTTCCCTCAGTCTTCCTTTACATTCACTTTACTATCTAGAACAATATTTCCATAGAGTATATTTGCTTTGCTCATTTCATTCATAGTGTATCTGTAGGTCTGGATTGAGCATATTTCCTGTAGTGACAAGTACTCTATTTGTAGGAACTATTTAGGTCACTGGAGTGGAGAAAAAGAGGCCGCTATTTAATAGAAATGGCATATATCCAAATATAGATGCAGTTTTCTGAACATCTATTGAACATCAATAATGATGAGATTGTTACAGTTTCCCAAACCCTAGACCCAAACCTTAAATGATTAGTCACTTTGTTTTAACTGACACAGGGTTTAACCCAGGAAAACAAGTTTCCTAACCAAAGAAAGTAAGTCTTAAAAGTATCTTACTTCTGCTTTAGAAGTAACACAGTCTCTTCAAAAGGCAAGTTGTTTCAATGTAAATTATTTCCCAACAAAAATCGCTTCAGAGGAAGGTATATGATTTGAACCCTAGCGCATGCACAGTAACTGCTTTTAGAGACAGAGTGAGCATGACAAATATTTTCAGTTGTCAAGGGAGGAAGGAATGACCCACCTAAGAAATGGAAACTAACGAATAGTAATATGACACTCCCCCTTGGTTCCACTGGGCGCTAGCTGGGGCTGCTACACACAGCTAACTTCCTTTGGTCGGATAAAGGCGAGGCTGTGCAAGAACTGAATAAAAGCGGCCTCTCTACCCACTGGCCCCAACAATGTGTTGGGGGATGGCAAGCAAGGACCTCAAAAGAAAGGGGCACTGGAAATACACTCTACTGTTGCCATTCATTCATTCGTCATGCGCTGGGGGCTTAATTCTCCAACTATGACTCGAGAGCCCATTCTGATACCCCACACCTCTGTCCCCATTTCTAGCCCTAGGCCTCACTCGCTCATCAAGAAGATGCTTATTATAGCCTCGCTCTTCTCCCTCCCTTCCCCGGGTCCCCAGGCCACGGTGACAAGATAAAGCCAGCCAGAGGAGTGCCTTAACAAGAGCAAGGAAAGAAGGCTCAGAGTACACAGTGAAGGGGTTCCAGGGACCTTCCTGACAGCGTGGGGGTAGAGCCAGCCCCTTCTGGGGCGGCCGCGCCCCGGGGCGAGGCTGCGGGCACCTGGGCACCGCGCTAGGGGCGGGAACCTGAGGTCACGCCGGAGCTGGAGGGGGAAACAGCAGCGAGGGGATTCCGCACAGGGGAAGTGGGCACTGCAGGATGTCCGAGGGCGGCGGGACGCTGGTAACAACACGCGCACACGTGCTGAGGACCTCTAGCACCTAGGTGGTGGGAGCAGGGGTCCCGGCGGCATTGAGGAGCCGGCGGGGCGGGTTACCTGATGAAGGTGGTCTTGCCCGTGCTGTACTGGCCCACCAGCAGGATCATGGGCTTGTTATCGAAGTCGGCGTCCTCCAGCGCTGGCGAGTGGAACTCGTGGAAGCGGTACGCCTCCTCCAGCGGCAGCACCTTGCGCAGGTAGAGCGAGCGCAGGCCCCCAGTCACCGTCTGCACTGCGTCCGCGCCGCCCGCGCGCTCGCGCCCGCCAGCCTGCCGCCCCATCCAGCTGAACATCCTGATGCAGCCTGTCCGCCCGTCGCCGGTTCGCTCCCCTCGCCCACCCTCTCACACCCCGCGTTCAGTCCCCGCTCAGGGCTCGACCCTCCCCGGCTGGCACTGAGCTGCTCCGGCCCCTCTCGCCGCCGCCCGAGCTGGCCCCGCCTCGCGCAGTCGCAGCCAATCGCTGGTCTCTGCGTCACGACAGCTCGTTTACTATTCAGAAGGCTCTCTCAAGTCCTTCCTCATTGGGCCGCTGCCAGCGCGTCTCAGCCAATGGAGAGGAGGTTCTTAATGAATTATTGATGACGGAGTCCGTCGGCGGACTGGCTGGGGAGAGGGTGTCTCCACAGCCCCGAGGCTCAGACTGGTCTCGGAAGCGCCCCCTTAGGTCGCCGGGGCCCCACCTCTGGCCAGGTGGCGTCGGCTTCCGGGCAAATCTGAGCTGGCAAAAATGAGCCTCCGGAGGCTGCTGAGTCTCCTAGGAAGTTTACTCTTCCCAGGCTTATGATACTGGGGACAAAAGTTCGGAAAGTTGACAGACAGGTTCTTTCTACTCTCTGGAAGGTTATTATTTACATATTTTGTTAGTGAAGAGATCTTGACTAAAGGACATACTGACAATATTTGACTAAGGGGAAGAAGACTCCAATCTGCTTGGGTAGATGTTTCTCCTACTTCACACTGCCTCCACTAAGTTCTGGATGAATTGAAGGCCTCTTGCCCTTAGTTTTCTTTATTTGATTTTCTGTAACATTAAAGATTTAATCTTCATCCTCATTATTACCACCTAATTACCACATGTTGACATGTAAAAGAGTTACTGTTACCTCTTAGTTGTCTGTGTTTCCAGATTAAAAGGACGTATCAACATTGAGACTGGGAGAAACAATCAGCCAGCACTTTTGGCGTTCTAGGTAACAGTTTGAGAATATTTCTCAGTTGTTTTAGAGCATTTCTCAAATATCACCCACGGAGCCCCCTGGATATAAGAATAACCTGGGATACTTGTTAAAATGCAGATTTCAGGTCATCACCCCCAGACCCACTGAATTAAAATATTGAGGAGGGATGGAGCTCAACAAGTGCTCCCAGGTGATTCTGACATACCCTAAATTTGGGGGAATATGATGCACAATAGTACTTCTCTAACTTGGTAGAAATGCAGATGCTGATTCCGGGGTATGGGGCATGGGTTGAGACACCAGACTGCGTTTCTAATAAGCTCCCAGGTGCTTCCAATGCTGGTTGTCCATGGGCTATACTTTGAATGCGAGGGCTGTGGTGAAGAGAGAACAGGACTTGGCATCAAAAGACCTGGGTCTGAATCCTGATTACATATATTAATGGCTATGTGGCTTTAAATGCAACGAGCTACCTCTCTGCCTCAGTTTCCTTGTTTGTAAAAGTGGGAACTCCTTTGGAGTTGCTATGTGGATTAAATATTTAGAGGAAGCTGTATGTAACTAGGGAAGTGAAAAGACAGCCAAAGGAAAATGAACTTAGATATTGTCTCATGTCAAAATAAAACAAAGATTGAAATGTGAAAATGAAAACCATAGAACTACTAGAAGAAGGTATTTGTGAAGATTCATTAAATTTTGAAAGGGAAAGCTTTTCTGATCAAAACCAAATACAGAAATTATGAAAATAAAGGTTGACAGGTTTGTCAACAAAAAAGTAAAAGCTTTAGTGTATTAAAAAAAACAAACAAACAAACCCATATAAACATACTCTTTACCATATGATCCAGAAATTGCACTCCTTCATATTTATTCAAATAAGTTGAAAACGTATGTCTGCACAAAAATGGCACATGGATGTTTATAACCCTTTATTCACAATTGCTAAAACTTAGAAGCAATGAAAATGTCCTGTACTAGGTATTCTTCACTATAGTACAACCAGATGATGGAATATTATTCAGTCCTAAAAAGAAACACTCTATCAAGCCATGGAAAGACATGGAGAAACCTTAAATCCACATTACTAAGCAAAAGAAGACAATCTGAAAAGGCTACATGCTGTATGATTGTAACTATGTGACATTCTGGAAAAGGCAAAAATATGAGGACAGTAAAAAGATCTGTGATTGCCAGGGGTTCAGAAAGAGGGAAGGGTGAATAGGAAGAACAAGAAGATTTATAGGGTCGTGAAATAATTCCGTACGATAATGTAAAGGTGGACACATGTCATTATACATTTGTCCAAACCCATTGAACATATAACACCAAAAGTGAACCCTAAAGTAAACTATGGATTTTGGGCGATAATGATGTGTCAGTGTAGACTAGGTTCATTGATTATAATGAACTGTGGTGTGGGATATTGGTAGTGGGAGGCTATGTACTGAGGAGGCAGGAGGTGCATGGAAACTCTCTGTACTTTATGGTCAATTTTGCTATGATTCTAAGACTGCTCTAAAAACTTCTATTAAAAATAGTATATATAAAAAATAAATTCATAAACAAAGGTAAAAGGAAAAAACAAATTGGGAAAAATATTGCCAGACATATATGAGAAATATATTTAATGAAGGATATTAGACCTTTAAAAAGCTACCATAAAATTATTAAGAAAGAAATGAATACTCCATTATAAAATGAGCAGAGGACATTGACAACTAACAAAACAAACATTAAATAATGCTAACCTCCATTAATGATCAAAGAAACATAAAGTAAAAATAAATAGGTAACATTAAGAATGGTAGACTTTTGGGGCACCTGGGTGGTTCGGTTGGTTAAGTGTCAGACTCTTGATTTTGGCTCAGGTCATGGTCTCATGATTGGTGAGATCCAGCCCTGAGTCAGGCTCCACACTGACAGCACAGAGTCTGCTTGGGATTCTGTCTCTCTGTCCCTCCCCTGCTTGCACTCTCTCTCTCTCTCTCTCTCTCAAAATAAATAAACTTAAACAAGAAAAAGAATGGCAGACTTTTTTTTTTTTTAATTTTTTTTTTCAACGTTTTTTATTTATTTTTTTTGGGACAGAGAGAGACAGAGCATGCACGGGGGAGGGTCAGAGAGAGAGGGAGACACAGAATCAGAAACAGGCTCCAGGCTCCGAGCCATCAGCCCGGAGCCTGACGCGGGGCTCGAACTCACGGACCGCGAGATCGTGACCTGGCTGAAGTCGGACGCTTAACCGACTGCGCCACCCAGGCGCCCCAAGAATGGCAGACTTTTATTTTTTTAAGACAATGCCTAATGTTGCCAAGAGTGTAGAAAAAGGTACCATCTCAGACATTGCTGGATATGGTGTAAGCTGGCATTTTTCTGGAGTCCATACTTATCAAAAATCTTGAAAATGCACATTCAAGTCTTCTGCAACATCATACTTAATGGTGAAATAACTGAATGTTTTCTAAGATTAGGAACAAAGTAAAGATGTCTACTCTTATCACTCTGATTTAATGTTATACTAGAGGTTTTAACCAGTATCCAGAAAAGCAAAGCATATTCCAGGTTAAATAAGAAGAGGTAAAATTGTCTTTATTTGCAGAAAATATGACTATTTATGTAGAGAATTCTATGGAACCTACAAAAAAAAAAGCTACTAGGACTAATAAGTGGGTTTAGGAAGGGTACTGGATAGAAGATACATACACAAAAATCAGCTATGTTTTTGTATACGGGGAGTGAATTGGACAGTGAAATAAAAAAATCAATGTCATTGGTAATAGATTCAAAACTATGAAATACTTAGAGATAAATCAGATAAAAACTGTACAAGGTGTATACACTAAGAACCACAAAGCATTTCTGAGAGAAATAAAAAAGGCCTAAATAAATAGATATATACCATATATCATGCTTATGGATCAGAAGATTCAATATTGTTAAAATGTCAATTTTCTCCAAACTAATATATATAGATGTAGTGCAATCCCAGCAGGCTTTTATTTTGGTAACAATTGACAGGCTGATTCTAAAATTTATATGTAAATGCAAAATACCTAAAGTAGCCAAAATAACTTTGAAAAAATTAACAAAGTTGGAGGACTTACGCTACTTAATTTCAAGACTTATAAAGCTATGTAAATTAAGACAGGTGGTATTGGTAAAATGATAACAAATAGAGTTCATAAATAGACCCACACATATATAGTCATTTGATTTTTGACAAAGCGCAAAAGCAATTCAATGGATAAAGGAAAGTCTTGTAATCCATAATGCTAGAACAATTGGATATCCCATGCAAAACTATAAACTTTGATCCATGCCTTGCACTATATATAAAAATTAACCCCAAATGACTATAGACATAAAGGTAAAACTTAAAATTATGAAACTTCTAGAAGAAAACATAGTAGAAAATCTTTATGACATTATGCAGGGAAAGGTTTCTTTGGTGATACCAAAAGCATGATCCATAAAAGAAAAAAATTAATAAACTGGACTTCATCAAAATTAAATACTTCTGACCTTTGAAGGATACTGTTACCAGAATACAAAGACAAAGCAAAGAGTAGGAAAATATATTTTCAAGTCACATATATATAGTAAAGGGCTTGTATCTAGAATATAAAAAGACCTTCTTAATTCAACAGTAAGAAAACAATCCAATTTAATGGAAAAAATATTTGGACAGGTACTTCACCAAAGAAGATGTATGGGCAACACATAAAAAGATGTTAAACATCACTAGTCATTAGGAAAATGCAAATTAAAACTACAACAAGATACCTCCCTATTAGAATAGAATACCTCCCTATCAGAATGCCCAAATTAGAAGACTGATCGTATCAATTGTTGGTGACAACGTGGAGCAACTGGAACCGTCATACGCTGATAACAAAGTGTAAAATTATACAACTCCTTTGGAAAACAGTTTGACAATTTTAAAAGGTTGTTTTTAAGTTTATTTATTTTTGAGAGAGAGAGAGAGAGAGAGAGAGAGAGAGCGAGCACACATGCATGCACAAGCTGGGAGGTGCAGAGAGAGAGGGAGACACAGAATGTGGAGCAGGCTCCAGGCTCTGAGCTGTCAGCACAGAGCCTGACGCGGGGCTCGAACTCACGGACCGCGAGATCATGACCTGGGCCGAAGTCGGCTGCTTAACCGACTGAGCCACCTAGGCACCCCAGTTTGGCGATTTCTTAAAAAGTAAAGCATATACCTACCACATGACCCAGCAGCAGAGGAGCATAGGGAAGAATTACAAAGGGCATAAGAAAAGTTTTGAGGGTGAAGCATTTGTTCATTACCTTAATTGTGGTGATGATTGACAGTTGTATACACCTGGCCACATTAATCAAATTGTGTTCTTTAAATATGTATGAGGGGCGCCTGGGTGGCGCAGTCGGTTAAGCGTCCGACTTCAGCCAGGTCACGATCTCGCGGTCCGTGAGTTCGAGCCCCGCTTCAGGCTCTGGGCTGATGGCTCGGAGCCTGGAGCCTGTTTCCGATTCTGTGTCTCCCTCTCTCTCTGCCCCTCCCCCGTTCATGCTATGTCTCTCTCTGTCCCAAAAATAAATAAAAAAAAACGTTGAAAAAAAAAAAATAAATAAATATGTATGATTTATTGTGTATCAGTTATACCTTTATTAGTTGTTAGAAATGCTCATACTTCTAGACTCAGGAATTTTATCCTCAGGAAATAATCAATGTAAAGCTTTATCTAAAGAATGCTTATCAGCATAACACTTGTAAGAGTGAAAAGCTATAATTAGATGTTTCCCCATGGAGGATTAATTAGATAGGTAATGGATTCCTATGCAGTCTCTGAAAGCTGTGTCAAATAAAAAGAATATTAATAACCTGGGAAAATACTCAGAATATATTTTTAAGTGTAAACAAGGCAGATTACAGAAGTGAATACATTCAATTACTATGGAAAACAATATGGCGATCCCTTGAAAAATTAAAAATAGAACTATATGATCCAGTAATTCTACTTCTAGGTATATATCCGTATATATCCAAACAATTTAACAGTAGGATCTCCAAGAGATACTTGCACATCCGTGTTCATAGAGGCAGTATTCACAATAGCCAGGAGGTGGATGCAACCTGTTTCCATTGATGGATGAATGGATAAACAAAATGTGCTATATATATAATGAAATATTATTTAGTCCCCAAAAGGAAGGAAATCCTGTCACATGCCACAATCTAGATGAACTTTGAGAACATGATCCTATGTGAAATAAGCTAGTTACAAAAAGACCAATAGTATATGATTTCACTTATCTGATGTATCTAAAATAGGCAAATTCACAGAAACAGAACATAGAATGGTGGTTACCAGGGGCTGGAGGGAGGAGGAAATGGGGACTTGTTCCTTGGTATAGAGCTGCAGTGTTGCAAAACGAAAAAATTCAGGCGGTCACAGCAATGTGGTCATAGCTAACACTATTGGACTGTGCACTTAAAAATGGTTAAGGTGGCAAATTTTACATTATGTATATTTTACCAACAATTAAAAAAATGAATGTATAGCATTTTGTACTATTATAAAAAAATTAAGGCATCTAAGGAAAATTTGGGAAGGATAAACCCCAAAATAATAATGATCTCTGGGTTTTGGAATGATAAATGATCTGAGTTTTCTTCTTGATACACTTCAGCATTTTTATTTTCAGATTTTACACAAGAATCATGTTCTCGTTTTATTTATTTATTTTTAAATGTTTATTTATTTATTTTTAAGGGAGAGAAAGGGGGGGGGCAGAGAAAAAGGGGAGACAGAATCCCAAGCAGGCTCCATGCTGTCAGCGCAGAGCCCGATGTGGGGCTAGAACTCACGAACCATGAGATCATGATCTGAGCTGAGGTCAAGAGTCTGAGCCACCCAGGCATCCCTCATGTTCTCGTTTTATAATCAGCAATAAATGTGAAGGAAGAAAAAATTATTGCCTTTAATCTTTAAAAACAATAAAAGTTCTGAAAGAGCCTGGCCCAGAGGACACATCATAATGTCTTACTCTTCTTCCTTCTCTGTCTTCATAAAGCTCAGCCCTGGTTTTTGTGTTCTTGATCTGTCCTTGGTGGTGTGGGAGAGAGACTGGTGCTTCCCAGAATAGTCATTTTGCGTCCATTTGCAAGTTGTGATCCTCTTTCTAGTTATTATATATATATATTTTTTTTAATTTTTTTTAACGTTTATTTATTTTTGAGACAGAGAGAGACAGAGCATGAACGGGGGAGGGGCAGAGAGAGAGGGAGACACAGAATCGGAAGCAGGCTCCAGGCTCTGAGCCATCAGCCCAGAGCCCGACGCGGGGCTCGAACTCACGGACCGCGAGATCGTGACCTGGCTGAAGTCGGACGCTTAACTGACTGAGCCACCCAGGCGCCCCTATATATATATTTTTTAATATATATGTATATTTTTAATTTTTTTAACATTTATTCATTATTGAAAGATAGAGACAGAGCATGAGCAGGGGAGGGGCAGAGAGAGGGGGAGACACAGAATCCAAAGCAGGCTCCAGGCTCTGAGCTGTCAGCACTGAGCCCAATGAGATCATGACCTGAGCCGAAGTCGGACGCCCAACCGACTGAGCCACCCAGGCGCCCCTTTATATATTTTTAAGTTTGTTTATTTTGAGAGAGAGAGAGCAGATATGAAGGTGGAGGAGGGGCAGAGAGAGAGGGAGAGAGACAATCCTACTACCAGGCTTGATCTCAAGGGCTGTGATATCATGACCAGAGCCGAAACCAAGAGTCAGATGCTTAACTGACTGAGCCACCCATGTGCCCCTGGTTTTCTTTCTTCAGAAAAAACAATCCCAATTTCAGTCAACTTTTCAAATGAATCCAACTGTGTTTTTTTCAGGTTAAATCTTATTTCAGGTAGTTTTACAGAGAGTGACATTAGTTACCTGGATTTTTGTTGTATTAAATAATTCTTGGGTGCCTGCGTGACTCAGTTGGATAAGCATCTGACTTTGGCTCAGGTCATGATTCTGTGTCTCCTTCTCTCTCCCTCTGCCCCTCTCCTGCTCATACTGTCTCTCTCTCTCTCTCTCTCTGTCTCAAAAATAAATACACATTAAAAAATTAAATAATTCTTAAAACAAATATTTTGATAAGACTCAACAACTCTCTTTGCTATATGGAAACTTTATTTCTTTATTTTTATTTAAAAAATTTTAAGGTTTATTTTTGAGAGAGAGAGATAGCATGAGCAGGGGAGGGGCACAGAGAGAAAGGGGGACAGAGGTAATGAAGCAGGCTCTGTGCTGACAGCAGCGAGCCTATGTGGGACTTGAACCCACAAACTGTGAGATCATGAGCTAAGCCAAAGTCGTACACTTAACCGACTGAGCCACCCAGGGGCCCCATTATATTGAAATTTTAATTGTAGTTCTTGTGGAAGCTTTTTTTTTTTCCCTTCGTCTTGTTTTTGGTAATTTGATGTTCACGAGGTTTGCTCTAGATTGTGTTCAGTGATTGGCTCTAAATGCCTACCAAGTCCAGTGTCTTATTCTGATACTTTAAATTCCAGAGTGGTTCAAGGCCTGAGAGACACATGCTGAAGAGATTAGAGGAGGTATTGTGGTGTGGGAAGATTCCCCTTCATTCCCAGACACATCTCTCCTTTCTCTGCAGCCACTTAGCAAGGTCACTGCTGCCACTTGGAGATACAGCTTATAGGACATGCAGGTAGAGATGTCCAGTAGGTACTTGCAGTAAGACTGCCAGCTGCCTCTAAATTGTCCTTCTGTTCAGCAACAGAACTCTCATTTTCAGCTGGACCCATTGCTGCCCAGGTAAGAACAAGATTTTCCAGTCTCTCTGCAATTCAGTATGATCATAAGACCAAGTTCTGGGGGCTGCTATGTTACCTGAAGGATGTGTGGGACTTGCAAGAAGTCTCCTTTAGAAAGAAAAGTGTTCAATCTTGCTCTCCCCTTCTCTCTTGTAGCCTGGGATATAGTTATGATGACTGGAGCTGCAGATCTCATCTTGGACCATGAGACCAAGGACTATGTACGGGATGGTAAATCAGAGCTAGAAGGAGCAGAATCTGGGATGAATCATGGAAGCGCCGTGCCAGCCGTGGACCGCCTCCCTTGGGCTTCTTTTACAGGCATGTGTTTAAGCCACTATTTGTCAGGTCTCTCCTAGTCAGAGATGAAAGTAGTTCCTAACTAACACTGAATTTGTTCCTGGAAATGGAGTCTGCAGTAATAGAACCCAAAATGTGACATTCATTTAGTGGAAGAGAGGGAAAGTCAACATTAAGGATTCAATTATTGCAGGCTGGAATTTCAAATATAGCCACATATATTTTTTGACATGCCTCCTATCAAGAGGTGGGATGGATCTTTGTCCCCTCCCCTTAAATCTAGGCTGGCTTGTGAAAGCTTCTGCCAATAGAGTTACTGTGGAAGTGAGGGTATGTGACTTCTGACACCAGGTCATAATATGCCATGCATCTGCCACTGTGTGACATCACTCTTGGAGCCCTGAGCTGCCATTTAAGAAGGCTGATTATCTTGAAACCACCATACTAGGGAGGTCACAGGAAGGTGCACTACAGTCAGTCGAATGGAAACTGTCCTTCATCCCTCTCTGCCCTCCCCCCTCAGGCACCAGACCTGTGAATGAAGGTACCGTCTCAGAGGCGGATCCTTCAGCTCCAGCTATTCCAGATTCCAGCCATCTGAGTCCTCCCCAGGCAGTCCAAGTCATTTGTGCTGAGGCCCCACACATGTATAAGAGTTGTCCTTGCTGTGCCCTTTCTGAATTCCTGACCCACAGAATCTGTGGGTGTAATAAAATGGTGGTTATTTTAGGCCATGATATTATGGGTTTTTGTTTGTTTTGTTTTTGTTTGTTTGCTAAGCAACAGATAATTGGAACAACTGGTAATTCTCATTATCTTGTTAAGATAAAAGTTTAATTTTCTGTCACAGGAAAGAAATTCAGAGCTAGGCAGACCAGGGCTAGTTTGGTGTGTTCATTGTGGATGGCTGGAGCTCCAGCAGCCATATTGGACCGGAAGGCAAGCTTGAGGATGGCAGAAGAGCTGAAAGGAGACTGGGTCTCCAATAAGAAAGAAATAAATTTCTTATATCTTCTTTAAGTCACTCTAACTTTTGATCTTTTGATTATATAATAAAAAGTAGGGGCACCTGGGTGGTTCAGTGGATTAAGCATCTGACCCTTGATTTTAGCTCAGGTCATGATCTCACAGTCCCTGAGATGGGGCCCTGTGTCAGGCTCTGTGATGACAGCGTGGAGCCCACATGGGATTCTCTCTCTCTCTCTCTCTCTCTCTGCCCCTCCCCTGCTCATACACACACTTTTTCTCAAAATAAATAAATAATTTTTAAAAAAGTAGTGCTAACTGGTATGGAATTTGAATACATGAATCAAGAACTTAGGAAACTGGTTTGGCTAGAGCTAAAGGTTTGAGAATTTTCAAGATGGAAGTGGTAATTGAAGTCCTGGGTGTCGACGCGTTTGCCTAAGGAGAGTATGGAGCGAACAGAGAGGAGAGCTGAGGAGAGCACCCCAGGGGATACCAGCAGTTAATGGAGAGCAGGGGAGGTGAGACCAGAGGAAGGGCTGAAACGTGGGAAGAAATCCACGATGGATGGGTGTCCAGCAAATCTGGCCCCTTCCCCCTAGGGGGAGCCTGGCTGGCAACCCTTAATGCGTGCCCCGTGTGTACGCAGCTAATATGGAACTTTCCCTCTGTTTTGCAAGGCGCTGTTTTTATGAAGCCCTCCTACGTGGGACCAGAAGGAAGCTCCTTGAGGTGTGGGGTCAATTGTTAATCGTTTTTATTGTCCCAGGGCCTACAACAGTGACCGGCATGTAGCGAGAGGGTAATATTTGCAGGCAGGTCTGAATGGAACGGTTGTTGGCAAGGAAGCCGTGGGAAGGGAGGGTTTCAGGAAGGAGGAGTGGTCTGCGGTGGCAAATATTGAGAACAATCAAGTAAGATAAGGCCTGTAAAGGGCCGGTGCCATTTGGCTCAGTGTATCTGGTAATTAGGGCATTGGCGACCTTGGGGAGAAGTGTTTTCGTGGGGAAATAGGGACAGAAAACATCCGCCGTGGGACAGGTTGAGCTGCGTGGCAGTATGGCATCCTGGCCGGTCTCCTGGGAAGGTAAGGGGAGACAAGCAGGGACGGACACTGGGGGAGAGAGGACTTTTATTTAATTTTTTTCTATTTAAGTGTATGACGGACAGAGAGCAGGGGGTCTGAGGAGGGAGCCTCCCTGGCCTCCCCACCACTGTACCCTTGCCTCTGTCAGGGTCGATGACACTTTGTTCTTATCCCTTGTGCAGTCCTGGCTCCTCTCCTGCTCTGTGACGTTGCCGGCATTGTTTCAGAAGTGAAGTCACTATTTAATTTCTCAAATTCATATAAAAATCTTGTCATGTCCCCCCCCCCCCCCCGCCATCCTGCCCTGCCCCAATTCAAATCTAAGTTCCTGGAAAGCAGAGGCTGTTTAGTGACCGCTGTGCTCCGTAGGTGCTCAACTGGGGCCGGCTGCCTGTCCTTCTGCTGGCTCAGTGCTTCCTGAAACCATCTGAATCTCAAAGGGCACCAGGCGGCGAGAGCTGGTGTCCCATTGGTTGGCTTCCTAAAAACAGAAGAAACAGCGGCCTTCTCACGCCTCGGGCTGGCCGTGGTGTGTGAGAAGCCCAGGCAGGGACAAGGGCAGGAGTTAGGCATGTTTTGCAGCACCAGATAATGAATGAAGGTGAGTCAACGGCGTTTACCCACATGGCCATTTTATTCTGTGCTCAAATAATACAATGGTTTTATAAGCCTCACACTTTGAGGAATCTAAGGCAGGGCTGCCTTCATCTTATAACACACAGGTCTTGTGGCCTGACCTACTCTGCTAATTTAAGGAGAGCCCGTTTGCTGCAGATGGAAAGAAAAGATGTCAAAGTGGAGGCTGTTGGCTGTTCTGGTGGAGGAGACGGGTGGCGTCCCGGGTCGGCATTATCTGGGTGGGGACCGGTTTTGCAGGTCTGGAAGCCTTGTTTACCAGTGGTTCAGGTGAGCTGATTAATTCCTACTTTCCCAGCTTATAGGAGAGTATGGCGCGAGTCCACGATGCTCAAATTTAATATGTGTAGCCATTACGGGGATGAGGGTCTGGGGGAAGGGCAACAGAGAGGAGGTGAGAATCTCCTTAAAATGCAGACTCTGATTCAGCAGAGCTGGGGTGGGGCCTGAGCTTCTGCATTTCTAACCAGTGGCCCACCAAGGATGTATTTTGGAAGTTGCTTTTTCTAAACTTTCGTTACTTATCGTCACCCATCTCCTAACAACCAAAGGACTGCCTATGGGAGCATAGAGGCCAAGAAAGAGGGCCCTATGTTCCATGTTTGCTGGGACCACGTGCCTTTCTGGGCACACCTTCCATCGGCCTGGACATCTCAATGGCTCAGGTTATACAGTTCTTTAGTCAAGTTCCCAGCCTGATGGGAGACCTAGATACTTTGACTGGGCTTCTGTGTCCTGGGCCTTTCCCCAGTGATTTATCTGCAAACCATCTACAAGGATGGGCTTCTTCCTCAGGGCTAACCGAGTCCTTTAAAGGTTGATCCTTCCTAGTTTCATTCTTTTGGGGGTGACTCTCCAAGAGGTGGGATGTGCTGGCCATTGTGTTTACATGATAAATAAGAGGAATCCCATTTAGAAATAAATAATCCCATCTGGAAACCAGAGAGGAAGGTGATAAGAGAATTCAGCGGTGCTCCTGGAGCAGGTTGGTCAGCGAGTGCCAGCCTGATGCCTGAATCCATTTACCTACTCAAACGTCCCTCAGCTGCATCCCAGATCCTTGTTCTGTGAACCTGAGCTGTAGACTGGGGCTTTGCCTGGCATTTCATTGGAGCTGGGGGCCCAGATGGGGCTGCGTGGGTGGGATCTCAGGAATCACCAGTCCTGGGGCTCTGAGTGGCTGCAGGGGGGCTGCTGAAACCCATCAGTCACCTGTTTGGCTTTGTTGTTGAAGAGACCAGGATATCTAGCACTCTGTCTAGATCTTCCAGCATCACGCCATCTATTAATACCCTGATTCATAAAAATGAAAACCACAAAATATCATAGCCTATAAAAATCACAAGAACGTAATTGCCTTAAATTTAAAAAATTGTTTTTCCAGAGAACACAGAGTGTTCCTCAGGTCCTCTTGTGCACTCCTGGAGGCCCTCCGTGCCAGGAGGCAGAGAGCAGTAGAGTCGAGAGGGCTTTGAGCTCCACTGTGCGGGCCGAGTTTCTTAGGAACTAGCCTCTTCTTCAGGCCACTTTGGACATGTGTGGGAGCCTGTGGCTATTGGGCCCTTTTCCCTGCAGAGAAAGGTTTAAAAAAATGCCATGGGTATAAAATCCCAACACATGTCTGTGTTATCTTCCTTTGTCTTCTTCTCTCTCTCTCTCTCAACTTTTAAAAATGTATATTTCTTTGATAGAAAGCCAGGGCCAGCCTGCCTGCACCCCTCACCAGAGAGCAGAGCTGGTGTGCGGGCCAGTCAGCCCTGATGGGCTCCGTGCCTCTGACCATGGGAGCAGACACAGGATCGGTGAGGCTCCCTAGGACTTAGGAGGGACACTGGCTCTTCAGGCGTTTCTTCTTCTCCACCGCGAGTCTCAAGGCCTGAAAGAGCTTGTCTTTGTTATTCAGGATGTTGTACTCAGAGAGCTTCACCAGCTTGTCAAAGGCGGCCTCTGTGTATGTCAGCTCCTTCGTAGCATACGGAGTTTTGGGGCCATAAATGTCAACGTGGCCCTGCTCCAGCTCCTCGGGGCTCCTCTCCACACCTGGAGGTGGCAGAAGGACTTGCTATATATGGAAGGTTGTAATGACTTGTTTCTGTATCTCTCCCTATGGCCTGTCTCAGCCCACATGGGCGCACACACCTGCATGAAAACATGCATACACATGCACGCACACGCACACGCACACCTCCAAGCTCCTCAGGGGCAGGGATGTGACTTGCACATTTTAGGGCCGCCCAGGCATGACACAGTGCCAGGCACACAGTTGGATGTCAATAAATGCTGAATGACTGAAAGAGTAGAAGACGGCATTGCTGGCTCATGGAGGGGTGGGGGGGGCCTTTCTTTCTTCCTAAAGCCACGGTTGACTCAGATTAGAGCTAAGCCAGGCTTTCCTGTTAGTAAAGTCAAAAGACTGCGCAAGTCTAAAGATAGGAGCTCCTGGCCCAAGGCTAGCAGGTGGTGGGAGCCAAGCTCAGAGGTGGCTTACCTGGGGCCTTGTACTTCTGGAAGGTGTCATTGATGAGTGGGAAGAAAATCACGATGGGAGCATCAGGTTCTTGGGAGTTCTCTATCAGGTAGCACTCCTTGAGATTTTCGTCCCCCTCTTGCACTTCGTATTTGGGGAAGGGGATATTCTGCACAGAGCAGTACTCACAGGTTTGTTTCATGGGCTGGAACATCACAAGAGGACATGTTTGAGTATTAGGAGTGGTGGGGGTGGGTAAGAAACATGAACTTCTTAGATCCAGCTTCCTGATTTCCCCTGCTAACAACTCAGGTCTCTAACTACTCTGCCTGTTTGTGCTATTTTTAGAACAAAGAGCCTAAGGCAGTAGGTTGGTCTGTGTCCAAGTGAAAGCTCCTTCTGAAGGTGGATGGAGCCCTTTCAATGATGCTTCACCCAAACACAACCTGGGTAGATGGGGGTGGCAGCCTGAGGGTGACTGGAGCCACACCAGGCATAGCCATGTCTGGTCAGGCTCCTGTGCGATGTGCATGGCCCTGGGAACTGACAAAGGGCCGACTCTGAAAAAGCATCTTTATAAACATGATGTCACAGAAGGAGCAAGTGGGCTGAGAGTATCAGAATCGCCTTCATTCTGCCCCCTGTTCTAAGCTCACTAGCTGTGTGATAATAAGCGAGCCACTTCTACTCTCTGTGCCTCAGTTTCCTAAACCTGTAACATGGGAATAATAGCAGTTTTGTCATTGTCTCAAAGAGCTGGTATAAAGATAAGGTGAGAGCGTGTGTAGGAAAGTACATTGTCACTCATTGACAAACTGAGGTCATCGTCATTGGTGTCATGCTTTATCATTGATCTATACTTCCCTTTCCTGGGCCTCAGAATAGGACTGTATGAAAGTAGACCAAAAAACAATTTCTTTCCCTTAAAAGGCCAGAACTTTTCAAAGGTAAACAGAGAAAAATAAATAAAAAACCTCTGGTCCTGTTCTTAATATAATTACATGGAGGGTCATATTTTCTAGGGAAAGGGGCAATGTGATTATTTTGAAAATAGGACATCATAAGCTCTCAAAATGGTACAAAACTTTAGAATTGACTGGACTGTATTAAGGTTATTTTTAAATTTTTTTTTTTTTTTTTTTTTTTTTTTTTTGCAGCTTAAGAATTGCCAAATACAGCAAATGCTCAGATAATAAAATTGCTCAGAAATAAAATTAGAACTTGCTCCACGAATCTACTTAAACCTCACACTGCATGTGGAGGTCAGCTGGCTGCCCTCCCCTGAGGTTTGGACAGCCAACCTCATATCAGGCATAGAAGCTTGAGTTTCTCCGATGCTAAGTCTTTGGACCTGTGGGGAATGCGTGTTCTCCCATTTCCCAGCTTCATGGGGCTCGTTCAGTGGCCTGTCTCAGAAGGAGCACAGCGCTCTGCTCATGCAGACTTTCTCTGTTACACTTGCCTTTGTCTGGGACCCAGCACAGTAATTGAGGTGGATGATGAGGTCGACTTTTCTCTCAGGCCTAAGGAGGGGCGGGTAGCTGGAATTGACAAAGAATGCAGTGTCCAACAGGCACAAGTGGTTCACGGACCCCGTCAGCTGGTTCGGGAAAGTATCTAGCACCGTGTCTGAAAGCCAAGATATCCAGTTACCATCATGCACTGGCACCATGATCTCAGGATGGTCACAGGCACCTGGTAGGGACCTAATACCCTGCCTGGAGCTCCTTCACCTGGGACTGGCCCTCCCACCCTCCTGCTTGCAGGCAGGATGCCTGGTGAGTCACAGCGCCCTGTTGGGGTGGACTGATGAAGAACGGCATTATCTTGGGGCTGTTGCAAATCTTTTATGGGATACACATTGAAAACCTACTTTGACTCAGCCACGTTGCTTGTGGGGTTGCAGGGGTTTATAGGGTTTACAGGGTTTACACCCTATAAATCAGTACAGACCCTGGGCTCAGAGCTGTCCTTTCTGCCCCAGACAGTGAGAATGAGGATCATTAGGCCAGGCCAAAGCAGCCATTTGCAGGCTGCGGGCAAGTAAAATACAAATGATGGTGGCAAGTCAATCTTTGAGCCTCAGAGGCGCTGGGAGATGCACTGAGTTGAAATTGCACGACCACAGTTTAAGACCTGGCTCTGCCACTCGCCATGTGGGGGATTCTTGAGCTGGGCCATCCTTGCCCACCTCTAAGGCGCCACTCACACTAAAAGGTGCCCCCAGAGCACAACTGAAGAAATTCAGGGCCCACATTTCCCCACCAGGGTCCCAGCTTCTATGTGCTGAAATTGTTGTACAGAGTCAACTAATTAAATAGGAGCACCGCTCCACCTACCGTTCACAGCCTCACCAAACATGGAATACACCATGGGGATAGACTGCCACCCAACCCGATGAATGTGGTCGGGGGATTTTGTCATCCTTTCTCCATGGCAGCTTCAACATGCACTTCCCCTTTATCCAAGCAGAGGCAGGCAAGCAGCCAGGACGGGTTACCTCTCCACATGGAGAACTGGCTGTTCTGGAGGTAGTCGTTGTGCAGCTGCAGCCCCAACAGGAAGTTGTGGAACTCAGACACGAAGGACCTATGGGTGAGGATGCTGCGGAAAGTATTGGACAACCAGGACCCTGGGATCACCACCGCGGTGTCCAAGATGTTGGCATCACATTTGGGGATTTCAGGCAGGAGTGGCTCATCTTCTGCAGGGGAGAGGGAGGAGAGAAGGCAGGTCACAAGACCTGGGGTCCCCAGATGGCCCAGGTGAAGCCATGCATTGTTACCTGGCACCCAGAGGTCAGCCACTGTAAGTGCAGCTCATACCTTCCTTGCCTAAGTTTTAAGGCCTTGGCCAGGAGGACCCAGGCGAGAGAACAGGGGAAGCGTAATGGAGATGAGGGGTGATGACAGGCAAGGGGGGCGGGGTCCCAGAGAGGATAGGGAATCTGGAAGAGCCACCTTTAACTTTGCTCATAGATCCCTAACCCCTTAGTTCTCCTGGGCACCGTGCCACTCTGCCAGCCCTTCCCCCACCCCCCATCAGGCCACAACTGGCCCCTGAAGCTTGTGAATAGGCCTCGATGGCTCTCCCCTCTGGGCAGGGAAGACCTAACCCTAGCTGCCTTCTCATCTCTGCGAACCAGAGGTGATGCTAAAACACATGGCAGGTGGACTGGTCCTCAGTTTGTGATCCATCCCTCCCCCCATCGCCCAAGCAACAGGGGAAGCCAGTGGGTCACCCACCGATGTCGTGCACTTTATCCCTCGTCCACCTGTGGAAAAACTCCTCTGAGGTATGGGACAGATTCCAGGCATCGAGCAAGTTCAGGGAGAAGATGCTGCTCCACAAACCTAGGGACCAAGGCCAGCCGTGAGCAGTTCTATCCCAGAGCCCCCACCCAGACACTGACTGCTTCTACCTTGGCCTTGATGTTCCCTTCCAGTCAGGCTGCTCAGGAGGTGGGATAGACTTTGATTTCCCTCTCCCCACAGTGCAGCTGGACACACGGGACTGATGAGGGCTTGCTGGCAAATGCAGGAGGGTCACATGCTCAAGGATAACCCAAATCGGCAGCAGCACCCAGGACAAGATCCTGGGGGAATAGAGCAGGCCTCCCTGTCACTCCTCTAATTCAAAGGCGGGGCCTGCCCAGCATGGGGCCGGCGGGGGGGGGGTGGGGGTGGTTTGCCCAGCATGGGGCGGGCGGTGGGGGGTGGCCTGCCCCTGGGCCTTGGATACCAGGAGTCACCTAGCATGTAGCACATCCTTGACTCTGGGATCCTTTTCATCAGCCGCCCCATGAAGAACTCGGATCCGAAGAGCTCAGTGGGGATGAAGGCGCCGTACTTCTGCAGGCCCACTTCGTAGGGGGAGAACTCGCACCACTCTGCACACGAAGCCACAGGGCAGGGTGTCAGTCTCAGGCTTGGACAGCCCCGTCCCCCCTCCTCACCGCTTCTACCGGGTCCTGGACCTCGTGGGGCCTGGGGCAGGGAGGCTGCAGTTCCCTCGCAGGGCACATGGGGGCGCCCGCGACCAGCCTCTGCCGGCAGGGCACGACTCTACTTTGTAGCCTGCAATGGCTCATTTGCTCCACCAAATTGGATAAAAGGAGACCACAACTGACCTCGAAACAGGGCAGGTCTCTAGAGTCCCTCCTTCTGGTCAGCTTAAGAAATATGTAGAACCTCTTCCCTATCCATCAAACCTCTGCTCCTAGAAAAGCCACAAGACCCCACCAGACTGATCCATCTACACAGAAGGGGTAGTAAAGTCAATTTCTTCAGTTGTCAGTGCAGTCTTTTGATGTAGACTTTGGCAAAACTATGGTGGCGGGGTATGTGTGCTGGGTACCTTTGCTTGCTGAGAAGGGACCCCCTTATAAATTTCTAGCCACCAGTGTTACCTCTGAAATCCTGGTTGCTTACATCATCCTTGACATTGATGGTGAGGTAGATGGGCAGGGGGTTCTGGCCCTGGGATAAAGCAGCACGCTGATCTGACAGTTTGCATTCATTTCTCTGTGGGGGGTTGGGGGGAAGGGGATGAAATGGTTAAGGAGAAGAAGCAAAGCCGCCTGGAGGCAGTACAGAATTAAGGGGACAGTTTGGACACTCCAGCAGACCATTTCCTGGCTCCTGAGCCCACCAGACCTCTGTCCAGGTCCCAGCTGACACTGGTCAAAGCTGCTCTTAAAATGCACCCGTAGAATGTTCACCCACGCTTGGGCTATTCACCATCCCAGACATATGGACAGGAGTGGGACTGAATCTGCCATTTAGGGCTGTCCCTGGGAGTCCCAGGGTTCTCCTTGTGTCTCAAGGACCAGAGAATAAAAAGGTAGGGGTGGAAAAGGCCACCATTGTCCCTCTTCATTCCCATAATTTCCACCCCACTTTAACTCGAGCAAGTCCATTTTTCTTATCTACTTGGCATGCCTCTCATAAAATTTGTTTGGGAGGGGAAAAAGAGCTGCTTAAAAAAAAATTAAATGAAAGGCTTGGAAAACTGTGCACTAGATGGGCCACAATCCCACTTAGTCCCCAGAGATCTGTGTTGCAAAATCAGAGTGGGAACCTGCAGATCAGCCAGGGCCACAGGCCACTTCCCGAATGAATCAGCCAATATAGACAAGGCCAGTTGAGGTCTTACAGGCCCAGGCTCTGACCCTAGACCCTAAGCAGCTGCCTGCTAGGTGGCCATCCACGGTTACTCAAGTGTGTGAAGGCCACTGAACCTGCGTGAGATGGTAAACATATGTGTGGGACAAATAACACTTGGGCCTCCCTTGAAAGGCAAGCAGGGTGCCTGTCACAGTGGCCCAGAGATCTGGGCACGGCAGAGCTGACTGTCCTGGAAGTACAGAAAACTATAGCCTCAGAGAAGAACCCAGTCTCAAGGGAAAGAGCCTCCTGCCTTGGCCAGAGTGGAGGAGCACAGATCTCCCAACATCAACCCTAGACTTGCTTTCCGGGGAAACTGGGCTCCTCCCACACCAAACGTCAGGCAACACTCATACTTCTGTTGTCAAAAGCCTTGGTGCTTTTCCTCCTCAGCACATGGGGCACTAAGTAGAGTTAGAATTATTAACTACCACTTGTTGATATAATTCCCATTTAAGGAACAGCACAGAGCAGGGCCAGAATTTAAACCCCATCCTGCCTGAATCCAAAAGCCAGTACCCTCAGCTTCTGCCTGCATCATAAGGACAGATTAGATGGTGGGTAATCAAGAGGGGGACGGTGGGTGGGATCCATCAAAAGCTTCGAGCGCTGGGCACCTGGGTGGCTCAGTTGGTTAAGCATCCAACTCTCCATTTCAGCTCAGGTCATGATCCTAGGCTCATGGATCCCAACCCGTGTTGGGCTCTGAGCTGAGTGTGGAGCCTGCTTGAGATTCTCTCTCCTCCCTCTGCCCCTCTCCAACTGGCACCTGTGCTCTCTCTCTCTCTCTCTCAAAATAAATAAACATTTAAAAAAAGCTATTGAGTGCCTCAATTCTGAACCCCCTGACATGCAGGAGGCACTTAATTTTGTTGACAGAAAAAAACGAAGGAATGAATGCATTCTGAAGACGAGGTTCAGATAATCCTTGGTTTCTCAAATTGTTTGGGTTTTCTGGAAGAGGGAGCCTCCTAGAAAATAATTTGCCGTCCTTCTGTCTCCTGGCAAGTTCTATTTTGAATTCAGAACTCCTCAGATACCTTTGGGAGCGGGGCAGAGAACCACGGGTCTGGATAGAAATTAGGTGGAAAGTTCTGCTTTAGGGCCAAGCAACAGCCAAAGTTGGCTCCTCCCTGGGGCCTGTGCAGCTGGAAGGGTCCGGGTGTTAGCTGAGCTCACCCTGATGTCCAGGAACACAGCACCCCTGGGGATGCCACTGCTCTACCACCACCCACATGGCTCTCACAGCATCTGAGAGCCCCAGCACAGACTGCTTCCCTTCTTGGGCATGTAGTGCTCTGATTGTTAGATCTCAGGGCAGAAGGAACCTCCTCGGGCCCATCTTCCGTGTGGTAGCCATGAGAAGGAGCATTGCAGATTTTCAACTAAGGACCTCAGCTGCTATGCTCTGAAATCCATGACTGAGTTTGTGCTGGGGTCACACTTCCCACTGGGCTACTCCCAGCCCCTGACTGACATGAGGGATACTGAGGCAGGCCCATGCACGCCCATGGAGGGCACAAAACTCCTCTGACAGATGACTTGTCCAGAAGACTCTCCAAGAGCCTGCTGAACCTTCTGGACCAGCAGTCTAGGATGCTTCCACCCAGCTCTTCTTCCCTCTTTCCTCCACTTGGGGTCAGACTTGTATCACAGTCTGATGACTCGCCAGCCTCCTCCAGGTCCCTCCCCATTTTCTTTCCTGGTGTCTTTCGCATGGCTCTCAGAAGACACGCTCTTCTCTGCAGGACTGTACCTACACCATCCCCACCACGAGGGTCTCAGTCATACTCTCACAGGGTATGTGTAAACAATCCCACCGTCTTCTTCCATAGTGCACTTGGGCACCTCATGCTTCCTATGGTCCAAAGATGAATCTGCAGGTCTAACCTAACTTCCTTCCACTGAAATGGAAGTCCAGACTCCCCCTCATGAAGAAAGAGAGCTGGACATCAGCCAGGGCAGGTCGGACCCCAGAAGAAGCTGAGTACCTACCTCATCCCCCAGACAGGCCTCAATCAGAAGGCCCCAGAAATCTGTAAAGGTGACCTTGTAGCCTTCCTGACTGCGCTGCCGAAGCTCCTCCTGGAATTTGCAGAGCTGGTCTGGGAATAGGGCAGGCATCTTGTCCTTGACCACATGCCTCCGTGCCTCAAATATGGCCGGCTCCAGGTTTTTGGAGGACCAGTCAGGATCACGGTACAAGGTAGCCATGGTCCTGGAGACAGATAGGCATGGGGAGAGAACTGAGCCAGCCCTGGACCAATCAACACCAGACCCTGGCCAGAGAGAAGGTGGACAGGTCACGGGAGACCCTGACCAACCAGGTCAGAAGCCTGGAGGAAAGGGGTGAACATTATTATTCATAGTCACGATGGCCACCCTTTCCTGACTGCCTACCACATGCCAGGTAGAGCATGTTGCTTAAGAAAGAAGACTCTGGGGGCACTTGAGTGGCTCACTTGGCTAAGTATCTGATTCTTGATTTCAGCTCAGATAATGATCTCATGGTCCATGGGATCAAGCCCTGCATTGGGCTCTGCACTGACAGCATGGAGCCTTCTCGGGACTCTCTCTCTCCCTCTCCCTCTGCCTCTCCCCCATGCATTCTCTTTTTTCTCTTTCTCCCTCTCTCAAAATAAAGAAAATAAACATTAAAAAAAAAGCGAGGACTCTGGAACCAGGTCTTCCTGGTTCAAACCCAGACTCTGTCACTCACTAGCTGTGTCATCTTGGGCAAGTTATCTAACTGCACCTCACATTAGTTTCCCCATCTGTGGAATGGAGAGAACTATGATAATTGTACCTAACCTCACAGAGTTAATGTGAAGATTATACAAGTTCATGCAATTTAAAGTGGTTAGAACAGTAGCTGGCACAAAGTAAGGGCTGGGTCATGGAGCGGTGAGGCCAACAATTGAACCCAGGCGTGGCTGATTCCAAACCCTGGACTCTTTCCACTCTGCCACATTAATTCCCATAATTATAATGCCGGCTAAAGATTTATTTCGCCTTCTTCTTAACTTATATGTGGGCAGTGGTAAAAGAGTGAAACAAACACAGGGATCCCCCCAGCCCTGGGTTTTTGCCTTTTCATGGCCTGGACCCAACCTTTCTGTCTATGTCAGGACAGCACCTAGGAACCCCATATCCTGCGGGGGACCTTGTCTGTGGCTTCACTGTTGTCTGAGCAGTGGCCTCTTCCTTCACAGGGCTTGTTTCTGGTCTGGGAAGGTAGGGGTTAGTCAAGAGATTTCATCAACAAAAAGAACCCTACTCTCCATAAGATTCATTCTTACTTTTACATGTTTAAAAAGCTTTCAAAACCATTATAAATGATTGATTTAAAAACTAAAAAAAAATTTTTTTAATTTTTTGAGAGACAGAGAGAGACAGAGCATGAGCGAGAGAGGGGGGCAGAGAGAGAGACACACACACATAGAATCCTTAGCAGGCTCCAGATTCTGAGCTGTCAGCACAGAGCCCGACGCAGGGTTTGAACTCATGAACTGCGAGGTCATGACCTGAGTTGAAGTCGGACCCTTAACCGACTGAGCCACCCAGGCGCCCCTAATTGTTTTTTAAAAAAATTTATTCGATTGATTTTAAAGAATACTTTGCAGTGCTTCCCCAGGCCAGGAGACCCTCCCCCCTTCCCCCCTTTCCCTTAAGTTTCTCCTAGTCTTCTGCTTGGCCCAGCAGGGCCAGGAGGATACAGCTTCCCCTCCACCCTGATGGAAGCAGGATTTATCTCCTTAATGTACCACCCATGAGCAATGCCAATAAATGTCAACTATCCTTCTGTCCCATCTGGGCTGAAGCCTCGGAGTTCTGATGCACCAGCAGCCCTTGGTTTTCCTAGGGCAAGTTCATATCCACTGCTCAAATGAAAGTTACTTAGAGGTCCTCCAGGATGAGGGGCCCAGCTTGGGACATTGAGGGCTCAGACGCCCATTAGTCCCTGACAGAAAATGCAGTTGTGGTCACGGGGCCCCTGCCGCCCTGGACCAGGGTTGTGTTATGGCATCAGTGAGCCTCTTCCACCGTAAAGACATTAAAAATTATATTTTATGACTGCTGTATAAAAACAAATATAATAATGTTATTTATTAAAACATTTCCTTCATCCTAGAAGTTCTTCTTTTTTTCCTGACCTTAAAAGAAAGTAAAACATTTTTGTGGGCTTCTACAAGCATCGTGGGCCCTAGGAACTGTGACTTCCGCGGAGAAGTGGATGTCACGCTGGCCTCACCTTGGGGGGCTTGCTCTCCTTGCTCATCAGCAGAGAGCAAGGAGGTAGGAGCCTGAGGAAGCCGTCAGGGCAGAGGGAGGGGCGAGGATGGGGGGTGGGCCGAAGTGTGCGCAGCCAGAGCTGGGCCAGCTCCACCCAGCCTGGGATACTTGGCATGGCTGGAGAGGGCACTGCATCTTCCCGGCAGGATGGGGTCAGTGGCAGCAGTGGTTCACTCACAGCTGGCCACCGTGCTCCAGGGTCCCTGCCACAGCCTCAAGGTACCTGGTACTGGGAGAGGCTCTCACAACTACCCCATGGGGTCAGTGCCATTGTTATCCCTACTTTACAGATACAGAAACTGAGACTCAGAGAAGTCGAGCCTCTGCCCAAGGTCACACAGCTCTAAGTGGCAGAGCTGCCCAGTCTTTGTGAGTCCCTCTACCTTGGGGTGGGGAGAGCTTCACCAGAGACCCCAGGCCAGCCCATCTACTGCTTTCTCTGGGCCCCACCAGACAGTGACACCCAGCTCCTTACCAGGTGGCCCCTGACAGGCCAGTGATGTAGCTGGCACAGTTCAGGATGTTCAGCTTCTGCAGCCCCAGCAGGTGGCCGTACATGGCGGTCATGGATCTTGCTCCACCCCCAGTGGCCATGATGGCTATCAATGGTACCTGGGAGCATAGAGAGGCAGACTGTTGAGGCAATGCTGGGTGGGAGATGACATGGAGTGACAGACAAATGCTTAGATGGAGGAAGCATAGCTGGCTACGGACAGCCAGAGTGAGGCTTTGGGTGGCCTAAAAACGGCCTTTCAGAGTGATGGGCCACCCGGTAGGTCTAGGATTAGATCTTTGCTCCAAAACCAACAGTTGGTGAGGGTCTGAAGCCTCACACAGTTTGGTCAATCAGAACATCACGGCCAGGAGAGTTCTTAATGCTGTTAGTCTAGTCCTCAGTTAACAGCTGAGGACACTGGGGTCCAGAGGGCCAAGTAATTTGCTTCAGAACCCAGCTAGTGTGTGATTCCCTAATGGTTTCCTCTAGAGAAGCATATGATATTAGGACACCAGGCCCAGACCCGGCACACAGTATGTGCTCAGTATGTACTATAACTGATAACAGCAGAAATCCATGAATTGTTGATGTGGGAAGGAGCAGGGGTGTCACCTCTGGCTTTATATAGGATTAAGATGCCTTGCAGTTTTTCCCTAAAGATGGGAGGGCAGGGAGGAGGATCTTTGCCAAGATGTACTCTGTCTTTGAGTGGGGATTGTAAGATCCTTCTGTCGCCTCAAGGCTCATCACAGCCCTCTGCAGGCATGAGGTCTCCATCCTCTCGCCCAGGGTCAGCCTCAGGAGTCCGCACTTGCAGGGTGACCTGCTGCTCAGGGGGATGTGGGCCTTGGTCCATACCAGCAAGGTGACAAAGGCTCTAACAAAGGCACACTGTCTGCCCCATGGGAAGAAGCTGGCCCAGTGAGGGGAAGCTGCTTCTTTGGGGCTTCTGACTGCTGTTCTTTCTGGAGGTCCTGTATCTGTGCATGTTTGCGGGGAGGGAGAATTGAAGAACAAAGAGCCCAGAGCCTTTTGGGGGGAGATGCTAGAGCTTCAGATGTTTCCTGGCTGCGAGGGGCCATTTTGTCCCTGTGTAAAGACCTCAGGACCTGTTAGTGCATGGGGAGGGGCCACTGGGGCTCCTTCCTTTCTCTCTCCGCTTTGCCCTCCCTTCCCTTTGCAAACACACAACTGAATCACCTCCAGCACAGCCCTCAGCTGGGCACCCAGGAAAGGCAGTGCCAAAGCCACACTGGGGCAAAGGAGGGCTTGGGGGTGGCTGGCAAGGAGCAGTGATGAAGGACCAGCTCAGTTCAGAGGGGGACTAAGCCGGGCCGGCAGACCTCTGCTTACCCACCTCGTCCGTATGCAGGTCCTCCTCCAGCTGCAACACCTGTTTCAGTGCCTCGGCCACCACCACCTTCCGCTTCTGCAGAAACTCCAGCTCTGCCTGGCATAGGCTGAAGCCCAGCCGCACGTCAAGCGTCTGGGGGCTACAGGGACAGAGGGCCTCGGCTAAGTGGTCCTATAGATTCCACTACTATGGAGAAGACATGGCTTTGGGGTCAGTTGGACATAGGCTTGAAGCCTGGTTCTGCCCTATACCACCTCTGTGACCTTGGGCCTCTGCCTTCTCATCTGTAAAATGGGGCTAACCGTGCTTAACTCCCATTCTGTCTTCAGCACTTAGTGAGACTGACAAACGAGCAGCCCCTAAAGCCTTAGGTGATACACTCTAAACAGGTCCTCGACAAAATCAGGGATTCGATGAAACCCTGCCTCCTCAGCACGATTTGGAAACTCCAGAAAGGCTTCCCCCCGGTATCTTGAGGGATACCACCAGGTTACTTGAGGTTACCCCCAGGTAGCCTGAGGCCAGATGTGGGTAACAAGGAGCCCTGAGATCCTTGTGGCCAATCCCTGTGGTCCAGGCTCTACAGTAAGGGATTTCCTGGGGAGCTCTCATTCTTCGGTAAGTTCTTCCTGCTCCTGGAGTTAATACTCTTTCTGTGTGTTTGTGAAACTGACAAAAACCCTTTATAGTCCTGATGTCACCCTATCATCCCTACAGGTCCACAAGGCAGGTGGGGCAGGAGCTGCTTCCGCATGTCCAACAGTTGCCTTATTTTTATCACATCCCTGCCCTGGACAAGTTCAGGCTCTTGGCCTGGCAGTCAAGACCCTACCTGGTCTGTCCAACCTCACCTTTTACTACTTCTTAGAAGAGGTCTGTTGACTCTCAGAGCCCAGAAGTAGTCCCAGTTCTGAGCCTTTGTGCAGCCCTTGCCTTCACCAGAAGCTTCTTCCATCTGCCTACTTATATCTCTTGTGTTCTCAGGTTCAGCTCCCCAGGGGCTCTGGGTGAAGGGACCTTGACAATTTCTGACCTGAATCTTACTTAGCAGCCTGACTCACTAACCAGATCACATGTCCTGGAAGGCAGAGCCTGGGAGCTCTGCCGTTGTGTTTCCTCCATGTCAAGCATAGTACTAGAGACACAACTGTGAGGAAATAACTCCTTCCTTGGCCTCGACAAAAACTAAATAACAAAACAACAGCAGTTGATATTTGCTGAGTGTCCCCCTTGTCAGACAGATCACTGAGTACTTCACATGTGTTCTCTGGACATGTATTCACTGGATCCTCAGAGCAAGGCAAGAGTGGACAGTATTCTTGGTTTTGCTCCAGTTTACAGATGAGAAAAACTGAGACCTAGAGACGTTAAATAACTTGTCCAAGGGCTAATCAAATTGTAAATGGTCACTTGATATTTGACAAGGGTGCCAAGACAATTTAAAGGGGGAAAGAATAGTCTTCTCAACAAATGGCGGGGGGGGGGGGGGGGGGGGGACAACTGGACATCCACATGCAAAAGGTTGAAGCCAGATCCTTATTTCCTGCTGAATGTATACAATAACTCAAAATCGGTCATAGACCTAAGTGTGAGAACTAACAGTATACAACCCCTAGAAGAAAACATGGGAGTAAATCTTCATGACCTTGGATTAGGTAATGGTTTCTGAAATCTGACACCCAAAGCATGGGTGACAAAAGAAAAAATGTAGATACACTGTGGACTTCACAAAGTTAAAAACGTCTTTGCTTCCAAGGACATTATCAAGAATGTAAAAAGACAGGGGTGCCTGGGCGACTCAGTTGGTTAAGCATTCAACTCCTGATTTCAGCTCAGGTCATGATCTCACAGTTGTGAGATCGAGCCCCATTTTGGGCTCTGCACTGGGCATGGAACCTGCTTAAGATTCTGCACATGCATGCTCGCTCTCGCTCACTTGCTCTCTCACTCTCTCTCTCTCTCTCTCCAGATAAACAAGAAGAATGTAAAAAGACAACCTCCAGAATAGGAGAAAATATTTGCACATCATATATCTGATAAGGGACTTATATCCAGAATATAAAAAGAACTCTTACAACTTAACAATAAAAGGTAAATAACCAATTTTAAAAAATGGACAAAGTATTTGGAGAAGAGACATTTCTCCAAAAAAGATATAAAAATGGCCAAAAAGCCCATGAAAAGATGCTCAACCTCCTTAGCCATCATGGACATGCAATTCAAAACCACATTTTACCTCCTAAGATGAATAAGAGGGGCAGACAGAAAGAGGGTACTTTACCAGAAGAGACATTTCTCCAAAAAAGATATAAAAATGGCCAAAAAGCCCATGAAAAGATGCTCAACCTCCTTAGCCATCATGGACATGCAATTCAAAACCACATTTTACCCCCTAAGATGAATAAGAGGGGCAGACAGAAAGAGGGTACTTTACCAGGGTGTAGACTTCACGTGTAACTCACAATTCTCACCCTGGGAAGTGAAAGATGAACAGCTTTGCAGAGACAACTTAGAGCCAAGTGGTCCCAACTGACAAAGTGGAGTCTCACCATACTGTCCACCCCGACTTGACTCAGCACACACATGTGCACACAGATAGGTACATATGCACATACATGCACGCACAAGCTCCCCTCATTGCCTCTTCTGGATTCCCTCTGCGATCCTTCTCTCAGCCTCTACACATTCTCTTTGGCTCCCTGCTGCAGCTTACAGCCTCCTACTCCTCCAAAACTCCTCTGTCCCACCTGAGAGACCCCCACGCATCACCACCCCCCAGGCTCTCCCCATCTGTCTGCCGCAGGAGCTTCGGGCTAAGCTGCTCAGGGGCCCCTTCTCACACCCGGGCCCTTACCACCGGCAGGGTCACCGCCTGGCCGTCAGGAAGGCAATCGAGGGGCTGGCAGACAGGGCTGTTCTTGCGCGCACAGCAGCAGCAGGTCTGGAAGGATAGGCGGGTTCTGTGAGGGGGGTGAGGGGCTCCTCTGGCAGCCCCACCCGCACCGGTGCCCTACGCCACCCCCACTGCCACTGGTCTGTACCCCACATCTCCACTGGCTCTTGGGCACTTCCACGTGCATCCGGGGCTGGAAGTACTTGGGGTAGTGGAAGCAGGCCAGGTTCAGGCAGCAGGGCTCCTGGCAGTGCGAGACGCGCTGGGTGTGCTCGAAGGACTCCTTTACTGTCACCAGGAGGTCCTTCACTGGAAGAGAGGACAACGGGCCTGAGCCCCTAGAAGCCCCTTTCCCCACCCCCAGCCTGGATCAGGAAAATGCCGAGCTGGAGGAACCCAGGACGGGGGTTTACAAGCATCGAGGGCCCTGGTTAAAATGCCTCAGAGTCTTACTCTGTAGGGCCACGCAGATCCCAGGAATCTGCAATTAACAAGGCTGTGTGTGGTGCTGACAAACGAAGTTCCCAGAAAGCCCTGAGATACTGAGTCCTCTGGACTGGTCCCCCTCCTACTACATTGGAAGCAGGACCTCACCGCACCACCCGTTCGGGCGTGTGGGTCCTTCTCCCCGACCCTTCCCCATGTCCGTGTGGCCAGGCTGCTCTCCTCTCTTGGGACAGGACTGGAAGACTTGAATGGGTGAGATGGGGTGGCGCGGTGAACGGAAGAGTCTTGTAATTGTCGATCTCTTTGGTCCCTGCCAGCCATAAAATTCTAGGACCCTCCATGAATTATAATATGACCAGAGGAATGGGTGCAGCTAGAGGGGCCCTGGGTGTTGTCAAGAACCTCTGGTCTGGCAGGAGTGCAGTGCAGACCGGCGTGGGCACAGTGGGCAGGGATGTGCCTCTGACCTCAGCCCAGGGCGCTCATCAGGCCTGAGAGGTTCTGAGGGTCATGTGGGTACTTGGAAGAGCATGCTCCTTCCAGAGCAGGGGAGGGGGCGGGATTCATGGCCCCTGAGGGTGGTGTGATCCCAAGGAGCCCCAGCCAGGCTCAGTCCTGACTGAGCTTAGGGCAGCGGTGGGAAGAAAGACTACCTGTTCCCCCCTCCACCCCCCCGCAGCAGCGGGGGTCAAAGGACTCACTTTTCCTGCTCTTCTTCTGCCTCCTGCATTCTGCATGAACCTCTAAGCAGGAGACTTGTCGAGACTAAAACAAAGGAAGGGAGAGTCCATCTGGTCACAAGCTGTGTCCTCCCTCTGCCAGGCCAAAGGGAGGAGGTGAAGAATGAGGGGATAAATTCAGCGCTGGGCTGATTTGGGGCTGACTCCAGGGAACAATGGTGCTGACCACATTTTCTGAACCCAGTCAAGGCTTCTCATCTCCTTAAGAGATGCAGTGTTTGAAAATGAAGCCGTCCTGAAAAATCTAGGATGTAGGGTCACCGTTTACTAGGGGCCATGTTCTCAGCTACAGGTCAGGGATAGAACCTGAGGGATTTGGTCCAAAAGAAAAAGAGGGGACATTCCACTGTGAGCTTTGGAAGTGAGAACTTCCAACAAAACATTCTTCTAAAGTCAAATTCCTTTACCACAAACTCCCAAAGGCTGATTTGGCAGTGGGGGGGGGGGGCGGGGGGGGGGGGAGATCTCCTTGAATCCTAAGGCTTTAAATGCATTTAACTGAGATGTCTGTACCAAGAGCTGAATTATGAAAATCTTTTAAATACTGAGCTTGTGCTTATAGAGGGATCGGACCTGGGGGGAAATGGGACAGAGACAGATTCTGGGAGGAGGCTGCTTCCAAGTGGGTGCTTTTACTGGGGAACCTCCCAAGGGGAGGGGCCATCCTTGTGGGACACAGGATGCTGGGCCAGGGTATGGATGCCCCAGCTCCCTCCTCCCTAGAAGCAGGGACCCAGTCCCTGCTCCACCCATCCAAGCCCCCAAATGGCCTGCTTTAGTTAGTCTGACTCCTGGCGGCCTCCGGGACAGGGGCTCAGCTTCTGTTCCCCTGGGAGCAGCAGCCATATGAGGCCTCTGGAGCTACAGGCACCTGGAAGGACAATTACCACTAGCACGCCGTTGGTGACGAGGGTCTCAGGTGGAAAGGGACTGGAAAACAAAATGAGAACTCCCTGTCAGTTATAGCATTCTTGCCTGGTTTCTCACAAAGGTGTTGAAAAACCTAAATAGGGTCAATAATGAAAATTTATGAAAAATAGCAGCTTAAGAAACATTAGCTCTGCGGGTTGTCAAGGGAAAAAGTGGCAAACATTTTAAATAGAATAGGAAAAAAATAAATGTATAGGATGGAAGGAAAAGAGTTCCTCTTTTCTTTCTTCCTTTATTTCTTTATTTCCTTCCTTTCTTTTTTTTTCTTCAGGGATAATGCTTCTTTATGCCCAGCTGTAGGGAACTATGAGGATAAATAGGTAGCAGCAGGGAGGGGCCTGAGCTCACCAGCTGCAACAGATGCAGTAAATAGTTCTGGTGGCAAAAATGACCCATTCTCCTGTCTGCGCTTTATTTAATTCATGCATTTAACAAACACTTATGACCCAGCTAGAGAGGGGCCTGGTGAATATGAAATGTCTTCATGTTATAAAGTCAGGAACATAAGCCTCCAAGGTTACAATTAGTCTAGGGGAGTCCACAGCCTCCCTTGCCAAAATTAGGCCCAAGATGACTGTGTCTCCAGATCAACTCTTATTACCAATTGTGACACGTTTCATTTCGCAAGCTATAAGGAATTTTCCCCCCTAAAAGTCTTGTTAGATCAAGAACTGGAGGAGAGAGCCCAGATTTCTTCAATGGGAAACAGAGTTGATTTTAATTTGTCAATCAGCTGTTGATGGGAAATGAGGCACCCCAAAGAGTTCCAAGAGCCCCTAGGCAGAGGACTGTTGGAATGGAGTTTGGTAAGCCTTCTTGTTACCCTCCCCCTGCTCCTCTGCAGATCCTAACATGGCAGGGGTGGCAGTGGGGTGGGGAGGGTGTGGTGCTCAGCTCTACCAAGACTATGGAGAGGAGTCAGCTGCCCAGTTTGCCCAATCACAAGGCACACTACCATCCTGAGCAGACTTCTCCCCTCCCCTTCCCATTCCCTTCCCCCCTCCTCTTTTTGTCCTCTTCTCTTTCCTATCTTCCAGCTCTGGGGCCTAATTCTACTTGAGTTCCCAGCATAGTCGTATCTTCAAGACCTGGGTCATTTTCCTAATTGAAAATGATGGGAAATAACCCCATATGTTGGGCCTGAGCATCCTCTTGATGTGATTCTAGAGTTGGGTGCAGAGGGGGAGAGGCTGCTTCAGGCCAGGGTTTGGGGGAGCTTATTCTAATAATTTGGGGTTGAGGATGAGACACCCTGGTCCTGACCTCTTTCTCAGCCTGGCATCTACGAGACCCCATCACCATGTGGCAGGAATTCTTCCCAGAGGCCACTCTCAGGAATGCAAGGGAGCTGAGGCAGGCAATTTGGCCAGAATTCTTAATCTTTGAAGCCATATTGATGTCAGTAGAATAGTGTGAGTAGGGGTGGGGCCCGGGCACCTATAGTATTTAGAAACCCTCAAGTGATTCTGATGCACCCTGTGGGGTGTCAGGGGTAAGCGTGGAAGAGGGGAAGGCAGCAAAAAGGCAGACTAGGCTCTGAAATGCTTGTGCCTGGAGCCACTGGGGAGTGAGGACTTCAGTGGGGTCCTACGGGGCTGGGACCTACTCACCTCTCCTCCAGCAGGAACTCTACCTCCAGCTCTTCCATGCCCTGGCAGAGGGATAAAAGGAAGGCAGCTGTGAGCTGGGGCTGTACCTGTCTTCCCCAGAACATGCCCCTTTAGCTTCTACCCCCCGCTTCCCATTGCTCTCCTGAATTCCCAAGGGGCTCAGCACCTTGGGCAAAAGAGAGCTGAACTATTGTCCCCTGTAAGCTCAACTCTGAAGGATAGGGACTCCTTCCTTCATCCATTCCTTCCCACCTCTTGTATAATTTCAGGAAGTTGTGACTTCATTGGACCTTAATTTCCCTGCCAGAATGTAATTCAGGCAAGAGCAAGGATACTCATTCTCTGCTGTGTTCCCAGTGCCTGGAACATAGTAGGAAATAAAGTTCTGTTGAATGACTGAATGGGTAATATCCTGGTCTTTTCCAGCTCTTTCTCTGATTTTCAGATTTACTCTTCTTTTCCCTCATCTGTCCCCTGTTCCCTGGGCCATCCCAACAGCAGGACTCGGAGGGAAGAAAGGGAACCAATACCTATTACACCTCCATTTTGTACCGGGAACAGTGCTAGGTGCCTTAATCATGTTTTCCCATTTCAATGTCACAACGACCCTAAGTGGTAGGTATCATCATTGCCATTGGATAGATGAGGAAACAGAATACAGAGGAATTAAATAAATTCTGCAAGGTTACACAACTAGTAAGAATAGCACTGGGATTGACCCAGCAGTACTATCTTTTCCTCACTTGGTGACAGAGAGAAGCCCATAGAGTGGCATCATAGAAATAACCAGCTGCTCCTCATGAGGCAGGAGGCTGAGGGACTGGACACCTGCACCCACCTCTGGGTTGAGTGGGAACTTCATATGGGTTTTCTTTCGGAAGCAGAGCTTGGTGAGGTCATAGAGGACTGTCAACAGGTGGTCATTTGGTGTCACTGTGTCTTCATCACAGATGCTCAGCTCCAGCACGTTCTAGGGGAAAAGGGAGGGTGCAAGTCTGGTTACTGTGTTTTTATGGACCCATTCCCTAGCAAGGAGGTGGGTTTGAGGTCTGGGGAACAGCATGCAGGTCCCTGCCCAGGTATGAGAGACTTTTGTAGAAAAATGAACTCGGGCGGTGGGGGATAGTGTCTATACCCTCCTTTCCAACTCTCCGAAGACTTCCTGACCCTCTGCTCTGATTCTCCTGGATAATTTTTCTCTTTTGCAAGGTTGGGAAGGGTCTGTGAAGTGTGAGGGATGTCATTTAACCTGGGGGAATGATGGAAGTGCAGAACAAGCAAAACCCTTCCCAAGTCATAGACTGTGTTCAGCACTGGGACCCCAGTTGCTGAAGACAGCCCATTAATTACTAGAAAACCCAATTCAGGGAAACTAACACCTTAACACTCCAGGGGAGTGATGTGACAGGTTACAGTGATTCTCATACTTGATGGCCTTGGGGTGAGGTATTTGAACTCTATACTTTGGTTTATCAGATCCTAATAAGGTCTTATGAGTGGTCCCAAAGCTATGTTAAGAGTTGAACAGCTGCCCTGTCATCTGGCTGAACACTGAGGTCAGTGGTTTTGGGTGACATGGATTAGCCTCTGAGGTCTCTGGTTCCAAGGATCCTGGGAGATGTGGGTTGGGGCTGGGTTTGCCTCTTTGGTCCCTACCAGGTGGACATAAGGTGGTCTGGTGGTTCCCTACTGAATGAGATTTTCTAGAAACACAGACATGCCCCACAACCAACCCCACATATTCATATGAACAGCTCCATAGCTCTTTAGACAAAGGAAGTTCAAATTCTGCTTTCAAGATGGCAAACTGAGCCCATGCCAAAAACCATATATATGATATGGTTATCAAAACCATATATATGATAGAAGAGATATTTTTATAGTAACAGTATAAAGTCCTTCTTGAAAGTTAAAAGGACTCATCATGAACCAGAAATAAATAATCATCCTAAAATGTGGAAGCAGTAAGCTGGAGATGTCAAGCCTCAAGTATCCCAAGACTGGGGTCAATACCTCCATGATGAAGCCAAGTTTGTTTTAAGAGCACTCTGCTTGGGATGCTCAAGGGAGAATTCTCCCATAGGAGATGTGAACACAACTTAGAATCACCATATATCTGAGGAAGGCCAACACCATGAAAAAACTCAACAAAGGAAAGAACAGACACTCAAGGAATTAGAAATAATAAAGCCTTCTAAAAAGGATTTAAGAGAGGGTAAACCCTCCAGCTGGAATTAGACTGGCCTTAGACCTAGTGAATAGAATGGCCCTTCCCCTCCATTAGTTTCCTACTTGGAGCATGTTCTGGAGCACACTCAGTTTTGTGGCAGGGAGCACCAAGTTCCAGCAACGATCAGGTAGAAGGACAAGAGAGAAAGGAAAGAAGGTAGAAAGATAAGTAGACTCAGAGGGAAAAACACGAGGCAGGCCTAATAAAGGAGTGGGTGAGCAGAAAGATGGATTGCTAAGAGGAGGAGAAGTAGGTGGGAGGAAAATAGACATAAGAAGGACACATAAGCAACAGAAGGACAAGTAGTCATGGAGGGGAGCAGAAATGTAGGCAGGGCTGACAGGTGTTGTCCTCCAAGTCTCACCTTCACTTGGCTCTGGATCTGGAAGCTGAAGGTTTCATTCCACTCTGGGTTTGGGCAGTTGGAGATGGTCCTAGTCCTCAGCCTTTCACGAGAAGCAGTGGGCAGCCAAAGGCTCACAAAGCAGTCTGTCTGGCTCACTGTCCAAGGAAGACAAGGGTTGGGGGGAAAACTGGGGAATCAACCCGGGGCCAGAGAGGAGAGTGTAGAATCAGAAGGAAACTTCAGGCAAGTCACTTCCAGAGCAAGCCCTTGTCTCAGCTTTAGCCTTTGTCTACCCTCCTGACTCATGGGTCTGGATCTCCAGAGACCTTTGTCCCAGAGGTCTCGAGAAGGCCACAGCCTGCAGGCTAGAAAATTCACAGAGGGGGATTCAGGTCCCACTGGATTCTTCTCATGGACACTGAAGGCTTCTGGCTCTTTTCAGAAGCACCCTAGCTTTTTGAGCAAATACTTGCTAGATTGGGACAAGGTATGGCCACACAATTTTTCCTCTGCCAAGGGAAGAGCTGAAGAACCAGTCCCATAAAATCCAGTTTAACCCTTGTTTAGCCAAGGTACCAGGGAAACCAAAGTAGGGCTCTACTCTTCCTCTGGGCTGGTGACAAGCAAGGATTAGAAGGAGCACAGTCTGGGGCACTTGGGTGGCTCAGGTGTCAAGCTTCTGACTTTGGCTCAGGTCATGATCTCATGGTTCGTGAGTTCGAGCCCCGAGTCAGACTCTGCACTGACCGTGCCGAGTCTGCTTCAGATTCTGTCTCCCTCTCAGGAGAATCTAGAAGCAAGGACCACAATTTAAATATGACTTAATGTCTCAACTGCAGCTACCAGGCTCTTCATACCTACACGAGTCTCCCAGCATGAGGAAGGTGACCCAAGAAGCCCTCACATCTGAGGCCGTATCCTTTTTTTTTCTTCTTTTTTCTCATTTGAAATGAACAACCCAAGGGTGATATTACTGTGTGTGCTCTGGAGAAGGGACAAAGGCTTTATTCTTAAAAGTCTCTCCTAAAGTAGAGGAATGCTTCTCAGGTCTTCTAGTTGGAACAGCAGAAGGCATAGGGCAAAAAAAATAGCAGCTTAGCCTGGTTCCCTCCCTCCATTCTACCTGGGAGGAGGGAGGAAGAGGTGCCATGACTGCCTTGTCACTCTCCCGGCAATCTGCTGGAGAAATTCCCAGGGCACACACCAGATTTTTAGGAAATGATAAAAGTCAATACAATCTCCAGTGTCAGAGAGTCCTCTACTTGGTGAAGCTAGTATGAAGATAGGAGTTTTGTTCTGATAGGACTGATCCAAACTAGTTCATAGTTATTATTAGTAATGTCCTCCTGGACTGACTGGTCTCATGCTGTCACTACACTGAGAACATTATCAGAGGTAAGAACCACAGTTTATATCATTAGTATCCCTAGCTTCTGATTTCATCTCCAATGTCTGATTAATCTTTGAGGGCTGGCCATTCAGTGAATTGGAATTCATGGCTCTCCTCCCATCCAATAAAGGTAAGACGACACTGCTTTTAGAGGCCATAATCAGATAATCCAGAGTCAAAGAATGACCAAAACCCAGAGGGATGCAGAGAAAATGATGACCCTTCTGTGCCCAGCCTACTCCTCCTCATGTCAACTCAGGTGTCTGGCCCAGACACCAAGTGTTGTCCTTGGCTCTCACATGGCATCAGTTTAACTCCTCTGACCTCACCAGACCACCCACCTCTTACTTGTACTGCCACTGCCTTGGTGAAGGCCACCATCACCTCTGCTGCCACTTCCCACTCTTCTGCTGGCTAGCCTCTTCAGATTTCAGGAAGAGCCTCTTCTGGAAGCCTTCTCTGAGCCCCCACCTCTGGGCCAGGTACTCCTCCTAGCTTAGAGCCTCTGCTCCTCTCCTGGCAGGGCTCTGGTTACACCACACTACAATGCAGGTCAGAACATCTGTCTCCACTGCACCTTGAACACCAAGAAGGCCTGGAGTCTGTGTTTTGGCACTTGCCAGACATTTGCTGAATAAATGAATTGAATGGAAAAGCCCAACTTCCTGATTTAGAGCACAGTATCAAATTCTGGACTGAGGCACCACAGATATAGGCAAGTAAGCTGATGTCCAATTGTCTATAGGGAGACTCCCCAGGATCTCCCGGGACCTCTCTGTTGGCTTTTCCTGGACACTCGTCATTCCTCCTTAGCCTGAAACATTCTCCTCAGGTTTGCCTCCCGTACAGTAGGAACCTGCAGGCAGGGACCCCACCAACTCTATACCTATCTGCTTAGCATGATTTGATTGACCCTGTAAAGGCCCCTTTGCCTCCAAAATCCCTTTCCTATTATCAGTCTATGCTTATCCCATTAAGCCCATGAAATAAAATCTCAGTATTTTTGGCCTAAGGTTTAAATCTCTAGTTAAGATACAAATACTGGAAGAGACAGGATTGATCACACACCCACACTTCAAGCACTGATTTGTTTTTCAGTTATTTCCACAAGAATGGGAAGGAGAGTGAAATCCTGGAGAGGGAGAGATGATTTGGTGGAGCAAGGCTGCCAGGGGCCTGGATGATAATCTGGAGCAGGCATCATTATCTGACTATAAGGAGAGTGACCAGCATGTTGGCAATAAAGAATAGTTAAGCAACACTGACCCAATTCTGAGTATTTCAGGGACTGCAGAGGATTTCCTAGGCATTGATAGGTTTTTATCCTTGTTCCTTTTAGAGTGACAGAGAGCTTGGTCATTTGAATGACATGCTTCCTTTCCTGGAATGTGGGTGGCAAAGATGACTCAGTGAGATCTACAGATGTTGAGAACACTATTTTCCTAATACCTCTGGAGACACCTGCCTCACATCCCTTGGGGTACTGGTTTGAGTTTTAATTTTCTTTTCCCAAGAGGAATAACACCTCTTGGGAGCTAGGAGGTTTCTAGGTCCACTCTATCCAGTCCTGGCTCAGGGCTGGCCAGAGCGTACCTTGACAAGGGAGTCATCACTGAATCTCATCCCTTTCAGGCTCCTTGAAATCATAGGAAACTCAGACAGACACTAGAGGGCTGGACCAGAGTGGAGCTCAGTTTTGATCTAAGCTAGAAGGGAAAAGTTTGGGGCAGGAGTAATCTAGGACCCAGAAGATATCAGGATAGTTGCAAACCTCATTAGGCAAGGTGACAGAAGAGCCCAGCCTAGGTCAACTGTGGAGTCTACAGGAACGTGCCCCAGGCTAGAGCCCCAGACACCATGTATGCCTTCCACCCTGTTCCTCAGGAGAAATGAGAGAAACATAAACAACAAGGGGTTCCCCAAAGGGGCCTGGAAACCCCCAAAGGCAGCTGTGTGCCAGAGGGGTGTGTGGGGAAGGGGAAGAGGAGGGTGGTGGAGCCAGACCTCAGCCCTCTTGTCTGGCTGCCTGCTCTCCCATCTCCCCACCTCTGGGATATGCAGAGGATGGGTGTGGCAGGAGAAGACAGAAGAAAGGGGCTTGGACAAAGGGAAGGTCTGCACACACAGGTGCAGGCATGCCATGAGAGCGTGCAACCTGTGTGACCCGAAGGGTTGGGACACACACACCCTAGGAGTGGAGGCAGGTGAATACAGCTGTGGGCATGTGCAAGCTGTGGGTATCCCAGGGTGGGGGGAGTGGGTGAACTCTGCCCAGGGGTGGGTGAAGTGTCAGTGACCCACGGTGGCATTGGAAAAAAGGCAAAAGAGGTGGCCAGTCCCTGGACCCAGGGAACCCTTCTCTTCAGATCACTCTCTGGTGGCCTGGGAGGGCCCAAGGAGCCTGAGGAGAAGTCTCTGGGCCTCCTGCCAGCCTCTTGGCAGAGCTAGGCCCAACTGGACACTGGCTGCAATTGCCCCCATTGGCATGGGCTCTGGACACCATGCCCTCCAGGGGGTCCAGCTGGAGTCCTTCGTGACCTCTTAGCTTTCCCTGAGCCCCAGGGCCCTCCCTCCTTTGTTGTACACACTCCTGCCTGCATTGCTACAACAGTTTCCCAGCAAATTAGTCAGACTCTCCCCACCTATGCTTCAGCACAATCTGCATATGACCTCAGGAAATCATGCAATCCCTTCCTCAAGAACTCAGGTGCCCTATCACTTGGATCCCCATCCCTTCTCTGCCTGGCCCTAGCCTCCTTCCCCTGCTCCTCCTCCCTCTACCCCCCAGAGTCCAGACCTGGAATAAACACTGTTTCCACCATAGGCAATCATTAGACCTCACATGCAGAGTGGGCCTCAGCACTACCCTCAGGTTGTGGGAGGAGCACATGTTGTTTTGAGGCCTGCCCTTCTCCCTCCCCACCCCCACTGGCCACAGGTGTCATGTGGCTCCTCTACCTCCCTCAGGATTGCCCCTCCTGCAGATGGGGCTCCCAGGACCTCTGGATGCCCATGCCCTGCCCCTTTCAGACCCCAGGCCCTCAGAGCAGCCTTCCTTAGCTACTCCCGGCTTTCAATGTCCTCCTCCAGGTCTAAATTCTACAGTGACAAAGTTAGAATGCCATTTCCTGTTACTAGTCTATAATCACTTTGGGTGTAAAAGTCTTCCCTTGTTAAAATGTATACTTGGTGTCATGGCTGTCGGCATTCTTTGCCCCCATGAGGCTCTTGAGTCTAGCTGAATCCCAGGGTGAGGGCAGTGGGAGTAAAATGGAGCTTTGGGGAAGCCTGGTGGCTCTTGTGAATGCGGACACCCCCACAGCCAGGGGGCCTTGACACAGAGCTCTCTCCTCCTTGAGGGCTAAGCCTCTCTCTGGATGGGGTAAGTTGAGGGGAGCACAGGAAGGGGATCTGGGCTCTCCTGCTTTCTTGAAAAGACAAGCATGAGGGGAGCATCTAGCCCACCCAGATGCCTTGATTTCCTATTGAAGCCAAACACTTCCCAGGGCCCCCATAACCTGGAATGCAGGAGGGGCTGGGATGAGGGTGAAGTCAAGGCTGTAAGAAAACACTGCACAAACAGTGCTGGTGAGTCAAACCACATCCATGGGGCTACACTGCAGAGCTGGTGCCATGTGGCCTCCACCATGAACCCCAGAACCCAGTTTGGGATCCATGCACTGAGCAGGGGCACGGAGACTAGGCTGGCAGAAGGGGCTCTCCTTCTTCTTCACCCCTAATAGCTCATAAACTCATGCAGAAGCAAGAAGTGCCCGTGTGGGAGAAGCTGCTGGTCCCACAAATGGGTGTTAGGGAGTGGGGAGTGGGGAGGAGAGAGTGAGGCGAACAGTTTTCTCAGACCCAGGAACCCTACAGGGGCTGGTAGTGCCAAGGTTACAGCTAGGAGGGGGGCCTGGAAAAATGATATCAACCCCAAAGTCTGAAATACAACCTGAGTGTAGCAGACACCCTGCCCCCACCCCCCAACACAAACACCTCTGATGTTTCTCCAGCCAGGGCAGGACTCCTTCCAGGCCCCATACGCAGAGAAGGAGGGAAGACCGGATACTCACCCATATCAGCCTGCCGGACATTTTTCATCCGGATGACCTTCACTGTCAGCAGGTGGCATGGAGAGACCCCACCCTGTGGGTTGAGAGGACAGCGGACTCATTCTTCAGGTGATGACAACTGATAGAGCAGCTCAAGCTAGACACAGTCTCCCACTGCTCAGACCCAAGATGCCTCCTCACAGTCAATCCACATTTCTGGGCTCTTGAGGACACTGCTGGTCCCCAAGACTGCTGAGGTGAGGGGCTTACTTCTCGCCTCACTAGGAGCCAGCACACCTTGGAAAGGGATGGCTTCATGCCTGTTCTGTTCATGTTTCTCCTGTTTGAATCTCACGATTTGAAGCCCCTTCCCTGAGAGTTTTAACCAGGCTTAGAGGAATCTGTTTACCATCTACTCCCAGCCTGTGCCCATGGAAGATGCATGGAACTCCTCCATCTGACCAAGTGACCCTATTTAAAGAGGCCTCTGAAGAACTTATCAAACTCAACACCCCAAAAACAAATAATCCAATGAAGAAATGGGCAAAAGACATGAATAGACACTTCTCCAAAGAAGACATCCAGATGGCCAACCGACACACGAAAAAAATGTTCAACATCACTCATCATCAGGGAAATATAACTCAAAACCACAATGAAACACCACCTCACACCTGTTAGAATGGCTAACATTAACAACTCAGGCAACAGCAGATGTTGACGAGGATGTGGAGAAAGAGGATCTCTTTTGCATCGTTGGTGGGAATGCAAACTGGTGCAGCCACTCTGGAAAACAGTATGGATGTTCCTCAAAAAGCTAAAAATAGAACTATCCTATGACCCAGGAATTGCACTACTAGGCATTTATCCAAGGGATATAGGTGTGCTGTTTCGAAGGGACACATGCACCCCCATGTTGATAGCAGCACTATCAACAATAGCCAAAGTATGGAAAGAGCCCAAATGTCCATCGATGGATGAATGGATAAAGAAGATGTGGTATGTATGCGTGTATATATATATATATATATATATATATATATACACACATATATATGTATATATATGTATATATGTATATATACGTGTATATATGTATATATGTGTATATATATATGTATATATGTGTGTATATATGTATATATATATGTATATATGTGTATATATGTATATATGTGTGTGTGTGTATATATATATATATATATATATATATATATATATATATATATATATATATAAAATGGAGTATTACTCGGCAATCGAAAAAGAATGAAATCTTGCCATTTGCAACTACATGGATGGAACTGGAGGGTATTATGCTAAGTGAAATTAGTCAGAGAAAGAAAAAAATCACATGAATTCACTCATATGAGGACTTTAAGAGACAAAACAGATGAACATAGGGGAGGGGAAGCAAAAATATAAAAACAGGGAGGGGGACAAAACATAAGAGACTCTTAAATATGGAGAACAAACAGAAGGTTACTGGATGGGGTGTGGGACGGCGGATGGGCTAAATGGGTAAGGGGCATTAAGGAATCTACTCCTGAAATCATTGTTGCACTATATGCTAACTAACTTGGATGTAAATTAAGAAATAAATTTAAAAAAAAAAAGAGGCCTGTGAGTTAGGACCTTTCACACTCCACATAGTTTGCCCTGTTGCCAAAATCATATTACACCTTTTTAAGAATATGCAATTCTTCTCTATTTAAAATATTGTTGGGGTTTTGGGAAAAACATAAAAGTATGAAGAAAAAGAAAAGAGTCTCCAGCATCCCACCACTCAGAGAGATCACTATTTTCACTTGTTTTTTGTTTTTAATGTTATAATCACTTTTATTTTCAACTCAGAATGTATAAAGATAGTTTATCTGCCTCGGTTCTATTATCAGAGATAATATTGCAATGACTAACATCTACTGAATATTTACTATTTGTCACTTTTCTTACATTTTTAAAAACAATTTTAATCTTTATTTATTTTTGAGAGAGAGAGAGAGAGCACAAGCAGGGGAGGAACAGGAAGAGAAGGAGACACAGAACCAGAAGCAGGCTCCAGGCTCCGAGCTGTCCACAAACCGTGAGATCATGACCTGAGCCGAAGTCAGATGCTTAACCCTTTGAGCCACCCAGGCACCCCTTCCTTACATTTTAAAACCTTCATTAAGACCTTGAGGTCCTGTTATCTTGCTATGATTGAGGTATTGCTATCTTTTTAAATTGAGATACAATTGAGATATAACATATTAGTTTTAAGTATATAGCAAGATGAGTTGAGATACATATATACTGCAGTATGATTACCACAACGAGTTTGGTTAACATCCATCACCACACATAGTTACAATTATTTTTTTTTTCTCATCAGGGGAACTGTCCGCGTTTTGATGTCTGTCCTTCCAGCCTCTTCTGGGGCTTATTCTAAACAGCAACAATAGAACGAAGCCTGGGAAGGCTGCTACTTAGAACCTGAGATAGATGTGTAAGTCAGACTTCAGGTCCCTTCTTCCTCAATTCCCAACAGCTGCCTCTGATCAGAACAAAAGCCAAACTGACAGTCATATACAGGTCTGAGGAATCCTTTTGCGAGATTAACTCCGAAATATTGGAAATCCTCACAGCCCATAACTTGATCTAACAAGATTCTGTTTTGAGCTGGGTGGCTCGAGGCAAAGGCCACATACACCACTTCTCTCCTGGCTTTGGAAATATGGCTGTGGCTGTTGGCCGTACCCACTCTGGGCATGATGGGCTCCTCATTTCTCACTCCCCAGCTGGCGCAGCGGGTGTCCTGGTATGATCTTGTGAGGAAGCAGGAGTCGGTTTTCACCCAGGAGAGCAGTTCTGGCAAAGCCTGTTCCCAGTGGCCCACTTTCTCAGATGGCAACGAGAGTTCAAATGTGGGCCACCAGAGGCCTCAGCTCAGGCAAGGGTCAGTCCTCAGGGACATTCCCTAGTATTGAAGGACTCTCGATCATCACAGCCCTTCTTCTGCCTCCAGGAGGGCTGCCCATAGCCCTGCCTGACCCCCCTTCTGTCTTGTCTGGAAGGGATGAGCACTCACAGCTTCCCGCAGCACCTCACTCGAGGTCTCCCTGCTTCCCAGGGAAAGTCCTCCACTATCTAACCCTGATGCCTTCCAGTGAGGTTGACCATCTCTTCGCATTCTAACTCAGCAAGGCTAACAACACCAGCTACTATCCCTTGACTGTGTGCCACATGCTAAGCGTTGTGTGTATAATCTCTGTGTTTCATATTGCTCAATCTTTCCAACACCCCTCGAAGCAGTTATTATTAGCCTCGTTTTACAGATGGCGAATCTGAGACCAAGTCCTTTGATGGTGGGCACTCAGCTAGAATCAAAGGAACCCGAGTTTGAATCCAGTTCTAATTCTTAAGCCTGTTGCTCATAATCATGATCATGCTGTCATCTTACTTGAAAGCAACACTTGGGACACCTGGGTGGCTCAGTTGATTAAGCGTCTGACTTTGGCTCAGGTCATGATCTCGCGGTTCATGGGTTCGAGCCCCACATCGGGCTCTGCACTGACAGCTCAGAACCTGGAACCTGCTTCAGATTCTGTGTCTGCCTCACTCTCTGCCCTCCCCTGCTTACACTCTGACACTCTCTCTCAAAAATAAATATAAAAAATTTTTTTAAAAAGGAAAGCAACCATTAACTTTCAATGCAGAGACAGGTGCTGCTTGGCCCTCACCTCCTCCTCCTTCATCTTTTCCTCTTAGAACCTTTTTTCCTAACAGCTTCTTCTTTTCACTCTGAATTCCCTCAAGGCCCTCCAATAATCCCCAAACTCTGGTAGTCCTTCTACCAGTAATGCTTTTATTGGCTACATTTCTACCAATATGTTTCATGATCTCTTTTTTATTTTTTTAAAGTTTATTTATTTTGAGAGAGAGAGAGAGAGAGAGAGAGAGAGAGAGAGAGAGAGAGCACAGGTGGGGGAGGGGCAGAGAGAGAGGGAGACAGAGAATCCCAAGCAGGCTCTACGCCGTCAGCACAGAGCCTGATGTGAAGCTCAAACTCACAAACCATGAGATCATGACCTGAGCTGAAACCAAGAGTTGGATGCTTAACTGAGCCACCCAGGCGCCCCTCTCTCTTTTTTTAAAGAGCCAGTATACACCGAAGTGTAAGGGTTCTTGGAGGAGTTCTGCTTCCCAATAGCCTAGAGGGCTCCTTCGTGGTCTACCTTGAGTCTCAAATCACAACTTCTAGCTCAAGAATTTGCAGGAGAGACTCGATTCCAAAGGGCTCTACAAACTACTCTGACATCTTTGCCAGCAGAGAGGCAGCACCGGGCAGGGAGTTTGGGAGACGGCCCAGAGGGGCCATGCTGAGAGGTAGGCAGTGGGAACATGGGATTCAGGTCTTGGGCCCAGATGATTCCAAGAACTAGGTCTGAGAAAAATGACCTTCTTGGATAAAAATGAATGTAAATATTTTGCTCCTGGTATAACCAGCTGAACTGGAGTGGTGCTGGAGATAAGCAAAACTTCATGGCCCCAGAGATAATTGATCCAATTACCAAGATCCAAGAGAACAAAGCACAAAGCAGATGGGAGCCAGAAACCGGCAACATTATGGCAAGTTCATGGGGCAGGTTATAGTGTGGTAAGGGTAACCACTTTAGGGACTTGGATAAGCCTGTCCCTCGGACAAGATACCTTGGCTGGTTATCACGATGAAATCATAGCCACGGCCAGATACCATACCAGCTGGACCGCAGCCCTGCAGCAGGGTTGGACATCAATCCTTCGGTTCATGGGGCCATTGGGGGGTCCTGGGTAAGGAGCAGGGAGTACTCAGGGGGTTGGAGCTCAAGGCAGAAACTATTTGTCAAACAGTGCAGAAGTGTATTCGGACACGTTAATAACCTACAGGGAGGGTGAGCCATGTTTTCAGGGAAGCCTGAAAGCCATGTTTTCAGGGTGAGCCTAGTTTTCAGGGAAGCCATGTGGGAGGAAGGGCTCTATTACTCAGGCTGCGGTCACACACACGACTCCAGCTCCAGCCTCCTCCCTGGCCTTGGTTCCTGGGGCTGATCCCTTCAGGACCCTACTTCCCCCTTGAGACCTACATAGGACAGGGGGATCTCCTGTGGAAAAGATGTTGCCCTCAGGACTGGCTATTATGCAATTCAATAGTACCCCTTCCCACGCCCATCTTTATAGGTATGACCTTGGCGGAGGTTGGGGAGCACAACTCACCACCCTCCTCCAGCATGCCAGGCCCTGAGCCTGTGCTGGCTACATTGCGTCTGCTCTCGTTTAGCCCTCCAGCCACACTGTGGGGAAGGTGCTGCCATCCCCACTTTGTAGGGGACAAGACTAGGTTTAGAGATACTGCATCTCACACAGGGACACACAGCCCAGAAACAGCAGGGCCGGGACTCAGGTGCAGATCCACCTGACCACAGGGCAGCACACTTTCCATCTACCCGGAGGCTGGCTCTCACCGAGAATTAACCAAAATGGCTCAAAGCTTGCTCCGGGTCACATACTGGACTACTTAATAGCAGAGGCAGGAGTAGGCCCTTGGCTCTCAATTCAGGGCTTACCCTGCACCCCAGGTCTAGCTGTCACCACAGATTAGTCAGAAGAGTGGTTACAGATGGGATCCCAGGGACAGGCTCCCAGGTGGGGGTGGGAGTTGGGGAGAGGGTCTGACAACCCTGTTTCAGAGGTGGTGGGTGTGATACCCATCCCCGGGCCAGGCACACCCTAACTAAACCAGCCCACAAGGTCTGGGGTGCGGGAGAGGGGAAGACAGTGCGCAGGGAGACTGTGGGCCATCTGTCCCCAGGGCTTCTTAGGACAGGCGTGGCCGGTGGTGCCACCTCCTCCTCCCCAGTGAGCTGGGTGTAGCCTGTTCCTTGCAACACCTGTATCAGAGCCCCGAACAGCTTGGTGATCCCTCCCTGGATGCGTGGGTCCTCCCTAAGACGACACCATTGGGATGGGGACTTTATGGGACCTCAGAACATTTCCCAGCTAATCTGAGCAACATCCCAGACCAGGGGGTTCCCGGGAGGAGCTACCATGCTGTTTTCCCTTTTAATCACACAGGCTAGGTGACAGGTCACGGCAAGAAGGCCAGCTCTGAGCCTTGCACCCTCTGGGACCTGAGAGGGCCGCGCAGTCCTCAGCTGCTTCACTTGCCCTGTCCCTTCTGTGGAAGCTCTCCCCCAGCCCAGGTTCCACAGGCTCAACCAGACTGGGGAGGCAGGAACATGCGCTGACCAGAGGCTCTTCCAGCTCCCTGAGGTGCTGTGGGGGAAAAGTGGCACATCCCAGGAGGTGATGTCTATCTTGGCCAAGGCAGTGGGGCACCAGGCACCATGCAGCTCAGAGCTACCCTCCTTGGGCTCATTGGAGGCTGAGTAGGGTCTCCATCTCCCACCCCAAAAGGACAAGACACTTTCAGGGCATCACTTGTCTCATTCAGTGATTCAGTGTAGGCTGGAGGAGGGAACCCTGAGGAGGGGAATGAGGAAGAAATTGCTGCTGAAAGTCCTGGCCATGGCGTGCCTATGGAAAACTGGAAGCTTGAGGTAAATGGGAAAGCTGAGGTGGAGCTGGTCTGGAGCCCTGGCAACCCGTTCCTTGAACCCAGGGTCTCTCTACAAGGCCATGAGGAATCGGATGGACCCAGGAGTCTTGACCACAGACCTAGCTGGGCTTCGCGGCTAATGTGACAGGCTGGCAATGCCACGGATCCTCATGGGATACTGTAACACACACTCACAAGGCATGGCAATTTAGAATGACCGTAGGGTAAATGTCCACTCACAGCTAGGACACGCAAGTGTAGATCCACCCCTGGCAGTGCTGAGCACCATCTATTCAGGTGCTGTCTTGGCCCCAGATGGCTCTGGGCCACACCACAGCACAGTGTCGAGCCTGTGGGTAACCCCAGCTGGGCCATCCCCCCAGGAGTTCCAGCTGGGCCAGACCATGTCCCCAGGTACTAGGTAGGGCTGCTGAGCCTAGGTGCTCCATGTCTCCGGAGTCTACAATGCTCCCAGTCCTCCCTGTGCCTGTCTCCTGCCCTCAGCCTCTGCCCCACCTACCCAGCACTGCTCCCTCACCTCCAAGGCGCAGGGGGATGAAGGCTTGCCATCTTCTGCCTGGTCTAGGTCTGGTAGGTAGTGGGAGAGCCAGGCGGGCATCTGCCTCTGGAGCATCGTGTCAGCTCTCCAGCTGGGTGGCAAGATTGGGAATTTATATTCTGACTCAGAGCTCCGCCTTCTGGACACCTGTCTGCTGTGGCTGGGATTGCATGGGGAGGGGTTAGGGCGGGTAGGCAGATGGGGAACAGGGAGTCTAGACGTGTTAGCATCAAGGGACCCTGAAGCCTGCAGATCTTGGAAATGCAGGAACCAGCAGGGAACTCTGGTCCTTGGGGTCAGCAGTCTGCCACCCCCAGAAACATACCACCTGGCTGTCCAAGGAAACAGGGTGGCAAGAAGAGGATCCTGGACCCTGAAAACTTTAGGATCAGCACAGCCATGATCTGGGAAAGCCCTCTTTCTTCAGCTTATCAAGGTCATGGCTCAGAGATGCCCTTCTGGGCATCTGAGGAGATGGGGGGAAGGTGCCCTCCCTCCTAACTCCACTGAGTCTCACAGCTTGGTGCCCAGGAGCTGTGGGCAGGGACTCCAGGGAGGCAGAAACCATGGTCAGGGCTCCCAACGTTAGGAGGAGAAAAAAAAAAAATTTGCCTCAATCCTTGGTGAGGAAAGGGTCAAGTACAGTGTCCCCAGCTCTCCCTCCTGGGAAGCCAGGTGCAGAGAGGGTGTGCCCAGACTGTCTCAGGACAGCTTAGAGGATGCTCCCGCCCCACCCACCCGATCCCTATCTCTGGCCTAGTGGTAGGCTCATTCAGGGGCCCGGTGAGGTGACTTCGCCTGCTCGGGTTGCCCAGCTGGGTACACTGGGAGTTTCCTGCCTGCTCTGTTGCCTGAGGCCCCACAACCGGCTTTTCTGGCCCACATATTAAAGTGATTTTGTGAAATTGAAGGTGAGATCTGAACACAGGGCTGACCAGGCCCAAATGCAGGGATGAAACTTGGTTGGTGGTATCTGTGGGACCTCTCTCTATGCCAGGTAGAGGTGACATGACTCCCCCAAGGACCCAGCAAGGATGAATTCCTCACCTTCCCTCTTTCAAGATGCCTTCAGTGCCTGTCCCTTCCTTCCCATCCCATCAGTGGCTTCTGTCTCTCAGCCTCCTCTGCCTCTCAGAGATTCATGCCCCCTACACCTGGCTGGCCAGTGAGTTCTGTAACCATCCCTTCAACTGGCCATTCTGCTCCAATGCATCCAATGCTTATCCATTCTTTGTCAGCGAATTCTGGATTCCAATACCTTCCACAAAGCAAATAAAGCCCAGAAGCAATCCTATGTATATATGGAATTTTAGTGTATGATAAAGGAAGTCTTGCAGATAGGGATGAAAGGATGGACTATTTGTTATTGGAAAACCTACCTTGCCCTGGAATAAAATCACTAGATCCCAACTTTATAACTGTACAAAACCAAATTCCAGACTAATTAAAAATCTAATCATTAAAATAAAACCATATAAAAGTTAAAATAAGGTATTAGACAACATTAATATAATATTGGGATGAAGAGAATCTTCCTAAATAAGGTACAAAGCCTAGAAGCCAATAAAGACGTATTATCAGATTTGAATATATAGAAACAAAATTTCAGTAAAGCAAAAATGTCACAAGAAAAGCACTACCTCTAAAATATATCCCCAATATTTTCCTCTTAATAAATATCCATGGATAATGAACTCACCATTAAAAAATAATGGTAAAGAAGAGAGTCTTGGCCTGCCAGATTCTAAGATAAGTACAAAGCCACACTTAGACAAACAGTATGTCACTGGGACAAGAACCAGACCAATGGGACAAAGATAGAGGGATCAGAGACATGCCCTGATATTTAGTGGAACTTAATCAATGATAAAATTGGCACCACAAATCAAGAGGAAAAGAAAAGCTTTTTTTTTTTTTTTTTTTTAATTTTTTTTTTTTCAACGTTTTTTTTTTTTTTATTTTATTTTTGGGACAGAGAGAGACAGAGTATGAACGGGGGAGGGTCGGAGAGAGAGGGAGACACAGAATCGGAAACAGGCTCCAGGCTCCGAGCCATCAGCCCAGAGCCCGACGCGGGGCTCGAACTCACGGACCGCGAGATCGTGACCTGGCTGAAGTCGGACACTTAACCGACTGAGCCACCCAGGCGCCCCAAGAAAAGCTTTTTAACAGATGACATGGACCTGAGTGGCTCGCTAAGTAGAACAAATTAAACAACATCCCCATTATTGCCATATTTAAAAAATAGGCTGTAAATGGGATCAACACATGAAATGGAAAACCATAAGGCTAGTTGAAGACAATGTGGGAGAATCTATTTATGGGGGTAAGAAGGATTTCTTAAACATTTGGAAACCAGGAACCATAAGGCAAAAAATTTCTAAACCTCTACTTAAGGATTAAGGATTTCTGTCAACTAAGAACATGCAGAAAAAGTTAAAAGATAGTTGACGGAATGACATAAGATATTTACAATGCATCTGCAAATCACCAAAGGATCATTATGTAGCATATACAAAGAATTCTTATCTAATCCACACACAAAAAAAAGATGGCTGTGCCAACCTAAAAATAGACCAAAGATTTGAACCTGCAGTTTATGTAGGAAGGCAATCCCACAAAGCTAACAGGCGTTTGAGGAGATGCTCAAAATCATCCATAATCAAGGAAATGCAGATTAAAACACCAGTGAAATTTCACTGCAGCTATTAAATTGGAAAACACCGAGAAAGTTGAATAATGGTTGCCTTTCTGAGGAGAGAATGGAGAAGGGTATGTAGGTACAGAGAAATAAGAACCAATCATGAGGGCAAGTATGGGGCTCACAGGACCAAGGAGGATACACTCCACATCCTCAGAGGAAATTTTTTCTCTCCAGCTTTTCCCCAGCTTCGCTGCCATTGCTCTGGTGAAAGCCTTTGCCCTTACTCATTGCAACAACTGCATTAGCCTACCTGGTCTCCCTGCTTCCTCTCTTGCCTTCCTATATGCCATTCTCTACAGAAGGGCACAAGTGGTCTCCTAAAAACACCAGCTAGATGATGTTGCAACCCGGAGTAAAACCCTCCCAGCTTCTGGTTGCTCTCATTTCTTGCCATGCCCTGGAAGGACCCGTGTGGTCTGGCTGCTCACATCTGTTCCATTCCTCCCCTCACACGTGAGTTCCAGCTCTACTGGCCCTCCACACCCGGAACATGGCAAGCTCTTTCCCACATCAGGGATTCTGCACTTGTTGTTCCCTCCTGATGTCTTTGACACTGACTCTGTGTGTTACTGCTCTTTTTCATGGTCATGGATATGCTCAAATGTCCTTTTCCTGCAGCTCTTGCCTGACCACCCTCCATAACATGTATGCCTCTCGCCCACCTGTGTGTTTCTGAGTCACTCTGCTTATTTGATTTGATTTAATGTATCATGGATTATCTTGTTCAGTTATTCTTTCTGCCTCTTTCCATCAGCCTGTAACTCTTTAAGGGTAGAGACACTGCTTGTCTTGTTCATCATCTGGAAACACCTAACCCCACCAATCAAGGAATGGTTTGATTGCTAGGGCACATTCACACACTGGAATATTACGCAGATGTCAACAGAAATGAAGTGGCTCACATTTGCTGAATGTATAAAAAGTGACAAAGTCTATTCTACCTATGAAGTAGATATTATTATTATCTCATTAAAAAAAGAATTGAGGTGCGCCTGGGTGGCTCAGTCAGTTGGGTGACTGACTACGGCTCAGGTCATGATCTTGTGGTTGGTGAGTTTGAGCCCCATGTCAGACTCTGTGCTGATAGCTCAGAGCCTGGAGCCCGTTTTGGATTCTGTGTGTGTGTCTCTCTCTGCTCCTCCCCTGCTCACATTCTGTCTTTCTTTCCTACAAAAATAAATAAACATTAAAGAAAAAAAAGAATTGAAACACGGAGAGGATGAGTAAGTTGCTTGGGGTCACCATGATAAGTGACAGGGCTGGGATGCAAGTCAGTCTGACTCCAGAACTTCTGGCTCTAACAATACACACGTTGGGAGATGTGTCTTAATATGTTGAGATGTGTCAGGACTTCTGGCCAACAGGCTAGACGTGGGTCCATTTCATGATGCGGAGATACAAAATGATACAAAATAAGCATAAACAAAACAAGAAATAGGGGCACCTGGGTGGCTCAGTTGTTTAAGCATTTGACTTCAGCTCAGGTCAGGATCTCAAGGCTCATGGGTTTGAGCCCCACATCAGGCTATCTGCTGTCAGCACAGAGCCTGCTTCAGATCCTCTGTCTCCCTCTCTCTGCCCCTCCCCTGTTCTCTATCTCTCTCAAAAAAATAAATAAACATATAAAAATATATACATATTTTTAAAAACATTATAAGAAAGAACCTTCATCCCAATGTAGATAATACTTATATCCTTAGTTTTGTCAGTAGGTCTGGCTCACAAGTATTTTCTATTCTTCTTCTTGGTAACAAAATGTGAAGGTCCAGCTGAGTGCTTTGCATCCTCAAATTACTTTCATCCACAGCTCCACATTTCTCAATCTTGGGAAGTTCCTGCTACTAAAAGTTGTGGCCTCTTGTTTCAACTAGATGACAGGTGTTATTTTCCAGCTCCTGACTCTCTCTCACATAACAAAACTGGCTGGAGCCTTTCCTACACTGCATTTACTTTTTGTCACTGGTTTACCTCTGTGAGGATAACACTGACATTGTCTCAAACCTGACTGAACATGGTATAGTTGGTTAAGGGTCTGGGCTTTAAAGTGTCACAACAGCATTTGAACACTGCTTCTACCACATATTAGCTGCATGGACCTGGGTAAATTTATCCTTATAAACTTGAATTTCTCCATCTGTAAAATGGAAAGCATAATGATTTCTACCTCGTGGGGTGGTTATGGAGACTAACTGGGATGAAGGTCTTAGCATGTGGCTGACCCTCAGCGATGGTTTTGCCACAAGAGGTGTGATACACAGCAATATCAGAGACACCAAGACATCATCCCTGCCCAAGGAGCTACAAACTAATTGGGTGAGACAGGAAGATCACAAAAGTGGTCTCAGGATGATCCTATCATGTATGAGGAACAGAGGTGTGAAGATATGCTGCTCAGAGAGCATGACCACCCAGGGCTGGGAAGGTCAGAAGAGGCTGCATGGCATAGGAAGAACTTGCACTTGCCTTTGGAGGAAGGGTAGGGACCTGATGAATAAAGCAGGAGAGGGCATTTGTGTCAGGAGAGACAGCATGAGCAAGGCTATGAAGACTCAGAAAGGAGATGAAAGGAGATGAAAGTAAGTCCTGGATATCAAGTACAAGAATCACGATTGTTTGTTGGCAGTGGTAACTCATGGAAAGTTTCTGAGCAGAGGGTGTTTAAGAAATATAGCAAATCCTGCTCCTATGGGTAGAACAGGTGACCATCAGGACCGTGTGGTTTGGGTGAGTTGGAAGGCAGGTGTGCCTCTTTGATCAGCCTAGTGTGGCCCCTCAGGGCAAGCCATGGTCTACAAAAGACCCCTGATAAATACCTCTCGCTCTTCACCTGCGAGAAACGCTGCTGGGCCTCACCCTACCCAAATGCTCTATGGGTTCCAGTGCCATGCAGACTGCCTCAGATTTTCTAGCTGTTACTCTGGACCTAAGAGGATAGGACTTGGGAAAGAAAAAGACCTGCTTGTCTATGGAGGAGGGGGAGGAATCCAGAGCAGGCTTGTAAGTCTTCTCTTCCTCTTCCTGCACACTTCCCTTTTGCCTTGCTATCCCACAAGCCTCTTCTGCCAAGCCTAGGAAAACCCACAGGGCAGATGTGTGTGGTGGGGAGCTCCTGGCTTCTCCCACAGAGGGATGACAAGTGGCCTTCACTTTTCTTGGTCCCAAGATGGCTGATCAAGCATCCCCCAAACTCTGCCAAGTCTCTTGACATCATCTCCTCCACCAGGGCACGGTGGTGGCAGGAAGAACCCTAGACTCCACAGGGAGAGGATTAGGGGAGGGTTCAACCAAATTCAGCTATGAAGTAATGCGTCAGGGTGAGCTTGGACTGGTGCTGTTGTTTTATAATTTTTTTTATTAAAAAATTTTTTAAGGGGCGCCTGGTTGGCGCAGTCGGTTAAGCGTCCGACTTCAGCCAGGTCACGATCTCGCGGTCCGTGAGTTCGAGCCCCGCGTCAGGCTCTGGGCTGATGGCTCGGAGCCTGGAGCCTGTTTCCGATTCTGTGTCTCCCTCTCTCTCTGCCCCTCCCCCGTTCATGCTCTGTCTCTCTCTGTCCCAAAAATAAATAAAAAACGTTGAAAAAAAAATTTTTTTTAATATTTATATATTTTTGAGAGAGAAAGGTTGAGAGAGAGAAAGGTTGAGAGAGAGAGAGAGAGAGAGCACAAGCAAGGGAGGGGCAGAGAGAGAGGGAGACAGAACTCTGTCAGCGCAGAGCCCGATGCAGAGCTCAAACTCACCAACCGTGAGATCATGACCTGAGCCAGAGTCAGACGCTTAACTGACTGAGCCACCCAGGCACCCCTGGTGCCATTGTTTTAAGAACTGTATCCGATGGTTCGAGTCTATCCCATTCACTGGTGCTGTTTTTGGACTGAATTTGGTTACAGCCAAGTTCTAGCAGAGGAACATAATTCCCCACAGATTCCATCTGTGTCAAGCCCCTGAACCAAGGTTCTGCAGTCACTTCCCGAGAGCCACTCCCCACCACGTCTCAGGGCAGAGGACAAGGGGATGAGCGGTGTTGGCCTGCGAGGGTCTGTGAGCAAGAGGTGTCCTCATACTAATTCCTGGGTTTGACAGGTCCCAGCAGAGCTGAGAATGCCTTCGCTCCCTACTGATTTCAAGGTCAGTGTTCAGGCATGCGCTGTGGGGTGGTGGACAGAGCTCTAGACTGGAAACCAGGAGCTGTGGGCTCCAGTTTCAGCTCTGCAGGATGATACAAAACAAATGGATGCCTCTCTCCAGGCCTCACTTTCCTCTTCTGTAAAACGGGAGGTTGGACTAAGTGAGTCTGGAATCCTAGGAGTGGGGCCTGGAGTCTGTATCTTTTCATTATCTCCAGTGAGTCTGAGACATAGCTACAGCAAGACCACAGAACCAGGGAACCTCAGCGTCCCTTCTGGCTGCTGACTTCAGGGGTCTGGCCTGCCATGCTGCCTACTGAGGCTTCACCATGCTTGGGTACCAGTTCAGACTGAGAATAAATGGGGAATTCTCAGGGTCCTTCTGAATAAGCTATGATAGACCCCAAACTGTAAACACAGTGTGTTTGATGCCCGAAATGAGGAACAACCAAGGATATGGTCAGAGAAGTGCTGAAAGTGACTAAAAATAGACTGATATTTGGTAAGGGGGATGGGAGACATGAGGAGGACGCTGGGGGTGAGTGAGCACAGCCTGTGGCCTGTTCTCAGCAGGATCCAGGGTTGGTGACTCCTCTTACCACCCCTTCCCCCAGTTGCAAGTGTGAGGAGTGTGGTGTGTGCCTTTGGGAGGGGATGCACATGTGCTCTCTCTTGCGGGGAGACCCCGAGCCCTCACTGGAGAATAAAGTCCTGTCACACCAGCCTGGATTAGTGTCATCCGCCCCTGGGGATCCTGGAATGTGACCCTAAAGACCCATTTCCAGCTGTCCCCACAGCCTCAGCCCTGCTTGCCCTGCCAGACTCAGGGTTCATGTAAGCCTTATAGCTGGTTCAGGCCAAGTACCCTGAGAACTTGAATGATTTTGAGGTAGTGATCAGGGTTTGAGTTGAAGAATTTGCACTGAGGAAGTAGAGAGTGGCTGAGCTGGCTCTCTGACTCTGCGGTGACTTCCAGGCCACTCCCACCTGGCTTCTTGCCCTCCACTGCCCTGCCCCGCCCTCTTACAAGCCCTGGCTGCTTGGTGGCTAGTGGGCTCCAGGACCTGGGAGAGCAGAGGGGAGCTGCCAGGAGGATGCACTGGGGCAAAGGGCATTCCTGGAGGTGGAGCTGGGGCTGGCCCCTGGGGCTGACTGCTATAATCTAGGCTGCGCCTGGGCGAGCCTGAAGAAGTGGGTGAGCCAAGCACAGCAGGCAGAAGAGACCCTTGGGTCTGTGAGGAGCAGAGAAGGGTGGGAGCCCTTTCCCTGCCTGGGAGCAGTCTGGAAGAGGTGCCTCTTGCTGCTAGCTGGGTCCTCCAGCTCTGTCCACAGTGGGCCCTGGGCTTAAGCCTCTCTTGTGCCCAGTGCCTGGGAGCTGGCAGCATTGCAGCCATCTCCTGCCACGTGCAGGTGCCACCTCCCCCCTCCCTCTGTGCGCATGCATTTGTAGGGGTCTGGTGAGTGGGAGTAGGGTGTTCCAGTCTTCTTTCTGGTGATGCAGATCCTCAGAGGAAAGGACTCTGGATTCCAAGAGTCCAGACCAGGCCCCTGTTGTACCTGGATTGCCGCCTTCAGCTCCTGTCTGCTATAAACAATAGCTAAAGGCACACTTAGGGTGACCAACTGACCCAGTTGGCCAAGGAATGAGAAGTTTCCTGGGACAAGGGACTTCTAGTGCTAAAACCTGGGAAAACTAGGATGATTGGCTAGATTATTTTTAACTTTTCTTGAAAATATTTTTTAAAGCAGACACATACCTGGCATGCCAGACCTGCAGTCTGTAATTATTTGTATCTATGAGTGTTTATAAGCACTCCTAGGCTTTAAAATTATTTGAGAGGAAATAATTTGATTGCATTCTGATTTTATTTTGGAGTATATGAACAAAATCTATATGGAACAATTTCACGTATTCAAGCCAATTCTGAGGTTAAGGGGTGATTGAGTCTGTATATGGGATCCTAGTATATGGACATAATGCCCCCTAGAATTCCTTTCCCCGTCATCTGATAAAATAACACTGGGGATCTTATGGAGCTGTCAATCATGGGGAATCTTCCTCCTTCCTCAGAAGTGCCTGCCTCTACCACCAGTGTGGCCAGTCAGCATCCCCAACTTCTTAGATTCACTGATTGGTTCAGGAACAATTAGATCTTCCCCCTGCCCTTCTTCTTTTTAGGATTATGGGTGGGTGGGGTCGTGGTGGTGGTAGTGGTGGAGATTAGTGAGATGGAGGGAAAGAGAGCTATTACTCTTTTATCTAGATTATGAACTCTAAGGAAGATGTAAACTTTGAGTTACTGTCACCACATGGAAGGATTCAGTATAAGAAACTAAGCTGACATAGGGGCACCTGGGTAGCTCAGTCGGTTGAGTGTCAGACTCTTGATTTAGGTTCAGGTTATGATCCCAGGGTCATGGGACTGAGCCCTGCATAGGGCTCTGCACTGAGCATGAAGCCTGCTTAAGATTCTCTCTCTCTCCCTCTCCCACTCCCTGACTTATGCTTTCTTTCTTCTAAAAGTTTTTTTTAAAAAATTAAAAAAAACTAAGCTGACATAGAAAAAGCAAAGTTGAGAGATAGGGAGAAAAAGGGAAAGTTCTGAGAATGTGTTCTGGACTACTAAATTCAGCCATGCCTGAAGCCCTCATATACCTTGGACTTACCAATTACACAAGACAATAAAGGCATCCCCACACCCAACCCATCTTATGCTTATTTGAATCCAGCTTCCATTATTCTGCACTGTGGCTGAAGGAGTTCTGGCTAATTCACCTGACCACCACCTCTGTGGCAGGTCTCGATTTGGGACTCTCCATTAGGGAGAGGGGAGGGGAGAACTACCCCAGTGTTGTGTCCTCTTCTGTCTCCTGAACTGAGTCCCTTATGCCTTCAAATTAGGAAAACCAAATCCCCTCCAGGACACATTGAGGGTGGGAGGTACATGTCTGTGCTTTTGTCTTCAGGAGACTGTTTGGGGGAAAATGGGATGAGAACTCTTCCAAGTTCTTTCTCTCATCTGCCCCAATCCCTCCCCTTGTTCCTAGGATCTACAGAGGTCTCTTGTTGGTCTCTGACTCTGCAAGTCAACCCTATAATACATCTACCTCCCACTCACATACCTATTGCCTTTGTGACACCTCAGCATAGGTAAAGCCTTTCCTAGTCATGGGAGGAGTGATGATTGCCTTCACCACTCCATTTCAACACCAGGTAAACTGGGATGGAAAAGAGCATTGGTTACTGTTGCTGCCTAGAGCTGGGGTAGAGGAAGCTCACCCCTTCTCCTGGCTAGGGTTGGAAACAGGCGGCCATCCTCAACCTGTGAGTAAGGCTGAGTTGACGGAAGGGAAAGGCAGGCAGGATGGGGCAGGCCCACTAGACAATGCATAAGAAGAAGCAGGTGGCAGAAGGACCACAGGAAATGGAAATAGTATCCTAAGCAGGCTGGGATAAGAATTCACAAATGAGCTCAACATTTGACTTTTGGGATGACCTTTAACCCAAAGACATCCAGCTGCAAGAGGATAGAAGGAGGGAGGAAGAAATTGCTTCCCAGTCCAAATAAAACAGCCTCCCACAAAGTACATCTTCCTAGCTTAGCCTATAATTTCAGTTTCTCCTTTTAAAAAAATATTAAGCAATTTTATGACATGAAAAATGTATAGAGAATAATAAAGTAAACATCTATGAATCTACTACTCAGAGTAAAAAATAAAACAGTGGTAACATAGTCATTTCCCCTCTCCTCAGGGGAGAACCACAACCCTGGATTTCTAGCCATCATTCCAAGGCATTTCTTTATTCTTTTTCTTTAAAAAAATTTTTTTTAATGTTTATTTATTTTTGAGAGAGAGAGAGAAAGAGAGGGTTAGCTGGAGAGAGGTGGACAGGATCCGAAGCAGGCTCTGTGCTGACAGCAGCAAGTCAAAGGTCGGGCTAGAACTCATGAACCATGAGATAATGACCTGAGCCAAAGTTGGACACTCAACCAGTTGAGCCACCCAGGCGCCCCTCTTTATTTCTTTTCTAAATATGTCTGTATTTCTAAGTTCTATTTGGTATCACTTTACATGTTTTAGACTTTATATAAGTGGCATCACATAAAGGATATGCATTCTACAGTAAACTTGGATTTTTTTCCCCCAACCAGATATTATGTTTACAGGATTTGCCTATATTGGTAAATATAGATCTTGCTCCTTGATTTTTCATGGCTGTAAAGTACAGCACAACTTATCTGCATGTTTTGTGTGATGGACATTTAAGTTGTATCTAAGTTTTGCTATTACTGTATTTCATCAATTCTAAGGCATGCGTTTTTCACATTTTAAAATCTCTGAATTAAGAGATACTTATTGAAAACAACAATGGGAAGGTGCATGGGTGGCTCAGTTGGTTAAGCATCTGACTTCAGCTCAGGTCATGATCTCATGGTTGGTGAGTTTGAACCCTGCTTTCGGCTCTGTGCTGACGGCTCAGAGCCTGGAGCCTGCTTCAGACTCTGTGTCTCCCTCTCTCTCTCTGCCCCTTCCCTCCTTCACATCCTCTCTCTCTCTTTCTCTCTCCTTTTCTCTCTCTCTCTCAAAAATAAACATTTGAGAGAGAAAGAGAGAGAAAGACAGACACAGAGACAGAGCATGAGCAGAGTAGGGGTAGAGAGAGACAGAGTCACGGAAGCAGGCTCCAGGCTCTGAGTTGTCAGTACAGAGCCACATGATGGGCTCAAAGTCATGAGCTGTGAGATCATGACCTGAGCCAAAGTCAAATGCTTAACCAACTGAGCCACCCAGGCTCCCCAACATAAAAAAAAATCTTTTTAAAAACAACAATGGGTTATACTTTAATTGGCGATATTTTCCCTTAGTGAATGTTGTACCTTAGATTCAATGAAGAATAGTGCCAAAAACACTGCAGCATTCCTATATGTGTTGTGTTTCTTTAGTGTATATCCCCCTGGAAGTAGAAATTGCTTAGTTATAAGGTATATTACCACCAATTTTACTAGATATTGCCAAATTGTTCCCCAAAGTATTTTTACTGATTTATACTCCCACCACCATGGAAAAGGGTTCCCATTAGTGTATACCCAGGATTATCAACTGACTTTCTGAGTTTTGTTAATCCAGTGGGTATGAAATGGTATCTCATTGTGGTTCTAATGTGTATTTCCTGATTATTAGTAATCTTGGGCATCTTTTCAAGATCCTTTACTTTCTCTTACCCATATTCTTGGGACTCTCTATTGATTCCCCTGCCTCAGTCTTCCTTCACCATAGTCAAACCAACCACCATCAATATTTATCAGGATAGAACAGGAATTATCAGAAGCTATAAAATTATTTATGCCCAAGTAATTCTACTCTTGGAAACTCACACTGAGAGAAGAAAATGCTACATGCTTAAAAATGTTAATTGTATCTAAATTTTTAATGGTTAAGAGTTGAAAATCATCCCAAAGTTCAATATTGGTAGATATTTTAATAAATAATGGCATATTCCTATGATTAAATTCTATGCAGTCATTAGAAAGAGAACTATAGGGGCTCCTGGGTGGCTCAGTCAGTTAAGCGTCTGATTTTGGCTTAGGTCATGATCTCACTGTTTGGTTCACAGGTTAGAGCCCCACATCGGGCTCCTCACTGACAGTGCTGAGCCTGCTTGGGATTTTCTCTCTCCTCTCTCTCTCTGACCCTCTCCCACTCATGTGTTCTCTCCCTCAAAATAAATAAATAAACTTAAAAGAAAAAGAAAGATAACTATAAAAAGAGTGTATGTACGTGTCTGTTTGAACTTAGGGCATAATAAGGATGGCTGATTAAAAAATAATCAAAAAACTGTAAATTTTCCTATAAAAATCATAACCACAAGAGAAAATGAGATCCCATGTACAATAGCAATGAAAGTATAATAAGTAAACCTGGGGCAAAATAAATAAGAGATTTACATGTGAAAAAAATGATAGCATTACAAATTAATAGGGGAAAAGATGGATTATTTGATATTATGTTGGAAAATTACTTTCTTAAAAAAAGTAACTATTTTGCCATCTGGAGAAAGAATAAACTGGATCCATACCTTACTCTTTACATTAAAATAAATTAGTTATTTCTTTATCATCATTAGTTAGGAAACAAGACACAAAACTGAGATGCAATGAAGGAAACAAATTGATAATTCTGACTACATACATATTAAATTTCTCTGTGTCAAAACAACCATAAATAATAATAAAAGGCTAATTTGTAAAAATATTTGTCAATTTCATGAAGGGGTAATTTTCCCAGTAATGAAAAAGCTCTTTAAAGTAAATATTAAAAAGCAAACAATGCAATAGAAAAATTGATAAAAGATACAAACATCATGGTACTTATGCATATTTCAGTACCTCCCCAACTTTGGTAAACGCTGGAATCACCTGGAGATCATTAAACAAATATTGATGCCTGGCTCCCTGATAGCTGATATAATCGATGTGACATGTGAGTTGGACATTGGGATTTTTTTTTTATGAAATTTATTGTCAAATTGGTTTCCATACAATACCCAGTGCTCATCCCAAAAGACATTGAGATTTTTAAAAGCTTCCCTGGTGATTCTAATGTTCAACAAAGTTGGGATCATTGGAATATGCAATAAGCCTATAAAAGATTAACACTAATAATAAGAATGTAAATTAAAACAACAAAGTGATTCCATTTTTCATCTATCAGATTGGCAGGGGTGAAACGATAAAGCTTCACGTTGGTCAGGGTGTGGGGAAGACTATAAGACTTTGTTGATAGAATGTAAATTGGCATAGACTTTTTGGAGGGCAATTGGTAATCTTCATTAATATTTAAAACTTGCATGAACTTATATTCTGCAATTCTATTTCTAGGAATTTATTGTACATAAACTCTTACACAAATCCTCAGTGATGTTCGATGTAGCATTATTTCTGTAACTGCTTTTCATTTCTGTTGTTGTTTGTTTATTTAGCCTAACAAGGGCTGTGACTTAGAAGCCATTGATGGATGGAGATAGCAATCATCCCCTCCTTAATATACCCATGGTGTTTGGGCCTCGGACATTGCTGAGTGGAGCTGGGTAGTCACTCTCTTCCTTAGGAATCTCATTGCATCCATAAATTTAAGTAGGAGCAAAGAAGTCTCTTGGTGGAAAAAGAAGGTTGGGACCCTAACCTCTTTCCACTCGGTATTGAAATTATTGAAATGTATATGATGAACTGAGGAGATCTTCAAGAAAACCATTGAGGCCAGATGGCAAGGAAGGACAATGGGAGTCACAGAGAGGAAACGCCCATAAAGATGAGAGGAGGTTGGACCAGTGTCTAGGACTCAGTTTCAGGGCTTAGTTTATTGGAATCTAAGGTACAGGAGTAATGTTGAGACTCCTTTTCTCACCTTGCTACGATGGGTCTATTTGTGGGGGAACAGATTCCCTGTGTGGGGGGGGTTGAGAGAACCTTATTACCAGGTGATAGTTGGTAATCTGGTAACTTTGCTGGGGGCGGGGGGGTTCTCTTCATTAATCCTGTCAGGGCAGGTGCATTCCTTAGTCTGGGCAAGTCAGCAGAGATACCTCTGAGGAGAAGTCTAGAGTCAGCAGACAAGTGAGAGGGAAACTCTCTCAGTGACAGGGACACCAGCCTGGGAATTCTGAGCTTCTTGGAGTGGAATCTTGGGGAAATAGTGCTATCTCTCTGCCAAGCCGGCAAAGAGGAGAGAGGAATCATTGTAATTCGGGTATTAATGGCATATTTTCTAGGCTTTGAGGTAATACTCATAACATCAAAAATTGGCAGATATGATCATGCTTGGATGGTGTGATAATTGTAGCCATTTTTAAATCTTTTTTTCTAACAGCAAAGGAAAATGATTACCATTTGCTGATAGGTAGGAAAGTTCTTACAATACGAGCTCAATATTGCATGTATACATATATGTATATGTAAATAATACTGATTTCTATGTATGTATGTGCGTAGAAAAAAGAACTCAAAGGAAATATATCAAGGCTTCAAGAAGTTATCTCTGGATGATGAGATTATTGGGAATGTTTATTTTCTTTATTAAACTTAAAATTTTTTCTAATGTCTACACTGAACAAGTGTTACATGCTCTTGGTAGTCAGAAAACCAACTTTTAGAAAAAGTAGAATTATTGTATGTTAGGTAAATAGATAAAATGATATATGTTAAATAACATGTTATATGTTTAGGAAAAAAAAGAGACAGGGAAAGAAAACTGCTGTATTTCATGCTATGTGCCAGGTCACCATACTAGATATCTGCATATGTTAACTGTAAAAAGTACATAGGTATATTCTTTTATGCATATTCTCTGAGAGCAACAGGAAGCACTGAGTAAGGACAGAGTCAGGCAGGTCTGTTCGGGGGAGGAATTTTTCTTCAAGTGCTCAGAGGCCCTCTCCTCCTCCTCCCACCTCACCATCTGGATCCTCCTCTTTCCCCCAGCTGGGACATCCACCAAGGGATAAGGCAGAGAGCAAAGCCATGGCTCATGGAAAACTTAACCAAAGCAGATAGTGGAACCCAGGACAGCAGGGTCCTGAAACTGCTGAATATGGAAACTGACTCAGGGTATGAAAAGAGCTATCAATTAGAGAAAAGGATTGCATTGATGTGTCACGCCTGATGGTGGAAATGGGCCTTTGTGGGTGGGTAGACTTGACCTCAGTGTAAGTAAGAACTTAGTCATATGGGAAGTATTAAATTTCCATTGCTGGAATTATCCAAGGGGTACTTGCACAGAGGAGATTCCTCTGCTGTGCAGGAGATTGCTCTAGAATATAGATGGTCTGTTTCAGCTTTGAGATTCTGTTACTCCCTATCCAGCCTTGCCCTAGATCCAGGGGACAGTTTGTTAATCCCTGCAGCTACTTGACAAGCCTATGGGAGAGGCCTTCCGACAGTCACGCATATAAGCAACTCCAGTGGTGAGAATTTCACTAGGAAGAGAGGGGAGGGAGGGGCAGGGCCAGCCTGGCCCGGTGGGGGAGATATTAGGGGAAAGTGGACCTTTGGGCCCCCATAGGTCAAGGTCTATGGGTGGCCATCCATTCCACCGTCCTTATACCCAGCCCTAGCACTCAACTTGCAGGGCAACTTTGACAGAAATACAGAACTTTTGTCCTGCACAGCTCTCACCTGCCCACCGACACACCCTCATAAGTAGCAGGTATTAACATAGCACCTGCAATGTAGAAGTGGAAGATACCAGAACCAAACCAAACCAGCCATCAAACAAACAACAACCACCACCACAAAGCAAAGAGGCCACTGACAAAATACAACAGCAACAAAATTTCACAGGCCAGCTAGAGACAACACCAACAGACAAATGTAGAGGAAAGAAGAGTTTTGGAGTCAGAGAGGCTTGAATCTGCATCTTGGCTGTGACACTGACTAGTTGGGTAGCATTAGGCAATTACTTTATCTCTCTGAGACTCATTTTCATGATCTGTAAAGTGATGTTAATAGTACCTATTTCGCAGGATTGTTGTCAAGAAATGCACACGCACGTATGCACACATGGCACGCAGAGTCTGGCATGTCATAAACCTCAACGAATTATGGCTATTGCTATTTTTATTGCGTTTGCTATGAAACAAATAAATTGGGAAGAACCAGCTATAAGTGCACTTGGAAGGCAAAGAACCTACAGATCAGTTGGAGCTGGAGAAGTCAAACAAAGCTTTGTTCATTGACGGCAATGTGCTTTAAGCACCTATTAGTGCTAGGTGCCATGCTGTAGGTTCTGGGTGTCAAAACAGATGCGGCACCTGCTCTTCCATGATGTACAGTTGCTAGGCAATGAGCAAGGAAGTAGAAAGGAATTTATAGTTATAAATTGTGATAAGTCTGATCAAGGAACAGCACAGGGTACTATAAAAGACACTAGAAGTGGGGTGCCTGAGTAGCTTAGTCGGTTAGGCATCTGACTCTTTTTTTTTTTTAATGTTTATTTTTGAGAGAGAGAGAGAGAGAGAGAGACAGAGTGCGAGCAGGAGAGGGGAGAGAGAAGGAGACACAGAATCTGAAGCGGGCTCCAGGCTCTGAGCTGTCAGCACAGACCCCGATGCAGGGCTTGGACTCATGAACAGCGAGATCACGACCTGAGCCGAAGTCAGATGCTTAACCAACTGAACCACCCAGGTGCCCCTGTGTCCGAGTCTTGATTTCAGCTCAGGTCATGATCTCATGGTTCATGAGTTCGAGCCACACATCAGGGTCTGTGTTGACAATGCAGAGCCTGCTTAGGATTCTCTCTTTCCCTCTCTCTCTACCCCTACTCCACTTGCTCTCTAAGAAACTTAAAAAAAAAAAAAAAGACACTAGCAGAGGGTACCTGATTTTGATTGTGGGAAGAGTCAGGGATGACCTCTTGGAGTAAGCAGCCTTTTTTTTTTTTCTTCACATTTATTCAATTTTGAGACACAGAGAGAGACCGAGAGCACAAGCTAGGGAGGGGCAAAGAGAGAGGGAGACATAGGATCTGAAATAGGCTCCAGGCCCTGAGCTGTCATCACAGAGCCTGATGCGGGGCTCAAACTCACAAACCGCAAGGTCATGACCTGAGCCGAAGTCAGATGCTTAACTGACTGAGCCACCCAGGCGCCCCACTGGAGGAAACAGTCTTTAAGGTAAACCTAAAGGCAGATCAGAGTTCGTCCCGTGTGGGCTGCAGGCACAGCATGTGCAAGGTGCCGAGAGGTGGTAAAAGCTGGCGCATCTAGGAGCTGAACATGTGTGTCTGGAGCATCGTAAGTAGGGAGTGATTGGGTGAGAAATGTCTGGGAAGGTGGGCAGTTGGCTGAATCACATGAGGCCTTGAAAGACTTGGTAAGGATTTGGTATTTTATCCTGAGGGATTGGATGCCACTGACGGATGTTAAGCAGAGAAGTGATGTGAAGGAAATCACTGGCTACTGTGTGGGGAATGGAGGGGACAAGACTAGAGGTGGGAAGGTGAGCTGCGGTGGTTCAGATGGGAAATGGTGCCTTGGGCCAGGGTGAGGGGCAGAGATGGACAGAAGTGGTGAGATGCTAGAGGGATTTCGAGGCAGACCCTACACGGTAGGAAGATGGATTAGATATGAAGGGTGGAGCAGAGGCGTCCAGTGGGCTTCAGTCACCTGGCCAGGAAAGGTGTAACCATAGAGGTGGTCCTGAAGGGCGATCCACCAAGTAGCAGAGTAGAGGGCAGGTGGGGAGAGACTGGAGAACTGAGCCCTGAGCTGGGCCTGAAAGGAAAGGCAGCAGGAGGATGGAAGGGAGACATTCCAGGAGGGGAAGCTGCAGAATCCAGGAGAAGAGCTGGGAATGAGCTTGCCTCATGCCAGGTAGGCGGCACCGGGCGGCACCGAGTCAGTGAGCCCTGCCAGGAGAGAAGGGTGGGCACGGGGCCACAGGGCATGTGACAGGAGCAGGGAAGCAGCAGGGGTGGGGCCTGATTTCGCCAGGCCTCTGGAGCCAGGAGGTATCAGCCTTGATGTCAGAGATAACGAGAGCTGTGTGGGCTCCTAGGCCAGCAGCCAGCCAGCTGGCCAGGCAGTGGCCCATTTCTCAATGCTCCAGGTCTAGGCCAGACAAGACATGAATACGTGGCACAAAATTTGTGCTTTTTACTGATAACCTACTCTGATGATAGCGTGGGACATTTATAGAGAAAGTCTCTGGGCTCCCAGGACACCACCTCCTCCTTGGCTTCTTCCAGTCTCACTGGCTGCCTGCTCTGTCTGCCCCCCCTTGCCAGCTCTTCTACCTCCACCAGGCATCCCGAAAGTGGAAAGCAGAGCTCACAAACTCACGCCTCTTCTCTTCCGTCTCTTCATCCCATCCTTTGGAGATCTCATCCGGCTCTGTGGCTTTAAAAATCATCTATACTCTGCTTTATGTATTAAACGGATTATCTTCCTACCTTATCTCCTGAGTACCTGAGGCTGCCCACCTGACATCTCTACTTCGGTAAATAACAGGCATGTCAAATTTATTTACGTATTTATTTTTTTAATGTTTATTCATTTTTTGAGAGACAGATCACAAGCAGGAGGGGGCAGCGGAGGGACAGAGAGAGGGAGACACAGAACCCAAAGCAGGCTCCAGGCTCTGAGCTGTCAGCACAGAGCCCGATGCGGACCTCGAACTCATGAATTGCAAGATCGTGACCTGAGCTTAAGCTGGTCGCTTAACCTACTGAGCCACCCAGGTGCCCCAGGCATCTCAAATTTAAAACTTCCAAGGGCCTCCTGGGTATCTCAGTCAGTTAAGCGTCCAACTCTTGATCTCTGCTTGGGTCATGATCTCACAGTTCATGAGATCGAGCCCCGCATCAGGCTCTGTACTAACAGTGCTGAAATCTCTCTGCTTGGGATTCTCTCTCCCTCTCTCTCTCTCTGCCCTTCCCTGTTCACTCTCTGTTTCAAAATAAATAAAGAAACATAAAAAAAAAAACACTTAAATGTCTGAGACAGAAACCTCCAGTCCCCTCCACCTCAACCTGTTTCGCACTTTTGTGAGTAAGTGTACCTCCCACTTGTTAAGGCAAAAACCTAGGAGCCATCACTGATGTCTTATTTAGCATCCAATGTATCAATAAGTCCTGTAAGTTCTGCCTCCTGAAAAATCCAGAATCTGTCCACTTCTGCTGTCCACCGCCACCAATCAATCCTCCACCATTTTCTCCTGGACTGCAGCTAAAACCTCCTCACTTGTCTTCCTGGGTCCCCTCTTGTCTGCCAGGCAGCCCATTCTCCACAGACCAGCCAAAGTGATCCATGTAAAACACAAATCAAACAAAGTCGAACTTCAGATTAAAACCTTTCAGTGGCTTCCCACTGCTTCAGAATGACACGAGAGCCACCTCCGTAGCATCTGGGCCAGCCTAAGACTCTGACCTCATCTTCTACCACCAACTTCTCCCTCTCTTTCCCTGCTCTCTGCTGCCCCAGACACACTGGTTTTCTCTCTGTTTCCAGAACAGATCAACCTTGTGCCCATCTCAACAGGGCCTTTGCCCTTAGAATTTGCTCTCTCTGGTACATTTTCCCACCATTCTTCTCACTGTTCAGGTCTCGGTTCAAATGTTACCATCCTACTGAGGTCCTCTCCTTGCTGCCAGTCCCTCATTATCACATATTTTGTTCTGCTATCTGTGACATGGAAATAGTCATCTATTTACTTATTGTCTATCTCCCCCATTAGAATGTAAGTTTCAGGAGCATTGGATCTTGTCTGACCTGCTCAGTGCTCTGTCTCCCACTCTTAGAACAACACTGGGAACACAGTAGGAGCTCAATAAGTATTGGTTCAACCAATGAATAAGTGCTCCAGATGTGGTTCCTGGTCTTCTCGAGATGAGAGAGGCATAACAAGCCACAGGAAGAGTTACCTAAGAATACAGTGCAGGAAGTGGTGACTCTGAAAACTGATTCAAAGCTAGTCTGATAAACTGATTTTTGCTGAAGTATTGTTGGATGACAATGTACTACCTAGTAATGCTGGCCTCTAATGGGGATCTAGAAAGACAAAGGTCTAATCCATATGGTGGTCCTAGAGGGAAACCCTTCAAGGACTAGAACGGGGGGCAGATGAGGAGCTATTTGAAGACTGGTGGGTGCTCCCCAAGGACTGAAGGGTTACAGGAATGGTGGGAAGGGTGTGGGGCAGGGAGGTTGAGGGAAACACTAGGGTGGGAGCCTTGACCACTCTTCACTTGTGACTCTGAGAGGAATCACTGGCAGGGATCCTGGTGATTGTATGGGGCAGTCAGCCTGGTCAAGAGGTAGAGTGGTATACTTGGGAGGATTGGGAGGATTGGTCATCCCCCCAGCAGCCCTCAGTCGCCTTGCGTGGTGGAAGCTGGTTGACAACCACAGCTATGATGTGGGGCCTATCGGGGCCAGGCAAGTGACCCCAGGGTCAAGGCCCAGGATGGACCCACCAAGCTGGGGCCAGAAAGAGGGTGAGGCAGAGACAGAAAGGCCTATAGGAGGCAAAGAGACCAATGCTCCTTATGAGCGAGATGCAGGCCCACAGGAGGAAGAGGCTTATGGCTGCAGAAGTCAGCCTGGCACCATTGCCGAGAATGTAGCTGCCAGAAGGATACAAGAACCTTGACTCCTCTCCAGTCACTGAGCCTCTGCAGGAAGCTCACACACTCACCCAGAGTAGAAGCTGGTGGGCAGATCTGGATCCACTGAGAATTACCTACAGACACTGTTCAATTTTTGTAGCCCACTAAATTACCAACGGGACTTACTTATTCAAGGTTTTCTCTTCACTAGCTGATAGGTGGGGCTCCTCAGGAAGGCCAAATCTACACATTCTCCCCAACATTTATGACCCTGCTCTGCCACGGTGCTAATTGTGCGGTTTGAGCACCTACTCTGTGTCAGACACCCTGCTAGGTCCTTGTCCACTCTCCTCGGGATCGTATTAATAGAAATATCTTCCAGCTCAGGTCTCCCTTGGACTGACGAGGTGTGTGACCTCAATCCCGCTGAGCCTCGGTCTCATCAACAAACAGAAATGCTAATCCCTCCCCCACAGAGCGTCAGGCACTTGGAATGCACTCCGTAACAGGTGTAGTTGTTTTAGTTAACAGCTCTTGGGGTCAAGGAGGCAGGTGAGGACAGGTGAGGGGGGTGGGGGTGAAGGGATTCCTCTGGGAAAGAAGGAAATCAACAAAAATACAGCTTCTTAACTCTATGGTGATGCAGGTGATCTTATTCGGAGCCAGCAAAGTCGGGGTAAAATTTAAGGAGCTAAGAACCTTCTAGCCAGGAACGCAGACATACCTGAGAGCCCCCAAGGGCCGTGGGAAGCAGAGGTGGGAGACTGGGAGTTTCCAGGTCCTGTGTGTGCTCAAACTCACTGACATTTCTTTCTGACCTGCTCTCTTCAGCCCCCTGTAGCTCCTGTGGGGCAAACACATCAGTTCCCAGGCCAGGACAGCCTTCCGAGCTCTGGAGAGTCATTAAGGCAGCGTCCCCTTCACTGGGGCTCAGCACAGGCTGTGTGGAGGTGGGGCTAGTCCTTCACAGCGAGGTGTCTGAACATCCTCAGGAAATTTGAAGGGAGTTTTGCAAGAACGTGGAAGCAATGCCATTGGATTCTTCCCGAAGATAAATGAGCCTGGTGAATTATTAAGGAGGTGAAAGAAGTCAGGGCTTAGCTAAAAGAATCCCACATTTCTGTGAATATTTCAACCACTCCGGACCTATTTTGGCGAAGAGACTGTTCTTGTGCTGTGTGAAAAGTCTGGAGGGAGCTAAAATTACGCTCACCTAGGGCGGCTCTTGGTTAAGGGAGGCCTGCCTTTCTGAGCTCGGATCCAGGCTCAGAGATAGCTTCTCACAGCTCAGCAGCTATTTTTAACGTTGTGAAACTCAATATGTCAGTGGGGAGGCCAGGAGGAGGCAGGGCTGGAGGTGAAGTGGCCGAGGCTGTCTGGCCCCTGATGGAGGTGAAGTCACTCCCTGGCTCTTGGCTGATACCCCTGCATCTCTTTATTGAGCCCCGAAAATAGATACCTGGCCTGGTGTTCAGGGCTGACGGAGGGGGGTACAGCCCAGAAGAGAATTTAATAATTTAATCTGTCTCTCGTTTGAGCTCTTTCTTTGATTTAATACAGATGCTGTCTCTGGCAGCTGAAAGAGAATGCATCATAGCTCCGTGGTAAAAATAAAAACACTAAACTAAAAACAAAACCCAAACCCTTGGTATGTTCTGTTTACAAGTGCTTTAAAACGTACATTCAGGGGTTCATTTGGTTAAGCGTCTGCCTTCGGCTCAGGTCATGATCTCGCAGTTCGTGGGTTCGAGCCCTGAACTGGGCTCTCTGCTGTCCTTGCAGAACCCGTTTCAGATCCTCTGTCCCCCTTTCTCTCTGCCCCTCCCCTGCTCGTTCTCTCTCTTTCTCTCTCAAATAAATTTAAAAAAGTAAAATAAAATGTACGTTCAAGGGGTGCCTGGGTGGCTCAGTTGGTTGAACGCTGGACTCTTGATTTCAGCTCAGGTCATGACCAGGGTAGTGGTCATTCAGGCTTTGCGGTGCTTAGGATTCTCTCTCTTTCTCTGCCCCTCCCCCACTCACACACTCTCTCTTTTTCTCTAAAAAAATTGAATGTACATTCAAAATGTGTGTCTTTTCATCTCTCTGTGTGTTGGCTCTCAGTGATCCAGCATCCTCTCTAGTTGGGACACCCCATGAGCTCCCCCGTTTCAAGTCTCTCTTTTCCGAGGCCATGGTTTTCCAGTGGAGACTGTCTCTGGCCTAAGCAGCACTATCAGAAACCCAGCAGCAGGGGTGCCTGGGTGGCTCAGTTGGTTAAGTGTCTGACTTCGGCTCAGGTCATGAGTTTGAGCCCTGCGTCAGGCTCTGTGCTGACAGCTCAGAGCTTGGAGCCTGCTTCGGGCTGTGTCTCCCTCTCTCTCTGCCCCTCCCCCGCTCACACTGGCTCTCTTTCTCTCAAAAATAAACATTAAAGAAAAAAAAAAAAGGAAAGAAACCCAGCAGCGGCCAGACCACAGTCCAACTGACTAAAGTCGTGTGTAAAGTGTCACTTTTCTGTCTGTGCTGAAGAGTAGCACAATTTGCACCCACCTCTCCCCACCCCAAATCTGCCACATGGCATGAGGATTATTTCAAGCTGAAAGGCAAGTGAGGAGAAGCAGATACAGGAAAAGCTCTCTGCCCTCCCCTTGTTTGCCTAAAAGCAGGACATACATTTACAAAGGTGTCCTTCCTCCCCTGTCCACCAGGGAGGATGGATGTTAATCAGGGAAGACAACACCAGATCCTCAGCAGCACATTGTACACCTTTTAATAATAACCTTGAGGGGCGCCTGGGTGGCTCAGTCGGTTAAGCGTCCGACTTCAGCTCAGGTCATGATCTCGTGGTCTGTGGGTTTGAGCCCCGCGTTGGGCTCTGTGCTGACAGCTCAGAGCCTGGAGCCTGTTTCAGATTCTATGTCTCCCTCTTCCTCTGACCCTCCCCTGTTCATGCTCTCTCTCTCTCTGTCTCAAAAATAAATAAATGTTAAAAATAATAATAATAACCTAGAACAACCTAAGTACATATAATTTTTATTTGTCAATCGTATCTCAATAAAACTGGCAAAAAAAAAAAAAAAAAGAAACGAATCAGAAGGTGACTGGGCAGTGTCCCTAGTGTCACAGTAGTTGAAACTGCCAGCCCCTATGGTGGCTTATACTTGAGTCCTGGAGCCCCTCCCTCCAGACCCTCTGGGGCATTAGTGCTGGTGGGGCTCGCCCTCCCCACCCTGGTGAGCAGACCAGAGGAGCCCTCACACCTTTCCCAGATCTGTGTCAGGGAGTATCTGGATGTGTTTTTCTTTTAGAAGTGTTTGTAACAGGCACCTGGGTGCCTCAGTCGGGTAAGCGTCTGACATCAGCTCAGGTCATGATCTCACCGTTTGTGAGTTTGAGCCCCCCATCAGGCTCTTTGCTGACAGCGCCGAGCCTGCTTGGGATTCTCTATCCCTCCTCAACTTGCACTTTCTCTCTCTATAGAAAAATAAGTAAATAAATAAAAAGAAATCTTTATAAAGAATGTCTCCAGGCTTCCCTTGCTTAGTCCCCTGCAAAATCCACCTCCTACATGTTACAAATAAAAGGCAAGCAAACGAACTTCAACCTCAGCCAAAACACATGGTCTTGCCCTGGCAGCTTGTGTTCAGAAACCCCTGAGGGCCCCTGGGCCCCCTCCCCACCAGTCCTGCAGAAGATCCCATTCACCTGAGCTGCAGGGTGGCCCAGGGTTCCTGGTGATGCTGGCCCAGAATGGCTTAGATCAGAATTGTTCCTAACAGAAAATGTGTTCTAAACTTAACTATATACACAATTAAATATTTATAACGGCTCCCCGCCCCCACCCATTACAGCTGGTCTTGCTGTGCTCATTTCCGCCTGTGTGGCCTTCTCCCTCATGTAAGGAAAGGAGTGTGTTTGGGCAAAGTGTGCCGCCCAGGACAGGGACTTGATAAATGCTGATGAGAAAGGACACAATGGGAAAGTGGAAGATGATTCGAAGACGTAACAGCATTTAAGGGCGAGTGGTGACAGAATAAACTGAGGCAGTTACTAGGGACAACACATGTGGCCCCGCTGTGTGGCCTTAACATGCATCTGCTTTACAATGTGGAGGAAGTTTTGACTTCATTCTGTTAAATATAAGCATCTTAATGAGAAGTATACTAGTGTTGATGAATTTTTTTTCTAGAAAATGCTTTATGAGGGGCACCTGGGTCGCTCAGTCTGTTGCGCCTCCGACTCTTGATTTCGGCTCAGGTCATGATCTCACAGTACGTGGGATCTAGCCCCAGTGTGGGGCTATGTGCAGACAGCACAGAGCCTGCTTGGGATTTTTTCTCTTCCCCTCTCTCTGCCCCTCCCTGGCTCATGCTTGCTCATGCACTATCCCCCTCTCTTTCTTTCTCTCTCTCTCTCTCAAAATATATAAATAAACACTTTTAAAAAAAGAAAAGAAAATGTTTTATGAAAAAAAGCCTCAAATTGATAATAGGAGTGGGAAATGGAAATCAGAGAAGGGGAGGGGAGGCTTATATCCCTGTCCTGTTCCAGTTGCTTATAATGGGAATGTATTTTTAAGTTTACATAATAATACATACATTTATGTAAATTTAACATTTTAAATAAGAAAGGGAAAAAAGTACTTTTCTGAGCAAATTCAATCAAACCAATTTAATTTCTTGATCGATTTTTCAATAGAATAATATTGAGCTGGTTTTCTATTTACTTTCATTAGAATCAAGTCTTTTCGGTGGGCCATGAAAATTTACCTATTATAGTGGCGGGCAGGACGAGGTTTTCCTCTACTTGTCTTAAATTCTTGGCTGGAGCTCCAGAACAAATTCAAGGCTACTAGAGGGGAGGTGGGTGGTGTGGGTGATGGCCATTAAGGAGGGCATTTTTCGGGATGAGTACTGGGTGTCATATGTAAGAGATGAGTGAATCACTGGGTTCTACTCCTGAAGCCAAGACTATACTCACTTGAATAAAAAAAAAAAAAAAAAGAAAAAGAAAAATTAACAAGAGAAAAACACAAATTGAAATAGGTTAAAACACAAAAAACAAAAAACACGTACAAGGGAACCCTCACAAGAAAAACGAAGATCTAAAGAAATAGAGCCAAACACTTACAGACTAAGTTGGACAAAGGGTAGTAAGTTGTGAAAATGTGGCAAGATAAAGGGGCTTGAGCTAGGGCAGTTAATCGTGGAAAAGTAACTAGAAAGATAAGGTTTTAAAGCATATTTTGTGCAAAGGTTTACAGAGTGATGAGTATGCTCTGTGTACTTTCCAGTTTACGACTCCATGCCTTTTCATTTTTAGTTTTATTTATTTATTTATTTATTTATTTATTTATTTTGTCATCGGGCAACGAAGTCCCCTGGTGGTGGCTGCCTGAACTGTAACCATGCCTCTTAGAAGTTAATTGTCTGCTTTTCAAACCAAGCATTGTATCAAGTGTCACAACCCAGGATGTAATTTTGAGTTGAACCAGAGACATTTATATAAATAAAACTGCTCCGTCTTAATCTCACAATCAGGATACAGATCCGTGTCGAAAATAATGATAAAACATGAAAAATAACAACTCTCATTTATCGAGTACCTGTGTGTCAGATATTAGAGCAACTTCATCACATACAGTGTTCTGTGTAATCCTTACAGCAAGGCTATGACGTGGTTATTGTCTCCTTTTAGAGTTGAGAAAACAGACTAACAGAAATTCAATAATCCTCTCAAGACTCCAGAGCTTTCCCACAATCCTGGTCTCTAACGCCTTCTACAATGGGAGGCGCCTCACTGTTCATGGCTCACTCAAGGGTCATTCCCTCTAGACCGGACCCTTCCCTGGGGAGGGCTGGAGCTGGAGAAGAGCCTGTGCTTCCTTCTGTGGCTCTCGGGCGGGAGGCAAATGCTTCTAGCTCTTCTTCCCACATCTCTCTCTGCTGATGAGGGAGGGACACGCACTCCCGCTTTCTCTTGTCCATTTACACAAGGGGGACACATTTTTCTATCAGTAGAGCCTTAAGACATTTATTGGGTCATGTTGTACTAGTGGATGGGTTAATACACCTAAAGGTCAAGAGTCATGTGGTGTTTTCTCCAGCTCCCTGCATCAGCACAATGTCAGCTCAGCCTGTCCTCTGTCCTGCTTACTGCTCATGACCAGGTGTTACGATGACAAACCTTTCCTGGTATGCTTGGATTTTCCACATTTTTGCACTGACGTTCCCAGGTCCCAGGAACTCCCTCAGTCTCAAGCAGGGTGACTTTTCCTTCCAGTCCTGGGAAATTTGGACCCAAATTGCAACACAGATTCAGCTGTTCTAGAGCCTGTGGGGAGATGAGACATTCTTTAGGCCTCCTGGTTTGTGACATGTCTGCCAATCCAGTAGCTACTAGAGCTCAGCACTGGGAATGAGAATTATGGGGGGCTTGTTCAGCCTCCAAGGATGGGCTTTGGCCGTACACGGGGTGGCCCAGCATGTGGTTTCTGCAGGAGTCCTGGGTTCCAATCCTGGCTCTACCTCTCTTGCTGGCTCTATAGCCTTGGTCAAGTTATTTCATGGACTCTCTACCTCCCAACCTACACAGTACCTACCTCTCACCCCACAACTTACTTCTTAGAACAGTACCTACCTCATGGGGATAGTGTGAGAATTAAATAAGAAAATGCAAACATTTAGAAATGTTCAGCTCGTGAGCTGCCAGATCAGGTGTGGAAACACCTTCCTGTTGGCTGCTGTGATGGCATCCCGGATATTGATCTTGGCTCTTCTATTTATTTTTATTATGAAATGTTTCATAATACAAAAGAATACATATCATGCACATTCACATATTTGATGTCAAAAGTCATAAAACACATATGCCCAAGTACTCACCACCCCTACCACTCCAGCTGGAGACACAGTATATTGCCAACGCTTTTAAAGCTCCTGTGTGTCTCTGTGTAATCATAACTTCCCTGTAAGCATAACAACTAACCCGAATTTGTGTTTGTCATTTTCCCAACTCTTGTTGTATGTTTACTACACATGTATATATCCCCTAAGTAATATACTGCCAAGTTTTCGATATTTGGGTACTAATCCAAATGTATCGTACTTTCTTTTTTCACTCTACGTCGCATTTTTGAGATTCATCCACGTCAATGTGCAAAGCCATAGTTTGTTACTTTTCCTTGCTGTATAGTATTCTACTGTTTGACTTATTTATCCATTCCCCTATTGATGGCCATTTGGATTTAGCTTTTTGGTGCCATAAATAGTGCTGCCACAGTCTCATATATGTGTCCTGGGCATGTGTGCACGGGTTACTCTAGGGAATATACCTGATCCTAAAAGTCTTCATTGATTGCCTAGAAGCAAAGGCCTACTTTTTCTCCCACTTCAGGGTTCTGAATCCAACATTCTCCTCTCCATTAAACTCTCTCTTCTTGTATATTAGTTAGGATTCATGACTGTGGGCAACAAAACTCCCCACTCAGGTGAGATTAGGCCAAAAAATGGTGGCTGGGTCGGGGGAGGAATTCATTGGAATGAATGACTGAACAGTCAGGAAGGGGACTGATTTAAACTTGGACTTGACACTGGTGACACAGCACAGTGTCTCTACCTCTGAGCCTGATTCCTGTCTTCCCTCCATCCTCAGACAGGCTCTTCCCTCCTCAGGGCCAGATGGTGGCACTCACTTCAGCCTCACATCTGCCCAGGTTCAAGTCCAGTGGGAGAAAGTGCCCACCTCTGTAGCCCTAAAAAAGTTTCTTGGTGTCTCTCTGGCTGGCCACATACTTGCCTCTAAGTCAGTCTCTGTGGCCAGGGGAATGCAGCATGCTGTTCTGAGGGCCAGACCAGGCCACAGGCCCACCGTGGCATGAAAGCTGTGGGAGAGAGTCCTAAGCTCGTGGGCTGAGTGGAGGTGAGGGGTGAGCCTCCCAAAGAAATGGGTACCATTCCTAAAAGAAGGGTAATGACCGCAAGATAAACAGTAAGTGTCCTGAGCTTGTCACATGACCTTGGACGAGTCACCATCACATCCTCAGGTGTTAGTTCTCTATCTTTGGTAAGAGTGATGAGCTAAAAGGTCTGAGATCTGGTCAGGCCTGTGAATTCTGACTGTGTGGGTTCTGGAAGCGTGGTCACTCTCCTCCTTGCTACCTTTTGCCTTTTGAAACCACAGCTGGACTTCCTTAGAACTTTGTGGGTCAGCATTTGTTGCTCCCGTCCTCCAGAGCATTTCCCGAGTTTAATGCTCAAAAATGCCAGGCTGTGGTTCTGAGCACATTCCTGTAAGGTAACTCACCACGGGACAGTTTCTCAAACCAAGCCCACCACAAAGCCCAGAAGTCTAAAGGTCCTCATCTTTCTCACCACCCATGGTTCTTTCAGGCTGCAAACTCTTTCAGCATCTTCTTTGGATCTTCACCCCCAGCCCTTATATCCCTGAATCTGATCTGTCACAGAGTTTGGTCATTTTCATTCCCTAGAATGTCCCTCGGGCCCCCTCTGTGGTTCTCCTTGCTTGCTTATATTGATGAAGCCAGCTGCCGTGTTGTGACCTGCCCTGTGGACAGGCCTAGTGACAGAGAACCAGGGGACAGCCTCAGGCCAACAGCCCATGGGGACCTGAGTCTTGCCGGCTTGACCTGTGTCAGCTTGGAGGCAGACCCTTCCCCAGCTGAGCCTTGAGCTGATTGCCGGTGATGGCCTGGCCCACAGCTTGAGTGCAGAGAACCAGTTACGTCATGCCTGGACTCCCAGCCCACAGAAACGAAATGAGCTCCAGGAAACAGTTATCAAGAAATGGAGTTGGCAGGCATCCTGGTCTTCCTGAACTGTATGGAAATGAGTCTAAGATTTCACCATTCAGGATGACAGGGCAGTTTTTTTCTTTCTAATAGATACTGTATTAGTCAGGGTTATTCAGAGAAACAGAACCGACAGGAGATACATATGTAAACATATATATGAGAAAGAGAAGGAGGAAGGGGAAGGGAGAGGGGAAGAGAGAGATTGATTGATTTACTGTAAGGAATTGGCTCACACAATCGTGGAGGCTTGGTGAGTCCAAAATCTGTAGGGAAGGTTGGCAGACTGGCGACTCAGGGAAGAGTTGCAAGGGGTCCAAATGCAGTCTGCCAGCAGCTTTCCCTCTTGCTATGGTAGGTCAGTCTCTGTCCTATTAAGGCCTTTAGTTGATTAGATGAGGCTCATCCATGTTGTGGAGAGTAATCTGCTTCACTCAAGTCCACTGATTTTAATGTTAATCTCATCCCCAAAACACTTTCACAGAAACATCTAGAATACCGTTTGACTAACTATTGGGGCATTGTGGCCCAGCCAAGCTGACATAGAATTAATCATCACGGATACTCTATATCTGGTTAAGTAAATGCCCTTCCATTCCTAACATATTAAGAGCTTTTCATAAATCTTGCATTTGTGTTGAATTTTATCAAGCAATTACTTTTATACTATTATTCTCATTTGGTCTATACCTTGTTAAATCAAATTTAACAGGAAAATAAAATATCCTTCAGTTCACTCTTTGCATCCCCACTGCCACAAGCCGTGTTGGTCAGAGAGCAGATTGCCAGCACAGACCCAGGAGCAGTGACGAGGCAGCTTGGAGGGCCTTCCTGTCCCTGAGACAAGCCCTGGGTCTGGGCCTTGCCCAGGAGGGGCCCACAGGCTGCAGAAAGAGCCTTGTACAATCCACATGGAGACTGTGGGTGGGCCTGACAGCTGCCTGAGTTGTAGGCCTCACTCGGATCAGGATGGGGCTGATGAGACCTCAGGTAATCAGGGAGCCTGGGGTAACAGCAGCTAGTTGGGGGGCGGTGGCAGTGGGAGACAAACCTGCTCACATGCACACATGCACACTCATGCATCAGGGGTGGCCTTGAGCCTCAGTCCAGCCGGCTCTGGGGCGCACAGAACTCTGGCTCTCTCTGGCTTTAGCGAAAGCTCCCCAAATGGAATAAGTCTTTCTTTCTTTCTTCTTCTTTTTTTTTTTTCCTACTTGGGCCCCTGTCAGTCCCCAGAACATAGGTGCCCTGAGTCAGTCAAACTGCAAGGTTGAGGGAAGAGTCCTCCAGATTGCTGAGTCTGCCCGGGACTTCCAACCCCACTCGCAAGGGAGTTACCAAACTGCAGCTTGAGGGAACATCCCCTTTACAAGAGAGCCCTCGTGACACCAGCTGGAAGTTCAGGGGTCCCGGGATGACCCTCACTTCAGATCAGCTGGCTACCAATTCCAGGGTCCCCAGCACCTCAGCTTTGATAATTGGCTAGAATGACTCACAGAACTCAGGAAAGATCTCTACTTAGAATTACCGTTTATTTGACAGTGAGAGGGTACAGACTGAAGCCAGCCAGAGGGAGAGATGCACACGGCAGAGTCTAGGAGGGGTTTAAACACAGAGCTCCCAGTCATGCCCTCCCCACACAGTCACGGACCCGACGGTGTTGCCTTCATCCACCACAGTGTATGACAATACCCACAGAATATTACCAACTAGGGAGATTCACCTGAGCCTTTGTGCAGAGTTTTTCCTGGGGCTTGATCACATACTGCCCATGTGGTTGACTTTGGTCTCCAACCCCACTGATCTGTCAGGCTCATGGCTTTAGTCCCAGTTCTTCTGGAGGCAGCAACTAATACGGACTGTTCCAGAGTCCCCATCACAAATCACACTATGAGGCTGTGCAGCGGCCAGATTCCCAGGCAAACAAAGACACTCCCATCAGGCCATTCAAGGGATGAAGAGATCACCGCTCAGTAGCCCAGAGCAAAGGCCTGACCTCTGTTCAGGTATGGTTAATTCTTCATTGCACAGTAGGACATGCCATAAAGTAAGTACTCAAACATGCAGTGTGGTGCGACAGCCTGGCTTGATTTTAAAGCCTCCAGGGACGCCTGGGTGGCTCAGTTGGTTAAGTGTCCAACTTCAGCTCAGGTCATGATCTCACGGATCATGGGTTTGAGCCATGCGTCAGGTTCTGTGCTGACACCTCAGAGCCTGGAGCCTGCTCAGGATTCTGTGTCTCCCTCTCTCTCCTGAAGTATTTCTTCCTCCCCCACTCATTCTCTCTCTTTCTCTCTCTCAGAAATAAGTAAGCATTAAGAAAGAAAGAAAGAAAGAAAGAAAGAAAGAAAGAAAGAAAAGAAAAGAAAAGAAAAGAAAAGAAAAGAAAAGAAAAGAAAAGAAAAGGAAATCTCCAGTTCCAGTGCTGGCTTTGCACTTTTGAGTTTAAGTTACTTAACCCTTATTCATGCCCAACAAAGTTGGAAGGCTCACATTTGCTGATTTCAAAATGGACTACATACTACAGCCATCAAAACAGTGTGGTATAACATCAGGATAGACAAACAGATCAATGAAAGGAGCACAGATAGACACCCTTGTGTTCACAGATAGCTGATTTTTCAGTGAGGGTGTCAAGACAATTCAGTGGGGAAAGAACTGCCTTTTCAACAAATGGTGCTGGAATAACTGGATATCCACATGCAAACAAGTGAAGTTGAACCCCTATTTCACACCATATACAAGAGTTAACTCAAAATGGACCAAAGACCTAAATGTAAGGGCTAACACTATAAAACTATTAGAAGAAAACATAGGTGTAAATCTTCATGACCTTGGATTAGACAATGGTTTTTTTAAATATGCCACCAAAAGCACAAATAGCAAAAGAAAATATAAATGGCACCATCACAATAAAAAACACTTCCATGCTTCAAAGGATATCATCAAGAAAGTGAAGAGGCAACCCGTAGATTGGGAGAAGACCTGCAAATCATATATCAGGGATCAGGGATTTTTATGTAGAAAATATAAAGAACTCTGACAATAATAAAAAGATACATAATCCAGTCAAAACGGGCAAAAAGATCTGAATAGATAAAAGAAGAAATGCAAAAGGCCGACAGTATGTGAAAAGAGCCTTAACATCATTAGCCATTAGGGGAATGCTGATAAGATACCAAGATACCACTTTGCACCCACATGGACAATTAAAATGCAAAAGACAGAAAATAACGAGTATAACAAGTGTCAGCAAAGATGTGGAGAAACTGGAACCCTCGTGCAATGCTGACAGCAATGGAAAACGTTGCAGCAGCTTTGGAAAACTAGCTGGCGGTTCCTCAGAAGGCTAAGCAGAAAATTACCATAAGACCTAGCAATTTCACTTCTAGGTATACATGCAAAGCAATGAAAAACACTGTCCACATACAAGTGTGTATATGAATGCTCATAGCAGCATTATTCATAACTGCCAACAAGTGGAAACAACCCAAGGGCCCATTAACCAATGACCATTAGGTGAAGTTGGGCCATCTACACAACGGAATTGCATTCAGCCTTGGAAAGGGGTGAAGCAGAGATACCTGCTACAATGTAGATCAATCTTGAACATATTACGCTAAGTGAAACAAGCCAGACGCGAAAGGCCACATATTATAGGATTCTATTTATATGAAATAGAATAAGCAAATCTGTAGAGACAGAAAGTAGATTAGTGGTTGCCTAGGGCTGGGGAGGGAGGGTTGACGTTGACAACTAAGGGATGAGGGGCTTCCTTCCGGGGAAGTGAAAATCTTCTCAAAATGACGATGGTGGAAGCTGCACAAGGAAAAACCACAGAGTCATACACTATAGATGGATGAATTATGTGGTATGTGGATTATAGCTCACTAAAGTTGCTTACAAAGAGTATAAAAGGAGAATGAGAAAAAGGAGGAGGGGACGAAGAGGGGACTCTCAGGACATACTGTGATTCCTGATGCCCGGAGCCACCTCTCAGTCAGGCCATCCCTTGCCCTGCTTGTCCCCACTCCTAGTCTCAAGCCTCAAGCGTGTACCCCAAATCTGTTCTGTTCAGCATGAAAGTAATCACACGTGCACTTTTGTCCAGTCGGACCAGCTATTCTACACTCTGGCCTGGTGAGGAGCTCACTTCCAGCTCCTCTCAAGCCAGCGATGAAAGTGAGGGAGAATTTGGGTCGTGAGACTGGCTGCCGAGGAAGCCCAGGCCTGGGACAGCCCAGAACTCCAGCCCAGTGAGGGCTGCAGGGCTGTGGCTGTAGCCAGCTGTGCTTGGGTTAAAGCCCTCAGCCCCTGGAGGGTCTTCAGGGTGCCGGGTCCCTGAGCAGCCTCAATTCTGTGCTGTTGGAGGTCTGGCCCCCAGGGCCCGGTGTTTCACGGCCATCCTCAAGGCCTGCAGAATGGCATCCTGGCTGTTCCGTACATTGTAGTCACTAAGCTGCAGCAGGCGATCAAAATCTTCCTCCTTGTAGGTCATGTTGAATAGGGAATAGGGTGAGGCGGTCCCAGTGAGATCCACCTGGCCAGCTGGGAGTTCTGTGGGGCTGCGTAGGACACCTGTCCGGAGAGGGGAGGGGTTAGGAGTAGGACCCACAGGCCTCCAGGGGTGGGCAGAATGAAGCCTTGAGACTGGGCACAGGGGGGCGCTGTTCCTCACTGAAGGGGCTCCTTGCTTTCCTCTGCCCTCTGTGTCCTTTGCCCAGAAATATAAATGTGGTTAGTATATGAACGCACTATTTTGAGATCTGAAGGGTTTGCTGCTCCCCACACTTCCTCATAGCAATGCACTTCCACTATAAAGGGAACCTCACAGTATCCTTCTGTATCACCTTCAGGGGCAAGGTGGAAACAGTGGGACAACAAAGTCAGGTCAGTGAAAGATTCAGCCAAGAGTCTGAAAACCAAAGGGATTTTTGCTTTGTAAGAACCAGTCTTTGTTGAGAGAGAAAGAGAATTCCGCAACGTGGGCTGAGCCTGTTAAGGGTAGAGCTGGAAGGTTTGGAATTAGAATGGGAACCAGCAAGCCAGGAATAATGTACAAAGGCAGAAGTTAAGTTTTCCCACCAGAAGGAGTTAAAGGTCTGACCCATTGACAGGAGGTGAGGATTGGAAGGCCTGTGATGAGGGTTTACATTTCAGAGGCCCCAGAGTGGAGTCCCAGCTTCCTGAGAAAAGACGGCAGGCTGGGCTGGGGTGGGAGGACAGAAGCCAACTGAAATCTCAGGTAGCTTCAGGGGAATCTGAGAGCAAGGGGCCCGGGGCCTCTCTGTCCTGGCTGTCTAGCGGTCCAACAATGTGGGGCCTAAGCACAGGTGGAGATGGCTGCAGACGGGGGGGACAACACAGACCTCTGGTACAGGGATTCCCACACACCACCACAGAACAGGACTGCTGAGGAGCCCAGGTGTAGCTCGGGAGGCCGGGGGAGGGGTGCCTGGGGTCATGACAGAGGACAGCATCACAGTGACTGTGCCAACAGAGAGCCCCTGTGAGGATGCGGCACCCACAACAGAAGTCAGCACACTGCCATGTCCAAAACTGGGTGGGAGTAGCCTGAAGACCCCCTCCCTTTGCTGGCTACAGGAGGGCTGGGAAGGACCCAGGCAGTGCCTCTGAGGGTCCAGGCTGCCAGGCTGTTAGGAAGGGAGGGGATGCCTTACCAGGGGCTGAGTGGTCCTTGAAGGAGGCATTGACCAGTGGGAAGTGCAGCAGGACAGGGGTATCAGGGTGAGTGGGGTCCGAGAAGAGGTGGCACTCTGTTGGCTGGTGTTGGTCCTGAGGGTTGGGGTCCACTCGAGGGAATGGCAGTCCCTGGGCCCGGCAGTACAGCTCAGTCTGCTGCAGCGTCTGGTTGGGGAGAGGGGGGCCCAGAGAGAACCAGCTACTTTCTGGTCATCCCAGGTCAGTGCTCTTGAAAATGCTAGGATAGCTCTAGCCCAAACTGACTGCTCAGTGTCAAGACAACCTGGTACTGACCTGTGTGGGGTCTAGTGCCTTGGAGGGAGGCGAAGTATTCCAGTGGTCTGCAATGTTGTTTGGTTAAAATCTTTAGGTGAGGTATAGACCTAGCACCCTTGCTCCCACTTGGGATTCAAATCTGGGTTATTCATGGGGCGCCTGGGTGGCTCAGTTGGTTGAGTGTCCGACTTTGGCTCAGGTCATGATCTCACGGCTTGTGAGTTCGAGCCCCACGTCGGGCTCTGTGCTGACAGCTCAGAGCCTGGAGCCTGCTTCGGATTCTTTGTTTCCCTCTCTCTCTGCTCCCTGCCCTCCCCCCACCCCCCACCCCGGCTCATGCTCTCTCTCTCTCAAGAATAAATAAAAACATTTAAAAATTTTTTTTAATCTGGGTTATTCAAATCCCAGAGCTTAGAGAGCCTCAGTAGGGGACCCACTTGTGTCCCTAGGTCTCCCACCCAGGGGGGCCTGGAGGGGATAGGATGTGGACAGGCCAGGGTCTCCTCCCAGTTCTGTCTAGCTGTTCTTCTTGGGGTCGATGTGGTGAGCTACCTCCCATCTGCCTGTCCTGGGAGCCCAGGTCCCCAGCACCTTCATAGCCCTTCCCAACCAAGGACCCTGGCAGGAGTCTGTGGGTTAGAGCCTGTCACCCTTCCTTCCCCTTGGGGACCCAGGAAGTCAGAGCCAGTGGCCCAGTGGCCCTTTGCTTGCCCCTGGAGCATGGCCTGGCTGACTAGAGTATCTGGGGTTCCCATGGGGCAACCAGAAGCACCTTAAAGGGTGAGGATAGGGAGTAGTCGAAGGAGAGTATGAGGTCCAGTCTGCGGCCTGGCCGGAACATGGAGGGACAGCTGGTGTTGAGGAAGTAGCCGCCATCTACCAGGCAGAGCTGTGGCTCCTGAGGCGTAAGCTGGCCAGGGGTGGAGTCTAGCTCACAGTCTGATGGGGGAGGCAGTGATAGTCAGAGGCAGCCCCTCCACCACAGATCATCTACCTTTCATACTACATTTGTCTCCATGTCCCCTTCTAACTTCTGGAATCACTCCCTGAAAGCACACACAACCCCAGCCCTTCCCAAGACCTTCTGCAGGCCAACCCCAGAAGGGAATGCTACGACCCCCCCTCCCCCCAAGTCCCCCGCCAGTCCTAACCATGGTCCATTTCCACCTGGGAGCCTAAGCCTATTACCTGGGGATACACGGCAGGGGCCCTTACCTGCCCAGGTGGAGAAGTCTCTCTGGCTATAGTAGTCCTGGTGCAGCTGGAGGCCCCGAAGGAAGTTGAGGCTATGCTGGTGGAGCGGCCTGCCTGTCAGGAAGCCCTTAAATGCCTTGGCCAGCATTGTTCCGGGTTGCAGCCATGAGGCCTCCAGCCACGAGGAGGTCCTCATGGAGGCAGGAGACTCCTCTGGGTTCAGAGAAACAGACATCGGTCCAGTGAAAGGCCGGGAAATGCCTGGCCCTGCCTCCCCTCTGATAGTGCCCTCCCCCAAGCACCTGAAGAGGAAGTAGACTCATTTCAGGCTCCTCGCACTGTCCCCCCTTCTCACCCAGGTTCTTAATTTTGTCCTTGACATGCTGCTTCCAGGTGTCATCAGAGCTGATGAGGTCATACCAGGCATCCAGCAAGTTCAGGGACAAAACGTTGCTCCAGATACCTGAAGGTCAAACCCCCACCAAAGTCACCCTCAAGCCTCAGCACCCTGCCTCCCATCACCTGGAGGGTGGGGACGGAAGAGGGGAGTCAGGTGGGCTGCCCCTGCAATGGCTTTTCCCCACAGCCCAACTCCAGTTTCCCCCACCTCCAGGGACTCTGCCAGACCTGAGTATGGGAATCATGTCTGGGCAATGAGGCCTGGCCCAGGACTGGCTAGAATCTTCCGAGTGACCACCACTCACCTTCCAGAAAGCAGATCCGGGACTCAGGGAGCTTCCTCATCAGCCGCCCCATGAAGAACTCAGAGCCAAAGAGATCAGAAGGGACAAAGGCTCCATACTTCAGGAACCCCACTTCATAGGGTGAAAACTCTACCCACTCTGTAGGAATAGGAGCAAGAGGCAGGAATGAGAGGAGAGTGGGTTGAGGAGAGCCCCAGCTCTGACAGGGGCCAAAGACACTGCCCCCCACACAGGCCTTAGCCTCCTCTCTGCCTGGCTGACTCCTGGGCTCACCATTCTTCCACCCAGCCCCTTGACCACATCCCCACTACCCCACAACCAGGAGAGTGGGCTCTGCTCCCTGGCTCATTAGCCCATCAGAACCTCCTCCCTTCCAGAAGGCTGAGCACTCTGTGTAGGAGTTTCCTGTTTGAATCCTCTGAAGGCCTGCTGGGTGCATAGGAGGTATGCATGTACGTGTGTGTATGAGTGTGTGTGTGTGTGTGTGTGTGTGTGTGTGTGTGTGTGTATGTTGGAGGGTAGTGTGGACAGGACTAAAGACTGTACCCTTGAAGTCCAGGGTCTCCAGATGGTTCTCTTTGACATTGAGGCTCAAGTAGAGGGGCAGAGGGTTCTGGCCCCGCTCCAGTGCAGCTCTCTGTTCTGACAGCTTCTGATCCATCACCTGGAGTGGGAGGCATGAGGGCTTAAGTGAGGTAGGGAGCATCCTGGAGGCACAGGCTGAGGGTGAGGAGGCAGCTCCCCGCTGGAATTTGGGTGGCATGGGTGGGTGCACCCATCCAGTTTACACTCCCACCCTCATATTCTGACCAGATTCAGGGTCACCATGGGGGACTATGGAGGTTGTGCACTGCACATGTCTCAAAAGAATGCCATTCACAAGGACTACCGTGCCAACAGCAATACCCTACCCCTGCTCCTATGATTCCGTTGGCCCCATCCTTATGGGTTGAAGGGTGGAGTGGATGTGGGCCCTGACACATGGACACAAAGGCACACACACACACATACATTGCTTTCCAGAAAGGACACAGGAATCCCCTTTCAGTACACATTGTAAGCTCTGTCGGGGGATGGGCTGTCCCTTCTAGATTCACATGAATGCAGTTCAAGTTTCAGCCCTTCCAACATGCTTTCTGGTCATCCTTGCCTCTCCCTCTTCACCCCCTTCTTTCCTGCTTTGCACAGTTGAAGTTGTACCCCGTTGATTAGTCTTGCCTCTGTTTCCAATTTTCTCTTCAATAAAACTCCAAGTTCTGCCTTGATGGCAAGGACTGTGGCTCGCCTTATTGAGGAGCCTCCGCAGAGCCTCACGGAGTTCTAGGAGCACAGAAAGGTCTCCCTCTATCCCGGACCAAGGATGCAAATGGGGTTCATTTCCAGCATCAGCAAGGTTAATGGTGGTGGCTGGCTGGAGCCCCACCTGGGGAACGAGGCTTCCACAGGTCCTGGCTGCTTCTGCCAAAGCGGGGCGTGTGCCACACACAGATACACCGTCCCTCTCTTAGGCTCTCTGAACTGGAAGGCACCGCACTCAGTAGCCAGACTTAGGGGTTTCCCAAACTGCCCTATCAGCCCTTATGATCTGATTTACTTGGAGAATGTGCTAAATTAAACATACAGATTACTGGGTTTCCTCCTGAGAATCAGCAAAAACCACTTAGGAATTTGCTTTTTCTTTGGTCTCGCCAGATGATTCTGATGATCAGCAGATGTATGTCCCAGGATGCTAGCCCTACCTTTCTAGTGAGGAGACCCCTCCCACACGCCCGGTGTCCCCCATCTTCCCCCTGCAGCCCTCTGTCACTGATGCATCATCTTTTCCCCTAGTTCTGCACTAGTGCCCAATAGGACTTGAGTTCTAGGGAAACCACAGGAAGAATCCCCAAATACAGCTTAAGCCCCTGGCACTATTTGTCATACGTACAAGTCAGTCCCTCAGGTGTGAAGTGTGTATGTAGTGAAGAGAGGGGGAGCTTGATTAATACCTGCAATTTCCCTTCTCAAAGGGTAATAATTCTCCAATTCTCTTCTTTTTATTTAGGCATCCTGTTTGTCTGCTCTTTTGTCTTGTACGATGAGGGAAAATGTGTCCTTTATTTACTCCAGATGAACCATTTCTGACCTGGGGGAGAGGGTCAGCACACTCCACCATCTACTGAAATAATACCCAGCATTCTTCTTCCTTTTTTTTTTTTTTTTTTGTTTTTGAGAGAGAGAGAGAGAGAGAGAGAGAGGAACAGAGAGACCGGAAGAGAGAGAACAGAGCAAGAGGGGGAGAGAGAATCCCAAGCAGGCTCCACACCCAGCATGGAGCCCCATGCAGGACTCAATCTCACCATTGTAAGATTATGACCTGAGTGGAAATCGAGAGTAGGATGCTTAACTGACAGCCACCCAGGCGCCCCTCTTTTTCCTTTTAATAGCTCACCAGGAAGTGGTGGCAAGCCTCTGGATCTCCAGACCCCCAGTTTCCAAATGAGCATCCCCAACCCTTCAGAGCACCACTCTGATGACTCAGGAGTCCCCCTGAGGTGTAGAAGCTGAGTGCAGTGTTGACCATGGGTTCATGTGGTCTAGGCACTGCATTGGGGTGGGGGGGGTGGAGGGGGGGGAACTAAAGGCAAAGCCTTTCTGTCCAGAATTGAAGAAAAACACGTAAGACCTTCTTAACTCAGGAAAACACGAGAAAAACTGAATTTCTTCCTGAGGAATGGTGAGTAGATTCTAAGCAGTTCAGTGCTTGCCACCAAAAGATAAAAGAAAAATGTGTGAGAGACATAGTTTGAGAAGCACTGATTATAACTGGTGTATTTTCAAGCAGGTTTTTACAAAACCACGACAATATTATAGAAGTGTGTAGACTAATAACGTCGTTCTGTGTAAAGTTCAGGTTATACTATTTCTCTAATAATACTTAATATTAATGAAACTGTGATTTGTTATGGAGTTCTATTTTCTGACATGTAAAATGACTTTTGGAGCCATGGATTGGTATAGCAGGGAGATAATAAATGCTTCTTTCTACCCAGAAAGTTAAATTTGAAATACATACTACATTTTTCTGATTAAATAATTATTTTAAAAAGCATGCAATGGGGGCGCCTGGGTGGCTCAGCTGGTTAAGTGTCCGGCTTCGGCTCAGGTCATGATCTCATGGTTTGTGAGTTTGAGCCCACATCAAACTCTCTGCTCTCAGCACAGAGCCCACCTCGGATCCTCTGTCTCCTTCTCCCTCTGCCTCTCTCCTGCTTGCACTCCCTCTCTCTCTCTCAAAAATACATAAACATTAAAAAGTTTTTAAAAAGCATACAGTGAATGTTAGCTTTAAGAGATAAAGCATGATAACTAAGAAAAAAAAAAGACTATTTGAAAAGCTTTAACATTAAAATAAAAATTTTAAAACCACACCAGTGCTCATTTTTAAGGACACATTGTTTGTTCAACAAGATCATAAGATTTTTTTCCTGTGAACCAAAAAAAAAAAAAACCCAAAAAACCCCCAAAACCCCAAAAACTTATTAAGTTTGTCTTTTAAAAAAAGACTATAAACCTTGTACATAAAACCATGCACGAAGTCATTACTGGAGAATCAAAGGGTAATTAAATAAAAGTGTTCTTTATAGCCTCAGATCAAACTGCATTTTATAGCACATCATAAATAAACTTAAAAGAAGCTTCTCCCAACTCTATAGTAACTATACCTCCACCAGATGGGAAAGCCACTAATAAAACACTGTATCCTCACACCAGAACATGAACTTCAATAATAGACCTAAACAATACACAGGATATATTAATAAAATAAAAATATTTCAAGTAATTACATTGGTTTTATAAATTTAATGCCATTTCAATAAAAATTCCAAAAATTTTCCCATGAAACTTGACTGGCTGATTGCATTACACGTATAGAAGAGCTAAGGCCCAAAAGGAGCCAAGACAATTCTGAGAAAAACCAAGGTGGCAGGCAGGTGGGGGAAAGTCAGCCCTGTCAAATACCAGCATGTACTACAAATGTGGAGTCACTAAGCCAGGGTAGTGTTGGCACAGGGAATCGGCCCCATTCGAATGGAAGAGAGCTCAGGAAGGGTCCCGTGAGTGTGTGAGAGCTGACAAGTGAGACAAGCAGCAATGCAGACTTGTAGAGAAAGAAGAATCAACAAGTGGCATTAGGAAGGTTTGCTATCCATATAGAAAAAAAAAAATTGGATTCAAGTCCACATAATACTTGAAGACATATTCTGAGTAGATTAAAGTCCTAATTGTGGAAAACAAATCTTTAACACTTTAATAAGGATATATAGGAAGAGATTTTATAACTTTAGGAGGGAGAAAGATTTCTCTAGCAAGACCCTAAAAGCACAAACCATAAAGAACATAATGAGACACTGGATTATATTAAAACTATGCGTCAAAATCTAATAGAACTGATAAAGGATTAATATCCAGAAATGGATAATAATATGTTAATATTAATTATTATTTTAATTATTTTTAAATATTATATTGATTATTTTTATATTTAAATTATATTTAGATATTTTAATTATTATTTATTAATTATTAAATTTCTTAAACATTTATTAAATATTAAATTATATATTTATATTTATATATTATATATTTTATATATTCTATTTGATACTTAGATATTATAAATTAAATATTAAATTAAATATTTATTGAATATTAAATATTATTAATATTAATTGTAATTAATTAATAAATAATATTAATATCAAGAAAATGGAAAGCTATAACAAAATTTTGTATAGCACCCATAAAATGATCAAAAAACTAAAATTTTATTTATTTATTTATTTATTTTTTTATTAATATATGAAATCTATTGTCAAATTGGTTTCCATACAACACCCAGTGCTCATCCCAAAAGGTGCCCTCCTCAATAGCCATCACCCACCCTCCACTCCCTCCCACCCCCCCCATCAACCCTCAGTTTGTTCTCAGTTTTTAACAGTCTCTTATGCTTTGGCTCTCAAAAAACTAAAATTTTAAAGAGCATGTAAGAAAAAGAAACCATGATACATTGATGGCAGGGGTGTGAATTAATGAAGCCTCTTTGGAGAACAATTTGGAGAACAATTTGGCAATAGGTAGGAAAGCAAACGATACATGTGCCCAATGGCCTGATAAGTCCACTGCTGGGTGTGTATCTTCAAGGCTCAGAGAATCTCTAACATTTGTGCACAAGGGGACTTGTACAAAACCATTTGTGCAAGTAACATTATATTTTTCTTAAGGATGTATAATAAAAGGTGTATAATAAGATAAACAATAAAAGTAAAGTATGTTATGTACTTATGTTTTGTATTATACAATACAATAACATGTAAGACCGAAGATATGAGTGTGATGATAAAGCCAAATTCAGGATGGCGGTTCCCTCTGGGGTGGGAGGGAAATGGGACTTGGGAGTGAGCCACAGGAGGCTTCAACTCTTTCTGTAACATTATATTTCTGAGGCAGGTTGGCAAGATTGTGCATATTCATTACGTTATTCTTTCTGCTTTATGCATTTTCTTATCATGATTTTTATATCTTGATAATCTGAAGATTATCATAATATTTAAATGAGAAATACTGATTTTTATAATAAATATTTTTTTTTTTTAATTTTTTTTTCAACGTTTTTTTATTTATTTTTGGGACAGAGAGAGACAGAGCATGAACGGGGGAGGGGCAGAGAGAGAGGGAGACACAGAATCGGAAACAGGCTCCAGGCTCCGAGCCGTCAGCACAGAGCCTGACGCGGGGCTCAAACCCACGGACCGCGAGATCGTGACCTGGCTGAAGTCGGACGCTTAACCGACTGCGCCACCCAGGCGCCCCTATAATAAATATTTTTAAACTAATAAATACAAAACAAGAATGGTTGGTAATTTCCAAATAGCACTGTGCTTGCCAGCAAGAATAACATTTAAAGAAAAATTCAAAGCAAAGCCATTTTTGGCACTCATTCATTTATAAAAAATCTTTCCTGGTCAAACTCCTGATTCCCAAAAACAAGAAAGACAAGAATCCTTTCTCTGCTAATATATTTGATAGTTTACTTTTAATTATGAATGCTGACGATAACCTTTTGTGTTTTAGTTGTTCCACATACTTAAAAAAATTTTTTTTTAACATTTTATTTATTTTTGAGACAGAGAGAGACAGAGCATGAATGGGGGAGGGGCAGAGAGAGAGGGAGACACAGAATCGGAAGCAGGCTCCAGGCTCTGAGCCATCAGCCCAGAGCCCGACGTGGGGCTCGAACTCACGGACCGTGAGATCGTGACCTGAGCTGAAGTCAGAAGCTCAACCGACTGAGCCACCCAGGTGCCCCCCACATACTTTAAAAGAAACGTTTGCATAATTATATGTGGTAAAACAATAGTGGGAAAAAAATCACTGACTTTAATATCAGTTAATGTAAGATTTAACAGTTGACTTACTAAACTTTCCTTAAAGAAGCAATGTAAAGGGGTGCCTGGGTGGCTCAGTCAGTTGAGTGACTGACTTCAGCTCAGGTCATGATCTCACGGCTTGTGAGTTTGAGCCCCGCGTCGGGCTCTGTGCTGACAGCCCAGAGCCTGGAGCCTGCTTTGGATTCTGTGTCTCCCTCTCTCTCTGCCCTCCCCCGCTCATGCTCTGTCTCTCTCTGTCTCAGAAATAAACATTAAAAAAAATTTTAAAAAAAGAAGCAATGTAAAAAAAAATGCATACCCTCAGTTTTGTCTTAATGGTGTTACAATAACAGTAAAGAAATATAATACCTAATACTTAATGCTTACTCTATCCCAAAGCACTACAGAATGCTCACAACAATGCCTTGAGGTGAGAACTGTTCTCACTAAATCTCCCCTCTCTCTCATCCCCCCTGAACAAATGAGAAAACTGAGGCACAGAGAGGTTAAGTAACTTGCATAAGAACACACAGCTAGTAAGAGGTACTGAGATTGAACCCAGGGAATCTGGCTCGAGACTGTGCTTTTAACACTGTCATGAAGATATAGAAGAAGAATACATTCTATATTGCAGTATTGATAAAATAAAAATTGCTCAAGCAATCTCTCTGACACCCAAACATAATGTGAGACTTTTGTCTCACTGCCGAACTGACTTTGGCATTGACTGGTCCCTAAGCTCTTGAGAGATCCACAAATTTCTATTTTGTGGCAATGAACTGAAGAATAGCCTGATTCAAAAAGGCAGCATCCCAAAGTAGGGCAGACACTGAGACACTGTGGTTCCTACTTCCTCTAACCACAGATCCCCGTCTCCCTCAACCTGTGGGAAATGCACACACGACTAACTGCAAGGTTGCCCTGGTCCCGCAGGTGCACACATGCCCTGCCTGGCAAGCAGGTGCCCTACCTGGCCATGCAGCATGGACTCCAGCACAAGAGCCCACAGGTCCACAAAGGTCTTGGGGTGGCCCTGCTTAGCCCGCAGCTCCAGCTCCCGGCAGTAGCTTGCTAGGCGCTCTGGGGAGAAGGCCTCCAGTTTGCTCTTGGCCAGGTGCTCTCTAGCACATTTGATGGGTCCTTCGAGGTCCCCCTGTGACCACTCCGGGTCCCCGTAGAGGTGGGCCATTGTCCTGGGAGAATAAAGGGACAATATGGAGGGAGACGGAGGCCCAGCTTGGGTCACTGCAACACCTCCCTCCCACTTCTCCCAACGTGGTACTCCTGCAGCTAAGGCCCTGCCCATCTAGAGAATGTGTCTCAGGGCTTTCTCTCAGATCAGCGCTGTCCAATATAATGTGAGTCACATATGTAATCTGAAATTTCCTAGTAAGACATTTTGAAAAAGAGAAGGCTAGTAAAAATTAATTTTAATAATATATTTTAATTCAATATATCTAAAATTTATAATTTCAACATGTAATCAACATAAAACATTGACATAAATTCATATTTTTCAAACTAAGTCTTCAAAATCCTTGTGTATTTTATAACGCATCTCAGTTTGGACTTGCCACGTTTCACGTGGTTGCTATCCACAGGTGACTAGCAGCTACTGCATTGTATGGAACAGATCTAGACCCTACACCCATCTTCATGGGCCTGTCCTCAAGCCCTTTAAGATGCTGCATGTCAACAGCTGTCACCTAAACTCCTCAGAGTTTACTCTTCTTTTACTCCTTAAAGTCACATTTCAGTAAGACTCAAAGGAGTGAATTTCTAACAGTGAAAAGCCCCACCTCATCATAGGCAGAGTCAGATACAGGAGGCAGTGGTGTCTTCAGGCAAGACAGTATCTCTCCATCTAAATTTCTTCATCTATGTGTTAGGGGCAGTAAGAGAAACTACCCTAGGGAGTGTTATAAGGATTTAATGAGGTAACAACAATTAAAGAGAAGAGAGCTACCAATGTGGAGTTCCTGGTACTTATCATACATGTTAAGTGTTTTACTTGGGCTGTCCCATTACAGTCCTATGAAGTATGTACTACTATTACCCCCATTTTGGAGATGAGTCAACTGAGAATCAGAGGAAATAAGTTGCCCAGGAAGTGGTATTGCAGAGACTCAAACCCAGCTCCTTCTGAATCAGCTGCCTTACACCTCTTCGGTAGCATGGAATGATGTCCTACAATGCCTCTCCCATGGCAGGACCTCTGTAACATCTACTTCCTCCCTTTTGAGAAAGTCACTTTTGGCACCCGTCAGACCGGACTGCTCACACCCATGTGGCTTCCTCACAGAGAAGGTTCCCCTGGTGTCTATCCCACTCCCCTCTGGGACCTGATCATCTATGTCTTCCAGTCCCCAGGGCCCTCACCATGTAGAGCCTGAGATGCCACTGAAGTAGGTCACACAGTCCAGGAGGCCCAGCTTCTGTAGGGCCAACAGGTGGCCGTAGAGAGACGTCATGGCCCGGGCACCTCCTCCTGTGGCCATTATGCCCACAACAGGGACCTGGACCACACACAAAAATAGGCTGGCTTAGCAAGGACCCAGGATGAAACTACTTCCTGGCTCCAGGGAAGGGACCTCATGGCCAGGGCCTGACTGGAGTCGGGATTAGAGCTAGTACCCAGCCCCTCCCCCAGGAAGTGACAGATCTCAGCCCTGGACAGATCCCCAAAGAGAGTGAGAACCCCAGAGCTTACCCCCTTCACCACCACCCCCCACCCTGCTCCATGTCCACTCCCATGTCTGCTGACTAGAGTGTCTAGGGAGGGCATAGGAATCGGGTACTTCCTTAAGGTCATTCCAAGGTATTGCACCCCCAAACCTCATCCTCCTGTAGGTCTCTGTCCAGCTGCAAGACCTGCTTGAGAGCCTTGGCCACCACCTGCTTCCTCCTGCTCAGGAAAGCTTTCTCCTCTGCACACAGATCAAAGCCCAGGTGCATAGCCAGCTCCTTAGGGCTGGGCAGTAGAGGATCCAAGAGTCAGGGGACACTGCATAGCTCAGCCACTGGTTGGCCAAGCCCACAATAGATGCCAAATAACCTCCCTTCTCCCATCCCCAAAGGCCAGGCTTTGCACAGCTCTCCCCTGCCCCATGATCATCCCTCACTGTTTCCCACAGATATGAATGTCCCTTACCAGCCCTCAGTCTTGAGCTGCAGTGTCACTTCTGGGGCCTGAAATCAAAGCAAGAGACTGAACTAGGATGTCCTAGACCCTGGAGGGAAAGTGGGTAGACCCTGGGGGCTTGGGCTCCCCATCTTTATTCTCACTGGCACTTCCCATCTAGTTGAAGCCACTTACGTTTGTAGCAGGAACATTAATGGTCACCTCCTTTCCCATGGCCAAGGACCTTAGAGGCACAGTGAGGTGCTCAGCTGACTTGTCTGAATTCCAGGCATTCCTTTCCAACCTCTGGAGGGAAATATTCATTCATTCAGCCAATCCTTACTGAGTATCTAGAGAGTGATCCAGACACAGTCCCTCTCTGATAATATGAAAATAATCACAATATTTATAATTATTATAATTATGGTAATTACAATTACTAATTATAAAAATTCTTGCTAATATTTATGGTTCTAACTGAATTATGGTATGAATTTATAATGAATTAGGTAATGAACAGATGTTAGTAAGTGTTGTAAAGGGAAAAAATGTTGTAAAGGAAATAAGCAGTGTGATATGATACAATAACCAAAGGAGGGGTGTGTGGGGTCTATTTAAGATGGGGAGTCAAGGAAGGCCTCTCTGAAGAGGTGCTATTTGAGCTGAGATCTAAAAGGAGAAAGAGGAAGTAGAGGATCAGGCAGCCTTGAAAGGAGTCAGAGGTAGAAGAGAGAAAGCACTTGGCATGTTAGAAAAGCAAGAGACAAGTATGGCTAGAGCATCATAAAGAGGGGGAGCGTGGACCAAGATGAGGCAACAGAGGTGGGCAAGGGCCAGGCCTTGTGGGCACAGATATGGGATTTTAATCTAAAAGCATCATTGCAGGAGCCATTGAAAAGTTCAGACAGTATGACAAGGCATAACAGCCCCCATGCCCACTTGAGGCTCCTGGTGATTTCCCTGTCTTCCCTTAGTGTCTAACTGGGGGAGGCTGGCAAGGCCACAGGAGCCTGGTGTTGGCCTGAGAGGGGCCCACAGCAGCTGGAGCTGGTCCAAGGCTGGGAGAGCTCCAAAGCAAAGACCTACCTTCAGATGCCCACTCAGTTCTGCCTCTTGGGCTGCCATGTAATGGAAGCGGAAGGATGCTGTGCCTAGTGCAGAGGTCTGTGTGTCTTCATATGAGCCCTTCAGCACCAACTCCAGCTCATCCTGATCTAGGGAGAAAATGGGCAGATTAGCACAAGTGGAACAAGAGCCAGGAATCCCGGCAGGGACCCAGGGAAATCGGCAGTGCTGCTTGAACTTGGCCAAGGCCTGGGAGCCCGGGCCGGTAGACAGGATTCTGGAAAGAGTCCTCCCCAGTCTTCTGGGCCCCACAACCCCCATGGGACTCCTACCTCCTGCTACATAGCCTCCTCCAGGTCAGGGGACCCTCCTGCCTAGAGGAGACTTGTTGCCCTTGTCCAGTGCGGGCAAGAAGAAAGAGGCAAGCTCTGCTCGGCTGCTCACCTCCCACTCTGTACAGGTTTCCAGTCACCCCATCTAGCAGAGACCAGACCTGGTTCTGAGCCACCCTCAGGCAGAAGCCAGACCTGGTTCTGAGCAGGCCTCACCTGTGACCGTGGCTGTGCTCCCAATGCTGACCAGATGGACATCCAGGCATGACAGCTCTCGGGCCTGGGGCAGACCACATCATGGGCAGGGGGCTCTGGAGGGAAAGCTGAGGTCTCCTTGGCTTTGCTCTCAGAACCCCTCTGTCCCAAATCCACCACACGCAGAACGGGAAGTGAGGGCCAGAGTGGGACTGGAGGCAGAACCCCTGACTCGAGACACTTCTAATCTGCTGCAACTGCCAAGTCAGGTGTTCTGGAGCAGCCAGGAGAGTCCCTTCTCCACCCTGCACACCCAACCCCCGGCTTTCCTAGATTTGCCAAACATCAGAGACCCTTGAAGGCCACCCAAGCCTCAGACACCGTTCTTTCTTCTCTGTGTTTCTCTGGACTCAATCTGGAGAGTGTGTTCTACCATAACTGCCCCCAAACAGTAGCGTGCAAACCACTGGTCTATGATTGGAGAAGCCTTTACAATGTTAACAGTGAAGGTACCTCCAGCCTGTCCTCCTGTTGACCTGCTGGCCAAATGAGCCCGTAATGCCTTTCATTCTCTGTAATGCCTGTCAGCTGACACCCACAGTCCACCCGGCTCTTGTTACCGATCCTCTCCTGTAGACCTGCTGACTTTATCAACCCACCACTGGTCTCCATCACTCAGATAAAAAGCAGCTGCCTAGGTATGATGATTTTAACGTGCATTTGTAAAAGTGATGCTAGCCCATCAAACAGGCACTTGCACAACCCTGAGGGTAAATGCTTTCTTCAGTTTGGGACTCTATGTGCCTTACCTCACCTTAGGCCCAGCCCTGCTCCCAGGTCATGGCTGTGTTGCTCACCTGTGAGCTTTGAGTAGAAAGTGCATTGGTTACCACTGCAGCTTTGTGAGTTTGCTCTGTTTTAAAAGAGCTGACCAGGACTGTCCAGTGTCTCAAGGAGGAGCTGACTGACCCCCTGACGCTATCCCAGAGCCCCCAGATTGGAAGCAACCACACTGGAAACTCCCTCTGAGCCTCTGCTACTTTAGTACTAACACCCCAGCCCGGCCTGGGCTTCATGACTTGCTCACCACCTTCCAAGGCTGAGAACTTAAGTCCATCACAGGTGACAACACTGTCAGGAACACCTAAAATCCCCCCAACACTCCCTCAGCCATCCAGCCTTGGGCTACAACCTCCTCTCAGCAGAGCCTCAAACTCTCTCTCTCCATATTCCCTGAAGGCCCTGGCCCTTCCAAGCCCCAGCCCCTGATCACAGCCCCGGTAACCACCTAGCTGGGAGGCCAGGGGTGGTAGTACCACAAGCCTCTGTCCCTGCCTGTCCCTTCTGCACCTCCTACCTCAGTTTCAGCTCTGGGGCCCCTCCCTCAGATGCCCTTACAAGCCTGAGGAGAGTGGTTACCACAAGGACGTTGTTGGTGATGAGGTTTTCTGGGCGTTCTGACCTGGAAAAATCAAGACATCGGGAGCTCAGCCTGGCAAAGGTGAATACTCCCTGCACTGGGCTGTCCCCTCACAGGCTAGCCTCCAGCCTCCCTGGGGCCTCCCCAGGGAGATGCTGAGGGACCCTAAGTCCTGGGTACCATTCATGAGGGGGGTGCTTCTGAAAAGTGCAAGGTGAGGAAAGAGAGGGACAGTGGGGCCAAGGAAGCAGTGACTTTCCTCTAAGACCCTCCACCCAGACTGGCAGGGGTGGGGACTAAGGGATGGAGAATCTGGGTCAAAGACATTTCCCTAAATAAATCCTGGGTCCTGAGACACTCCCCAGACTGTGTGATTGTTACTCACATTTTTTCCATTAGGAACTCCACGTCCAGCTCCTCCTGTCCCTGAAATCAAAGATAAACAAGTCATCAACATTTACACATATCTTTGGAGTTGACACAGTTCTTTGACAACGCACTGTCTCGTCTCGAGCAGTGTCTCAGGGATGCACAGTATAACAATTCTTCCCACTTTACAGATGAGGAAATTGAGGCTTAGGGAAAGATGGTCTACCTGCCCAAGTTACCTACAGCTGATAAGTCTGCAGAGAGCAGTTCTCTCTTCTTGGCAGGGCTGAAGAGAGGGATGAGCACAAGCCTAAAGAGGCTTAAGGACACCCAGGGCCCATCTCCTGTTCCTCTGGTGGGGAACCTGACCCCAGAACCCTGCCTTCCCACTCCTTACCTGCTGGAGAAAGAGCAGAGGCCTTCATAAAGCAGGCCTTGGGTACCACGGGAGATCAGAGGCAGTGAGCAGGAGTGATGGATCCCACAACTGCCCCAAGGGTTAGTTACCCTGAGCTGTGTTTTGATGGACATTAGGAAGTTGTTCACCACTGAAACCTTCCTCCCATAGATGACTAAAATCCCTCCACGGAGTGATTCAGTCTGTAACAGTCTAGTTAAGCCTTTTCCTTTCCTATTAATGTGTAAATCTCTGGGAGGGGTTGCCATCTTTCTGGGATGAATTCAACCCAGCAGCATCCCAATAGATAGGCAAAACTGTAACTTCCTCAGCCTGGAGCTGAGAGAGGTGGGGCCCAAGGGGATCCCCCACCCACCTGGGGACGCAGGGAGAAGGTCTTCTGGAGCAGCTGGCCAGGGAGGACTTCTGAGACATCATAGAGAATCTTGAAGCAGGCATCATCCTCCGTGACTGGGTCCTCATCATAGACGTTTAGCTCCAGAATATTCTAGGGACCCGAGAACAGCAACTTGACACATTATTTACTCATTACTGTACTTCACACCTGTTGAAACTTTACTTGATGTCCAGGGTCAGGAAAGATTATTATGCCTCCATACTTTGTACTTCAAAATAAAAAGGATAGTAAAACTTCAAAGCAGTAAAAGGAAATCCGGCAAAGTTCCTAATCTCCCCCACCCTTTAATTGTTTTTTATAAAAAATAAAATCCTTTCAGTGTTTCCTCACCTCCAATCTCCCCCCACCCCCCGCCGCCCCCACCTCCACCCCAGCTTGCTGGTCCCCCAGGGCACCATATGTACCAGGAGCTTCCATGCATTTATCTCATTTAACCTCACAACAACCCCATCAGGAAGGGATTCTTCCTGTCTCCCTTCCACCCATGGCCTTAGAGAGGACCAGCAACTTGCCAGAGGTTAGATTCACAGCCAGCTGCTGGGTCACACATTCTCTCCCACACAGCCGTATCCAGGCTGGGAACAAAGATACCTCCCCAGTGTCTCCGACTGAGCCCTGGAGGGAAATGTGTTCCAAAAGAAGGATATAGCCTGTCCTTAGGAGGGTGGCCCTGGCCTTTACCTTGACCCGACTCTGGATCAGGAAACTGAAGGTCTCATTCCATACAGGATGACTGGAGTTGGTGATTGTTTTGGTTTTAAACTTTGTCCCAGGTGCAGTGGGCAGCTGTAGGGTCACGTAGGGGTCTGCCTCACTCACTGCCAACATCAAGAGAACAGTGTCAGAGAGAATTCCTTACACTCCTCTCCAGGGGACTCACCATGTTCCTACCACAACCAGCCCAGCCCCCAGGTTCTCGCCTGGGCCTTTCCCATAGGATCTGGTCATCTCTGCACCCCTGGAGCCCAGGAAACCATTACTCACACAGGTCAGCCCAGCCCAGGTTCCTGGCCTCCAGGACCTTCACAGTAAGCCGCCAGCAAGCAGAGGCCTCCACCTGGAGAGAAATAACAGACTATTCAGTCCTTCCCGCCCAAACTCGAGCCCACCAGTCTGTGCTGAGGTTTCTCCTAAGATGCTCCATGATGCTGCATGGCATTCTGGGGCCAAATAGCCTGTGCCCACCACTGTCCTCGGAGCTGTGGTTCCAGGCTATAGGAGTCAAGGCATGGCAGGCCACCCAGGGGGTGGAATTTGTGGGATCCCCTCCCCTTCAGGGACAGGATTGCACAGTGCAGTGGTGAAAGCAGGGAAATGAGGGCCAAGGAATGGCCACCACACTGGACATGTCAGTTTGGGGTTGCCCCCACCCAGGGCCCCCAGAGAGGGCAGCCCTTTGGTGAAGCATGTGAGTCTGCTGTTCAGCACCCCTCAGCCCTCTGGACAGGACATGGGACTCGACACCAGGGAGGCTGGGCCCTGGGAAGCCCAGTCATCTGTGACAGCCATGGGCACTCACCCTCTCTTGAGTGTGAAATAGGAAACTCCAAGAGCATCAGGCCATTACCGTGAGCAAGAGGCCATTGTGAACTAAGGCACTGGGGAGGCCACATTAGCCCACAGACAAAAAGCCCAGTGAGGAGGAAGAAGGAACTGAGTGGGCACAAGTGCACAGGGGCAAAAGGAGCAGAGGTGGTGAAGGACAAGCAGTAGGCAAGTAGGATGCACCAAGTCCTGCTGGGGACAGGGCACCCGGGGGCTATCCTCACATCCCTACTGCTGAGGCCCTTGCCACTGCCTAGATCCTGGGTGCCTAGGGTTTCTGTTCTTCTTGAGGCCTGGCTATGGAGCTGTTACTGGGCACCCTGCGCAAGGTTCTTACAGCAAGTCCCTGCGGGCTGAGGTAGAGGTGACACTGTGCTTCCATGATAGACATTCGGCCTCATGTGGTGGGGAGATAGTGCTGCGATGACACCAAGGAGCTTTCTTGCTTTGTGCCCTCCCACCATCAGTCCCTTCTGTGCCCATGATCCAGAAGTCTCCTGCCAGGGCCCTTCTCAGCTCTGCACAGACGCTGCCTGCTGGGGGCTGCCTCAGTGTCCACAGACCAGCTCTCTATTCCCACAGAGAAACTTAAAGGACAATGGACCACAGCAGGGTCGCTCAGGACCAGTGCCCTGTGGGTCCCCACATCACTGTCCTGTGCCTTCATGCTGAGTATCTTTGTCATTCCTGTCAGCTTTCTGGCAGAGCATATGTGATATCCAACCCCCCCCCTCCCTGCCTACCCTGACCCCGAACCCCCTGCAAGGCCTACTTGTTTCTCCCTTCTTGGGGCTTAACTCCAGTGACACTAGCAACACTTTGACCCTACACGCCTTAAGCCAGAGCTTATAAATGGTAGACGTTTCATGGCTTTTTAGACACCTGGTTCCATGTCCTCCCTGCACCCAGATTCTATCACTGCCTGGACAGAGGAAGTGATGGCTGGGGTCCTGGGGCCCAGGAGGGAGCTGTGCTTCCATGCCCCACTCCAGGACAGGGCAAGGACAGAGGCAGCCCCTGCTCCCCCTCATTCTCGAGGCCACAGCCTGTGGGCTGCTCTAGAGCCACATGGGTCTTCTAAGTGTCCCCAGTTGCTCCTTTCCAGACAGTCACCGTGCCCAATTTGAGCATTGTTGCCCATTTCTCTCTCTGGTCACCAAAAGCCTCTCAATCTCAGAAAGCCCACTGTTTCCTGGCGGGATATTTTTCCAGGGTGAAACCCTATTTCTTGTCACACCTAAAACCATCAATGTTGCAGAGCACCAGAGGATGGGCAGTGACAGTAATTACAGTAATTACTACTGAGGGAGGTGGAGTGGGGTGGTCAAGGCAGGCTCCCAGCCACGATAGCTGGATCTAAACCCTGGTCCTCTGCTTACTTGCTGTGTGACCCTGGACAAGTCACTAAACCTCCCAGTGCCTCCAATTCCTCATATGTAGTGGAATTAGTAGAGGCTAAATGTGTTAACACCTGTAGAATGCTTAGCAAAAAAGTAAAGTTTCCAGATAATTGCTCTTATTACTGTTTATTAAGTGCTTGTCATATTTCTAGGTGCTGTACTAAGCATGTTATGTATTCCAACTTGATTTATCCTCCTGACAACCTCCTAAGATAGTACAAGATAGTATTCTGCTTTCCTCCCATTTTACAGATGAGAGAACTGCTCAGAAAGGTCAACTTGCCATAGGTCACAGAGTTAGTAGGTGACATAGTCAGGATTCAAACCCAGATCTTTAAGGCCAGAGCTCATATCTCCTGTGCTGTTCTACCTTCCCAGGACTTTGCTTCTTTGTAAAAGCATGCAACTTTCCCCCACTGCCCTGTGGATATCTAGACAGCAGAATTTCATAGATTTGTTTTAGACCAATGTGAATATTGAACTAATAGGATTCTCCTGAGGGCACTGCAGCTTCCCCTTCCCTTTTGAAATGTCCTCCCATCTGAAATCATCCCATCAATCCTTAATTGATGACTGACCCTGGATGCTTATGGAGAGCTTCTCCAGCAAGGACCCCCAGCCCAGCTTCCTGGAAGATCCTGGGAGTACCTCCCTGCTGAGAGTGTCAGCCACTGTTTCTCCCAGGGCCTCCCCCAGCCTCCTCCCTATGGAGAGACTCAGTGCTGACCCCTGCTCAAGACAGGAGACATGACCCAAGGAAGTTTGAGGGGGCTGGAGTCCCCATATAGGGGTCTGGAGTATCTGTGACCATGGGGTCTTCATCAGGAGGAGAAAAATGAGCAGGCTGCCTTTCCCCCTGTTGGCACCCAGGGACCTGTGTGGTAGAGGAGGTTGGAGAGAGGGAGGTTGGAAACTTCAGGAACAGCCTCAGGCCCCGTGTCTCCTGAGTCATGCTGAGCTGATTCTCCCAGATCTCACAGCAGGCACGTTCCAGAGCAAGTCCTGGATGCTTCGCCTGTCCTGCCAGCTCAGCTCCTGCTGCCAGGGCAGGCACCAGTTCCCTCTTCCAGTAGGAAAGACGCTGGGTGAGGCCACTACTGAGGCTGCCCCAGGAGCCGACTTGAAGGCTGAGGGTTAAGGGTCTGGTCTTGGGGACTCAGTCAGTCCCAACAACATCAGCTGCAGGAAAGGTGTTTTCCAGGCATGTGGGCCGACTCAAGCTCCCAGAGCCACTGCACCTTGAGCTTCAGTTTTGCCCCTGGGCTGGGCCTAGAGCAGGCAGAGGGTAGCAGGAAAAGATGCCTGGCCTTCCCCAGGGAGACAAGGACGAAGACAGATACTTCAGAAACTTCCACAGCTGGAGGCTGTAGGGTCAGGGGCTCAGTCTCCTGACAGGAGGAGCAGATTAACCCCGGGCTGTCCAAACCCTCCACCACCAGCTCCTGCAGCCTTGGGTTCTTCCCAGCCCCCCATCAAGGCGTTTTCACTAATGTCCACCTTGGAGGGGGTGGTCTTCTAGACCTCAGGTTGACACGGGCTGGGGCAGTGGGTGTCATCCTTCAGTGGAGGGGTGTCTCTCTATCCTTCCCCAGATTGCCTGGTCCCTGGACTGAGTCAGGCAAGTCTTCTGCAGAAACACCAGTCTGGAACTGCTGGACTGGATCTGACTCAGGCCTGGGTCTCAGGGTCAAGGTTCCAGAGGCCTGGCAACGTCTGAAGAATGAGGCAAATGCCTCAGGACAGTGTGCTTAGCACACTTAGCCCCTGTCATGGCCACTGCCTGGGGCACCAGGGGAGACCTGAGGAGCCAGTGCCTCTGGCCTTGGTCCACAGCAGAGGAAGACAAATCTGGGCTAAGGGGAAGCACATGGAAGGAGTGGGGCTAGTCGTTTATAGACCTCTGTGGCCTGGTTGCAGCCTCATCTCTTGGGCCCGGGAAGTAACTGGCAGCGGGTGGGGAGTTGGCCTGGCAGACCTCTTGAGACACACAGGGTGGTCCCTTGGCCCCAACCATTTCCAAGAAGTTCACTACCTGCAGTGGTGAACTATGGGCCTGGTGGGGTATCCTTTGGTGACACGTAGCCACTGTGTTCTCTGATGCAGCCTGTGAGCTTTTGTGGGAAGGAGGGTAAGAGCCTCTAAGGGGGCTACTGGCTGATCACTCACAGTGGAGAGGGAAGGCTCTGGTCTCCCAGGCCCTCTACTTTTATGAGAGCTGATCATCTATCCACCCCACCCACTCCCCATCCCCAAACACAGAACCCCTTACCTTCTACTTCCCACCCTTGGCCTCTGCCTAGGCTGAGACCCCAGCTCTGGGACCCAGGCCTTTGCCAGAGGTCAGAATTACCTCGGTGTTAGCTATGTCAGGCTTCTCAGAATGCACCCTGGCCCCAGGCCCTGCCCTGAGCGATGCCCAAGGGCTTGGCAACACTGTTACCTGGTGAGGATGGCCAGGTGGTCCCCTAGTTGTCAGTCTTTCCATACTGACACTCCCAGGCTCCAGCTCCTCCCAAGATGCCAGCTCCCTCGCTGGCTGGCAGCAACTATTCCAAGGGAATGGGACTGAGAATCTGCCAGGCTCCGAGGAGCCATGATCCTATAAACAGGTTGGGGCTCCACCCCCCCAAGTCACTCCTTTAGCCTAGCACCTTCTCCTCTTCCCCAAGAGGCTGGGCCAACCAGCATCTCCAGAAACCTCTGGCAGGGCTCCAGGGCCCACAGGTGGAGCACCCCTTTCAGACATGGAGCAACAGAATTGCAGATGCAGCAAGGAGGGGAGACAAGTCCTAGGAGCAGTGGCAGGAAGCTGGTTCCCCTGAGGCTGAAGGTCTTGGCCAGGGTAGGGGCAGAACTGTGGCAACTGCAGCGCAGCCCCAGCCTGAGCCAGATGAGCCTCTCAGGGAGGAGGGCCGAGCATACGAGAGGAGGGCTGAGCATATGAGAGGAGACAAGAGGCCAGACCTCCTCGGCAGCTCTCTGCCGCCAGGATCCTGGGGATGCTGGGGTGGCCGGCCCTGTGCAGAACCTGAAGAGCTCTGGACTCTGGTTCTAAGCCCCTCACCCTCAACTGTACCCTCACTCCTTTCCTTTGGCTAATCCTAGGAATTTAGAGGATTTCCATTAGACTCAAATGGCAAACCTGCCACATAAAGGTAACAGAGACAAAGCAGGAAACTCTTAGACTATGGATACCACAGAAGAAGACTTTGTGAAGTCACCTGTTTAAACTTTTCAGTGTACACAGTGGCACGAAGTGTTCTCCTAAAAGGACGTGAATTCGGTGTTTTCACTGTCAGTTCACTATGTAATTTAACAATATGATTTGTTTTTCAAGGCAAGTGAAACTGAATTAATGTTAACTTAGCACAAATGGATCTAAAAGGTATTATTACAGAATTGGCAAAAAAGAAAAAAGAAAAAGAAAATTAATAAGTCTCAAAAAAGTGAAAAATAATTGAATGGGGAATATTTCTAATTTGTATGAGCCAGCTATAAAATCTAATGGAAAAGTCAATGTAAAACATAGATAGCTATGAATGAAGAACAACTTATTCCAAAGTGAGTCATACATGAAGCAATGCACAAAGACCCACAGCTGGTGAGTGGCAGAGCCCAGGATTATGCTCTCTGGACTAGAAGTCTGTGTCCCCTTCCCCAGGCTGGGCATAGCCTAGCCTGGAGCCCACCTACCCTCCATGACCAGGGCCAGTCTCAGAGCCATCCCTGAAAAACACATCTCGCTGAGTGAATAAACATCTCCCTGAACTGATGTGGGCCTCATCTGGAACCACCAGATTGGCAGGGGAAGCTACAGAGGCAGAGCTGAAGCGTCACCTACCATGAGGTAACCCCCAGTGCCAGCCCTCCACACATGCATGGCAGGGCCAGGCACCCCCACCTCCCCAGAGGACAGGGTCCCTGGGCCCAGCTCTTTGGACTAAGAGGAGAGTTTTGTGCTCAATTTACTTCGTCTGTGCAGTATGGTGTGGTTGATGCTGAGCCTGGTAAAAACCATGGCATTCCTGACTCAGAGATTCTCAGCTTGAGCTAGGGCCCATGGATGGAACTTGGGGCACTCTGAATAGTTCCTGAGATTAGGTGCAGAATTACATGGGTATGCGTGCATAAGAATGCTTCTGGAAAAAAGGCCTAGAGCAGCACTGTCTAATAGGAAAGTCATACAAGCCACATATGTCTTACTAAACTTTCTAGTGGCCACATTTTAAGAAGTAAAAAGATATAGGAGAAATTAATTTCAACAATGCATTTATTTAACCCAATAATTCAAGGTATTATCAATTCAACTATAATCAACATATGGAATTATTAAGGAGATATTTTACATTTCTTTCATACTAAGTCTTCAAAATCCACTGCGTGTTTTACAGTTTATAGCTTATCTTTTTGTTTACATTTCCTAGGCTGTATTTTTCATCCCCCTGACTTACTTATTTTATAACTGGAAGTTTATACCTCTTAATCTTCTTCACCTATTTTGCCATCCTCCCAACACCCCCCTGCCCCAACCACCAGTGTGCTCTCTGTATTTATGATTTTTGTTTCTGCTTTCATTTGTTCATTCATTCTGTTTGTTAGACTCCACATATAAGTGAAATCACATGGTATCGCTCTTTCTCTGTCTTGACTTCTTTTGCTTAGCATAATACCTTCTAGGTCCATCTCTGTTTTTCCAAATGATAAATGATAAGATTTCATTCTTTTTTCTTGCTGAATAATATTCATATGTATATTCATGTATATATATATACCACATATGTTCATATGTATATTCATACACAAACACACACACACCCCACATTTTCTTTACCTATTTGTCTGTTGATGGACACTTGGGTTGATTTCATATCTTGGCTATTGTAAATGATGCTGTAAAAAACATAAGAAGGCATGTATCTTTTTTAATTAGTATTTTCATTTTCTTCAGTTAAATACCCTAAAGTGGAATTACTAGATTGTATGGTAACTCTATTTTTAATTTTTTGGGGAACCTCTGTACTGTTTTCTATAGTGGCTGCACCAATGTGCATTCCAACCAACAGTGCACAAGGGTTCCTTTTTCTCCATATCCTCTCCCACACTTGCTGTTTTCTGTGTTCTTAATATTAGCCATTCTGAAAGGTCTGAGGTGATATCTCATTGTGTTTTTGATTTGCATTTCCCTGATGATGAGTGGTGTTGAGCATATTTTCATGTGTCTGTTGGCCTTGTGAACGTCTTTTTTGGAGAAATGCCTATTCAGGTCTTCTGCCCATTTTCAAATTGTTTGTGTTTTTGGTGTTGAGTTGCACGTGTTCTTCATATATTTTGGATACTAGCCCCTTATCACATATGCCATTTGCAAATATCTTCTCTTATTCAGTTTTTTTGATGGTCTCCTTCACTGTGAAAAAGGTTTTTAGTTCAATGTAGTCCCAATAGTTTAGCTTTGCTTTTATTGCCCTTGCCTGAGGAGACAGACACCAAAAAATATTGCTAAGACTGATATCCAAGAGTTTTCTGCCTGTGTTTTCTTTGAGGAGTTATATGGCTTCAGGTCTCACATTCAGATTTTTAATCCATTCTGCGTTTCTTTTTATGTGTGGTGTAAGAAAGTGGTCCAGATTCATTCTTTTGCATGTAGCTATCCAGTTTTCACAGAACTTACAGCATGTCTTAGTTCAGACTAGCTACCTTTGAAGTGTATAGAGTGGCCACACATAGCTAGTGGCTACCTTGTTGGAGCAGGTCTATAGAGGGGCCACGGAGTTCAGAGTGGACAAGAGAAAATGAATTATGTCCCAAGATTTAACATTTTACTTAGTTCCTTTTCAAAGTGGGAAGAGGGAGGGACCAAGAACCAGGAAGCAAATTTGTTGGCACAAGTCCTGCTGATCTCCCCACACCAGACCTCCCTGCAAAGGCTGTGATTAGGGAGCAGGGACAGGGAGAGGTGGACCAAGAGGAACAAAGGTCAGGGTGAGAGGACAGGAGACAGGCAGAGGACACTTGGGGCCAGTCAGTCTGAAGCAGGGCCAGCAGGCGCAGCAGGGTTTGGCTAAGGCCACATGGTGCTCACCCAGGCCAGTGGGATCCTCGGAGGATGGACATGCCTGTTTAGTCTATCAGGGCCTTACCCAAGCTGCCAAGCTGGAGAGGACCTTGGACACCTCCATTTTCCATTCTGTCATCCCTTCTCTTTTGCTGGCCTTCCCCTTTCCTTCTGCTCTCTCTTCTCAGAGTTTGCTCTACATTCACAGGAAATGGACATCTTTTTTCTCATTCAGCATGCACAGACCCTTTAATTTTCCCAAACTGCCTCTGTGAAAGCAGCCCCTTCCCTACTCTCAACCCCCACCATGTGGGGAGTATTCTTCCACCTTTAGCTGCAAGAATGCAACATGAGGTGTACAATTCGTTGGACCCATGACTCAAGTGGGTACAAACGAAATCCTGGTACATGAAGTACTGAAAGAGGCGCTTTGTCTTTCCTGCTTCACAAGAACTTGGCAGGATATGAATCTGGAGCTACTGATGGTAGACATCCTGCCACCACAAGGGTAGGACTTTCAGAAAATGGAGCCAACAATAATAGTTAATGCTTAAGCAGTTCTTACTGTATGCAGGCAGAGGGGGGTTTGCTGTGAAGCTAATGTTGCTTACACTGGGCCCTCCTCTTGCACATGCCCATCCAGGGCTCTGAGAGGACCCCAGCACTAGGTCTTTGTGTTAACTCATAGGTATTAGTAAAATTTGCAAAAGTAAGCTTTCTAAACTACAACTGGATGAGATCTCTGGTTTCCCATTCTTTCATCTCTCCTGTTCACATTGATGTGACTATGTATTTTTAGGATCTGGCTAAGGAGAAGGTGAGTTAGAGATAAAATTAATTTTGAGTTATTGGGGCATAGTTATGTGGGTTGTAGTCAGTTTCATGTATACTGAAGTTACTGTTCACCTTTGTGGTTTAGGAATAGCTTCCAAAAATACTCCCACCTCCCACTGTGCGGACTCATCTGGCATTGTGACACAGAGGTACAAGACTGGAGGTTGTACTGAGGTATAAGAAGAATAGGGTAGAGGAAGAGAAACAAGATGTGAAATACACAAAGCCAGACACTAGTCTGTGGAAAATTCGTCCAGTCAAGACATATAAAATCCTAAGTGAAAGATTTAGTTTCCATTGACACCTGATGAAAACAGAGCCTCTCCTAACAGAGATGTTTTTGATGTCTGGAATGTCTTTTTTCCTTTATCTGATAGAAATCTCAAGAAATGGAAGTTACCATATTCCTATTCTAATGAGCACATCTACAATAGCTCAGGTATAAGAGACGCTTGAAAGATGCAGCAGATTTGATTTTTTTTTTTCTGAAGATGGTTGCAACAATATCTCCCATCCTCCATGCTCTTCTAGACAGAACCTTGATACTCCCTCAGCAAGAGATGGGGGCAAATTCCCCTCCTCTTGAATCTTGGACTGCAGACTCTCTCTAACTAATAGGAGATAAGGAACTTGATACTGCTCAACTCTGAGGTTAGGTCATAAAATGTGAGGCAGCTCCTTCCGCTGAGAGCCATATGAGATGCCCAAGTCCTCCTGCAGTTGCCCTGCAGGGAGGAAGCCAACCCCGGTGGAGAGGCCATGAGTGGGGACTGGACTCAGCAGTCCTGTCTCCAAATCCCCCAGCCCAGGTCCAGGTCTGGGGATGAATGAGCCTTCAAATGGTTCCAACCCAACTGTAGAGTTACCACCAGCCTGTGCCCCTTCTGAAGTTTTCTTTTTAAATGTTTGTTTGTTTGTTTGTTTGGAGAGAGAGAGAGAGAGAGAGAGAGAGAATCTCAAGCAGGCTCCACACTGACAGCACAGACCCTGACATGGGGGCTCAATCTCATGAACCATGGGATCATGACTTGAGCAGAGATCACGAATTGGACATTTAACTGGCTGAGCCATGCAGGAGCCCCACTTTCTGCATCTCTGACACACAGAATCTATGACCCTAATAAAGCGGTTGCTGTTTTATACCATTAGGTTTAGGGGGTCGTTACAGAGCCATAGTGACTAAATCAGAGGTGTTCCCAAATTTGCAAACAATCCTAAGTTTTATAAGACTACCAATGAAGAGAAGTGAAGCAGAAAGAAACTATCGATAATTAACTATATGACCAACAATTTTTAAGTTTATTTACTTATTTTGAGAGAGAGAGAGCAAGCAGAAGAGGGGCAGAGAGAGAAAGAGAGAGAGAGAGAGAGAGAGAGAACCCCAAGCAGACTCCACACTGTCAGCACAGAGCCAGCCAGACACAGGGCTTGATCCCATGAACCATGAGATCATGACTTGACCGGAAATCAAGAGTCCAACGCTTAACCAGCTGAGCCACCCAGACACCCCAGATCAACAATTTTTTTTAAGTTTTTTATTTAAATTCCTGTTAGTTGATATATAGTGTGATATTATTTTCAGGTGTACAATATAGCCATTCCACACTTCGACAAAACACCTGGTGCTCATCACAACAAGTGTACTACTCCTTAATCCCCATCACTTATTTTAACCCATCCCACTACCCTATGACTAACAATTTTTAAAAATCCTCAACCAGGCTAGAGGGAAGATTGCTTTCTATTTGCTACGAAGAAAATGATATAACAAAATTGGTGTTGAATAAAGAAGAATCAAAGAGTGTACAACCAAATAGCAAAGGGAAAAGTATAGAGGTTAATTGCAGTTTTTTAGAATGAATAGTATGTGGGGCGCCTGGGTGGCGCAGTCGGTTAAGCGTCCGACTTCAGCTCAGGTCATGATCTCGCACTCCGTGAGTTTGAGCCCTGTGTCGGGCTCTGGGCTGATGGCTCAGAGCCTGGAGCCTGCTTCCGATTCTGTGTCTCCCTCTCTCTCTGCCCCTCCCCCGTTCATGCTGTGCCTCTCTCTGTCTCAAAAATAAATAAACGTTAAAAAAAAATAGTATGTTATTTTTAAAATTTTGTGCTGTTTTGGCATTTATCAGCCTTTTAAAATTTTTATTTTTGTGTGATCTCTTTTATCATTCTAAATAAATACTTTTGCACCGAATTTTGTATCAAACTTCAGGCTCCTTGGAACATGGATCTAGGTCACATACCACATTGTTCAAAGCACTTTATAAATATATATATATGTATATATGTTTATATATATATGTATATATATGTTTATAAATATATATATGTATATATGTATATATATAATATATATATGTATATATATAATATATATACATATATGTATATATACATACATATATTATTATATATATTATATAATTATATATATTATATATTATTATATATTATATATTATATATTATATATTATATATTATATATACATAATATATAATATATATTATATATATACATATATATAAATATATATATGTAACATATTTATTCATCCCCCCCCCAAACCCTATAAGGCAGGTGTTATTATTATCCTCACTTTACAAATGAGGGAACTAAGGCAGGAATTGGTTGAGGGACTACCTCCAGATCACCCTGGGGATCTCAGCCGGAGGCAGTATTCTTAACCACCATTTATGATATGGTCTCTCTCCAGCAGAAGTGCAGGCAAGGAGGAGCATAAGAGAGTCCCTGGATCAAGCCTTGCCTGAGGGAGTAGATCTAGTTCTGGGTTTTTCATTTGGGTCTCAGCTCCTCCATTACCTACTTTAACTCCAGGGAAGAAGGATTCAGTCACTCCCCTCCCTTTCCCTTCCCCTAGAAAAGCACTCAATGACAGTGTCATAGAGGAGAGGATGCACCTGACAGGGGTGGAGGTGGAGACAGAGCTAATGCTCAGCTGAGTCTCAATTCCAGGCAAAAGTCCTGAAGCAGGTGGTGGGACAGGTGGCAAGATATATCGTGTAAGGCAGGGATGACACATGCTTCAGCATTCAGTACTAACCACCATGTCAAGAGCAAGGCACAGTCAGGTCTGCTCTCTTGCCTCACAAGGAAGTGGTTATTCACTCTGTTGACAAAAGAGAAAAGACCATTTCCTGTCCAGGACTGCTCAAAACCAAACAGGGAAGAAGCACTGGTCGTTCTCTCCATTCTAAGGCTATTGGATTGGATAAGCCTCTTTCTAAGCAATGGACAATATACTATCTAGCCCATCCATTCATTCATCCAACAAATATTTATTGAGCGCCTACGATGTCCCACTGATCCCCACCTGAGGAAGCTTCTGTCAGGCATAAATCTGTCCTCCACTCCATGTCTCTCAGCCAATGGAACACATCGGTGTCTCAGAACCTGGGACATTACACTGCAGGTTCTGGAGTGCTAGGGCAGGTATCTGACCCAGAATAGAGCCTCTGGAATTTCAAAACAAAGAGCCGTGGAAGAGCTATAAACAAACATTATTCAGCTAATAACTTTGTCTGGAGGCAGTGGTAGCAGGTACATGAGCTTCAGGGTAAAGTTAACCAATAAGAACATTTCTCAAGAACTACTAATGTACCTGGACCAACCTCCCTTCAGGACTCCTCTGCCTCTCCCACCTGGCTTCCTCCATATTGGTCTTCTCTTCCTGGATTCCTCTTTTCATAAACCTTCCACACACTGGAGATATGTGTGAGCATTTTCAGTTTATCATATTTGTAACTGTTATATTTTAGCTCATAATTTTATTTATTTTCTTTTTTAAAATGGAAACTCAAGTTAGTTAACATACAGTGTTGTCATGGCTTCAGGAGTAGAACCCAGTGGTTCATCTCTTACATATGACACCCAGTGCTCATCCCAACAAGTGCCCTTCTTAATGCCCATCACCCATTTGGCCCATCCCCCCACCTACTTCCCCTCCAGCAACCCTAAGTTTGTTCTCTGTATTTAAGAGTCTCTTAAGGTTTGCCTCCCTTTCTGTTTTTATCTTATGTTTGCTTCCCTTCCCTTATGTTCATCTGTTGTGTTTCTCAAATTCCACATATGAGTGAAATCCTATGATATCTGTCTTTCTGACTGACTCGTTTCACTTAGCATAATACCCTCCAGCTCCATCCACGTTGTTGCAAATGGCAAAAATTTTTTAAAAAGATAAGTTAAGTCTTTTATACATTCCAAAACACAAGTCAAAACTAAACTGTTGTAAGCATGAACAAACCCTCTAATGATTTTTATCTCTCTGGGTTAGTTTATCTCAGTAGAAGAAAAACCTTTCTCTAAACTTCATTGGTTTAGAGAATACCCCCTGACCACCACTGGATTTCATGTGAGAACCCTACCCAGACCCCATATCCAGAGTTGCAGTTGTCCTGCTCTGCTACCAGGAGTTCCTATGAAATTTACTCTTCTCTCTCCACCCAGCACTGACTCATCTGAAATGTGATAGTTTTTCTGCAAACACCCAGCAAACCAACGACCCCAAGGTGGAGGGCCCTGAGACAATGATTAACTTGCCTGGGTTCAGGAGGGGTATATGGTATACCATGCCATCTGCAAGGCCTGGAGCCCCAGCCAACTTGACCCCTTCCTGCCACTGAGTAGGGCAGCCCCTGAGACTTCTGTCTCGTGCCAAGAACACTTCCCTCCCTCAGGGTCCAAGGGAGCTGCAGTGAGTAACTTGGGATGGAACTGAGTGCTGGGGGTCAAGCCTGTCCCCTCATCACGCTCCTCAGCCACAGCTACAGTTGATATCTTTTCTCATGTAACAGGATTTTAAATATATATGTAAACATGCTTTTAATGTTTTGACCCTTCCTCCTGCTCATCTTCCCCCTCTTTGGCCAATGGCCAAATCTGGGATTAATCTTTGGGATAAAAAACATAGCTAGATATTAAAATATTATGATCTGTATAAAATGATAATTAACAAGTTTCAGTAAGATGTCCTCAAAGTTATCAAATAAGAGCTGGCCTTATTTGAGGGACTCGGAGGAAACCTAGAAGTTTGGAAGTTTAAAGTTTGAAAGGTTTTTTTTTTCAATTGAAGTATAATTAACATTGACTTATATAGATTCCAAAAGAGCTTCTCCAGCACCTGGGATTATTGGCTCTTGACTCCAAGATAATAACTTTGACATTCTGAGTTTCTTAAGAACATACTTCTAAAAAATATCAAATAATATTAGGTCTCTGTCAACTTTCTATTATTAAATATTTATTTTTTATATAGTGTTTGTTATTTTAAATATTTTTATTTAGTTCATATACTGACCACTTATATTTAATGTTAGTATTTATGTAAATGGAGGACAAGGAGCAGTGGGGGCAGGGAAGCCGGTCATACAGCAGGCTGACTACAGGCAGCTCAGCAGTGAGGGGCACACCAGTGTGGAGGGATGAGACTGCTAAGTCAGAATGAATCTCCTTTTCACTAAAATCTGCTGACCCTGGAAAAGCTCTCAGTATTTGTTGGATCAAAGTGGCTTGGGGGAATGAGAAACAGAGACAGAGAAACAGACTTGCTCAGATCAAAGGATGCATCCATGACAGAGCCAGGAATCTGGACTAGGATCTCTCATGCATGTACACAACATACTCTTTTTACACACATCATTTAGTTTCCAGAACAATGAGCCCATGTTTGTATGGGGTGGCAGCTGTACAACTGGCCCAAGTTCAAAGAGCCGACTGTGGATAATTAGGGAGGAAACTGTGCACACCCATCAACAGGAGCCATGCCAGCATGGGTCCATCACCCCATAGCCTTCAGGAGGATGAGCAGAGAAGCTTCTGGATTGTAAGAAGGGATGGGAGGGGCTGGAGAGCCAAGAGAAGGAGACAAAAGGGTGGTGAATCAGAAGACAAGACCAGCAACTGAAAACAAAGTACCAGTATAGACATAATAGTGAGTAAAAGAAGACAGACACAGAGGACTATATACTATCAGGATCTATGATTACCAGGATCTGGAACAGACAAAATTAATCTCTGGTGATGGAAGTTAAAATGTGGTTACTTTTGCTTGGGATTATTTTCTGAGAGGAGGCACAAGGGAATCTTCAGATGTGGTGAAAATGTTCTTTTTAAAATTTTTTTTCTTTAATGTTTATTTGTTTTGAGAGAGAGAGAGAGAGAGAGAGAGAGAGAGAGAGAACACATCCATGAGTCAAGGAGGGTCAGAGAAAAGGAGAGAAAGAATCCCAAGTAGGCTCCATGCAGCATGGAACCCAGTGAGGGGCTCGAACCCACAAATTATGAGATCATGACCGACTGAGCAACAAATATTGAGAACCAGAGAGTCTCCAGATTAAAAGGGTTCATTGAATACATGGAATAATAATCAACAACAACAACAAAGACCCTCACCAAAGCACATTATCATAAAATTTCAGAAACCTGGATATAAAAGTAAATAAAAAACACAAAAAGGTCTTGAAGAGGACATCTTTTGGGATGAGCACTGGGTGTAGTATGGAAACTAATTTGACAATAAATTTCATATAAAAAATACAATGAAAAATACTATTAAAATATTTAATATAAGAAAAAACACAAAAAGGTCACACACAAAAAAACCTGGAAATTATAATGTAATTAAACTTAACAGCAACACTGGAGGTTAGAAGACAATGGGAAATACCTTGAAAATTCAGACAGAAAGTGACTTCCAATTTAGAATTTTATTCCCAAACTATCAGTTAAAAGTGAAAGTAGAATATAGGTATATACAAAAATACAAGTTCTCAAATTATTTTTACCTTTCTTATGAGCTATCAGAGTGCTTTCTAAGCCTTAAAGTACACATGGATCAGCTGGGGAACTTGTTATAATGTAGATTCTGATTCAGTAGATCAGGGGTGGGGTCTGAGATTTATCATTTCTAACAAGTTCTTGGGGTGATGCCAAAGCTGCTGGTCTATAGCTGGTGTCCCACCAAAATGAGAGAATAAACCACGAAAGAGGAAGGAAATGGATCCAACATAAAAGCAAGTCAAAGGGAATATCCAGAAGCATGCTGAAGGGAAATTCCAGGATATTTCCTCTAAGGCAACCAGTAAATTGGGACATCAAGGAAGTATCAAAAGGAGGAGGAGGTTAAAGAGGATAAAATAATGAAATTGATGAATCACCTGACATATTGAGAGATTTATACTTCTGGTGGAGAGTTTGAGGACAAATTCTGGATAGTAACATAGAAAACTAAGCAAATGAAAAAGAAAGGCAAGCATTAACTCCAAAGAAAACTAAAAGTTAAAACTAAAAGAAATATAATCATATACTACATAGTCAAATTAATATAAACAATATATATTAACCAAAAATTATAACAATAATGAGGGAGGGTAGGATAACAGAACTAAACTCTTATCTTCCATAGTAAAAAGACAATAAAAATCAAGAAGTAACAGTATGAGGATTGTTGTTTAGAAATATGGCGGTAAATACCAAAAAAAAAAAAAAAAGCTAAAAGAATTCTAAGCAGCGGCTGCTAGGTGGGTTGGGGTAGGACAGGAAATTAACTTTTTTTCATCAAAAGCTTTGTAAAACTATTTGATATTTTAAATACTAAGTACATGAATAATTTTATTCAAAATAAAAATAAAGAAAATATTTGAATGTTTTGTCATTAATGATTTGTCATTAATAATAAACCACTTACAATACACATCACAATATATTGCCAGCCCCCAGAGGCAGGAAATATTTGGGGATACATCAATAATGAGTTCCAGAGATGTCTCTAAAACTTTCTGACACCCAGGGGGACATGGGATAAGGTACTATGTTATGCCTACTTTTTCCAAAGGAGAAACTTCCCTCCTGTGTTCCCTATTTCAGTAAGCAGTGATGTCCACCCAGTTGCCCAATGGATTAGTCAGGATTTTTTCAGTTGCAAATACCAGAAACCAAACTCCAGGGGCACCTGAGTGTCTCAGTTCGTTAAGCTTCTGACTCTTGACTTTGGCTCAGGTCATGATTTCATGGTTCATTAGAAAGAGCACTGCGTTGGGCTCTGTGCTGACAGTGCAAAGCCTACTTGGCATTGTCTCTTTCTCTCTGCCCCTCCCCCTGCTCTCTCTCTCTCTCTCTCAAAATAAATAAATAAACATTAAAAAAAAAAACCGAACTCTAACTGACTTAAGCAAAAAAGCAATTCATGATCCCATGAAGCCCATGGGAAACCCTGGGAGAACCCCAGTTTCCAATCCTACCTTCAACATTAACCATTATGTAACTTGGACAAGATACTTTAATCACCTATAAAATGGGGGTGATAATAGTACTGTTGTGAATATGAAATGAGTTCACATTTTAAAGTACTTTGAATAGTGCCTGGTACACAGCTAACAATCAATAGATGTTAGCTATTATTATTATTATAAGCTATTATCCAGGAATCACTACAAATCTGGAGGACAAATAAAAATATTCATCCTGGACACATTGTAGTGGTAACTGCAGAATATCAAAGATACAAGAAAAAAGTGTTAAAATCTTTCAGGAAGAAGAGATAAGTTACCTACAAAAAAAATATGGACAATTAGGCTGAAGTGGGCTTCTCAACAGCAGTAATAGAAGCCAGAAGAATGTAAAATATCTTCAAAAGGCTAAAAGGGAAAAACTACCAAATTAGGACTTCAACACAGCAAACTATTTCTCAGGATGGAGTATTACGTGAAGAAGAACTTACCAGATCAACAACAAAAATCTACCAAAAACAACCCTCACCAAGCATGTCTAAAGAATTACTCCAGGAAGAAGGAACTAGAACAAAGGATGACACACAAAAAGTACAAAGAAAATAAGTTAGGAAGTACATAGTAAATCAAAATATTGACTCTACAAATAATTATTATGATGATGACTAATATGGGGAATTTAAAAAAAGGAGGTAAAACAAAACAAAGTGATGACAAGTGAAATATAAGAACATACAAAGTATTATTAAGAATATAGAAGATTTGGGGTGCCTGGTGGCTCAGTCAGTCAGGTGTCAGACTTCAGCTCAGGTCATGATCTCACAGTCCTTGGATTTGAGCCCCACGTTGGGCTCTGTGCTGACAGCTCAGAGCCTGGAGTCTGCTTTGGATTCTGTGTCTGCCTGCCCCTCCCCTGCTCACACACTGTCTCTCTCTCAAAATAATAAATAAACACAAAAAAAATTTAATTAAAAAAAGAATACAGAAGATTTGAATAAAACAATTAACAAGTTTATCTACTGGACATGGATATACCACCTACAGCCACAAAATTTAGAGAATACACCTTCTCAAGCACAATGGAAAAAAAATTTTTTTAAGAATTTTTTATTTTTGAAAGAGAGAGACAAAGCACAAGCAGGGGAGGAGCAGAGAGAGAGGGAGACACAGAATCCATAGCAGGCTCCAGGCTCCAAGCTGTCAGCACAGAGCCCGATACAGGGGTCGAACTCACAGGCTACAAGATTATGACCCAAGCTGAAGCTGGACACTTAACAGACTGAGTCACTCAGGCACCCCAGAATGGAATATTTAAACATTGATCATGAACAAAGCTTTATGGTAAGTCTTAAAAATCTTAGAGATTAGCATACAGATAACATCCTTTCACCAAGATGCAAAAATAATTAGAAATCAATTACAAAAATATGTTTTTTTAAAAATCTATGATTTAAAAAATATGAAACACACTTCCAAAAGGAAACATAGAATAAACTTACTTTTTAAAAAAAAAATGAACTTCATTTTTTAGAAGAGAAAAGTTGGGAAGATAGTACAGAGTGCTCATATACCTTGTGCCCAGTTTCCCTGTTATCAACATCTTATGTGACATTTGTTACAATTAATTAACGAATATTCCTCCATTATTATTAACAAAATCCATACTTTATTCAGATTTCCTTGATTTTTACTGAATGTCTTTTTTCTGTTCCAAGATTCCATCCAGGATGTGACATTACATTTAGTAAATTATGTCTCCTTAGCCTCCTCTAGTCTATGACAGTTTCTCTGACTTTTCCTTGGTTTTGATGACCCTGACAGTTTTAAGGAATACTGGTCATGTATTTTGTAGAATGTCCCTTGATTAAAGCCTGTCTGATGTTTTTCTCATGATTAAGGATATGGCTTTTGGGGAGGAAGACCACAGAGGTAAATGCCATTTTCCTCACATCAAATCAAGGGTACATAGTATCAACATGTCTTTCCATTGTTGCTATTGGCCTCGATCACCTGGCTGAGGTAACATTTGTCAATTTTCTCTATCGTGACTTATTTTATTCCCCCTTTTCATACTGTACTCTTTGATCACTAAGTGTAGCCCATGCTTAAGGGATGGGGAATTATGTTCCATCTCCTTTGGCAAGGATTATCTATATAAATCATTTGGAATTCTTCTGCATAGGAAATAGATTTGTCTCTTCTCTCCCATTGCTATATTTATTCAATCATTTATTTGTATCAGTATGGCTTTATGAGTACTTATTTTATGCTTTGGATTATAAATACCGTATTATTTTGTTACTCAAATTTATGTGTGTGTAATATGTTATATATTTAATACATTATATGTACAAGTATATATAAACCTCTGTATGTGATATATATCAAGCCATGTATATACCCATATCTATAATTATTTCTATATCTTTCTATCAATATCTGTATCAAGCTAAACATGAGTTTTTACTCGAGTCTCTAGCTCTTATCCAATACTGTGTGTTTCCCTAGTCATCTATGTCTTTTTTAAACAATAAACTAAAAATTAAAAATCTAACAAAAGAGGGATGCCTGGGTGGCTCAGTCCATTAAGCATTTGGCTCTTGGCTTCAGTTCAGGCCATGATCTCACGGTTCGTGAGTTTGAGCCCTATGTCGGGCTTTGTGCTGACAGTGCAAAACCTGCTTGGGATTATGTCTCCCTCCCTCTCTGTTGCTCGCTCGCATGCACCCCCCCCCTCTCTCTCTCTCTCCCTCAAAAATAAGTAAATAAACTTAAAAAGAAAAGAAACATCTTATTAAAAAAAAAGAAATCTGACAAAAGAGAAACTCAAGGCCCAGATTGTTTTATGGCAGGTCTTACCAAGCATTCAAGGAATGGACACAATTTTAACTGTGTATTTGAAAGGCATTAGCAAAGACCTAAAAATTGGGAAAAAAAAAAATGCTATGTTTCTTCATAGAAAGACTCCGTATCTACAGATGTCAATTATTTCAAAAAATAATCTATGCATTTTTTAATTTTAATTTTTAATTTTAAAAATATACACTTGGGGCACCTGGGTGGCTCAGTCAGTTAAGCATCCGACTTTAGCTCAGGTCATGATCTCGTGGTTTGTGAGTTTGAGCCCCGAGCTGGACTCTGTACTGACAGCTTGGAGATTGGAGCCTGCTTTGGATTCTGTGTCTCCCTTTCTCTCTCTGCCCCTCCTGCTCGTGCTCTGTATCTCTCTCCTTCAAAAATAAATAAACATTAAAAAAACATTTTTAAAATAATCTATACATTTAATTTCATTCCAAATGAAGCCCCAGAGGATTTTTCAATGAAACTTGACAAGCTAAATCTAAAATTTATATAGAAGGACCAAAAAACAATAATAGCCAAGAAAATTTTTTGAGACTGACGCGCTGTCCACTGTGCTAAGAAAGCAATTAGCCAACAAAATTTTAAAGAAGAACAGGAAGGAGAGTTGCCTCACTAGAAATTAATTAGAGGCCTTTGATTTTAAAAACAAAGAGTTAGAGGGGCTTTTGGGTAGCTCCATCAGTTAAGTGACCAGCTCTTGACTTCGGCTCAGATCATGATTTCATGGTTTGTGAGTTTGAGCCTGCATGAGGCTCTGCACACTGGCAGTGCAGAGCCTGCTTGGGATTCTCTCTCTCTCCCTCTCTGTCCCTCTCGCACTCGTGTGTGTGTGTGTGTGTGTGTGTGTGTGTGCGCGCGCGTGTGCGCCCTCTCTCTTTCTTTCTCTCTCTCTCAAAAGAAATAATAACATAAACTTCAAAAACAAAGAGTTAGAGGGGCACCTGGGTGGCTCAGTCGGTTCAACTTCGGCTCAGGTCATGATCTCACAGCTGGTGAATTCGAGCCTCATGTCAGGCCCTGTGCTGACAGCTAGCTCAGTGCCTGGAACCTGCTTCAGATTCTGTGTCTCCCTCTCTCTGCCCCTCACCCTGCTCATGCTCTGTCTCTCTGTCTCTCTCAAAAATAAGTAAACATTAAAAAATTTATAAATAAATAAATAAAAAGAGTTAGATATTTACAGCATCAGGATAAGGAGGGATTTCTTAAACAAGAAACATAGGCCATTAAGGAAAACAATTATACACTTGATTACATTAGAAGATAAAAACTTTTTAATAAAAGAGAATTTCTAAAGTTGAGAAAATAAGCCACAGACCGAGGGAAAATATTTGCAACACATTTAGCCAAAATGTATTAGATCAAAATACATATATATATATATATATATATATATATATATATATATATATCAGTCAGAAAAAGACAAAGAACTGAATAGAAAAATGGGCAGAGTATATAACCAGGCATATCACAGAAGAGTAAACCAGAATACCAAAAAACACACAAAATATATTTAAACTCACTAGTATTTAGAGAAATGCAAATTAAGTCCACAGAGAGATACTATTTCATACACACCACATTTACAAAACTTCAAAAACCTTACAAGATTTTAAAATAGTACACAGTAAATTCAGTATCTTCCCTTTGGAAATCATCCAAAAGCAATGGAAGAAAATAACAGAAACACAAACCCTCTTGATGAAACTAAAAGACATTTGAATCCCAACCCATAAAATATCTGGAAAGACTGCCCAAAGCAATGAAAATCAAGTAGGAGTTCAGATAGAGGAGCAGGGACGTGGGTGAGGGTGGAACTCAGAGACAGCTGCAGACTGGGCATACCAAGGTACAGAGCATGCCCTGACTTGTAAAACCAAAGTAAGTAATGGGTGCATGGGCTTGGGGAAAGAACTTCCTTGGGATCGGCTTAATTATGAGAAACATAGGAGGTAGAGCTGATTGATAAATCCTGGAAACAAGCCCCTTGAACAAGAAGGTGAGTATTCCAAAAGCTGCCTCTCCTTTTGCTGAGTAATGATGTTCAAATACTAGGATGGATGAGGACACGGGCTGATGGCCAACTGGATGGGCCACCCTACTCATTTGTCTGGACAGTCTTTCTTCTACAACTGATAGGCACTGTCATTGGTGCACAGATGCTCTCCCTTTGAGCCCACTCCCCTAAGTCTGTCCACTTCTCCATCCATCCATCCATCCATCCATCCATCCATCCATCCATCCACCCATCCATCCATCCTCCTCTCCCCTAGACCTGGCTGTTCCCAATCTACATTCTCCCCAGTCTTTGTTGCTCTTTTCCACTACCCTGCACAAAGGCACCCAGCTGTGGGAGGAGTAGAGGCCAATCTACAGCTCTTGCTATAGTCATCAAGTTGGTGCCCTGGCATGGGGCTGGGTCGGAATTAAACAAGGGGCATGTTTAGTATTTTATCCACCCAGAAGAGATGTTTCTACAATTTGCTGGCTCAGAAAAGGAATGGCTTTGTACTTTGCTTGTCCACAGGGAGTGTTTTATGCAATTCCTCTCAAAGGCACTGTGAGCTCATTTGATAGGGGACCAAATGAGAGGGTCTCATCATATCCTATAAACACTTTCTCATTTTAATCAAAAAAGCAAAATCCTGATTAACCAGAAACAGAAAGTAAGTCCAATCAAGATTAGTTCATTATAATATAAAGAATTATTAGCTGTGATAAAGGAGTAACATAAGATGTAAAGAAACTTTGTATGGTCCCCTAACACTGTTGAAGGCGGGTTCAGCCCACCCGATGGCAGACAAGGTTGCTGGTTCAGCCAGGCCAGAGTGGGTCTGGGGTTGCCCAGCAAGCAGTAGGTGCTGCTCCAGAGTTTAAAATGGGGAGCAGGTGACCAGCAACTGGTGATGTGGGTGTGAGGCAGGGGCTGGGCACCAGTGCGGGCAGGAGACCTCTGCATGCTCAGAGGTTCTGATTTCCTCACTAAGAAGGTTGTGGAAAGATTATGGCCAGGCTGAGGCTATGAGTTTGGAGATGGCTGTCATCTGGGCCTGTGGCCTGGGCAGGCCCCTTGGGTGTTCTTACCCCCACGGCTGGTCCCCAGCTTCAAAAACAGCAGGAGAGTCTCTCCCGTGCCCTCTACTCAGGAGCTTAACATCGTACTGGCCCTAAAGGAGAGATTCTTAGGGGAATCCTGTTGTCAATCACAGGGCATAGAAAGTTAGGGGGCACCATTTGGAACCCTAAGAGACAGTAAGTTGATAACTGACAAATCATCCAGAACTTTCCAGCACCAGGTCTCCCCTCTACACCATCACTCCTTTAGTGTTAGGCCCACCTTGAGAACCATGTTGCGATTTTCCTCTCCTTTTAGTCTCTGATGTGTCACAAATTCCCATATTCCTGTCATTCTAGAAGGACTCTGAGACCTGTGTTCTCTCCACGCTGTCTCCCTCTGAACTCTCCCCCTTTACAGGGCTTTCAAAGACGCTTCCTTGTCTCCACTCTCCATCTTCTGAACCCCTGCCTTATTTCCTATCCCTGTCACACAGACATGCGCCCTCAATAGAGAACGTGCAGGAGTTCTGACTTGTGGATCTTATTGAGTCCAAACCCTTCTGCCTCTGACTCACAGGCCTTCTACCGCCTGGCCCTTCCTGTTCTCTGCACCTCCTTTCCTCACATTCCCTGAGGATGACCTCTTCCCTACCTACTGCTCCCTCACCCTGATGTTCCCTTTCCCCTCCTCTGACTGTCCTCTGTGACCCAATTGGGCCCCTTCCTTCAGGAAGTCTTCTTGTGTGGGGCATTCTGGCGGCTCAGTTGGTTGAGCATCTGACTTCAGCTCAGATCATGATCTCATGGTTTGTAAATTCAAGCCCTGTATTGGATCCTCTGTCCTCATTCTCTCTCTGCCCCTCCCCAACTCATGTTCTCTCTTTCTCTCTCTCAAAAATAAATAAACATTAAAAAAAACTTTAGAAAAAGAAATATTCTTGTGCAGAACACACCCACCCCTTCCTTTTCTTCTCCTCACATGTGTAGCCAGCACCAGGCTGTTCACCCCTCAGGGACTAGCTCTGTTCTTAGCCCTGAGTGTCTTCCTACAAAAACTGTTGAATGACTTCTCAATTTTTCCACAGGCTAAGTTCTGAGGTCCTATCCCTGGAATTTGGCCATGGGGCTGGCCCCAAAGCCGATACTGTTTGAGGGAGGATTCTCAGCTGTGCTGCAGATTGGACAGAAACAGCCTGTGCTGGTGACTAACAGCCTGCTGGACCTTGCTGCCCCAGGACTGAGCAGGGTTTCTCCCAGCTGGCTCTGGGCCTAGCCTAGGGTGGGCCCATGGGCTACAGGAAGTACCTTATGTAATTCTCAGGGGAGCCTGTGGGTGGGAGCCTGACAGCTGTCTAAGTCACAGTCCTCACCCAGGTGAGGGTGGGGCTGAGGGGCATAGAAGGGGCTGGGACCTGGGTATAACATCAGTCAGTCAGTGTGAGATACTCACATACCTGCACCCCCCACCCCAACATATTATCCCTGAGGCTCAGCCCAACCCACAATGGGGCTGAAGGGTGTGCTCCTTAAAAGATTTGCCTATATTTTCACTAATCTCTCTTCTCCCATTTTTCTTGAGCCGTCAGGTTTCTCTCCTACCACTCTACAAAACTGCTGGTCGAGGCCCCCAATGAACCCACATTGCTAGTGTGATGGGGGGGTCCACAGTCCTTCCTTACCAGGCCTCTCAGCTTTATTGAAAGTTCCCCAGGTGCAAAGTCTTTTTCTTTTCTTTTCTTTTCTTTTCTTTTCTTTTCTTTTCTTTTCTTTTCTTAACTTGCACCTCTCCTAATGTTCTCCACATCCACATCCAAAATAGAGCTTGCTAAAAAGTAAGTGCTCAAAAATGTACAGTGGTATGGTGATTAATTACTTGGGTGTAGGAATAAAAACTAAGCCCTGAGTTCAAGACCTGGTTACTTGTGACCTTAGTGTTCTTGGGTAAGTAACTTGTCTGAGCCTCAGTTTCCACATTTGTAGAACAGGAATCATAATATTACCTCCCTCATAGAATTGTTGTGAAGATAAAAGAAAACATATGTAAGATGTGTAGCACAAAATAAGCATTCACTAGAGGATATATAAATATATTATTATTATCAAAAATAAGAGTTTGTGATAAAAAGAGGGGAGCTTTCCCTTCGGTAACTGGAGGTCAGTCACTTATCTCCTAAGGCCAACCACCCACTTGTCTACTAGGTTCCATTTTCTCTCACCTACTCAAGGACACTCGTTCAGAAAATTTCCATTCTCTCTCCCACAACACCAATTTTTCTTCTGTTGGATCATACCCATCAGTGACTAAACATACAGTAATCCTTCAAGTGTCAAAACCCAAACTCTTGCTCCCCACATAGCATCTCCCTTTAGCTACATCCCCATTTCTTTGTTCTTCTTTACAGCTTAGCTCCTCAAAAGATTTACTTATATTGTCACCAACCTCTTTCCTCCCATTTTTTCTTGACCCAGTCAGGTTTCTCTCCTACTGCTCCGCCAAACTGCTGGTCGAGGCACCCAGTGAACCCACATTGCTAGTTCAACGATGGGTCCTCTGTCCTTCCCTAATGACCTTCTCAGCTGCGTGTGATGCTGTCAGGGATGCTCCCCTCCTTCAAGTGCATTCTCCTCCTGGCTTTCTGCACACCACACTAGCCTGGTATCTCTCCTACCTCACCAGCTGCTCTCCTTCAGTTACCATGGCTGCTTCTCACCACTTTCCTGACATCTGCAGTTTGGAGTCCCCACAACTCAGTTCTTAAACTTCCTTTCTTCCTTTTTTCCCCTCTGTCTATATTCATTCACTTAACAGTCTCTTCCAGTCCCTTGGCTTTAAGTAACATGTACACACTGGTGATTTCCAAATTTATATCTTCAGACCATAGAAGGCATGTCTACCTGCTAATGGACCATGTTCTTTGGGAAACATCAGAACCTCAGGCTGATGCAGGCTGTGGTGGCAAGCCCCTGACCATACTGTCCCTCAATGAAAGGGGTCTCTCCCCCTGGGACTCCAAACTGCCTCTCATTCTTGATTCCCTAGGGTCAGCCTGACCCCACAGCAAGCCTTCTCTGGGAGTTCCAATCAGAAGCTAGATCCCAGGTCAGGCCTAGATTCCAGAATCAGGGCTCCAGAAGCCAGGTACAGTCTGGGAATGGGACAAGAAACCTCAGGATAGTGGCCCTGGTCACAGGTAGGCCATCATATGGGACACCAGGAGACTCAAGAAGGCAGCCTGCCTGCAGTAGTTCTTGTTCAGAGGAAGGCACAAATCAGGAGAGGGGTCCACAAGGGCTTCTACTGAGCATGAAACTCTGTAGGTGCACCTGCCAGCCTGGTGAGGCCAGCAAAGGAGGCCTGTGTGAAGGCTGTTGCCTCAGCTATCAATCCTAACTCAAGAATGTTATGCCTGAGGAAGGCCAGGTGGTCCCTTGGGCCCATAATTCCAATTCCTTTCATCTAAGACACTATTTGGTACCATCACTGATTGGGCACACTAGGGTCAATGTCTGCAGGGAGCTCGAGGAGAATGGTTGAGCGGGCTCCAAACACCCAGGCTCTGCCAGCCACCTAGAGTGCTGAGGAGCCCCATGTCTCCCATTCAGGAATATCAGAAAACAGCAGCCCAGAAGTGGGGAAGCCCTGCCCTTGGCTACTGGCTCATCTTTTCAGCCCTCCTGCCCTAGCTCCGGCTCCACTCCAAGCCCATCTCTTGACCAAGATACCTGCTCCCTAGGTGGCGGCAGTGATATGGCCAGCTCAGCAAGGCAGGGATTAGTGAGACTGGAACCTCCACCCTCTGGGCGGCTCCCATCCAAGGGCCTTTCCCTCACGTCTTGGAGGTCGGCCAGCACCACCAAGGCCTCTGGTGCAGCTAATACAAGGAGAAAGCACATACATGTGCACACAGGGACACACGAAGGTGGAACACCTTCTCCCAGGCCGGGAAGAGGGAGGAAATGAGGCAGGTCCATGGGGCAAGGATGAGGAGCAAGTCCAGTGAAACATCCCTAAAGACCAAGTCCTTCCCCTGGCCCAGGAAGGGTTGGGACCAGAAGTTTGGTCACTGTGCCCAGCATAACCAGCCCCCTCCACCCCAGCAGTGTGGCGGCAACAAGTCCAAGTCTGAGCCAGGCTGCTCATATGCACCTGGCAGTGTGTACAGAGTGGTGAGAACCAAATCATTTACGAATAGCCAAGAGGCCACCTTCAGCAGCTCAGAGCACTCAGTACCAGTGTAAAAGAGTAACACGCATGTACTGAGGACAGACAGTGTGCCAGGCACAGTCTCAGCACGTCACACACCGGGTTTCATTCCACCCACACAGAACCTTTCAAGCGGCCTCTGTGAGCTCTAGTGAGGCCGGCAGCTCTCAGACCAAGAGGCTCCTTACCCTTGAATGTGTCCGATCCAATTGGTCCCGCGGAAGATAGGACATTAGTTCAGATTGATGGTGCATTTGGGGACTGAAAAATACATTGGTGGTCAGAAAAACTCAGCTATTGTTAATAGAATAAAATGTTGCATAATAATAATGGCTAAAATTTCTTCGTTATTTAGGATGTGCAATAGTTAATTTAAAATGTTTCTTTAAAAGACAACTTCATAAAATGTACTGGGTAATTAAAAATCATCAAATTTTATTTTTTTACATTTTTTAAAGTCTACTTTTGAGAGAGAGCATGAGCGGGGGAGGAGCAGAGGGAAAGGGAGACACAGAATCTGAAGCGGGCTCTAGGCTCTGAGTTGTCAGCACAGAGACCAACGCAGGTCTCAAACTTACGAGCCCTGAGATCATAACCTGAGCCGAGGTTGATATTTAACTGACTCAGCCACCCAGATGCCCCTAAACTTTTTTTTAATGTTGGGAAGTGATCTTAGCCTGTCCTTCCTCTTTCTTCTTGAAATTGGAAATTCTCCTTTGTAATATTTTCCTTACCACCAGCACCAAACTCATCAGAATAACAACGGAAAAGATAAAACAGATTAATAAATTCAGAATCCATGATTCAAAACAAGAAAGGGAGCTGTTTAAGGATCAGAAACTCTGAGGAAACCCTAAATAAGAAGTCAAATCGGAGCCTGAGAGGTATGGTGGTGCCATCCTTGCCTTGGCTGTAAGATCAGAGGGGATGAAGCATCTCTTCAAGGCTCTCACTCCCAGGGCCACTGCACTGCTTCCATCTCCTCCCCTGACCCCGCACTGCCACCTAGAGGCCACCATTGCCAACTGCATGGCCAATGACAACCAGGAGCCATCACAACCTAGAGCACTTATAGATAGAATAGAACCCTCTGAGATGAGATTACAACTAAGAATTACCAAATGTATAAAGAAGGCAACATCTACGAAGTAGGGGAAACAGAGAACTTACCCCAGGTAGATATTTCACAGGACAATCAGGAAAATGTTTAAAAATCCGTATGTTAGGGGCGCCTGGGTGGCTCAGTCGGTTAAGCGTCCGACTTCGGCCCAGGTCATGATCTCGCGGTCCGTGAGTTCGAGCCCCGCGTCAGGCTCTGGGCTGATGGCTCAGAGCCTGGAGCCTGCTTCGTATTCTGTGTCTCCCTCTCTCTCTCTGACCCTCCCCCGTTCATGCTCTGTCTCTCTCTGTCTCAAAAATAAATAAACATTAAAAAAAAATCCATATGTTAGCGCCATCTGAGTTAGAGGAGCACCATTCACATCAATGCAGTGAAAACAGGTAGTTTTGAAGATCCTATTGGAGAATTTAAATTGAAAAATGTAATAGCCAAAAGTTAAACAAGTCTCCAACAGATGTATAAGGAGCTGACTGGATACAGAGAAATATTATATTTGTGAACCAGAAAGCATGCAAAGAAAATGCCCCCAAGAACACAGCACAAATGAAAAGACAGAATGTGTAAAAGGCAAGTTTAGTGACATAGAGATTCAATTCAGATACTTCTATATTCATTTGAAGGGAATTCCAGAAAGAGATAATGAAGAAGAGTAGCATTTTGATAAAATTGGTAGACAATTTCTTAGAGCATCAAAAAGACACAAATCCAGAAATTGAGAGAGCTCACTGATAATTCTTTTTAAGCTCATACTTTAGAAAAATCATAATGTTTTTGAAAGTCAAAGACAAAGAGGAAGCCCTAAGAGTTCAAGACAAATTACCTACAATGGGATGAGAATTCAACCAACATCAGATTGCCTATCAGCGATATCAAATCAAGAAGGCATTAAAATCTGAGTAAATGTAAGTTTGCGTCAAGAGTTTTATATTCAGGGGCGCCTGGGTGGTCAGTCAGTTAAGCATCTGACACTTGATTGTGGTTCAGTTCATGATCTCACAGTTCGTGGGATTAAGCCCCATATCAGGCTCTGTGCTGACAGCACTGAGCCTGTTTGGGATTGTCTCTCTGCCTCTCTCTCTGCCCCTCCCCTCTTCATGCATACACACACACACACACACACACACACACACACACACTCATACACACACTCTATCTCTCTCAAAATAAATAAATAAACTTAAAAAAAAAGTTTTATATTCAACCAGACTATTATTTGTAAATCAGGGCAAGCAAAGAAAATTCCAGACATAAAAGAACTCAGAAAGTTTACCCCCAATAGACCCTCCATTAAATATCTATTCAGTTTTGAAATCTAACAGAAATAAAAATAAAGGAAGAAAGGAGTTATAAGAAGATATAATGGGCAAATAAATAAGTAAAACATATTGTAAAGTTGAAATAAATATTTCTATTTTGAAGTTTTTAATACATTGGAAATAAAATTCAAGTAAGAGCCCAAAGTAGTTTGTACAAAGTTTGGGTGGGTGGGGAGCCAGATGTAGGGAAGAAACATAGAAAATGTGTTAGCATGCTCAGGTTCTTGTCTTATTTGGAAAGAAAAAAAGGAGACTGACTGGCTTTTTAAAAGTGCTCTTTAAAAATAAAAGCTGAGGGGCACCTAGGTGGCTCAGTCACACAGGTAACCATCTGACTTTGGCTCAGATCATGATCTCGTGGTTTGTGGGTTCAAACCCCACATTGGGCTCTGTAAGTATACAAGAATTGAGTTCATACCATGCATACTTTTAGACCACAATGCTATGAAGCTTGAAATCAACCATAAGAAAAAGTCTGGAAAACCTCCAAAAGCATGGAGGTTAGAGAACACCCTACTAAAGAATGAATAGGTCAACCAGGCAATTAGAGAAGAAATTTAAAAATATATGGAAACAAATGAAAATTAAAATACAACAATCCAAACGCTTTGGGATGCAGCAAAGGCAGTCCTGAGAGGAAAATACATTGCAATCCAGGCCTATCTCAAGGAACAAGAAAAATCCCAAATACAAAATCTAACAGCACACCTAAAGGAAATAGAAGCAGAACAGCAAAGACACCCCAAACCCAGCAGAAGAAGAGAAATAATAAAGATCAGAGCAGAAATAAACAATATAGAATCTAAAAAAAACTGTAGAGCAGATCAACGAAACCAAGAGTTGTTTTTTTGAAAAAATAAACAAAATTGATAAACCTAGCCAGGCTTCTCAAAAAGAAAAGGGAGATGACCCAAATAGATAAAATCATGAATGAAAATGGAATTATTACAACCAATCCCTCAGAAATACAAGCAATTATCAGGGAATACTATGAAAAATTATATGCCAACAAACTGGACAACCTGGAAGAAATGGACAAATTCCTAAACACCCACACACTTCCAAAACTCAAACAGGAAGAAATAGAAAGCTTGAACAGACCCATAACCAGCGAAGAATTGAATTAGTTATCAAAAATCTCCCAACAAACAAGAGTCCAGGACCAGATGGCTTCCCAGGGGAATTCTACCAGACATTTAAAGCAGAGATAATACCTATCCTTCTCAAGCTATTCCAAAAAATAGAAAGGCAAGGAAAACTTCCAGACTCATTCTATGAAGCCAGTATTACTTTGATTCCTAAACCAGACAGACACCCAGTAAAAAAAGAGAACTACAGGCCGATATCCCTGATTAATATGGATGTAAAAATTCTCAATAGGATACTAGCAAATCGAATTCAACAGCATATAAAAAGAATTATTCACCATGATCAAGTGGGATTCATTCCTGGGATGCAGGGCTGGTTCAACATTCGCAAATCAATCAATGTGATACATCACATTAATAAAAGAAAAGATAAGAACCATATGATCCTGTCAATCGATACAGAAAAGGCCTTTGACAAAATTCAGCAACGTTTCTTAATAAAAACCCTCAAGAAAGTCAGGATAGAAGGAACATACTTAAAGATCATAAAGCCATTTATGAAAAGCCTACAGCTAATATCATCCTCAATGGGGAAAAACTGAGAGCTTTTTCCCTGAGATCAGGAACACGACAGGGATGTCCACTCTCACCGCTGTTGTTTAACATAGTGTTGGAAGTGCTAGCATCAGCAATCAGACAACAAAAGGAAATCAAAGGCATCAAAATTGGCAAAGATGAAGTTAAGCTTTCACTTTTTGCAGATGACATGATATTATACATGGAAAATCCGATAGACTCCACCAAAAGTCTGCTAGAACTGGTACATGAATTCAGCAAAGTTGCAGGATACAAAATCAATGTACAGAAATCAGTTGCATTCTTATACACTAATAATGAAGCAGAAGAAAGACAAATAAAGAAACTGATCCCATTCATAATTGCACCAAGAAGCATAAAATACCCAGGAATAAACCTAACCAAAGATGTAAAAGATCTGTATGCTGAAAACTATAGAAAGCTTATGAAGGAAATTGAAGAAGACATAAAGAAATGGAAAAACATTCCATGCTCATGTTGGAAGAATAAATATTGTCAAAATGTCAATACTACCCAAAGCTATCTACACATTCAATGCAATCCCAATCAAAATTGCACCAGCATTCTTCTCAAAACTAGAACAAGCAATCCTAAAATTTGTATGGAACCACAAAAGGCCCTGAGTAGCCAAAGTAATTTTGAAGAAGAAGACCAAAGCAGGAGGCATCACAATCCCAGACTTTAGCCTCTACTACAAAGCTATAATCATCAAGACAGCATGGTATTGGCACAAAAACAGACACAGGGACCAATGGAATAGAATAGAAACCCCAGAACTAGACCCACAAACATATGGCCAACTAATCTTTGACAAAGCAGGAAAGAATATCCAATGGAAAAAAGACAGTCTCTTTAACAAATGGTGCTGGGAGAACTGGAAAGTAACATGCAGATGATTGAAACTAGACCACTTTCTCACACCATTCCCAAAAATAAACTCAAAATGGATAAAGGACCTGAATGTGAGACAGGAAACCATCAAAATCCTAGAGGAGAAAGCAGGAAAAGACCTCTCTGACCTCAGCCGTAGCAATCTCTTACTCGGCACATCCCCAAAGGCAAGGGAATTAAAAGCAAAAATGAATTACTGGGACCTTATGAAGATAAAAAGCTTCTGCACAGCAAAGGAAACAACCAACAAAACTAAAAGGCAACCAACGGAATGGGAAAAGATATTTGCACGTGACATATCGGACAAAGGGCTAGTATCCAAAATCTATAAAGAGTTCACCAAACTCCACACCCGAAAAACAAATAACCCAGTGAAGAAATGGGCAGAAAACATGAATAGACACCTCTAAAGAAGACATCCGGATGGCCAACAGGCACATGAAAAGATGTTCAACGTCGCTCCTTATCAGGGAAATACAAATCAAAACCACACTCAGATACCACCTCACGCCAGTCAGAGTGGCCAAAATGAACAAATCAAGAGACTATAGATGCTGGAGAGGATGTGGAGAAATGGGAACCGTCTTGCACTGTTGGTGGGAATGCAAACTGGTGCAGCCGCTCTGGAAAACAGTGTGGAGGTTCCTCACATAATTAAAAATAGATCTACCCTATGACCCAGCAATAGCACTGCTAGGAATTTATCCAAGGGATACAGGAGTGCCGATGCATAGGGGCACTTGTACCCCAATGTTTATAGCAGCACTCTCAACAATAGCCAAATTATGGAGATAGCCTAAATGTCCATCAACCAATTAATGGATAAAGAAATTGTGGTTTATATACACAATGGAATACTACGTGGCAATGAGAAAGAATGAAATATGGCCTTTTGTAGCAACGTGGATGGAACTGGAGACTGTTATGCTAAGTGAAATAAGTCATACAGAGAAAGACAGATACCATATGTTTTCACTCTTATGTGGATCTTGAGTAACTTAACAGAAGTCCGTGGGGGAGGGGAAGAAGAAAAAAAAAATAAGAGGTTAGAGAGGGAGAGAGCCAAAGCATAAGAGACTCTCTCTTTTTTTTTTTAAGAGACTCTTAAAAACTGAGGACAAACTGAGGGTTGATGGGGGGTGGGAGGGAGGGAAGGGTGAGTGATGGGTATTGAGGAGGGCACCTTTGGGGATGAGCAGTGGGTGTTGTATGGAAACCAATTTGACAATAAATTTCATATTAAAAACTAAATAAATAAAAGTGCTCTTTAAAAATAAAAGTTGAGGGGCACCTGGGTGGCTCAGTCACCCAGGTAAGCATCTGACTTTGGCTCAGGTCATGATCTCATGGTTTGTGGGTTCAAACCCCACATTGGGCTCTGTGCTGATAGCTCAGAGCCTGCAGCTTGCTTCAAATTCTGTGTCTCCCTCTCTCTCTGCCCCTCCCCAGTTCATGCTCTGTCTCTCTCAAAAATAAACATCAAAAAATATTTAAAATAAAATAAAAATAAAAGTTTAAGTATTAAAAGCTTAATGAGAACCCCAAACTGGAAATAATCCAACTTTCCATCAGCAGGTGAATGGATAAACAAACTGTGGTATGTCCACAAAATTCCTATTTAGCAATAAAAAGAAATGAACCACTGATACACACAACAGTGTGGATGAATATCAAAAGCACTATGTTGAGTGGAAGAAGCCAGACACAAAAAAAGTACACACTAGATAATCCCATTTATACAAAACTCTGGAAAGGACAAAGCTGGTCTGTAATGACAAGAAGCAGATCAGTGGGCACTGGGAGCAAGGGCGGGAGATTGGTTGGGATGGAACCCAAGAGAAGGGGTGATGGAAATGTTCCATATCTTTTTTTTTAAGTTTATTTATTTTTGAGAGACAGAGAGAGAGAGAGAGAGAGAGAGAGAGACTGCTGGGGAGGGGTAGAGAGAAAGAGGGAGAGGGAGAGAAGCAGGCTCTGTGCTGTCAACATGGAAGTCTGATGTGGGGCTCGAACTCACAAACCTGAACCAAAATCAAGAGTTGGATGCTTAAATGAGCCACGCAGGTGCTCCTGGAAATGTTCCATATCTTGATTGTGGTGATGGTTACATGTGCCTGTAAATTTGTTAAAATTCATTGAACTATACACTTAATCTTGTATATTTACTGTACATTTTGAATGGGTGTGTTATATTATTTATAAATTATAGTTTAATAAAATTTACAAGGGAAACCATCAGCATTCTAGCAACACAAAGTAGAACTTTCATACTAGCGGAAGGGGATAGTGGAGGAAAGGAAAATGAATGAGAAAGCAAAAAACAGGAGGCTTAGGTGATACCTGCCTGAACCAGAGATACAGGGGTACCTGGGCCCTATTGTGGAGCCTTCAGCCTGAGTCCAGACGACTGAGTGGAAGTGGGTAGAACAGACCTCTGGTCTGCTAGACCAGAGCAGGCCCAGCTTACACAACTGTACTGTTTAAACTCCCCAAGTGATTCTACTGTGTGACATTTTGGGACCCACTCTGAGGTCAAAGGCTAAAGAGCAACGGAAGACTCACAAACACCAGCTAAGCAGCCAGAGACTGTCTCAAAAGCAATTGCCCACCTCCTTTCCACAGCCTACTCACCCCTCCCCACCTGACTGCCCCTCTGCCTTACTCATATTTTCCTCCCTCAATCTTTCTCTGACTTTCCCCCAAACCTTGCCTCCTTTTATCACTTACTTTGCCAAAGCTCAACAATTAGACTTTTAAACCGTCTAGGGGCGCCTGAGTGGCTCAGTTGGCTGAGCATCTGACTCTTGATTTATTTCAGCTCAGGTCATGATCCCAGTGTCCTGGGATCAAGCCCCGTGTCAGGTTCCATGCTGATCATGGGGCCTGCTTGAGATTTTCTCTCCCTCTCCCTCTGCCCCTCCCCAGCTCAAGCATGCAGGCACAAGCTCAATAGATAGGTAGATAGATAGATAGATAGATAGATAAAATGAAAAATCTAATTAAATGGCCTTCTATTATATATATTTTTTCAAAGCCAAATTCTGACTGAAGTCAAAGGTTTTTAATATGTGTGGGCTCCTCAAAGCATAAGAGACTGTTAAAAACTGAGAACAAACTGAGGGTTGATGGGGGGTAGGAGGGAGGGCAGGGTGGGAGGGAGGGCAGGGTGGGTGATGGGTATTGAGGAGGGCACCTTTTGGGATGAGCACTGGGTGTTGTATGGAAACCAATTTGACAGTAAATTTCATATATTAAAAAAAAAAAAAAATATATATGTGTGGGCTCCTAATTGCTTAATATTCCCTGTGCCTCAGTTGTCCTAATGGAAAAAAATTAATCCCCAACCCTGAACTCTGGTGATCAATCTCACTGAGTTGCAGGACAGCCCCAGGAGAAGAGTCCTGGACTCCCTGCCCTGTTCCATGTTCCCCCACCATAGAGGGAGTGTCGAGGGGGAAATGGACACACGCAGAGTGATGCAAGTAATCCTCCTTTCCTCCTCTCCAAAAATGACTCCATGTGAAATGAGGGAGCTTCCATTTAAACTCTCAGCCAAAGAATGGAGTAGCAGTGAGGCAATAAACTGCAGGGCCTGAGCTCTGGAGAAGGTGGGGGTACACCCATGCCAACCAGCCACCTACCAATACCTGAGGTCCACCTCCCAGTGTTGTGCCAGCCAATGATTGAAGAAAATGCTTCTCCAGGCACCTGGGTGGGTCAGTCAGTTAAGCATTCAACTCTTGATTTTGGCTCAGGTCATGATCTCACGGTACATGGATTCGAGCCCCTCATTGGGCTCCACCCTGACAGTGCGGAACTTGCTTGGGATTCTCTCTCTCTGCCCTTCCCCACTTGTGCACAAGCTCTCTCGCTCTCTCTCAAAATAAATAAATAAACTTAAAAAAAAAGAAAAATTATTTTCATTCTTCTCTTTCTTTGTCTCTCCTTTCCTTCCTTTCTTCCTTCTTTCTTTCCCTACCCCTCCACCCCACCCCGTACCTCTTCCCTTTCTCTGCAGGAGACTCTTGTGAATGTCTGGAGATATATCTGAAGAAGCAAGGGGGCCTAATATTTGAACAAGCCTCATTTCTCACATTCATTCAGCTAAGACTATGGGCCCAGGGCTGCCCTATGGTAGAACCCCATGGGGCAAATTCATATCATCACTTCATATGAATGGCACCCCCTGGAGTTGGGCAGTATATAGCCTGTATAGCCATACATGGCAACCTTGGTGGCCACCCTTTTCTTCTTTTGCATGGTGAAAGAGTTTGACAAGTTGAGGAATGATGTTCCTGCTCCTGTGTTTCTGCCCAGCTTCAGAATGAATCGGGCATAGCTGTGTTCTTATGGCCAAATCCCTCCAAACTGGCCACCCTCAGGACCTTGAAATGTGTTTCTGGCCATCTTGGTCCAGGGTTGGAGATGGGATAGGAATGCAGTAGAAATAGACTCAGATCCCTCCTTACCTAGGATCAGGAGCCAAACTGGAGTCAGGAGTCAAAGAGTCAGGGGTCAAGGAATGGCCCTTAACTCCTCAGTCTGGTTGGCTCCCAGATTCAATCCTGGTGATGGTTCCTCATTCCCTGGCTGAGGTTACCCCTGCATCTGCTGACCAATTTCTTGACTAGAGAACCAGACCAGCCTCTGCATTCTTGCCCTCCCATCCTTGTCTCATTATGTCTTCCCAAACCCAATCTAAGCCAAGGTGGCATTGCCTACATTTCTGTGTGAATTGAGTTACCTACCAACTCTGCACAAGCCCACGTGCCTGCTTCCTTCATAAAACCTGCTGGCCTGGGACAGCAGACACCAGCCACCACAAGGTGACAAGGTGATCACACAATGAAGCAGAGAACTTGTTGTGTACAACTTTGCATATGTATGTGCGTTTTTCTTGGGAGACGGTCCATGGCTTCCCTCAGTTTTCCAGAAAGGTCCAAATGGGTTAAGAACCACTAGAGTACAGTGTTGCACACCTTTTCACGGTAAGTAGGTAATGATTTGTCTCTTTAGAATGTAAGATCCCATTCACTTGCTTGTCAAATATTTATTGTACATCTACTATCTGCCAGTCACTGCTTTAAACACCGGAGATAGAGCAGCAAACAAAACAGACAAAAATCTCTGCCCTCCAAGGCCTTACTTTTCAAGCGCCAGAGACAGCCCCTGGCTATATGAGGCATGAAAGACAGACTGAAGATTCTAAGTTTTGAGCTCCATGAAGATCGAAGAACTCAGAACTCTCTGAGTTTGAAGTTCTAAGAACTCTACAAAGTTCTAAGTTATGAACTCTGTGGAGGTCTTAATAAGTACTGATGATGCCAGCACAGGGGTGGTGATGACAGGTGGCCATAGTAGGAGCTCAGGGGCCAGCCTGGGGCTACCCCAAAGGAAACCTCTCATTGCTGAGCCCAGAGACAGTAGTGGTGGTCTATGACAGGCAGCAATGGTTGGGAAGTAGGGGAGAACCAAATTGCTCCCTACCTATGCCAGCCAAAACCTGGCCCTTCTGAGGTCCAGCTTTTTCAGCCCTCCCTGCTCATGTCCAGCTGGAGGTCTGGGGATCCCAGGCCAGGCCAGGCTGGGGGCACAGGCTGGGACCACCTTTCTCCCAGCTAGGAGCCAGAACGAGGGCTTTCTTCCCAGAGTCAGGATGGGTGAGCCTTCCTCACATAGGTGTCCCTGACCGAAAAAAGGAATTGTGACTTCGGTCCTGGAGAGGGTGGAGAGGGAAGGCTGCAGCCCAAGAAAGCACTCCTGGAGGAGAGGGTAGGAGGAGCAAGTGTCCAAGTGAGTATGGCATCAGGGCCACTGAAGGGCCCCAGGCAGCTCAGCACTGGGCAGGGAGGACATGGGGACGACAAGGCTGCAGAGGCCAACGGCCAGAGGGCCCCCACATCATGCCTAGTCAGGGTGGACCCCCTGTCTACAGACCTGAAATCTGCCCATGGTGAAGAGATTCCAGCTATCAGAAGGTCCCAGGTGGGTCAACAGAGATGAAAAACGGAGAGAGAGGGGCAGTTTGCCCAGATCATAGCACGTGTCTGTGAAAGAGGCAGGAATCCAGGCCTCCGAGTTCCCAGCCAGGCCCCTCTACCGTGCCCATCCCTGCCCCACAGTGCTCGCCAGTCCCACCCTCACTAGCAACACGCACACCCACGCAGCCACACACTCACTCTGCTCCCTGGTAAACAAATGCATGCTCTAGACATACCCATTGAGCTTCTGGGAATGGCGAGACTATTTGCAGGAGGGGGCAGCTATACACCTGACAAGAGAGTGTGGCCCGAGTTTAAAGAGTAAAGCATCAGCAATTAGCAGGGAAACGTGTGCATACCCACCAGCCGGGATGCCATCAGGAGGCTGAGCAGAGAAGGGTGGTGAGCAGTGAGGTGAGGGGGCAGGGGAAGCCAGAGGTGAAGGAGAGTCGGCAGGCAGGAGGGTGGAGTTAGTGATCCAGACTGGCAATCCATGAGGTCTCCCTTTATTCTTGATAGCACTGAGCACTGCATCCAGGAGCCCGGCCATTTGCAGGAAGTGTGGATTAGACGGAGGAGTCTCTGCTTTTGGTCTCAGCTTAACCTGCTTTCACAGCTTCCAGTCTTGGTGAGGGTGTGAAGACATGGGCCCCCTAAGGTCCTTCTGGGTTTGGGCCATGCCCTGGGGCTAGATTGTGGCCTCATCCCTCTATACTCCAGTGTAAAATTAGCACTGCTCACTCGTGCCCTCCTCCTCCCCAAGGCCCCTGGGGGAGGCATCCCCCCCGCCTTTGTCTCCCAGAAACACATATGAGAAGGGTGCAGCCCCAAAGCCAAGCTGCCGTTCTGCAGGAGCTTTCTGAGGCCTGAAGGACCTAGAGCCAGTCCCTGTAACCTGGTAAGAAGAAACCCCACAGAGTCTACCACTCCTCCCCGTACCAAGCCCCGGTCTGGGGCCCACAGTTGCTCCCCTCTCACAGCCCTCTGACTCCAGCCTGACTCAGCCTCCAGCCCTGCCCCCAGCCTGCCGTCGCTCCAGAGCCAGCCGGAGCGCATGCCTCAAGGTCTCCACATTGTTCAGAACATTGTATCGACTCAGAGCCACCAGCCGCTCAAATTCCTCAGGCTCATAGGTGAAGTTCATCATGCCATATGGAGTGTCTGCCCCATTGACCACAAAGTCCCCGTAGGCCTTCTCCTCGGCTGTTTGTCGCTCCACACCTACAGGTGGGAAGTGGCAAAGAGGCCAGGCTGGGGCATTCTGTGGCTAGGAACGGCCAGCCCAGAAGCCTCCACCCCTTGCCCTAGGACATCTGGCGGGACCAACATTTCAGCTCTCTCCACCATCAGGAGGAACCGGGCCAGTGTGGATCCTGAGGCCTGGAAGGTGTGGAGCAGTGGCCAACCTGGGCCCTCCAAGAGGCATGGGGTCCAGGAAATCCACTGTCAGAACGGCACCCCACCACCACCCTGGGCTGTGTGAGTCAGACCCCGCCCCAGGGCCTCCCCTCACCTGGGGCCAGGTGTGTGCAGAAGGTACGGTTGACGAGGGGAAAGTGCAGCACGATGGGAGAGCGGGGGTCCTTGGCCTTGGCGAACAGGTAGCACTCACGGGGTTCCTCCAAGTCCTCGGGGAGCACCTCGATACTTGGGAAGGGGATGCCTCGGTCCAGGCAGTACTTCTCTGTCATCTGTAAGACCTGGGCAGGGAGGCCAGCTTTGGACCCTGCCTCCGGCTGCCTGCACTCACATAGCCTGCCCACTAGCTGAGTGACTGCAGGTGGGCTACATCACCTTCCCCAGCCAATTTCTTTATTTACATAATAAAAAAGAGAATAACTCTGGGGGGGGTTGTGGAGATTAAGGACAACCATTAGTGTTCCCAGTGTCATTCCTCTCCTTCCCTTCTCTGGCTCCTCCCTGCTTCCTCTTAAGGGCTGATTTCAATGTCACCAGGTGGAAACTGAATGGTTACAGAAGGGCACGTGGGAAGAGGCTTTATTCATCATCTAATCCCAGGCTTTCCTTGGACCCAGGAGGATTAGGAGGAGGAAGCCAAAGATAGAAGGGCTGGTCCAGCAGCGGGACCAGAAAGCTCATCCAGATGATGGAACCCATCGGCTACCCCACAAGGTTTGAGGGAGCTGCCCCTAGAGACTCCCCGAGGGGACCTGATGGTAACTAACGGAGGGCAGACCCAGACGCCAGTCCAGATGGGAGCAAAGAATGCTATCAGGACAGGCAGGGGCCAGAACAGGAGCCTTCTCTTCACCAGTATGGGAGACTTCTGAGGACCTTCTTTGGCCTCTTCTCCCACCTCCCCCTCCATCTCATAGCCTCAGCAATCCCCCTCCTTCAGCTGGGGAGACCAGTGCCACTAAAAGTCTTCACAAGGTACCCGCCCTTGGATTAGAACCCAGGCCCTCCATGAAGGGCAATTCCCAAAGCCCAGCCAGGCCGCCCTGCAGAGAACCTCAGTTCCTCCCCACCACACACCTTACCTCGAAAGGGGCCTCCAGGGAGTAGTCAAAGGACAGAATGAGGTCCACCGCTCTCTGGGGCAGCAGGCTGAGTGGGAACGGAGAGTTGATGGCAAAGCCCCCATCCACCAGGCACAGGCAGTCCCGCATGGGAGTGAGCTGGTTGGGGAAGGCGTCAGGGTGCGTATCTGCAATAGGGACAAATGCTCACTCTTCTCTCTCTGTAGAGATCTCTCCTCCCTTTCTTCTGATGGCAACAGAGTCTCCCACCCCAGCCCCTGGCCCTGCCTCCTGGCAGACATCCCAGTCCTTCCCCATCAGCCCCTGGGCAGCAGGAGCCCACAGCCCAACCTCCAGGAACAAAGGCAGTGCTGGTCCAGGTGAGCCGTGAGCCGGAGGCAAAGGCAGCGGGGGGACCCCCAGCCAGAGCAGCACCCACCTTTCCAGGCCATGAACTCCCGGCCAGCCACATAGTCTTTGTGCAGGCAGAGGCCCCTGGTGAAATTACAGTTCTCCGCGAAGGTAAAGCGGGAGGTGAAGATGTCCAGCACGGCCTGGGAGAAGGGCCCCTGGCGGGTGAAGAGCCTGGTCCTCAGACGTGTGGGATCGTGCAGCTGGAGCTTCTGGCAGTCATCTAGATGGGAGCACGTGGGTGAAATACAGTCAGAAGGGTGCTGTCTGTTCTCCAGTGGCCCTTATGGCCCAGGGGACCTTTCCTATCTCCCCCCACATTCACCCCTCCTTCACACCACCTCCCAAGCCTCAGACCACTGCTTCCCAGAACCTCTTTTAAATGACCTTTTCTTTCAGCGTCCCTATATTTGAAAGTTGCCTATGACAGTGTATTTATTAAGTGATAATTTATATGCCCTTTGAAAATAAAGTTGTGTATGGGGCGCCTGGGTGGCTCAGTTGGTTAAGTGTCCGACACTTAATTTCAGCGCAGGTCACAATCTTGTGGTTTTGAGGTCATGAGATCGAGCCTGGCATTGGTCTCTGTACTGAGTGGAGCCTGCTTGGGATTTTCTCTCTCCCTGTCTGTGCCCCTCCCTCTCTCTCTGTCTCTCTCAAAATAAATAAATAAATAAATAAATAAATAAATAAATAAATAAATTTTTAAGAAGTTGCTACAATCTAAAACCTTTTTTTAAAAAAAAGAAAACAAAGTTTTATATACAACTTCCAATCACAATTTCATCCATTAAACACCTACTGAGCAGTTACTGCGTGCTGGGCCCCTCCAGGGCTTATAGCCTACTTAGGGGGAGAGTCACATAAAGAGATCATAAATCATACCAATGCCCCAAGGTAAGGACAATGGTGGGGTGTGCACATAGTCCTATGAAACTTGGGTGCTGGGGGCATGCAGTAGAACAGAGAAGCCCCCTGACAAAATGATGTCAGAGCTGAATCTTAAGGGATGAGCAGAGGTTATCCAGGGAAGAAAGGTAGAAAAGGTTCTGTGCAGCAGGGAGCAGCCCAAACAGGAGCCCTGAGGTGTGTGGACAGATATCCACCAGATGCCCAGTGGTCCTGGTCTGCGTTGACATAACTGGAACCCAAGCAGAGAATTCAAAGGTGCAGTCTTACTATAGAGCACTCACAGCTCCCACTGGCTTTTCTGAGGTGGGCCTTCCCCTCCTTCCCCTGGTCCCCCTGCCACGCTGCCTCAGCAGATCTCTGGGCATCCACAGACCCTAAGCTACAAGTCACTTCCTCAGGACTTCTCTGAATGCAGTGGGACAGCTGAGTCCTGCACCATCCCCTCCCTCATCCTTTGTGCCTCCACCAGGGCCCCGATGCTGGAAAGAGCAGTAGGGGGAGGTCAGGGTGTCTACCCGCACCTGTGATGTTTACACTCCCTCTGTGGCAGTCTAGGAAGCTGAGGCCCGAGCCGGCAGTCTTCAGGAAGATCTCATCCAGGCTGGCTGCAAAGGCGCTGCCCCACACACCTAAGCAGAAAGGCAAGGCCCTGGGCCCTCACATCTCCTCCAGCCCACCTCAGGGCCTGGCCCAGCCCCTGCCCTGGCCCCAGCCTTCCAGCCCAGACTCACCCTGCAGGTAGCAGATCCGGGGCTCGGGCTGGGGCTGCAGCAGATGCCCCATGAAGAACTCAGAGCCAAAGAGCTCAGTGGGAACATAAGCCCCGTACTTGGGGAAGCCGACCTCATAGGGTGTGAACTCGCACCATTCTGGGGATCCAGAGTGAAGGGAATGTCACCAGGGGCCTTCCACCAGGACCCCAAGGTTTCCCCTCACACCTGAGCACAGGAGCGGGAATCTCACTTGCCAAGAGCAGGAGGCAGCAAGCCCGCTATGCTCCAAGGCTCCCATCTATACACTGATAGCTCTGGCCTCTCCCACCTTCCTACCACCCATCGCCTCCACCTGCTTCCCAGGTCCCTGCACCCAGGCACCTGCGAAGTCTTCCCCACTGATGTTGGTGTGGACATTGATGCTGGCGTAGATAGGATAAGGGTTCTGGCCCTGGTTGACGGCCTCCTGCTGGTCAGACAGCTTGGCAGGGTTTTTCTGGTAGGAAGGAAAGGAGGCAGTTGACTTTTGGGGGTCCCCTTCCTCCCACCCTCATGGCTTGAGGCCTGATACCCTGAAGGGGATGCCATGGCCCACAAGGGACTGTGGCTGCCAAGGCCAATGCTCTAGAGACAGCTCTCTAAGGACGAGGCTTTAGGCTGCAGCAAAGGTAAGGCCCCTGTGGGTTTTGTGGAATTCCAGGGGCACTGGGAACACTCCCCACTTGTTTCCCATTCAAGAAAGCATATTGGAACCCAAGGGAGTCAGTGACATTTGTTTTTTTGAGTCAGTGACATTTTTAAAGGAAAAATCGAAAACCAGTTTACTTTCTTTAAAAAGTAAATTGTTTGAAAATATGCATTCTTTCCTCAGACACGAGAAACCACTTGTGATAGACATCCACAACGGAGAGCCACACACTGGGCCAGACTCCAAGGGCTGAGAACCCTGCTGGGTTCTGAATACTCTCACATACCAGCTCATACCCAGCCAGCAGTTCTAGGAGCAGCATGGCAGCTGGAACGCTCTCAAAACACACTGTGCTAGGGCTTCACCCCAGACCAGCCCAAATCAGTATCTCTGGAAGTAGGGCCCAGGCAAGGGTGTTTTTGAAAAGCTGTGCAGATGGGGGGCGTCTGGGTGGTTCAGTTGGTTAAGCATCCGACTTCTGCTCAGGTCACGATTTCGTGGTTCATGGGTTCGAGCCTGGCATGGGGCTCTGTGCTGACAGCTCAGAGCCTGGAGCCTGCTTTGGATTCTGTGTCTCCCTCTCTCTTTCTCTTGCCCCTCCCTTCCTCCCTCCCTCTCTCTCTCTCAAAAATAAAGAAACATTTAAGACATTTTTAAAAAGAACATTTTTAAAAAGAAAAGAAACGCTGTGCAGGTGATTCTAATATGCAGACGGACTTGAGAACTGCAGACCAGCTTCTCTCCTCCCAGGGGTGAGGAGCCAGGAAAGACGAAGTGGTGTCAGCCCACTCAGGGATCCACCTCTTGTCCTCAGAGAGCTCAGACCTAAGGGACCTCTTTGCAAATCTTAGATCTTACCTCAGCACCTAAGGTAGAAGTAAGTGTTGGCGGGGCAGGGGTGGAAAGGAGCTGTGTTTATTTATTATCTGCTCTTCTCTTACCTCCTGGTAGAGGAAATATTCAATGAGGAGACCCCAGATGTCGATGAGGGAAACTCTGTGGCCAGTGCTTTCCAGGGTCCCCAGTTCCTGGGCATAGTATTGTAGGCGTTCTGTGGACATCGCCCCCATCTTACTGCTGCAGACCCGAGCCTGGGCACGCTCAATGGGGCCCTGCAAGGCCACCTGGGACCAGGCTGGGTCCTTGTAGAGTGTGGAAATGCACCTGGGCATAGAGGGAATTAGGGGCAGTGGGACAGCAAGCACAGCAAGGGGAGAGAGGGAATGTAAGTGTTGGTGAGTGACCCTGCCTCTCCATCCCTTGAACCTACTGCCCTGCCCCACCCACTCAAGGAGGCCTGGGCACTCAGTGCCCCTCCTAACCCCCTTGGAGGCAGGATCCCAGCACGCCCTCAGGGACTCCACCTATATCACCAGCCACATTCTTGCCCCTTTAGGGCTCTCCTTTACTCTGTATCCTACCCCACCTCACTTACCAGGTAGATCCAGAGACCCCACTCAGGTAGGTCACAGTGTCCAGGAGGCCAAGTTCCTGTAGCCCTGCCAGGCTGCCGTACAGGGAAGACATGGCTCGGGTTCCACCTCCCGAACCTAGCACAGCCACCACAGGCACCTGGGCACAAAAATAATCATAACATTGACCACCACTGTCGCTTATGAATTATTGCTTATAATGTCAGACATTTGTCTACGAGCCTTATCTGTATTATCTCATTGAATCCTCATAAGCAACCCAGTGGGATCCCCATTTTGCAGATTAGGAAACGGAGGAACAGGAAGGTTGGACAATGTGCCCACAATCGTACGGGTAGTAAGTGATGGGCCATCAGACTGAAGCAGTATGACTCTAGAGATGGCTCTTGACAATTGTCTCGGGATTATATGTAACTGGAAGGTATCCTGGATTTCACCCAAAACTGTTGGAGCAGGGTTTCTCAGTCTTGACACTATTGATGATTTTGGACTGGGTAACTCTTTGTTGTGAGGAGCTGTCCTGTATGTTGGAGGATGCTTAGCAGCATTCTGGGTCTTTACCCAGTAGATGCCAATAACATCTTCTCCCCCGGCCCTGCTGGTAACAATAAAGCATGTCTCTAGACATAGACAAATGTCCTCTGGGTGGGGGGGGTGGAGGGATGAAATGACCCCCAGTTGAGAACCACTGGGCTAAAGCGATGAAGACCACCAAAGAGCCTGGACTTGCCCCAGACGTGAGCAGTGCCCAGATGTCTCTTTGGGATCAGAGGTGCCTGGTGGGGTCAGACTAGAAGCTTTCTGGCTGCTCAGCTCTTCCATGAAGCTTTAGCTCATTCTGCCCCCAGACTTTTGGTTCCTTTCCCTGGCCTCCTTTCTTCTATCTTGAAAGAAATGCTCCCTGGCCAGTGCCCACAAGGACACTCTCCCTTCAGAGTGCTGGAGGACACAGAGCTCCCTGAGAACAAGATCTGTGCCCTCTTTACCCTCTACCTCCAGACAGGACATCTGGCACAGAACAGTCATTACCAAATGAACAGTCCGGTCTTGCTCACCTTGTCAGGACTCAGAAGAGGTTCTGACTCCTGAGTACACTTGTAGCAGGAGAAAGCCACCAACTTGTCCCCAATTTACCATAGCTCTCTGCCTTGGTGTGGCCTTGCCTCCTGCTTCCCAGCCACGGCTCCCGTGGACCCTCCACTTCCAAATTCCTTTGTCTACTGTTATGGTCTGAATTGTGCCCCTGCCCCTGCAAGTCCTTATGTCAAAGCTCCAGTATGACTATATTTGTAGAAAGGGCCTATAAGGTGGTTATATAGGTTATGTAAGGTCATAACAGTGGGGCCTTTATCTAATAGTATCGGTGTCCTTGCAAGAAGGGGAAGAGAGAGATTCCCCCCTTATCCCCTGTATATGCACAGTGGAAAGGCCATGTGAGGACACAGCAAGAACATAGTTGTCTACAAGTCAGTAAGAGAAGCCTCACCAGAAACCAACCCTGATGGCACCTTAATCTTGAACTTCCAGCCTCCAGGTGAGAAAATAACTGTTTGTTGTTTAAGCCACCTTGTCTGTGGTGTTCTGTTGTGGCAGCCCGAGGAGACTCATATACCTCCCTTGGCCAGGGCTGTTCATCCCTCATTACATACAGGGTCCTGACTCTCCTGATTTTGCCTATCGGCTCTGGCAAGCAGGACTGCCCCTTCCTCCTCTGTTTCCCACCCTTTCTCAAGGCTTCCTGTAACCACTCGGCCACACAGTACTCTCAAGGGAAGAGGCTGGATTTGGTCTTGGTGACCCTGGGGTCCAGCTCCTCCATTTCATACCTGGCCACTGTCAGGCACCTGGCTCAATCCCAGAACCTGTTGCAGGGCCTTGGACACGATCTGCTTCCTCTTGTCCAGAAACTCCCGTTCCCCATCACACAGGCCAAAACCAAGACGCAGGTCAAGGTCTCCAGAGCTGCCAGAGATGGAGTGGGGGGGAGGGGGCGGGTACTGGGTGACTGTTCATTGGAGGAAAGCCTTGGGCCCAGCCCATTTTTCACAGGAGCAGACCCATATTCCATCGAAACCCTTAGAAAGACCTCAGCAGAACCAGAGATGCCTTCCACCACCGGGCTGAGCTGAGTGGGCAAAGAGCCCCTACATATTCAGCCTAGCATAAGAGCCTTCCTCCTGAAGTCAGCCTTACTCACCTCATTTCTGCCTTCATACTCAGAACCACCTCCTGGCCCTGAAAGAGACAACAGCCCCATCCCTGAGTGCCCTGAGTTGATTCTCCCACCCACAGCTCCTGTTGCTCTGGTAGCTCTGGCCCGTATGTGAACATCATGGCTGAGCTCCAGGCCGGCCTGAACTTGACCCCCTCTGAGGTCCCTCCCCCCAGCCTTCTTTTGGTGGTCACAGAGCAAGCAGGGGTCCCTCAGGCACCCAGGCAGAGCCTTACCTCCCCTAGGGCCACAAAGCGCTGTTCCTCTTGGCCTAGGGCCAGAGAGGAGAGCAGGATACCCCCCTCACCCAGCTTGTTGGTGTGGGCCTCCAGCTCAGCACTTGGACCACTCTGTAGAGAAGAAAACACCCAAGGAACCCACCATGGTGAAGGAAAACATGCATCCATGGTGGCCCCAGGACGCCCCTCTAGGATGGACTGATTCTATCATCCATCCCTTCCCAGACTATGGGCTCACTCACTTGCAGGACTGTGAGTCTCTCCCCCAGCTCCACATCCAGCCTGGAGCTGATCACTGGGTTCACGTGAAAGGTGAAGGTAGCTGGGAGGCCTCCCTCCATGGGAGGTTGCAGGGGCAAGAACTGTGGCTTCTCGTAGGCCCCGGGCACTGTCAGCTGAATCTGCCTAGAGCCTGGGAGCAGAGGGCCCAGGTAAGGGGGTGAGAGTGCAGGGGTGTGTGTGGCTCATGATGGCAGTGACCTGGATGGCAACTCCCCTTTGTTTCCTCTTTGGAGATGCCAACTCATCACCCTGCTCACCCTGTTCTGTGGCCCACAGCAAAGGCATCATGAAGGACACTCAGGGTCCTACAACATGCCCTGGTCAGAACTGGGAACCTGGGGAGGGTAGGAAACACACAATGCCTAGGGAAGGGAAAAGGGCAGGGAGGGAGAGGACTCCTTGCCCAAAGTTTATGAGGCTGATGATTTTGAGATCATGATATTAATTATATAAAATATAATTCTATAATAATTATAATGTTATAATTATCATACATTATTACATTAATTACCAATCTTCAACTGGTAGTTTCCCCATCTTTTGCCTCCATTCAAGCTCTGTGCTCATCACCTTGGGGAAGGTTTGTGGCCAGGGAAAAAAACAGATAGGCAATAAGTTGTTCTGCCCTTTGTTTCCAAAGTGTAAGACCTTGCGAGCACACAGAGGGTGTGCAGCGGAGGTGAGAGGAAGGAGTGGGCTCCTGAGTAGAGGCTCAGAGGAGCAGAGCAGAGCCAGCCCAGGCCAGAAGGAGGCAAAGAGGGAGGCCTGTGGGCTCACCCTGTTCCTAGCAGCATTCTCGGGAGGAGGAAAAACCCCAGAGAGAAATGTGCATGACATTCAGACAGGGGGGACCCCACAAAGGAGCCCCAGACCCTAAACATGACTTGGGAGCAACAGACACCCAGAAAGCCCAGAATGGCAGATGCCTCAGGAACAGAGGTCCACATGAAACCCTTCTCCCAACACACTCTCCTTGGCACTAAAATGAGACCTGGAGACATGACATGACTCTGGGTGGGAGGGAATTAGAGAAAATAAGGAAAGTGATACTTCTTTCACACCATGGTTTATGGATGGAGATTGATATGTGTTGTTCAGAGTCAGAAACAATACACCCTGGAGTGTCACAGACCTGGGTTTGGTTCCTGGCCTTATCACTCTCAGGCTGTGTGACCTTAAGCAAGTTTCTTCTTTGAGCTGGAGCTTCATAAATTAAGAGGATATAGTTGTATTTTCCAGGGTTGTTGTGAGGATTAAAAGATAAAAGACATGTGAAATGCTGAGCACAGTGCCTGACTCAGAGTAAGTGCTGGACATTTTCTGGACAGGACTCATCCCATGGGCTCAGACCCTCAGTGTCAGAGGAGACCTTAGCTGTCACACAGCCTCTGCTGCACTTCTGCTTCTGCGTCTGAGTGGATACCCTCTGTGGCACACTATACCCGTGGCCTCAGTTCTTCACTTCTGGAATGCCCATGCTTTGTCATGTGACTTCACTTCCTCCCACTGAGAGGCCAAAATGTTAGTTACTGACTATGATGTGACCAAAGGCTTGAAAACCACCTGCTCATCTGGGCTTGCTCTCATACCTCTGCTGATGCCTTAAGAACACAACCAGTCCAGGGCTCCTGGGTGGCTAAGTCGGTTGTGTCCGACTTTAGCTCAAGTCATGATCTCATGGTTTGTGAGTTTGAGCTTCACATTGGGCTCTGTGCTGACAGCTCAGAGCCTGGAGCCTGCTTCAGATTCTGTGTCTCCCTCTCTCTCTGCCCCTCCCTTACTCACTCTCTTTCTCTCAAAAATAAATAAACATTAAAAAAATTAACAACAGCAAAAACAGAACATGACAAGTCTCCTAGTCACAGAAGGTTGTTGAGGGACATATGGCACAAAGCCAGGTCCCTCCTGCCAAGCCCAGCCTAGATCATGATGCATGAGCTCAATAAATGCTTCCTGTTGTCTGCCATTGAGATTTAGGGTTGCTTTTTGCAGAGCAATAGTTGGACTGATACAGCCTCTATGCTTGAACACTTCCAAGGAGAGGAAATTCACTACTTCCAGAGGCGAATCCACCCCATCCTTGGTCAGTTTTGCGTGCTAAAACATTAAGAACTTTCCGCCTCAGACCCACCTTCTTGAAATCAGCAGCCCAACCCCTAGGAGAGAAGGCAAGACCCAAGGTCATGGACCAGACTCACCATACTCTCGATGTGGGGCTGTCCCGCCTTCCCTGAGGGTCCCCTGGATTCTCAGACAGGGCTGAGCCTGAGGAAGACAGAGGCCTGTGGGAGCCACCCATTCACAGGGCCCCACACAGGGCCCAGACCAGGGTGGAAGGAGGGGTCTCTGGGGCAGGGCCCAGTTAACAACCTTCCCAGGGCCCGTGCCTTGTGGGTAGGAGTCTTCTGTAGCAGCCTCCTTCCCAGGACTCAGAGGAGGTGGCCCTGGTGGGAAAGGGGAAGGAGGAGAGGGGCTCTGATAGTGATGCCTTTGGCAATCCCAGCAGCCAGGGGCCCAAGTAAGTGATGTGCTGTGCACAAGGTAGGATGGTGGGCTTCTGAGCTGTCCACTCAGATGTGGGATAGCTTCTTGCCCCTGGTCCCTGGAGATGCCTCCCTAGCACATTTCCCCTCTCAGGAGTGCTTGAGTGTCCTTCACAGGCAAGTGGGCATACAGGCTCAGTTGTGGAGTCTGCAATGCCCCCCAGCCCTGGGCAGCCCCAAGCTCGCCTTCCCTACTCACCACCAGGACTCCATTGGTGATGACTTCAGACGCAGGCACCTGGCTGCAAAGGATGAGGGGCTCATGGGACATCTGGCTCCCCTTGAGATGGCTGTTACTATAATATGTGACTGAAGCAGCTGAAAGAGCCTGGGGATCATGGCCAGGTTTGGGGGTGAGAGTGGGTTTGTCACCAACACTCAAATGGGTGACTAGACTAGGACATTCCCCCACAGGCCAGGCCAGCGTAGGTCCTGGTGATTGACAGCTGGAGCTGTCCTGGAGTCTTGGTGTAAATGGAAGGGTATAGGCACCACCTGGACTCACCTGTTCTCCAGAACAAATTCCACCTGCAGCTCCTGTGAATCCTACATGGATGAAGCAAGGAAGCATCCATTTGCAAAGGGCTCTGAAAGCATCAGAGACTGTCCCTGCCCCCTACCCTGCTCAGCTCCAGGGTCTAGAAGAGGTGACCGTTGTTGTGGCTTTTCATGGGCACAGGACAAGTAGTAGCATCTTCATGAGAAGCTTCATGCCTTCAAAACTGTGTTCCAGGCCCTGTTCTAGACATCGAGGGTTCAGCAGTGACTAAGACAAAGTGCTCTGCCCTCAAGGAGCTTACATGTTGGCTCCACTCAGGGAAGAAGTATTTGAGGGGAACCTTTGTAGGGTTTGTAGGGTTAGTGGTGTAGGATAGAGAGGGGCCTGTCTTGGAGGCCTGGCCTGTGCTGACCAGGAGCCCTCACCTCGGTGTCCTGTGCCCAACTTCCTCTCCTTGAGTTCAATTCATTGCTGGCACAGGTGTGGTGGCTCACCTGGTGGTTGAGTGGGAAGATGTGTCTGTAGGGTTGGCCAGACTTGAGGCTCCTCAGGTCAAAGAGTAGCAGGGAGAGCTGGTCACTGCCCAGGATGTCCTTATCACAGAGGGTGAGCTCCAGGACATTCTGGAAACAGGGCAGGCAAGAGGTGGGAGCCTGATGCAGGGCAGGAACATAGGCAGCCCTCTCCCTCTGCTGGCCCTCACCTTCACAGCACCATGGATCTGGTAGTGGAAGGTCTCGTTCCACTCAGGGTCACTGCAGTTAGCCACCATCCTTGTCTGGGCAGGGCTAGGGGATGCAGTGGGCAGGCGCAGTTCCACATAGCAGTCAGCTTTGGACACTGCAGGCGGGGTGAGGGAGGGGTCCTCACTCTCTAGCTCTTGTTGCTGAATAGGTTGCCTGGGGAAGGCTGGGGCAGAGGGGAAGGAGCCGAGGAGAATAGAAGCTGCCTGTTTGGGACAGGGCGACGTGGAGAGAGCCGGTGTCCCTAACTCCATCTGGACCAGTTACACCACCCATTCAACTGTATCCTGTAGTGGCCAGTTGAAAAGACCACGTGGCAGCACAGATAGTTGAGTAATTCCCTAAAAGAGCCTGATTCAGACAAAGAACTCTCCTTCCATTGTGAGCACTGGTGTGGAAAGCTGCTGGAGAGCAGATGATTTCTGGCAACAGTGGGCCTCACATGCTCACTCAGGCTGGCACTGCTCCACTTGCTAGTGTCAGAGAGGAGTCCATGGTCCGCACAAGTCTCCCCTCCAGCCCCTCCTGCCTGCCCCCGGGGCTCCCTCACCAGGATGGATTCCCTCCACAGTCACCACGAGCCCCTCTGCCCCACTCCAGATACACACACACACTTCAGGCCAGCCCCTGCTGAGCTCTGGGGAGGCCCTAGGGAAAGGAAGAGAAGAAAGGGTGGAATTGGGGGTCACTCACAGAGATCTGTGCCCTGGATATTTCTGGCCCTCAGCACCTTCACCTGGAGGTCATAGTAGGGGTGGGTTTCCCGCTGAAACAACAGAACTCAGGAACTCAGTTCCAGGAAGTTGGGTAGGGGGCCTGATCTCCTCCCTGCAGTAATGCCCAGCTTAGTCTTCCCCCTTCCAGTCACAGAGCAGGAGCCTGGCCCAAGGTCACTGATGTCGCTGTGCCTGGGAGCTGAGATGTCTTGGCAGGGTCCTGGCATTGGGAGTTCAGCATGCTGGTGATGAGTTCAGGCTGGGTTCAAAGCTAAGTTCCACTAGGGACTAGCTGAATGGACTTGGGCAAATTACTGGATTTCCCCATGCTTCATTTTCCCCATCAATAAACGGGGGGTTACAACCTCACAGGGTTGTGGGGAGTTTTAAACGAGAAGTTGTATAAAGTGCCTGGTATAAGTGCTTCATACATGTGGCCATTGTTACTAATTATGGTTATGAGGTACCACAAACTGGCAGCTTCCCTGTCATGCTGCTGCTATAGCTTGGGAACATAAGGGAGAGCTGGAGTGATGTACTTAGATTAAATATTAGACGGGAAAGCTGTAGTCCATCCCACACACTAGCTCGCTGACAAAGGCCACACCTAGGAGGCGGCAGGTGAAGGGAAACCAGGTGTCATCCAGCTTGGACTGGTCCGACTAGTCGCTAAGGAGACAATAGCTTGGGCCAAAGAGAGATAACAGCAGGCTGCAGCCTCCTGGGAGTGAGGCTAGCCCCTCAAAATCCCAGCAAACACCTTCCTCCTTTCCCCTGAGGGGCTCTACATCCAGGCTAGGGCATTCTGGGCAAAGCCAACAGCTGTAAGTATCACATGACCTCACTCTCCATTCCTAATTGGGGAGGGTGGGGGGTGGAATTATTTCCAAAAGCCAAGGTCTTGGCCAATCACTTTAAGCTCCACCAGGTTGGCTAGAGCAAAATGGTCCTAGCCCGGATCAAAACCCAACCCTGGGCTAGCCTGTCTTCAGAGGGCACTGAGCTCCCAGGACTCCTGCAGTCCACACACCCCGGGGAAGATCAAGTACTTTACCCTCCATTGCCTCCACTGAGGTCCCCTCTTGTCTCTCTTCCGCAGCAGCACTGCCCCCAGGAGGGGCAGCCCCTTGCCTGCCAGCCACCTTGGCCAGAGCGCCCAGAGCATGGCCAGCCAGCCCAGTTCTCAGCAGGAAGCCCTGCCTGCTTTCCAGAGCCACTCTGTTCTCCTCTGGCTCCACTCACTGCTAGCTCAGGTCTGACAGTAACACCAAGGTGGGGAGGGTGGAGCTGGCCGCTCACAGGAGGACTGAGTTGGGTGGCCTGCTGGGGCTGGAGGTGGAGTTTGATATGCTCCAGGAAGTGGCTGGGGGCCCAATTCCCTCAGGCAGGAGGCACTTCAGTCCCTCTCCAAGAGGATGAGGAACTGGTACTCTGGCTCCCAAACCCAGCCTCTGGTTATTATTGAGCTGCTCATGGAAAATAGATACCTGAGTCTCACCCCCTAGATGATTTGATTTAGTGGGTGTGGGTCGAACCCAAGTGTTCATATTTCCAACAAGCCTTCTAGACAATGCTGATGCAGCAAGCCCAGGGAATGGAAGCCAGTAAGTTCTGCCTCAGGGCCTCCGCTCCTCCAGGTAGAAAGAAGTCCTAAAACCATCTGCCTTCCAAGTCCCACCTTCCCCATGTTTCTTAAGCAGGAACATGGAAATCTCCGGTTCAGTTTTATCTGGACTCAAAGGTGTTTCTAATCTCTTGTGGCCTCCCTCATTTATTCTCCAAACACAGACAGTCTGCTGTGAACCAAACCTGCACTAGGCCCTGGAACCAAAGATGAGGAGGACCCATCCATATCCTGAGGAAATTCACAGCAGCTTTTGGCCAGGGCCCTCTTCCTGAATGGGTAGATATACCTGGATGGTCCGGGTATACAGATGGGGATACAGTCAGGTGGTATCAATAGTGACAGCTAAAAAGCAAGTCTGCCTATCCTTAAGCTACTAGAAATAAGGCTTTAGTTCAGAGGGTCCTCTTTTGACCACCATAAGCCTCAGGCTACAGATGGTACGTGATGTCCCCTTTTCTGTGGACCACGACACTTTAGGTGGTGTTTTTCCATCCAGGCAGCTTCCAGAAGAAAAGATTTCTGGGGCAGTGAGCTGATGGGAGATAATTTCTATTCTTCAACCAAGACTTAGTCATCTCCACTCTCCTCCCCAAGGCATGAGGTGGAGACTGAAAAAACAACATCCAAAAAAGAGGTGATTCAATTCCAAAACGAACACTGTAGGCAAGTTGAGACCAGAAACTCCCAGAAAAAAAGGGGATGACTGCCACTGGCCAGGCTCCAACAGGAGGGCCTATTTCTGCTTAATTTGAGCCATGAAGCCAAGACCTGTGCTGAGGTCTCAGAAATGCCTTAGTGCCGCCCCGTTGGTGGTATCCATGCACAGCATGCAGGGGACCCGTGGATCCACACCAGAGGGGCATGAGGAAGGGCGCGGAGCTGGCTGGGGCGGACATGGCAGTCTGGCGTCCGTCTCCTGACTGATGTATTTTCTGGGCTGTACAACACTCTCTCCTGGGAGTCACAGGTCCTGTGCCTCAATAAAGCCATGCTTCTTAGTTCCAGATGCTTTTCATTCTCAAAGAACACTCAGGATGACCAGAGATGGCTAAAGAGGGGGACAGAGAAAGACCAAACTGCCTTTTTGGAGCTGGCCAAAATGGACCAACCCTTCTCCACTTCTCAAACATCCTTGGATATATGTTTCATGATTCTCCCGGTCAGCAGGAGCTGCAGGAAGAGGCCATGAGGCCCTAATATGTGAAGTGCCCGGGGAGACAACTGGGATTAGCTGGAGTTCCTGTGAGTCCAACACAACTTGGTGATGTCAGAAATGTTCTATACCTGTGCTGTCACACCATCAGCCACCACAGCCACACTAGCTGTGCTGGACGGCACAGATCGAGACACACAGGTGCCACAGGTGTTCTACTGTCTTTTCTCTCTTTGTCACGAATTGGCTTATTCTTCTCAATTCTTACCTAAATCAGTATCTTCTCATTGTTATCTCCATCATAGGACGCGTGGAAAAGAGACCCAAACAGGTTGGTTTCTTACTTTATGATGTTTATTATGAGATCCTCAAGAGTCATTACAGAGTTTCATGTCTAGCCTTCTCCACATCTCCATAGAGGGCAAAGAGGGTCCAGGGAAGGAAAAATGGAGTTTGGGAAAGCTGGATCGTTTACATATTCCAAAGGAAGAAAACACGCATTCTTTATTCTATTGCTTCAAACACATGTGCCACACAGGTCGTGGGAATGGAAGATACAAACAGAGCAAGCCAGGAAGACTGGGTCTGCATGGCAGGGCGAGCTTCTGCTGCACAGAGGAGGGCCGGCCTCATGACTTCACTGCTGCTTCCAGGGGAAGCTCCTCTGAACTGGTGCAAACAGGTCCAAGGGCAGCACTGCTTCTCATGGGCTGGCATGGCCAGCTGGGCCTGGCTCTCCTGAAGCGCTGCTCTGTCTCCCAAACCTGAGCAGTCCCCATCTGCGCGCATGATGCCGAGGGCACGCACTCTGTCCCTGCAGACCCTCCATGGACAGCATGCCCGGGAGGAGCCTAGTCTACTACACCAGTACGTCAGCCTACAACAAAGGCCCAAAATGGCACAGTGCTGCGGGTTAAAAAGAACCGTGGCATGTCAAGGACAGGCTACTAAAACACTGTCGGGGCTGGGCACCATCACCCACCCTCATCACCATTAAAAACACAGCAGCAACAAGACTGTGCGTTGTAAACCCCACGGAGGACAGGACACAAGGCTGCTCTCCCCGTGTGTCTGCCTGCAATGCTAAACACTCCTCCTGTCTGTCTCGGATACCCGCGGGGGTGGGGAGTCTCCCTGCCCCCTCCATGGATGTGGTAGGGAGTGACTTCACAAACCCATGTGCTGCTGCCACCTCCTGCAACGCTCTTGGCTGTCCCCAGGCACCTCGCAAGCGTGCCTGACATCACATCCCTGTCAGTTCCCGATGTGAGCAGTCCTGTGTGTGGCAGAAACCCACCCACCTGCAACAAGCCAGCTGGAGAGAACAATGGCCAGGCCAAGCTGTGAGAGGTAAGCGGGCCGCACTGGCTGCAAAGGGAAAGGTGCCCAAGGCACAAAGCTCTCAGCCCACAGACTAAACCAACCTGTCCTGGGTGGCTGGTGGGTGAACCAGGAGCAGGAGGCCCCTCAGATGTCTAAGAGATATGACAGGCCATCCTCAGGGCCACCGTCACACCTGGCCCTGAAGGACGGAGGATGACCCTCTCCTAAGCCTCTAAGCATAGAGCTCTCAGTCCAAGGAGGATCTATTTACAATACACCTGACAATCAATTATCGGTGTATACTGGAAACTGAGAACTCCTCTTGCTTCTCATTTTACCTTGTTTAAAACATTAGTTATTCCCGGTGTCGGGAAAATGGGAGACAAAGCTGGGGTAGAGCAGTGAAGGGAGATAAAGGAAGAAAATAAATAGCGAGAAAGAAACGGAGACTAAAAACATAAAGGGATGAGTGGGGAGCCTCCAAGGGAGACAGAGGGAGTGGTGACTATGGAGAAATGACTGTCATCACCTAGAGAGCCAGTGTCCAGCCTGCGCAGTGAGAAGAAACCTAGGACTGCTCTCCTTCCAGACCCCAGGCCAACTGCGCAGGGGGCTCCATGCAAAGTCCTGCATGTGCCTTCACAGAAAACTCTGAATAAACAATCTCAGGGTTATGGACTCTTGAGACACTTTCCTTGACCAGGTGATTGGTGTACAAAGGCAGGACACTGCCCTTCGTCACCTCCTCCCATCCAAGCAGGTAGTAAATTCTCTGCAACTGCCTGCAACATAATGGTATATAAGGTATAGCTAATCTCTTTTTTCTATCAAAAAGCTGGTAACACCAGACCACAAGTCTGATAAATTCAGAGATGTGCCAGGGCTCAAGGTAGCCAGTAGTGTCCAAATGGGGAGACACCTGGTGGTGGAAGCAGCCCCTCATTTCTAAGGCCAGTGCTCCTTCCCCTCTCTGGGATAGCTGAACTGTCCATCTGAAGAATCCTGGCATGCTGGGCTCAGGTGTCAGCTGGGTTTACCTCTTTGGAACAGAAGTAGTGCACGACCACGCCATTGGGGTATCTTGCAAATGCACTGTAGGGAGGGAAAGCCACTCAGGAGTGAGGACCACCTCTAAGAGAAGGCGCCTTACCCATATGCGACCCCAGAAGCAGCCCACCCTAACCACGAGGGATGGCCCACCCTGAGGGTCTTGTGGATTTACATAGCCACCATCTCTGTCACATAACCAAACAGAGGATGAGCTCCATGCAGTTTGAAGGCATGGGAATATTTCTTATTAAATCATCAATGTGCAAAATGGGGCAGATGGAGCAGGACACCGGCCTGAGTCAGCACCAGCTTATGCAGATGTGACAATGCTCATTAGAACAAGTTTCAGGCCAATTCTAACAAAAGACAGAAGTAAGGTCTTTTTGGATTCTTCCACCCACATAAGAAAAAGGACAAAACACCATGCTTTGCAGGAAAGGGGATGGATTAGAATATATGCTTTGAAACACAACGTTGCTGGCTCAGGATTTTACTCAAGTCTTTTTCTTCCTGCAGAGGCACATCCTTAAAAGATAAGAACTTTCTGCCCACATACAACTCACACACACCCACTGGCTACATCACAACGCATAGTTGCCAGAAGGGAAAGGCTTTATAGGCAGAAAATCAAGAGCCCCATGCCATTTCAAGTCTTTAAATCCTCAAGCCCACCCGCAAAACACAACATGGACTGCTCTCTGGAGCCTCAAGAATTAACCATGGCCAAGAGTCAGCAGCCATGTTTTCCCCCTCAGTTAAAGGGCAGAAATCCGTCCCGAGCCTGACCACTATCAAGGCTGAAACTGCATAGCTGTGAAGAAGGCTCACCTGTTCCCGATCTTCTTCTTACACACCATGCACACCTTCTCCTCGGTGATGATGCACTTCACCTGCTGGTGTAAAATCCTCTCTTCCTGGACCTGGGAGAGCAGAGCGACTGGGAGAGAAGCCCCACCTTCCAGCACACAGAACACCAAGCAGAGGCTGGCTGGGTCTCACCTCCCAGCTCCCACAGAGTCCTCTAACTACAACACTTGCAACTAAATGTCAAGTCGGTTATTGTATCGGTTTGAGCTATGGTGTTAAAGCAACACAAAGCTCTGCTTTTGTCTACAGGGCTATGTGGTAACTATCTCTCATACTAAAAAGTATAGCTGCACCTTAGAGTTGGGAAAATTCATACCCTCAGAAATTCCGCATGGAGAAGGTTCTTGAGCACTTGATTGAACCGTTTCTTTTGTGCATTTTCTTCCAAGACCTTTTCCAGAAAGATGCGTATATCATTAATCTGAGTGTTTGCTGGGAGAAGGTTGATGGCCTAGGGACAGGAACAGAGATGGGAACACGGTGAAACAGAACAGAAGTAAGCCTGAGGAAATGTCTGAAGCCACAGAGCTCTCGAATCCCAGTCCATTTCTCTGTCCTCTCCTCTCATTCAATGCTCCCCCAAGTGCCCTCCATCTTCCTGAGAACAACTCCTGACCTTAGTGGTGTCCAGCTTGCTGTGGTGCAGCTCGAGGACCTGCAGGGCAGCCTGGAGGTTGGCTTGTGGCTCCAGCAGTTCCAGCTTGATTGGTCCCAGGCAGTGAACACTGGGGGGTGACAGGTACATCCGGAGCAGGGACAGATACACCTGTGTCTCATACAAGTACAAACCACATACGTCAGGCTGGCAGAAAGCCTCCCAGAAACCCCCCAGCATGACCACATGTAAAAGTACGAGGGGTTAGTCTGTGGTAATAGCTGACAGGGGACACTTAAAACTCATCATTTTTCACATTTTAAAAAGATTTTGGTAAAGTCAGTCAATTGCAGATGTTAAAAATTAAGGGCTGTTTTTCCTGAGAGACAAAACTCAAATGCCTTATATTTGTTAAGCATTACACTACTGACAAAATGCCAACACTGCAAAATGACTCAAAAAAGATCCCTCCAAGGAATCTGGCTTTGAGGCTGAGGCCCTATCACATTTTGGCAGAGAAGATGAACCCAAGATGAGATGTCGTAATTTCCTACTGGTACCAGTAATGCAGGATTTCTCATCCTTAGCACTCAAGATTTGCAGCCGCATAATTCTTTGTTGAATTTTAGCACTCTGTTTAGCAGCAACTCTGGCCTCTACTGCCTAGATTCCAGTTACCCCCATATCCCTAGGCAGGACGATCAAAAGTGTTTCCAGACACTGACAAATCCAAGTGCATTCTAGACGGCGCACGTAAGTGCCCCTTATCACAACCATTAGATGTTCCTTCTCAACAGGCTGATGACATAATTTACCATTCAAGCTAGGACTCTTTTGAAAGTAAAGGGGCAGGGACGCTACTTATAATCACGTGGATGACAATAAGCCAGAAAATATCCCAAGCAAACCAGGATGTACGGTCACCCTGCCTCTTCCTCAATAAACACATGCAAAACCAATCAGTGATCTTAGCAATTCACACCAGTGTCACCTATGGCCAAATTAGAGAGGGTGAGGTGTACTCTGAGGGACAGTGAAAAGCGCACATGCTCCCTGGGGCCAGGGTCACTACTTACATCTTTGTTGCCATCTTTATTTTGGTCATAATGTTTGTGGCAGTACCTGCAAGGGAGAAAGTGGTGAGACAAGGCCAGAGCAGCCATGTCTAGACAGAGGTCATCAATGCTGCCTCCTGAGCAGCCTCCTGATGGCGCCACAATCAGGGACCAGTACAGGAGGCGGGGGGGGGGGGGGGGGGGGGGGGGGGGGGGGGGTTGGGAAGGGAGGGGGACTTCTTAACCTCTCCCGCCTCTCCTCTCTCTGTGGGGCCAGCTGTTAGACTCCTTGGGTGGTACGTGGCAAGGTCAACGTACTCCTCAGCCATCTTTGTGTCCTTCAGGATGTGGACGTAGATGAAGAGGGCTTGCTCATGCTTCCCCATGCGCCCCAGCAGCAGTGCGCGCTCTTCTAAGAGGCCTGGGAGGAAGAAGCAGCATTAAGTAGCCATCGCCACACCATGTAAGCACAGGCCAGGGGCTAAGCTGTTAGACAAATGGGTGGCAACATTTTTATTACTTGGGATTTTGTCAAGAACTGCTAAAATTTAAAAAAGGGTGGAGGGAGATATTTTAGGAGGTACTTTATCCCATCTGTTTTGTGATCACTTCTAAAATGGGTAAGAACCCTCACTGCAAGAGACCAAGTACGTGATAAGTAAGCACCGACAATGTGCCAAGCACTCCAGCTAAAGAAAGTTAACACTTGGTCTCTTTTCTCCCGGAGCTTACACATCAGACAAACATGTCCTTTTCAGACAAATTATGCCAGATCACAAATATTGCTAAATAATGATCTTGACCAAGAACATGTACTGATGCAATAAACAGGTTTCAACCTGGCCATCAATTACCAAGTGGTTCACACCCAGAAGAGACTCCTCTCAGTCATGGTACAAAAGTGAGTCTTCAGATGGGACAGGAACAGCAGCACTGGCCTGAAACACGTGGTTTTTTCCAGAACCCAAATTTTGGGAAGACTAGGGCACTGGGGAAAAAGGGAAGAGGAGTTTTTGCATTGCCTTCTGCTGAATGGCTTCTGGCCATAAGGCAGACACTCACCATCAAAAGGGAAGTCACAGATGAGCCGGCCTGGATCATAGTAGCCAGAAATTTCCAAGAATATAAGGAGCTTCCGTCGGTATTCTCCCAGCTCACCTTCTTCCTCTCCAGCAGGAACTGGAGTTTTGCCTTTAAAGAAAACCAAACTCAATATGAAAGGATGCTATGGGGCAGCAATGTAGGGCCATCAAGAAAAACGAATGATATCACCACAATAATCAGAAAGGGCCTCCGCAGTGGGTTCCAGTTGGACTTTTCTCAGTTTATGGTCTCTACGTGACCCCAAAACATCAGCTTGAGGTACAAAGAAAAACAAGCTGCTCAAACACCCTTGTAGGCAAACCTGTTTCTTATCGGCACAGCTGTCATCTTGCAGACAAACCTGTTCCTTCCCCCACCCACAAGGGTGATGCTCAGAGATGCCCAGATCCAGACAAGGGCTTGAGTCTCCCCTGCTGGGTCACTTAGCTTCCCTGGATCCTGAGGAACTTCCCACCATCTGGGCCTGCAGGGAAGAGTGGGGTCTGCTTCCCTATGCCACATGTCACCCTCGGGTCCCCAGGTCACTTCTAAAGCACAGGACCAACTGGCTGCCTATGAGAACTGGTACCTGCAGGGAAGGACAGGAGATACTCTTTCATCAGACCTTGCACCTTCTCACAGTACAGCTGGATTAGGCAGTTGTGGAACTGAGAGCCTGTCTCCTCCCAAACGTGGATGACATGTTCCTGAGGCAAAACACAGGTCAATCTGGTACCCTCTGCACTGTGACCCAGTTCCGTCACCCAGTCTCCCTCACATTTGTAAGGCCCAACAGGTCCCATCAGATTGTTCCCTAATTAAGCGATAGCTCTTTTAAAACCACCAGGAAGTTTTGGAATACAACCTACAAACATCAGAGATTATTTTCTTGATTTGCAATCTAAGCTCCTTTATTAATTTTGTCCCATGATCCTCTAAACTCTCACATCAGCCCACGGAGTTAAGGTTAAACAGCTGCATTCTAGTACTTAAAACCAATGTGGTTGTCCTGTGGTCACTGCTGAGTGGCTGTACAAACGTGGCTTAGAGAAGTTTTTCTCGAGCGTCATTCTTTTATTCCTCTGTACTTTACCTAGATTTAGAAGGCACTCATCAAAAAATTACATTTCCAGCTTCATCTACCAAGATCTCTTTCTTCAGAGGATGCTGAAATCATCTTCCTTACATTCTTACCAATCCCAAGTGACACAAGCCCCAATCCAAATTGCCCAAGAACTAACCCATGTGGTCCTGGATCCCATGTTTAAAGGTTTTTAGTTCAGCCCAAAAAAGATCTTACCAGATAAGGAATAGCCAGACTCTTAAAATTCTCCACCAAGAAGGCAAGCACTCGGTCTCGTGGCAGGGACTCTACCTCTGGGAGATCTTCGGTAAATATCTGTGAGAACAAACCTGAGTTCCAGTGGTGGAACGATCTGTCTGCATTGCCACCAAACACACACACACACCCAGGTGGAGGGGTCAAGTGGACTTCTGAAGGCAGAAGGGTGTGCAAGATGGCACCTGTAGCTAGTGCGACAGCCTAGGTCGCAGGTCCCCCAGTGTCTGTGCAAGGCTCTCTGTGCTACATTACACTGCTGTCTCATATTTCCCAGTCTACTCCTCTGAACACCAGAGAAATTGCATGAATCCCCCCCTCCCCCTTCATCTGCCACTGCCCTAACTAGAATCAGGACCAAGCATGGTACTAGATAAACCCAAGACACCCCCGTGACCTACCTTCAGGCCATCCTCTGGGAAGTCTCGCAGCACCCACACTGAGTAGGAAAAAATCAAATGCAGGTTTTCTGTGCCTGGAGGGGAAAGTCAGCAGGTGAAGCCCACCTGCCCATAGGACCGGGAAGGCAGGTGCACAGGTTGCCCCAGAATTTACTTTCCAGGGATAGTTCTGTCCAAGCACCAGTCACCTAGGGCTGCTTGGCCCTACTGGGCTGTCACAGTTCCACCACAGGAGGGCTTTTACCCCAAAGTAAAAACAAAGCTGGGCGAACACAAGAGAGAGAGGGCACTGACCAGCCAGAATCAGAAATGGAGGGAGACTGGGTCCATTGGAACACAATCCTTTCCCACTTCCCTTTCAAAGCTGGACTTACCCAAATGTTGCAGATACTGCACGGTCCTCTCATGGCCTTTCAGAGGGGAGTTTGCTTTCTTGGACTGGTCCACCAGCACCTGCAGAGCTGGCCATGAAGCCCAAAAACAAGGTCATAAGCCTCTTCCAGAAGGTGCGTCCCCATGGGAGAGTTATCACACATCAGTAGGCTTCCCCGATCTACATGTAAGAGACCCTCCCAGATGAGAGGAACCCTCGTCCAGCCACCTTTCTCATGGAGCCCCTTCTTCTCATACAGGATTATCAGTTCGCTGTACTTGTGCGCCTTCTTCAGCACATGCTCGCTCTCTTCGATGTGGCAGTGATTGTTCTCCAGGCGCAGCAGAGGGGCCACCAGGGCCACGTTCGTCTGCAGATGAAGCAGGACTTCAGCAGAAAGTCCTGCTTCATGGAGGAGCCCCCGCCTCACCTAGCCCAGGCCTGCCTCAGGCTGAAAGGCCAGGGTGTTAACACAAGCAAGGGAAGGCAAACCACCCCTTTTCAGGACTACAGGTAGTGGCTTTTACGGCATCATGCTCGTTCACACAACAGATGTTAATGTTCTGGAGGGGAGTGGGGGAAAGAAGGTGATGCATTCAGGAAACACTGCCCCCATCCACCCTGTAGCACTAACCCCAATCTTACCAGAGACCAGCCCACTGCAAATTCTGGGGCAATATCTTGCCTTATCCTCTTAATTCCAAGAAGCTCACAGGTGTCATGAAAAGACCAGGTGGTTCCCATCATCAAACATTTCACTTTTACTAGTGGCAAGTACCCCAAAGTAGCATTTTCCCAGTTTCAGCAGACTGGGAATTGTTGGTACCCGAATGCCTGGAGGACTCACATGCAGGTAGCACTTGAGCAAGGTGGTGTCGATGATTTGCAACAGCTTCTTCTTGGATTTAATGGTGGGAGTGCCTTCCATAAGCGGGGAGGTGCTAGACTGGTGATCAGAGTCATTCAGCTTCTTTACCAGTTGGCTTCGTTTCTGCGAAGGCCCAAAACTGTAGGGTCAAGGCCAGGACTAAATCATCCTTATCACCTGAGCTACCAGGTAATTCCAAAGACCTCCAAAACAGTTCACATACCCACCTTGATCTCACATTAGGACATAATTTTTATTAGGGATCAAAACAGATGAATGCCAAATTGCCACAGATACAGTAACAATTACTGATTGGGTAGTTACTGCACACCAGGCACTATGCCAAGAACTTTATGTTATCCTATTTTAAATCTAAAACAAATGCAAGTATTATTCTCCCCATTTACAAGTGAAGAACCCAAGGCATGGATGTTACATCTCTCACAAGCAGCAGAGGCGAGTTTCAAATTAGGGTCTAATCCCAAAGCCCATGTTCTTCTTCTTCTTCTTCTTGTTTGAATCAACTTTATTGAGGTAGAAGTAACATACAATAAAATGTGTCCTTTAAAAGTATGAGATCCATTCTGACGGACACACACGTGCATGTAACCACGACTCCAATCAAGGAACAGAACATTTCTATCAACCCGGAAAGTTCCCTTGCGTTCTTCTGAAAGGATCCCACCCCTTACACCACTGATCTGATTTCTATCATGAGAGATTAGTTTTTCCTATTCTAGAACTTCATATAAACAGAATCATCTGGTTTGTACTATCTTGTGTCTGGCAGTGCCCACAGTCTTATCTGCTCCATCATCTCTCTGGCATAGTAACAGTGTCAGTTAACTTCACACATTCCAAATCTCAGTAGAGAAGTCCAGGGAAAAGTGTGTGCTTGGAGTCTTAATGCAAGACAGTGGCAACAGAGAGCCTTCTTTATCACCACGGGCTTAGGAGACGGTCCACCCTAGGAATGTTTCTCACTTGGCACAGCCGCATGAGCTCTGCAGAGTGCAGACAGAGGCATGTCTGTATGTTCTTTGCAGGCCACCAGCCACAGCTGGATAGCCCTGGAGCCCAAGGTCAAGGAAATGCCAAGGCCATGCATGCCTGATCAGACCCAAAGGACATTTACTAACCCAGAAGCAGGTGGCTTACAATTGCCTAGCAGTAATTCTCAGGGCCTGGACAGGGGATGCCTTACAGAGGTCTTCAGAATATATAAGGGGAAAACATTTGCTAAGTTCTCTGACTCTGGGTGAGTGCCCAGGAAATTAATAGTAACCCTTTGTGAGAGAAGTTCAGGGTGAAAAGTCTTTAATGGAAACATTAGTTTCAGTGTTTACTTGAAAATTTCACTTACCAATCCATAACAGTAAACTGAAAAATAAACTTAAATCTAAATACTCCCTCTAAAAAAAATCATGTTATAGAAGAATACTTATTGATAGGAAAGAACTTTCTCAGTATACAGCCAGATTTTTAAAAAGTAAGCTAAATTTTAAAAAGTAAGCTATAAAACAACTTTAGTTTGATATCCACTAGCAATGATAATCCAATAAGTAAATTTTTTAAAAACTGAATTCACAAATACATATAGGAGCATACCTCAGAGACACTGTGGATTTGGTTCCAGACAGACCACTTCAATAAAGTGAACATCTCAATAAAGCAAGTCAAATGAATTTATTTCACACTGCATACAATGGTATGGTAGTATTATGTCTAACAAAATAATGTACATATCTTAACTTAAACATACTTTATTGCTAAAAAATGCCAACTATCATCTGAGCCTTCAGTGAGTTGTAATCTTTTTGCTGGTGGAGGGTCCTGCCTCGACGATGATGACTCAGGGTGGGGGTGGCTGTGGAAATTTCTTAAAATAAGACAATAATGAAATCTGCCACATCAACTGACTCTTCCTTTCAAGAACAATTTCTTGGGGGGCACCTGGGTAGCTCAGTAGGTTAAGCAACTGACTTCGGCTCAGGTCATGATCTCATGGTTTGTGAGTTCGAGCCCCGCGTTGGGCTCTGTGCTGACAGCTCGGAGCCTGGAGCCTGGAGCCTGCTTTGGATTCTGTGTCTCCTTCTCTCTCTACCCCTCCCCTGCTCACACTCCGTCTCTCTCTTTCTCTCTCTCAAAAATAAATAAAGACTTTAAAAGAAAAAAAGGAATGGTTCCTTGGGGTGCCTTGGGTTGCTTAGTCGGTTAAGCATCTGACTTTGACTCAGGTCTTGATCTCGCGGTTCATGAGTTCAAGCCCTGCATCGGGCTCTGTGCTGACAGCCTAGAACCTGGAGCCTGCTTCGGATTCTGTGTCTCCCTCTCTCTCTGCTCCCCTCCCGCTCATGCTCTGTCTCTGTCTCTCAAAAATAAACATTAAAAAAAAAAAATTAAAAAGACCAATGATCACAGATCATAATTATAAATAATAATGAAAAAGTTTGAAATACTGTGAGAATTACCAAAATGTGACACAGAGACACGAAGTGAGTAAATGCTTTTGGAAAAATGGTGCCGACAGACTTGCTCAATGCTGGGTTGGCACAAACCTTTAATTTGTTTAAAAAAAAAAAAAAAAGCATCTGTGAAGCACAATAAAGAAGGCTAGTGTGGCTCTAAAGATCTAGAAGGACAACAATATAATGATTACTTTTCTCTGGGTGGGAGAGTTATCAGTGATTTGCACTCTTGCTTTATATTTTCCTGGGGAAAGCACATATTTTTCCACAAGTACGTATGCTCCAAAAAAGTGTTTCAAAAAAATTATTATTTCCTATCAACTAAAATTTATTCTTTTTAGTTCCTTTAACACCTTAGCGTAAATTTATCAGAAATCAAGTAAATTTCCTGGTATTAAGATTTGGCAACAAATAGCTCAATGGTATTAATGAACAGGGAGATGAAGGAGAATGAAATGTGTGAGCCCACCGTGATTGCTACAGGATTCATTTACAGAATATGCCTGTGGTTTAGAGAAGGCCCTCACTTCCATGTCATAGAAAAGCAGGTTCTAGAAGTCCCAGGCAAACTCTTCCACACACCTCTGTACTATACCTACCTGTGTCAGGTAGTCAATCAGAGCTAAGTGTGCCTTCTCCAATTCAGCCCCCGAGAGCACAGGCAGTGGGTTAGGGTACTGCAGCTGTTTCCTGTAGTCTGTGGGCAGCAGGTCCGGGTACAGGCCCATCACATGGGTAGGATCTAAACGGAAGGTAAACGTGATTGCCCAGGAAGAATCATGTAGCAACTTAAGGAGCCAATAAAATGAGACTATTATTATGGCAAAATAAGTTCCAGACTGATTTTTTTTGAGGATTTTTTTTTTTAATCTTTTAAGTAATCTCTACACCCAACATGGAGCTTGAACTCACAACTCTGAGATCAAGAGTCACATGCTCCACCAACTGGAGCCACGCAGGCTCCCCCAAGATGGGCTTTTTAAAAAAAGGAATGACTCCAAGTTCATAACGACTCAATGAGCTATATACACTTACATAATTCGAGCACTATTTATATTTCACCAAACCATCACAAAAATGGCTTGACTCTACATTCCATTCATGGACACATACACATACGCAGAATTCGAACTGAAAATTTATGAGCTCTCTGAAAATGGAGAAAAACTTTTCCAGGAAAAACTGATAAGGCAATTAAAGTTGAAAAGATCAATGACCTTATCTGTCAAAAAAGGAATATTACTAAAACAAATGGCCAAACGATAGGCTAGGGCATATATTTGCAGCATATATGGCAAGAGATTATTAAGTTGATTATATAAAACAAATCCACACAAATTGGTAAAAAAAAAAAAAAAAAAAAAGAATAAATTTCATTTGATGAACAGGCAAAAGACATGAACATCTGACAAGAAAATAATGTAAGTGGGAAAGCATTCTGTTACATTAAGAATCAAAACAGTACAGGGAGTCTTGGGGGGTTCAGCTGGTTAAATTTCTGACTTTGGCTCAGGTCATGATCTCATGGCTCGTAGGTTCAAGGCCCACTGAGCTGTCAGCACAGAGCCTGGAGCCTGCTTCGGATTGTGTCTCCCTCTCGCTCTGCCCCTCCCTGCTCATGCTCTGTCTCTCTCTCTCAAAAATAAAAAAAACAGTAAAAAAATTTAATAAAAGAAAACAGTACACACTAAAAACATGTACACATTTTTATATCCATTTAATTAGTAAAAAAAAAAATTTATATGATACTACCCAGTGCTTGAAATATTATGAAACTGAATCCTTTTTACACTGTCAAGGCAAAAAATACTGCTACCTCAATAAGGAAAAAAGCACCTGGACCCACTAATCCCAGTTCTAGGAGTTCACTCTAACAAAATAGTCTACAAATGGGAGGGGGAAAACACATCTGAATGAACAGGTAATGTTATCATCATTATTTGCAACGATGCAATTCTGGAAACAATGTGGAATTTCTTCAGCAGCAGAAATAAGAACGTATTTTTCATTCGACTAAGAGATTATAATGCAATCATCACAAATTATAATTATGAAGGGCACACAGCAACATGAAAAAACGCTCTAACAATTTTACGTGACAAAAGCTATAAAAGTGTACACCTTTATGATTATAATTACATTAAGATGTGGACATGTGGAAAAAGTTTGGATGAGAAGGAGACAAAATGAGAGTCAAGGCTAGATCTGGAGTAAGCTTCGTTTCCTTTAACACCGTAATAATGTTTTGTACTAGCATTACTTTATTTTCATTAAAAAAAAAAATTTTTTTTTAAGTTGGAGGAACATGAGAAGGCCATGTCCTTTCTGTAAGGAGGCGAGCACCACGCAAACAGACCAGAAGAGAAACGCTACACAGCCCTGAACCCTCCAGGACCCACATCATCCCCAAGGAACCTGTGTCTGGCCACAAAATTTCTGCCCAGCCAGGAAGACGGTGTTCCTCAAAATCAGAGAATCATGATAATGTGAGGAAGACACTCGTGAGAAGCAGCACCTGAATGGCCGAATGGGACAGTTGACAGTTGTACGTGGAGGCCACACAGAAACACAGTCTAAGGAAAGAAGACGGCTGTTGGGGAGCTGGAAGGAAGGGTGGCCCACAATGTGAGCCTCCATCAGCCTCCTGCACCACAGTGTGTGTCTACAAACAGGGCTCTGATGGTGTCATTGTACTTAAAACCGTGTGCCCAAAGCCAATCACCCAAAGCCTCCAATATGATGTCTGAACTCCCTTGCAGCATTCAAGGTCCTCTGAAATTTGGCCCCAGCTTCTCCTTCTAGTGTGATCTATCCAGCGCCACAAACATCCCACTGAGCTGTGGTTCACAGATCCTCAGACACAACTGTGTCCTCCCGCCACCTGCCTTCCTTTACACTCTCCTTTCCCCTGTATCTTCCAGGGCCCAGGTCACCTCCTCTCTCCCCTCCTCTTGAGACCTCCTGACTCAGTTCTCCACAAGCCTGAAGACCTATTTCACGCTTATTCCAATGTTTTACTGAGCAGTTTTACATGCAACCTCTTTATGGACACACAACATGTCTTATTTATCCGTGAAGCCCAGGACTGAAGGCAGAGCTGGTGCTGACCAGGCTTATCTGATCTGCCTTTGGGCTGAGTCCAGGATTATGCCACACATCAAATCCCTAGTAATACAGACAAATAATTAACAATGGGATTATATTTCTTATACAGAACAAATGATACAGATCAACTCTGCTCTGGCCACATGGATCTGGCTGCTCCCTGAACATTTCAACCTCACTGCCTTTCCACTAGCCATTCCCTCTGCCTGCAGTGCACCTCCCCAGACGTGTGCCTGCTTCAATAGCCTCCTTCAGTCCCTAACTTCTCAGAGATGCCTTCCCTGATCATTTAATCTCAAATTTCAAGGCTAATTCTTATCTTCAGTACTCCTTACCCCCCTTCTCCTGTTTTATTTTTCTTAGGACTTACCACTTCCCAACATATTATAATTTTGCTTGTTTATTTCGTTGTCTGCCCTGTCTCCATCAGAATATAAGCACACAACACGGTATCCAGAATTGTCTTCAGTGCACGGTAGAAGCTTGATAAAATTTTTGTTGACTGAATAATGAATATACTATGTGAACCAATTCAACAGGCTCAATTTCAAGATCTAGATATGGGCTTCAAGAAATACAAAAATTATCTTACTCATATCATACTCAACCACTCAAGACTCCAAAACCCCAGGGCCTCAATGCAGTGTGTTTTCTTATCAAGCCATCATGCAAATACCGGCAGCACTTAACTTTCTATTTTGCATTAGAGCTTTTTATGTACAAGTTGTGGATTACCACAAGGAAATACTGCTAAAATATTGGTTCTTAAACATCTTTAGGATCTAAAACATCTTAAAGAATTTGATAAAAGGTCCTGATCCTCTCTCTAGAAAAACCCACACATGAAAAAATTTTTGTATCAAGTCTAGGGTGGTTTATAGATTTGATAAAGCCCACTCACAGGTCCCATGTCCCCAGTGGCAGGAGACACAGCTTCTTTCTGACTCATAAAAGCTAGAAATAGGACACCCTTGTAAGAAGCCTATCCGTGGAACACAGGAAAGAAAAGGGCAGGAAAGCAAACCTGGGCCCAGTCCATCCTATACTAGAGGGATGAAAGGACACTGGGCCCGGTAGTATTATATTCCAGCCATCTGAGACTGTTTTCTGCAGCCTGGCCTCGCTCTGGCTCAGAACATGCCTCCACAAAACTTCCTTTTGCTCCCATTCTGTGCTCTTGAAGCATTCTTCTGACTTGGCATCCCAGGTACACTCTTTTCTGCTACAACCTGAGTTTCTTTCATGTGAATTAGTTCATGCACAGTTGGTAAGTGGGAGAATGAGATCATTGTGAAGCAAAAATTGTGTCCATTCGTATGCAAAATTTCCCCAACTTGTTAATGTTTTCAAGTGACCAGGCAAGCTTCCTCATAATTAAAGAGAAAGCCTAATTATACTGGGAGACCTAAAGAAAGGAACTTAAAAGTGACCTTTTTTAGCCCAGGGAGTGGCTGGTTAGTAGCTTCAAAACCGCTACACTTTCTATTAAGTTAAACCACCTGCAAAAGCTGAGAGTCAGAATGAAGCAAAGATGTTCTCCCCATATTAATTATTTGAGGGCTTCATAAAGAAGTCTATATCCAGGATGAGACGCTTTATTTTGATGAAACTAGTTTCTATTAGAAGCAAATATTCTCAAAGATTTGTATCTCAAAGGAAAAAGCACAGCCCCAGGATTCAAGATTGCCAAGCACTGTCATGCTGGGTACCAACACCAGTGGGAATTTAGTTTTAGTAGGACCGTTATTGTTTTAATTAGTGTTCCACTTACAAAGTTGCCTATGTCTTGAGTGGTCTGCCCCAGTCCCATTTTTCCCACAAGCCCTGTTATGTCCCATTAAGGATTTATTTATTTTAAACTTTGAGAGAGAGAGAGAGAGAGAGAGAGAGAGAGAGAGAGAGAGAGACAGAGAACAAGCGAGCAGGAGAGGGGCAGAGAGAGAATCCTGTGCTGTTAGAGCACAGGCCAACACGGGGCTCAATCTCATGAACTGTAAGATCATGACTTGAGCCAAAATCAAGAGTCAGATGCTTGACCGACTGAGCCACCCAGGCGCCCCTACAGGAGTTATTTATTATAGAATATAAGGTTTTGCAGAACCCCATTCAAAGCATCATAACAAAATGCCTGTACCTCAATACACATAAAAAAGAGCGCCCTGGGTGCCCTGTATGAATATTCTAGCCACTGGAAAGAGATCTGGCCTCTCTACTGTAAATAAATAAAGGGATATTCTGTTAATATACTGGTCTCATGTGATTTTCGTCAGGGTCAGACTATACTGGTAGTCCGATGATCTCTGGATATACTAAGAACATCCACTTCTGGACCTGAGGACCAGACCTTAGTCTGAGGTCAATGGAGATGATGCCCACTAGACAACATCACCACCAGCACACCTCCTGCCACTGGTAAGGGTCCACTTGGGCCTTAGTTCCCTACAAGACTGCTCTTTGAAAGCAGAATTTGTCTGGTTATAGTTGCTTGGAGCCCAGTGTAGTGCACTGTATGTATTTGTGGAATGAATAAATTAAAAGATACTAACTTCATTAAGACTGACTTTAAAGCTTTAGGATTGGGGTTCAATTATCATTGGTACATAGAAAAAGTACCAAGTTACTATGGTATTTATAGCTTATTATTCCAGGGTTTTCCCAAAGAGCTGGTAGTACACTGAAGATAAATGTCCCAAATGAGTTCATTCGGAGGAAGGATGGTACAAATTTATTGATTCAGGTTGCCCAGCTTCCACCCCCCTTCTTAAATAGGTGAGCTCCTTCTTCCATACCACATGTGGTCTTGGAGAATAGTTCTAGGCACCTACGTTTGCCTTCAGAAGCAAAGGGTAGCCACAACCTCTTTCCCCACCCCTAGTAAAGTCAGAAGATGTGAGACTCTGACCCAATCCTGGTCAATTGGATACCCGTGATCTTGAGAAAGTGACTCAAGGATGACAAGCAGTTATGGTACACACCAACAAAGATCACAGCCTACATGGTTCTTTTATGTAATGTTGATACTCCTCCAGCAAGAGGTAGGGTCTGTGTTCCCCTGCCTTGAACACATAAGAATATGGCAGAAGTGACTATGATAAAAGGCACTGAGGCTTCCACTGAGGTCTCTTGGATTGCTCACACCAGGAAAAGCCAGTCACTAGGAATGAGGACACTCAGAGGGACCCACTTGGATAAGTACTGAGGCTTCCAGCTCACAACCAGCACCAACTTGTCAGCTATGAGAATGAGCCACTCTGGAAGTGGATCCTCTAGCCTAGTCAGGACTCCAGATGAAGATAGCCGAGCCAACATACAACTACAATCACACGAGAGATCCCAAGCAACAACTGCCTAGCTGATTCCTTCCCAAATTCCTAACCATAACACATACCGGGAGAGATAACAGATGATTTGTTATTTTACGCCACTAAGCTTTGCGGTGATTTGTTACATGGTATTAGATAGCTAATACAAGCTGGTGAGGGGCAATTTTCATTGAGGATGTGGTAACAGGCAGTAGCAACAGCTCAGGAAGTAACTGTGCCAGTGGAGGACTGCTCAGCCTGTCCTGGTTCCAAAGGGATTGCTGTCCAGCTTCCTGCTTCTTGTTGGGAGGTTCTCTGGAGCTCCCTTGGTTCCTATCATTCCCAAGCCTGGTCTCCATTAATTTTGTGTCTACCTACCATTCTCTTAATATTCCAAGAAACCACGCTTCATTTACCCAGATACTGCTTTAATTAACCAGAACTGGTCTCCATTGCTCACAACCAAGAACCTTAACTGATACAGGGAGTTATCTTTAGCTCATTATTGGCCAATGATGAGGGAAGGAGAAAAAAAGGCAAAACAAAAGAAGAAAGGATAAATATTATATAGAGTCAAACCAAGTATATATAAACGGACCTAAATTAAGCAAAAATAGAATGTACAGAAACAAAACAATTTAATACTAACAACAAGCTAACTTTATTTGGCATTTATCCCGTACCATGCACTGTTCTAAGCACTTTACATAATCTTCACAATGCTTTGAGATAAGTATTATTATTCACCCTGCTTTGCAGAGGAGAAAACTGGAACACAGAGAGGTCCGCTAACTTTGCCTGAGGTCAGCAGTCAGACTCCAGCGTCCCTGCCCCTCACAACCATGTTCTAATGTCTAGAGAGTTTGTAGGTCTCTGAGAACAGGAAGGGCTTTGCAGCACTGCCTTGTGTGACTCTCAAAAGTAACCTACTGTTTAATCCTACTAAGCTCAGGTCAGGGACTTTTGCCTAGAACGGCATTCAATAAATACTAGATGACTGAATACACACTTGTTCACTTGAATTACTTTCTGTTTTCTTTCTCTAATGGCAAGGGTAAACCACTGTGGGCAACTGGAAGTCTGTGTTTATGGGTGAGACCAGATGCACAAGATGAGGGCTGTAAATATATAACCTGTGGTCACCCACCAGATCCTGTGAGGCATGAGGATCAATTGACATGAGCACTGGTCTCAGATGTCTAGTATCACTTCTTCTGTGATACTATGAAGTCCTTCCCTCCATGAAGTCCTTATCCCAGGGCCATACCCACTTGTTACCTGTGCCAAGCTTAGCAAAGACCTGCATGGACTCATCAAAACGCTTCTGGCAGAAGAGGTTGAAGGCATACAAGTTCTTAATGTGATGGATCTGTTGCTGCTTTTCACTGTCGGAATCATCTTTCATTTCCTAGTAAGACAGCAGAATAGGTAAGAGTTCACTCACTCACCAAATATTTATTCAGTATATACTAGGTACTAGACACACCCTATGAGGTCCACATACCAAAGTGTACAAGACAGCCACATGGCATCTGCCCTCATAGACTGCCCTGATATTCTAACCAAAAGACTGAGAAGAAATTATGTAATTAAAATATAACTGGGTTTCCACAAAATATGTGTGACCTGTATTCCTGAAAATTGTCAAGGTCATGAAAAATAAGGAAAGATTAAGAAACTGTCACAGATCAGAGGTCACTAAAGACATACAACAGCTAAATACAACGTGATTTCTGGACTTGAAACTGGAACAGAAAAAGGGCGTTACGTTAATGGAAAAACTGGTGAAATCTGAGTCAAGTCTAGACTTTAGTTTAAAAACACAAAAAAATCAAAACCAAAACAAAACAGGGTGAGTGATGACAGAAGCACATGGGAGGGGTATCTAGTCTAGTCTGAGCAGTGGGTCTGAGAAGGACACCAAGAGGAATGTGGACTAAGACATAGGCTGAGCTGGAGTTAACCAGGGGAGTCTGGGCAGCTGACAGATGGAAGGGAAGAAGAGTGTGTTTTCCCAGAAAAGAGGACAGCACGTGTGCAAGGCCCTAATGTGACAGAGGGAACCCAGGCATGCTCAAGGATCAAAGGACATTTAACGTAGCTGGCACAGTAGGGACAGGTGCTGTTCACAGTAAGCTATTTATTATTTTTGTTTCTCCCTTATAACCCTTCATTCCCCTTATATTCTTTTAAACCCATCTTTAGGTTTAATTTCTTCCTTCAAACTGTCTTTCCATTTTTCCCTTCTTTTCCTTTCCTTGTGCCATCTATTGCCTTGTCTAGACCACCATCACCATGCGGCCACACCTGGTCTAAGCCCTCTTGGGTGCTTTACAGGCTTTCAAAACCTGGCACAGCCTCCTTATCTGGATTATTCCCAGACATTCAAGCATCACCCTCTGCTCCAGTCAGGATGGGCTCCAAACGGTTTCCACACTTGTTTTCACTTCTTCAACTTCCTCAGGCTCTTAGCATTCTCTGTTTCCTCACCTGATTCTGATCTATTCAGAAAGGGTCCAACCTGGGGATGCCGTGTCCAGCCAACAGGGAACTGCCCCTTGGCTAAAATTTTGCTCCATGTTTTGTCAATGGTAAAAACTTTAGTATGTTAATTGTCCTCTGAAAGTTTCATGTAGTTCTTTAATTTCTTTACAGAAAAAATAGGTTCCTCAAGAGCGAAGATGGTATTAACCAACCTTCTTTCATCACAGCACAGGATACCTACTAAGCACAAGTCTAGAAAAGAGAAGGAAAAATGGAAACCCACTTCTACCTTCTCCACTGAAGATTAAACACACAACCTGCAGCAGGAAGATCACTGAAAAGACCCAAGATCTTCCTGTGGAGAAAAATAAGATACTAAAAAAGCTATGCGCTGCATCATACCCTTTAAAGTTCAAAAACTAAATACATATTCTAGCACACAGATATATGTAAATGATTAAACAAGAAGCAACTTCTTAAAATTTAATTACAGGGGCGCCTGGCTGGCTCAGTCAGTTAAGCGTCTGACTCTTGGTTTCGGCTCAGGTCATGATCTCACAGTTCGTGAGTTCAAGCCCCACATCCGGTTCCACGCTAATAGTGCTGAGCCTGCTTTGCAATCTCTCTTTCTCTTTCTCTCTGCTTCTCCCTGCTCATGCTCTCTATCTCTCTAAATAAATAAATAAACTTAAAAGGAATTTTTAAATTTAATTCCAGTACAGGGATGCCTGGGTGGCTCAGTCGGCTGAACATCCGACTCTTGATTTCAGCTCAGGTCATGATCTTAGGGTTGTGGGATTGAGCCTCACATTGGGCTCTGCAATGAGTGTGGAGCCTGCTTGGGATTCTTTCTTTCTCTTTCTCTCTCTCTCTCTCTCTCTTTCCCTTTGCCACTCTACCCACTTGCACTCTCTAAAAATAAAAAAAATAATAATAAAAAAACATTTAAAATTTACTTCCAGTACAATTAACGTAGTATTATATTAGTTTCAGGTGTACAATATGGTGAGTTGACAATTCTATGCAATACTCAGTGCTCATCACGATATGTGTACTTTTTTTAAAAAATGTTTATTTATTAGAGAGTACATAGATGCGCACATACGTATGGGAGGGACAGAGAGAATCTCAAGCAGTCTCTGTGCTCACACAGGGCTCAATCTCATGAACTGTGAGATCATGACGTGAGCCAAAATCAAGAGTCTGATGCTTAACCAACTGAGCCACCCAGGCACCCCATGATACGTGTACTCTTAATCCCTTTCACTTATTTTCCCTCATCTACCCACCCTTCTGATAACTACCAGTTTGTTCTCTATAGTTAAGAATCTGTTTTTGTGGTTTGTCTCTTTTTTTCTTTGGTCTTTTGCTTCTTAAATTGCACATATAAGTGGAATCATATGGTATTTGTCTTTCTCTGACTTATTTCACTTAGCATTATACTCTCTAGATCCCTCCATGTTGTTGCAAATGGCAAGATTTCATTCTTTTTATGCCTGAAAAATATTCTACTGTGTATATATACCATATCTTCTTCATCCACTCATCTATCAATGGACACTTACATTGCTTCCCTATCTTGGCTACTGTAAATAATGCAATAAACACAGGGGTCCATATATCTTTTAGAATCAGTGTTTTTGTGTTCTTTGAGTAAATTCCAGTAGTTGAATTACTGAATCATATAATAGTTCTATTTTTAATTTTTTGAGGAAACTTCATACTGTTTTCCACAGTAGCTATACCAATTTGCATTCCCACAACAGTGCATGAAGGCTCCAGTTTTTCTCCACATCCTCACCAACACTTGTTGTTTCTTATGTTGTTGATTTTAGCCATTCTGACAGGTATGATGTATCATCTCATTGTGGTTTTAATTTGCATTTCCCTGATGAGGAGTGATGTTGAGCATCTTTTCAAATGTCTGCTGGCCATCTGTATGGCTTCTCTGGAGAATGTCTGTTCATGCTTTCTGCCCATTTTTAAATTGGATTATTTTTTGGGTGTTGAGTTATATCAGTTCTTTATATATTTTGGATACTAATCCTTTATCAGGTATGTCATTTGCAAGTATCTTCTTTCATTTAGTAGGTTGTCTTTTAGTTTTGTTGACTGTTTCCTTTACTGTGCAGAAGCTTTTTATTTTGATGTAGTCCCAATAGTTTGTTTTTGCTTGTTTCCCTTGCCTAAGGAGACATATCTAGAAAAATGTTGCTATGATCGATTTCAGAGAAATTACTGCCTGTGTTCTTCTAGGATTTTTACGATTTCAGGTCTCACATTTAGGTCTTTAATCCATTTTGACCTTATTTTTTGTGTATAGTGTAAGAAAGAGGTCCAGTTTCAATCTTTTGCATGCTGTTGCCTAGTTTTTCCACCACCATTTTTTGAAGAGATTGTTTTTTACCCATTGTATATTCTTGCCTCTTTTGTTGACGAGTAATTGACCATATAATCATGGGTTTATTTCTGGGCTCTCTATTCTGTTCCATTTATCTATGTGTCTGTTTTTTGTGTATTATAGTGCTTTTGTTAATACAGCTTTGTAGCATATCTTGAAATCTAGGATTGTGATACCTCCAGTTTCATTTCTTCCTCTTTTTCAAAATTGCTTTGGCTATTTAGGGTCTTTTGTGGTTCCATACAAATTTTAGAATTGTTTGTTCTAGTTCTGTGGAAAATGCTATTGGTATTTTTATAGAGGTTGCATTAAGTCTATAGATTACTTTGGATAGAATGGACATTTTAACATTTGTTCTTCCAGTCAATGAGGATGGAATATCTTTCCATTTGTTTGTGTCATTGTCAATTTCTTTCATCAGTGTTTTGCAGTTTTCAGAGTACAGATCTTTGACCTCCTTGGTTAAGTTTATTCCTAGGTATTTTATTATTTTTGGTGCAATTGTAAATGGAATTGTTTTCTTAATTTCTCTTTCCTCTATTTCATTATCAGTGTGTAGAAATGTAACAGATTTCTGTAGATTGATTTTGCATCCTGAAACTTTACTGAATTCATTTATCAATTCAAGCAGTTTCTTGGTGGAATCTTTTGGGTTTTCTATATACAGTATCATGTCATCTGTAAACAGTGATACTTTTACTTCTTCCATACTGATTTGGACACCTTTATTTCTTTTTGTTGTCTGACTTCTATGGCTAGGACTTCCAGTACTATGTTGAACAAAGCAGTGAGAGTGGACAACCTCACCTTGTTCCTGACCTTAGGGAAAAGGCTCTCAGTTTTTTTCCCCATTAAGGATGATATTAGCTGTGGGTTCTTCATATATGATATTGAGGTACAGTCCCTCTAAACCTATTCTGTTGAGAGTTTTTTATGAATGGATACTGTACTTTGGCAAATGCTTTTTCTGTGTCTACTCAAATGATCATATGGTTCTTTATCCTTTCTCTTGATGTGACTTAACACATTGATTAATTTGCAAATATTCAACCACCCTTGCAACCCAGGAAGAAATCCCACTTGATTGTGGTGAATGATTTTTAAAGTACTGCTGGATTCAGTTAGCTGATATTTTATTGAGAATTTTTACATCTGTGTTCATCAGGGATATTGGCCTGTAGTTCTCTCTCCCTCTCTCTCTCTTTTTTTCTTTGTAGTGTCTTTATCTGGTTGTGGTATCAGGGTAATGGCCTCATAGAATGGATTTGGAAGGTTTCCCTCCTTTCCTGTTTTTTTCAAATAGTTTGAGAAGAATATGTATTAACTCTTCTCTAAATGTTTGGTAGAATTCACCTGTGAAGCCATCTGGTCCTAGACTTTTGTTTTTTGGGAGGTTTTTTGTTTGTTTGTTTGTTTGTTTTTTAATTTTAGAGAGAGAGTGTGCAAGCAAGTAAGGGAGAGGGGCAGAGTGGGAGAAAGAGGGAGAGAAAAAGGAAATCCTAAGCAGGCTCCACACTCAGCATGGAGCCTGGGGCATGGCTAATCCCACAACCCCGGGATCATGACCTGAGCCGAAATCAAGTGTTGGACACGCAACCAACTGAGCCACTCAGGCACCCCGGGAAGTTTTTTGATTACTAATTCAATTTCACTGCTGACAATCAGTCTGTTCAAATTTTCTATTTCTTCTTGATTCAGTCTTGGGAGGTTATAGGTTTCTAGGAATTTATCCATTTCTGTTATTTGTCCAATTTGTTGGCATATAATTTTTCATAATTTTCTTATAATCCTTCGCATTTCTGTGTTGTCAATTGTTAATTCTCCTCTTCCTTATTTCATTTATTGGAGTCCTCTCTTTGGCTAATGGTTTATCAATTTTGATGATCTTTTCAAAGAACCAACTCCTAGTTTCACTGATTTGTTTTATTGTTTTTTAGTTTCTATTTCATTTATTTCTGCTCTAATCTTTATTATTTCCTTCCTACTACTGGTTTGAGATTTTGTTTGTTCTTTTTCTAGCTCCTTTATGTGTAAAGTTAGATTGTTTATTTGAGATTTTTCAACAAGAAACACATTTTTAACGGGCGTGATAAATACAAATTTAGGGTAATGGCTATGTCTTGAGGGAAGGTAGAGAGATGGGATGGGGAGGAACATATAGGTTATATAAGTTATTTTTCTTGGGTAAGATGGTGGATTCATGGGTATTTTTTTTTTTTAATTTTTTTTTTTTACATTTTATTTATTTTTGAGAAACAGAGTGAGACAAAGCGTGAGCGGGGGAGGGGCAGAGAGAGAAGGAGACAGAATCTGAAGCAGGCTCCAGGCTCTGAGCAAGCAGTCAGCACAGAGCCTGATGCGGGGCTTGAACCCACAAACTGTGAGATCATGACCTGAGCCGAAGTCGGCGCTCAACCGACTGAGCCACCCAGGCGCCCCATGGGTATTATTTTAAAAATGAAAATAAAATAATGGAGGGCAATGCATAGGTGGCAAAAAAAAAAAAAAAATTAGTAAGATGTTAAATTAAATGCCCTAAGAAAGAAACAATCTTTATGGGATATTAAACATGTCTAACTATTAAGACTGGATTTTTGTTTTAAATCCAGAACATGTATATCCAAGATGAGTGTTACTTTTCAAAAGTATCTACCACATGTGACTACAAACATAAATTCCAAAACATGCAACCACTGCTTTCCTTTCAGAAAGAACTGACAAGATACTCTAAAAAGTAAGCTTTTAAAATACTACCTTCATAAAAATCTCTTTTACTAAATTAATTTAATGAGTAGGATCGGAATAATCTTTGGTTGTTTCCTAAACTCAAATCCACTCTCTACAGACAATAATCACCACTGGGGATGTTTAAAAGAGTAAGACAAATCTCAGAGATCAGTCTCCAAAAGTCGGCAATGAGAGAAACACCAAAATAAGAGCATGGTTACTACTTGGCTATGAACCTCGGCTATGAACAATATCCCATGGAAACATTCAAGGACAGTGGCAGCCATAAAGAGTGCAGCCTTCTCAAATGCAGCAACATGAGGTGGTTTCAGAATACCTGAAGAAGGCCTGCCTATCCAAACACAGGGGAACTACTGTTGAAAGGGATTTTGAGTGGCCCTCCAGTTGTTGCATTTAACCAGACTGCGGTCTTACATTTATAATTGCTACTTTAATACCTGCACTGTCTTTAATTTTTCAAGGCTGTAACGTATCTATTAAATTATTTTATTGTCTTATTAATTCTAGGAGATATTTGGCATTCTTCTCCATTTTACAGATAAGCAAACTGAAAGTGTGAAATTATTTAGAGTTTATGGCAGCATCAGATCCCAAATCCAAGTCTCCTAACTTTCAGCTCTGTGCTTATTCTACCAGTCTAAACCAAATATAAACATCTAAAACAAAAAAACCTGCTTTGAACAACGAGAAAGGCAGACTCAGATCCATATCTCAGAAACAATACTTACTGCAAGCTGTAGAGCCAGTTCAAACTGCTTGTCCTGGAGAAGCTGTTGGATTTGGGTTGCCATGGGGACAGGAATGAGTCTCCAAACAAAATGATTGCTGGCCACATAGATAATATTTGATCTGGGGGCAGGAATAAGAGTATCAGCAAAAGGGCACAGGCTTTATGATGACATAGGTGATTTTAAAGCTTTGCAATATGGCAGCTACAGTAAAAAAAGAAATTCCTTACCCTCCCGAAGTAATGAAGCGGGGCCTTTGCAATTCAATACTCTGGACCAGAAGCCTCGGTTCGAATGTTCGGATCTCCACATATCGAGGCAAAACTGCAATGATGTAGGGAGGCTGGTGCTCTAAACAAGAAAGACACCTTGAATTGCAGATCTGATCTATGAACTGCTTCAGTTTCCCATTTCTAAGCTGCACTTAAACAGGATCTCCCAATAGTCCACTAGTCAAATACCAAGTCAGGATCCTACATTGTGATATCCAAAGGGAAAAAATGTTTTGTCCAAGTGATGCTAAGAGAAATCTCTTGCACAAGAAGGATGCATCCAGCTTCGCTGACAGTGACCTGATCCCACTCCTACCATCTCCTCCAAATGACTGGGTGAAAGCTTCACCTGCTCCCTTTCTCACCAGTCACAAAATTAAGCCAGAGAAAGGTCAGTAGCAGCTGCCCCTAACAATGCATCAGAGGGAGAATAAGGTTACATGACCTCTTCTTTCATTCTCTTAGGAAGGGCAGGAGGAAGGTAACTTCTTTTTTCCCTAAAATGAGGCTAACGAAAGAATTCCCCATTTCTGGCCAAAGTTATTTCTGCTTAAGATTTTCACAGGGAAAAGATGTACACTCCACTTAATGCGTAATGGTTACAGAGAAGGCAGCTGGATGGCATTCTCAGGGTAGCAGTTTTCTACCACTGATGTATCTAGAAAGTAGAGGAGTGGTTGCCAAGGGCTGAGGGAGAGAGAAATGGGTTGTTACTTAATAGATATGGAGTTTTAGTTTCGCAAGATGAAAATATTCTGAAATCTGTTGCATGACCATACGAATATATGTAATGACTGAACTGTATGCTTAAAAATGGTTAAGGTGATAGATTTTATGTTATTTTTTATCACAAAACTGAAAATTTTTTAAATGTAAAAAAATAGTAAGAAATGAACCACTAGATGGCATCATTATCAAAAAGAAATGTAACCTCAAAGAATGTATTTGTAGTTTCTTAGTCTGGCTAACTTCCTATGAATTTATTTTCCTCATTTATTTTCTGATAAAAAGTTTTTCATATTATGTTTGCAATTTACACTCTAAATACAGTAAAAAATTTACAGCCAGAAGGGACCTGGCCTAAGTAATACTTCTATCACTTTGAACACCATCACTGTTATTAGGCTGGTATTTTTCATCTTACGAAAAAAAATAAAGTAAAATAAATGTGGTTTTGTGTTGGATTTTTTACTTTTCTTTTTTTGCTGGCCTCCTTTTTAAAAGCTAGTACAATTCCCTTTGGTGTTAATTTGTATAAATTTGAAAATTTCTCTCCTTTAATCTGGTCTAATTTAATGAAAAAGGTAATCTATAATAGAAGCACTCTTATCATTGCCCAGTCTCCTCAACTCTTTGACGATAGAGATGGTCTATATCTGTTTGTATCTTCAAAACTTGGCAGAGTGCCTGGTATACCGCAGATATATAACAAATTGCCAACAATGACAGTGATTCACCTATTCAGCAAGCATTTCCTAAAAGGCTATATGATGTCTCAGGCCCTACTCAAAGTGGATCAAGACATGAGTCCAGGGTTCACAGGGCTCCTACACGAGCACAGAAGACAGCTCAACTGTATCCAGTGAGACAGTGTCGGTACCATGACAGGAAAAGCTGAAAGAGCTTTGGAAGCAACAAGGGGAAGTGACTAATTCTGCCTGTGCATCAGAGAAGACTTCACAGGGGGAAGTGCCACTGAATAGGGCCTTGTCATGTGAGCTGGACAGGGCCAGGCAGAGAAGAAATCAAGAGACAACAGCACGTGTGATGATCACTCAGTGAGGGGGGTTCCACGATGACTGGAGCCTGAGTGAAGTGGTAAAGTTGAGAGCAGAAATATAAATGAAGTTTAAAATGCACACCATCTAAAGAGTTTAGTCTTCTTCTGTCCGGTGGTGATTCTCCCACCCTATCTAGAAAGAATGCCCTCTCCCCACCTCAGTATGTTAAGGCACAGAACTGTTTCTGAGAAACACTGCCAAAGGCAAAGGGCGCTAACAAAGGAACTCATACTAGGGAATCAGAAACATCCTTCAAGCGTATTACACACATCTTCATCAGTTCTCCCACAGCTCCTCTTCTGAAGGGAAAACAAGGGCCGCCTAGAATACCACACGAAGCTTCTCGCGCAGCTCTGAGCCCCTCAAACTTGTTAATATACATAATCTCGGGCCTTATAAAATATTGTCCTTTTGATTTACCTTCCTTCTGAACTGTTCATCTCTAACCACCACCAAAATACCCTAGAACCTGATGCTTTTATCCAAACATTTACCATTTAGGAATCCACTGCTCTGTGAGACCTTTGCACGGGCCTCTAACCGGCACTATCCTTATTCCTCCATAATTTGAGCCACCTGTTTTAGCCAGGGCAGTCTCCCTGCCTGGTCCAGTCCAATCGTACCTATGTAATGAAACTTCTTCCTGACAAGTTGAACAATGAACTTCCCCTTTCTCAACTACTGAATCTCAGCTCATCCAATTTAACCGCTCCAATAGTGCCTTATTTTATCTCTTTATCCAAGATGGAATCTTTACCTCCCCAGCTAGAGTCTTTAAAGATGGCATGTCTGTACGCCCCCCTCCACAGTGGTAACTATTTTTAAAATGCTCACTGTCCTGACTGAACATGAATTGCTGCAAGGGTGGTCACATACTTCCAGGCAATGCCACTGCTGAGAGCCTGAGGCAGGTGTAGGAGCAGAAACCCTTAACATGGAGGGCAGAGACTGACATCTAAATGCAATGTGCACCTCCAAGCTACAAAAGCAGAAGCAATAACCACCACATCAAAAACACTTCAATATTGAGTTGCATGTATTACAGGAATAAATAAGGAATTACCACTAATTTCCAAATGTAATCTATCTGGCAGAGGACACAATAAAACCATTAAAAAGAAGGTATAACAAAAAGGACTAAGAAGTAAAAATATACAGCAGTAGACAATCACTTCCTAAAACACACAACTCTGCTCATTTCTTTCCCCCGCAGGGGCAAAACCCAGCTTCCTACAAAAACCAGAATATCCCATTTTTAATGATCTTACAAACTTGTCTACTTATAGGAAGGGGAACTGAGAGTAAATGACACTGTAACCACAGTATGCTGAAGCTATGAAAGGGATTCCATTCTGTGAGGATGGCGCACAACCCCAGCCCACGGTGGGAAACAGCAGCTATGGTGGTCTCACCCATGGCCACTGGTATGTCTGTCCAGTTCAAGGCACACTTCTGTGTGCATATCCCCTCCTCATTGAGCACCACGGTGAGATCATCCTGACCCACAGCCACTTTTCCATCTGCCAGAGGTGCAACTAACGGCTCCAGCTGTTTTCCTGTTGGAAAGAGCTCTTTGATGGACCCCTTTCCATCCACCTATAGGAAGACACAAATTGAATCAACCAGCATTCTCTCAATAGAGGCATGAACATGGCCTGAAAAACCCAAATATAACTCCAAGCCTACAGAAGCCAATAATATTCCTTGCTTGGCATAAGGAAATATTATAGAGTTTGTTATGACAAATTTTGTCATCACAATGACAGAACCAGTTCTCTTTTTCTCTAACACAGAGGCACAAGCATCTGGCCTGGCAACTAACAATGTCAAGTGCTGGCGAGGATGCAGAGTGACTGGGACTCTCACTCGCTGCTGGTGAGAATGCAAAATGGTACAGCCATTCTGTTTGTTGGCTTCTTATAAAGTTAAATAGACACTTACCATACAACCCAGTAATCCCATTCCTTAGGTATTTGCTCAAGAGAAGTAAAAACTTATGTTTACATGAAAACCTGTACGCAAATGTTTATACCAGCCTTATTCATAGTGGCGAAAAATTGGAAACAACGTTGTCCTTCAACTGATGAATGAATAAACAAACTATAGTACATCCATACCATGGAATACTACTCAGCCATGAGGAATAAAATGACACGCACAACAATACAGATGGATGTCAAATGCATAATGCCGAGTGAAAGAAGCCATATTCAAAAGGCTACATACGGTAGGATTCCATTTATATGACATTCTGGAAAAGGCAAAACTATAAGAGATGAAGAACAGGTCAGTGATTACTAGAGGCTGGGGCATAGAAGGAGGGGTTGACTTCAGAGGGGCAGCATGACGGCATTTTTTGGGTGATGGAGCTGCTCTGAATCTTGATTATGGTGGTGGCTACACAACTCAAGGCATCTGTTAAAACTCAGAACTATACATCAAAAAGAATGAATTTTACTGTATGTATATAAATGAATAATTTTTTAATAGCTTGGGTCTAAACCAAGATTTCCCACCCTCAAGACTGTACCCTTGAGAAGATGATGCCAGAATTCAAGACAGTCAGAGGGAGCCCGCTCCAGCTTCAGGCTCTGTATCCCTACCCCTCATGGACTTCTTTTGGCACCTATACGCCTCACTGTTATTCTGCTAATCAGTCAGCTGGAGAGCAGTGACTCCTCTATGAGTTTGCAACTCTGATGCTGATAAAATGAGGACACTCTAACAACGTAAATGTGGAACAGATATATTAACTAGATAAATAATGAAGAGCTAACATGGTGGGGAGTGGGGAAGTGGGGAGAAGTGAAGATGGAGAGAAAGACTTCTAGAATTGCCAAGTCTGGAATATGAGAGGGGTATAAAGCTCAGAAGTTTAGGTTATGCTATGAAATGAATGGTATATCAACCATTTCTACATACAGTATGACTACTGGAGGAAAAAAAAACAATGTCGTGGATATTGATACCACTTAGGAGAAGGAAAAAAAGTTGTAAAACAATGTGTACGACATCTTTGTAAATAGGCAGAAGTTCATATGCCCAAAGATTAACAATAACTATCTCTGAGTCAATAGATTATGGATGATTTATATTTCCTTTATTTTCCTTATCTATATTTCCTTATTTTTTTATAATAAACACGTGTGGCTTTTGAAATTTAAAAAAAGAAAGTAAAAATAATTTAAAAAATAAATATACAAAAAGATTTTAGACAACAGGAAACTCAAGTCTTAAAAATGCTTAATACTAAAGTTAGTTTCTAATTCTTGAGGATTGAAGCCTTAAGATGGCAGTCTATGACAATGCTGTTGGACAGAGGCAAGCAGCCCTTATGATCTGTTCCAATAATTAGATACAAGATATGGATAATTCATGACGCTGCCTAGCTTCAGACATCTATTTGTGGAGATGCTGAGAAGCATAAAATATAACCAAATATACAAACACAAGCCTTGTTATGCCCAAACGCTACTTAAGGCAGTCTCTTGGCCTGTAGTTCAGACGTGCATAATCATGTCCCCCAGGTAAACTAATACATGCAAAATAATAAGTTTACCCTTATTAGGTAGTAGTCTCTCTTGAAACCCACACAGATAGAATTTTCACACCATGCCATGGACTTGGGCACATCTGGTACACTAAAGTCCCCCTGAGGAAAGAGAGCAAGAGTTCAAATGGAAAGATGTTAAAAGAAACCATGATCTTCCTGTTATTCCATGCCCACTCTGCAAAATGAACCTCACCCTCATCTAAACACAATTCTGTAAACACAAGGCTAGGAAATCATCTGTGATAAAAATTTAAGTCACCCATAAACTGGATGACTAGATGCCTTTGGAAAAGGTGAAAACCCACTCTGAAATAAACACTGCTTCTGAAGTGTGTATAAACACTGCTTCTGAAGGCCGGGAGACTCTTGATGAGTGGGCATGAAGAGGCTCTCAGGTACTTACGGCAGAGCCTTCACCTGGAGAGAACTCCAAGACTGAGGCCCTGACCTTCAGTATCACTGAACAGGAGTCTTTCAAGCGGTGAATCAACATGGACTTTACCTGCAATTCGTGAAATTCCCTGTCCTTCCAGAAATAGAGCTGCAGCTTCTTTTTCACTGCCACACACATCCGCAACACCTCCTCACCAGTCTCTGTGTGCTGGGAAGAGACACCCAGAGCAAATGAGGATGTGTATACGATGGCTCCACGACTGAGTGACCACTAAATGAGAGACTGCCTACCTTGAAATGGCTACGAATCTGAAAATCCCCTGTAATACAAAGTTACCCTATCAGACAAGCTGGGTGGAAGAACACCATTTTTCTAAAATGTACTTAGAAACAACAGGCTGAGGAGCACTTCCTCCCTGAGGGCTGCCAGTCAAAGGTCCCAACCCCAGCACATCTCTTAAACATTCATAATTCACACGGAAAATCCCAGGGCAGGCCTCCACCTATGCAAACGCTTCCTCTTTTTTTCTTAAATGTTTCTCACTCATGGATGTCAATATCTGCTGGTCAGGGATCAGCATGTGTCAGTGACACTTTTAATCCTTAAAGGAACAGGGGAAAAGAAAATGTCTAAACATAAAGCAAAGCAGTGTCAATGTAGACCACAAATACTAAAAAGTGATCAAGCTGAGTAGAGGGTAAGGCAGATTTTGAATAATGTAAGGAGGATAAATTTGGAAAAATTAGGAGAAATGTCTTTCCTGAATAACAAAAAACACCCTCAAGACAAAGAAGACAATAATATGTTCAGAACAAGGTCAATATAATGTCCTATAGTTATGCCAATGATACTCATGGTACTGTTAAGTCTGGATTTTCCCCATAATGGTTTGTCCATGGCAAATGCTTTTTTTTTTTTTTAATGTTGATTCATTTTTGAGAGACAGAGACACAGGGCAAGTGGGGGAGGAGCAGAGAGAGAGAGAGAGAGAGAGAGAGAGAGAGAGAGAGAGACAGAATCCGAAGTAGGCTCCAGGCTCTGAGCTGTCAGCACAGAATCCGATGCGGGGCCTGAACTCACGAACTGCAAGATCATGACCTGAGCTGAAGTCGGACCTTAACCCACTGAGCCACCCAGATGCCCCTCCATGGCCAATGCTTTTATCCTGAGTTTGTTGCCTCCTCTGGTGCTCTAATCAGCACACACACAGGGAACCCAAATGTTTCACCTTCTGACCACATACAAAGGGGAAAATTTCTCTAATACAATCCAAAATCAAACATTTTCTTTGGATCTCTGCTGGATTTGGATATCCATGTTATTCTTCCCATCTGATGGTAGGAATAATATAGGAAAGAATGTATTTATCAAAATACAATGTCAAAATTCATCTTGCCTAAACTTACCTCAAGGTCACATGTGAACAGTGATGCTCCCTTTGCCTTTGAAACCGTAGTGATTTGTTGAAATGTCAACAGGTCATGGACATAAATGTTATTTTCTGTTTGGAAGGAAGTATAATAACCCTATAAATTATCATAATTCTCCACACACATGAATAACAAACAGAAGAACCGAAGTGAATGTTGGTTGAAGATGTATCTTTCAGTTTCACTAACAATGAGTTATTCTGATCTATTATCAGAATTACACTCCAAAATGTTTAAGAGGTCACTTCTGTTCCTTTAAATTTGGGCTGGCTTGTGTAAGAGAGCTGTTTCACTAGCAAAGCCCTCTTATACTCGGTCTTCCTCAAGTCTGGAAATTTGTGATGCAATATTTGTACAAGAATTGGCTTTCAAAGCTACTTCCATTAGGAGGCCTCAATAAAAGAAAGGAAATCCTCTGTGGACTTTGTACGATCCCATGATGAGGAATTCTTTTCTAGCTGCAAGCAAAATAATTTCACTCAGGCCTCCTATCTAGTTTTACTCATTAAGACATAGTTACTTTAAATGTTCCTCTCTAAACCTAGAAGCTAAGTTTAAAATTATTCTACCATTTGGGCCCTGGGCTGAACAGTACAAACGTGAGGCAAGTTTCTAGTTCTTTGTTGCCAGTAAAAGGCCTCACTGGCTGCCTTCAATTGAATCTATGGCTTTTCAAACAAGGTCTGAATAGTCTGGCCTTGATCTGTCTCTCCCCTATCTCTTGCCACTGTGTCACTCTTCACCACATATCCTAAGTCTGGTCAGACTGCAGGGCCTCTGCTTAAAATGCTCTGCCTTCTTCTCCCTTCCTATCAAAATTCTAATCATCCACTAGATGATGCTGTCACTCCCATTACTAATATCCACAACATTTTTTATAAATTTCCATTGTAACTTATCACACTGAATCATGATTATTTTTTGTCATTTCAGTCTTCACAATCAGAACATAAACTCAAAGACAGAACCTATGTCTCTTTCAATTTGGTATCCCCAATGCCTAGGGCAGGGCTCAATAAATATCTGCTCAATAGCAATAAATACCTGTGACTGAATGAATGAACAGCACTCCTTGGAGAACAGAGCTCAAGTTTATGAGAGATGCTGTTGTCTTTAATACTCGTGTACCCTGCTGTGTCTGGTGTGGTACAGGTCAGTTTCACTGACTCTCAAATTAACCATGAAAGAGTTAGTCAGGTCACAGTTTTTATTTTTTGACACATGAAATATAACTACAACCCCTTTTCTTACCTAACAAGCTGACCAGAATCTTAAACTGGGAAACCACATGGATCTGGAAAAGAACAAATCATTAGACTCAATTAAACATTTCTGACAGGACTTAACAAAACTTCATTTAACTACAGTACTAAAAAGGGACTTGGGGTACAGGGGTGGCTCAGTCAGTTGAGCATCTGACTTCAGCTCAGGTCATGATCTCGCAGTCCATGAGCTCGAGCCCCGCGTCGGGCTCTGGGCTGACAGCGCAGAGCCTGGAGCCTGCTTCTGATTCTGTGTCTCCCTCTCTCTGCCCCTCCCCTGCGCATGCTCTGTCTCTCTCACTCTCAAAAATGAATAAATGTTAAGGAAAAAAAAAAGGGACTAAAGAGTCTATGCCAATGACAGGAATCTGACTTATATTTATGTGTAATCGCAATTTCTGCTCATTATAGAGGATCTCAGGCACATGATGGATGGACCACGATCTCTGCGTAAGTGGGAGAACAGAGAGCAGAGGATTCAGAGTTATTAAAAATGTTACCGAAGTTCTAGTTTTGACATGGTCCCATAGAAGTCAAATATTCTTGTAATGACAACCATCACTGCCTACCTGTTGAATCTTTTTGGAGAAGTTTTTATTGGATTTCTCTAGTGTCACTTCAAACCTGTTGCAACCTATAGAAAAGAAACAAACATTCACAGTTCCAAACACAGGGATACATGTAAAACTTAACTATAACAAAAAATGCTGCTCCATACTGCTCTACTACATGAATCTACAAATTCCTAAGACTAGAGGCTAGAGATCTACACTAGAGAGCTCTCTTCACTGAGTATAAGAAGTCACTTTCAATTCTAATTTTAGAACAGGGGGTTTCATGCACCTTCACTTGGCATTGGCAATCATATGATGGAAGTTCAGTGACGCTACAAGGTACTTGTGAGTCTGAAGGTCTTATGCTGCAATATAGTACCTCGGCTAAGTGTTTGTAAAAAGTCACAAATATAAGAACCCAAGCAATGAAACCCAGCCCAAAGCATCCTCAGATCTAGACCAGCTAAATCCTAGCAGCTACCCTATGTTCTGCATCACGGGACAGAGCAAACACTCAATACTAACCCCAGGACTAAAGTAATTTAATACATCTACACTTACTGCCACTTTCAGGAGATTCTACATCTGTTGGCACTGCTGCAAAAAGGGAAGAAAGTTACATACCACAAAAATATGTCATGCTAGCTTTGTGGGAATGACAAAAATATTCAGCCTCAAAAATCACCAACAAGGCAAGAAGAGTAATTATAATTATCATGACAATGACATAACAACAAACTAAGCAAAAACTAGGTGCTGGGTTCTGGGTTTAAAAATTGATGTATATTTGCTAAAACCTCACAACTATTCCAAGAAGTAGGTATTACTGTTCCAATTTCATATGTGAGGCACCTGACAGGTCAAGCAGTCCAGTGAGAAAGCGCCCAGAAGCAAACTCAGGGCTGACTGGAAAGCCCGTGTGCTGAGCCTACACTCTACCTGTCTCCCAGCTTGTGAAGAGACTATTCAGGCTGCTGACCCCAGGCTGCTCCCCACAACTAGTGGGGCCCACACCACCAAAGCTGGTCTTACTTTTTCCACCTGTCCCTCAGCAAAGGAGATGAAGGGACTCGGGAGATTCAAGAGATTCAGAAATGTGCCCTGTATTCTGCCATTATATTTCACAAGAAAAAAAAAACCAGCCACTTCACACTTGATACAGAGCTCTATATTTGAAAAGAGCTTTATTTTATTACTTCTAACAATTCTCCTCAAAAGCAGAATTATCTAGGACTGAGGTTCTCAAATTTTTTGGTGTCAAGACTCCTTCACAACCTTAAAAATTATGGAGAATCCCAAAACTTTAATATGGGTTGTAGTTATCAATGTTTACCAGGGTAGAAATTAAGACAGAAATTTTTAGGGGCACCTGGGTGGTTCAGTCAGTTAAGCGTCCGGCTCTTGACTTCAGCTCAGGTCATGATCTCACATTTATGGGTTGAAGCCTCATGTCAGGTTCTGTGCTAGCAGTGTGGGGCCTGCTTGGGATTTTCTCTTCCCCTCTCTCTCTTTCACAAACCCTCTACTTTGACTTTTGGTTTCTCTTCTAACCAGGTGCCTTCCTCTTTTCCTATTTCAAGGGTAGCAGAAGAGTAGCAGAATAAGGTAAAGGGTAGCAGAATAGGCCACCCCAAAATCTGCCACTTTTGTACAGGGATTATTTTGAGCTGAAGGCAATTGAGAAGAAACAGGTGCAAGAAAAGCTCTCTGCCCTCCAATTTGCCTAAAAACAGAGCATACATTTACACAGGTGTCCCTCTACCCCCTCTCTACCAAGGACAGGATTTAATTAGTTGGAGACAACACTAGACCTTCAGCGGCCCACAGAGGATACCAGAGCAACCTACTAACAAACCTTACTAACTAGTCCTTTTTCCATTAGTTTCCCATGTGTGTGTCTTCTAGCAGTTTGCCATCCTAGAAACTCTAAGTCCTTTTCCCTTGCCTTATTGCTTCTTTAAAAATGGTTTGTTCATTGTTAAGATGCTATATAAGCCCAAATTCCAACCAGCCCTTTCAGCTATCCATCACTAAATGCTTCCATGTGTATGTGTAATACACATGTTAATACACTTGTCATTCTTTTGTTAATCTGTCTTTTGTCAGTCCAATTTACATATTCCCACCCAACGAACCTAAAATTGGTAGAGGGAAAAATATTCCCCACCCCACACACCTGAAAGATGCCCTTTTTTCCCATGTTACCCTTGCTTAAGGCTCCAAAGGGAAGTACTATTACCTTAAGCTATTTACTACAGAAAGTCTATTAGGTTGAAAATTATGAAATGTAGTTTTTTCTAATACAGTCAAATAATGAAAGGGGCAGGGACGCCTGGGTGGCTCAGTCAGTTGAGCATTCAACTCTTGATTGTGGCTCAGGTCATGAGCTCACAGTCATGAGATCAAGGCCTCTCCTCCCCCTCTACCCCCTCCCCAACCCCCCCACAACTGCGCTGGGCGTGGAGCTTGCTTAAGATTCTTTCTCCCTTTCTATCTGTCCCCCCGCCCACTCTCACTCACTCTCAAAAACTAAACTAAACTAAAATAAGACAATTTCATATGGTTCGACATACTTGGGCATTTACAGCAGATTTTTATAGACTCTACAGCTCCAAAGTATATTATCTAAACACATCAATTTTCCATAAAAAGAACATCGAAGTAAAATTATGAAAAGGGAGTGAGGTACTTCTTCTCCCTCAAAGGAAGAAACTCTGACAAAATAAATTTCAAATACTTTTGGTTATTATTCTACATTTTGCTGACAATGTCACATTTGACAGAGCTTTAGTTTTCAAAGTCCTTGCATCTGACCTCAACAATTTTCTGAGACAGACAGGCAGTTTATAGAAGAGGGAAATGACATTGGGAAGGACCTACTCATAGTCATTTAGCCAAGGAGAAGGAAAGCTGAGCTCAAACCCAGGTCTCCTCTCTTCTAGTCCACCCCTCACAAGTTAATAAAAGTTTTTAAACCAGTGGTTCCTAATTTTGTTTCCCACCCCTACATCATTCACACAAAAATCTTATACCCATCAGTAATATTTATTTCTGACAGGGAGTCACTAAGAAGTAAGGAGGGGAGGAATGTTCAACCCCACCTACAGGCGGGGGTGGGGGGGTGGGTAGGGGAATAGAGTCTGAAAAAAACAAAAAACCCTGAAGATTTTCATATGCTTCTCCCCACTTTACCACAGTATTACTCTCAACCCCAATGGTTTTTAATGATCTAGGGATCACTGATTTCACAGTTGTATATTAGCTATCAACATTTTTTGCATGAGTAGTAAGCCATCTCTTTCTCAATTCTGGAGAGCTGCTACTTACCAGCATCTTTCCGGATCCTATAGAGAAGAAGATGTCCTTGTTTGGTGCCAACAAGAAGCCATTCCTCTGCAAGAGAAAAGAACTGTGAGAAAGGTCAATCAGCTTTACTAAAACCCTACTTCTTGAGCTGGGGCTTGTAATGAGAAGTCAAAGGGTCAAGAAAAGGAGTTGCTTTTGATAGCAGGTATTTTGCAAAACTAAGGAATATTTATATTCAAGAAATGTTTGAGAACCAACCAATCAAAAAAGCATCATTACTAGACTAGACATATCAGGGAACAGAAAATGGCCCTGCCTTCACGGTTTCAAAATTAAACTGACCAAAAATAGGATGAAAATTTATATAATCATAAAATGGGGAGTATAAACATAAAAGTAGGTCTCTAATGTCAGAAACAAAGCTAAAAGGTACCCTTTGGAGGCTTAATGATTTTATCTTAAGGAAAATTAGAAGTGCCACAGAGTATTAACCTTACAGAATTCATTATCTCAAAAGGCGGCCTAGCAGATCAAAACAAACAACTGCAACTCTCACACATTGTTGGCAGCAATATAAACCAGTACAGTCATTTTGGAAAAAAGTCTGGCAGTTCCTCAAAAACTTAAACGTACAGTTACCATGTGACCCAGCAATTCTACCCCTGGGCATATACATGAGAGAAATGAAAACATATGCTCACACAAAAACTTGGACACAAATGTTCAGAGAAGCAGCATCTGTAAAAGCCAAGAAGTAGAAACCACCCAAATGTCCATCGACTGATGAAGGGATAAGCAAAATGTGGCAAATCCACACAATGGAATATAAGCCAGCCACCAAAAGGAATGAAGTGCTGACATGTGCTACAATAGCAGGGATGAACCTGACATTATGCTAAATGAAAGAAGCCAGACGAAAAAGGCTACAGATTTTATGATTCTATTTATATGAAATGTCAAAAGAGCCAAATCTATACAGACAAAAAGATTAGTGGTTGCCTAAGGCTGGTGGGCTTATAGGAAAATGAGGGAGTAAAAACTAAGGGGTATGGGGCTGATAGGATAATAAAAATGTTCTAAAATGGACTGTGGCCATACTTGTACAACTCTGTGAATGTACTAAAGCCCACTTAACAGTATAGTTTAAATGGGTGAATTGTATGGTATGTGAATCACAGCTCAATAAAGCTCTTATAAGGAAAACAAACAAACAAACAAAAAGACGATCTAGGCCAGTGAGTGGTTCTTTGGTATGTATCAAAATTATCTGAGGATTTGTTAAAACACATTGCTGGCCCCTGCCCTCAGTGTCCGAGTCAGCTGGTCTCACAGCAGCCCTGGAAACTTGCATTTCTAACAAGTTCCCAGGTGATGCTAACACTGTTGGTTCAAGGACTGCTTTGGAGACACTAAAATGGTCTATGCGAAAAGTAAAGAGGCTTCAAAAGGGTTTAAATAATTACCCTGACAGATGTATATTAACTCATTAAGGTAAGTTAAGCATGTACAGGTACTTCCTCAGCTTTTTGATGTTGTAACAAACATAAAGGTCATTCATTCCTTTCATAAACTCTCTTGATCCTTTACGAGATAAAATATTGGAAAATGGTACAAACAGATACTTTATTGAGAATGTATTGTGTTCCAGGAAATGCTAAGCACATATCATATGTTAACTTCACTAATCCTCATAACTATCCTTTGAGGTACATCCTTCTGATAAAGCCCCATTTTATAAATGAGGAAGTTGAGGCCTAGGGGATAAATAATTTGTCCCGATTCATACATGTAGTAAGATGTGTACGGAAGCATCAGGACGTAACTACATGCTGTGATGTACTTACTAAGGCATCACATGTCAAAAGAATGGATTTTGGCCAGAGGTTGTCTGAACGACACTGGTTATATTTCTAAAAACAGGTAGGGGTGCTCTGGTGGCTCAGTCGGGTAAGCATCTGATTCTTGATTTCAGCTCAGGTCATGATCTCATGGTTTGTGAGACTGAGTTCCACGGAGGGCTTCTTGCTGACAGCATGGAGCCTGCTTAGGATTCTCTCTCCCCCTCTCTCTGCCCCTCCCCCACTGGTACTCTCTCCCTCTCTTTCAAAATAAATAAATAAAGTTAAAAAAAAAATGTAAAAACAACAAAAACAGGGGTCAAAAGCCACATCAGGAACATTTCTCCTGATTGGAGAAATCTTCCTAAGGTTGATGTCCTTAGTCTTCCAGGAAAAGATAATGACTCTGTCTTCTTTTATTTTGTGTCGACACAGGAAGTAGGAGAATGTGTGCCTTTTTTTTTTTTGAGAGAGAGAGAGAGGGAGAGGATGTGCGTGTATGTGCAGGAGAGGGACAAAGAGAATCTTAAGCAGGCTCTATGCCCAGCGTGGAGCCCAACGTGGGGCTTGACTCACAACTGTGAGATCATGACCTGAGCCAAAACCAAGAGTCCAGTACTTATTGGACTGAGCCACCCAGCCTCCCTAACAGTGCATTCTCTCAATGACATAAGAGAAATCAGAAATAACACTAGCTCTAATGGAATGCTGGAGATTTATGTCAGAAGAGAACACAGAAAACAAAAGAATTAAGTTCACAGTGCTTGCTTTGTAAAAGATATTGTGCTCAATACTACTGTATTGAGCAACTGGTAATGCTAAAGTTGATTTTTAGGACACCCACTGCTATTTCAGATGTCAATAAAATGAAGTAGAAAAGTTTTTAACTCACTTAAAACATACATAAAAATCTATAACCAAAAGGCCAACATAATGTTCACCTTCCCTTCCCACTCTGCTTCCCAAATCCCTACTGTTTTTCTTTGTGTCTTTGAGAAACCTATCTTTACACCCAGGTCTGCAACATCTATCAATTTCACCTCTGTAAGGTACCTTGCAACAGCCGTATCCCAGGTCTCCAGTAACCCCTGTGATGGCCTCACCGGTCTCCCTATATGTGTCCTTCCATGTTTGCTATAGACAGATAGCAAACCTTAGACAGATCTGTGATACTGTCACACTGGGGCTTAAACCTTCATGAAGCTGCACCACTAACAAATGAAGTCAAACTTGTAAGCATGACATTCAAGAGTCTACTTTCCATTTTTATTGCAATGTTTACTTGCCAATAGATGTTTCTTATCAAATGCCTACTCTATTGGTCATAAAGTGGAATCAGACAAATTCATTGTAAATAAATAAACAAATAAATAAATAAAAATTTTAATTGAGATTTTATTTGGCCCTTTTCACGTTTTCATTTGAAGGTGCTGGAGAAAAATGCATTTATCATACATGCAAAGTATTGTAACAGCTTTCCTTTATATAGTAAAAGCAACACACACACACACACACACACACACACACACACTGCTAATACTCAAACTCACAAGGGAAAACAGTGCATCATCCAGATGTGATAATGGCACAGAATCTTGAAGAGGCTTCATTTGGTTTTGGAAGTCAGTGGGGGCTCAGGTGACCAGAAGACCTGACCCATGTTGGGCCTCCACATTCTATGACATGTCATCTTATAATACAATAATGGATACAAAACAAAGAGAATGAGAAGTCTCCAGAGCAGGCTCAAAATTTGAGTAGACAGTCCCTTCTGAGACCCAATACAGCAAATCAGAGAGTGGGACACACTACATAAACGGTGTATTCTGTGGATAACACATACATAAACAGATGTCAATCAGCCCTAGAAAATTCCTGACAGACTAATCCTGAGCCACAAGTTTGGAGCTTATTCCTCCTGGGAAGTGAGGAAGTGCTGAGCCCTCTTGCTCATAATAACCCTAATGAAGATCTGTCCAACAGTGCAAACCCAGCCCAAGCTCATGCGATATATAATTCCATTCCTGGCCCTATGCTGGCCACTGCAGGGAATACAGAAATGGAAAAGGTAGTGGTCATTTTCCTTTTTTGGGGGGTCATAGAGCAAAGAACAGTGTTTCTTAAAGCATAATCCTGATTAGCTATATCAGAACGACTTAAACTTATTAAAAATACACATTCCTGAGTGCTGATCTGATTTAGATACAATAAATTCTGCAAGAGTGACCCAAAATCTGCATTTTTGAATTCAATTTTTTAATTATACGACACATTTATGTAGTTTCAATGCTAAAACTGTGGGAAGTGTAGCTTCCATTCTTGTCCACTCTCTCCTGTCTGCTACAGGCAACCATTTTAGTCCTTTTTATCTTTCTATTGTTTCTTTGGAAAATATAAGAATGACTGCATATACACACATACACACACACACACACACACACACATTTGCATTTTTCTTTACAGGTTCTGAATATATATTAAAGTTTGGGTACCAGTGTCTAGAATCAGACATGATTTACTGGATATAGGACCTTGGAAAAATTACTTAAATTCTCAGGTTATTCCTCTGCAAAATGCAGTTATTGTTTCATAAAAGCTTAATACAGACTAGTACTCAATAAACGGAAGCTATTACTATTAATATCATCATTCATTCATCAAACATAGGTTTAATGAACACCTATTATGAAGAGCTATTCTAGGAACTATAAAGCAATATACAAAACAGAGTTCCTGCTCTGAAGGAACTTCTATTCTAATATGGAGTGAAAGAGACAATAGTATAATATAAAACAGCACTAAGTAGCAATCCATAATAAGAAGAAGGATAAGCCTGAGTAAGAGAATAGCACATTGTCTTTTATATAGCATAGTTGGGGAAAGAAAGTCTTGCTGATTTATGTGGCATTTCAGCAGAGACCTGAAGGAAAGGAGGAAGGAGGAAGGAGCAATGTAATATTTAGAGCAAGAGAGTTCCAGACAGAGGAAAGAGCAAGTGCAAAAGCCCTGAGGTAGGTACATGCTTTGGGTATTATGGAATAAAGAAGACTGTGTGACTAATAGGACAAAGGAGACGGGGTAAGAGCACAGGAGATGGGGTGGATGAGGTGAAGTAACCAGAGGTCTGATGATGTCAGATGTATGAAGCACAGAAAGGGCTTTGGAACTTATTCTAGTTGTGATAGGAAGCTACTGAAGGGTTCTGAGCACTGGAGAGATGTGATCAGATTAAATTTTCAAGGGATCACTCTACCTCCGTGTGGATAAAAGACTGAGAGCAGCACAATAATAAACATGGTGATCAGTCAGACAACTACTGCAGTAATCCAAATGAGAGAGGTGGTGCTCTCATCAAAGTAGAAACAGTACAGATGGAGAGAAGTGACTGGACTCTAGACTTAATCTGAAAGTAGGGCACACAAGATTTGCAGATGGACTGGATGCAGCATGTAAGAGAAGTGAAGAATGATTCCAAGGCTTTTGGCCTTAGTAAAATAGGTACATAGAAATGTCATTTGCTGAGATGTGGGATGCAGGGGGACAAAGCATGTTTTGGGAGAGTGGAATCAAGAACCGTTGTGGCCATGCTACTAGACGTCCAAATGAAGGTATTTAAAAATCAGACTGATTCTACAACTCTGGAGTTTAGGGAGAAGTCATCAGCATCAGCATCCTCATTTCCATTTCCCTCATTTCCATTTCCCAAGAGATGGACTATGGTGTCTCTAAGACATCTTCCAGCTCGAATACTGTCTGGCCCTGCATGATCTGGTTTCTCGAGGTCCTGGATGAATTTTAGGTAAAAAGGGTAACGACTAGAAATAGTAGTATTTACTGCTGCTCAGGTCGGAAAATAGTTTTGAGTCAAGAGTTGGTAAATAGCCTCTTGTAGCCTAATATCTACTGCAGTGTCCTAGGAGGTAACGAGCCCGTCCCCTGCTGGGATCAAGGCAAAGAGCTACCTACCATTTCAAGTTTTAATTTATTTACTCATTTTAAGTAATCTCTGCACCCAATGTAGGGCTTGAACTCACGACCCTGAGATCAAGAGTTGCACGCTCTTCTGAGCCACACAGGTGCCCCAGCCCTACCATTTCAAAACTATCTTTCTGGAAAGCTCAAGTACAGAGAACCTTTACGGTGACAAAGTGGAGTTGGTGAGAGGCTGAGATACATGTACTACTAGTTCCAGAGAGTATCAGTCAAGGATTCTGACAAGTATGGTAAGCAGCTGCATTCATCCTTTTTAGAAGCATATGTCCTAGGCTGAGCTGGGTTCCTCTCTCCCATGTTTCTATATTAAGCAGCATATGCCTCCAGTATCATTTATCTTACATCATAATCCGTTCATATGTCTTTGTTTCTCACTCTGTGTCCTAGGAACACAGGCACTGTTTCCTAATCATCCTTTAAGCCCTGTCTTTAGCAGAGAAACTGGTCCATATACATACATCTAATACATATTTGATGAAAAATTAGGGGAATGTGTCCCTTTGTACAGTGTCAAGTCTTTCATTTTTTACATTTCTTTTCTCCTCTATTTATTTATTTTTTTTTAGTGTTTATTTATTTTGAGAGAGAGAGAGCATGTGTGCACACATGTGTGCAAGATAGGGAGGGGCAGAGAGAGAGAGAGAGAGAGAGAGAAAGAGAGAGAGAGAATCCCAAGCAGGCTCCGCACTATCAGACCCTATGCGGGGCTCAGTCCTATAAACTGCCAGATCATGACCTGAGACAAAATCAAGAGTCCAATGCTTAACCAACTGAGCCACCCAAGCGCCCCTCCTCTGCTTATTTTTAATTTTTACTGAGCATTTAATCACAGAAAATGGAGGGTTTCTTGAGATATCCAGAGGAAGCAAGAGTCTCTCCTTAACCCAAGGGACTAAGACAGCTGTGAAGGTGTGATTTTAAAGCCCAAGGCTGCTAAAGGCAAGACAGTGCAAATTAACATGAAGACCTGTAGTGAAAGCACCTTACTGAAGAGGCTGTAAGGAACTCTGCAAGACTGACTGGGTGGTACTGTCTGTAAATGATCCAGAAGACACCAGCCACCACCAAGATTCCACCAGGCCCATCTTAGGCACCTAGCCCAGTATAAGATCTGATTAAGACTTCTGGGCCACTTTTTTATGGCCTTTGATTTTTAGCACTTGGACATTAACAAGAAAGACTTAAATTACTTGTTTGGTCTTCGGTGACTGTTATCAGACACAAGCACTCAAAGATAAGAGCATAACGTTCATAACTGAGAGTCAAGGTCTAGACTCCTGAAATCATTTTCATTCTAGAGCATACAGGAGATGCCAGACCCTGTTTTCTGTAATGACCAATCCCAAGAGGATTACACAACTTTTTAATGGGTTAGATTCCATGACAGCCTGGAATGATGCTCTTCTACCCACAGTTAGGTAACTTGGGACATTTTGAATACAAGGCAATCAACCACTTGGCTAAACTGAGTTTAGAACAACAACGTGAGCTACCTAGAAAACTGACAAGTGAACGATGAGTGATTACTAAGAAAAAAGGCATACGGTATTAATGTATTTAATGCCCCCCCAAAATAGTGTTGTCTTTCACCTAGAAAACAACAATCATCTGGACAAGTTCAAGCCCCCGGTAGGTTGAAAACTCCCCAGTGCTTGCTTGCCCCTCCAAACTGAAGACTTCTTGGGAATCGAAATGACCCAAAGCTGAGCACAGTTAATAAGAAAAGTTCAACCTTCAACTCTGTACCGAAAGCAAGGATAAACGTACCTAAAGTCTGGGTCCCTGAGGACTTGCCAAACAGTCCCATTTGACCTCGCTGTCTACAATACTATGCCCTCCCTCATCCCATGCCTCTCGGACAGCGTCCGATCGGAGTCCATACAGCCAGACTCCTGTCCACATCCCCAGCCTTGTGAAAGGCAGGAACCGCTACTGCGCTAAACCCGCCTCGGGCCCTCGGCTCACCCCAGGCAGCCAGACAGTCGATCTGCAGAGGCAGCTTTTCCAGGATCGGCACTGGCTCGAAGGCGTCATGCATGGCGGCGAGAAGAGTCGCCGCAGCAGTCTCACCCGAAGTGTGCGGGGACGGGCCAGGTTTGGGCCTGGGCCGGGAACCAGCCCAAAGGAAGGGCCAAGCGGGACGCTGACCGAGACCCCAGCTACAGGCCGTTTGGCAACACAGCCAACACCGGACTTCCTGCCGGGCTAAGCCCGCCCCTTCCGCAGCAGAAGCCCACCCCTTCCGCGCAAACTCCTAACGCTCTTTCGAGGAACGCGCCGGCGCTAGGCTTCCCACCTTCACCCTAGACCCAGAACTTGTGTGTCATGGAGCCTGATTAGCGACGGGGCTTACCTAAAAGGCGGGGAGGGGCGGGGAGGGGCATCTTGGAACGGTCTCAGACAGTGTAGCATGGTGGTGAGTTCGGGCTTTGGCGTCACTTAGTCGGGATGGAGACCATTTAGGAAATTAGCCTTTGTTTCTTTATCTGCTAAAGGATGGTAGTGTTCCACACTAACTTGGTGTTGTGGACATTAGCAACTCCTGACACACTCTAAACACCCAATAAATGGTGGTTTTTGCATTACCATTATAATCCCAACTTCAACTATTTTACCCTTTTTTTTAAAGTTTGTTCTAGGCCAGTGGTTCTCAAAATGTGATCCCTAGACTAGTAGTATCAACATCACCTGGAAACTTAGTGGAAATGCAGCCTCAGGCCTCATTCCTGCCCTACTGGATCAGAAAATCTGGATGGGGAGGGGGGTGTTCAGGGGGTCCAGCAGTCTGTGCTTTAGTAAGTCCCCAGAGTGAGTCCATGGACTTTAATGTTTGAAAACTACTGCAAGACTGAGGTGTATCTGGCAACCCCTCCCTCCCCCCCACACACAAAGAATATAGCAGGTAGGTCATTAAAGCATTTGAGTTTAAAACAGAAGTCTACGATAAGTAAAAAAAAAACTGGCCTTGGTCACTTTATTTTTATACAATGTCAGTTTCTTCACTTGTAAATTAGGATTACTGTCCCATCTTTACCAAATGCTGTTTCTGATAATCCAGTGAAATACTTTCAAAGTGTCAGTATTAACACAAAAACTGCTAAATGAATCGAGCATTATGGGTGATTTTCACCATAGAAATGAACACCTTGAAAATATAGAACTGCCAGCTGCTGTCCTCAAAGAAGGCCTGATACCTAGCAGTTTCAGGCCCAAGGACTAAGACCGATATAAACTCTCAGGTAACATGTCAATGTAACAACTATAAATTACTTCTGAACCAGTTCTAAGAAATGATATGCTGTATGTAATCACAGTGCCATAACCCATAAGAGAATGCAGAAAGAATTATCAGGTACAGTCTACAAAATTTGTTACTTTACACTACTGCTTAACACCTTAAGATTTTTTTCCCTAGTCTTAAGTCAACATCTAACCACCCTCAAAAAATATTTGACCAACTATCTTGGTGCATTATAACTATTATTCACTTGTTAAGTGTCTCTATGGAAGAACAGCACACAACAGTACCACTAGCCCTTTGCTAATGGATTAACCTGAGAATATAGTCAGTTCTTCATATGTTCCTTAGAGATACCGCCTAGGTGACTTTTTTTTTAAATCACCACAGCAAAGAGCTATACAGAGATGTCAAATAAATGTAAACACTTCCACTATAGTATGAGTTAGTAAGATTGTGGTCATGTGGTCAATGGTTTCAACAGATAATAAGACAATGTAGAGTAAAAACCATGGAAGGAAAATTCCCACAAGAAATTGGGAGAAAGGATGGTCTTTAGAGAAAGTCTGAAAAAAATGAGGAAAATATATTAATTTTGTTAAAATTTTTTATATTAAAAAGTGGCATGAACTTTCTACGTAAAACAAAAATCTTGGGAAGGCAAAATTGGACAAAACCATTAAAACAAATATAGTGCTTCAAATGAATCCCATCACCTTGTGATGTCTCTTATAAACAGTCTCTAAACCAACACCAGGTATAAGAACAGTCGATCCTAAAGAATGAGCAGCAGTCCAGGGCCTCCACGCTACTTCATGCAGGAAAAACTGTTTCAATTAAGCCAGAAGGACCTGTTTCCTTTGTATTAGCTCCTGCTTCCTAAGCATTACAGTTCCTTTAGCAGGGCACTCATTCACAAGCACTTAGACGGAGTGCCTCTCTGCATCTAGTGCAACACCCAGTGAATGGCATGAAGGCAAACAAAGCACTGCCTAGGACTCCGCAATGCCACCGCCCTTGGAGGCTTACAAAACAGTAGTTAAAAGTTCTGGAGTGTGCACCACATTGCCAGCAATGGGATGTGTCACAATAGCAGATGTCAAGAGTTAAGCTAATATTTCTCTCTAAAGTACATCTGAGATAGAAAAATCTTTAATATACACCATTTGTAAACAAAATTGCACTTGATTTTTTTTTAAATGATCTGAATCATACTGTAACAGTTTGCTTCTCTCTTACATACTCTTTTGTTTTTGTTTTAAATCATCCATAGAACCATGGCTCCTTAGCTCGGGACTCTTTTTTTCTCCAAATTACCTCTGTAAGATGTAACCTTGGCTTCTCAGGAAATGGAAAGGTAATTGATAATTTCCCCCATCACCTATGTAACTCTCTAAATAAATAAAAATTATAGGCAGTTGCTCCTGGAGATTACATATTATGGCGTTGATGTCATAGTTCTTTAGAAGATGTTAAACTTTTTAGTTTGACAGATTAAACAATTTAAACGTTATAGAAGGTTCAGGAACAACACACATAAGTTGCATAAACATCCATGTCAGGGTGTGGGAGGGAAAGGGGCATCAATGTTGTAAATAAAAACTTGTAGATTTTTCTTGTCCTATGAACTTGTTTTCAGTAAGATGTTCTCCTTGTTCTGACACCTCTCACCAGCTCCAATGCACAAAGGTCAAGGAATAGATCAGGTTTCACTGCCTCCTTTAATTCCATGGAGGAGTGTAGAAGATTGACACAGAAGCTGATCTCTTCCGAGTCACTACCCATCTTCAACTGCACATCTTCCCATTCTTTACTCCATTTTGGACCTTTCAAAGTGTGTGATCATTCGTTCCTAGGGGGAAAAAAAGTCTTTTCTAAGCATATTAATTTTAAATGGTCTACATTCCAAGTATCCTCTATAAAGAGGATGCACACACACATTTCCCACAAGTACTTTTGCTTATGTCCACTAAATATTTAGAAATGGTTCCTATCTATGAAGATTTTGAAACACACAGATGCCTAGGCCCCACTGGAAATCAACTGAATCAAAATTTCTAGGTTTCTGGACACCAAACCACAGATCAAAAGGAACTGTATCTTTCTGAGTCAAATAAGATGATTAAACAAATATTTACTTAAGATTAAGCTTAAATGGGGGCGCTTGGGTGGCTCAGTTGGTTGAGCGTCCAGCCCTTGATTTCAGCTCAGGTCATGATCTCATGGTTCTTGAGTTTGAGCCCCGCATTGAGCTCTGTGCTGGCAGTGCAGAGCCTGCTTGAGGTTCTCTCTCTCCCTCCCTCTCTCTGCCCCTCCTCCACTTGCTCTCTCTTTCTCTCTCTCAAAATAAATAAATAAACTTCAAATAACTTAAAAAAAAAAAAAAGATTAAGTTTTAATGAAAATGTGGACCTCCTCTGATTCAAGAATTTAACTTGAAGAAAATGTCAAGGATGTGGGCAAAGATTTAGCCAGAAACATTTCTACTGCAAAACTCAAAATTATAACAAAACAGAATTAAATGTTCAAAAACACAGGACTGTTTAAACAAAATATGGTATATCCTTAAAATGAAAGATTACACATTCATTAAAATTACACTTGACGAAAAAGTTCTAGAGATCTGTTGTACAACAATGTGCATATAGTTAACACTATGCACCTGACAATAATTAGGATGGCAGATTTTATATATTTTCATAATTTTTCTAAAAATCATGTTAAAAATTAGGTCTGATTAGAAAACAGTATTTATATATGCCATTTCAAAGAAGAAAATTAACGTGTTACCATTAAATTTCCTCTCTTATGTAATTTTTCACCTTAGAGTTAACATTTTTCATTTTGTGTTGTTTCACTTGCTAAAAGCACCTATCACCAATTTATCCTGAACTGTAACAGAAGTGTAAATACTTTTTCAATATGATCAATTACATCAGCCAATCTATCCTTTTTATTTTATTCTTAGAACTACTCCTCCTGAAGCTCTCTGGTCTGCTCCATTCTGGACTGGATGCCCTCTAAGACTGTCACCCAGCTATTGCTCTTGGAGTTTCTTACATCATCATCCTGGGAGTTTATCCTTGCCCCTCTGTTGGACCCTTTATTTCCTGAATCCAAAGTCTTTCTCTTTTTAGTTCTCTCAATTTATAAAGAACATTTTCTATTACTTTCCTGAGAAAGCACATATAGAATGTTAATTATTTTATTTTTTGCATGACTGAAAACATCTTTATTTTACCCTCATACTGACAGTTTAGTTGAAAATACAATTCTAGGTTGAAAATGATTTTCCTCAGGGGCCTAGGTGGCTCAGTTGGTTGAGCGTTCCATTTTGGCTCAGGTCATGATCTCGCGGTTTGTGGGATCAAGCCCCACGTGCTGGCAGCTCAGAGCCCGGAACCTGCTTCAGATTCTGTGTCTCCCCCTCTCTCTGCCCCTCCCCTCCTCGTGCTCTCTGTCTCTCTCAAAAATAAATAAACATTAAAAAAAAGAAAATAATTTTCCTCAGAATTCAAAGACATTGTTCTATTAACTTCTAGCTTCCAAAACTGAGGCCACAAAGTCTGATGCTGTTTTGATTCCTGGTCCTTTAAAACTTGTTTCTCTTGTAATTCATTTAAGTTCTTAGTTCTTGAATAGGTTTTTCACACAGGGAAATATGAACAGATAGGTGAAGTCGATATAACCAAAAGTACTGTAATAAACCTGTAGTGAACTGCCCAACTGGGTTTCACATACTCAGCCTTCTTTGACTGAAACAGAGCGATGGCTAGAGAGCTAAAGTCAAAAGGAAGCCCTGAGGGCAAACTATTAGCAGAAGCCCACAACAGGGAGATCTAGGAACTGCAGAATATACCACAGAAAGCAAAGTGTTACAAAGATAGGTTTAATTCTAAATGGTAGAGTTCTCAATTATTTCAATGCATAGAACTGCTAAGGAATTTGACATTGTATGCCGCATCACACAGCAAGTCAGTGGGAAATGAACAATTTTTCTTAGCAGCCAATCGAACAAAGTAAGTTGGATTCAGGCAGATGCTTTCAAAGGACATTCAAAAATCAAGGGATACTAGAATAACCTAATATTCAGAACAAAAGACCTGTCCTCAAATCTGATCATAAAACTTTGGAAAAGAAATAGGGGACAGGTACAGAAAGGAAACCTTCTTGAATAATATCTGGGTTCTAATATTGGTATTTCTATTCTCATCCTTTTTCAACTATACCAACTACAGCCCTTCAGGCCGTTACCGAGTCAAATAAATAAAATTCCCCTGAACAAAGGACCTATGATTCCCTATTAAATCATGAGACCCACAGTTTATGCACATGATTTGATTACTAACCTCATCTGAATCCAGAAGGGCTGGAAGTGCTCTGCAGAGAGGAAAACACCAAAATGAACAACGTAAAGTCATAAATGGTTCATAAAGGAAATTATGAATACAATTTAAAGCCCTTTCAATAATTAAGATCTGCATCTTATTAATGGGCACTTCAGGGGGAAAAAGCAAATATGAAACAGAAGAGTTACTGGAATTGTACAGAGAAAAACCATGTCATGCACTGTAACAGGGCCAATATTTAATTAAAAATATAGTCATGGAACTAAAAAATCTCAAAAGGATTATCCCAATGATTTTGGGAAGGTGTACAGCTAAATCTTTCTAAGCAGAAATGTCATCTGAACATATAATCCTGATTGTTTGTATATCATTCCTTATTTTTAACATCTTTTTAACATTTTTAATATTCTTTAATTTTCTATTAGCATTCGCATTAGCATGTTCTTCAGCTCATTTACTTAAAATAATAAAAGTTATACTAACTGAAATAGGATTCTTATGATAACAATTCAAAAACTTACACATCTGTCACAGAAGAAGGAACATTCTCTTCTACCCATTTCAAATCATCTTCCTGCTGGAAACATACAAATACCAGTGGTTACTAAAATGCACCAGATAATACATGTCAAGTAAGGATCTAAAGAGGTCTCAACATTTTTAAACTTAGTCTTTTGAGAATTCTGAAGTAGTATATTCACATAACAACTGGGACTGCTAATAATTTAAAAAATTATATAGTCAATACTTTAAAAAAATCCATGTAAGTGTAATATAAGTATGTAAGTGAAATATAAAATTGTCTTTAAATGCTTTCTTCTCAATGTTCTAATACCTAAGAGTTTGCTTCCTGTAAGTTTTGCTCCTTGCTTCCTGTAAGTTTTGCTCCTTAAAAGTGAGATAAATTCTAAAGCCCTTAATGTAGACTGCATGCATAGTTCTAAAAAACAAACAAGAAACTGCTGAATGAAAAAAAATCTTGATCTTTACTACAAATAGCATCTTAGGTTAACAGGGCTATAACTTCCATTGATGAAAACAATTAAACAGAACCATCAGACTAGTCTGAGGTGCCTTTTCAGGACACGGTAACAAACCAACTAGGTTAAAGATAACTTGATCTTAGAATGAGAATCACTTACTGTTTCTGTTTTTAAAAATGTAAATGTAATATATATTAAAAGATGTATAAAGCAAGCTTAATTACCGCATAGATCTAAAAAATCATTAAGGCCTGTATACAATTACTTACTGCTTTGTTTACTTTACTATTTCCATTTGGTTCTTGTTTAGTACTTCTCATTTTCATTCCTTCTGCAGAGGGAAAACAAAGTAGATGGGTTAAGTGTATCAGAGACCAGCAATAATTTCAAACATGGATTCAGAACTTTAGGTTTATGGATCCTGATTTATACAACAGTTATTTCTCTACTTTTATGCCAGAAGTTCAAAGCCAAATTTCCAGCTCATCCAGTAAGCAAAGTGTACATTTACTGTGCAATTATTCACTGAATTTACCATGGCTTCACCTTAATATTTATACCCTTACTTTTGATTCCCCCTAACTTCACCACATACCAAATTGAGAAACAATATAAACTGTATCAAAGTATCTTGATTTTGATACTCACAAACTGTTATATTTGCTTTACTCTATTTCTAAAAACCAGAAAATAATATTTAAAGCGCAAATCAATTTTATCACTACCAAAGCTTTCTTTTAGCATAGGTTCTTTTTGTTCATCTTCTTCCTCTTCCTCAGACAATGGTGAAAAGGCAAACCTGACAACGGAAAGAAACAAATTAGAAAACTACAAGAAATGCTACACTCTCTAGATTTTACAGACCTTATTACTGAAGCTGCAATGAGTCATTCATAAAATTATTTTAGTGAAAACAAAATAATTCTTCCCCTTCAGAAAGCTCTTATTTGCCTTTATTAGCAAGAGAAGCAGAACAGTATCACATTTACAAGTGCAGGCTCAGCCACATACTACCTGGGACTTGAGACAAGTTACTTATTCTCTGTGCCTCAGTTTTCTCATCTGAAATTGGGGATAAGACATTACTCATAGAGGTGTTTTATAAAAAGTAAACAAGTCATTTCAAAAAGTGCTTAGAACAATACCTCATATGGTAAAGCATTTACAAGCATATATTACCAAGAAGAGGAAAGTAAATTCTCATGTAATTTAAAATCTCAGACTTTCAATTTGTAGTTAAGAGACAAAATCCTGACCTTGTATGTACCAGGTAATTTAAAATCTCAGGTTCCAAGTGGGGAGTTGAGAAGATGAAGGCTTCATCTGGTACATCTAAGATATCTTTCCTTTACAACTTCCAAGAGATTCAGCAGAGCAGCTGCCAGACAGATATCTCCTAGAAAGCTTCCACTTTGAACTCACTCTGTACTGTTGTCTCTTATTTTAATTCTACTTTGTTTTTAAATCACCCTTTCATGAATTAAAAAACAAAAACTCCACAGAACTCTTTAAAAGCTAGGAGTAACAGGGAACACCCATAACCTATTAAAGGATAATTAGCAAAAATTAACACTAGATATCAAAGTTAATAATACTTGAAAAGCACTTTTTAAAATTCAGAATAAAATGAGGAGGCCCACTCTCAATGCCTCAGTTCAATATTATACAGGAGAGCCTAACCAACAAAGGAAACAGTAATGAGGCAGCAGTGTTAGTTGGAAAAGAAAGAGTAACATTGTCATTACTTTCAATAACAATCAATCTAATGGGGAAATCTAGAAATTATCAGAACTAACAAGACAACATATGAAGGTTGATGGATATGATATATAAAAATCAATAGCATTACAAGGCTCTTGGCTGGCCCAGTCCATAGATAATGCAACTCTTGATCTCAGAGTTGTGAGTTCAAGCCATGTTAGGCACGGAGCCTACTTAAAATTTGTTTCAGGTCATGATTTCACGGTTCTTAGGACTGAGCCCCACATAGGGTTCTGCGCTGACAGCATGGAGCCTGCTTGGGATTCTTCCACCCACCCCTCCTTCCTTCCCTCCTTCCTTTTCCTTCCTTTCCTTCCTTCCTCTCTTCCCTTTCTTTCTGTCCTTTCTCTCTCTCTCTCTCTCTCAAAATAAACATTTCACTCCTATATGGAATTTGAGAAACTCAACAGATGAACATAGGGGAAGGGAAGGAAAAATAACATAAAACAAAGAGGAAGGCAAACCATAAGAGACTCTTAAATACAGAGAACAAACTGAGGGTTGCTGGAGGGGGGTGGGTTAAATGGGTGACAGGCATTAAGGAGGGCACTTTGCCGGATGAGCACTGGGTGTCAATATGTAAGAGACGAATGAATCACTGGGTTCTACTCCTGAAGCCAAGACTACACTGTATGTTAACTAACTTGAATGAACGAATGAATATATAAATAAATATTAAAAAATTTAAAACAATCAATAGCATTCCTACATTTTTGCCAAAGCCACATGTACTATTTTAAAAGGGTGCATCCATAAGAGCCATAAAAATTTTTAAATATTTTAACAAAAGTTATAAAACAGGGGGGCCTAGGTGGCTTAGTCAGTTGAGCAACCAAGTCTTGATTTTGGATCTCATTATGATCCTAGAATTGTAAGACTGAGCTCTAGACTAGGCTCCACGCTGAGGGTGAGGCTCTCGGGGCGCCTGGGTGACTCAGTCAGTTAAGCATCTGACTCTTGATTTCATCTCAGGTCATGATCTCATGGTTCCTGGGATACAGTCCCACATCACAATCACCACGGAGCCTGCTTGGGATTCTCTCTCTCCCCCCTTCTCTCTACCCTTCCCTTCCCACCCCCCCTCAAAATCAATAAACTTAAAAAAAAAAGTCTCCTCTCTCCTTCTGCCCCCTTCCCTGCTCATTCTCTCTTAAAAAAAAAAAAAAAAAAAGTTATAAAACATAAAGCACTGAAAAGATTAAAAACAATAGGACATACCATATGCAAGGATGGAAAAAATATATGTAACTTCCCTAATTAACCTATCAATTCAATTAAATTCTAATCAAAATCCGATAAAGGTTTTCCTACAATTAAATAAACTAGTTAAATATTTTATTAAAGAGAAAAGACCCAATAGCAATGGATATTTTCTAAAAAAGAAGATTAAGGGGGAAGACACATATGAAGACTTATCAGTAAACTAAGATAATGTGAGAAAGTGTACTACTGATGTAGGATCAGAGAGAGAGAAAAAAGGAGAATAGAGAACTCACAATTAAACAATTCTTGATGAATAAAAGCACAACTGTGAAATTTTGAAAAAATCATAGAATAACTTTAGACTTCACCTTAAGCCAGGAAAAAATTTCTTAGACAAGACACAAAAAAATGGGGCACCTGGGTGGTCCAGTCAGTTGAGCATCCGACTCGGCTCAGGTCATGATCTCTACAGTTCATGAGTTTGAGCCCCACACTGGGCTCGCTGCTGTCAGCAGAGAGCCAGCTTCAGATCCTCTGTCGCCCTCTCTCTGCCCCTCCCCCATCTGCACACTCTCTCAAAAATAAACATTAAGAGGCGCCTGGGTGGCTCAGTCGGTTGGGCGTCCGACTTCGGCTCAGGTCACGATCTCACGGTTAGTGAGTTCGAGCCCTGCGTCGGGCTCTGTGCTGACAGCTCAGAGCCTGGAGCCTGTTTCAGATTCTGTGTCTCCCTCTCTCTCTGACCCTCCCCCGTTCATGCTCTGTCTCTCTCTGTCTCAAAAATAAATAAACGTTAAAAATAAATAAATAAACATTAAAAAGAAAAAAACAATGGGAATGCAAGCTGGTGCAGCCACTCTGCAAAACAGTATGGAGGTTCCTCAAAAAACTAAAAATAGAACTACCCTACGACCCAGCAATTGCACTACTAGGCATTTATCCAAGGGATACACGTGCTCTGTTTCAAAGGGACACATGCAGCCCCACATTTATAGCAGCACTATCAACAATAGCTAAAGTATAGAAAGAGCCCAAATGTCCATCGATGGATGAATGGATAAAGAAGATGTGGTATATATATACAATGGAGTATTACTCGGCAATCAAAAAGAATGAAATCTTGCCATTTGCAACTACGTGGATGGAACTGGAGGGTATTATGCTAAGTGAAATCAGTCAGTCAGAGAAAGACAAAAATCATATGACTTCACTCATATGAGGACTTTAAGAGACAAAACAGATGAACATAAGGGAAGGGAAACAAAAATAATATAAAAACAGGGAGGGGGACATAACAGAAGAGACTCATAAATATGGAGAACAAACTGAGGGTTACGGGAGGGGTTGTGGGAGGGGGGATGGGCTAAATGGGTAAGGGGCACTAAGGAATCTACTCCTGAAATCATGGTTGCACTATATGCTAACTAATTTGGATGCAAATTTTAAAAAATAAAAAATAAAACAAGTTAAAAAAAAGACAAAATACACAATACATAAAGGAAAAAAATAACAAATTTGACTCCATACTTCCAACTTTTTCTATGGCCAAAACACCATTCAATTGTTCAAAGATAAACTAGAAGAAAATATCTGGAATGCTTGGAACAAAATATTGGAATCTAAAATATATAAGGAATTCCTACAAATCAATATAAAAATGATCAATAAGCTGATAAGGAAAAAAAGTCAAAGATATAAAAAGCTGACTGGCAGAAGAATAATATGACCAGTAAATACATAAAGACAAAAATTTAGTCTTAAATGCAACTAAAAATACAGTGAATATTCTCATTTACCAGATCTGCAAAAATTAAATAGGGAAATAGGAAGGTAGAGGAGAGAGCTCCTCTCACACAATTGTTGGTAGATACATAATTTGTTTCAGATTTTTTTGAGTGCAATCTGATTTTAATACGTGAAAAATTATAATATGCATATCCTTTATCCCAACAATCCCAAGTCTTCTCTATTTTTCTCAATTTTCTTAACTTTTTTTCAAAGAATACAAACATTAAATGCATAATACGAAAAGACAGGCTATTTTCATGGGATAAAAAGATGTCATTTATCTCACACACACAAAAAAAATGTCACTTATTTTCTTTCTAAATCTTTTATTGATATGTCTGATTATAAAATTATCCATTTAGTTATACTGCCTCATCCTTTCCTTCTTTGGTGATATGGTTGGGTAATATAAGCTCTTAACCATCTAAACATAAATGGGGGTGGGGGGGTAGCGTACCAAAGATATAGATATTCACCAAATAAAGATAGCCAGTTTCTAAATAACTGAGATTTGCCAACAGCTGAACAAAGCAAATTCACATATAGACTTTTAATTCCCAAGTCTGTCACATAAGTTTTCATTTTACCCTATTGTTACAAAGTAAGCTGGTCTACTGATCATAAAAATTGTTCTTTCTTTCCCAACACTAGACAGATGAGACCCTCATTAAAAGTGTCACAATCTATGTACTTCCCTTCTTTACTCATATACATACATATTACCAGAACATGTCAGAACCGAAAATCACCTTGTATCAATTGATTCAATTCCCTCACATTATATGAAGAGGAAACTAAGGCCCAGAGAAGTGAAGAGAGGCAACATGCCAAAAGTCACAGTGCAAATAGGAGAGTTGGACAGGAACCCACTTCTCTGGATTCCAGACCCAGTGAATATCCTTTCCAATATATGACATGGCCTGGACACTGTCACCCACTGAACTACCTCTAACTGATGACATGGCCATTCAATGGTTAGCAATGTAAATAAGAAGTGTCCAAGAACCTCTGGTTGTTTGCAGATGGTCGCCAGAGAACCATGATGACAAATAGGATCATGGAGAACAGCAACCGCCAGATGGCATCATCCACCCACAGCTCCCGCCAATCCTACCAAAAGGGGGAGAAGCACATTTTTATACATAATCTTAACTCAATTCACAAAGTCCTTAGCAGAGAACAAGAATCATTTATTTATTCGTTCAACTTATACAAACTAAGGCCCTGCTATGTGCTAGGCACTGTGCTAAGTACAGGGAATAAAAAATAAATGAACACTGTTTCTTCCCTGGTAGTGTTTATTGCTAAAGAAAAGGCACCATACTTTGGTGCTTACACTATGTTTCCTATAGCTCTGAGAATCTTTAGGGAAGGACTTTTATACAAGGTAAGAGAAAGTAACGTTATGTTGTTATTTTTTATAGTTTTCATTTTATTTATTTTTACCAGCTTAGCTCTGGCTTCCAAAGAAATGTTTTGCCAGTCTCTGTGCTCAAATCTTAAGTACAGGGCTTCTAGTGAGTAGTGTTATTCACATGTACTTAATGTTTTGGACTCTGGATTTCTTGTTGAAACTTTTTAGTTAAGGAAAGACTGGGTTATGACAAACTATGACGATCATTTATAACGTTCTCTCTCACTGTTGGGATATATAGTCAGTCCTTTCTCCCAACGTCTGCCCAAAAAACCCATAAAACAAATCTATCATACTAAGCACAGTGTTAATATAGAATACTTAGGAGGAGGGAAGGATTCTAACCCTCAAGAGTGGAAACCTAACCCTAATTTCCTAAAAGGTATGAACCTTACCATTGTCATCAACATCATCATCTGTGTATAGAACAGTACACTATTCACAAATGCATGTGTTTATAACTCACCGACTGACAAGTCACTATCCTGAACTTCATGGTTGTCCAGATGATAAACACAATAGATGCTAACAGGAAATGAAAAACCTGGTCACAGTATGAACATTAGTTTACATCCCTAATTACATTCTTTGAGTCTAGTTAAGTGGAATCCCACACATCCCTAACTCCCAATACATCACAATCATTTTCTCTGTTATTTTAACACATTTATTCAATACAAATTTACTTACAACTGCTGTAAGCAAGGCCCACAATTCATACTCTAGCCAATTCTTTCTGTAAAGAATAGTTTTGTTTACCATTTGGCTACTTTAGTCATCCTCAGAATTGGAAAAGAAGGTATTAGAAACATGGCTTTTTCCAGCATTATCAATAATATGATTTTTTTTCCTTTTCTTTAGCCTTAGTATAATAATGCTAGTTTTTCTTTGGTTGGTCGGATGCAAAAAGAGGTTGATAAAATGACTGCAAGACAAACAGAACTGTTGGTTCCAATTATAGGCCAGACCTCTCTATTCCTGGTACAAAAGCCAAAAGGCCGGCAAATTAGCCTACATGGGCTATAGTCTATGCTAATGGATATGTGTAACGAATATGTTATGCACGTTTAGTGATATATGTAAAGCCAATATAATAGCAATGTACACTAATCTAAAATCTAAATACAATTCTGTATTCATTTTAATAAAACCAAATAAGCAAATATTAACATCTTCTAAAAGAAATCTAAATGCTGTATGGTACTAGTGCTCACTTGCCTCAAAAAAAAAAAAAAAAAAAGAGTATCTCAGAAAAACAATGGAGATAGGAGAGAGATATACCAAGAGTTGAAATTATATGTAGTTGATCTTCACTTATTAAAATAAGTGGTTCTAAACTTTTTTTGTACCACAGACCCCTTTGAGAATTTGACAAAAGTGAAAGACAACTTCCCCAAGTGAAATGTACAAAACTGTTTATGTAATTTTAGAGAGCCTACCTATGGACTCTCAGGTTAAAAATCTCTGTTCTAAAAGAACTGCATTTAAACAGCAGGGAGCAAGTCTCCAACTTACCTGCCACTGCCAAGATAAGTGTGTTGGTAAAATGTCGGTACAAAGAAAGTTTTACAATGTTCCTCCGAAGTTTTAACAGCTTCATTGTTTGAGTCAGGCTAATAAATATGTGTTTGCAGGTCAAGGAAATCAACATTCAGAAAAAACAATAAGCTAGTAAACTAATCCTTATATTTCTTTGAGAATCTGGGGTCAAACTGACAGAGTTATGGACACCAGGCCTAACAGCTCTCACTCTCAACCTCAAAAATACCCCAAGCCTCACCATGATTAATAAGAAAGTCTTCATTTTCAATGAGACTTAAAGAGAACACAAAACCCAGAGAAAATGAGAATGCAAAAGAGAAGAAAAAATAAGAGGAAAAACATAAAGGAGAAATAAAGATAAGAAGAAGCTTTCTAGAGAAACAAGGAAGAAGAACCAAATGAAAGACAAAAGGAAGAAAATGAAATAAAAATGAGTTAACAGGCAAAAAACGGGAGTTAGCATCCTCTTTCCTCTTTTAAAGTAGTGGCTCTGTTCTCATTGTCCTAGCTAATCCAGTCTAGAGTCACACATTCATGCCCATAACCTCCCACAGTTTATACTCAGTCCCCTTGTGTCATGTTAAGGAACCTGCCATCAGTTGCCTGAGTTATCCTGAATGAAAAGGACCATACAATTACAAACTGGCTGAGAATCCCAGGCAATTAGGCTCTAAAAGCAACAACCCTCCATTTTCAAGACATTATTCTTAAGTACAAGTTGCTGCACAAAGATAGAGGAGAACTAATGACCAATATAGACGATTACCTGCTCTGATGTTCAACTTTCAGAATGAGGGGCAGATATGAAAGCAAGTGTGTTGGAGCTCACTTCTGCCCTTTAACAGAGCCTTGGCTGCTACCTAATTACCGGGTCATCTTCTTGTATGGTCCAGTCCCTCTCCCCACATCTCTCAATATGCGTGGTAGAGGTTCACAAAGCACCCTTGAAAGATACTGACCTAGAAAAGCTTCGGCCTTTTGGGCCCAGGATACTTCAATTTCAAACATTTTTGATATAGGACAATCCCCCCCAAATTCACAAAATTACAACTTTATTTACATTCAGCCTTTTATAACAGTCACAGTCCATCAAGACTATAATATCACACCAATTATATATAGGACCAAATAACACAAAAACCAAAATAAATTTCTAAAAATCCCCAAAAGACAAAAGTCCAAACACCCGAATAATAGGTCAAGTCCCTAATAAACAAATGTTTACTCTTGAAAAGCAAGAAAAGATTATTCAAATAGAAGCTTGTTTGTTATCTGCTGGTTGACTTCTCCTGTAAATGAATCAATATTTATCTCAAAGAACAGAAGTCTTCAAACAATCCCAAGTCTACTTTTAAATTAGAGGATTAAAACACTCCTGTTATCCTGTATGGGTTAAAATCTGCTAAACCTACTTAGAATTTTAAGAGAGTCAAACAACCTGGGGGCACCTGGGTGGCTCAGTTGGTTATGCATCCAACTTCGGCTCAAGTCACAACCTTGCAGCTCGTGGGTTTGAGCCCCTCATCGGGCTCTGTGCTGACAGCTCAGAGCCTGGAGCCTGTTGCAGATTCTGTGCCTCCCTCCCTCTCCCTCTGCCCCTCCCAGTTTATGCTCGGTCTCTCTCTCTCTCTCTCTTTCTCAAAAATAAACATTAAAAAAATTTTTGCTTTTAAATAAAAAGGAGTCAAACAACCTCATATAGTTCCTAAAATCATATTTTAAGAATCAAAATATTTACATAATTTTCAAATGATTTAATAATTGCCAGAGGCTGAAAGAAATAGCAGGACCAGAGCAGTCAGTGATTCTAACACTAAGAGAGATAACATTAAGCCCAAAATTGAAGTGAAATGCTTATTTTTAAAAGAGCCAGAAGCTTTTATCTTGTGCTCAGTCTACAGTCACCAACTCTTACTGCAATTTTTAAAATTAAAAACAAAATAACTGCTTACCTGAACTCTCAGTTCATTAGAATGAAAACACCCTATTCCCAAAGTAAAGAGTAATCAACAAAACCGGTAAAAACCATTTGCAGAAAGATCAATGGAAACCCATCTCCAAGGGGAGAAAATGGACCACCATCAAACAAGCCAATGAGAAGGATATCCACCAGCACAGGGCAGTGTCTAGGAAAGCCAAGGGGATAAAGGCCAAGGAAGCAAGATCAGTCTGGGCCTGCAGACAAAGAAAAAGAGGTGGTGAAAAAGAGATGTCTAGAGAGCACAGAGAAGAAACCAGCACATGATTCTGCATTTACATAATCATCTGGAATGATTTTGCATTCAAACTAAAAGAAAATAAGGAATACTTTGTACCTACACCATTCTGCCCTTCTGACAAACAATCACATTGAATATACAGCTGTAAGCATTTCACACAAACTGTTGATTACAATGTCAATACAATAAAACATGCTGCTAACTAATAAGAGGCAACCACCACAAAACTCCTAGCATGCTAAGATCCATGTTAAGAAGTGACACACTAAAAAGCTGTGGTGTTACAAGCCGACATTCCATTCTATCTCCTGTGATTGTGATTTTGGCTACATGTCTAAAAAGACCGTTCACATATTTCAAAGTACTGCAGCATTAATATATTAAGAATTACTAATTTCCAGAATTGTAATATAATGTAAATCTACAAATAAGAGCATACCCCAAAATAAAATGTAAGGCAAATTATCTGTCCCCAAAACTATGCTGTTTGTTTCACACATTTATGTATATAAGCCGCTATTTATATAACCCTGATTGCCCAATCACCAGGACATTATTGAAAGGATATCCATAAAATAATACAGGCATCAATTGATGAGAGGGCCAGGTTTCCTATCAGAGCCAAGGGATAAGAAAAAGACTACAGCAGCATAAGAAAGAAAACGAAATAGACAAGAGTTAAGATTAAAATTGCTGAAAGTTGAAGGAAATTACATAGAGGACAGTGTGATATGAAAAACAAATATGCATCCATAAAGAGTTTTATTTTACGGGGCAATTTATTGCAAAACTTACAGAGCTCAGTTTTCTTGAGGGCAAAGTCAAATTTACAGTATTTGCCACCATGAATCTAATGGGTTAATGCTGGGAGTAACTTTTAAATAAGTAACTGCTGGAATGACCAAGTTCTTCTTCACATTAATCCACCTCTAACATAAATTTCTTTATCATTTATATTTCAGTGCTTTGGTTCCCTTCCTGGCAAAGGGCATGATTTTATAATCCTCAAGAAGGATGTGAAACATTTAGTTGCATTTTTAGAAAAGCCTTTGAAACTCAAGTGGTGGTTAGCAAAGAGCACTGCCACTTTAAAACAATAAAAAAGATTATGGAGCAAGTACATGATTACCACGTCTGCCCCTTACACAAGAATGAGAGCCCCTGTCTGGGAGGAGGAATAGGTAGCAATATGGAGACAGGAGGGAAAGCATTCATTCCTGGTCACACATTAAACTTACAAAGCTCTAAGAGATTAAAAAGAAAATCTGCATTATAAATACATTTTGAAAATCAGAGTTCTAAGGTGACTTAGAAGAAAAAGCCCACAGACATTTCCAATTCACCCTCTCAAGACAAAAACGATATATATGAACTGACCACAAATACTCAGATTAAGCAGTACTGACCCCAGTAACTCTGAGGACCCCTTCCATTCCAGAGAACAAAAGATAGAGGGCTCCTGCTACCACAACTTTGTGAAGAGTGACTCCAAGTCGAGGCCTAAATAGAAGAAAGCAAAGACAAGAGTTGAATACCAACGCTACAAACTCCAAAATAAGCTAAGTAACAGCAACTCATGTTGATTAATACAGGCCAACAAGTTAGCAGAGATAAGCCAGACATACTTGATGTATCTGAGGAAAAAAAAAAAAAGGAAGAACAGATAGTCTTAAACCAAGAAAGTGAATACCAGAACTTTAGATCTGGCCCTGGTTACTGCATTTAAAGTTTTAAAAAAAGTCATTTTTATTATAGAGAATTTTCAAACATTCAATAGTATAATGAACCCCTCTATATGTATCATCCAGTCCCAAAAACCACTAACCCATAGCCAATCCCGCTTCATACAAGCCTCATCCACCTCCCATCATCCCATATGATCTTTCAGCGTATTTTTTTTTTTAATCAATAAGGACTTTTTAAAAACATAACCACAATACCATCTTCAAATCTAAAAATTTTAACAATATAAGCAAATATCCTATTGTAACTCATTAGATAACCTGTACAGTTGTAAGCTCAGAATCCAACAAAATATAAAGTCTTCCAAACAGGTTCTTGAAGGAAGTCTTGAATCCATGACATTCAAAATGCCACCCAATCAGAATCTACATTTAAACAAGATCTCCACGTGATTCATTAGTGCACTGTAAGTTTGAGATGCACTGCTGTAAATCATGTCTACCTAAGCCTAAGTGATATTTGTGCTTGTATTTTTTTGTTATATGCTAACAACGTTCTGTATGGGCAAGGATTTTTCTCCCTACTGCCATATCTTAGAAATCTACTTCCTGGAACATAGGAGGCACTCCAATATTTATTAAATGAATTAAGTAACTTTACAAATGAAACCCACCCCATTCCCCTTAACCCACTGAAAGCAAAACTCCTTTAAATGAATAAATTAAAAGAATTGAAACTCAAGTGTGCCAGGGTGGCTCAGTTGGTTAAGCGTCTGACTTCAGCTCAGGTCATGATCTCGAGGTTCCTGAGTTCGAGCCCCATGTCGGGCTCTGTGCTCACAGCTCAGAGCCTGGAGCCTGCTTCAGATTCTGTGTCTCTTTTTCTCTCTGCCCCTCCCCTGCCTATACTCTGTCTCTCAAAAACAAATAAACATTAAAAAGATTTTCTTTTATTAAAATTTATTTATTTAATCTCACTTAAAGCAAGACTACTTGAAATAACTGTCTATACCTGGCTAATTCCAACTCCTCTGCTTCTATTTTCTCTCTTGAATTCACTCCAATCAAGCTTTTATCCTAGCACTTCACCAAAACCGTCTTGTTAAAGGTCACTTACATCTCCCATGAAGTTAAACCCAGTGGACTGCTCAACCCTCTTGATACAATCACTCTCTCCTTGAAACAGTCTTCAGGTTTGCTTCTCACCACAATGGTCCTTCTCAACTTCCTCTGGTCTAATTCTATTTCATCTCACTGAATTCTAAAGAATTAAAATTGTTCAAGGTTCAATCCTTTGACCTCTTTTCTACATACACTCACTTCCTTGGTGATCACATCCCAGTCTCATGGCTTTACATAACATCTATATATTGATGACTCCCAAATTCATATCTCTACCCTACTCTCTCCCCTTTATTCCCTTTGGGCATCTAACACCTCCTAATATTCACTCTACTCCAAACTTATTCTATCTAAGGTCTTCCTGAACTCATAAATATCAATTCCACCATTCCTTGCTCAGACCGAAACAGCTGGCATCATCCATAACTCCTCTTCTCTTTCACATCACACTTTTGATCCATCAGAAAATTCCATTGGCTCTACCTTCAAAATATACACAGAATCTGACCATATCTTAGGATCTCTTCTTCTAAGTGTACATATAGTTCCCTCACCACCTTGAGATCTCTGCTTAATTGTCACTAAGTGAAGCCTTCCTCGGCCACTGTATTTACAGCTGAAAGCTCCACTTCTTGCTTGGCACTCTCTAAATCCTCCCCCTGTTTTATTTGCTCCATAGCACTTATCACTGAAATAAATATTAAATATTTTACTCATTTATTTTTATCTTTGTCCCCTCCCTCCACAAATGTAAACTCCAAGTCTTTTGTTTACTTGCTATATCCCCAGGGCCTAAAACACTATCTAGTATATAGAAGGCACACAATAAAATTTTTTAAATAAAAAGTACATTATTTTCAGACTGTTTTTTCAGACTGAATGACATTCCCATGAAAAACTGTGATTTGCGAAAATATTTTGGAAGATTAGAAGTCACTGCAATTTCACTCTAAAAGTTTGATGTTTTAATTGTCATTCATTATATTGCAGATTTTCCTGCAAATGCTCCTTGAGTTCTAAGAAGTGAAATGAAACACTTTACATTTCCTGGCTTTTATAAATCTACAAAATTTCAGATAACTGTCTTACTGCGGTTCTTACATCAATTCTTTCAGAATTACAATGGGAACCTGAAATACTGATTCAATTTAATCAGCATTTTAATACGTTCTTCCATATAAAAAGTTAATACTTACTTGACTATGCCATATCCGAGGCTGACTATGATGACCAGGGTTCGAGCCAGTGAGCGTTTAACTGCCGATAGCAGCTCTGCAAGGATCAGAGCGCCCTGAACTGTGAGAAAGAAGCAGGAAAGGGTGCTATAATCTAGGTTTGGAAAAAGGCGCGACTCTAGAACCAGAACATAGAGCTAGATCTCTAACAGTCGTCAGAATAAGCATTGGGATTATCCTGTTCAAAGAGAATACCTCTCTTGCAATTTTTACAAGTACACAAGCTGATTTTACTTACCTTGCTCATGTGAACAGCAATCTGGGTGTGCTCAAATCACCTTCCCTCCCCAACCCCACTTCACTAAAACCTCAGGAAAACATCTCACCTACCTGACAATTTAGAACACTTAGGAACTTTCCCCCATTTTTAAAAACTGAAGAACACACAATGAAAATATATAAACACATTGAATATATACAGTGAAAAGTACAAAATACACAGCTTTCAAATCATTTTCACATCTACTATTTTCACGCCCTTTCAAAGACAGGGGAAACTAATTAGTAATCTTACGACAATAATCATTAAAACTTAAATGTCTGATGAGAAAGAACCAAAACTATCACAAAAAACTTCAGTACAAAACAATTTCTATCATTACCTGTTCACTTTAGTAAACCTACGTACCCTCCTATTTTCCTGATATTACTGTATTTTACCAGTTCTTGGATTTTAACATCTTTGAAATCAAAGTATGTCCTATAATCAATGGTATCTTACTATTAAATTGGCAGTAATTATTTCTTTTTCAGATGCACATAATAATGGTGCCTTAAAAATCAAGGCAATTGAGATTCAATGATGGTAATAATCTTACCCAAAATGGCCACTACTATTGTAACTTGTATATTTCAGTACCATCACTCTTAAATCACTGAACCCATAAGTTATAAGGCTAAAAACAAGAGTCACGATCATAATGATTATGCTTAAGTTATTCTAGTAATTAAGTAACTGAGAAGTTAAAACCATTAATGACTGCTGATCTGAGTTAAACTGTCACATGTCTTACCTTCCAATCATTCACAAACTGGTGAACATTTTTTGGTTACACACCTGATTCTCCTTTGTATCGAATATTCTGAAATTCTGCATAGAAGACAGCTTTCTCAAGCATTCCCAAGAAGATGACAGCACCAATCCAAAACTGAATTCTCAGGAGATCTCTCCAATAGCAGGCAGACCATGCCAGCCACAGAACACCAAACAGGACATATACGATGCACATCACCATGAAAAACTGTCATCCAAATGGGTAAGAAATAAAAGGGAAAATTAGGGCCAAGAGCCAATCTGGAATCAATACGCAGTCTTAAACTATAAGAGAAAAAAAAAAAAAATTCTACCCTCTACTTTAAGAATTTATCTCGTTGGAGTTCCATATTAACGTAAAAAAATGATCTCCTCTTGCATATTGAGAGACTACCTAAGGACCTATGAATAAGAGTAACCGCTCTTCTGCATTACAAATGCATTTTCAGCTCACTATGTAAAATTACACAAATGAAGATAACACTAAAGAGGAAAAAAATATGGCAGGGTTATGATACATCTGAAGGCAATGAAACATAACAAAGTGGGAAAATTATGAAAGGGAAAAGAAGAAAACCACGAACAAAGGAAATCTGAAAATAGAGTAAGGATATTCCCATAGACACAGACACACATGAGGCAGTGTCATCATTTAGTTACTTTAAACGGGATCAGAAACTATAGGGCTGTAAGAAGTGCCCTGCTTTGGATTCTAGAGAGAATGTGAGATGTGAAATTATCTGTGAGGTACTTTCCAATTCTGAAATTCCACAAGTCATCAATCTCCTCATTCTACAGATGAGAAGACAAGGCACAGAGGAATTCACGGACACTCTGAATGTCACAATCCAGTAAGAAGTACAGAACTACAAGCAGTATTTTCTGAACTGTTCAGGAAAAATTCTTTAAAGAATATTGCCACAAAACATGGACAATCTTTCAGGTTAACTCATGTAATGTTAAGGTTAAAGAATGTAAGTTCACTTACAATCATCAATGGATATTCTTCAAGCGTGAGATATTCATACGGACCCTTCACTTCAACAGTCACTGCCAAAACACAGTCCTCAGAATTAATGTAAAGGATGCAGAAATTAAACAAAAACGTTGTGCAATATTTGACTGATGAAATTAATGAAAATCTCATTGGGTTATTTACTTTTAATCGTTTCAGTTCTGGTGAATATTATTTATAGAGCACTCTGAAATTCACGAAGTTTTATATTCTCAAGGTTCATGCCGTGTACCACACAAACCTCCACTCTCTGCTCCAGTCAGTATCCTAAGTGGAAAAGCCCTCTGTTCCCATATACATATCCTTTAAAGACTAGAATGAATGTATTTCCTCCACAAAGCCTTCTGTGAGCTGCCCACTGGAACTATAACCCATCTCCTCTAAATTCTAAACACCTTTCATATATACTTTTTCTTATAACACATCACTAATGTGCTTTAAAAAGTACAGGACTTCATTCCTTCATTCTGCTGTCCTCTTTGTCCTCTATCTTTATCTAGATTTTCCTATTACTTTATTTTTTTTACCTATTTCAATTTTATGTGACTTTGCGACATTAATGTATCATTTTCAGAAGGTACGCAATAAGTGTTTAATGATAGTAACAAGAATTTAAAGACAGATTTGCCTTACTGAAGCAAAACTATGACTATTTTCTTTACTATGATTATTTTAAAATTATAATTGATAAAACTATTTGGATAAATTTTAGGTATAATTAATAAAGAAAAACTGATTTATATGAGAAGTGATATCTATATCCAGAGACAGACTAATAACTGTCTAGTCAATGAAAATTTCCTAGTTTTTATCAAGCAAAAAGGACATACCATTGTTAAAAGTAAACCTGGTCCCCCTCACCAAAAAAAGCAAACTAGGTCCAACACTCATATAAATGAGCATCCCACAATAGCAATAATGAAAGTTTTAAAAAAAATTTTAACATTTATTCATTTTTGAGAGGCAGAGAGAGACAGAGTGTCAGTGGGGGAGAGGTAGAGAGAGGGGGAAACACAGAGTATGAAGCAGGCTCCAGGCTCTGAGCTGTCAGCGCAGAGCCCAATGCGGGGCTCGAACTCACAGACCACAAGATCATGGCCTGAGCTAAAGTCAGACGTCTAACTGACTGAGCCACCCAGGCTCATAAATCATAAAAATTTTAAGCAGACTGGTTATTAAATCTATACCTTCTTAACTTAATAAAAGAGCAAATAAAATAATTATTTATTATTTATTACACCCTTTGTTTACTCCATGCTAGGGGTCAGCAAAGTACAGCACATGAGCCAAATGTGGTTATCCACTTTTTATAAATAAAAGTTTTATTGGAAAACAGCCACATCCACTTACTTACATATTATCTAAGGTTGCATTTATACAACAATGGCAGAGTGGGGTAGCTGTAGTAGAGAGAACATTTACTCTTTGGCCCTTTAAGAAAATTTGGCTACCCCTTGCTCTATGCCACAACATAAAATAACATTTATTGAGCACTTACTATGTGACACACACTACAGAAAACAGGAGATAAAAAGATACATAAGATGTTTTCTGCTAGAAGGGACAGTAGGAAAGCAATATAGAGAACTATCCCTCTGAGCCAGTCCTTAAAGGATGAATGTGTATTTCCCAGGACAAAGTAAAAGGCCATCTGGGACGAGGAAAAAACATGAACAAGGACAGGTGTGAAAATGCATGATATATATTTAAAGAACACGTAGTCTGAGGCTGCACATAGTACCATATAGTAGCATTTTGAAAAGAAAGCAGCAAAAGGTAAACTGGGACAAGCTGCAGAGTTTTATAAGCCTTCCTGCAGAATGTAAACATTTGACAGGCAATGGGGAAACATCAAGGATTTACTGAAGGGAAAAAAGATGGTAACACGGTTTTCGAAAATTCTAGGAATTTCACACGGTGTAGTTAAGTCCATGCTTCAATGTATCTTCCTCCTAGCTCCAAACAATAGATGAATAAAACAAAATGAGGACATAAGCTCGAAAACAAGATAAATACCTCCAAATATCAAAACTGAACTAAAACTTAGAACAGTATATAAGGCTGAAGCTATGGTCATGTTTGACTCTGGGCCCAAAAAGCAAGCTACGGCAGTTGGGCTCGAACTTGGGAACAGCGAGATCATGACCTGAGCCGAAGTTGGACACTCAACCAGCTGAGCCACCCAGGCGCCCCTCCATTCTTTTCAAAGAAAGAAGGCTGAAAGTAAATGCTGGCAACTGCTGCCTTAGACTATAACTTACTAGAAAGCTGTGGGCCTAGAAATACAGGAAGATACACATATGTCTTAGGCCCAGAAACTGTGCCAGGCCAGCTGCTGGCTTACCTAGATGCTATACCCCATATAACTATGGAGCATAAGAGCCACCTCTGGATTGGGAATTAAAAGCATTCAACCCAAGAATCTATAAAAAACTAAAATTTTAAATTAAGTCAAACAAAAGAAATAACGAAATAGCAAATACCAATAGTTTGTTGGTTTGTTGTATAGTAAAATACAATTCTACAAAGATTTAAAAAGTTAAAAAAAGGAGACACAAAGACAATAATAAGAGTGAAAAGAGAGGGTGCCTAGGTGGCTCAGGTGGCTGAGCATCTGACTGTTGGTTTTGGCTCAGGTCATGATCTCATGGTTCATGAGTTTGAGCCCTGCATCAGGCTCTGCTGACAGTACAGAGCATGCTTGACACTCTTTCTCTCTCCCTCTCTCTGCCACTCCCCACTTGCACACTCTTTCTCTTTCAAAATAAATAAAAACTTAAAAAAAAAAAAAAGAATGAAAAAAGCTACAGATACTTATATTTTTGCAAAGAAATACTATTAATAACTTCATGCCAATACAGTTGAAAACTTGAAAGATATGGACAATTTCTCAAAAACGACACTGATTCAAGAAAAAATAGAATCACTAAAAAACCAACATATTATTAAAGAAAATTAATCAGTTGTTTAAAATCTCTATGGAGGAAGGGAAAAAAAGAACATTCGGCCAAAACACTATCATAAGTTAAGTTCTACAAAACATTCAATAACTGAATAATCCTACCCTTACAAAAACTACTCCATAGAATTTAATACAGGGGACATTCTCCAACTCATTGTATTAGACTAGCATAACCTCGATGCTAAAACCCATAGATGACAGTATGAGAAAACAAAATTATAGGGGCACCTGGATGGCTCAGTCGGATAAGCGTCCGACTTCAGCCTGGGTCATGATCTCACGGTTTGTGAGTTTGAGCCCTGCATCGGGCCCTGTGCTCTCCATGCAAAGCCTGCTTCAGAGCCTCTCTCCCTTTCTCTCTCTGCCCTTCTCCTGCTCGCTCTCTCAAAAATAAATAAAACATTTTAATAAAAAAAAATGTCATAAAAAAAAAGAAAAAAGAAAAGGAAATTATAGGTCAATCCTACTATGAACATAGACCAAAAATTACAAATAAAATTCTGGAAAACAGAAGCCAGCTGTGTGTGTGTGTGTGTGTGTGTGTGTGTGTGTGTGTAGACCAAATATTGGCATCTCAGAAATTCAAGAATGCTTTAACATTAGAAAATCAATTAATATAATGTATTACATTAAGAGATTAAGTGGGGAAATCTACATGATCAGTTAAATCAACACAATCAAAACAGCTGATAAAGCTGAACATTCTTCATACTAAAAAAAAAAAAAAAGGGCAGAAAAAAATACACTTAGTAAACGAGGAAAAGAAACATCCTTAACCAAACACAGAATATTTTGAAAAGTCTACAATAAGCGTAATTGTGAAATGTGCTAATATTGCCATTAAAGTCAAGAGCAAGAGAAGTATGGTCATTATCACTGTTCCTATTCAATATTCTACTTGAGAAAGGAGGGGTGGAAAGAAAACTATAAAGAACTAAGAAGCAAAAAAAAAAAAAAAAAAAAAAAGAACTACAGAAAATAAGACCGGTTAGTAAATGACCACAAAATTCCAAGTAAGGAATGGTGACCCATGAACTGGGTTAGTAAGATTAGAAAAAACACTAAGTAAAACTGAGACATTAAAAAATTACCAAACTCAATTAATTCAAAAATTTCCAAGTTTTGAGTTGGTAATCAAGTTTTGCCAAGTCTATTTTCAGGATACTGAAAAGATAACACCAATTAAAAAATCTAAAAATAGGAAGATCAAATGAAGGAAAATGAAGAAAGTACAAGCGAAGTACCTAAGACTGTCTGATACACAACAAACATTCTTAATTATTCCCTCCCTTAAAGCAATTTTACACTACCCATTACACATGACACAACTAGATAATACGAATGGTAAAGAGGAACAAAATGTACTTACTGGTAAAAAGACTATTAAGTGAAGTTTCTTTTGAGGATTCCTTTGAGGATGAAATGCCAACATGTACAATAAAAATGTATGGTGCATCTTGCCAAGTTTTCAGTGGATCGTGCATTGCCTGGAGAGAGAGAAAAACAAGGACATCATATCTACAAGTATTAAAACCTAAGAACACATATTAATATGAAAATCTTGTTCCAGAATGTGCCCAGGAATATGGCTGAGTTCTTCATTTCCATTCATTAAAATAGTGGTAGGCACAATAAAACAAACAGGTTTATAGTACATACAATAAAGTAAGTTAGACTATAAGTTACTAAAAGACAGGACATGTGGGGCGCCTGGGTGGCGCAGTCGGTTAAGCGTCCGACTTCAGCCAGGTCACGATCTCGCGGTCTGTGAGTTCGAGCCCCGCGTCAGGCTCTGGGCTGATGGCTCGGAGCCTGGAGCCTGTTTCCGATTCTGTGTCTCCCTCTCTCTCTGCCCCTCCCCCGTTCATGCTCTGTCTCTCTCTGTCCCAAAAATAAATAAAAAACGTTGAAAAAAAAATTTAAAAAAAAAAAAAAAAAATAAAAGACAGGACATGTTATAGCTTTATGCATAAAAATCACATACTTAACACTTATTTACAAGGAAAACCTCAGCTAAAAATCGCTACATTGAATCTGTTTAATTAAGCCATGCTAGGATACTTGGTTATGTTTCATACGGATGAACTAAAAAGATTTAAATCATCTCAAAACAAAACAAAAACACCCATGATGCTGACAGTGAATTACATTATAAACACTAATTCTTGAATTAATTCTTTGTTCAATGTTCTTCTCAAGACTACCAGAATTTCTTAGAAGCATTCACATCTTTATCAAAAATTTAATCATGGTTGGTCTACGTGGAAAGAAAAAGTCACTGTTCCTCAAAGTAAAGGAAGTGGAGGTAAGTGCCTCCATGTTTACAAAACTGGTTACTTGGGAAGAATCTGCTCCAAGGCCAGTGAATTTATACATAGGCTGAGCAAAAAGCCTTCAAGGTTTTGTTGCCACACTTGCTAGGTGGGACAATGGACCTTCACAAACACAAGACTAAAACACAAAGATAAAGGAGATGAACACAGAAAATTGTTGGCTTCTTCTTTGTGTGTAAAAGGAGGTACTGCTACTTAGACTTGTAATTTATTACCTGTGGTCTTAAAAAAAACTTTTGTCCAGACACCACTGAGTAAGCTTCATTGATCTATGAAAACCCTCAAACTGGGTAACAGATTTTGCGTATTTATGTGTTTTCCTGTAGAACCACAGGTTTTCTCAAATGCTCAAATTATCCTACAACCCAAAAAAAAGCTAAAACGAGAGTTCAAAAATTACATTCCATGATACAAACCCAAAGTGTCAAAGTAGATTAAATGATTCCACAGCTATACATTTCCTAGGTTATCTCAGTAACTTAAGAACATAAATGCCATGCTGAATCATTCATTGGTTTATCTCTGCCTGAAGGACTCTTTACGACAAAATTCAGGAGCAATTTATGAGAAAAACTGAGAGCTTCAAAGTTACAGGTACATCATGGACTATTTATCCATATTGACTGAACCTTTCCTGAACTTACTTATTCAATAACCAATAAAACTAGGCATAACAAGCTGCTCTGGTATTAATTTTATATATCTTAAAACTACCTCTTACAAATTTTAAAAGGGACTAATTAATTCTCATATTCTAGTATTTTATAAAGTTTCCGTTTAATTCTGGAATATAAATATTTTGACCCTGTAAAAATAACATTCAGATGCCAGGCACTCTGTCATGTTTAATATTTATCACAGTCTTTAATCTTCACAATAACCCCATCAGATGGGTACCAATATTAGCTCCTTCAAAGATGTCCTTTAATAGGTGAATGGATAAAATAAACTGTGGTACATTCAGGTAATGGAATATTATTTAGCACTAAAAAGAAATGGACTATCAAGCCATGAGAAAACATGAAGAAACCTTACATTCATAATACTAAGTGAAAGAAGCCGATCTGAAAAGGCTATATACATTATACAATGCCAACTATATGACATTCTGAAAACTGCAAAACTATGGAGACAATTAAAAAAATTTAAAAAAGTAAAAACATAAAAATAAATCAGTGATTGCCAGGTGCTTGAGGGGAGGGAGATGACTAGGTAGAAGGAGTATTGAGGGTTTTTAGGGCAATGAAACAATTCTGGTATATTATAATGGGGGATATCTGTCATTTTACATTTGTTAAAAACCAAACACTTTACAACACAAAGAACTAAAGCAGCTAATGTAACTATGGACTTTGGCTGGTAACAATGTGTCCACATTGGTTCATCAATTGTAACAAATGTGCCACAATGGTGCAGGATGGCCATGGTGGGGAAGTTTGAGTGTACATTTGTGGAGGCGGTATGTGGGAATCCTGCTTTTTGCTCAATTTAAGGAAAAAAACCTTTCTTAATATTTATTACTTTTGAGAAAGAGAGACAGAGCGTGAGCAGGGGAGGGGCCGAGAAAGACGGAGACACAGAATCTGAAACAGGCTCCAGGCTCTAAGCTGTCAGCAAATGATGTCTAGCTATATTTTTGTGCACATTTATGTTTTCTTAGCCTAAATTCCTAGAGGTGGAGTTGCTAGGTCCAAATGTATGCACATTTTATAAGTACTTTTCTTGTGCTTGTCTAAGTGCTCTGGAGAAAAATTGTAGCAATTTATGGTCCCAAGAAAATAAGATTGAGCTTCCCTCTTTCCTCATACTGACTGTTATAATTTCAAATAGATTTTATATAGTTTGTCAAGTTAAATTGTTATAAATTGTATTTTTAAAAAATTGTTGTAAGTGAATATTTATTTATATGCATACAGGACATATGTAATTGTGCATTTTCAGTGGTCTTCTGTGCAAAGCATTCTTTTTAATTCTTCTCAAGGCTTGAGCTCTGTTCCTAGTGATTAAAGCTGGCTGAAAGATGATCCTGTTGAATATCAAAGTAGTATTTGCAGGCATTTAGTCAGAGTATAGTCAAAAGAAGTTAAAAAACTATCTTTCGTCATTCTTCCTGAAATTTGCCTAAGAGGAGAATAGTTTAATAATTCTATTTTTAAAGGGTTCTCACAAGTTTAGCACCTCTATCCCCTTTTATTAAAGCTCTGATAAGACATTTTTTAGACAAAGGGGCTTCTCCCTGCTGCCCCTACTCCCTAAAAACAGATTTAATGCTTTTATTAACTCAATTTTATGGTTCGATTCAAGCAATAATGTGATATATTTGCCATTATAATGTTTTTTAAATTAATAGATTTTTTTAGAGCAGCTTTAGCTTTATAAAAACATTGAGCAGGGGCTCCTGGGTGGATCAGTAGGTTAAGTGTCCAACTTCGGCTCAGGTAATGATCTAGCAGTCTATGAGTTTGAGCCCCTCGTCCAGCCCTGTGCTGACAGCTCAGGGCCTAGAGTCTGCTTCGGATTCTGTGTCACCCTCTCTCTTGGCCCCTCCCCTGATCGCACTCAGTCTCTCTCTCTCAAAAATAAATAAACATTAAAAAAAATTTTTTTAAGAAAAGCAAGCTTGTGGTGTTTTTGTTCATCCTCATCCCATGTCCCTCTTACAAGCTCCCTGAAACCAAAGTTCCCACAGCAGTAACAGCTGTGGAAAAACAGCAGTTTGGCAGCCATTGGAAAAAACAGGAAAAGTTTGGAGATGCCCTAAAACCCAGGGCAGAACTGTCTGGCACTTATCTGTTATGCCCAGGGCTTATTTTTTATGACCTGATTCAACCTCATTCAGTGGAAAGGACCCTATACTCAGGGCACTGTCAAAGACTCTCAGCAGCAACTGTGAAAGATCATGGCTGCCCCAGGCAATGTTAGGAGGTGGGGCTACAGAGAGGCTGACTAAAAACTTAAAAGGAAAAATGGGAGGGGGGGGGGGGGCCTGGGTAGTTCAGTCAGTTTAGTGTCCAACTCTTGGCTTCAGCTCAGGTCATGATCTCCTGGTTCATAAGTTTGAGCTCCAGGGCTCCACACTTACAGTGCAGAGCCTGCTTGGGATTCTCTCTCTCCCTCTCTCTTTGCTGTTCCCCTGCCCACGCACTCTCTCAATATAAATAAATAAACTTAAAAAAAAAAGTTCCTTCTTATTTACAAGTAACATTTATGGGGTGATAATTACAAAAACAAGACTGACTATAACAAATATGGAAAATACAGGACACACAGAAGAAAATAAAAGTCACTCATAATATTATCCACAACCATTATTAACATTTTAGTGCTTAAGGTTTATTTATCTATTTATTTTTAGTAACCTCTACACCCAAAGTGGGATACAAACTCATGACCCTAAGATCAAGAATCGCATGCTCTCGGGGCGCCTGGGTGGCTCAGTCGGTTGAGGGTCTGACTTCGACTCAGGTCATGATCTCACACTCATGGGTTTGAGCCCCGTGTTGGGCTCTGTGATAACAGCTCAGAGCCTGGGGTCTTGCTTCGGATTCTGTGTCTGCATCTCTCTCTGACCCTCCCCAACTGGCATTCTGTCTCTCTCTCTCAAAATAAATAAACATAATAAAAAAATTTTTTTTTTTAAAGAATCACACGCTCTACCAATGGAGCTACCCAGGTTCCCTAACATTTTGGTGTTTAAACCTCCATTTTTAGGTTTTCTTTTTAAATAGTAGGATACCGGGGTGCCTGGGTGGCTCAGTGGGTTGAGCGTCCGACTTTGGCTCAGGTCATGATCTCGCGGTCTGTAAGTTCAAGCTCCACGTTGGGCTCTGTGCAGACAGCTCAAAGCCTGGAGCCTGCTTCGGATTCTGCGTCTCCCTCTCTCTCTGCCCCTCCCCCACTCATGCTCTGTCTGTCTGTCTCAGAAATAAATAAACATTAAATAGTAGGATACCAAGATAATTCAACACAAATATAAGAAAATTGAAATATGTGTCAATGCCCCCAATTTCCTACTACACTTACAGTTTTGTCTCCAGTAAGAGTAAGGTTTGTTCCATTCTCCTTAGCCTAAATATTAAAAAAAGAAAGTTAATTTAGAATTTTTACTTTATGCTTAGAAATACATAACAATGAAAACAATTACCTCTTGTTTTTCTCCTAAGAGAGGCAATCGATGTACAAAATCCCCAGAAAAGCTCTATGAAAAAAACATAACATTAAAATTAATGTTTAATAGTAAAAAAAAAAAAAAAAGTTCAAAACCTACAAAAACGTGGTTGAAGCAAAATACACTGTAACACTAAATAATATGGCACTGACAAACAGAAGATTTCCAATTAACCACAAACAAGTGAGAACTAAAAACTACTATCAAACTAAACGGGCCACTCAATTTCTCTGTTAAGAATTAAAAACATTTATGAATAAAAAAAACCTTAAAACAGAAAACATATGCTTAGGATAGAGAGATCTTACGGTTCCCTCTCTTGCCTCATATGAGAAAAATATGGCTCAGAGCTATCAAGCTTTAGATACAGAAATGGAATTTCAACTTGGAATTTTTTTTTACTGTTTATTTTTATTTTTGAGAGTGAGTGAGAGAGAGAGAGTGAGAGAGAGTGTGTGAGTGGAGGAGGGGCAGAGAGGGAGGCAGAATCTGAAGCAGGGTCCAGGCCCTGAGCTGTCAGCACTGAGCCCAATGCGGGGCTTGAACCCACAAACCCTGAGATCATGACCTGAGCTGAAGTCAGATGCTTAACTAAGCCACCCAAGCGCCCCTCAACTTAGGATTTCTAACTCTTGGGTCTACTGCTCCTTCCACCACAACACTCTCCATGCCTATAAAAAAACCACACTAATGTTTTCTTACCAGGTATCAGCAGATGAAGCATTCTCCTTCCTGAGTAATTAGAGCATGTATTCCAACTCTGTTACATTAGACTGAAGAAGGAGAGGTAACCTTACCAATAGGGATAATATGCTAAGACCCTGGAAAGATTATAGCAGATCTAAAAGCAGTGAACCTACGGCAACAGTATACAGCAGGTAGCTTTCCATGATCAAATCTAAGAAAGGCCAACCAATCCTCCCAAGCTAGGGGATAAACCTATAAAAACTAAATGAAAGCCCCCTAACTAACATCACATTTTTTCCAGCTTTCTTATTCTATCATTTTAAAGATATCTTCTTTCTCCTCCAAATCCATAAAATCTAAGCTATGACAAGAACTCAATTATCAACTGTTATAGTTCAATTATCAATTTTATTTTATTTGCTTATCAATTACTAGTTATTAAAGTCTCATCAACAAACTTTATTTCTAGTAACTGGACAGAAAACCTAGCGTTCCATGAATGCTTTGCCTCTTCAAGGCAATTTGCTAAATATTCTGAAGCAGTATTCAAATGCAATAAGAACAAAGAAAAGGCTACAGTTAATAATAACTATTTTCGACACCTATAAAACATGTAATTTTTCTATCAAAAAACTGGCATCATATTCTATTTCTAAGAAAAAAGACTTTAGAATCAAAATTCCACTTACGTGATTACATATATGTAAGCATTAAAAATACATATTATTCACCTCTTCCCCTTTACTCAAAAAAAGTTGAGTTCAGGCCTGTAACAATAAAATCTAGAAACACTGGTATTTCTGGGAATGTATCAATTAAATGAGATCACAAAAGAACTGAAAAACTGGAAGTTTCAAATGTCTACCAGTGGATGAATGGATAAAGAAAATGTGGTATACATGTACAATGAACTATTATTCAGCCTTAAAAAGGAATTAAGTGGATACATGCTATATGGAGGAAGTTTGAAAACATCCTGCTAAGGGAAAGAGGACAAATATTGTATGATTCCACTTCTGTGAAGTATCTAGAATAGTGAAACTCATGGAAAAAAGCAGAGTAGTTGTTACCAGCGATGTGAGGGGAGGGGGTGTTATTGTTTAATGATTATGAAGTATCAGTTTGGGATGATGAGAAAGTTCTAGAGATGACTAGTATACCACTAGCCATCTCCAGAACTTGCATTGCATCGCTTCTCGGCCTTTTGGCTAAGATCAAGTGCAGAACTTGCATTGCACAACAGTGCAAATGTACTTCATACCCTTGAATGGCACACTTGGAAATAGATAAAATGGTAAATTTTACTTATATTTTACCATAATAAAAAGTGGGGATTTGCTTTTTACACACAAAGGAAAGCACATCCTCTTTTTGATGAGATAAATATTAAGTGGCTGAATGTGCAATTAACAGAACATGCTTCTAACTTATTTCTGTCAGAACAAAGAATTCAGAAGTGGGAAATGGAGATCACCAAATATAGAGGTATTATGTAGTTTATCTCTTCTATTTCCCTCCAACCACTATCAAATATTACCTGTGTTTTAAAGAGCTCACTGCAGTTCTGGAACAATTTTGATGATGTCTGGTATTTCCCAGACAAGCCTTTTTTTTCCTTAAGGTTTTCCAAATATGTCTCCACTTCTTCTGCCTGGAAAAACAAGAGAAAATACAACGCACACAACTTACTTTTCACAAGTAAAGTATTTAGAAAATAACAGATAGATTTCCTATAGGGCAGGTACAGTTTTGGATTTGCTATTTTAAAAACTTACAACATCAAATAAAAACTGTAATAATGTCCAAGAATCTAACGGTAGTAGACTCTAACATACAGAATTCTCCCTTTTTTTCTAAGCTCCAGTTTTGCATCTCCAACTATCTGCTTGTCATTTCTGTGATTCTGTCCTATGGCAACCCAAGATAATTTTGACATTCTTAATTCTTAACTTGTATTACCTATCTGGGGATCTGCTAAGCTCTTGACCAGCTTATCACAAGTTTCAAATGTATGAAGCTTTTAACTGTAAATTCAACTAGCGATTGATTAAGAGAAACATCAATAATGCTTCAAACTACATTCTGGACATATTATCATTTCTCCCTAAGTTCTTCAATCCTTTTGGTCCTCATCATTATCAGTCATACCCAACATTGTATAACAAGAGCAAAAAACAAATCAACACCACAAAAAAGATAATGTAAAACCCTAACACAAGGCAGAAATTCAAAATGCTTAAGGTTTGAAAAACCAAGTGAATGGCAGACATTTTTTAAAGACCAGTTAGATTATCTTCGGAAAGGAAGAGAATAACAAATGGAGAACAGAAACGGAATGAAAAATCCACCCTGGAGCCATATATCTTCAGTGCCCAAGTACAGTGTACTATGTCAATTGTGAAATGAGGTCTAAAACTATTTCCATACTACTACTAATAAAATAATAATGTTATTTGCCTTGTACTGATAATGCAAAGTAATGGTGGATAAAATTGCTGCCCCTTATCAGGAACCAAGGCAGTGGCACCTAATTATACCAGTCGTCATTGTAGTCAGTCACAAACTTACAGCTTAAAAAATAATTTTAAATACCAGTTTTACATAAGAATGCTTCACTAAAACAGCAAAAATTATTAATCTTATTAAATCTGGACTATGAGCACATGCCTTTTTAAATATTCTATGAGACAAAATGGAAAACATGCAAAATACTATAAATGACTTGAGATAAAACACTTCACAACTATTTTGACTTACAACCTAAGCTATCCACTTTTTTCATTTACCTAAAAGAATAACTGACAAACTAGTTATTCACACTTGGTTATTTGGGAAATATTTTCTTGAAAATGGGCAAAGGAAGGCTGTCACTTCAAGGACAACACCTGACAGTATTATTGCCAATGACAAAATTTGAACTTCCAAGCCAAAACTGGACTTCGGAAAACTTGTATCTTCCTCACCATGAGCTCAACAGCCTCCAGTACTTAAGGAGTTTCTGATGTGACAGAGGGTGATGCTAACAAATATAACTTCAAGTTAATTGTAAAATGAGGTAGTATTTGAAAGAATGATAAAAATCAGTCAACAAGTATTTTCTAAATAAACCCTGTTACAAAATCAGACATGGATAAAAGACCAAAGTGCATGACACACCAACTCACTTAGTAGAAAAAGAACCCACTGATATGGTTTCAGATTCCACATTGCCACCAACCTTTAAGAAACTCTCTCTACTTGTTATGTTTTGGTACAGGATCAAAAAACAGTATCTACAATTATCTGAAAACACTATTAAGATATCATTCTTTTTTCCAACTATGTATCTGTGTGAGGCCACATTTCAACCAAAATAATATATTACAATAAACTGAAGAAGATATAAGAATCCAGCTGTCTTCAATTATCCAACATTAAATGAAAGGCGTTGCAAAAATACAAAGTAATACCACCCTTCTACGTTTCTGAAAAAGACATTTTTCATTAAAAAAACGTTTTTCATGTTAACATGCAATGGTTTATTATTGCTATTTTAAAATAAAATTTTAAAATAAATTAATAAATATTTTTTGTATTTTGTGTTTTAATTTCTAATACGGTAACCCACATGAACAAAGGCTTTTTGGAGACTGCAGTAATGGTTTTTTTAAATATTCAACGCTTCACGAATTTGCGTGTCATCCTTGTGCAGGGGCCGTGCTAATGTTCTCTGTGTTGTTCCAATTTTAGTATATGTGCTTGTTAGAAGGTGGGGGAGGGACAGTAAAGTACCCCCCAAATTGAGAAAGTTTTTTTTTTTTTAAATTTTTTTTTAACGTTTATTTATTTTTGGGACAGAGAGAGACAGAGCATGAACGGGGGAGGGGCAGAGAGAGAGGGAGACACAGAATCGGAAGCAGGCTCCAGGCTCTGAGCCATCAGCCCAGAGCCCGACGCGGGGCTCGAACTCACGGACCGCGAGATCGTGACCTGAGCTGAAGTCGGCCGCTCAACCGACTGAGCCACCCAGGCGTCCCGAGAAAGTATTTTAAGACCAGAAAACAAAGCAGGCGACTCTCTACAGTTTATGCAGAGTTTTATTCGGGGTAACTTACTGACAGGGGGAGGGAAATGGGCAGAGTGTGATTCACGGCAGCTGCAGTTATTCTCCACAAAGTCCAGACCTTAGTCCACAGGTTTTATACAGTGAGGGGACACACAAAAGGACACTGTAGTGAGATCAAAGGGCTCCCATGTACCTCCAAAGGGCTTGCATGCATCTAATTAAAAGCTAAGCATCAATTAGATCTTGTGGCACCAACTGCGCATCAGGAGGGGGAAAGACTATGTTATCTCTAACAGATTAATGGAAGGCCAAAACAAGGCTCCCCCTGTCCCAGCCTTGGTGGACATTTTTAAGGTATGTATGTTCATCTCCAAGGGGTCTGGAACACGTAGCCCCTCAAGAGAGGTACTCGAACACACGTGAACAAGATAGAGGGCCAAAGATAGAGTCAGCACTGTCAGCACTTCTACAGTGCTGCCAAGGTAAGCAAGATTCTGCAGTAATTTTTAAGGATTGAGACCAAAAAGTTTGTGAATTGCTAGTACAGTAAGTCTATAAATTGGGAAGCACAGATTCTAACTTCAGCTTGTCTCCTACCTCCTCCTAGCTATGTGACACTCCTCCCTCTATCAGGTTAGGACCTGATGATATCTAAAGTCCAAGAAAAAGTTTGTTAATCTTATACTCCTTACCTTGAAGTTGTAGATTTCATTGTAACAATCAGCACTTTTCAGATACCAGGTTATATTCAAAGATACCTCACAAGGTTCTCCATCAACTATAAAAGAAGAAAACTTTGTGAATAAAGATGAGTCCCAAACAAAGCATTTTTCCTAAACTGTTACCACACATCTTATTTTTTCCTGCTAAATTTAGATACTCAAAGACCATCCCTTCTCCAAACTTGAGGTAATGAAATAATTTATGTAAAATAACTGGATATTCTTCAGATAAAAGTAAGTACTGTTATTCACAAAAGAACAGTTTTTGACCTGCTTAAGTTTATCTACTTTTATGCCTTAAAACCTCAGTTTCTGGTTCTCCGCTGGGAAAAACCTGGAAGTGATAAAGCAGTCCTAAGTTAAAACCACTCTTCTATTATCATTCAAGTATTTACTGAGCAGAGCACTGAAGTATACAAAGCTAACTGACAGTAAGCCAGAGGAGACTAGGACCCTTAAAAGGCTACATTCTAGCTGGAAAGACAAGGAATAACATTAGGGTCATCACAAAGCAGTACTCAAAGCTTTACTGAGGGAAAAATTAATGGCTTAGACTTTGAAAGATACCAAACTGGACTACAAGACAAAGAACTACAAACAAAAAGCAAACCTGGCTGGGGAAGGCAGAAGAGCAAAAGCAACACCGAAAGAGCATTAGACTCTTTCCAAAACCCACCTTAAAAGAAGCCTCAAGGAACTTCACGAAATCATAGTGGCTGCGTAACTCATTAAACGTAGTTTGGAACACAATATTCTAGTGGACCAATGCATTAGTCTCAAGATTTGAGAGTATAAATCTGACTATATGACTGATCAGCTGTCTCACCTGGAAGTCAGCTTATCTTTGATTGCAGCTGCACTATGGAACTCTAAGATACCTGCTTTATGCACATATGACAAAGATAAACATGACGGCATCTAGGAATCTGATTTTGATTAATGTAAGACGCGCACCTAATATTTGTTTTATTTTCTCAAATTAATTTTCAAGTGACACACTTTTTTTACAAGGTTCAATTAAAATACACAAAACTCTGTAATGCCTAGGTGGCACAGTTGGTTAATCATCTGACTCTTGATTTCAGCTCAGGTCACGATCTCTTGGTTCATGGGTTCAAGCCCCATGTCGGGCTCTGTGCTGACAGTGCAGAGCCTGCTTGGGATTCTGACTCCTTCTCTCTCTGCCCCTCCCTGACTTGCCAATGCGTGTGTGCGTGAGCGCTCTTTCTCTCAAAATAAATAAATAAACAAGAAATAAACATTAAAAAATGTTTAAAAATACACAAAACTCTGATGTGCTGAATAGAATTTACAGAAATGATAAAAAGGATATTGCAATCTCAATATAAACTACTCAGAAGAACCATACCAAGGAGAGATTAAACAGAAGCTAATAAGAAAATCCCCTAAAAGAAGATCCGCAGGAAAACTTGGCTGCAAAAATACTATTATGTTAAAAAAACACCATTCAGAACTTTGAATGGTTAGATTTAAGAGACAAAAATGGTCCTAGCAATTTCATGGAAAGCTATTTACCATACGCCCAAAAGTATAAAATCAGAGTCAAGGCATATGTGAGAAAGCAGAGAAGTAACAAAGTGAGAGATAATGTGATTTTCAGGGGCTTCAAATTCTCCAAAAATATGAAATGCAGACACTACAAAATATGCAGCTTGTACAACTTGGCAAAGCACCATTTGACCAAAATACAGGTAAAGAAAAGACTACACATAATAAAAAGGTAGAACAGCATGCAAGTTGTCAGGCTATCTCAAAAGACCAAAAACACTGTTCTCCCTGAGAGTTACTCTTATCTAGCACACCAACCTCTTAAGACTGACCAGTTTGTCAGAGTAATGTAATTTAAACCAAACTGAAGTCATTAGTCAAGAGATTGTATTTTCATGGATATAGTCTTCTCTTCATAGAAATTCTATAGGTCCCCTTCACTCCCACTAAACTGTAAGCTCAGTAAGAGAGAGGACCTTTTCTATCATTTTCCTACTGTCTAAAACAGTGCTTCACATAATAGGTTTTTAATAAGTACACACTAGATGATTAAAACAATAAAATCATCCAATTAAAACTTATAACTTTGCACTTTCATAAAGAAAGATGTGCATAGAAGCACATATGGATGACCTGAACTTTTTTTAAATAATGTTTTTTAATTTATTTATTTTTGTTTTTAAATTTTTTTTTTTAACGTTTATTTATTTTTGAGACAGAGAGAGACAGAGCATGAACGGGGGAGGGGCAGAGAGAGAGGGAGACACAGAATCGGAAGCAGGCTCCAGGCTCTGAGCCATCAGCCCAGAGCCCGATGCGGGGCTCGAACTCACGGTCCGTGAGATCGTGACCTGAGCTGAAGTCGGACGCTCAACCGACTGAGCCACCCAGGCGCCCCAATTTATTTATTTTTGAAAGAGAGACAGAGCAGAGGGAGGGACAGAGAAGGAGATAGAGAATCTGAAGCAGACTCCAGGCTCTGAGCTGCCAGCACAGAGCCCAACGCAGGGCTCAAACCCACGAGCCGTGAGATCATGACCTGAGCCAAAGTCAGATGCTCAACTGACTAAGCCACCCGGGCACCGAGCTGAACTTTTATCCCTGATCTTGAAATAGAGCTATCCATGATCATTTATTCCCTAAAATAAAACCATTTTCAAAAATAAAAGGAAGCTTTTCTTTAATGTGCAATGGGAAATTTTGGATTCAGATACAGTGGTTTTCTCACTGGACAGACTGGTTTAATTCCATGTAATCCCTACTTCCTGATAATATCTTTGAGCTTCCTCTTCCAAAGATCTAAATAGCAAAATACTCCTTCGGTAAACAAAGGATCACTGAACATATTCGTGCAGAGCCAAAGGTCTGACACCTAAGTCATTTGTTCAGTAAATACCTAACAAGCACACAAAAGCAAAATTGGTGGTATCTAACAGAGGGCAGATTAAAATACCATCAGACATAATTTGTCTAACTGTAAAGTGTAAACACCAGAAAAACAAGAGAAGAAAATAAAGTTCACACAAGTATTCTGAAGATTACTCAGGGAAAAGACCTTACTTATACTACGTGTTTATGCCTAGAAAATGCCAGACTATTAAATTTCAAAACTTATGTTTAGAGAAGATCAGAGATAGAAAATAGGTAATTTAAAAGTTTAAAGATCACTCAAAAACTTCATGAAATGCAAAAACTCACATTTCAGGAAGATAGTGGTATTTTTGAACAGGATCTTTCCAAAACTAAAATAATTTTTCCCCTGCAAAGATAAAGGAGAGAAAGATAATTAGCATAGATCACTTTAATTCCCAAGGCAGAATATAACTGTTAAAAAAACCTAAATTTATAAAATGTTTAAGTTAGTTTTCTAAACAACAACAAAATCGATATCCTTCCTTTTAGTAAAATTCAACCATATCCAAACTGCAGAATTTTGTAGCTTGGTGCAGAGACATGATTTTTCCCCCACAGGCCATGAAGCAAGGACTCTAGAAAAGAAACTGCTAGAAATCCCAACTTAAATCTTCACGGGAGGTACTCCTTAATTAGTTCATTCGCTTTACTCACTAATCACTGTTCAGAATAACCAATCATTTCCTTAAATAAACTATTCTATGAGCAGACAGGTTTAACTATTAACCATTTTAGTAACAATAGCTAAAATTCAGAACCTGAAGATCTTCACCAAACGAACAAAAGCTATAATGCTTGCCATTTAAAAGCACAAATAAGATTTGGACATTACACCCAGTGAGCAAAGCAGAATCAAACAAAAAGGCCACCGTGGTTTCAATAGGACTATTGCTGTTCGGCATTTCCTGCGTGCATCCGATTTTTGTGAGCTCACAGGACTATAAAAACTCTTACTTCCAATGAGGTGTAAAGGAGTGAGGTGGGGGACAGAAAGGGTCAACCTATCTAATAAGTTGTCCAAAAGACAGCCTACCTTTACCATGTCAAATTTTAGAACACAATTTCTACCACTTCAGCCATTCTCATTTTAGAATATATTTTTTAAATGCCTAGGCTTCCTCATCACACAAGGCTTAGAACAACCATTCGAAAGTGCAAAGGAAATCAAACAACTTCGTAAGTACAATCATCCAGTAACAAAAAGTGCAAAGGAAAAAAGTGATAAAGACACCTATAAACAGATCTCTCTCATCCAACCTGGGGTCACTGGATTCTGTGAAACTTCAGCTGAAAGGGAAACCGTTCTCCACCTATCATCCATCAACTTTACACGTCTCACGTAAGGCACTGAAAGTTCTCTCTGACTTAGCTGATAAGAAACCATTCCACCATTCTTCTCCGCTCCTGAAGCGGCTCTGGCACTCCTGCTAACCTACCCACAGAAGTGCACGGCTTTCCGCTCCAGGGTAGTGGATCCTTGCTATCCAGCGACACAGATGCTCCAGGCAATTCCACCCCTTTTGAAGCGGACTTTTGCGGAACCTTCATGGACCCCTAGGGCCGCCGTAGCCCCACCCCTTGCTCGTCCAGGCTCAGTTGCTTCTGAAGTGAACACTCACCGACGGTATCGGAATGTGCCACTTGGATCGGTCAGCAGCAGCGACAGGTGCCGGTCCTACACCAAGGAGCGACAATGGGGACGGCTGAGCCCCCAAAAGAAGAAGAATGACAGGCAGCACCTGAAGCCACGCAGCCGCCGCCATCTTCACAGCCATGGAGCGCCTACCGAAAGCATTTCACCGTCTTCCGGTTCGCCCCGCCCTCTTCCGGCTCTGCTCTGGGGGCGGGATCATCCGGGTCCTCGAAACCTAGAGGGGCTTGTTTGTTTTTCCGCCCAGCAGCCCCTCCCTAAGCCAGTCATCACGGTCTCGAGTGAGGTTTAGAGCGGAAAGCGCAGGCGTCGTCGCGTCGTAATCTGGTCACCTTGGAGCGTTAGGATGTTAATCAACCTCCGCGTAGGTCTGCTTTTCTCCTCTCTCCCGCCCCTTAAAGGGGCTGGGGATTTTAAGCAAGCACCTCGTGTAGCGTTTGGCTCTCTCCTCTCGTTCGCCCCCGCCTCTCATACCTTCTAAGTCAAAGTGAGACGCGGGGTCCAGAAGTCTGGGAAAGCCGTAAGTCTGACTGCCTCTTTGGCAGGTAGTAGTGAGTTCTTGGTTTCTGGAGGTTTTTAAGCAAGGACTGGAATTTGGCAGTGGTGTAGTATAAGCACTTCCTAAGCTGTATCTACTGTACTAGATAAGCCCTTAAAAAAAAAATCTTGTAGCCCTGAAAAGCATGATGGTGCAGTAGAATTTGGCTGGAGAACATCCACCTTCAGCACAGAGCAGTATGGCACTTTCTACTTAAAACTAAAAACGGAAAGAGTGGGCCAGTTTTCAGTATCTGTGTTGTGAGGGTCACTGTAATAAACCTGCAGACGTTTGACCTGGACCGGGCAAGCAGTCTCTGTACTACCTGGTTCTCACGCTCTAGATTTTTATCCTCTAGAGCTCTTTGAGTACACGCCCCCTCCACTACAAAGACAGTTGCGGTTCCTAATGAAAGCAGTTCCTTGTTGGCACTCATAAGCAAGAAAATTTTGTCATATCTCCGTAGAAACGCTAGTTTGGGCCTGGAAAACCCAGGAGTACGTGTAGTTTTGCCACTTCTTAAGGACCTGGGGAGGACTCCATTTCCCAAGAACTTGATGGTGGTGAAGTGCTGGTTGTAATTTAGAAAGACTGCCCTTCAGTGTTTTAAAAACCTCTTGGCGTTGGCCTAAGAGCTGAGAGCCGGTCCGACGGGCTGGGAAGCCATGGAAGCTGCTGGGAAAGAGGAAATCAGGTAAAGGCCCACTGGTCCTGCAGGGACTGACTTCAGACAGTAGGGAATAGATAGTACCCGAAAGTACCTGAAAGCAACATTAGGTTTGAAGGTTTTATTGATTGTTTGAATGGCCTCTTATTTGCATGTTGGGTATTTGTGTATTTAATCTTTACCAGTTGTCTCAATTCCCCAGGGAATTAGTTGATATTAATAGCTAGTCCCTCACAAAATATTTTCAGGATGCTTTACAGAACAGTGGAAGAATTGTGATCAGAACCCTAACATGAATTTCAGGCTACACCCCCATCTTCCTATATTATTACAGAGTTCATTCTTCAAAGCTGAAAAGCAAGGATTGCAAATTTCTCTAATCTTTGCACGCTTGATTAAAGGAAACAGTGACACAGACTATGTTAGTGAAAGATTTGATTACTTCCAAGAAAACAACTTTTTAGTACAGCCAAGTGTATCTGTGTGGGCTTGTTTTTATAATATCTTGAAATTTGTGTTCAATCATAGTTTCCTACATAATCATAGACATGCTGATTACAGCCGTATTCAGCAATATGTCTGCTTGAAGGCATGTGTGGGTTTTTTTTCCCTTTTATAGCCTAGAGTTGTTTTAATCATACGGAGGCTAATTTATTTTTTTTAAGACTTTTTTTTTTTTTTTTCAGAGAGAGACAGACACAGAGATAGAGCATGAGCGGGGGAGGGGCAAAGAGAAAGGGAGACACAGAACCAGAAGCAGGCTACAGGCCCTGAGCTGTCAGTACAGAGCCCGACGTGGGGCTCAAACTTGGTAATGGCAAGATCATGACCTGGGCCGAAGTTGGATGCTCAACTGACTAAGCCACCTGGGCGGCCCCAAGATTTTAGTTTTAAGTAATCTCTATGTCCCATATGGGGCTCGAACTCACAACCCCAAGATCAAGAGTTGCATGCTCCACTGAATGAGCCAGCCAGGTGTCCCTGGAGGATAATTTAAACACGTATACTCAAGTAGCAATATATATGCATTTGTTCATGTTCTATTCCAGAAACAGCTCTTCTGCGAACTTGGTTTTTTAAAAATTGGCTCTTAGATTGTCAACATTATCTTAGAAAGTAACAGATTTTCCTCCTACATCTGTTTCTGTTTTTACTCTAGCCCCTTGCACATACCTCTAATAAAGCATTTGTCAGGTTGATTCATGCTTGTTTGTTAGGCTCTTGCAGGAAGCTCTGACACAGTCCTCCATATCTTCCTCAGAACCCAGCACTCAGTAAGAATATTCTGCAAATATTTTGTTGAAAAAATGAGTGGATTATTTTTGTTTGTGTGGGTTGTTTTTTTTGTGTGCTTTTGCTCCTTCCTATTTTATTGTTGTAGTCATAGCCTTCAGTCATTATTTTAAAAGAACCCTTCCTCATAAGTGACAATACTCTTCTTCCAGTGCTTTCAGAGTAATCCCAGAACTTGATATTTTGTTGTTTACCTTGAGTGATTTACAAAAGGATGTTATTCTGCAGCACACATGCTATCATGTTAGGTTATGGCCATGACACAATTTTGCATTGCAAAAGTTCATTACCCACGTTCATGCTATAGTTAGAGAAGGAACAAAAATTGGATTCACAAACCTTGTGGAAAGTAAGTTTCTTAAAATGTCTTTTTATTTAGTGTTGAAGATGAAGCTGTGGATAAAAACATTTTCAAAGACTGCAGCAAGATTGCTTTCTACAGGTAAGGAGAGGAAATAATATTACCTAGATCAAAACATTGCAATATTGTAATGTTTATAGGCTTCCTAAGGAAAGAGTCAGTTAGGAAATACAGTCATTAAGAAATTCATCGGACAGGAGACCTTCACCTTTATACACTCACTACTATGTTATTTAAATTTCTTAATAAATTTATATTTTAAAAGTGTTTCTGGCTTTGAATAGATAGTACTTTTACATATTTCAAAAGTCAAATAATATAAAAAGATATTCTTTGAAGAGTGTTACCCCCATGGTTGTCCCCTGCCACCCTATTCCACATCTTGTCCCTCTGAATAACCAGATTTGTCAATTTCTTATTTATCCTCCCGTTATTTCTTTTCATAAATACATTTATTCCTATATCACTGCCCTTCTTATACCAAGTAGCTTCCTATATATGCTGTTATGTACTTCTTTTTTTTTAATGCTAAATAGTTTATCCTGAGTATGTAGAGACTGCTCTCCCTTTTTATAGCTGTATAGTATTCCATTGGGTAGCCGTACTATAATATATTCAGTCTTCTTCCTATTGCTAGATCCTTGAGTTGTTTTTAATCTTTCAGCTATAAAATGACTGCCACAATGAAAAACTATACATATGTCATTTCCTATACATGCAGGAGTATTTATAGGATTAAATTCCAGGAATGGGATGACTGGGTCAAAGAATAAATGCACTTAAAATTTTAACTATTACCAGATACCCCTCATAGGGTTTGTACTGTTTTGTACTTTTTAAAATTGTATTTCTTTAAAATATTTTTGTTGAGTATCTCACTACAATTTTTGGTCATTTTACTTTCACAAAAATTGTATCCTATGTTACAACTTTCTAATTTATTCAGACTGCCCTAAAGGAAGAAAATCAGATCACTTAAATTCTGAATAGGTGCCTTAGAGGGAGTTCTATAGGGAACTCTTGGTCATTTTGTTAAATCACTAGATTATACCGGATTTCCGCTAGAATTTATTGAGTTTCTCTTAAAGTATACATTTCATGGAAAGTGGAAGGGAACTTAACAAGCTAATAAATATCATCTATGAAAACTGCCCCACCTTTTCAATAAAGGGGACAAAATGCCATCCTAGAGCAGTGTTATGTTGAACAATTTCATTAGTATTTTATTAGCACTCTAATAACAAAGTGTTCTGTTAGTGCTTTATTAGAGTACTAATACTGTCTGGGCCCGATACATTTATCATCATAGTGAATTTTAATGACTTCCACGTGGTAATATAGTTTGTTGAATGCTGACAGTCACAAATAATTCTCAGGCATTTGTATACTCTGTATCTGTAGGCGTCAGAAACAGCAGCTCTCCACAAAGTCCACCTATCAGGCATTACTAGACTCCGCCACAAAAGGCAAAGACAGCACCAAGTTCCAAATCCTCAATGAAGCAACTAAGGTGAAAAAGAAGTATTTTCTACAGAAAATTGTTTCCATACTAAATGGGGTTTGAATGAAGTAAATTTCCACAAAGGCTAATTAAAACTATGCATGCTTCAAAAATAAACTTTGCTGGAGAAATAATGTGATCTTTTTCATATGTACACTAGTACTTTAAAAGTAATGTGAATATTTACTTACAGACTGCCTGCGTATCAAATGCTTTTCTAGGTATTTTACAAATATTATTTCTTTTTAATTAGTCTTCATAATACAGAAAAGTGACTAGGAAGTCACTTGTTCTAAGTCACATAGCTAGTAATCAGTGTTTTCACCTGTGTCTATCAACTCTGTTAAGCATCCATGTTCTATTAGTGTTATACCCTGTACAGTTGAGCGTGTGGCCTGAGGAAGGTACAGATTGAGTGAATGTCCAAACCTCAAAATGTGGGTGGACCAGAGGAACAAGGGACTATGGAGTTGAAAACCTAAGTCACAAGTGTTCCATCTCCTGAGCTGCTTCACTAGCAGATCACCCTAGCTATTATATACTGAAAGGATTAGAGCAGTATTTTAAGTGCTTTTTCTCACTTGTCAAATCATACCGCTACTTCAGATGGGCCAGCCATAGAGGAAGTCCTGTATGGGCTGAGGTAGGAAGTATGGCTATGTGCAAGTACAGCGCTACCAGCCTGACCCACACTTCCAGATCCTCCCTGTCTTCTAAAGGCATCCGAAGCTTCTAAGGCCTCCCAGACCAATCTGGCTTCTTGGTAATTCTTATAGCTGAAAGACATACTTGAAGCCTTGAAGTGTAAGTTCCCTAACAGATGACTGAGAAGGAATTCCTCCTTTCGCTGCAAAGCTGTGAGATATCTCCCTGTGGCGACCGTAGCTCTCGCCCTGTGGTGCTGCACAAGGGAACCTCCTCAGAGAAGACAGAAGAAAAACTTGCTCCACTACGTCAGGGGGTTCTCTATAACATTTATTAAGCCTTTAATTTAGCAAAGGGTTCCAGCTTTATTCCCACACATGGGGATCTATTGCACGGTGAGGTCAGCTACTTTCTTTATGAAGTTTTAGAAAATGCAGCTGTTTCATAGATGTGGAATTTTCTAACATACTTTTCTTGCCTGAATTCAAAATAACGGCTAGAATTGTATTAACAGTTCTGTGTTCTCTGTCCCTCTCCTGTTTCCAATTTCAAGCTACTGTGATAGCAGTACATTTAGTTCATCTCTCTTAACTACACAAATGGGATGGTTTAACCTTTTTCTGAAACCTAATGCTGCTTTTATGTTTTTTTTTTTTTAATTTTTAATGTTTGTTTATTTTTGAGAGAGAGAGACAGAGCATGATTGGGGGAGGGGCAGAGAGAGAGGTGGACACAGAATCCGAAGCAGGCTCCAGCCTCCGAGCTGTCAGCACAGAGCCCAACGCAGGGCTTGAACTCACGAACCTTGAGATCATGACCTGAGCCAAAGTCAGACACTTTACAGACTGAGCCACCCAGGCGCTCCCCCTAATGCTGCTTTTATACTACCTCTTTTTTTCTGGAGGAATTTGCCCCCTTGCTTGGCATTTCTGATATCTTTGAGTTCTCAGCTCATGGTACCCCCAAAGTCCTGTACAAACTGATCCAAGTCTTTACTAATTACCTTTTTTTAGCATACTTTGATAGCCATTCATGGGAAAATATGAGGCAGCACTGATTTCCTTCCTGAAGAGCCACCTGCCATTTGCACGTGGTCTAATAGCCTGAGACCCAGCCAAACCTCTGTATTCAGGGTCAGCAGAAGCAGTTAGCTCTGGGAAATGCAAGGAGTCCACTAGAAACCTTGTAGGAGTCATTAAGCCTGCCACCAGATGTCAGGTACCTTCCATTCTTTTTTTTTTTTTTTTCTTTTTTGTCATTTGTTCATCTTCCTATCTCTAATGTATCTAAACCCAGAGAGTTGTAGCTATCCCATAGTCAGGCAAGAATCTCTTCCCATCCTTGGAGAACTTCAGTGTATTGAGCATCTGAACATCCACTGTCATGAATATTCATGCTGAAACAAAGTAAATGAGGCAGAAGCATCCTGTGGACCAAAATACAAGTGTTCATGCATCTTGATACCAATGCAGTTAGTGGTGGATCCCCACACGCAGCCTTTTGCAAAACTATAGATCAGCTCTCTTCACACATCCCTCTTTGGAGCCTGAAAACGTGCAAGACAATGCTGTTCAGGTCATGTGTCAGAACCGGAGCCCACCAGATCTGGATGCCTTCCAAAAAAAAGAAGCCACAGTCCAGGAGGACCCACAAGATCTTAACACAGACAGCACATGGCTCAGAAGGGAGTTGAGAAGCCCTAACAAGCAAGGGTAGGTTATCCAGGATATTAGCAACATAGCTCCCAGGACTGAAAATTCTGTGGCCCCCTTGGAAGAGACTTCATGTTCAGGTATTAGAAATATTGGGGCTGCGGGGCTCAGCTATTGGGCTTTTGGGGCTCAGTCGATTGAGCATCCAACTTTGGCTCAGGTCATGATCTCACGGTTTGTAAGTTTGAGCCCCACATCAGGTTCTGTCATGGTAGAGCCCATTTAGGATCCTCTACACTCCCCCCCCGCCCCTGTCCCTCCCCCACTTGTACTATCTCAAAAATAAACATTTTTTAAAAAGAAATATTGGGGCTGCATAGAGAATCTGCATGCTCTGATCTCAAGCAAATACATGTATATGTTTAGGAGTCACCCTGAAATTCTGGGCTGAATTCCAATTTAATGTTTTCCTTGTCACTTGGAGTTGAGATGACGAATAGGGACTTAAGGTTTCGTGTCCTCTGTCAGTCTAATATGGGCAACGAAGATCCAGACAGTAATCTCCAAAGTTGTCTGAACCTTGTATCCAGCTTGCTGTATAGTCAAGCAGCCTGCTTTAGAGGTCGTTTCTGGGATAAGATGGGCGTTTCATGGGAGATATCACGTTAGGATATGGTATGGGTGTGGTCTGGAGATTTAAAACAAGCTGCACATATCTACCTATTCAGAATGATAGCTTTTTACTTCAAGTTCACAGAAACAGAGCCCAGAGTCTAAGAGATCATATTCAGCTCACAGCTGCAGTTCTCAGATTTCACTGATGAAGCAGATTCTTAGTGTCGGCCTGCTCCCACACCCTTAAAACTCTTAAAGCGGTAACTTTGTTGTCAAGGTCTACTGTTAATTTTTGAAATCCTTCTTCTCAATCTTCTTCCCCCAATCTACCCCTTAATAAGCAACCAGAAAACAGAACCGAGCTTCATTGAGCATTTTCTTAGCTTGGACTGCCATAACAAAATACCATAAACTGGGGGTCTTAGACAACAGATATTTCTTTGCCAGAGTTCTAGAGTCTGGGAAATCCAAGATCAAGGTGTCTGTGGGCATCCTCTTCCTGGCTTATAGTCTACCACCTTCTTACTGTATTTTCACATAGCAGAGAGAGAGCTAATTCTCTGGTTTCTTCTTGTAAGGGCACTAATCCCATCATAACCCCACTCTCATGACCTTATCTAAACCTGTTTACCTCCCAGAGGCCCCATCTCCACATGCCATCATATTGAGAGTTAGTGCTTCAAAATATGAATTGGACATGGAGGAATACACAATTCAGTTCATAGCAAACATGATGTTACTGAAACAGTAATATTACAGAACAAGCTGAAGTGTTTCCCTGTGTGTTGTCTCTAGGTCAAGACATCTAGGATTTGAAGAAAAGGCAGTTGTAGTTTAAAACGCATGAGTTCTCTCACATAGGGCCCCAGTATAGTATCTTGCCTATTCCTGAGAACAAAATAATCAGGTAGATATTTGATAAAAAGGCTTCCAGAAGAAAATCTTAAAGGAAGGTTAACGGTAAAATGTTGACTGCTTTTTTGGAACTGTTTTTTTCTGTTACCGATTTTTTACCTTCAGTGAAAATTTGACCTAGATTGAGAAACAGAAGATTTAGTCTTGTGACTTCAGAGCAGAGAAATGTATTCTGTCCTCCAAGTCTAGCTAAAAAGCACTGCTAGCAAGGCTAACCTGGAATAGACCTATGCCTTTGACCTACTTTATATTGCCAATTTTTATGCTTTCTTATGACATAGATGACTTTTTGGCAACATGTTTACTTTTCTTTACAGCCTGTTTACAAGTTTTCACTAGAGACTACACTTCTAGCAGCATCTCCAGGGATGCAGGCATATCTCTGAGCACCTCCATGAAGTTACCCCTTGCCTTTGCATCTAAGCCGGATGAAAATGGGATTTCACCCAGCCAGCCACATCCTCAGCAGATGAGGAAGAACTACAACTTGTTAGCCAGTACTGTTTCTGCAGAAGTGGCCGTCAACAGGCAGCTAATTTGGGAATAATAAACCAACTGGCTGCAACAGTGGAAGGAGCAGTTAGTGTCATACAGCACTTTAATGAACTCTTAGACAATCCTCTGGATGCTGGAGGTCTTTTTTATTTTTATTTTTTTCAGAGAAAGAGAGGAGTGGGGCTCACCTGAAGTGGGGTTCGAGCTCACCCGATGTGGTACTCGCTCTCACGAACCGTGAGATCATGACCTGAGCCGAGGTCATATGCTTAACAACTGAGCCACCCCAGTACCCTGAATTCTGGGAGGTCTTGATCAACAACTGGGAGAGGTTGTTGTTCACTCTCATAGGCCTTTTAGATTAACTGTTCTTTAGAGTATAGAGAAGACACCTGGTACCAGAGGAGAGGCAAGATCTATATCCATCAAGAAGAAGTTGATGGAGTCATAATTTCCATTCCTAATACCCACTGCCATTTAAATATGTGTTCTATGGCAACATGTTTAGTTTCCTTTACTAGCAGGTTTTGCTGTTCTGTTAACTCAGTCACAATCTCTACTAGTTGTGATTCCCAGTTGTGGGTAAATAACAGGTTTTGTTTTAATATAATTGTGATCAGTCCACTACTTGAGTACAAAGACAGGGCTATTCCTAGCACCATAGTTTTTACAACCTGGTGGTATTTTTGTCCATGTGGCCAAACAAAACAAAACAAAAACAACTACATAAAACTAGACTTATGGATGACAGACTAGCAGGTTTTGTTTTTACTAAGCATAGAATAAATAGGATAGGAAAAGAGAATTTGTACTCTTTCCCAGACTATGAGAAGTGAGTCTCTGAATAAAGGTTTATGAAAAACCAAATAGAAGCTTGTAGTGCTAAAAGGAACCTCTAAATGTACTCCTTTCTCTGAGGATTTATCTCATGTTCTCTGTGTAGGTGGACATTTGCACATCTTAAATACTTTTAAGGAGCAAAATCCATGCTGTCTCATTATTTAAAATGCTTAATTATATATTTCTTCACCTATTTTGCAGTAATCCATCTTGCTGCGATTTGAGTGTAACTGTTACTGTATTTCGAGTATTAACACGCACTCCTAGTTTAAGCAATCTAGCTTCTGTAAGTTAACATACTTTTTCATTGTCATTTCCAATCCTAATAGGAAGAAGAGATTCAATAATTATTTGTGTATTACTTTTTCACCAATGTCCGAGCAGAAGAAGAAGAGGAATGTATACAAATTCTTAATGTATTAGATAGAAGAACATAACATTCATGTCCCCACTTTTTGACACAGCAAGGTTTTGGTGGGAGAACTGAAAAATAACTGGCAATTGAGAAACCCAGAGAAGTGGTTTTTAAACTGTCAAACCACAGAGCCCAGGTTTCCATGGAGTTGTCTCAAAGTTCAGTTCAGGGAGGGGCTCAAAGGCAGGGGCACTGAGTCTCCCCACTGTCTTTAACCCAAGTAGCTTTATTTATTGCACTAGTGAAAATCTGCTGCTATTAAAAAATTTTTTTTAAGTCAATAAAAACAGCACGAGCCAGATCATAGAAGCAAAGCATACTAATGTCTAAGGAGATTATATGCTTGGACCATGAGAGCTATGTTGGTAATAGTAGGAGGTTTGAATGAATCTGAATACCTTGAAAAGGATTACCTACTGGAAAAAACCACTTGCTTAATTGAGCTAAAATGAAAACAAAATGGAGCTTTGACTCTGATTCGTATGTTTGGTCATATAAGGTCATTAGAATAAAAGCAGTGTTATTATCTGCCTCCTCATATAATTAGGATTCTTTCTGAGCTGCAGCCTCAGGAACAGAACATACAGACCAGTCTTTGGTTTTAAAAAAAAAAAATTGTTTTTAAAGACAGTTATTTCACTATAACTGGGAAGATCTCTGAGTGCATAAACTAGGTGCAATTTGTTCATCATATGTAGGCAACCTGTGGGCCCTCTGCTTAGGATGTGCTTGCTCATTCTGCCTACCCAGAGACCAGCTAATCTCTGAAGGTCCTGCTCCCCCAGAGACAGCCCAGAACCCCTTTCCTTACAGTCATCACTAATATTCTCTCTCCTTGTTCTCCCACAGCACTGTCCTTGTCCTTCCATCTCAGCACCTATAAAATGCTTTATGTTTACTATGTGTTTTGTCTGTAAATTGCAGTCTTCCTCTAAGAGTTTAGTCATCTTTTTCACAGCACCTCACAATATTAGATGCCAAATAAATGTTAAATTTGAGAGAACAATGGAAATGTATGTCTCGCTTCGGAGACAATACATAATCTAACAGAATTTCAGCTTTATTTGTATTTGGACACATTTTTAAATCTTAGAATTCTGATGGCACACTTGAAGTAATTAAATTTACAAAAGAATGTTAAACATACAATGAATAATTACAGTATGATTGAGGCAGGGGAAGGGTAATGTTGGTCAAAGAGTATAAACTTCCAGCTAAACAAAATGAGTAAGATCTAAGGATTCTATTGTACAGCATAGTGACTATAACTGATAATACTCTGTTATATACTTGAATGTTTCTAAGAGAGTAGACCTTAAATGTTCTCATCACAAAAAGGAAATGGTAATTATGTGATATGATGCAGTTGTTAGCTAATGCTATGGTGGTAATCATTTTGCAATATATAAGTGTCAAATCAATAGATGATGTACACCTTAAATTTGTACATTATGTCAATTTTATTTCAATAAAGCTAGAAAAAATAATTACACTGCTACTCTACTATAATCCTACTTTATTTTTTAAAATTTTTTATGACATTCATTTTTGAGCAACAAACAGCACACGAGCAGGGAGGGGCAGAGAGAGAGGGAGACATAGAATCGGAAGCAGGCTCCAGGCTCCAAGCTGTCAGCACAGAGCCCAACGTGGGGCTCAGACTCATGGACCGTGAGATCATGACCTGAGCTGAAGTCAGACGATCAACTGACTGAGCCACCCAGGCACCCCTACTATAACCCTACTTTAAGAATTATCTGTAAAAGGAGCCAGAGCCACTGCACTATTTACGTGGTCACTCTTAAGTGTTGGGTCACTACTTAAGCGCCCTGACTACTTTTCTACATTCCCAAAGAGGCAAAGTTCCAATAATATCTTTATTTTAATGCTGTGATATTCTCCCTGCTTCCTATTTTACTTGTACCACATTGACCCTGTTCTACACTATGTCACACAGCCTGCCCTCCTTAGCCTTTGATTTAACAGATGTTACAGTAACAGTACATGTACCCAGTTGTAACCAGAATCTGGCATCACATGAAGGATTTAATGAAGGATTTGCTATCAACCACTGCGGCATGGCACAGCAATTGAAAACTGTCAAAATATTTCTCTGGGGGCGCCTGGGTGGCTCGGTCGGTTAAGCGTCCGACTTCGGCTCAGGTCATGATCTCACGGTCCGTGGGTTCGAGCCCCGCGTCGGGCTCTGTGCTGACAGCTCGGAGCCTGGAGCCTGCTTCAGATCCTGTGTCTCCCTCTCTCTGTGACCCTCCCCCGTTCATGCTCTGTCTCTCTCTATCTCAAAAATAAATAAACGTTAAAAAAAAAAATTAAAAAAAAAATTTCTCTGATCAAGCTTTTTGAGAAAGATTGTGGCTCTGTGTTGGAGTTGCTTGCTCTCACTCAGGATTCCAAATAATATGATCTGGGGAAAGAGGAGGGGCTTCACCTAACATTGGCAGTTGATACTTTATGCTTTGGGGAACTTTATTTGGCAGGGACTGTTGGTAAAGTGAATGATAAGTGCTATTTTTGTAAGATAAGCATGCAGGTTTGGAAGCTTGGGCACATTTGACCCATTTTAAAAACTGCCATTTAGAGTAAATCAAAGGGGAACAAAAGGTTAGAAAAGCAAATTCTCAGGCATAGCCCTAGACCCATACCTTAAGAATCAGTAGAGTAATAGAATGTTCTGTAGGACAGGTGCCCATTGAAATTTCTAAGGAATCACAGAAGGCATTGGAAATGGGCAGGTCCATTAAAATTCCCAAAGACTTCAGAATGCCTATGAGAAGAAAACTTGTCGTAACAAAAACTAAGATACTACTTGGCCTTTTCCACCATTCTCAAGTAAACTGGATTTTTAAACTACATAACTAAATGGGAAACAGAAACCCATGAGATCCTAGAAGTTTTTTTTATTAAAGATCAATGTCTGTTTCTAACGGACTTCTAAATTATAATAAAGATGACTTCATATTAAAAAATACATATTTCTCTGATCTACATGCTTCATTTTGTAACCTAAATCTGGCCATTTCTATTTTCTTGGGGTTTGTTGTTGTTTTGTGTTTTATTTCTCAAATTCTGTAGTCTAAATAATTCTATGTTGCTTCCATGTCACACTATAGGCAAAATTTTACTTAAGTTCCCCTGCCTCTTAAGAAAGCTGAGAACATCCCAACCTCTAGAGAAAATTCCCCAGGCCCTATTCCCAGGTGTCCAGGAAGTGCCTTGATTAAAATCAAGCAGCAAGCCTCAGGCATCTATCCTAAGGAACCCCAATGACCATTATTTTATTCTCTATTCCTTTCCATTCTGTGGTTGGTTATCCTTCATCTTTTATTCAGCTGGAATCCAGTTGCCCTAGTTTTAATACCAAACCCTTACTCTAAGACACCTGCAGTTTATCATAGATAAAGTGGCCGCATGTCCCAGTTTTCCAAAAGCAGTTTCAGCTCATGCCTATCATTCAGTATAATTATTAATAGAGATCTCTCATTTTTAAAGGTCCTGGTCTGGACAATTATAGGTTTGCCTTGCCATAGAACACATAGAATGAAGGGCATCTGGGTGGCTCAGTCAGTTAAGCATCCAACTTCAGCTCAGGTCATGATCTCACGGTTTCGTGAGTTCGAGCCCCACGACGGGCTCTGTGCTGACAGCTGTGAGCCTGGAGCCTGCTTCGGATTCTGTGTCTCAGTCTCTCTCTGCCCCTCCCCCACTTGTGCTCTTTCTCTCTCTGCCTCTCAAAAATAAATAAATGTAAAAAAAAATTTTTTAAGAACACATATAATGTGTTTCTTGCTGTACCACAAGTATAGCCAAACAAGTAAATACAAAGATTGGGGAGCTACTTCCTTCATGATTCCATTGTCTCCAGTTTACTTGGCCTATAATAATTCAAACATAGTTTCTAATTATTGTAATTTGACTCGAGAACTGGCCATCACTGGTGTAATAACCTGTTAAAACTAATCTCGTGTCTGTTCCAAGGTTCCTCTTCTGGCTGAAGTTTATGGTATAGAGGGAAATATTTTCAGGCTTAAAATCAATGAAGAAACTCCCCTGAAACCCAGGTATGAAGTTCCTGATGTTGTCACAAGCAAGCCACGCACCGTAAGGTAAGCCAAGGAACAAGAGATCTTGGATACACCCTCAGTATGGTCTTTTATTATACCTTGAGTAGCAGATTTTGCATGTTCCTCCTGTTTTTTCTATTCGAAGCTATAATCATTTGCAGCGTCAGTTTTCAGTTATTTGGGGATACATTTATGCTTTTTATATATTGTCCATTCTCCACCATTTGATTTATCAGCACTTATTCATGAGCAGAAGCAGAGCTTTTGAGCCCTGCTGTCCTTCTTGCAAAGGAAATGATTCATCAACCAGACTTTGGGAACAAGTAGAATTTGAGAGCAAGTAGGAGAGCTATTTAATTTACTCAGATTAGCAGCAGGGCTCCAGAGATCTAATATACTAGCCAAACTCCCGTGCTTACCACAATTTATACAATTAGGCTCACTTTTAATTAAGGGTAGTCTCAGAAATGTAACATGTCAAAGATAAATTAATCATCAGTGTCTAAGTGAAACAAAAACTTTGGAGATCAAAAAGCATTTTTCCTACATCTGCAGTATCTTCCTCAGTTCTCAATACTCTTTCCAGTGATATTTCACTGGTTCTGCCTGCTGATTCCTGTTATTTTTTCATATTATTTCACTAAAGGAATATAAGTTTATGCCAAATGCTTTAATTTTCACTATATCATTATCGTAGTTTTATGTAGATTACTTTTTCCATAAAAATTTAATCAAGTCAGTAGATTATAAGGAGAAAGTACTTCAGTGATAGTAGAATCATCATAAATTCAAAATAGGTCTAGTCATTCAGCTGCTGCTATATGCCAAGAACTTAGAAAACTGGAATTAAAAAGAGACTGTTTTCGGGGCGCTTGGGTGACTCAGTCGGGTAAGCATCCGACTTCGGCTCAGATCATGATCTCACGGGTTCGTGAGTTCGAGCCCTGCATCAGGTTCTGCTGAGCGCTCAGAGCTGGGAACCTGCTTCGGATTCTGTGTCTCATTCTCTCTTTGCCTCTCTCCAACTTGTGCTCTGTCTCTCTCTCTCAAAAATAAACATTAAAAAAAATTTTTTAAAAAGACTGTTCTCAAGGTTTTTTAGGTTGGTGCATATGCATGCGTGTGTGTGTGTGTGTGTGTGTGTGTGTGTGTGTGTGTGTGTGCTTGGTTACAGTATATTATTTTTTACTATCCTGGAGGATTCACTTTACTGGTAGATCCTTTTAACATTTTTACATCTGTGTTAAGTAAAATTCGTCTGTAGTTTTCTTTTTCTGTGTTATTGCCATGTTTTGGGGTCAGGATGATAACTAGCTTTGTGTGGTAAATATGTTGTATTAGTTCTGCTTCCATTCCAACCTCTTTCTAGAGGGCCTTTGGCTACTGCAGTAACAAGAAAGTTAAAAAATACATTCCTCCACTTCCCATACTCTCATGTAGCTAGTTTCTGGTATAATTCAGGTTCTACCAGTCAGATGCACTTACAGGTATCTTGATTTTAGAACTGAGCTTCCAATTTTGCTGGCATGGATTTGGCAGCTCTAGAATGTCTCTAGAGGCACACTAGTTAGGGTAGTAGTTTATTCATCTCTGGAGCTAATATGGCATGATCTTGGAGCCCAGCAGTTGCCACAGTGACTTCTGATTATCCAACTTCCTGATTCTAGCTGCAATAGTAGTTCAATTGACCATGCAGTAGTATTCTAGGGATCATTACCGGCTGCCCAACCTATTACCTCAGTGCTTCCAATGATGTCATAAGCTCCCAATTCTCCCATCTTAAGTTACTTATTTTCCACTTAAAATAGCCAGAATTTTTTCTTTGCTCTTTTAATGTTTATTTTTTAGAGAGATAGAGAGAGAGACAGAGCATGAGCAGGGGAGGGGCAGAGAGAGAGGAGACAGAATCCTTAGCAGGATCCAGGCTCTGAGCTGGCAGCACAGCTGGACTCGAACCCACAATCCACGAGATCATGACCTGAGCTGAAGTCAGACACTTAACCGACTGACCCAACCAGGTGCCCCCAGAATTTTTTCTTTAATGTACAGTTGAATCTTGGTTGATATAGCCTTTGGTATCAGAAGTAAGTGTAGGCAACAGACCCTCTAGGATGGGAATATGAGATTGGTTAGCTGCTTTGGCCGGATTTGAAAGCAGCGAGGACTTGGTTATCATTAGAGGATAAGAGACTAGTGTTATGGGCTCAATTGTGTCCCCCCCCAAAAAAAAACTCATATGTTGAAGCCACAACCCCCTGTGCCTCAGAAAATGACTATATTTAGAGGTACAACCTTTGAAGAGGTAACTAGTTAAAATGGGGTTGTTAGGGTGGACTGTAATACAATATGAATAGTGTTCCATAAGGAGAGGAGATTAGGACACAAGTTGACACAGACAGAGGGATGACTATGTAAGGATACAGCAAGAAGATGGCCATCTGAGAGCCAAGGAGAGAGGTCTCAGAAGAAACCAAACTTGCTGACACTTTGATCTTGGACTTCTAGCCACCAAAATTGTGAGAAAATAAACTTCTGTACTTTAAGCCACCCAATGGGGTATTTGTTGTGGCAGACCTAGCAAACTACACAGCTGGTAATAAACCACAGCATTCCATGGCAAAGTTACTTAAATTACTACCTGTGATCAACAGAATTCCACCAAGCCTTCTGTTCCAGCAGAAGCAGCTCCTTTTCCTCTAACAAAGCTGATCCTACCTTGCTTGGACACCCTGTGTTGACCTCACCTAAGATATATTGTCCAAGGGGATGACAGTGCTCATTGTGCCTCACCCCTACCACCCTTCACTGCCTTTCTTTAAGCTCACTACCAGAGCCTAACATGCCTAGGGAGCTAATTACAGTCAAACACTACACCTAAGGAATTATAAGATTTTATATAGGCAAAAACCTAGGAAATACGGATAGAAATGCATTCTGAGGGATTCCTAGACTAAAGAAAGGAACATAATTTTAGGACCACATTAAATTTATTGACAGGGATACCAAAGAATCTAAATTTGATGTGCTAGCTTGGACAGCTGGGAGTGGGTCTAATTATTTGCTTGGTTGGTTAATTATAATCTGTATTCAGCTATGGACTCTGCTGAATGAAGCTGAGATACCAGCTCAGCCTTGGCACAGAGTAGAAAAGATGATCCATAGACTTAGGGAGATAAAGATGTTGAAGTGGATATGTCATATGCAACAGCACAACTAGCCCCTAATTTTGCTCTCCAAGAGGTTTCGAAGAGACTCCTTTCACTGAGAAATAACTTGAAGAAGGAACACTTGGAAAGCATTGTAGTGAGTGAATGTCTTTTATGAGCTAGAAATAATGGTGGAAAATGATGCCATCAAAATGGGCTCCCCGATTTCAGTGGAGATGGTGAGACTCCAGGTGCATAATGAAAGTAGCAGCATTTAGTTATTAGTGACAAGGTGAACATGTTTCCATAATGCACAGCAGGGCATGTATGGTACCCAAAATGTTTAACTCTCAGGGCAGTGAACAATGTATCAAAGGGTCCACTGGACTGAAATAGATGCATTAAAGTCCTATTTGATGGAACAATCAAAAGAATTCCATTTTGCTATTTATTTATTTAGAGTGAAAGGGAGTACAAGTGGGGAAGGGGCAGACAGAGGGAGAGACAGAACTCCAAGCAGGCTCTGCACTGCCAGCATAGAGCCTGACACAGGGCTCGAACCCACAAACCATGAGATCATGACCTGAGCCGAGATCAAGAGTCAGATGCTCAACTGACCGAGCCACCCAGGAGCCCCTGCATTTGGGTTTGATAAACAGTGATATACAACTCTCATACTACTCCAGACAGTTAACAGAACCCAAGTATCGTGCCTAGAATCCAGGGAGAAGGACTTCGCAAGAATATAATAAGAACATAAAATATCCCTCCTCACCTTCCCTAAGGAGGCATGTGACCATTTACCAGAGTGACTGTGCACCAGAGAAGGAAATATCTAGACCTCTGAAGGATTTTAAGTGATTGCCTCTGGGCTTACATGATTTCTGGGGATCCGGAATATCCTAACAGTCTAGCTCTCAAATCAGAGCTGATGGGAGTCAGTAGAGATTGCATCTCACCGTGGACCCACCGGGTCAATAACCCAATCTATGTTATTTCCTTAGTTTTTGAGTATTTGGTTGGAATGAGAAAGAAAAGCAGTGTTTAGACTCTGTGCACCAAAGTGTTCCTAGACTGTCCAGCCCAAGGAAATGATGATGATAGCTAACATATTATTATTTGCCAGGCACTGCCAAGTACTTAAGTACTTTGCATGCATCATCTCACTCAGTTCTCCCCAAAAGCTCTATTTGTTCTTGCTTTTATTATTTCTACTTTACAGATGAGGAAACTAAGAACTGGATAGACTGACTAACTTGTCCAAAGTTATACTCCTAGTGCATGATAGAGCTATATTCAGTCTAGGCTTTCTGACACCAAACCCCTATGTCCCATGAATGTGGATTTGCACATTAATTTGAATTGAAAATCACATTGAGCTATGTAAACCTGTTTCTCTCTTCTTGCTTTGTTTTCTAGGCTGATTTCATCCTCAGGAGATGCAGGTAGTCTGGTATTGGCTGATGGAAAAGGAGATCTGAAGTGTCATATCACAGCAAACCCATTCAAGGTAGATTTAGTGTCTGAAGAAGAGGTTGTGATGAGCATAAACTCCCTGGGCCACTTGTACTTTGAGCACCTGCAAGTTCCTCTCAAGAAAAGGTATTTTTGCACATTACTTGGCATAAGAACATAAGAGGGGTGCTTGGGTGGCTCAGTCAGGCAAGCATCTGACTCTTGACTTTGGATCAGGTCATGATCCCAGGGGCATGAGATCAAGCCCCCTGTCAGGCTTCATAGTCAGCATGGAGTCTGCTTACGATTCTCTCTCCCCACCATCCTGTCCTCTTTCTCTTTAAAACAAAGCAAAACAATGTCAGAAAACTTGATCATGATTATCAATTGCCTAAATAGTTGATATATCACCATGAAAACTTAGTTCACCTTATTTGCTGGAATATTATTTTGAGAAATTTCATCTTTTCACCCATGCAAATAAATGCAGGCTTGATGACAAGAATGATTCGCAGACTTTTGCAACTTGACCCTCCTAACACATCCCATGCGTTTAACTGATGGCATTGTCTACTCTTAAAAATCACTCTCTGTTGAGAACTGATAAATGTTAATGCGAACTGATAAGTCTTCAGAACTTCATTTTAGGGGGTATAGCTCAGGGGTAGAGCATTTGACTGCAGAACTTCATTGTATCCCCTTAAAATAACTTCAATTAACTTACACTTGAATAATTTCCAAGAATTATCTGGAAACAGTCACTCGATCAAAGCTGTTTGTATGAGGGTCACATGAACTGGGAGGTAGTAATAGGGGAAGATTCTTCCATTTTTTTTTTTACCAATATTGTTTTTAAATTCTCCAGTCTGTAGCTCTTTCTGTTTTTATCCTAATAGTTAACATCTTATATGTTCTGTAGAAAGCATTGAACATTCATTATTGCCACACAGTGGTTTTTATATTTAAAAACCTTATTTTCTAAAAACAAACAATATAAATCTTATTTTTTTTTAATTTTTTTACATTTATTTATTTTTGAGAAACAGAGTGAGACAAAGCGTGGGCGGGGAAGGGGCAGAGAGAGAAGGAGACACAGAATCTGAAGCGGGCTCCAGGCTCTGAGCAAGCGGTCAGCACAGAGCCTGATGCGGAGCTCAAACCCATGAACTGTGAGATCATGACCTGAGCCGAAGTCGGATGCTCAACCGACTGAGCCACCCAGGTGCCCCAAATCTTGTTTTCTTATTACAGAGATAGTTTCTGTTCATTATAGGAAAAATAAAAAATATTGAAAAGAAAAATTTAAATACCCATAATTCTGCCGCTTGTTAGGACCTTATGAATATTCAATTATTTTTTTTAACTGAAAAATACTAATAGCATAACAAATACCTGTAAACCCAGTACCCAGGTTATTTATATTTAAAATATTTTTTCTTTTAATAAACTCCCATTATTTTTGTTTTAGAGGTGATAACCTAAGTTAGGCCTTAATCTTTTTAGAATAAGCATATGCTACAAAGGAGTATATAGTGAAAAATATCCTCACCATTTGTCCTTGAGCTACCTAGTTCTATCTTTGAAAGTAATCAGTGTTTCCAGTTTTTTATGTATCCTTCCAGAGATAATTTATGTCCATCCAGTAAGATATATATATTCTTTGTCTTATCCTTTCTTGACACATATGATGCCACTTTTATACATTATTCTGCACTTTGCTGTTTCTTCTTTACCAATTTGATAGTTCCTAATTTCTTTAAAGCAGGTATATAGTTTCAATTGCATGCTTATACAATGACTCATTTAGAAAATTTCCTCTTGGTGGACTTTAAAATTATTTCTAATCTTGTTTTACAGCTACTCACTTCATGGATAACTTTATATATGTATCATTTTGCATACATGCAAGGATATACATAGACGAGTCGTAGAAGTAAAATTGCTGATCAAATGGTTTGTGAATTTGTAATTTTGACTCGTGCTGCCAGATCACCTCCTATAGAAGTTGTGAACTAGTTTGTATTTCCACCATTTACATTTGTGTTAGGAAAATCAGATTATCCACCTGGAAAAATTTTTAAGTTAGACCCAAGCCTCGCAACATTAGGAAAAATGAATTCCAGATGAAAAAAATCACAGAGTAGGAACATCTTGAGCTTACCTCCTCCCACACACACATCCAAATCTACAACTCCATCACTTCTCGGCCTTTTGGCTAAGATCAAGTATAGCAGCTGTCCTTAACAGTTTAATATCTGCTACACCCTCAATGTGAGGACAATACAGTATATTAAATGGATTTTTTGGAACTAGGAGATGGAATAGGAGCTTGCTCCATCCACTTCACGCATTGACCTGGTATTGGAGTACCTTAAGGAACAGTGCACCTACCCCTTGGGTGGGGAGTAAAGATTGTACAAAAAAAATTCTACAACTACGCGTAGAAAATGATCTCTGAGAATGAACTAAAGACTAACAACAGAACATACAACTAAGGATATAAAGAGAAAGACACATTAAGGTGCCAGGTAGGAGGAGCAGAGACATGGTTTATTTAGTCAGGTTCCACATCCCCAGTGCAGCAACCCACAAGTGGGAGGGATATTACAACCAGAGAGACCTGCCCTGAGGAAGAAGAGGCCTGAGTCCCACATGAGTCTCCATATGCCAGGGGACCTGCACCAGGAAGACAAGCTCCCCTAACGTCTGGCTTTGAAAACCAACAGGGCATATGTCCAAGAGAGTCAGAGGGCAGTAGGAAACTGACACACTGCTCTTTGATGGCATGTGCACAATCACACCTGCTCTGAGTGCCAACACAGAGGCAACCATGTGAAAAATCCCTGGGTTACATGTGAAGGAAATTCACTGACTAATTTTAGGGGATGTGCCAGAATGACAGGTATCTGTGGGAATGTCCTCCAGGGACAGATGTACTGATGGGTACCATTTTTCTTACTCCTTCTACCTAGTTGGCCCAGCATTAGTGGATATCAGTTCTGGCACTCTTTACTATGCTAGTGCCACTCACCCCACCCCAGTGCTCCCCTGAAGACTTGTCCCACCCAAGCCACCTCCCAGCCTAAAGACCTTCTCAAGTGTTTCTGCACCCTGGCATTCCTGGCAGGTGCTTTAGCTCACATTAGAGCTCCTGCCAAGCAGCCTCCAACCCCAGCACTTGCAGTAGACAACCCCAGCTGGGACCAGAACCACTCCTCGGCACCTCTGCCCCAGGAGGTCATCCCCACACACTAGAACACCTACAGCAGTCACAGCTGGACCCTGCAGCAAGCCAAGCAGGAGACATGCCCCACCCACCAGTGCACTCACAGCTGTCATTGCCAGGCCTCACAGCCAGCCATGCCAGGGACCAACCCCACACACCAGCATATTCACAACAGTCACAACCAGGCCTCTCAGCCAGATGGGCCAAGGGCTAGCCCCACTAACCAGTATGACCATAGCAGTCACAGCCAGAACTCACAGACAGTCATGCTGGAGGATAGCCCCATACACCTGTGAGTTTGCATCAGTTGCAACCTGGCCACAACAGGAAGGTGCACACAGCCCACACAGGGAATGCTCTTGGGGCACCTGACCGGGGTGACGAGGGTGTTTGCGCTACTGGGCCCACAGGACACCTTCTGCATAAAACCACTCCTTCAAGATCAGGAGATGTAACTGATCTGCCTAATACATAGAAGCAAACAGAGACTTAGGCAAAATGAGGAGACAGAAGAATATATTCCAAGTGAAAGAACAAGACAAAACTTCAGAAAAAGAACTAAACAAAACAGATAAGCAATCTGCTTGATAGAGAATTTAAAGTAATGTTCTCCAAATTCAGGAGAAGAATGGATGAACACGGTGAAAACTTCAATAAGGAGATAGAAAATACAAAAAGAACCCATCAGCTGAAGGATAAAATAACTGAAATGAGAAATACACTAGAGGGAATCAGCGGATTAGATGACGCAGAAGAACAGATCAGCAATCTGGAAGACAGGTAGTGTAAATCTCCCCATCAGAACAGCAAAAAGAAAAAAGAATTTAAAAAAATGAACATAGTTTATTTATTAAAAAATTTTATTTAATAATTTAATTTAATTTTAATTTAATTTTAATTTAATTTAATTTTAATTTAATTTAATAATTTAATTTATTAAAAAATTTTTTTTCCAATGCTTATTTATTTTTGAGAGACAGAGAGAGACAGAGTGTGAGTAGGGAAGGGACAGAGAGAGAGGGAGACACAGAATTCAAAGCAGGCTCCAGGCTCTGAGCTGTCAGCACAGAGCCTGATGCGGGGCTCGAACCCACAAACCATGAGATCATGACCTGGCCGAAGTCGAACACCCAATCCACTCAGCCACCCAGAAGCCTCTAAGAAAAATGAGTGTAGTTTAAGGGACCACTGGGACGTTAAGCATATGGACATTCACATTATAGGGGTCCCAGAAGGAGAAGAGAGAGAGAAAGGGACAGAAACTCTATTTAGAGAAATAATGGGGGGCACCTGGTTCTTTGAAAAGATAACAAAATTGATAAAACTTTATCCAGATTCATCAAGAAAAATAGAGGGCCCAAATAAATAAAATCAAATGAAAGAGAAGTTACAGTCAATACCACAGAAATAAAAAGGATCATAAGAGACAACTACAAACATTTACATGCCAGCAAATAGGAGAACCTAGAAGAAGTGGATAAATTCCTAAAACATACAGCCTTCCAAGACTGCATCAAGAAAAAATAGAAAATGTGAACGAATTGTGAGTAATGAAATCGAAACGGTAATCCAAAAACACCTAGCAAACAAAAGGCTAGGACTAGACAACGACTTCATAGGTGAATTCTACAAAACCTTTGAAGAAGAGTTAATATCTGTTCTTCTCAAAATATTCCAAAAAATTGAAGAAGACTTAATGCTTCCAAACTCATTCTATGAGGCCAGAATTGCCTTAATACCAAAACCAATACCAAAAAAAAAAAAAAAAAATTAATTACAGGCCAATATTCTTGATGAACATTGATATAAAAACCCTACACAAAATATTAGCAAACCAAATTCAATAATGCTTTAAAAGAATCATACATCATGATCAAATGAGACTTATTCTAAGGATAAAAGGATGGTTCAGTATCCACAAATTAAGCAACATGATACACCACATTAACAAAAATAAGGATAAAAATCATATGATTATCTCAGTAGATGCAGAAATGGAATTTGGTAAAATTCAACATCATTCATTATAAAAAATCTTTCAACAAAGTTGGTATGGAAGGAACATACCTCAACATAATAAATGCCATGTATGGCAACCCACAGCTAACATCATACTCAACAGTGAAAAGCTGAAAGCCTTTTCTCTTAGAACACGAACAAAACAAGGATGCCCACTCTTGTCACTTTTATTCAAAAATACTGGAATCCTAAACACAGCAATAAAACAAGAAAAAGAAATAAAAGCCCTCTAAATGGGAAAAGAAGTAAATTGTCACCATGTGAAGACTACATGATATTATATACAGAAAACACTAAAGATTCTACCAAAAATAAACACATAAATCATTTTTAAAAACTCTTTGAATTAATAAATTAATTCACTAATACAGGATACAAAACAAATATACAGAAATCTGTTGCATTTTTTGTATACTTATAATGAACTATCAGAAAGAGTAATTAAGAAAACAATCCCATTTGCAATTGCATCAAAATGAATAAAATAACTAGGGTTAAATGTAACCAAGGGGGTGAAAGACCTGAACCCTGAAATCTATAAGACATTGATGAAAGAAACTGAAGACAGCACAAGTAAGTGGAAAGGTACACTGTTCATGGATTGGAAGAATTAATATTGTTAAAATATCCATACTACCCAAAGCGGTCTGCAGATTGAATGTAATTTCTATCAAAATACCAATGGAATTTTTCTTAGAAATAGAATAAATAATCCTAAAATTTGTACAGAACCAGAAAAGATTCCAAATAGCCAAAGCAATCTTGAGAAAGAAGAACAAAACTAGAGGTATCATGTTCCTTGATTTCAAAGTATACTACAAAGATACAGTTATCAAAACAGTATGGTATTGGCACAAAAACAAAACATGGAGAGTTTTGGAACACAATAGAGAGTCCAGAAATAAATACATGCATATACAGTCAATCTTCAACAAAGGAAGGAAGAACATACAATGGGGAAAAGATAGCCTCTTCAATAAATGGCGTTGGCTACTAGGTATTTAACCAAAGAAAACAAAAACACTAATTCAAAAAGATATGTGCACCCCTATGTTTACTGCAGCATTATTTGCAGTAGTCAAGATATGGATGCAACCCAAGTGTCCATCCATAAATGAATGGATAAAGAAGACAGTGTCTACACACACACACACACACACACACACACACACACACACACACACACACTATTACTCAGCCATGAAAAGGAATGAAATCTTGCCATTTGCAACAACATGGACAGATCTAGAAGGTACCATGGTAAGTAAAGTCAGTCCGACAAAGACAGATACCTAATAATTTCACTCATATGTGGAATATAAGAAGCAAAACAAATGAACAAATAAAAAGACCAAAAAAAAAAAAAAAAAAAAACCCAGACTCTTAAATACAGAGAACAAACTGGGCGTTGCCAGAGGGGAGGTGAGGGGGGGATGGGTGAAATAGATGAAGGGGATTAGGAGTACACTTATTGTGATGAGTATTGGGTAATGTGTAGAAATATTGAATCATTATACTGTATACCTCAAACTAATATGACACTGTATATTAATTTTACTTGAATCAAAATATATTTAAAAATGAATCTAGGCACAGACCTTACACCCTTCACACACCTGAGGGGCTCAGTCAGTAAGCGTCTGACTCATGATCTCAGCCCGGGGGCTTGATCTCAGGGTCATGAGTTTAAGCCCTGCTTTGGTCTCCACTTTTTGAGTATTAAAAAAAAAAACCTCAAAATAGACCATAGATCTAAATGTAAAATAAAAACTATAAAACTCCTAGAAGATAACAGAAGAAAACCTAGATGACCTTGGGTATGGTGATGATTTTTTAATATACCACCAAAGTCATGATTCACGAAAGAAATAATTGATAAATTAGGCTTCATTAAAATTAAAAACTAGGGATACCCGGGTGGCTTAGTCAGTTGAGGGTCCAACTCCTGATTTTGGCTCAGGTCATGATCCCAGGGTCATGGCATTGAGCCTGCATTGGGCTCCACACTGAACATGGAGCCTGCTTGAGATTCTCTCTCTCTCTCCCTCTGCCCCTCTCCCTGGCTCATGCTCTATCAAATAAATTTTATTTATTTGATATACTCTCTCAAATAAAATTTTAAAAAACTTTTAAAGATAATAAAAATAAATTTAAAAAAATTAAAAACTATTGCTCTGTGAAAAACAATGACAAGGAAATAAGAAGATAAGGCACAGACTAGGAAGAAATATCTGCAAAAAACACATCAAATAAAGGACTGCTATCCAAAATATACAAAGAACTCTTAAAATTCAACAGTAAGAAAGTGAACACTCAAAAATGTACAAAGGAGTCGAACAGAAACCTTACCAAAAAAGATAAACAGATGGCAAGTAAGCATATGAAAAGATGTTCAACATCATATGTCATTAGTTAAAACAAGAAACCATTACATATCTGTTAGAATGACCAAAATCCAGAACACTGGTAACAAAATGCTGGGGAGGATGTGGAACAACAGGAACTCACATTAATTGCTGTTGGGGCTGCAAAATGATATAGTCACATTGGAAGACAGTTTGATAATTTCTTACAAAACTAAACATACTCTTACCATATAATTCAACAATCATGCTTCTTGTTATTTACCCAAAGGAGATGGAAATCTATGTCTATGCAAAAACCTGCTCATGGATATTTATAGCAATTTTATTCATAATTGCCAAAACTTAGAAGCCATCAGGATATCCTTCAGTAGATGAATAAACTATGGTACATCCAAATAATAGAATATTATTCAGTACCTAAAAGAAATGAACTATCAAGCCATGAAAAGACATGGAGGGAACTCAAATGCAAGTTTTACTAAGTGAAAGAAGCCAATCTGAAAAAGGCTACCTACTCTATGTTTCCAACTATATAAAATTCTGGAAAAGGGAAAATTATGGAGATAGTAAAAAGATCAGTAGTTTCCAGGGGTTAAGTAAGCCAAAGGGATACCTAAGCAGAACACAGATTTTAAGGGCAGTGAAATTACTCTGTATGATACTACAGTGGTGGGTAAATGTCATGATACATTTGTCAAAACCCATAGAATGTACAATGCAAAGAATGAACCCTAATATAAACTATGGACTTGGGGTGATAATGATGTGTCAGTGCAGGTTCATTGATTGTAATAAATGTAGCACTCTGGTACAGGATGTTGACAGCGGGGGAGACTGTGAGTGTGTAGGGACAGTGGGTCATATGAGAACTCTACACTTTCTGCTTAGTTTTGCTGTGAACCTAAAACTGTTGTAAAAAATAAAATTTGTTAATTTTTTTTTTTTTAATTAAAAGGCACCAGGGATACCTGGGTGGCTCAGTAGGTTAAGTGTCCACTTCAGCTCAAGTCATGATCTCACGGTTTGTGGGTTCCAGCCTCGCATGGGGCTCTGTGCTCACAGCTCAGAGCCTGGAGCCTGCTTCTGATTCTGTGTCTCCCTCTCTCTCTGCCCCTCCCCTGCTCATGCTCTGTCTCTCTCTGTCTCTCTCAAAAGTAAACAAATGTTAAAAAAATTTTTTTAATGAAATAAAAAAAAGGCAACATACTAGTTGTCTTAAATTTCACCACAAATTTTTAACATGTATAAGAATTCAAAAATTAATATGCATCTATAGGAAGAACCTATACAAATCGATAAGAAAAAGAGGAACACACAAATAAACAATGGGTAATACAAACTGCAGCAGCATATATTAACATGATGAATATCAAAATTTTTTAATACAAAAAATTTTTAAGGCAAAGCCAAATGTGCGTTTGAGGACTCATACACTCGTGGGAATGGGATAAAAAACAGCAAGGGAGTGATTCCACACAAAACTTGGTAAAGCGGTTACCTCTGAAGAGCACAGCGAGGAGATGGATGATAACATTTGAGGAGAGGCGCTATGATGCCAGACGAACAAGTCTGTTGCTTATGTGGCTTCGTAGTCGTTACTTTAGTATTCATTTTTAACCTCTGAACTTATATACTCTTCTATATTCGTACTGTATTTTACACTAAAAAAATTAATGTATAGTGAGGGTGAATAGACAATTCACAGAAGAAATAGAAATGCCATTTAATGTATACAAAAGCACTTTACATCATTAATGAAAGAAATTCAAAGTGAAATGCATTACCTTGTCTAAAATTTTAGACTGCCAATGATTTTTGTTTTTATTTTTAGATTTTTTTTTTAATCTTTATTTTTGAGAGAGACAGAGACAGAGTAAGAGCTGGGGAGGGGCAAAGAGAGAGGGAGACACAGAATCTGAAGCAGGCTCCAGGCTGTCAGCACAGAGCCTGATGGGGGGCTTGAACTCATGGACTGTGAGATTGTGACCTGAGCCAAAGTCAGACGCTTAACTGACAGAGCCACCCAGGTGCCCCTGGCAACGATTTTAAAAGTGTATAAGGTCCACTATTGTTAAGAACGGGGAGAAATGAGCACTCAAATCCATGTATGCCCGATAGTTTAAATTGTTACAATTAAATTGGAAGACAGTGCATTATGTTGCTTTGTAGGAGGTTAACATTGGAGAGAGGGGAACAGTGTTCCACCTTGCTTGCTTATATTTTGTTTTGATATTGTATTATGTATTACATGTATAATAAAAAACTGATAGTTTTTTAAGGGTTAATAAGAAAATTCAAACATATTACATTTTAACAAATCAGGCTATTGGATTAATGTTCATCATAAATGTTCCTCAATTTCATAAACTTATTTTTATAATTATTTTAATAAGTTAAAAGACATAATTTATGGGGTCTCAAAAGTTAGAAATTAAAATCTTTATCATTGAACAAAATTCTGTTAGTCTTCCCTTGAGTAAAACAACTTTATTTATATTAAAACAGAGCTACCAAAGAAAATAAGGAGGACACGTCAGTTGACGCTTCTCAGGTAATACAGATTGAGCAATTTATCTTTTTTTCAAATCTCTTTCACCATCAGTATGTGGGATATAATTGTTCTGTTCTTCCCTTCTTCTTACAAATGGGTACTTGATAAATACTGCATATAAATGAGACCATCTATCTCTTGCTCACCTTATTATCTCATTGATTCATTCGTCTACTCATGTATTCATTCATTCATAAAACAGGTAATTCTTGAGTGCCTGCTTTTGTGCCAGCTCGAAAAATTATGCTAGGCAAGAAGAATCAGCCATGAATAAAACAAATCTCAACCTGTCCTCATGAATCTTAGAATCTAATGGGAAAGACAGACTCTGACAAGTACAAGCATGAGGAGTGTTACAAAAGAGTGCTATAGGAGAAGATAGCAAGGAACTTGACCAAGATGAGGGTCAGGAAAGACCTCCTGTAGGACATGACTTAACAGCTAAAACTGATGCATGAAGATACATAAGCTAGTCAAAAGGTGGAAAAACACTATTCCAGATAGAGGGGATTTCATATTCAAAGAGCTTGAGGTAGGAAGGAGCACATTTGAAGAAATTTAAAATATATATATGTATATATTTTAGCAGGAAAAAGAAAAGCAAAGGAAACAGTGTTGTGTTAACAAGGGCAGAGATAGGCAGGGGCAATTCAGTGGAAAGTCTTACGATAATTCTTTTAGTAGACAAATATTGGTTGAGTGTTTCCTATATGTCAGGCACTGTTCAAGGAATTGGTGAGGTATCATTGAATAAATCAAAGTCCCCCATTACCATGAAGCTGGCATTCTTTTATGTCTTGTCAACCTTTTTCGACTTTAACCTAAGAGCAAAGGAAAACTATGGAAAGGTTGTAAGCAGCAGAGATACATGGTCTGATGTCTGTTTTTAAAGGATTATTTTAGCTGAATTATGAAAAATGAATATTCCAGAAATCTTCTCTTCATCCAAAGCCACATGCATCTTTGAAGGATCCCTGACAGTAGGTATGGCCACCAGGAATAGTGAAACATATTTCCAGTGCAGTAAGGACATGCTTCTTCCTCTTGAGGACTGACCCATGCTGGTGAATATGAGAGAGAATATTTTTTCCATTTCCAAATAGAGAAGGACAACTAAGACATAGCCTTAGACAGTTTTGTGACGATATGTCAAATCAGCTGTGGGGAGACCTCTAATTAGATAGCTTAAATACTGGTTTTGCATCACAGATGCAAAGAATCTGCTGAAGGCTATGAGCCTTCTCTATAAAACAGAATTTTTATACTGTTTGAGGGAGTTCACAAACTCTAAAGGCCATCCACAGACCCCAGAATAATAGTCCCTACAATAAGAATTCAGATGTGATTTAAACACACACACACACACACACACACACACACACACACACAGAAGCTCACTTTACAGAAGCTTATAATTATGAAGAAACCACCTAGAAATGGGCAAGGGGCTCATTTTTAAACAGAAACATGCATTTTGGGGCTCCTGGGTGGCTCAGTCAGTTAAGTGTCCAACTTCTATTCAGGTCATGATCTCACGGCTCGTGGGTTTGAGCCCTGCGCTGGGCTCTCTGCTGACATTTCAGAGCCTGGAACCTGCTTCTGATTCTATCTCCGCCTCTCTGTCTCTGCCCCTCCCCTGCTCATGCTGTGTCTCTCTCTGTCTCTCAAAAATAAATAAATGTAAAAAATAAATAAATAAATAAAAAAGAAACATACATTTCATGCACACATACAATTTTTAGAAAACTTCTTCATTCTGCCAGAGAGGAAGAATGAAACTTGTAAAGCCAAGAAAGGAAACTTGTAGAGCCAAGAAAGTTTTGGGCTCTACATCAAAAGATTGTGAACCTGAACAGCCTCACTTCTCACGTAGTTTGGCTAATTGAAGGAGGGCGGCAAAGTACCCACCTCAGCCAAAATGTTTGCTTTTTGACCTAAGTTATTTGATTCTCAATGTTGTGCCTCACACGTTTACAAGAAAAAAAAAAGGATTTAAAAGATCTTACTTATGTAAAGACCGAATTTTTCTTTTTTTTAATATATTTTTAAAATTTTTTCATGTTTATTTATATGTGAGAGAGAGAGAGAGAGAAAGAGCCTGAGCAGGATAGGGGCAGAGAGACAGAGGCAGGATCCAAAGCAGGCTCCAGGCTCCGAGCTGTCAGCACAGAGGCCGATGCAGGGCTCGAACTCAGAGCAGTGAGATCATGACCTGAGCTGAAGTTGGTCACTTAACCAACTGAGCCACCCAGGTGCCCTTTTAAAAATTTTTTTTATTGCTTATTTATTTATCAGAGAGAGAGAAACAAAGAGAGTTAGAGGACAAGTGGGGGAGGGGCAGAGAGAGAGGGAGACACAGAATCTGAAGTAGGCTCCAGGTTCCGAGCTGTCAGCACAGAGCCCAGCATAGGGCTCGAACCCATGAACCATAAGATCATGACCTGAGCCGAACTCAGATGCTTAACTGACTGAGCCACCCAGGTGCCCCAAGACTGCATTTTTCAAAGTGCTTTCACAGCATTTTGGCCTGTGTAAAGATACTCATGTCAAACAATTCCTCAGAATTATATATAATTACAATATGATCCAGCAATTTCACTCATGGATTTATATCTGAAAGGGAAAGTAGGGACTCAAGCAAATATTTGTATACTTGTGTTCTTAGAAGCATCATTCACAGTAGCCAAAAGGTGAAAACAGTCCAGCAACCCAAGAGTCATTGACAGATGAATGCGCACACAAAATGTGGTATATACATACAGTGGAATGTTACTCGACCTTAAAAAGGAAGGCAATTCTGACATATGCTACAAAATGGATGAATCTTGAAGATATTATACTAGGTGAAATAAGCAGTCACAAAAAGACAAATACTATATGACTCTAGTTATAAGAAATCTATGTATCTATAGTAGTCACATTCATAGAGACAGGAAGTAGAAGGGTGTCAGGAGCTGAGGGAGGAAGAAACGGGGAGCTATTGTTTAATGGGTGTGGAGGTTCAGTTTGGGAAGATGTAAAAGTTCTGGAGATAGATGGTGATGATAGTTGCACAACAATGTGAATGTACTTAATGTCACTTTAAAATGGTAAAAATGTGGGGCGCCTGGGTGGCTCAGTCGGTTGAGCGTCCGACTTCAGCTCAGGTCATGATCTCACGGTACGTGAGTTCGAGCCCCGCATCGGGCTCTGTGCTGACAGCTCAGAGCCTGGAGCCTGCTTCCGATTCTGTGTCTCCCTCTCTCTCTGCCCCTCCCCTGCTCATGCTCTGTCTCTCTCTGTCTCAGAAATAAATAAAAAAACATTTAAAAAAATAATAAATAAATAAATAAATAAAATGGTAAAAATGAGGGGCACCTGGGTGGCTCAGTCAGTCAAGCATTGGACTTCAGCTTGGGTAATGATCTCATGATTTGTGAGTTTGAGCCAAGCTCCACATAGGGTGAGCCTGAGCCCTCCTTTGGGTGACCTCTCTGCCCCTTGTGGGATTATCTCTCTCTCTCTGTCCCTCTCTCACTTGCGCCCTCTCTCTCAAATAAATAAATAAATAAATAAAATAAAATAAAATAAAATAAAATAAAATGGTAAAAATGAAAAAAAAGGGGGGGGGTGGGATAGCACACCTGGCTGGCTCAATCAGTAGAGCATGCAACTCCTCATTTCAGGGTTGTGAGTTCAAGCCCCACATCGGGTGTAGAGATTACTTAAAAAATAAATAAATAAAATGTTTAAAATGAATAGTAAATAAATAATTAAAATGGCAAATTTTATGTTAGGTCTATTCTACCACAATAAAAAATCATATTCATGTCAGCTTCAGTTCATAAGGAAGATGATTACTGGCATTTATGTAGAACACAGATCAAATTTGTTAAATATACTGACATCACAAACAGGTCTTTTAACATTTTTTAACATCCATCCAATTTTGAAAGACAGAGCATGAGTGGGGAAGGGGCAGAGAGAGAGGGAGACACACAATCTGAAGCAGGCTCCAGGCTCTGAGCTGTCAGCACAGAGGCCGATGCAGGGCTCCAACTCAGAGCAGTGAGATCATGATCTGAGCTGACATTGGGCACTTAACCAACTGAGCCACCCAGGTGCCCCACAAAGTGGTCTTTTAAAAGACAGACTCATTTTCTCAGTCTAATTTTTTAATAATCCAAACAAAATGTACTGTTGTGGTAACCACATTTGTTGCAATGTATAAACTCAATTTGCTCCTTTTTTTGTGCCACCAGGAAAACCAAGAGGATCTAGGCTTGTGGGAGGAGAAATTCGGAAAATTTGTGGATGTCAAAGTTAATGGTAAAATTGAAACTTGTGTAGTATTAAAGCAGATCTTGCCAAAATCACTAAATGTTGCTACCTATAAGTCCCTTGAGCTCTGGCACCTAAAGAAGTGATTTCTGTAAGGGGAACAGAAATGTCAGATTTGGGTCCTTTATTGTTCAATGATGTATATCAACAGAGAAATAGTGAGTGTGTACCTTCAGTGGTCTCATGTTAAGGGCCTAGGTCAGCACACTGCTGGTACTACTCAGTATACAGACAGCCGCAAATCCCACATTCTATTTTTATGAGAGTCAAGTGATGAGAAACAAAATTCTAAAGCTCATTGGCTCCAATATTCCAAGCCATTGGTTCTCAACCTTTTCCAAGCCTCCCCATCATTCACACAAGTATCACATACCCATATGTGAAATTTCTCACTAGACTTAGTGATAGTATGTGTGTGGTGGGGAGTGAAGTTTGTCTCTTTTGGATATATGGTTCAGATACTTGGAGCTTATATAGTTGGAAGAAATACTTTCCTCCTTCCTCCTTCCTACCCAGTAGGATAACAGATCCTCCCTAACTCCTTGAGAATTTCTGTCCTAGCATCTGTATCTATAACCTAGTATAATGATCAGGGCTGACAATGTGTTCAAAGTTTGTAAGTAGGGGGGCCATCGGGCTTTCCTTTCTGTAACATCATAATGTTTTTTACCTTCTCTATAGCACCCCCTTTCCAGAAATTCCTTTAAATAAGGACCATTTGATATCAAATACTTTTACCTAAGAGTGAATATAAGTCTGTTATCTCTCCTAGTTACTTGCATTTTTCCCACATTTCTAAAATAATTGTTAAATAAAGGACCTTGTCTTTGGTTAAAAACAAAACCAAAAATGTATCTACAGTCATAGGGAAGGGATATTTTGAGGAGCCAGGGAAGATCCTCCTGATGGTCTAGGCATTATAGTCCCTTGTGCACAGTAAGAATAAATGATCAGGCAGAAGACATCCAGTCTTTCATCTAGTGAAGATTAAAATTGCTCGGTATCCTTTGTTTCCTAATGCAAAGAAGCATGAAGTACATTTTAGGAACTTTTAGATTAGAAAAAAAAATCTAAAACTTCATAGGTATGCTTTACAGATCGAAAGAATATTTACTGTAAATGAGAACACAGAGAGCTTCAAGCGTATAGCTAAGGAAACACTAACAAGTGACCAGAGCTTTGCCTTGTGCATGTTTGTATCCCCACAGTACCTAAATGTAACATCTTACAGAAAGGGCACACCATGATTTACTGATTGATCAGGGCAAGTTCAGGTCTCTCAATCCCTAGTCTAGTCATCTTGCTACACTCATAAGTAACTGAGTTTCCTTAAATGATTGTCCCATTAAGAAGCAAAATTCTATATCCTGGTCCCTACAGGCCCTGCTTCCATTGGTTTGGATTTCTCCTTGCACGGATTTGAGCATCTTTACGGGATCCCACAACATGCAGAATCACACCAACTTAAAAATACTGGGTAAAGTGAAAACAAAAATCCTTACAGGATGCTCTGGTTTCTGGACTGTAAAAGGTTTTTTTTTTTGTTTTTTTTTTTAATGTTTATTTATTTTTGAAGGAGAGAGAGAGCATGAGCAGGGGAAGAGGAGAGAGAGAGGGAGACACAGAATACGAAGCAGGCTCCAGGCTCTGAACTGTCAGCACAGAGCCCAACGCGGGGCTCGAACCCACAAACTGAGATCATGCCCTGAGCCAAAGTCAGATGCTTAATCAACTGAGCCACTCAGGCACCCCTGGACTATAAAAGTTTGAAGGGAAAATATGTGAGATGTCTGAGCCTGAGCCAATATGTGCCTGGTCTTGTCCTCCTTGAGCAGTGGTTTTCCATTTTTATCTTATTTTTGGCAAAAAATTGAGAACTATAAAACTGTAATTCTGAACCTAAAAATATATAGAGGAAGTAAGAATATGGAACTATTGTGGTTGAAGCAGGAGAGAGAGCTTCATCACACCACCTCCCTAGGTTTTGCTTTCACCTCTCTAGGCCTTTCTGCGGAACCTGGGGAGAATACAGGGTGAAAATCACTGACCTAGAGAAAGGTGTTTACCAACCTCTGAACCAGAGAATGAGACATTGTGGCATCTTGTGGCCCTTGGGTGGCTCAGTCAGTTGAGCGTCCAACTTCGGCTCACGTCACGATCTCACGGTTCATGAGTGCAAGCCCCTGCTGTCAGTGCAGAGCCTGCTTCAGCTCCTCTGTCCTCCCCCCTCTCCCTCGCCCTCCCCTGCTTGTGCTCTCTTCTCTCTCAAAAATAACAAAACATTAAAAAACAAGAAAAATTGTGGCATCTCATGTCACCTTTGATTCCCTTAGGGGGATCATTTCAGACTAACACTATTGACAAATAAATGCCAAAGACGTCAGACTAAGGAAGCAAAACCAAAGAGAAACAGTCTGATCAAGGGTTCAGATGCCGTTTCCACAACAGTTGGGCATGGTAACAAGTGAATCAGAAACTATGCTGCTCGCACACCAAGCCAAGCTCTATGCTTCCCACCCCAATTCAGTTCCCCATCTTTCCCTACTCAGTACTGTAGAAGCATGTTAGGACACTATCTGTCATTTTGTTTTAGCAGCAGAGAAATACACAATTTGCCAATGATATTTACTGTGTGCTTGCTATTGTAGAGGATTCACAGGAAATAGTCCTCACAAGAGGTATTCAGAAAAGATATCTAAGGGGTACCTGGGTGGCTCATTCGGTTAAGTAGCCAGCTCTTGGTTTCGGCTCAGGTCATGATCTCACAGTTCTTGTGTTTGTTGGGATTCTCTCTCTCCCTCTCTCTACCCCTCCCCTGCTCCTGCTCTGTCTCTCTCAAAATAAATAAACAAGAAAGAAAGAAAGAAAGAAAGAAAGAAAGAAAGAAAGAAAGAAAAAGAGAGAAAGAGAAAGAAAGAAAAAGATATCTAAGATATGAGACCATGCATGCCAGTTGTCACAGAAGGGGATGCCAAAGGAATCAAAGGAGGAGAATCACATTAACCTTGGTTGGGTTAGGAAAGTAGTACGAGTAAAGCCTTGAAAGATGCATAGGTCTCAAGTGTTTGCAGGGGAGAATGGAGCTATGCTATTCATTAATAATATATTTGTGATTGTAATTGATGATAGTCCCATCTTTGTGTGTTTCAGTGATGGCGATGCTTACCGTCTTTATAATCTGGATGTCTATGGATATAAAATACATGACAAAATGGGCATTTATGGTTCAGTGCCTTATCTCCTGGCCCACAAACCAGGCAGGACTCTAGGCATTTTTTGGCTGAATGCCTCAGAAACGCTAGTGGAGATCAATACAGAGCCTGCAGTAAAGGTGAGCTTATGGATCATGGCTGCATGTCATACTTACAAAACAAAACAAAAAAAAAAAAAAACTAGCGTAGTCATAGCCCTGGGCTTTGTAGTGGCAATTCTCTGCCACCAAAGTCTTTGCAATATAATCAAGTGAAAGTTAACAGTATGTACCAGTTAGTTACATATGGATGAGTGTTGTAAGCTAGAGGGAAAGTTTTCAGACCCTCATTCCATTCTTTTTCTAGTACACACTGACCCAGATGGGCCCCGTTGCAGCTAAACAAAAGGTCAGATCTCAAACTGATGTGCATTGGATGTCAGAGAGTGGAATCATTGATGTTTTTCTGCTGACAGGACCTACACCTTCTGATGTTTTCAAGCAGTACTCATACCTTACAGGTACAGCTTCTTGTTTCATTATATTTCTTCTATTGCATGTGTCCTAATTTTCAGTTAATATTTGTTGTACACTGTATAGAACTTATAAACAATTTGCCCAAGCTTTTCAAAAGGCAGGCATTTCTCTTCTCACCTTTATCCCATTCAGCTTGGTAAAATGTTGCACTGGGACTACAACTCTCCACTCTCTAATCCCTAATACTCTCCATCTACTTTCCTTGGAGCCTTTAAGCCCTGGGCTTTCTTTGCCTTTATCTCAGATGATCATTGATCAGTGTCCCAACCTGAACTTTTTCTATGTTCTCTTCTCCATTGAAATATACCACTGGTTTTAGCACTAAAGCATTTTATCTTGAAAAGATGTAAAAGATCATCTTTGTTGATGTGGAAAAAGCATTTGACAAAATTCAACACTATTTCATGATAAAAACTCTCAGAAGGCTAGGAATAGAAGGAAAGTTCCTCAACATGATAAAAGGCATTTATGAAAAATCCACAGCTAACACCCAATTCAGTGGTGAAAGACTGCAAGCTTTCCCCAAAGATCAGAATCAAGACAAAGCTGCCCACTTTGACCATTGCTATTGAACACTGTAGTGGAAGTTTCAGCCAGAGAAGTTAGACAAGAAAAAGAAATAAAAGGTATCCAAACTGGAAAGGAAGAAGTAAAATTATTTCTATTCACAGATGATGTGATCCAACATGTTAGAAAATCCCAAAGAATAGGGGCACCTGGGTGGCTCAGTCAGTTAAGTGTCTGACTTTAGCTCAGGTCACGATCTCATGGTTTTTGAGTTTCAGCCCCTCATTGGGCTCTGTGCTGAGAGCTCACAGCCTGGAGCCTGCTTCAGATTCTGTGTGTGTGTGTCTCTCTCTGCACCCTGTCCCCTGCCCTGCCTCCACTAGTGCGCTTGCTCTCTCTCTCTCTCTCTCTCTTAAAAATAAAACATTAAAAAAAAGTTAAAAAAAAAAAAAAGAAAATCCCAAAGAATCCACAAAAACTACCAGAGCTAATAATTTCACCAAAGTTGCAGGGTACATGATAGACACACAAAATCAGTTGTGTTTTTAAATACCAGCAATGAACAATCTAAAACAGAAATTGAGAAAACAATTCCATTTACAATAACATCCAAAAGAATAAACTACCTAGGAATAAATTTAACCAAGGAAGTGAAAGACTTGTACACTGAAAACTACAAAGCATTCTTGAAAGAAATTAAACAGGCCTAAATAAATGGAAAGACATCCTATGTTCATGGATTGGAAGTCTTAATATTGTCAAGATGACAATACTACCAAAAGCAATGTACAGATTCACTGCAATCTCTACCAAAATTCCAGTAGTCATTTTTTGAAAAAGTGGGAAAGCTGATCTTCAAATTCATATGGAATTGCAAGGGGCCCCGAATAGCCAAACAATTCTGGGGGGCGGGGGGGTGTTGGGGGTGGCAGACTTACACTTCCCAGTTTCAGGCCTTACTGTAAAGTAATCCAAACAATATGGTACTGGTATAAGGATAGACACATAGACCAATGGAATAGAATTGGAAGTCCAGAAATAAACCCATACATCCCTGGCCAATTGATTTCAGCAAAGGTTCAAGACCACTTACTGGGGAAAGAATAGTCTCTTAAACACGTGGTACTAGGATAAGTGGATAGACACATGCAAAAGGATGAAGTTGGAACCCTACCTAACACCATACCACACACAAAAAACTCAAAATAGATAAACAACATAAATATAAGAGCTAAAGCCATAAAACTCTTAGAAGAAAACAGGGGCCAACCATCATGACCTTGGATTTGGCAACAGATTCTTAGAAAAGACACTAAAATCATGAGCAAGAGAAAGAAATAATAAGTAAGTTTGACTTCATTAAAATTAAAAAACTTTGTGCATCAAAGAACATTATCAAGGAAGTAAAAGGCAATATACAGGATGGGGGACAATATTTGCAAAGCATACATTTGTTAAGAGTCTAGTATCTAGGATATATAAAGAACCCTTACAACTGTACAACAAAAAGATAACTCAGTTCTAAAATGGGCACAGTACTTGAACAGTCTCTAAAGATATACAAATGGGTTAACAAGCACATGATAAGTTTCTCAACATCATTAGTCATTAGGAAAGTGAAAATTAAAACCACAATGAGATCCTACTCCATACCCACTATGATGGCTAATTTTTTTTTTTAATAGAAAATAGTAAGTATTGGTGAGGATGTGAAGAAACTGGAACCTCATACACTGCTGTTGGGAACATAAAATGGTTCAGCTGCTGTGGAAACATTCTGGCATTTCAAAGAGCTAAACATAGCATTTAATATGTCAACTTGTCTAGGTCACAGTACCCAGATATCTGGTTAAACACTAGTCTAGATGTCACTATGAAGCTATTTTTTAGATGAGATTATCCTGTCAGTACTATTAGTTACATTGATAGACTTTGATTAAAGCAGATTACTCTCAGTAACATGGGTAACCTTCATCCAATCAGTTGAAAACCTTAAGAGAAAAGGACTGAGGCTCTCTAAAGAGAAGAATCTGTCTCCAGACTGCCTTCATATGTAAGCTGCACCTTCCCTGGGTCTTTGGTCTACCAGCTTGCCCCGTGGAATTCAGAGTTACCAGCCCCCACAATCACATGAACCAGTTCTTAAAATCATTCACTCTGTAAGTGTAGAAATATATATATATATACATACATACATATACATACGTACACACATCCTGTTCTATTCCTCTGCAGAACACTGTCTAATATCCTTCATATATATACATATATATATATATATATATATGTATATATATATTCATTCCTGTATATCCTTTATATATCCCAGCAATTCCACTCTAGATAAGTGAAAGTAAGGACTTGGAGGGACACTTGTATGGCAATGATCATTGCAGCACTATTCACAATAGCCAAAAGAGGGAAACAAGTACCCATCAAAGATGAATGGATAAACAAAATGTGTTAAATACATAAAATGGAATATCATTCACTAATTTAACAAGGGATGACATTCAGATACATGCTGCAGCATGAATGAACCTTCAAAACATTATTCAAATGAAATATGCCAGACATAAAGGGACAAATATTGTATGATTCTACTTACATGAAGTACCTGCAATAGGCAAATTCATAAAGACAAAAAGTAGATTAGCAGTTATCAGAGGCTGGAGGGTGGGATGGGTATTGGAAAGCTATGGCTTAATGGTTCAAATTTCTGTCTGGGGTGATATAAAATTTTGGAAAGAGGTAGTGGTAATGTTTATACTACATTGTGAATATAATTAATGCCACTGAATTGTACACTTTAAAATGGTTAAAAGGACAAATTCTATGTTCTCTTTTGCCATTTTTTGTAAAATGGTAATATAATATTACCCCCCCCCCAATTGAATTGTATGCTTTCATTTGGTCAGTTGTATGGTATGTGAGTTACATCTCAATAAAGCTGTTAAAAATAAAAGAAATGTAGCATCGCTTCTGATGCATTCTCTTGCTAAAAGTTCCTGGGTCCAGCCCATGTTCAAGGGAAGAGGAATTTGATTCCAACTTTGGTGGGAAAAACAACCAAAAATTTATGGATATGGGAAGACACACATATAGGAATAAGCACTGTCAAGGCCCACTGATAGGCCTTTTCAGCATTGTTACTGGGGAGAATAAGCCTGGTTTATAGGAAGATGCTTCAAAAACAGTGGGTCTGCCACCATGTTCAAAGAAATCCAAGTTTTAAGTTTAGAGACTACCTGTTGACTCCTGATGAGGACTTAACAACATCCCCCCTTCTTCTCTCCCAATATTGTTATATCATAATGTTTAGTTAAATCAATATTTAGTGTTTATACTTTTCAAATGCTCAAAGGTGTCAGATAATTTACCCAACCCACTTTTCTCTCTCTAACCTTCCCTCCCAGCTCTCTCTGTCCTGCCCCCATCTAGGTTGTTGCTCTCCAGGCTCCCTGCACAGCTGTCATCCTAGGACTTTTGCTTACTATTTTCTGGTGTTTGATCCCCCTTCTCTTGGGTTCCATGTTTTCCTTTCTTGTGGTTTATTACCTTATTGTTTTTGGTTTTTGTTTATAGCATCTTCTGGTAGTTTCCTAAGAAAGTGCCTGTGAGGTACATTTTTTGCATCTATGCAGGTATGAAAACATCTTTTCTACCTTCACTCTTGATAATTTGGCTAGATTGAAAATTATTTCTTGGTGGGGGGCTTAGTGGTTTAAGCATCTGACTTTTGATTTCGGCTCAGGTCATGATCTCACAGTTTGTGAGATCAAGACCCCGCACTAACAGCATGGAGTCTGCTTGGGATCCTCTCTCTCCTCTCTTCCCTACCCCCCACATGCACACACTTTCTTTCTCTCAAAATAAAGATTCTTTTAAAAAAGAAAATAATTCTCCCTATGACCCAGAAATTGCACTACTAGGAATTTATCCAAAGGATACAAAAATGCTGATTCAAAGGGGCACATACACCCCAATGTTTGTAGCAGTGCTATCAGCAAAAGCGAAAATATGGAAAGAGCCCAAATGTCCATCAACTGATGAATGGATCAAGAAGATGTGGTATATATTTATAATTGAATACTATTCAGAGATGAAAAAGAATGAAAGCTTGCCATTTGCAACAACATGGATGGAACTGGAAGGTATTATGCTAAGTGAAATAAGTGAGAGAAAGACAGATATAATATGATTTCACTTACATGTGGAATTTGAAAAACTCTACAAAAGAACATAGGGGAAGGGAAGGAAAAATAAGGTAAAAACAGGGAGGGAGGCAAACCATAAAAGACTCTCAAATATAGAGAATAAATTGGGGGTTGCTGGAGGGGGCTAGGTTAAATGGGTGAGAGATATTAAGGAGGGCACTTTGCAGGATAAGCACAGGGTGTTATATGTAAGAGATGAATCACTGGGTTCTACTCCTGAAGCCAAGACTATACTGTATGTTAACTTGAAAAAAAATTAATAAAAAAATTATTTCTCTATTTCCTTCCATCTTCTTGCTCCAAAATCACTCTGAATTCTGTTTCCTTGTGTATGATCTATCTTTTTCTTCTGAAATATATTCCGAAATTTCTAATACTTTGAAATTCTGGAAATTGACAATAAAATGCCTTGATATAGATCTTTTTAAAAATTTTGTTCATGTCGGGGCGCCTGGGTGGCTCAGTCGGTTAAGCGTCCGACTTCGGCTCAGGTCACGATCTCGCGGTCCGTGAGTTCGAGCCCCGCGTCAGGCTCTGGGCTGATGGCTCAGAGCCTGGAGCCTGCTTCCGATTCTGTGTCTCCCTCTCTCTCTGCCCCTCCCCCGTTCATGCTCTGTCTCTCTCTGTCTCAAAAATAAATAAACTTAAAAAAAAATTAAAAAAAAAAAATTTTGTTCATGTCAGTGCAGGGCTCGAACTCACTAACTGTGAGATCATGACCTGAGCTGAAATCAAGACTCAGATGCTTTAACCGACTGAACCACCCTGGCACCACAATATAAATCTTTTTTTTTTTTTTTTTTTTTCAAATAATCATTGTGCTGGGTATTAAATGTGAGCTCTTTCAGTCTTTAGAATGGTGTCCTTCACTTTTGGTAAACAGTCTTGGATTATTCCTTTGATAATTTCTTCCCCTCCCTTTTCTCTTTCTACTGTACAGATCTTATAATCTCCCTTATTTTCTAAGTTTTCTCAATTTTATCTTCTAGGCCTTCCATTTATGCTGTATTTCTAATTTCTTCATACTAGTTCTTTTTCTCTGATTGTTCTTTATTTCCAGTGTCTTAAACTAGTCTTATTTCAGTATATTTTTTCATCTCTCTGACATACTAATGATAGATAATGTTTTGATGTTTACTTTGGTTCCTTGTATTGTCTCTGTTTTCTCAGAAATCCTTTTATTCTATTTCTTTTTTTTTTAATTTTTTTTTAATGTTTATTTATTTTTGAGAGATAGAGAGACAGAGCTTGAGAGGGGAAGGGCCAGAGAGAGAGGGAGACACAGAATCTGAAGCAGGCTCCAGGCTCTGAGCTGTCAGCACAGAGCCCGATGCGGGGCTCGAACTCACGAACCACGAGATCATGACCTGAGCCAAAGTCGGGACACTTAACCAACTAAGCCACCCAGGCACCCCTCATTCTATTTCTTTATGTGGATCCTTCTAATCTTGGAGGCTTTCAATAAGGTTCTGCCTCAAAGCGCTCTAGTATTGGGGGTGGAAGGTGGAGGGGGGGAATCTTCCCTCTAGGAGTTTTCTGAGAAGAGAGATGAGCTCTTCTCATCATATTCCCCTTTCAAACACTCTGGTGAGAGCCTCCCTCACTTTGCTCAACAGTTACCACCTCTCCTCTGTCCCACACTTCCCCAAGTTTTGTTGAAATTACTCCTCTCCCATTCTTTTTGTTCTTGTGGCTTTATTCTTTTTTTTTTTTTTTTCTTTCCTTTACTCTGATTTTAGTGGGACTTTAGGAGGGAAAAGAGAAATGCAGGTGGTTGACCAGAAGTCTGCCATGTTATCAGTAAATGTTTTGATAGCAATTGATAGTTTTCCTGCCTTTAATCCCCTTCCCTTTTAGTCAGTCTCAACACTGCTCCCTAATTTTTCTAAAACATAGGTATGCTAAGATCACATCTTGCCAAACTTTTGATGACTTCCCATAAGATTTAGTATTCCTAGCCTGAACTACAGGGACCCTTACAAACTGACCCTCTCCAGTTTCGTCTTCTACTGGTCTCTCTCACAATGTAACCACCCTGGATTATTTATTTTTCCCTAAGCTTATCATGCACTCCTCTGCCTCTTTGTCTTTTCCATTCCCTGTGCCTCAATGCTCTATGCATTCTCTCTGGTAGATTCCTCCTACTTACTCTTCAAGGTCCAAAACCAAGTGTTACTACCTCTTTGAAGCCTTTTTTTTTTTTTTTAACATTTATTTATTTTTGAGAGAGAGACAGAGAGCAAACAGGGGAGGGGCAGAGAGCGAGGGAGACACAAAATCTGAAGCAGGCTCCAGGCTCCGTGCTGTCAACACAGAGCCTGACATGGGGCTCAGACTCACAAACCATGAGATCATGACCTGAGCCAAAGTCGGACATTCAACTCACTGAGCCACCCAGGCGCCCCTAGCCTTTCAAGTCTCCACATTTTACTGCAGGCAGTATTAACTCCTCTGTATTCCCATAATACTAGGCTGATACCTTTAACATAGCAGTTACACCTCTAAGCAGAACAGTTAATTTACGTACCTGCCTCATCAGCCAAATTATCACTTTCTTGGGGGTGAAGACAGTGTTCTCTTCTCCTTGATATTCTAAGTACCAAGCTCAGTGCTTAGACCCTGTAGACATTTAGGACATGTTTATCAAATGTGTAATTATCATTGTGATGGTAGCTGGCTCAGTTGTCATCTTCCACTTTCAGGCACACAAGCCATGCCCCCTCTCTTCTCTCTGGGGTACCATCAGTGCCGCTGGAACTATGAGGATGAGCAGGATGTAAAAGCAGTGGATGCAGGATTTGATGAGCATGACATTCCTTATGATGTCATGTGGCTGGACATAGAGCATACCGAGGGCAAAAGGTACTTCACCTGGGACAAGAAAAGATTCCCAAATCCCAAAAGGATGCAAGAGCTGCTCAGAAACAAAAAACGTAAGGTAAAATAAGCTGACGCTTTGAAACCTTTTCATTACAAAGCATTTTTTTTTATTATTTAAAACTGGCATTGGCACATTAGTGGAGGAGAGCCATCTGATAAAAAATGGCCATGGAAATAGTACCTTCAAATGTAATTGTAACTGTGATAACAGGAAAGCAATGATGGAAAGATGGTCACACCATCCGTCCCTGCCTTAGGTGTTGAGGTCCCTGCAGGACAAAGGGACCTAGAATTCAGTCTCATTTGTTGTGGCCATCCTGTAGTGATTTGATAGATACCCCAAAAGCATGATTTGGTTCTGATGTCAACATCAATCTCGAGATTGGGGACATCACATGGACACCAAGAGGGTCTGAAAAGGTTGATTAGTCACATAGGCATTCTTGGGGGAGTAGGGCTGGCTCCCAGGCTGCTCTCAGGATGTCTTGAGAGAGCTGGGAATGGAAACATCTCAGCTTTTGTGGTGCTTGGAGGTTTGGACTGGGGTGAGGATTCCTATGCATGCTCAGGGCTTGTGTGGTTTGAACTTCCTGCTGGCACCCAAGGAGGGAGCATTAGGGCTTTCTTTGTCAGATGTGGGCAGAAGGGTAAGGGGGAGTGGTGGGGCTAGAAAGCTCTTAACAGTCCATCAAAAATGGAGTCATATTCTTCATCATACCATTTTTTCTGCATGCTTCCCTGATGGACTCCACCTATCAATCTGGCCAAAGGAAGAACTAAAATAGAAAATGGAGAGGGGAAAAAAGACACTGGAAAGTATGTAATACAGGTGTGGTGGTGGTAACAGCAATAATGAATAGAAGGAGGGAGAGGAAAAAATTGAGAGAGGAAAAGCGGGAGAACCCTAGATGTTTCATATAAATGGATCCCTGCAGTCCCTCTCCTTGAGATTAAAGTTGTCTTTTCAATCCATTCCTTTGAGCCCCAGACCTTTCACAGGTGACCAGAGCCAATTATATTAACTCCTAATTTCCAAGTTAATAAATAGCTACCATTTGGCAAGCACTTACTATTGGCCACAGAATTTGATAGAACACAGTATTCTATCCAGTCATCACGGAATTATGAGGTAGATCTTGTTAGCCCATTTTTCAGGTGAAGAAACTGAGGCTTAGTTTTGTATTTTGCACAAAGGCACGTAATAAATAAGTAGGAGGCCAAGAATCTGAACTCTGATTTGCCTGACTCCAGAACCCATGTTATTCTAAGCAACTATTTATTGAAGCCATCAGATGTTCAAAATACCGTGCTACAGATGAAGGGAATGCAAAGATGAGCTCCTTGAGGTCTTGCAGTGAGTTGGGGGAAAGACAAGTATACAACAACCACAATGTAGGGCAATAATGTAACAGCCAAAGAAAGATCAAGGTCAGGAGGGGACTAAGAGAGAGAGAAGATTGCATCCAGCTAGATTCAAACTGGGCTTTGTGCATTTTAGATGAGCCCTGAAGGATGACTCTCTAACTAGCTGAGAAAAGGGGAGGAAGCAGTGCAGCCAGAGGCTGAAGCACCCAGTGGTGTTTGGAAAACAGTACGCAGGTTGGTTTGGCAAGAAAACCATGTGCAAGAAAAGGCATGTGCAAGGTTTAAGTAGTAGGGAATCTGACCTTATTGTAGGCTGCTTTGTATACATTTGGAGACATTAAAAGTTTTTGAATAAGAGGTTAGTATGAAGAATATGTGAAGAACACCTACCACTCAACAACCAAAAAACAAACAACCCAATTAAAAATTGAAAAAAAGGACTTAATAGACATTTCTTCAAAGATATACAAATAGTCAACAAGCACATGAAAAGATGCTTAACATCACCAGTCATTAGGAAAATGCAAACAGAACCACAATGAGATACTGCCTCATGTCGTTAGGATGGCTACTATGAACAAACAGAAAGTAGCAAGTAAGGAGGTACAGAAACAGAAACACTGATAGTGGAAAATAAATGTAAAGTGTTGCAACCAGTACAGAAAACAGTTTGGTAATTCCTCAAAAAGTTAAAAATACAATTACCATATGATCCAGGAAACCCACTTATGGGTATATACTCAAAGGAATTGAAAGCAGGTACTTGAGCAGATATTTATATGCCCATATTCTTATCAGCACTATTCACAATAACTGACAGTGGAAGCAATCCAAGTGTCCATCAGCAGATGACTGGGTAAACAAAATGTGGTAAATACATACAATGGAATATTATTCAGCCTTAAAAAAGAAGAGATCCCGTCACAAGCTACAACATGGATGAACCTTGCAGACACAATGCCAAGTGATATAAGGCAGTCACAAAAAAGATGAATACTGTATGATTTCATCAATCTGTAATACCTACAGCAGTCAAAATCATAGAGACGGAAAGAATAATGGCAGTTGCCCAAGACTGGACAGAGGAGGGAATTAGTTGTTTTTAATGGCTATGGAGTTTCAGTTTTACAAGACGGAAAGAGTTCTGGACATTGCACAACTCTGTGTATGTACTTGTACCCTTAAAATTGGTTAAGATGGTAAATTTTATGTTATGTGTATTTTACTACAATTAAAAGTGTTTTAAAGTTTTTGACCGGGGCGCCTGGGTGGCGCAGTCGGTTGAGCGTCCGACTTCAGCCAGGTCACGATCTCACGGTCCGTGAGTTCGAGCCCCGCATCGGGCTCTGGGCTGATGGCTCGGAGCCTGGAGCCTGTTTCCGATTCTGTGTCTCCCTCTCTCTCTGTCCCTCCCCCGTTCATGCTCTGTCTCTCTCTGTCCCAAAAATAAAATAAACGTTAAAAAAAAAAAAAAAAAAAATTTAAAAAAAAAAAATAAAGTTTTTGAGCAATGGAAAATTAAACTTCAGTTTGCAGAATAGATTTGAATAGATTTGAGGAAGGGTGTTGACAAGGTTGTCCTAGACAAATAAAGGGTTTTGATGCCCTGGAGTAGGAGGTGATGGTATTAGAAAGGTAGAAAGATCCTAGAGACACAGAGTTGTGATGACAGCTCTTCTCAAACCTCCTTCCTAACTATACCTGTACCATTGGGTTTGGGCTTTTTTGTTTTTAACACGCTATTCTCTTGTTTTCTTTAATGTTTGCTTTTGTCAGTGTTAACTTCTAGATGTCTAGGGAGCAGGGACGACTTAATCCTCTATGTATAGCACCCAGCACCTCAGACAGGAGCTTAGTAACTGCTATTTTGAGAACACGTATTGGTTGGGAAGCAATAATTATGGAAGAGCACTGGCCGAGTTTTGATACTAATTACATTTCCATAAGCATGAAAAGTTATTGGGTTTTACCAGTATCTTAAATATTTCAATACTAGTAGTTATTTCTGAGTAAAATTTGAGCCCCAAAACTATGATGAAAAGTATAAAAACCAACATATAACTCCTGTGAAACTGAAGAGCTCATCAAACCTCTATGTCCTGACAGCTTGTGGTCATCAGTGACCCCCACATCAAGATTGATCCTGACTACTCAGTGTATGCTGAGGCCAAAGAACAGGGCTTCTTTGTGAGGAATCACGAAGGAGGAGACTTTGAAGGGGTATGCTGGCCTGGTAAGATAGCACTTTATATACTTATTATTTCCACTTGTTTAGTCCCAATTAACAAAGATTGCGTGGCCATCACCCTCATTTCTTATGGATGTCTTTTGCCACAGCGTAAGCACCTTTAAGAAAGTTTTCTTTTGTATCAAAAGATCCTTTTGTATCTTCTATAACATCTGGTACAGTGTCCTCTGTATACATTTCTCAGTCAATGAATGAATGGAAACAAACAAACAAACAAACAAAACAGGGAAGCCTTAATAGTACTCTAAGCAAATCAAAGTAAAAAGCCAAGGGATGAGAAAAGGAGAGGAGAAAAAAAAGAACAAGTGGCCTATAGTCTCTCCCTGTCAATCTTTTTTGCCTTGTTAGCCCATAGTTTTGACTTCTCAGACTTCCGTGAGTGACCTCAGCTGCCTCCAGCAACTCTGGATGCTTTATTTCAGAAGGTATTAATTTAAAGCCTTGGTAGAACCTTGAGGACAAAAAGGAATCACCACTCTATCCTCTCCTGGCACTCCATCACAAATCCAAGTACTGCAGAGAAACCCCATGCATCCTTCCCCCCGCCTCCCCCTGCCCACCCTTATACCATTCATGAACACTTCTTTGTTCTCTTTAAGAACAGAAGGGTCACTCCAGATTATTTGCCATGATTTCTTGGGCTATCCTGGGCCATCCAGGCTCCTTCTGGATGCTTGTTCATTGGCATTCCCCTGGGCCTCTCCGGTTGGAAAGTCTAGTCCAGATTATCATTGGAGTCCAGCAATGCCTTCATGCACTTCTTGACAGACTGCACCTCTGTATCAACTACCTTACATTTAGGGTGCCCAGTGATTACCCAACTTTGACATCTTCTCTACAACATATCTAACCATGAGGACCACTGTTTCTCACAGTCTGTCTACTCTTCTGCCTCTACAGGTCTCTCCTCTTACCTGGATTTCACCAATCCCAAGGTCAGAGAGTGGTATTCAAGTCTTTTCACTTTCTCTGCCTATCAGGTTTGTTTTTATTCTTTTGCTCTTTCCTAGTGACTTGGGAGGATGAAAGAAGGAAAAACATGATTGAATGGATAGAGTGCTTCATTGAGTAGCTCTTGACAAGTAATCCTGGGATGAAAATGCAAGGAAGGCAACCACATTACAGGCTTTGATGGTGCGAGGAGAGGTGCCACATATATTACCAAGTGCACAAAAGCTGTGATTTCTACTTCCATTATAATAGACTCTGTGACGTATCAAAGTACTTAATAATATTATATGTTAAAATTACTATATAAATTTTACATAAAACAATATTCTATAGCTTATTTAAAGATGATGATAATGATATATGTGAGAATATCTTGCAAATTATAGGGGCGCCTGGGTGGCTTGGTCAGTTAAGCGTCCAACTTCTGCTCAGGTCATGATCTCGTGGTTCGTGAGTTTGAGCCCCACATCAGGCTCACTGCTGTCACGCAGAGCCCACTTTGGATCCTCTGTCCCCCTCTCTCTCTGCCCCTCCTCGCTCATGCTGTCTCTTTCTCTCTCTTGAAAATAAATAAACATTAAAAAAATGAAAGAAGTGATAAGAATTGAAATTTTTAAAGAGGTGTAATAATAAATCAATTCTTAAAATATTATAAATATATATAAAATATATAAAAAAAGAAATATATCAAAAACTATAAGAAAGAACTGGAGAGGCCACTTCTAGAAAACAGTTTTCAACCCATTATGAGGATGATAATAATGATGTTTAGTATAAATTGAGTATTGCTGTGTGCCAAGCACTGTGCTAAGCACTTTATGTACATTTTACCATTTCATCTTCAGAGTAACCTCTGAGGTTGAAACTATAATGAACTCTAATCCCACAGATGAGGAAACTGACATATGGACAAGTTTAAAACCCCACTAAGTTCGCTCATCTTAGTAAGTGGTAGACCTAAGATTTGAACTCAGTCTGTTTGTCTCCCAAGCCCAAGTCTTAACTACTAAACTCTAGTTTCTTTTTTTTTTTTTTTTCAATTTAAATTCAAGTTAGTTTACATATAGTGTAATAATGATTTCAGGAAAATAGAACTTGTTGGGATGAGCCCTGGGTGTTATATGTTAAGTGATGAATCACTAAGTTCTATTTTCCTGAACTCTTCTTTATCCATTTATCAGTCGATGAACATTTGGGCTTTTACAGGGCCTGGATGTTACAAGGAGCAGGACATTTAGAAAGCAATGGAATGAGCTGCCTGAAGGACTCCCTGTCATTGTAGCTATGAGTCAAATGCTGAGAGACCAGGATTCTATAAAAGGGATTTCAACACCATGGTGACTAGATGACTCAAAAGCCCCTTCCCACCCTAAATTGAACAATTCTATGCAGAACACAAACTCTAGACCATGCTACCAAACAGGTATTTTACCTTTCAAATCTTGCAGAGTATTAGAGGGAAGGCAGAATCTTATCATGGACAGCTATAAATGCCCTTAGTTAAGAGTTTTTGGGATGCCTGGGTGGCTCAGTCAGTTAAGCGTCTGACTCTTGATCTCGGCTCAGGTCTTGATCTCAGGGTCATGAGTTTGAGCCCTGCATTGGGCTCCATGCTGGGCATGGAGCTTATTTTTTAAAAAAAGGTTGCAGCAGATAATGGATGTTATAGGACCTAACCTTGAACACTCACACAACCTTTCCTATAGGGGTTCTCCAGGGTAGGTCTTGAAGTGTACTTGCTAGGCAGTATTTCATATACAATGCAGCACAGTATTCTTTCATTTATCAGCAAATACTTATTGGGAACCTTCTGTGGTTCAGGTACTGTTCCAGGTGTTTATGAGAAAGACTGATAAAATTCCCCACCTTGTGGACCATTTATTGTAGCATTGGAACAGAAGACAGAGCATAGATAATAAACATAATAAATAATAAATTAAATAGAGTATGAAAGAGGAATAGGGTAGCTATCATATTAACATCATCACTATAGGAGTATTATCATGGCTGAGGAAGAAATTTACTTCTTAGGGATCTACTGACATCCTCTACATATGGAACGACATGAATGAGCCCTCTGTCTTTAGAGGACCAGAGCTAACCATGCAGAAGAATGCCATTCATCATGGCAATTGGGAGCACAGGGAACTTCACAACATCTATGGTTTTTATCAGGTAAGACATCCACAGAGAAGTCACCTGGACCCAAATGCCCTGACTTTTGGGTTGAAAGTCATTTGTAATAGACATATTATATTGTTCATTTCTCTTTGTGGGTCTTATCAAGTTGTAGCCAATAAAGGACTTACTATTTCTCCCTTTGCACCTTTTCTTTCTATAATAAACTTGATGAATTATAGATATATGAGATTAATGATAACATAGAAACATCTTCTTTGGCAGGAGTCATTAGTAAATGACATTGAATACTTAAAGACTTTTTTTGAAGTAGGGTAGGCAATGTGTAAATACATAAACAAAGGCAATTAAAACAAATGTTTTGAAATTTCACAAATCTTATATTCATACCAGGGGAACAAGATTTAGAACATAGATATACAATTTCACTAAGTCTTTAAATGCAGACAGCCTTAATTAACTACTTAGCCTTTTCATTAGAAGGTGGTAGAATTGTCTTCCATTTGCCAATCACATCCAAAACATATGTCAGTCATTTGCCCCTACTGATATCCGTAGTTCTTTGTTATTTTCATCCTGTGTTCCTATGGCTCTCCCATCAATTGGTATTTTCTAGTGGGAGTTGCTGTCTATATATAGCACAGTTCAGATTATGTGTTTACTTCTTTAAAAGCCTCTTGCTATAACTGCAAACTACTTTAGAGAATTTTCTTATGTTGGCCAGGGCCAGTCACTTAACAACCTCTTTGAATCTCATTTTTTTCCATCATTGAAAATGCTCTGTCTCAGAGGTTGTTCTGTAGATTATAAGAGAAAATCTTATAAAATGCCTAACAATAGTAAGCATTGAATAATTCTAGCTTATTATTTACTATTATTCCATTGCTATTTTAATCAAAGAAAATCTTCCACTCAATATGGGAATTTAGAGTAGTTTCATTGCATTATGAAAATTATTTGATAGATTTATTTTAATATTTTCCATTTATATTCCCACCTATTTACTTTTGCATGTCTAATAGCTTATTAGGATGTTTGCACAATGCTCTAATCTAATCATCCCTTTGAAAGTTTTCTCCTTTGCCTTTGTAGCAAATGGCTACTGCAGAAGGACTGATACAGCGATCTAAAGGAAAGGAGAGACCCTTTGTTCTTACACGTTCTTTCTTTGCTGGATCACAAAAGTATGGTAAGGCATGGCTCATATGATCAGACTTAAAAACATAAATTAGCAAACTTTTTTTTTTGTATGGTATATGGTGCTACTGTGTTGATGCCTTTTTTTCCAGTGGCCCTTCGGCAGGCCTAGGATTGTAGCAAGTGACGTTCCCGGAAGTATGCCTTTTGTCCTGTGACACAAAGTACATCAATTTTAATAAAGTTTAGTTACTTGTTTCCCACTGAAGAAATGGCCTCTTAGTTGCTGGGAGAATGACTTCAGAGTATCTCAGTTTGCTGGGATGGTCATCTCTGATTCTGTCTATTTGATTTATCTAAACCAGGGGAAATCTACTTCTTACACATTCCTTCAACCACCTGTTCCACTTAGTAATATGGCTTAAAATAGACCTGGCTGTTGCTTGTGGTCAGGGTCATCTATAACTGGATTCAGTTTACTAGCTAATGCAGATCTAATTCAACTTAACCACCTTCCAGCAGGAAGGCTATTTTAAGTCCCCTGGCCTTGCATAAATAACTAAGAGCTTAGGTTCTAGTCTGAAGAGTCCAGCCTTTACTGTATCATACACATTATTAGGCCTCCTCCACCAGCCCTGAAAACCAGCCCCTGTGGTACTCTGGAAAAGGCCACAATATTGTTATCTCAGGCAAAGATTCATGTACATAGATGCTCACCATAGCGTTAGTCCTTGAAACAGAAAAAGAAAGAAAATCCAAATAAGGGAATATTTATAAAAGCATGATATATCCATATGATAGACTATCATAAGGCTATTTAAAATAGTACCTCTTAATTGCATGAGCAAATGTTTGTGACATCATGATAAGGGGGGGGGGGGGCACCAGAATGTTTAAATGTTGTTACAGTATATTATCACAATTTTGTTTAAAAAATAGAGATAGCAATCTAAATCAATAAGTTTAGTACCTTGGTGATTATGAGTGATTTTTAAATTTTCTTCTTTTTACCTATCTCCATTTTCCAAATTCTCTACAAGAATCATTTTTAATCACTAAAAAATGTCAAGTATTGGGGTGCCTAGTTGGCTCAGTTGGTTGAGCGTCCCATTTTTGGTTTTGGTTCAGGTCATGATAGCACAGTTCATGAGTTCAAGCCCCGCATCAGGTTCTGAGCTGACAGATTCTCTCTCTCTCCCTCTTGGGATTCTCTCTCTCCCTCTCACCCTGCCCCTTCCCCACTCGCATGCATGCTCTCTATCAAAATAAATAAACATTTTTTTAAGTCAAGAATTTTTTAAAAATTTCTTAATGTGGATTTTATTTTTTAGAGAGAGACAGACAGACAGACAGAGCCCAAGCAGGGCAAGAGCAGAGAGAGAGGGAGACAGAATCCAAAGCAGATTCCAGACTTTGAGCTGTCAGCATAGAGCCGAACTCGGGCTTCAAACTCTCAGACTGCAAGATCATGACCTGAGCCAAAGTCAGACGCTTAACCGACTGAGCCTCCCAGGTGCCCCTAAAAAGTAAATTTTATGAAAATACTAATATGAAAATGAAAATACTAATAAGTAGCAGTTAAAAAAGATAAAAGATATGAATACTAAGTAATCTCCAATCTCTTAAATATCAGCCTACTGCCTAGTCTTCAATACTCTGTGAAACTATCAGCCTTCCCCAAAGTGTAGCAAGTGAGGCATTACAGAGAACACTACTGTGTTAAGTTTTCTGCTTAGACCAATAGCCAGAGCTCGCTTCTGACTAAACAACCATATGACACATGAAAATATCTGCAAGAGAGAAAGAGGAACTTTCTCTCTTGACCAGAATGCCACCATGTTGATTTCACAATCATTTTGTCTCATTTGAAGTCAAGGAGAAATTACTAGAGTACCTTAAAAAAAAAAAAAAAAGCAGTCCCTTGAAAATATTTTTCTTCACTGGCCATAGGACAACCTAAAATTTCTGTGGAAGATTAAAACAAAAATAGCTTCCAGAACTATTTTGATAGAAGATAGACAAAAATGCCTCAGGACTAATTTAGATTTAGTAAAGTAAGATTTTTTTTTTCTTGTGTGAATCTCTTCAGTGGTATATAATTTATCTTCACAATGTCTTATCAACTATACAATGATCAAGAGCAGTGGCTTTAGAGTCACACACTCCCTGGGCTCAAATCCTGCCTCTATCACTTAGTAACTATGTATTTTAATCCACTGTTGGCCATATTTCCTTCATCTGTAAAATGAAGTTAACTAGTGTTTACCTGATAATGTTGTGATGATTCAGTGAGCTACTACAGGCCAAATAGTATCACCTGCCTCCATCAGGCCTTGATAAATGTTAACTAATGTCCTTGCTACTGTTGTTATGCCTCCCTTATACAGTCTGTACCACTCCTCTTAAATTATAGAGTGGCTTTTTTGAGAGGGGGTGTAGGAATAGGCATAAAAATCAATGCAACAGAATAAAGAATCCAGAAAGAGTCCAACACCCCTATGATTAATTAAATAGGAACAGAGTTGCCAAGGCAATTCAATGGAAAGAGGAGTTTTTCAATAAATGGTGTCACAACACTGGGTATGGAGGTGGGGGAAGGAAAGAACCTTGACCCTTACCTCTTACCATACACAAAAAGTGATTCAAAATGGAATATAGACCTTAACTATAAAAGATAAAACAAAAACTTCTAAAAGGAAACATAAAAACTCTTTGTGACTTTGAGGTAAACAAAATTTCTTGGATGGAACACAGAAAGCATGAACTATAAAAGGAAAAAAATGCTAAGTTGGACTTTATCAAAACTGAAAACTTCTACCCTTTCAAAGATATTAAGAAAATGAAAGTCATAGATGCCTGGGTGGTTTAGTAGGTTAAGCTTCGACTTCAGCTCAGTTCATGATCTCACAGTGTGTGAGTTTGAGCCCCACATTGGGCTCTGTGCTGACAGCTCAGAGCCTGGAGCCTGCGTCGGATTCTGTGTCTCCCTCTCTCTCTGCCCCTCCCCTGCCCGTGCTCTCTCTTTCTCTCTCAAAAATAAATAAACATTAAAAAAAATTTTTTAATCAATCAATAATAAAAAGACATGTACTTTTAAAAATAGCAAAAGATTTGAATAGACACTTTACAAAAGAAAACATATAAATGATCCATAAATACATGAAAAGATGCTCAAAATCATTAGTCTTTAGAGAAATACAAATTAAAACCACAGAGAGACACCACTACACATCCATTACAGTAGCTGTAATTAAAAAGACACATTACCAGGGCACCTGGGTGCCTCAGTTAAACGTTCAACTCTTGTTTTTGACTGGGGCCATGATCTCGTGGTTTTTTAGTTGGAGCCCCACGTCGGGCTCCACACTGAGAGTGTAGTCTGCTTGGGATTCTGTCTCTGTCTCTGTCTCTCTCCCTCTCTCTGCTCCTCCCCCACTCACTCTCCCTGTCTCTCTAAATAAATTAATTTTAAAACAATTCTAATTAAAAAATTTTTTAAAAGACACACTACTTGGGGCGCCTGGGTGGCTCAGTTGGTTAAGCGGCCAACTTCGGCTCAGGTCATGATCTCGTGGTCTGTGAGTTCGAGCCCCGCGTCGGGCTCTGTGCTGACAGCTCAGAGCCTGGAGCCTGTTTTGGATTCTGTGTCTCCCTCTCTCTGACCCTCCCCTGTTCATGCTCTGTCTCTCCCTGTCTCAAAAATAAATAAAATGTTAAAAAAAATTAAAAAAATAAAAAAATAAAAGATACACTACCAAGTGTTGCCAAGAATGTAGAGCAACTGAAATTGTCATGTATTAATAACGTAAAAGTAGTACAACCACTATGCCAAACAGTTCGAAGTTTTCTTAAAGTATGCAACATACACTGAACACAGACCTAGCAATTCCACTCCCAGATAGCTACCCAAGAGAAATGAAAACATATGTCATGTGATTGGGACACAAATGTTTATAGCGGCTTCATTCATAATAGCTAAAACTTGCAAAGAATCCAAATGTCCATCAATAGATGAGTGGCTAAACTTGTGATAGATCCATGCTATACAAAACTATTCAGCAAATAAAAAGGAACAAACTATAACATTATGCTGAGTGAAAAAAGCCAGAACACAAAATAGTATATGTTTCCATTTATATAAAATTCTAGAGAAGATATAGAAATCAGATCAATTGTTAGGTAAAGTGGAAGGTTATTGACTGCAAAGAAGCCCAGTGATCATTTACACTGTTTCTGTACCCTGCTTGTGGTGACAGTTACAGGTTTTTGAGCTCAGACTCTTCACTTAAAATAGGTACATTTATTATATGCAAATTATATTTCAGTAAAGATGATATTTTTAATGTTTCTCCTAAAATCAGACTTGAGTTATACTTCAAAAATAAGTGCAATTTCAGAATATTTTTACAAAATGTTTTGTGGATTTTAAGAACTTTTTCACATTAGAAAATCAATATATTTTCATTGTAGAAACCAGATTTTGTATATTTTAAGGTAAGAAAGAAATGTTTTCCTTTATATTAATTTGTCTATTTCAAATAAAGAATCTATGAAATTGAGTGCATGAGCTGATTTGTGATTTTTTTTTGATACCTTGTTACTGGTGATCAAAGGTGCTGTGTGGACAGGCGACAACACGGCAGAATGGAGCTACCTGAAAATTTCTATCCCTATGTTACTCACCCTCAGCGTTACTGGGATCCCTTTTTGTGGAGGTATGATGATATCCACAAGCTTGAAGTGAGAGAAAATAAAAAACTAGGGTGTTTCTCCATCCAAGCTGGTCACAAATGCCTTCTCATTAGCTGCTTTGGGAGGGATAACTGTGGAAAAAAGAAAATGAGGAAATTGAAGGGATACTTCCAAGCTGTTTGTGTCTCGTCTGAAGTGAGGACATGAAATAAAGTCATCAGAGAGCCCAGAGTGCCTGGGTGGCTCAGCTGGTTAAGCATCCAACTTCAGCTCAGGTCATGATCTCACAGTTTGTGAGTTTGAGCCCTGCGTCAGCGAGAACATGGAGACTGGAGGCTTCTCTGCTCGTGCTCTCTCTCTCTCTCTCTCTCTCTCTCAAAAATAAGTAAACATTAAAAAAAAATTTTTTTTTAAGTCATCAGAGAGCCCGAGTGCTTTTTTCCCTCTTTCTCTGATTCCTCCTTAGATGCTCTTGATAACTGAGTTTTTCTGAAACATACCTTTTCATCAAAGTGAGAAAAATGGAGAGAAGTACAAAGAATTTAGCAAATCAGAGATAAGCCTTACAGAAATCCTTTTTTACTCAGCAGGTTTAAAATTGTGTGACATATTTTAACTGTTTAAAAAAAAAAAAAGATATGCTCTTGGGAAAGATAAATTTAGTTAAAATACGATTCCCTGATGGGTTGCTTTCCCTAAATCCTAGTAATTGTCTGCGGATGAGAAATCCCAGTATGGAAGGTGCTCGGCAAGATTAGTTCCAGCTGCTCCTTGTTTTCTGTAGGAATAGAAGCAACTTAATGTCACACACATTTTAACAGATGTGTTTCTTATGGTATTGGTCCACAGACAAGAAATATGTATCCTCCTTAGGGACCAAGCATCACATTCTCCCTAAGTCTCTAATTCTGATTGTCTGTTTTTTAGTTCAGTAACTTTTATCTTGCTTTCAGCTGTTGCTTTCAAAAGGAAATCAGTTGCCAACCTCCTACCCCGGCCCTGAACATACTTATTGAGACAGGTCGACGTTTTGCAATTTCTGGGTTTGGGAACATAACAGAAATGTTAATCTTGCGGCAAAACCTCTGACCTTTGGACAAGAAAAGAGTATGCGAAGAGAATATTGTCAGCTCCCCAAACAGGCTGAGTTTTTAAATACGTGCTCCCTAATTTCAGGCCACAGTTTTATCCTGTTATTTTGAGTGTACATACAGCACATTTATCCCGTCCGTCTTCAAGCCCTCATTTTACCGGTGTGCAGTATTTGTTAGAAGACCGGTTGCCTCACTTGGCCTTTCTTTGCCTAACCAGCTGACGTAGGTGGCTTCATTGGGAATCCAGAAGCAGAGCTGCTAGTGCGTTGGTACCAGGCTGGAGCCTATCAGCCCTTCTTCCGGGGCCACGCTACCATGAACACCAAGCGGCGGGAGCCATGGCTCTTTGGGGAGGAACACACCCGGCTCATCCGAGAAGCCATCAGACAGCGCTACACCCTCCTGCCCTATTGGTATTCTCTGTTCTACCGGGCACACGTGGCTGCCGAACCCGTCATGAGGTAAATAGGCTTCACCAGTTGGGGCCCCCAGCACCCAATCTACACCAGAAAAATCCCCTAGCCATTGGGGAACTCAGTAATTACACAGTGATTTCAAGAGAAAAGCCATGTGTTTAATCAGCTGTCAATCAGATTATTGAGCACCCACTGTGATCAGGGTCAAGGAGTTGAGGTCAAAGAAAAGCCAGATCCCCTGCTACTTTGTAACTTAAGTGTTAATATTTGCTAGAAGACAGAAATAGAGATTTTTTCAAAGAAAAAGGAAGTGACTATAACTGAATTCATGGTTTTAACCCACAAGCATCCTCTCATGAAGAGCAACTTACTCTGCTGGTCTTGGAGTCTGTCTTACTCTTAGGGCTAAACCATTCCAAGTTGGAGGTGAACATTTTTTCCTGGCGTATAAATTATATTCTGATTCTATTTTGGAGGCAAGATGTGAAAAACCTACTTTCTAGGTTACAGAATGATACAGAGACACACATAGTACACCAAGGCTTCCAGATCAGCACTTCCTAAACCTGGCTCAGATCAGAATCACCTGGGGAGCTTTTTAAAACTATAGATTTCAAGGCCATACCTCCAGACCTACTAGGAATCTCCTTGGGTAGATCTCAGGATCTGTATTTGTTAGAAGTTTCCCTGGTAATGCTACACATCAGCCAGAAGGAAAGACTACTGCTTTGTTACTATTCAGTAGGAAAAGGATCTGTTATTACAAAGGCTAGTGAATAAACTAAAAATAAATTTATCTTACTAAAAAAATATCCTTTACTCATGAGGTTGAAAAAGCATTAGAACCATTAAGCTGATATCCAGATACAGAGATGTTGAAGATTTTATCTTTATAAGCCCAAAGGCCTCCTAGATAGTTGTGTAAAAGAATAAAAAAACAAAACCACACAGCTGTTTCTCAACCCTCCAAAAATGTTGCCAGCATGAAAACAAGTAAAACCAGTTCTTTTCATTTAATATAGGTAATAATTAAGGATGCATGAAAGGCAGTGACAGTATGAAAACATGGCACAGATTTTACATCATCATAAAAATACGGTTTTATACACATTTAATTTGTTCCACACTGAATGTGTTGGGCATTTGGACTTGCCCAAAGCTCTGATTCTGCCTTCAGAGTAGTCAGTGCTCAACAATCGGAAGGCAAAATCGTACTTACCAGAATTCTCAATCTTTCATTGGAACGTTCCAGTGAGTAGATAGGTCTTTCACATTAGAACAATATGTAGTAATCCTAGCAATTGCTCATAAAATCTTAAATCATATGAAAAGAGTCTTGACTCTTTGGCTTTTTCTAATTTCCTTTGAGTAGTTATAAAACTGAAAATATAAGTGATTTAATAGTAATAAAACATTTAGTAATGTTGAGGTAAGAATTTTTTTTTTCTTTCCCCAGGCCTCTATGGATAGAGTTCCCAGAGGAATTAAACACTTTTGGTGTGGAAGATGAATACATGCTAGGTGAGCAGTTCTTATCACTATGATAAATATATTGTAATTATGTTTTTGTTATATTTCCTAGTATAAGAGCACTAAAAAAAAAATCTCAAGACAGCCAAATAATAAAAAGTAACTCTGTCATTAAGATTTTTAGTGTATTGGGGCGCCTGGGTGGCTTAGTCGGTTGGGCGTCTGACTTCAGCTCGAGGGTCGTGATCTCATGGTTTGTGAGTTCGAGCCGCACGTAGGGCTCTGTGCTGACAGCTCGGAGCCTGGAGCCTGCTTCAGATTCTGTGTCTCCCTCTCTCTGTTCCTCCCCCACTTGCACTCTGTCTCTCTCTCTCTCTCAAAAATAAATAAAGATTAAAAAAAAAGATTTTTAGTGTATTAATGGAAAGATAGTTCTATTCTGTGGTCATGTTGCACTTCTCATATTGTTAACTTCATATAAATCTATTCTATTTGTGGATGCAATTTCAGGTTCTTGTTCTGGTCCACTTATAAGCTTTATGATACCACTATAGGGAATGGAAGTAGAAAACAGTAGACCAGACTCAGAGGGCTTACTTCATATGCAAAATAGGGTTGTTGATGTTGTTGGCCTCTTCTTTAACAAGGTTTGGCCACCAAATCCACAATAGGGACATTTATCATCTTGGAAATAGGACTCAAGAAACCATGCTCAATAGAGAAATGCCCAAAAGGTGAATCCTGTTTCTAAGGAGTGGAAATCCTAAAACACAAAAAGCTTCACGCTGTCTCTCTCTCCAATCATTCTTAGGTCTCAGTTTAAATAGCTACTTCCTTGGAGAACATTTCCCTGACCAGAATTGCTTCTAATACCCAATTACACCTAAATTCAGTCAAAGTCAGTCCCTCTTATTACATAACTTTCATTCCGTTTTGTGCTTTTGCCTTTTTGGTTTTTGTCCCAACTCTAATTTGTAATTATTTGTTTAATAACCGTCTTTACTGACTGCAGACTCCATGAGGATAGGCATATTATCTGTCTTATTTGCCACTGTATCTCCAGAGCCTAGCATAATGCCTGGCACTCACCCGGAACTCAATAAATATTTGTAGAATTAAAGAGTGAATTCATAAATGGATGAAATTTATATACATATGGGGCCATGGTCAAAACAAAATTAATAATCCAGGTTGCCTTTAAGAGAATTCCAGCCTTCCTAATGATAACTGCCCACTGCCCCACTGATACACTCCTATCCATGCTGACCACAGTTCTGGATAACAGTTGTAGGCTCACCGTTTTCAAAGTCACTGACAGCAAACAGTGACGCACTTGGAGAAGTGCAGTAGCTCCTCCAGACTCCTGGCATACGAGCAGCTGTGCACAGGAGACTGTGATGGACTGTGGCAGGGTCCCTCTCCATTACCCTAATATGCCATAAATCGATTAGTGATAATTAAGAATACAGTCCCCGATCTGAGCACTGGTCCCCTCTCCAAAGTGCATCTCTCTGATGAATCATTGGTTCAATTCACCAAGGTCTCTACTTTCACCAGGTTCATAGTTGAGTGATCTCTACAATGACCAAAGCACACAGGGGAGAAGGGTATTTTCAGACTTCTTAGAATGATGTTCAACTTTATTTCTTCTCTGTTTTTCAGGAAGTGCTTTATTGGTTCATCCAGTCACAGAACCAAAAGCCACCACAGTCAGTGTGTTTCTGCCAGGATCAAATGAGGTAAGAATAAATGAGAAACAGCCACATATCTTACATGTCTCATATCTTCTCCCTTCACTCTGATGAATTAGCCCCTGTTAGGACATAGATTTCTGCATCATGCAGTTGGGAAGACAGCCCAAATGTCTATAGCAACTGAAGATTCTTGTAAATCGTGACTTCAGAGGTCAAGAAACATAACGAAAGAGTGGGGAGAAAGATGAATAGGTGACAACACCGGGGAGGGTCAGAAGGTTCTTTACCTTCACCCTTTGACTTGTGTAAGTGACTCCTTGTTAACACATGGAGGCTTTGAGTAGGAAGAAATCTTCAGTCTACTAAGAGGTATGAGTGTGTGGGGGGAAACATAAGTAAGAAGAGACTTTGCTCATTGGTTCTGGCCCTATCTAAATCCTAAGTTTTTGGTACTAAAAGCTGTCTCCAGGCACTTGCCAAAGTGGGTAAAAAGTAACAATTGTGACTTCCTTTGTGCCTCCACCCCCCAGCCTCCCAGTTCTTTTATTAGTTATTGTCTTTGATGATTATCACTGTATAAAATACCACCCTGGACTTCTGGAGCCCAGGGCACTGAACCAAGGCAGGACACAGGAAGAGGTGGGATTAGCCCATGGGATGCAGAGCAGAGATCCACAAGCAGTAACAGCAACATCCTCCAGAGACAGACCATGGATGGTGCAAAGGGGCCAGGAGAAGAGGCAGGGCAGAAACTTGGGGCACCAGACCAGGTAAAGAAGGTATGGAATGGAGAGCAAAGAGGAGACAAATCCTGGAGAGAGTCCTTGGGCACTGGAACATCGCCAGAGACCTTTGCAGCCAGGGGGAGGAGGTGTGAAGGTTACCAAACTGATGTGAGACGTCCATGTCAACATATTCCTGGACTGTCAAGGCTTGTGGTGAGGTAGCTGAGCCGGGCCATGCTTAGTGCTCAGTACTGTCGAGTGCCGGCGAGGCAATACCATGAAACATCCAGCACTGGCATTCTCTCTCCATCCAGCTCTACCTGTGGGGTTGCTGTATTCGTTTCCTGAGGCCGCTGTAACAAATTACCACAAATCTGGTGGCTTAACATAGCAAAAACTTATTCTCTCCCAGTTCTGAAGGCTTGAAGCCCCACATCAAGGTGTCAGCAGGGTTGGTTCCTCCTGGAGGAGAATCTATTCCATGACTCTCTCCTCGTTTCTGGTGGCTGCCTGCAGTTCTTGTGGTTCCTAGCTTTGTAGCCACAGCACATCACTTAATGTATGCCACCATTGTCACGGCACCTTCTCCTCTGTGCGACTGTGTCTCCTCTTCTGTCTCTCATATGAGGACCCTTGAGATGACATTTAGGACCCACCTGGATAATCCCAGATAATCTCCTACTCCCAAAATCAAATTTGTTACCACAGGAAGGAATATTCACTCCTAGGGATTAGGAAGTACATACACCTTTTTGAGGGGCCACCATTCAGCCCACTATGTTTGTCATTATTGATATAGCAATACCCTGGCTCTTCTCCAGAATGTTCATGAGTTATGTTCTTTCCTCTTGGTTTCTCCAGTAATTTGCAATTCTGAAGTTGAGGGCTCTTTACAAAGGTTCCCCCTGAGTAAACAACAACAGCTAAATAAATTGTTCTGCCAAGCACTTCTGCCGAGAGTTTTGCAATTCGATTTTAATAAAGCAACAGCCTCGGGGCCCCTGGGTGGCTCAGTCGGTTGAGCGTCCGACTTCGGCTCAGGTCATGATCTCGTGGTTCGTGAGTTCGAGCCCCGTGTCGGGCTCTGTGCTGACAGATCAGAGCCTGGAGCCTGTTTCAGATTCTGTGTCTCCCTCTCTCTCTGACCCTCCCTTGTTCATGCTCTGTGTCTCTCTGTCTCAAAAATAAATAAACGTTAAAAAAAATAATAAAAAAAATCAATAAAGCAACAGCCTCCTGTTAAGAGGAACTAGTTCCCTCATGACTTAGCCACAAAATTTTTTTATTAATTTTTTAACTAATAAAACATGTTCTTAATGATCTATCATCATTGCAAGCACATCGTTGTGACTGTGTAACATATTCCTTCAACATCATTTCCCAGAGTGTTCTATGATTGTTTCTCTCATTACATCTTCACAGACCCTGGATTGGAGAGCCAAGTCCTTGACCTCATCAGTCAGCTAGTATAACATCGCACTGTGCAAGGGGGCTACCTAACGTCCCTTGTTGTCACTTTTCCTCATATTTCTAGATGGCCCATTCCCTCTACTTAAAGTCTTTGCTCAAATAGCTTTTTCTCAGTGAGGCCTTCTCTGACCACCTAGTTAAGATTACAGATCACTCCCACTGCCCCTGGTACTGTCCAGCCTGTCTTCATCCTTCAGTTTTCCCACAGAACCTGCCACCTTTAACATACTGGATATTTACTTACATGTTTTGTTTATTATCTTTCTCTCCCATTAGAATGTTAGCTTCTTAAGGGCGGTGATTTTCATCTGTTATGTTTACTCTATATCCTCAGCATCTAGATGGGTATCTGATGGGTAGAAGGCCTTTAGTAAGTACTTAGTGAGGAGCTTGGTGACTGAGCACTAGGTCTGATCTACATGGTACTTTATATCAGTTTACCCTTCCTAGGCTGGGGATGTTTGTATATATTACCAGAGCACATACTCTATACCCCTTATTCTAATTAGTTCCGGAAATGACAGACAGGTAATTCCAAAATCTTATTTAAGCCAGTTTTTTGGGGTTTTTTTGTTTTGTTTTGTTTTACCTTTCACTCCCACTACTCTTTATCTAAAGGTACTGCAATTTGCCAAAGAAAGACATTATAAGAAAAGAAAGCTATGACAATATCCCTCATAAACACAGATGCAGAAATCCTTGACAAAACATTAGCAAATTGAATCCAGCCAAGGATAATACATAGAGACAAGGTGGGTTTGATCCAGTTGAATTAAGAGTTCCCTGTAGCTGAGGATGGTCAAGTCACAGCCCTCTCACATTCACAGCAGGACGGTGACAGAGTTAACAGTGCAGCTATATAAAGGATGTGGTAATCCCAGGAGGTGAACTTGCGAAATAGACTCCTTGGCTGCCAGAAATTATACGGCTAGAAGAGAGAAAAAGAGGTTTTTGTTTCCATGCTGCTGCTGCTGGGATCTTAAGGATTTTATTCCATCAAATTACTTTGTAGGACCTTCTTGTTAACTTCAGCAACTAAACCTCCTTGATGAGGATCCCAGATAAGAATTTGAACCTTATCAGTGAATCTTACTCTGCTTTAAAAAAAAAATGATATCATAGTAGCAATCCAAGTTTCCACTTGCCTTTCTCTAAAACCTGTTTCCTTCTCTGACACTTTCCTTTTCTCCCACTCATTTATAATGTATTTGCTTGCACTGTGCTTTTCTTCGTTATTGCTTTTCCTTTATTCCATCGTCTTTTTTTACTGCTACACACAGTAAGTTTATAAAACAACCAAATTATAAAATCCATGACAGCAGGAACTCTGTGTTTCTGTTCACTCACGTATGCCTAGCAGTGCTGGGCATGTGGCAGATTGTTCGATAAATAACTTTTGGATGGACAGATGGACAAATAAGTGGCCTTTCAGTCAACTTAATCTATCACGGTACTAGGTTAGTCCTTTGGGACCTTCTTAAAAGCATATGTTCTTCCTAACTTCTACTCCAGATTTTTAAAAAATTGTGCCTATTTTTTTTTTAGCTTTCTGGGTATTTGAAATCCAGATAAATGGATGTTTTACTGAATAATGAAATTGTGAGCAGAGTTGCTCATATACTGTCTCTCATTAGGATCTGTTCCTTTTCAGGTCTGGTATGACTCTAAAACAGGTACTCATTGGGAAGGAGCATGTACTGTGAAGATCCCAGTAACTTTGGACACTGTAAGTTGTTTTCAGGCTGTAATTTTTACCTACTGTGCTCTATCAGTCTGCTTGGACTGCCGTGATAAAACACCATAGACTGGGTGGCTTAACCAACAGAAGTTGGTTTTCTCACAGTTTGGGAGGCCAGATGTTCCAGATTAAGGGGCCAACCAATTCATTTCCTGCTGAGGACTCTCTTCCTGGCATGTAGACAGCCTCCTTCTTTCTTTGCCCTCACATGGCAGAGGGAGAGCATGCACTCTTTGGTGTCTCTTCTTATAGACACTAGTCCTATAAGATCAGGGCCTCACTTTTTGGCCTCATTTAACCTTAATTACCTCTTTAAAGGTCCTGTTCCCAAATACAGTCACATTGGTGGTTGGGGCTTCAACATATGAATCTTGTCGGGACACAAACATTCAGTCCATAACATGTGCCTGCATAGCGAGAACCAAGGACATAGTGTTCTGCATAACAACACTTCTATAGAGAGAGTCAAAAAGCAGATTAATGGTTGCATAGGGATGGGGCAGAGAGAGGGCTTGGGAGCAATGGGGAATGACTGCTAATGGGTACAGAGTTTCTTTTTAGGGTGATGAAAATGTTTCAAAATTGATTGTGGTGATGGGTACATGACTCTCAATATGCTAAAAAACATTTAATTGTACATTTTAAGTGGTTGAATCATATGGCATGTAAATTATACCAATAAAGCTGTTAAAATGTGAGAAAAAAAGAATAAACATATAGCCTGGTCTCACGGTATGAAACATCAAGAACAAACAATTCTTTCCCATATATTTACATTTGTATGTGTAAGAAAAATAGTAACGCTGAAAATGGAGTAAAAATCCGGTCACCACACACACCATATGGAATGTCTTTCTACCAGACCAAGTCACAAAACATGAGTTTTCAGTTGTAACCCTGGACCTCTAGGTGCAAGGAAGGCTGTCAGTTTCGATGTTGGAATCACAGGGGCCCATCCCACCTGAACTTGTGAAGGGGAGTTTGCTCTTGCAGCTAAATCACAACCACTACTGCAGGCCCTAAGTAGTTTTAAGAGTAAGAAACATTTATTGATGTTGTTTTTTGAAAGCTGTCATCAGCAGTATGAACTCCATAATAAAATGATTTCAAATTTCAACTTTCAGATCTAGAAGAGACTTTAACATTCATCGACTTGAGTCTCTCATGCTTACAGAGGAAGAACCTGAGTTCAGAGAAGTTAAATTACTTGTCCAGGCTTATGGCTAGATTTTGGCAGAACTGAGATAAGAACCCAGGCCAGCCGCACTCCCACTTCAGAGCCCATTCTGTACTAACCTACTACCTCGGTCTTTGAGAAAAGAAAAGATGAAGCGATGGGCTGATGAGGGTGGGGAGATAAATGCACTTTACTCCTTGCTGCCAACTGTGAGTCAGGCAGAAGGTGGACATCTTATCTACTCCACCCTCACACCCAACTTCATCTGTATTCGTGTACTTTTCTCCCTCTGGTACTTTACTCAGTGAAGTACAAGCCCCCATGTGATCTAGGGAGCTTCCTTACAGAGGACTGTATGGGGAGGCAGGAGACCTCCTGGGCTTTCTGTGCTGGGAATGCCACTCCAGAAGAACCATAGGTATGGGCCATGTCTATAACACTGTTGTTAGAGTCACTTAAAGTGCTTTCGGGGTTTCTATAACAGAAATTTCACAAATTTACTCTCAGAATTGAATCAGGCATCCTGGTGACTTAGGAAAGCAGGGAGCAGGAAGGGTATGGACTCTAGTGAGTAAGGACAAAGTCATCTCCCTGAAGCCAAGAAACTATAATTTTTTATAGGCACACGTACATACATGTGGGCCTACTTACACAGGCAGAAAAACTCACTCCTTAGCAGGGCCCTGGTGAAACATGTGTACTATGTTGACAAGCAAATTAAAAGTACAAAACAGGAACTACTGATAGGATAGGCAGAAGAGGTAACAAATTGATGAAGGGTGAAAAGTTTCCCTAAGAATTAAAAAATGGACCATTTTTTTTTTAGTGTTTGAACTCTTCCTTTTAATGCCAGGGCTTCCATATTTTCCATCTCTGTGCTCACAAATTTACTTTGCTGTTGAGTCTATACTTGTAAAGAATGTGAATCTTAGAGCACCTGGGTGGCTCAGTCGGTTAAGTGCCTGACTTCAGCTCAGGCCACAATCTCACAATTCATGGGTTTGAGCCCCATTATCGGGCTCTGGAGCCTGGAGCCTGCTTCGGATTCGGTGTCTCCTCTCTCTGCCCCTCCCCCACTCGTGCTTTGTCTCACTCTGTCTCTCAAAAATAACTAAATGTTGTAAAAAAATTTTTAAAAAGAATGTGAGTCTTGTACCATGAAGTATTTTTAGATTCTACTTTGAGATTGCCTTTTACAAATGCTCCTTCCCCAAGAGTATTGTTCTGTTATAGATACCAGTGTTTCAACGAGGTGGAAGTATAGTGCCCATAAAGACAACTATAGGAAAATCCACAGGCTACATGACTGATTCCCCATATGGACTCCGGGTGGCTCTCAGCACTAAGGTATTTGGAAAATGTTACCTTTACACAACTCATTCGTTACTACTTTATCTCTTTACAGGAGTAGTAGCCTTCTGAGTATGTGGTAGTATTTAAAAATGATACACCCCAGTTAGTTATGGGATGGGTGTTTCTGATGTTTTGAAACATTTCAGATTCACTGTCCAGCTTGTCTGACTTTCATGGAATTGTACTTAAGAGAACTCTGAGAACTAGAAATGTTAGCAATTTCCTCTGGAGCATCATGACCTTGGTGCTCTGCAGCTTGGCCTTGATTACCACTGGACTAAATGCTCACTGGGCATAGTCAGCCTGCCACATGGATTAGCCCTAAAATTCAGTCTCCTCTAAGAGGGTACCTGTATCTATGCAACATTTCAGCAACACCGACCTCACCCAATGACTTTTGTTCTCATCAGATGGCTCAAACAACTAAAATTTCCTGGGGTAAAGCTTAGAAGGATCCAGAATTTGTATGTCCTTTTCAGAAGATCTTTTGAGCCAAATGAAACCTATAGCAGATTTCTTTCTTATCCTTTTGCCCAAATACACTTCCAACACAAATTCTTACTCTTGCACAAATATTATAAAATAATTAAACTTTATTTTTCTTACATCTTTCTTTTCCATCTACTTTACTTAGACATGTCTTCTTGGACCAAACTATGAGTCTCAGACCACAGAATAAATACAAGAGACTCGAGATCCATAGCACATCAAACATTGTCAATAACAATAAACTGCCATATGGAGTGCTGTGACATTGTTTGACATGCCAAATTGGTCCTCCTACTGAAACGAAGAAGGAACTTCCATTGTCTAAATGGAGGGTTTCTAAAGATAGTTGATCTCCTCCATTATATACTACATTTTTTTTAGCTTCGTTTTATTGTGTGAACTTTTCTTGACCTGTCGTCTCATTTTAAGATACTATTTTCAAAGAAGCCACCTGTGCCACTGACCATATTTCGTAGTTTAAATTTTTTTCAGCAAGGTCTCTTTGTGCTCCTCTTATGTGACTTCCTTATTCATATTAATTCTCCAATGGGCACTGAATGTATATATTTGTATGACTACATTGTGCAGCTTGAATAGTAAGCTTTTGTTTAATAAAATTTTTCACAGATTTTTTAATCCCTCTAGTGGGTGACATTCTTTTCCTAGTAAGCTATTATATAAGCACATTCTCTCCCTATGATTCACTCTCCAGGGTTCTGCCGTGGGTGAACTCTATCTCGACGATGGCCATTCATTCCAGTACCTCCACCAGAAGCAATTCTTGCATAGGAAGTTTTCATTCTTGTCAGGTGTTTTGACCAACAGGTAATAGCAGCTAAAAAGCTGTGTGCTTTCTTAAATAAATTATGCTATCCTCAAAAGCACAGCTGTTGTTTTAAGGTACTATTTAAAGAAAGTAATGATGAAGGCCATTTGTGGAGTACTTTTTTTTTTTTAGCTTCACTAAGATATAATTGACAAGTAAAAATGTAATGTATTTAAAGTGTACAAGATGGTGATTTGCTGTACGTATATACTGTAAAAGGATTCCCACCATCAAGTTAATTAACTCACCCATCACCTCACAAACCTTTTTTGTTTGTTTGTTGTCTTGTTCTGTTTTAGTGAGAACACTTAAGTTCTACTCTCTTGGCAAATTTCAATTATAGGATATAGTATTGTCAACTATGGTCACCATCTTATATGTTAGATCCTGAGACCTTATTCATCTTATAACTGAAAGTTTGTACCCTTTAACCAGCCTCTCCTTCCATTTGCAAATAGAAACAATTTTACTACTTCCTTTCCAATTTGGATGCCTTTTATTTCTTTTTCTTGCCTAATTGCTCTACCTCGGGTGTCCAGTACTATGTTGAACAAAAATGGTGAGGAGTCGGCATCCTTGTCTTCTTTCTGATGTTGTTTCAGCTTTTCTCCACTGAGTATGATGTTAGCTGTGCACTTGTCAAAACAGCTTTTATTATGTTGAGATACATTCATTCTATACTCAATTTGTTGAGAATTTTTATCATGAAAAGCTGTTGAATTTTTTCCAATGCTTTTTCTATATCTACTGAAATAATCATAGTATTTTTATCCTTCTTTTATTAATGTACTGTATCACATTTATTGACTTGCCAATGTTGAAGCATCTCTGTATCCCAGGAATAAATCCCACTTCATCATGGTGTATGATCCTTTGTTGAGGAATTCTGCATCTGTGTTCATCAAGGATATTGGCCTGTCATTTTCTTTTCTTATAAGTATCCTTGCTAGCTTTGGTAGTGTTCCACTCTTTGGAAGAGTTTGAAAAGGACTGATAATTCTTTAAATGTTTGATGGAGTTCAATAGCAAAGCCATCTGGTCCTGGACTTATCTTTGTTGGCAGTCTTTTATTACTGATTCACTATCCTTACTAGTAACTGACCTGTTCAGATTTTCTATTTCTTCATGATTCAGTATTGGTAGCTTGTATGTTTCTAGGAATTTATCCATTTCTTCTAGCTTATCCACTTTACTGGTGTGTAATTACTCCTAGTAGTTTCTTATGATCCTTAGTATTTCTGAAGTATCAAATGTAACGTCTCCTCTTTCATTTCTTATTTTATGTATTTATTTATTTAAATTCTAGTATAGTTAACATATAGTGATATGTTAGTTTCTGATTGTACTTACTTGAGTCCTCTTTTTGTTGGTGAGTCTAGCTAAAGATTTGTCTATTTTGTTTATATTTATTTTTCTAATGTAAGTAATCTCTACATCCAAGGTGAAGCTCAAACTCACAACCCCAAAATCAAGAGTCACGTGCTTTACTGACTGAGCCAGACAGGTGCCCCAGCTTATTTATTTGTTTTTTAATTATTTCTTAGTTTCATTGACCTCATATTGTCTTCTTAGCCTCTGTTCCACTTATTTTCACTCTGACCTTTGTTATTTCCTTCCTCCTACTTTCTTTGGGCTTAGTTTGTTCTTCTTTTTATAGTTCCTTGAGGTGTAAAGTTAGATTGTTTATTTAAGGTCTTTTCTTTTTCTTAATATAGGCATTTATTACTATAAGCTCCCCTCTTAGAATTGCTTTTGCTGCATCCTGTAAGTTTTGATATGTTGTGTTTCCATTTTACTTTGTCTAGGATACTTTATTTCCCTTTTGACTTCTCTTTGACACATTGGTTGTTTAGGAGCATGTTATTTAATCTCCAAGGATTTGTGACTTTTCCAGTTTTCTTCTTGTGATTGATTTCTGCTCTCCTACTATTAGGGTTAGAAAAGATGCTTGATATAATTTCAGTCTTTTTAAATTTGTTAAGACTTATTTTGTAGTCTAATATATGGTCTATCCTGGAGAATGTTCCATGTGTGCTTGGGAAGAATATGTATTTTGCTGCTACTGAATGGAATGTTCTATATATATCTATTAAGTCTATTTGGTCTACCATGTAGTTTAAGTCCACGTTTTCCTTATTGGTTTTCTGTCTGGATGATCTATCCATAGTTGAAAGCGGGGCACTGAAGTCCCCTGCTATTACTGTATTGCTGTCTATTTCAACCTTCAGATCTACTAATATTTGCTTTATATATTTAGGTGTTCTGATATCGGGTGCATAAATATTTACAAATGTTATAACCTCTTAATGAATTGACTCTTTTATCATTATATAATGATCTTTGTTGTCTCTTATTACAGTTTTTGGCATAAAGTCTGTTTTGTTTGATATAAACATAGGTAGCTCTGCCTTTTTTTGATCTCCATTTGCATGGAATATCATTTTTCATCCCTTCACTTTCCTTCTGTATGTTTCCTTAAAGCTGAAGTGGGTCTCTTATAGGTAGCTGGGTATTGACTTTTTAACCACTCAGCAGCCGTGTCTCCATTGATTGGAGAATTTCGTTCAAATACACTTGGAGTAATTATTGATAGGTGGTTTGAGGGCTCATATCTCAGGTGGGAGGCCTTAAAACTGGGGTACTAGAAGTGTGGTCCAAGCCCTTCACTCTTCAGGGAGAAGTTGGGATTTGGGAGTTCCCCTTCCACTTGTATGGCACTGCCCTGGGGGTAGGGAGTGAGAGTGTGTCTTAGCCTTTCCTACCTGTTTCGATGTGGATATTTTCGCAGTCACTCAATGTGTGGGAGTCACTCAGGTAGTTTCTGTATCTCCAGAAGGGAATTGCTCCACCTGTAGCTTTACGTTCAGTATCTCCATGAAAGGAGGGAAATTCAGGGACCTCTTGTGTTGCCATCTTGGTCTGGAATTTCCCTGGAGTATATTTCAGTCACTCCATGAATCTTCCTTCCTTATTGTCTCCATCTTCCTTTTCCTCCCTCTCTAAAACATAAAAAAGAATTCAATTTAAGTTCTGATTAATCCCATGTATTGCCCCATTCAACAAGTGATTAAATATCTGAGTTCTTAATTTGATTGCAGTGTCGAAGTCACATTTGTGACTTCAGTGTCCTTAGGTGATATCTCTCCAAATGGCTTGTCAAAGGGAGACTGGTTTGTCTACTGGTTAGGCAGTCCTCAGCACATGGAATTATCTTTTTCCTTCTCTTCATCTTAGTAAACGTGACAACCGTATTGTTCTTGCCTCCATAGGGAAAGATGGGAGAGGAACCCACAAGGCTGGGATGTTGACCTAGTAACCAGTCCAAACCCCTATTCTCCTCCTTTTCCTAATGCCCTTTGCATCTATTCCAGTTGTGCTGACAAAAGAGGTCATCATCCCAGCAAGTGTGTGGTGGAGCGGGTCTTCGTCCTTGGCCTCAAGAAGCAGCCATCTTCTGTGACCACCCATTCATCTGGTGAGGAAACAGTTCATTTGTTTTTGTAAACATGGAAGTATCTCTTCACCCAGTGAAGAGATGATTAGTCCCAAAACTGATGTCGTGTGCTCAACTGAGTGGACCCTGTACTTTCTGAAATACACTGGTCAAATACCCAGGTGTCTAAAAGGAGCAAAGCCACCCTGCTTCTCCTCATCGACTGGTCTTTCCACGAACTATAAGATGTTAACATTTTTCTAAGGGAAATTATTTGGGGCTTGAAAAATATTGTAACTTCTCTGAATATTTTGTTTAACTGTAGCTGTCTGAAGCTGCAGAGAATTGTACCCATGTTTATGGAGTTTCTTAAAAGGATATATCCTTTCTTACCTGCTGAACTTCTTTGTTCCTTACAACTCCTTTTCAACCAATCTTGCACTCAAAATGATAGAGGGTTTAATCTTCAAAAAATTCATGGAAGTCCATGGGTAAAAGTGCTATTCAGCTGGATTTTCCTACATGGGGCTTAAGGTTTTATGACCAAGTCAGAAATATTTTATATTTGAAAGAAAGATCTTTCTCTCCTAGATATTCATCAAACTTTTCCTGCTATTGTCTTGATATTTAGACGGTAAAGAAGAGCCTGTGGTTTTTACATATTGTACCACAATGGCCACCCTGAGCCTGGAGAAGCTGTCACTGAACATCAGCGCTGACTGGGAGGTCCACATCAAATAACTGTGACGTGCACCCAGTGACGGGCTCAGGAAGCAGCCTGCACCTTTCAGCCTTTCCCTTGGCCTTTTCTGATATTTGTGCTGCGTGCTAATTGACTTCTCTGGCTAACAATTAGCTTTCATTAGGTACCACTTTACTAACAAAAACAGATTTCAGGTTTTACATTTTTAGAGGTACTAGGAATACTTTTTGGGTCAAACACCACCTCATCTCCTAGATGCAGGTAGCCCTGAGACTTTTATAGAGTTCATCAATCTTCCATTGCTTCTTGGACTGTGGCCCTGTGGTCAGCACTGTGGCCCAATGAGTAGCTTCTCTTTGAGCACAGCTGGATGGTTTTGTGTGTGTGTGTGTGTGTGTGTGTGTGTGTGTGTGTGTGTGTGTGTGTGTGTTTAACTAAACTCTGCCCTCAATGTGGGGCTTAAACTTACAACCCAGAAATCAAGAGTTTCATGCTTTACGGATTGAGCCAGCCAGGCGCCCTGGATGGATTTGTTATATATGAGATGTGGGCCAAACCCACTGTTTGTGGCCCATTTGTGGAAGCTTGCCTCAGGCCATGCAGCAGGATCAGTCTGGCTACAGTGGCTGAGCTACTCAGGGCCTGTCTCCAAGGGGACAGCAGCCTCTCATACCCCTCGGTCATCTTTCACCCACTTAGATGTGGGCAAAACCACCCTTTTCTGCTTGCACTGCATACGCTGAAGCAACAGGGAATTATTCTCCCCTAAAGATTGACTGTGAAGCACAAAGGATTCTTTTCCCTGTTGTGCTTGTTGGGCTTCAAAGTTCCCAATTAATCTTCTTAAAATCCTAATTTACCTTAATTGTTTTTCTTAAATACTGTTTACTGACCACAGAAGATTTGTAACATGAGTAAGCTATATTTTATAATTAATAATAACATGAACACCCATGTCCCCACAACTGAACTTCAGAAATAGAACACAGGGCTGGGATGAGGGTGAGGTAAGTCAGGCACAAAAACTCTTGCCTCAGGCACAAAATTAAGGGGGTACCAAAAAAATGCAATAATCAAAATAAATAATATTTCAGTGTAGTATTTTTCAAAATCAAAATTAATGCAAAAAATAATCCATGATGAACAAAATATCAAAATTTTAAATAAAGACAGGATCAGTACTACTAAGTTTTCTTTCTCCCTTGGTCCCCCATATGGCTTGGCATGGGCTAAAAAGCATTATGGAACACCAGTTCCTCCGGCTGCTTCCTGCTCTGGAGACACCAGTGCCTCTTTGCTGCCTGTTACTGCATCTGTAGGGCAGCCTCGTGTGCTCAGCACGTTTTCATGTTTCCTCCACTGAGCGACTTGACAACTGCCACCTCTGTGCCTTCTGTGCCCTGGGCCCCATTATCCACCACTTTCCCCCTTCCCATGCAGCTCTTACCATCCATTGAGGCCCAACTCAAATGCCACTTTTCCATTAAGCCTATCTAAATCCTCTGTCACCCCCACACCCCTGGACCCATGCGCGGTTACTTTGCTCATCTCTGAAATGCTGTTCCACTTATAATATGCGCTCTCCCAGCATCCTCAAGGCAGTCCCTTAATGTTTCAGCTTTGTCTATCTTGTTCCCCTGCTAGAGTGCATGTTCCTCGAGAGCATATTTGTCTTCTGTCTGCCAGAGCACCATTATACTTGCCTTTCAGTAACCAATGGCTACAATTAGTTAACTGATGGATTTGACTGATTAAAAAGTGAGAATTTAATGTATTTGTTTCCGATTTACTTTTCTGACAGGACTCTTCCCTCCAGATGTAGCAAACATTGTGCATTTCCTTGTGGACACATTGCATTATATCAGTTGAGATTTCAGCTTTGCACCACACCACATAGACATTCACAGATTCTTTGCTATTTCTGTAAGTCTTGCAATTCAGGAGAAAGGAAGAAGTCTACATTAGCTGAAGCCGTATTTCCCAGCTTCGAACTTCCCTTAGCAACCTACAGTAAGACTTAACCTGAAAACTGGGTGCTTTTACCTAATACATGATGATGGTTTTTAATGGCATGTGAAGCTGAATAATTAAGACCTATCTTTAGATTAACATGTATTGCATTTATTCTTCCATGTAAAATATTTTTTGGAGAAAGGAATGAAACTGCTCTGTCTTGACGCAGAATGGTACTGAAAAGTTCTCCGAGAGTCAGAGTGGAGAGAAATGCAGTCTGGGTGTTCATTGTTCTCTGCTTTTACGGCTTCTCACACTTCACCTGCCTCCTGTTTCTGCAGCTGTTACCAGAGCGTTCTGTGGGCATGGGTTGGCCTGCAGGTGTTCAGTTACCTTGTTGGTTGTGGCTAATTCTTGATATGTGTTCTCAGGAAACTGGATTTCAAGTAAGAATTAGAATTTTCAACAGTTGGGAATGCAAGCTGGTGCATCCAGTCTGGAAAACAGTATGGAGGTTCCTCAAAAAACTAAAAATAGAACTACCCTACGACCCAGCAGTTGCACTACTAGGCATTTATCCACGGGATACAGGTGTGCTGTTTCGAAGGGACACATGCACCCCCATGTTGATAGCAGCACTATCAACAATAGCCAAAGTATGGAAAGAGCCTGAATGTCCATCAATGGATGAACGGATAAAGAAGATGTGATACACACACACACACACACACACACACACACACACACAATGGAGTATTACTCAGTGATCAAAAAGAATGAAATCTTGCCATTTGCAACTACGTGGATGGAACTGGAGGGTATTATGCTAAGTGAAATTAGAGAAAGACAAAAATCATATGACTTCACTCATATGAGGACTTTAAGAGACAAAACAGATGAACATAAGGGAAGGAAAACAAAAATAATATAAAAACGGGGAGGGGGACAAAACAGAAGAGACTCATAAATGTGGAGAACAAATTGAGGGTTACAGGAGGGGTTGTGGGGGGGGGGGAATGGGCTAAATGGGTAAAGGGCATTAAGGAATCTACTTCTGAAATCATTGTTGCACTATATGCTAACTAATTTGGATGTAAATTTTTAAAAATAATAAATAAAACAAGTTAAAAAAAAAGCCCCCCCCAAAAGAATATTCAACAGAGATTGAAACAAAGCTCTCAAATGCATAATGTGCCAGGAATGAGTTGACAAATCCGTTTAAAATCAGAAAGTGCCCAACAGAAAAACAGGCAAAGGTAATTCATAAAAGAAAGTAAAACAGACAAAATGAGCATGAAGAGTGCTCAGCCTCAGTCATAATCAAAGAAATGATTTTTTCCCCCAACTGGCCAAGATTCAAAAAGTGAAAATGTCCAGCACTGATATTAGTGTAGCGAATAGGCCTGCTCATGCATCATTAGTGGAATTATAAATAAGGATAATCTACCAGGATGAGTATTTGGCAATAATATCAAAACCTTACATTTGCATACTCTAACCCATCGATTCCACTTTAGATAAACCAGATGAATTGCTCAGAGCTCCTAATTGCAATGTGGTTTACACTGTGGACAACTAGGAATGAGCTAAGTGTTCTTTAACAGGGGACTTGTTAAATATAGCCCTTTCATACTGCAGAATACTGTACAATTATTAAATAACAGCCTTAATGTATATCAACATAGAAGTATGTTTTTGTTAAATGTTTACTGAGTGATTTCATTTATGTAAACATTATCATAAACTGAAACTGAAGGACATCCTATACTCTTCAAAATGTGAAGGCCATGAAAAACAACAGGTCTGAGGAAGTGTTTCAGATTGAAGGGGGTACAAAAGAGACGTGACAACAGATATGTGATCCTGGGCTGGAATCTGGGCCTATAAAGGACATTATTGGGACAGTTGGCAAAATTTAGATGGGATCTTTTGATTACGTGGTAATTTTCCTAATTTTGAGGGTTATCCTGTGATTACATAGAAGAATTTCCTTGCTTTTAGGAAATGTATACTGAAGTATTAAAGGGTAATGGGTCATCCCATCTCTAAGTTACTCTCAAATGGCTCAGAAAAAAATTTTATTTATGTCTGACAAAGAGAGAAGGCAAAATGTATTTAAATGCTATGATTGAAGAATCTGGATGAAGGGTATATAGGAACTCCTTACGCTATATTTTCCACTTTAAGTTTTAAACTTTTTCAAAACAAAAAGTTGGGCCATATCTCTATAGGATCTAACAGCTTTTAAATGTTTGCTTTCTGTTACTGTAAAAGCTTATAAGCTGTGGCATATAAAATAGGGTGAAGCAAATGGATTTAAAAAAGAAGATACCTTGATTCTGATGCTGCAGACCACTTCAGAATGTTCCTCGGATCAGCTGTTCTCCACCTGAGAAGTGCTCGGCCAAGCCGCGTCCTCTACTTCAGGGACACAAACAGCATCCTCTTGTTAGCTAGGATACCAAGGGGAGTTACTCAGATCTAAGGGCTGAAAGCCTTCAGCAGAAGGAAGGAGGGGGAAGGAATAAAAGCAGGGAAGGAATGTGTTTTGTTTTGCAGAACCAGCAGCCAGCCAAGGGGACTCCCCACTAGGTCTTTCACCTGATAGCCTCTTGTGCGAGCCAGTGTAGGCCAGTTTGGACTGTGGACCTGAGCAGAAGCCTCCCTGAGTGGTCCTAAAGTTAACTTTGGCTCATTATAATACCAGATCTCCTCCTTTGGGCTGAGTGTTCTGCTGTTTTTCAAACATACAGCATGTGCATTAGCATGTTGACATGTGAGTTATACGCAGTTGAACCAAAATGCTAAGAATAGAATATAAGGCTCCTAATATATATGCAAGTTCCCTGCCCCTGCCCCCTAATACATTGAATGAAAGCTTCCTGTACTAACCCCACAGGAAGACAGTACTTTCAGAGCTATCTGTCTTCTTACTTGTAAGAAGTAATACAAAGTTCTTTGTTTTCAGCACTTCCTTGGGTTGTGTTCAACTTAATGCACATCAAGCGGCAACGCCCTTGAGTTCAGTTACACTCTGAGCAGCAGGCCAGCAGCCCCTGACCCTACACACCCACACTGTGGCAGCACTGTATGTTGCTTCACCACAGAGGTCTTAATTGACTGCGGGAGCTGACCAAAGAACCTTTGGAAGGGTTCACACGAAGAAATAGAATACATGTTTAGGGGGGCATTTATTTCGGGCAGATGACTAGCATCGTGGCCAGAGAAAGTCCTTCATGCATTTGGAAGGCCAGTTTGGTCACCGTCCTACTCTTCCCAGATCTGAGTTATCCAGCAGATCCTGGCAATGGTGGATCTGAGGCTGTCAGTTCCTCAAAGAAGTGATCCCAAGAAGTAGGTTCCAGTTTGGTACCAAGACATTCTCTGAGAATGCCCAAGGAGGTTGGTTACACTTAGGATTGACCTATAGGACTAATTATGCTCCAGGCACAGCTCACTTCAGAACCAGGTGAACTTCCATGTGTCAGCATCACCAGAACCAATCCCAGATCAGGCCATCCTCCTAACTGCTCCCTAGAGGAGAAAGGGTAGATTGTTGCCAAGAGTTTGTCTTAAAGTTGCGCCGAGCCCTATATCCTGGTTAACTAAAACCAGTGAGTCAGATTGCCATAGCCTTAGAGGAGACTGCAAGTCTGGAATTTTGGGCTGAGTGCAGAGTTCTTTCACTTTCTCACATCTCTTTCAGTAGCAGACTATCATAATGATAGGCAGCAGAAAGACAAACACATAAATATCTGGAGCTTAATGAATTTTTGCCCATAATTGACCATCTTACCTAAGAGCGTTCTGGATAATGGAATTCCTATGACCATATCAAGCTTTCCACTCTGCTTTTAAGATTTTCACCTACCAACCCCTCTGAATGCCTTGCGTAAATTCCAGGGGCAGCACCCTAGACTAAAATAACTTCTTAGCCCCGGGCCTAGAAAGCCACCTGCAGCTCCACTGGAAACAGATTACTATATTAACCACAGACAATAGAGGCCATATAACTAGCATTCTAGGTGAAATTGGCATCTGATATCAGATCTGCCTGTCTTATGACCAACCTTGCAAAAGACTGCAGTGCCACAGAAAGGCCAGCCAGAATTCTACAGCTGCTTCTTGACAGTTGTTTCCAGCAGGGCTGTGGTATTAGATTCCTCTCCAATCAGAGCTAAGGGAAGGGGAGCCCTCACTATTTATATGCAAGGATCCAGTGTTCTTACGCCTACTTCACATATTAGAGTCCTAGTTATGCCTTTAGTCGCTCCCTGGAAATCAGAAAACCTGGGGTCTGGTTTGGTTCTGCAGCGAACTGAGTGATCTTGGCCATGCCGTTTAATCTCTCCAGGCCTTGGTTTCCTCATCTCTTAAAGAAAAGAGATCATTTCTAAAATTCTGTGACTTTTCCATGATGTCACTGTAAAATTACGGCAGATATCTCGCGTTTCCTCAGTTGTAAAATAGCATTAATCAAACCTGCAAGGTTGTCCTACAGATTTAAAATATTCTATGTGTGTGGAAAGGAAAAAATAGTAACTTTACTTTGGAGAAACGTGGTAGATACCACCTTAGCCAGGTGATCAAGATTGACATCACCTGTGATAAAACACCTCTAGATCCTGTATCCCCAAATGAGAAGGGCGCATGACTTCTATGATACTCTTCCCCCAAATCCATAACCTCAGTCTAATAATATGAAAAACATCAAACTCCAGTTGAGGGACAATCTACAATGTGATTTCCAAGTACTCTTCAAAAGTAGCAAGTCATGAGAGGCAAAGACTGTGGAACCATCAGAGACTGGAAGACACTGAGGAGACATTACGATGCAGTACAGGATCTTGGATCAGATCCTGTAACAGAAGAGGGAAAAAAACCATTAGTGGAAACACTATCAAATCAAAATATGTCTTGTAGTTTAGTTAATACTATTTTACCAAAACTAATTTCTTAGTTTTGATCATTTACCATGGTTACATGAGGTGTAAACACTAGGGGATGCCGAGCGAAAGGTATACAGAAACTCTGTACTATCCTGTAACTCTTTCGTAAATCTAAAATTGCTTTAAAATTAAAAGTTTTAAAAACTATATGAAGAGGCTAGCTCACAGTGGACGCTCAATGAATGATGGGTGTTATAAGCAAATGCATTTCCTCCAATAGAGTTGAATCAAAGAAATATTTATTGGGGCACCTGGGTGGCTCAGTCGGTTGAGGGTCCGACTTTGGCTCAGGTCATGATCTCACAGTTCATGAGTTCGACCCCTGCATCGGACTCTGTGCTGACAGCTTGGAGCCTGGAGCTTGCTTTGGATTCTGTGTCTCCCTCTCTCTCTGCCCTTAACCCACTGGCATTCTGTCTCTGTGTCTTTCAAAAATAAACATTAAAAAAAAAAAGAAATATTTATTGATGGAAAAGACAGTGATACAAAGCCATTGATTGGCCTTGTTGGTGCAAAAGAAACCATTCCAACCTCAGATAGCGTGTGACATTGCCTGAAATATGTTATAAAAGCTAGTTCTTTATCCTTGACGAGACTTCTGGGAATCGAAATGCACAGCTGTTCATTATCTGCCCTTTGTTCTTGGGCTCAGATTGGATTTCTCCCTGATGGCATGAGGCAGCTGAATAAACCTTGTGTTTGGACCCACTAATCTGAGGGGGTTTCATCCACAACGATTGATAGAGCAAAGTGAATAGCACCTTGCACTCTGTGTTTGATATTCCCATCCTGCTCTGACAATAGGCTCATCTTATCACATACTCAACTTAGTTACTAAGTTACTTAGTTAGACTGCCAAGGAAAGAAAAGTCGGCAGGTGTGTGGCCCAGAGACAGCTCCACCCACAGGGGCAAATTGACCAAGAAATTTTTATTGCATTAGCAAAGCAAGAGAAGGGTAAGAAATTTCTCCTCGCATAAGGAAATTTCATTCAGCAGATATACAACACATATTTATTAAGAGCTTTCTATGTGCTTAGCCCTGAGAGTGGGATGGGGGCCCAGAGTTTACGATCTTGAGGGCAAGTGGAAAGCTCAATAAGCAGAAACAATAAAATGTGGGTGCGTGCTGTGAATTTAAGAGTATAGAGTAGGGCTGGGACTCAAGCTTTTGATGGTGGAGAAAGGAAACTCCCCCACTTTGCTTTCCATGCCACTGGGGAGTTTGAGAGTGGAGGTCAATCTTTTTAGAGGACTTTTTAGTACAGGCAGATAGGCATGCCTCTGATTGGAGATGCTGTGACCATGTGATGCTGGGCAGACTGCACCTATCCCAGGGATGGACACATGGAAGATATTCAGTAAATAAATCTCGTAGACTGAACGCCGACTGACTGTAATTCAACCTGATCTATTAAATTGGGGTCACCTCTAAAAACAACATTTATTGGGGCGCCTGGGTGGCGCAGTCGGTTAAGCGTCCGACTTCAGCCAGGTCACGATCTCGCGGTCTGTGAGTTCGAGCCCCGCGTCGGGCTCTGGGCTGATGGCTCGGAGCCTGGAGCCTGTTTCCGATTCTGTGTCTCCCTCTCTCTCTGCCCCTCCCCCGTTCATGCTCTGTCTCTCTCTGTCCCAAAAATAAATAAAAAACGTTGAAAAAAATAAAAAATAAAAAAAATAAAAACAACATTTATTGAGTGCTTAAGACAATCTTGTCACTATCTTAAATGTTTTACATAAATTAAAATTGTTTAATTTTTATGATAACTCAGTAACAGAATGACTATCCACATACCCACTCTATAGGTGAGAGAACTGAGACACAGGAAGAAAGGAAGAGGTAACTCACCTAAAGTTACACAGGCACAGCCAGCAAGCAGCAAGCCCAGGCTTTGAAGCTCGGCAGTCAGCCTTCAGTCTGTCCTCCCATTTTCTGCCTCTCCAAAAGCAGTAGTAAAGGTCCTTGGGCATTTTCTTAGGGGACAGGAGGATAGGCTGATGGTTCCTATAAGCAGTAGCTCCAGACACAGGGCTCCTCAAAGCTGCAACCCCAGGGACAGTGAGCCTGGTAGTATTCCCTGTTTCGGCTATCACTTCCCACCTTGTCTCACAGCCTCTAGCCTTGGGCTGATGAGACTGGTCACATGGAAACAGGCATGGCTACAGTCTAGCACAAGCCTCCACTGAGCCACACGTGGAATGTAGCCGTCTCCTTACGGCCTGGGTAGAAGCTACCACGGATGGGTATAAAGCAAGATGGAGGCCAAGTAGGCAATTCCCTTCTCCAAGGCCACTTGTGCTCTTATCCAAGAGCCCTGATACCAACTCTTTCTGGAATGACATCCCCCAAGACCTGACAGGCAACCTGATTCAGTATCTAGTTCCACCTGCTGACTCAGATGCCTAATGTGTGCCTGCATAGTCCATACTCAGGTGTGCTTTTTGTAGCAAATCTGGTCCAGTGTTTATTTTGGGGTGTGGGGAGAGATGAGAGGTGTCTAGGTCAAGTGGGCAAGAAAGACAGGGATTTTTCTCAACTGGGGACTCTGTTGAGTGGCATTTTCCACCCAGACAGTTCCAATGAACGCTGACACCATAACATTCTAGAAGAGATGCCAAACGCAACTGAATAATGTTGATATCCTAGAGTTTTAGAAACTAAAAATTATGTTCTCAAAAATATCTAAAATATTCTCCTAGAATTCAGTGTCTCACATTCAGTCTGGCTACCTTTTCTTTGATATTGTTCTCCATTCATTCAGTGGCCTATAGTTTGATGATCTATATAGGAGCCGATTCAATAACACATCAGCAGTACTTTGTTAATTTTCAGTGTTCAACTTCCTCAAGTATTCCCCTTTCATTTCCTGACAACACCAGCACTTAATGACAACCCAGAAATGTTCCTATTCAGGTCCTTCTCTGTCCACCACGTAGCCTGCCTGCACATAGCTTCTTTTGCTCTCATACTCATAATCTTTCTTCATGCCTATTTTTAGTTTTCTTGGCTCAAGCTTCTCCAAGCCACTGAAACACAGCCCTCACTCTCTCTCTCTCCCTCTCTCCCTCTGGCATGCATGCTGCCGGTAGCAGCCCCCAGGTAAACACTCCTGCAGAAACCCTTTAGTGCTCCTTCCTCAGGAAAACCTATTTCTTCCGGATCACAGCTCAGCTTTTAAGATGGACGTAAGCTGGATGACCTTCTGATGGGCTTCGAGCTTTGAATTTGGATGTGGACATTTTCTCTCAGATGACAGAATCACTCCAACTTCCCCTTTGCCGTTGCTTCCTTTCCTTGAAGGTAGTTCTATCTTGTTTTCTTTAAAAAACCTTTTCCTTCCAAATTTGCCTGCCATGCCAACCGTCATTAGCGCATCTGTGGCCCCACGGACAGGGGCTGAGCCCAGGTCCCCGGGACCAATTCCCCAGCAGGGCCAAGGCAAGACCACCGAGGCCGGGGGCGGAAACCCAAGTGGCATCTATTCAGCCATCATCAGCCGCAATTTTCCCATTATCGGAGTGAAAGAGAAGACATTTGAGCAGCTTCACAAGAAGTGTCTAGAAAAGAAGGTTCTTTATCTGGATCCCGAGTTCCCACCAGATGAGACCTCTCTCTTTTACAGCCAGAAGTTCCCCATCCAGTTCATTTGGAAGAGACCTCCGGTGAGTAGCTTGCTGGCTGCCCGTTGGGCTTTTTCCCCTCCTAGAAGTCCTCCCACTCAGCACCTCCCCGCAGCCCCACGGTGCACATGGGCGCTGGGGGAAGGGTCCTGGCAGAGGCTCCCCAGGGCTCTGCCCTCGACTGAGGCCGAGCCCATTCTCACTCTCTTGCTCTCTTTTCCTAAAAAACATCTTGCTTTCTATAAAAGAAATTGGAATTCAGTGTAATCCAGCCTATAAAAGTAAATATCCCTTTCCCAGAACAACAACAACAACAAATTCTTTGTAAGAGTCCTTCAACTTCTAGGGCTAAAATCACAACGAATGACATCTTTAGTCTGCCAGCAGCCATGACTTTCTGCAACAGAGAAGCCCCAGAAAGAGGAGAGGAGCTGGCAAAGATCACTTTTTCATGCATAGAGTGTTAGGATTAGAAGGAGAAATCCTAGCAGTCAGTTTCGTCCACATACTTCGCCTCACACATGAGAAAATAAAGGCGCACAGAGAGAAGTACATCCAGAGTGAGCATGACAGCCCAGAATAAAATCCTTTCTCTTTAGGTACCTCTTCCAGCCTCTGGATTTCACATACAGTGATCCGCCAGAAAGAAAAGCATATCCTCTTGCCTCCCTTCTCTGATCAGACCACCCATATGACTCTGGTCCTTAATTCAAGAAATATTTATTGGGCATTGGTAGGGCCGGAATGCAGGCAAGCAACAAGGGAGACAGCTGTGGATAAGAAAGACAAGAAGTCCTGCTCTCCTGGAGCCTAGAGTCCTGAAGGGAAGGCTGTCAGGAGATAGCGTTCTGGGTACAGTGAGCTCAAAAGGCAAGAACTAACCTTCCCTGAGGAGATCCTTTAAGCTGAGGCCCCGAGCTATTCATTAACTTAATCAAGTGACGCTGAAGTCCTATTCATTAGCCACGTTTTTCTTTATAACCTGAGATGAAACATCCAACAACCCTGTTCTCAGCCCCTGGGTTCCCCCAAGGGCTCCTTTCCTCTCCTGGGAGCCCTGTGGTAAGGCCTGTGACTATCCTGAGTTCTCTCTTTAGAAGAAAGTACTGGAAAGAACTTCATTCTCCAGCCCAGTCACCGCCCTGCTGCCAGAGCACTGGGATATGTCCCATCCCTGCTGAAGTATCTTCGGTGACACCGTTCTGCCCTCCCCCCATGCCTTCAGGATAACTCCAAACTCCTGAGCTGAGCTATCAGCCCTTTTCAGGCTGGCACCCTCTCCCCCAGACGGTGACACACTCAGCTCCTCTGTTGTTCCAAGTCTCCTCAGACCTCAAGGCCTTTGCTCATGCTCTCTGTCTGGAATGCCCTTGTTTTTTGTTTTGTTCTGTTTTGCTTGTTTTAATATAATTTATTGTCAAGTTGACTGACATACAGTGTATACAGTGTGCTCTTGGTTTTGGGGTAGATTCCCATTATTCATTGCTTACATACAACACCCAGTGCTCATTGCAACAAGTGCCCTCCTCAATGCCCATCACCCATTTTCCCCTCTACCCCGCTACCCCCATCAGCCCTCAGTTTGTGTTTAAGAGTCTCTTATGGTTTGCCTCCCTCCCTCTCTGTTTGTAACAAGTTTTCCCCCCTCCATTTCCCCCATGTCTTCTATTAAGTTTCTCAAGTTCCACATATGAGTGAAAAGTGGAATGCCCTTGTTTTTATCTGATTTGCTCCTCTCACCCTCTCTCCAGTGCTCAGGTGTCACTTTCTTCAGGCTTTCACATGTCTGTTCCCTATCTGATAACAGGACCTATTCCTATTCAACGCTGGACCCCAGTAGTCAGAGAAGGGCCAGGCCCACAGTAGGTACTCAGCTGCTGGTGGTGAATGAAAACTCACATCTGAGGGCACTGACCACCAAGAGATAAGGACAGCCCAGCATTCCAAGGCTGGGGGTTCCTAAAAGCCTTTTCTAAAATTTTTTTTTTTAACGTTTATTTATTTTTGAGACAGAGAGAGACAGAGCATGAACGGGGGAGGGTCAGAGAGAGGGAGACACAGAATCTGAAACAGGCTCCAGGCTCTGAGCTGTCAGCACAGAGCCTGACGCGGGGCTAGAACTCATGGACCACGAGATCATGACCTGAGCCGAAGTCGGCCGCTTAACCGACTGAGCCACCCAGGCACCCCTAAAAGCTTTTTCTAATATTACTACAGAGAAAAAAACCAAAAACCTTACAAATATTGCTTTTAGTGAAATTATTGGTGGCTTTTAGTCTTAAAAGCTATACTTGCATTTCGATAAAAATGCTACCAGGGTCTATTATGCTCTAGGCACTACTTCAGTCCTAAAACTTACACTGCCATTGTCAGTGTGACATTAGGGGCACCAAAAGACCTCTTTCCAACTGTGCTCCTACCACCAACACCCCCTTACATACAGTTGAAGTGATTAAAGTCCAGAAAGGACAATCACACAAGTTGACTGAAATTGAAAGAGTGAAATGATCCCAGAACTTTCTGAAGTGTAAAGCACTTATTGGAAACGTCAGTTTTGCCTGCATTCCATAGATGTAGTGACTTTTATCAGGTTTGAGCAGTCTGAAATGGAGACTATGTCCTACAAGAGACCATTCCTGCTTTTACTATCTGAGGCACAGAATCAGTGAAAGCCAATCTGAGCTTTTCTTCATAATCAAGTTTTACTTGTTACAGTTAGATGGTGGTGGTGGTGGTGATAAGGGGAGAATTATTCAGGCCAGCTACAATTCTAGCTAAGATGATGCTGCACTTTCAGCTTTACCCTCTTAAAAGAAGAGACACCCAGGCCACCTGTCTGGGCACACCTATAATCTCTTTTCACTTGCCTATGAGTGCTACCCTCACTGCCTTTCCTCTTCTATTGGGGAGCTTCATGCATTGTGTCTCGAGGCCAAGCTATCTGATTCCTCTTGCCCCTATTTCTAGAATCAGAAAGCAAACAAACCATACAATACTTCCCAATTCTTGAGCCAGATTTTCTTGATGACAAACCCCTGGACAGAAGAGAATGGGCTTCTAGAACAGGGCCTCTGGGAAACTGATTACTCTTGCCCAATTTCATCAGGGAAATGCCAATCAAAACCAATGAGATATCACTTTGTCAGAACGGCTAAAACCTAGAAGACCATAAATAACAAATGTTGGTGAGGATGTGAAGAAAAGAGAACCCTTGAGCACTCTTGGTGGGAATGCAAATTGGTGCAGCCACTATGGAAAACACGTTCCTCAAAAAAATTAAAAATAGAAATACCATACAATCCAGTAATTCCACTACTGGGTATTTTTCCAAAGAAAACAAAAACACTAATTTGAAAAGATATACGCACCCCTATGTTTTTTGCAGCATTATTTACAATAGCCAAGATATGGCAGCAACTCAAGTGTCTATCAATAGATAAATGGATAAGGAAGATGTGGTATATATGTATATATACATATATATGCATATTGTGTATACATATATATACATATTGTGTATATATACATACATATACATATTGTGTGTGTGTGCGTGTGTATATATATATATATGTATATATATATACATATATACGTATATATGTATATGTATATATATATACGTATATATGTATATATATACATATACGTGTATATATATATATATATATATGTATACATATATATATATACACACATATACACAATAGGCCATAAAAAAGAATGAGATCTTGCCGTTTGCAACAACATGGATGGACCTAGAGAGTATAATGCTAAGTGAAATAAGTCAGACAGAGGAAAATACCGAATGATTTCCCTCAAATGTGGAATCTAAAAGACAAAACAAATGAACAAAGAAAGAAACAAAGAGACACATAAACAAAAAAAAAAACAAACTGGTGGCTACCTTAGGGGAAGAGAGTTAGGGGATGGGTGAAATAAAGAGGATTAAGGGGTAAAAACTTCCAGTTATAAAATAAATAAGTCATGGAGATAAAAAGTACAATGTAGAGGATATAGTCAATAAGATTGTAATAATGTTGTTTCGTGACAGATGGTGACTGCCCTTAACGAAGTGAACACTGAGTAACGTATAGAATTGTTGAATCAATATGTTGTACACCTGAAACTAATATAACACTGTATGTTAATTACACTTCAATACAAAGAAAAAGCCCAAAATAATAATAAATAAATCATTACATTTTTCAGGTTAAGTCCTGTTAACCACTACAAAAACATCTTTGATTTTTTTTAAGATATTTACAAGCATGCTTAACAAAATGTGAATCCTTAACATGTCAGACTCTAACTTTTCTCTTCATGAGGAAAACTCATAAGGAAAAATCAGTAAGATTCTTATAATTACAGAAAGGATAATTTCTCTCTAGGAGGGACATGATTGTTGTTTAATGGGGAAAAAAAAGAGGGAAAAATGCTAGTTTATTTACAAGAGGAAGGGAGCTAGAACAGAAACCAAAGTGGGGTGGGGGGAAGCAACAGGGCAGAAGGCCACACACTCCAATGTCATCCCTCCACTTGACCTGACACTCAAAGGCATCTTTACTCATGAACTTGTGACATGCCTGAGGCAAGTAAAAAGTAACTTTTTGGTAAAGGGGGAAGTTAGTGTCTTGAGTTACACAGGCAGAATGAGCCAACACACCCAGAAGTCAGAGTGTGGAAAGCACAGGAGTGGGGAAAGAGAGAGGCATCTAGAATCAAACTGCCAGGAACCCACTGAACTGTGGTGGGGGGGAAACGGCTCTGCCCTCTCAGAGCCTATGAGGTGGGGGTTCAAGATCTCCAAGGAACTGTGAGACCCCAACTAACACTTGGGAAGTGGTCTGCTTACAAGAGGCTGACACATGGTGAAGCCACTGTGGAAAAGAGTATGGAGCTTCCTCAAAAAGTTACAAATAGAACTATCCTATGATCCAACAATCACACTACTGGGTATTTACCCAAAGAATACAAAAACACTAATTCAAAGGGATACATGCCCCCCTTTGTTTACTGCAGCATTATTTACAATAGCCACGTTATGGAAGCAACCCAAGTGCCCATCGATAGACAAATGGATAAAGAAGAAGTGGTATATATGTACAATGGAATATTATTCAGCCATAAAAAAGAATGAAACCTTGCCATTTGCAACAACATGGATGGAGCTGGGGAGTATAATGCTAAGCAAAAAAAGTCAGTCAGAGAAAGACAAATATCACATGATTTCACTCACATGTGGAATTTAAGAAACAAAACAAATGGGTAAAGGGGGAAAGAGAGAGAGACAAATTAAGAAACAGATTGGTACTTACAGAGAACAAACTGATGGTTATCAGGTGGGTGGGGGGATGGGTGAAATTGGTGATGGGGATTAAGGAGTTAACTTGTGATAAGCACCAGGTTGTCTAGGGAATTGTTGAATCACTATATTATATATTATATGTTTATATATTATATGTTTATATAATATGTAGTAATATAATATATAAATATAATACATAATTTATATATATGATGTATAAATAATATAAATATAAAATATTTATTGTAAATATAATTATTATAAATTAAAATATATTATAATTATGAAAATTATTGTTATAAATATAAAAATATAAATAATATATAATATATAAGAATAATAAATAATAACTATATTATATACCTGATAATAACACTTAATACAGTTAACACTGTATGTTAACTGGAATTATTTTTTTAATATGAAATTTAATGTCAAAGTGGTTTCCATACAACACCCAGTGCTCATCCCAACAGGTGCCCTCCTCAATAGCCATCACCCACCCTCCCCTCCCTCCAACCCCCATCAACCCTCAGTTTATTCTCAGTTTTTAAGAGTCTCTTATGGTTTGGCTTTCTCCCTCTCTAACTTTTTTTTTTCCCCTTCCCCTCCCCCATGGTCTTCTGTTAAGTTTCTCAGGATCCACACAAGAGTAAAAACATATGGTATCTGTCTTTCTCTGTATGAATTATTTCACTTAGCATAATACTCTCCAGTTCCATCCACGTTGCTACAAAAGGCCCTATTTCATTCTTTCTCACTGCCAAGTAGTATTCCATTGTGTATATAAACCACAATTTCTTTCAACGTTTTTTTTTTTTTATTTATTTTTGGGACAGAGAGAGACAGAGCATGAACGGGGGAGGGGCAGAGAGAGAGGGAGACACAGAATCGGAAACAGGCTCCAGGCTCCGAGCCATCAGCCCAGAGCCTGACGCGGGGCTCGAACTCACGGACCGCGAGATCGTGACCTGGCTGAAGTCGGACGCTTAACCGACTGCGCCACCCAGGCGCCCCTAAACCACAATTTCTTTATCCATTCGTCAGTTGATGGACATTTAGGCTCTCTCCATGATTTGGCTATTGTTGAAATTGCTGCTATAAACATTGGGGTACAAGTGCCCCTATGCATCAGTACTCCTGTATCCCTTGGGTAAATTCCTAGCAGTGCTATTGCTGGGTCATAGGGTAGTTCTATTTTTAATTTTCTGAGGAACCTCCACACTGTTTTCCAGAGCGGCTGCACCAGTTTGCATTCCCACCAACAGTGCAAGAGGGTTCCCGTTTCTCCACATCCTCGCCAGCATCTATAGTCTCCTGATTTGTTCATTTTAGCCACTCTGACTGGCGTGAGGTGGTATCTCAGTGTGGTTTCGATTTGTATTTCCCTGATGAGGAGTGACGTTGAGCATCTCTTCATGTGCCTGTTGGCCATCTGGTTGTCTTCTTTAGAGAAGTGTCTATTCATGTTTTCTGTCCATTTCTTCACTGGATTATTTGTTTTTCGGGTGTGGAGTTTGGTGAGTTCTTTATAGATTTTGGATACTAGCCCTTTGTCCGATAAGTCATTTGCAAATATCTTTTCCCATTCCATTGGTTCCTTTTTAGTTTTGTTGATTGTTTCCTTTGCTGTGCAGAAGCTTTTTATCTTGATGAGGTCCCAATAGTTCATTTTTGCTTTTAATTCCCTTGCCTTTGGAGATGTGTCAAGTAAGAAATTGCTGCGGCTGAGGTCAGAGAGGTCTTTTCCTGCTTTCTCCTCTAAGGTTTTGATGGTTTCCTGTCTCACATTCAGGTCCTTTAACCATTTTGAGTTCATTTTTGTGAATGGTGTAAGAAAGTGGTCTAGTTTCATTCTTCTGCATGTTGCTGTCCAGTTCTCCCAGCACTATTTGTTAAAGAGACTGTCTTTTTTCCATTGGATATTCTTTCCTGCTTTGTCAAAGATTAGTTGGTCATACATTTGTGGGTCCAGTTCTGGAGTCTCTATTCTATTCCATTGGTCTATGTGTCTGTTTTTGTGCCAATACCATGCTGTCTTGATGATGACAGCTTTGTAGTAGAGGCCAAAAATTTGAAAAGCCCAAACAAGGGGGCCCCTGGGTGGCTTAGTTGACTGGGTGTCCAACTCTTAGTTTTGGCTCAGGTCATGATCCCAGGGTCATGGGATCAAGCCCTGCATCAGGCTTCACGCTGAGGGTAGAACTTGCTTAAGATTCTCTCCCTTTTCCCCTTACCCACTCACTCTCTCAAAACAAACAAACAAAAAGAGAGAAGCTGACGCTTGCTTTACCATTTCATCCAAACTTCAAGTCTAAATAATCACCATCAGAACTTTATTAATAGAAGTTTATTATAATAACTTCTATAACTAATAGAAGTTTATTATATTCCCCCAGAATACTGGGAAGATAGCATTAAAACTGCTATCAAAAACTCCTTATAAATTTTAGTATTGTTTGGGATCTTTGGAAACCTTTTCTTTCAGCCATTCCATTTCAAAGTTTCTTTCCTGATGTTAAGATTTTGAAGGGAAAACAGATGCTCCCAGCTCCTTCAATAACCTGCCTATCGTTAGTACCTTTCACAGCGTGAAAGTGCATCCTCATTTCTAGCCAGAACTCTTCTGGCCACAATTTTTGCCCCTTACCTCTGGTCTGATCCAGAATACAGTGAAACAGTCAGCAGATTTCCTGTACGTAGTAATTCTCCCTGTTCATCAACAATCTCATCCTTCTTTTAATTGTTTTCAGATCAAATAGTTATAAACCTCCCCTAACCTTCCCCTGTAATATGGTTTTTCCAGCACTGGAGGTGTCAGTGCTATGATCTGTATACAGTCGATCCTCATTACTCCTGGGTTCTGTATTTGTGAATTCCCCTACTCACTAACATTTCTTTGTAACCCCAAATCAGTCTCCAAGGTGCTTCTGTGGTCATCTGCAGACATGTGTAGGGCAGTGAAAATTTTGAGTCGCCGTCCACGCACATTCCCAGATGAAATCAAGGGGACAGTCGGCCTTCTCAGCTTAGCTCTCACACTGTAAACAGGCATCCTTTTCATAGTCTACACAGTGCCACGTTTTTCACATTTTTGCACTTCTTGTTGGTGATTTCTCTGTTTAAAATGTAAAGTGCTTTCTCATGTTCCTAATGCAAGAAGGCTGGGGTGTGCCTCAGGGAGAAAATACATGTGTTAGATAAGCTTCATTAATGCTTGAGTTGGTTGTGAGGGCAATGTTAATGACTCAATAAAATATATTAAATAAGGTGTCTTTAAACAGAAACACACTTAAGAGTGTGTATTGATCAGTTGATTAAAATGTGACTAGAGGGTCACAGGAATCTAATTCTGTATTTCCTCCAGGAGCAATGGTTCAATATTCACTAATTCAGCATTCACTGGCACCTCATAGAACATAACTACCATAAATAACGAGAATCGACTGTAATTCCTATGTTCTCTGCATTCTTAAATATCACAGCTTGGAACAATACCCTACTAAGGGTATGATTAATAGTAAACATTGCAACATGTTTTTATTTTTTAATGTTTATTTAATTTTGAAAGACAGACAGACAGACTGCGAGAAGGGGAGGGGCAGAGAGGGAAGGATATAGAATCTGAAGCAGCTCCAGGCTCTGAGCTATCAGCACATGGGGCTGAAACTCATAAACCACGAGATCCTGACTGGAGCCAAAGTCAGAGGCTTAACCGACTGAGCCACCCAGGCACCCTACATTGCAACATGTTTTAATCCATTACAGTCATGACTTTCTTGATGCTCAAATTGTCCCATCTTTGGCCAGTGGGAACCCCCTATAAATTGCCTATATCATTTGACATGACCCCATTAATCTTAAACAGATTTCTTGCTTTCTGGCCACAACAGAATGTCCCAGGCTCATCTTGTATATTTCTTGCCCCAGACGTAGAACAATTTATTTTTTCAAGTAGCCTGGCTCCTTTCAGTCTGAAATGAAGTTGAAGGAAGTTGTAAAATGTGGAGGAGAGCTGACCACCGACTCTTGAGGACCCAGAGCTTAGCCACTGCTTCAGTGCTCAGAAGATGAAAGCTTTCTGACAATGTGTGGTGACACCAGAGATCTCTTGCTCTGATGGCCCCTTCCGTGTGCCCCATCGCTTGTGTAACTAACACTCTCCATGTGTATGTTCCCAGCCAGGGGGGTTACCTGGCCTGCACTACTCGACTCTGAGAAGAAGAAACCCTAGGTTGGCAAAAAATAAAATTACTCCCTTCCAATGTGGAATGAGAGGGAAGAAACAGAACTACAGGAAAACCCAGGCTGTGTGCAGTGAGCCCTCTGTTCCAGGGCTGAGGGCTCAGTCACTGGCTACGCAGCTTCTCCTCTCAGGGATATTACTTATCTTTCCCATAAACCCGGCTCAGGAGGTCTGCTTGTAATCTGATTTAGATGTGTCATCTTCTGTCAGACAGTTTCGAGAGAAGTGGGATCACTGGGCTAGACACAAAGAGGAAGACCTGAGGGCATCGTGCAGAGTAGTTAAGGAAACTAAATTTAGGGGTGCCTGGGTGGCTCAGTCGGTTGAGCATCCGACTTCAGCTCGGATCATGATCTCATGGTTCATGAGTTCGAGCCTCACATCTGGCTCTCTGCTGTCAGTGTGGAGCCCGCTTCAGATCCTCTGCCCTTCTGTCTCTCTGCCCCTCCCTTGCTCATGCGTGCACACTCTCTCTCTCAAAAATATATAAACATTAAAAAAAAAACAAACTAAACTTAGAACCAAATAAACCTGTGTCTGGACTCTGGTTCTGCCACTAGCAAGTCACATAAATAGAATGTTTAGAAGTTTAAATTAAGAAATTCCCTTAAGAGAGGGAAAAGGCAATTCATGAGGTGGGAAAAGATATTTATAGCACATCTAACCAATAAGCAATCAATAGCCAAAGAATGCCCACAATTCAAGTTGAAAAAGACAAACTCAATAGAAAAATTAGCAAAAGACTGGTATTTCATGAACAGAGAGTAACAAAAGATCAAGAAATACATGAACATATGAAAGATGTTCTGCTTATAAAGGACATAGTGATGTTCTCATCACGTGGCTATTCTGAACTAGCAGCCTTAAAGTCCTGGTAGATGCTCAAGGTAAGGTAGCAATTACTATGAGTGGAGGCAGCAAAGGACAGGAGCATAACACAGTGATGGGGAAAGCACATGCTTTCAAATCAGACAAACTTGATTCAAATCCCAGCTCCACCTTTTAGCGAGGTGACCTCCAGCAGGTTACTGACCATTTTTGGGTCTCAGTTTCCTCATCTCTGAAAAGAATATGAAAATTCTTACTTTCACAGAGTTTTAAGGATTAAATGAGATATTGTAAATGACATACATTAGCATGATGAGTCAACAAATAATGATGATGGTAATTCAAAGGTAAAATGAGGTACCCAGCTGGGAGCCAGCCCTCTCTTTACTCGGCAGAAAATCACGATGGCACCATGCTGGAGTGGGGGTGGGGGAGCATAAATTCTGGGGAAAGTGACAATTCAATAAATAATTAGGACTGCCTCCTCTTATATTCCACAAGACAACAGCTCCTCCTGAGGGCCATGATGAAGACAAAGCTCTGGACATCATAGTGAAGAAGCTAAAATAGCTTAGCAGTAAGATACTGAAAATGGGGGTAGAGGGGCAGAAATAGCCAAGAAATGTATGAAAAGATGCATTTCCCTGATTATGAATGAGGCAGAGCATCTTTTCACACATTCATGTATTTCTTGATCATTTGTTATCTTGATGTCCATGAAATACCTTGCCTTTGCTAATTTTTCAATTGAGTTGTCTTTTTCAACTTGAACTGTAGGCATTCTTTGGATACTGATTGTTTATTGGTTAGATATGCTATATATATCTTCTCCCATTTTGTAACTTGCCTTTTCACTCTCTTAAGGTGTTTTTTTTATTTTAAAAATTCTTTTTTTTTTTAATTTTTTAATGTTTATTTATTTTTGAGAAAGAGAGACAGAGTGGGAGCAGGGGAGGGGCAGAAGGAGAGGGAGACACAGAATCCGAAGCAGGCTCCATCCAGGCTCTGAGCTATCAGCACAGAACCCTACATGGGACTCGAACTCAGGAACTCAAGGTCATGACCTGCACCAAGATCAGAAGCTTAACCCACTGAGCCACTCAGGCACCCCTATTTTTAAAATTCTGACTTAAAAGTTCTAAATTAATTTTTAATTATTATTTTTCCTTTATGGTTAGCACTTTTCATGTTCTGTTAAAGAAGTTTTTCCTAAAGTCATTCTTCTTTATTATCATTTTTTTTAATATATGAAATTTGTTGTCAAATTGGTTTCCATACAACACCCAGTGCTCATCCCAAAAGGTGCCCCCCTCAATACCCATCACCCACCCTGCCCTCCCTCCCACCCCCCATCAACCCTCAGTTTGTTCTCAGTTTTTAACAGTCTCTTATGCTTTGGCTCTCTCCCACTCTAACCTCTTTTTTTTTTTTTCTTCCCCTCCCCCATGGATTTCTGTTAAGTTTCTCAGGATCCACATAAGAGTGAAACCATATGGTATCTGTCTTTCTCTGTATGGCTTATTTCACTTAGCATCACACTCTCCAGTTCCATCCACGTTGCTACAAAAGGCCGTATTTCATTCTTTCTCATTGCCACGTAGTATTCCATTGTGTATATAAACCACAATTTCTTTATCCATTCATCAGTTGATGGACATTTAGGCTCTTTCCATAATTTGGCTATTGTTGAGAGTGCTGCTATAAACATTGGGGTACAAGTGCCCCTATGCATCAGTACTCCTGTATCCCTTGGGTAAATTCCTAGCAATGCTGTTGCTGGGTCATAGGGTAGGTCTATTTTTAATTTTCTGAGGAACCTCCACACTGCTTTCCAGAGCGGCTGCACCAATTTGCATTCCCACCAACAGTGCAAGAGGGTTCCCGTTTCTCCACATCCTCTGCAGCATCTATAGTCTCCTGATTTGTTCATTTTGGCCACTCTGACTGGCGTGAGGTGATATCTGAGTGTGGTTTTGATTTGTATTTCCCTGATAAGGAGCGACGTTGAACATCTTTTCATGTGCCTGTTGGCCATCCGGATGTCTTCTTTAGAGAAGTGTCTATTCATGTTTTCTGCCCATTTCTTCACTGGGTTATTTGTTTTTCGGGTGTGGAGTTTGTATTATCATTTTTTAAATGTTTATTTATTTAAGAAAGAGAGTGTTTGTGAATGTGAGAGTGGGGGAGGAGCAGAGAGAAAGAGAATCTCAAGCAGGCTCTGCTGCTGTTAGCACAGGGGTGGGGTTCAATCTCACAAATCATGAGATCATGACCTGAGACAAAATCAGGAGTTGGATGCTTAACTAACTGAGCCATCCAGGGTGCCCCTTTATTATCATTTAGAAACTTAATTTTTCTGCCTTTATATTTAGGTCTATAATCCATCCAGAGAAGATTTTTCTTACATAAGATAGGGATCAGATTTTGTTGTTTTTCCATATGGATAGTCAAAGCTCCCAGCAGAATTCATTTTTTTTTAAAAATCCTTCCTCTGTTGTTATGTAATATCACTTTTTAAACAGATCAAATGTTTACCAATGTGTGGTTCTGTCTCTGCACTCTCTACCATGTTTCACTTGTGTTTATTGGTCTATCTTTGTGCCAACTCCACACCTTGTGCCAATAAATCTTGACATTCAGTAGAGCCAGTCCTTCTAACTTTTCTTCTTCAATATTGTTTTAACTGTATCTGGCTCCTTGTCTTTCCATTTAAATTTTAGAATCAGGATATTGCGTTCCACAGAAAATCCTGTTGGGATTTTTTTGAGATTGCATTGAATCAACCTGGAATAATGCACATCTTGACAATACTGAGTCATCCTATCCATGGAGAAGGGATGTCTCTCCATTTAAATGGGTCTCGTTTAGTATCTTTCCATCAAGTTCTTTTATAATTTTCTCCATAAAGGTTTGAACATCCTTTGTCAGATTTCTTCCTAGGCATCTTTTGCTTTTGCTATTATTTTTATAAAGGGCATCTTTCTTAAAATTGTACTCAATTTCTCAGGCATAAACATGCATTTGACTTTCATATTATATACAATATATTTCCTAAACTCTTAGTAATTCTAACAATTTGAAAACCCCAAGTTATTTATCTATAGATTCCATTTCCATACAGATAGTTAGGTCATTTGTAAATAATGACAGGGCTGCCTGGTACATTATGCACAACTGTATTGAGCAACCTAACTCCTGTTTTATTGCACTAAATCTTCCAGCAAAAAGGAGATAACAGAATCTGTCCGGCTTCCAATTTTATTTTTTAATTTTTTAAATTTTATTATTTTTTTTGAGAGAGGATGAGCAGGGAAGAGGTACAGAGAGAGGGAGTGAGAGAATCCCAAGCTGGCTCCACGCTGTTAGGGCAGAGCCTAACGACACAGGGCCCAAATTCACAAATTGTGAGATCATGACGTGAGCCGAAATCAAGAGTTAGACATAACTGATTGAGCCACCCAGGTGTCCCTGGGTCTTAATTTTAAAGGGAACTTAATCTTAGCTGCTTCACTGTTGAATAGACTTGCTATAGATTTCTATGTTCTGATGTCTTGGGTGTGTTTCTTATAAACTGCTTAGAAGGCTGTTGTTGTTTTTTTAATGCAATCTGAAAACCTTTGTCTTTTAACTGAAGGTTTTAGTCCATTTACATTGATTATGAACATCTATCTCTATTGGATTTATTACTGTCATCTTAACCATAACCTTTCCGTTGGTATTACTTTTTAAATGTTGCTTTTTTCCTCTTTACACCCTTTTAAAAACGTATTAAAAGTGTTTTCTCTTTTTTTCTATTAGTTCAGATGTTATTGACTATTTCTGTTTTTTTCTGTGGTTACCCTAAATACTTAACATATGTTTCATCCTGACAAAGCCTGAAGTTGATCAATAGCTTTAGTTTCCTCAAAAACAATATGAATACCATAAGGCACTTTGACTCTAAATATTCTTCTCCCAACTAATCTGTCATTGTCGCTCAGAATTTTAGCTCTATATTGATTTTTCAACCTTAAAAAGTAGGAAATATACTTTTCTAAAACAGTCAATATTTTACACACGTTTACCAATTTCTCTTGTTTACTGTTCTTTCTTGAGTCTTAGACTTTTCCTTCTGGAATAATTCTGCTTTTTCCTAAAGTATCTTGTTTAACAATTTCTTTGGTGAGAATCTATTTGTAGTAAGCATTCTCAATTTTTATTTGTATAAAATTAACTCTCATTCATGAAATCGTTTTCCTGGGTAATCAGTCCTAGGCTGATTCTCCTTACTATCTTCTGGCTTACATTCTTGCTGAAATCCGCAATCATTCTAATTGGTATCCCTTAATAGGCCATCTGCCTTTTCTCTTTGACTGTGTTTAAGATTACGCTGTCTCTGGTATTCTGCCATATTGCTATGTTGTGTTTGTTTCAACATGTATTTCTGCATCTTTCCTGCTTAGTATTCCTTGGGATTCCTGAATCTGAGGATTGGAGTCAATGATTAACTGTAAAAACTTTCTTAGAATATTAATTCTTTCCATATTTTCTATTATCTTCTTCTGGAACTCCAATTAGATATATGCTGAACTTACCTTGCTCTAGCCCCCATATAGCTTAACCTTTTTTTCTTTCTTTTTAAAAAATTTCCCATCTCTTTGCTTCTCTGTGTGATATTCTAGGAGATTTCTTCTGACCTCCCTTCCAGTTCACTAATGCTCACTTCAACCTTAATTGGATTCTGGCTTTTTTTTTTTTTTTTTTTAAAGCAGCTATAAAGGACATTTGGGAAACTGAAGAAATTAGCATGTGGAGGGGCACCTGGGTGGCTCAGTTGGTTCGGTGTCTGACTTTGGCTCAGGTCATGATCTTGCGGTTCGTGGGGTTGAGCCCTGCATCGGGCTCTGTGCTGGCAGCTCAGAGCCTGGAGCCTACTTCGGATTCTGTGTCTCCCTCTCTCTCTGCCTCTCTCTCTCTCTCTCTCAAAAATAAATAAACATTAAAAATTTTAAAAAAAGAAATTAACATTTGGATTTAGATTTTAGATAATATTAGAGAATAATAGTTAATTTTCTTAGCGATAATGGCATTCAAGTCAGTAGGAAAGTGCTCTTGTACTTAGGAGATGCCTGCTGTAGCCTAAGTATACCTTTAAGTATTTAGGTGTGGAGTGTCATGACACTGTCAACATTTTTTCAAATGGTTCAGCAAAAAAAATAGGATCCATATATACGTATATAGATCAGTAAAACAAAGATGGCAAAATGTTAACAATTGTTGAATCTAGATGTAAGCTATATGGGTGTCCCTTCTTTAAACTTTCCTGTAAGTTTGAAGTTTTTCATAATATAAAGTAGAAAACTATGAGAGTGGAAATTTACATATTTTAGTAGCAGGGCTAAAATATAAAATCAAGGAAATCTAGGATGTAGAACACAAAAATAGGAAAATACAATAAACTTAGAGGAGGTTTAACATTGGATTTTTAGAAGTTTCACGAAAAGGAAGGAAGGAGGTAGGGGGAAAGGAAGGAAGAAAGGAAGGAAGGAAATAATTGAAAGGGAGAGAAATGTCAAAGAAATAATGTAAGAATATGCCAAAACTGAGGACAAAAGTCCCTATATGGAAAGGAGTCACTGAGTGCTCAGCACGAAGAATTTAAAAACAAAACAAAAAAAAACAAAAAAAAAAAACCCACCTCATACCAAGGCACATAAATTTGGTTTTTGGAATTGGGAGTGGGAGGAGTAGGAGGGAAGGGCAGAAAACCCTAAAATCTTTTAGAGGGAAAAGACAGGTCACATACAAAGGAATATTCATCAGAATTGTACCATACTTCTCACAACTCCAGATGCTAGAAGCAATGAAACCATGCATTAAAAATTCTGAAAGGAAAATGCTCTTCAATCTAAAATACCTAGCCAAATTTTCAATCATGAGACAAGTAGAAAACGTAGTTAGATGGGCAAGGACTGAGGCCACTTACCTCCTGTGCACCCTTACCTAGGAAGCTGCAAGTTGTCGGCCAAACCAATCAAGGAGTAAACCAAAGAAGCGTTAAGATCCGGGAAGTGAATGGCACCAGAAGGGCCCAGTCCATCCCAGGCCACTGCTCCAGACCTGAAGGGCGGCCAGTCCGGTCTGTATGGGAGAACGAGGCTGCAGAGGAAGGCCTTGGTGGGAGAGCAATGGAACCACTAGGTTATCTGACGAGTTTAAGTATTTGGAAAACTACTGCTGAGGAAAAGCATTGATCAATACATAGAAAATCAGAAAATTATAAAGAATAAGAGGGAAAAAATTCATACAGAAAGGAAATGTAAAACAGCATAACACTTAGCTAAGAAGCGAACAATAGTCACCTCATCATACTCACGTAAATACTGAATTTTAATCTTACCAAAATTTATGACATTACTATTTTGGGAAGGTGGTGGGCAGAGCTTCATGTGAGAAGGTTAAATCTCATTGGCCAAAATAGGAATTCTGCTGATACCTTCTAAAAACAATAAATTAAAAAGTAATAATATACGATGTTTTTTAGAAATACAGAGGTAAATACCAAAAGAAATTGCTACAAGAATTGAAAGTGGCTGTCTCTGAGGAGAGGGATTTGCAGGGCAAGAGACTCCTATTCCTCTATGTATCTTTTGTACTGATTTTATTAAACTTTGTTCACGTATAAACAGAATAAAATATAATTATTTCACAAAAGACCCGACCTCAGAAATTATTTTGAGTGCCCTGTAATGCTAATGTCATGGTTTCAAACCCCGGGAGACGTAAGAATCTCCTGGGTGCTTCTTTAGAGTGAAGAGTCCCAGACCCCTACCAAGAATAGTTACATCCTTAAGTCTAAGGTGAATCCTGGGAATCTGCATTTTAAACCGGCATCCCAGGCAATTCTGATGCAGGTAGTCCAAAGCCCACACTTGGAAAAGCCCACAGTAGATGCAGGCTGGCAGGAGCCAGTGACTGGGTGGGGACAGCGCCCTGCTAGTGGGCAGCCTGCCAGGCCCGAGTGTCCACCTGCCATCAGCTCCCAGCTCTCACATTGAGTTGCCCACTGAAGCATGGGGAGGCTTTGAAAAAGCGGGGCTTCCTTGTGAATATAATTCTGACAAACACATTTCTCCTTCCTTCCCCACCCACATTCTCTGCCTCAAAGATTCTGAAGTTGTAACCGTGGATGTCTGTTTGTTACCATGGGGCCTACTCTACCAGGGCCAAGTTACCTACCCTTCCTAAATGGCCCTAAATGGCCCTAAATGGCCAGTCAAGGTCTTTGGGGGGATGGGGCAGGGACATCAGGAGAATGAAGGCTTCATTAACCTCAGACAATGGCTTGGAGCAGATTCCTTCTATGCATTCAGCAGCCTGTATAGGATTAGTGTATACAGCATGTTTCGAAGGCCCCATGCTATATCCCATTGGCCGCCAGTGTCAAAGGCATGAATGCCTTTTGCTGAGGCAGGGTAAGCCTCTCGGTAACTATATTTTTTCCCTTTAAAGAAGGAATCCCAGCAAGGCTGATGGAAGTACCCTAAAGGTCTACAAGCCATTGAGGCCTGTCCTGGGCTGTCCTGGCTCTCTCACTCCCCTTGCTGGCTCCCGGACTGGCATGGTGTTCCCCCTTGACCGTGGGCTCAGGGGCCTCCAGCCAAAGCTGCTGACTCTGACCACGGCCTTTCTCTGGACTGTGTTCATTTGCATCGCGCTGCTGAGGGTGGAGGAGCTATATAGGCTCCGGCCCATTCATGGGAGGATTAGGCCTGGACTGAGGGCGCAGTGGGAGAGAGGCCGCAGTGAAGGTCCAGTTCCACTCCCTGAGCGGTCACCATGCCCTACCTGCTGCCAGGATTTTTCTGTGACCGCGTGATCCGGGAGAGGGACAGGAGAAATGGAGAGGGCACCGTCTCACAGCCCCTCAAGTATGAGGGGCAGGATTTTGTTGTTCTCAGACGACGGTGCCTTGCTCAGAAGTGCCTCTTTGAAGACCGTGTGTTCCCAGCAGGTGTTCAGGCCCTGGGCTCCCATGAGCTGAGCCAGAAAACCAAGATGAAGGCCATCACGTGGAAGAGGCCAAAGGTAGGGATGGGAGGGACAGGGCTTCAGGAGACAGCTCTTGGGGACAGGAGGTCAAGTGGTCCAGGGCCAGAGGCCATGGATCCACGATCTGAGCAAGTGGCTTATCAAGGTTCTCTTCCCTATGTGCCCCCAGAACACCTTTCTGGTTCCTCTTGAAATGGTAGGTGTTATTTTCTATTCCTGAACTAGAGATTGTTATAACGCTTTAGAGGTCCTGAGCCTGTAAATATTTTTAAGAGAGCTAATACGCTGGCTTTATTCAGAGTTAAACAGTAAGGCATAATTGATTATCAAGGCTTCTTGAGAGCAGGTGTTCTGGGGGTGGGAAAGTGGAGTGGCTGAGAGCACTGAGGCTCACAGTTTCAAGGAGAGTTCCATGAAAAGTGGTGAACAGTTAAGAAACAGGAGGCTGTGGGAAGCTGGAGATGCCTTCTGAACCTTTCGCCTAAGGCTGGCTCATCAGGGACATGCCGCTTCTGTTTAAACAGAAAGGTCTGTGCTGACCAGCCAGACTTCTTACAATGCAATGTGGTGCGTCCACATTTAGGACTATGTATTTTCTCAGAGAACGGACTCCTTCCTTTATCACTATGTGATACAACTCTTTATGTCTAATATTCTTTGTTACGAAGTCTGCTTTGTCTGAAATTAACACAATGACTCCACCTTGCTTTTGATTAACATTAGCATGGTGCATCCTTCTCTAGTTTCTTGTAGACAACATATAGTTGGGTCTCTTTTTTTATCCATGCTCACAATCTGTATCTTTTAATTGGTGTATTTAGACCATTCTCATTTAAGTGATTATGAAATAGCTGGATTCCTATCCACCATGTTTGTAACTGTTTTCTATCTGTGAGAACTGTTCTTTGTTTCTCCCCCTCCCCTTTTCTGCCTTTTCCAGTAATTTAATATTCTGTATGAGACAATTTTATGTTCTCTCTTAAGTGTATCAGTTGCATTTTTTAATGTTAATGGTTATGCTACAGTTTCCAATATACACTTCCAACTAATCTAATTCTACCTTCAAATAACACTATGCTATTATATATGTAGTCTGACACCTTATAATAGAAAATGTCCAATTCCCCCCTTCCTTCCTTCCTTCATTTCATCTATCCACATGCTATAATTACTCAACACATTGTAATTATTAGTACTTTAAACAAAGTTATCTTTCAATTAAGAATAAGAAAAATAAAAGTTTTATTCTACCTTCATTTATTCCTTCTCTGATGCTCTTCCTTTCTTTACGTAGGTCAAGGTTTCTGACCTATATCATTTTCCTTCTCCCTGAAGCACTTCTTTTAACACTTCTTGCAGGGCAAGTCTATTGGCAATAAATTCTCTCTGGTTTTCTTTTTCTGAGGAAGTCTTTATTTCTCCCTCGGTTTTGAAAGATAATTTCTTGCATATAGAATTCTAGCTTGATGGGATTTTCTTTAATCAATTTAAATATTTCTATCCAGTCTTTCTTGCTTGCATGGCTTCTGAAGTCTGCTATAATTATCTTCATTTCTCTATAGGAAATGGATTTGTTCCCCTGTTGACTTCTTTCAAGATTTTTTTTTTTTTTGTCTTTGGTTATCTGCAGTTTGACTATGGCATGCCTAAGCGTAGTAGTTTTGTGTTGTTGTATTTTGCTAGTATTTATGCCATTTCATGCTCTTTGAGCTTCCTGGATCTGTGATTTGGTATCTGTCATTAATTTGAGAAAGTTCTTGGCCATTATTACTTCAAATGTTTCTTCTGCTCTGTTCTCTCTCTTCCTCTGATATTGCAATTATCCATAGGTATAACACATGTATAAGTTTTCCCATGGTTTTTGGATGTTTTGCTCTGGGTTTTTGTGGGGTTTTTTGGTTTTGGGTTTTTTTTTTTCATTGTTTGCTCTCTTTGCATTTCACTTTGGGAAGTTCCTATTGTCTTACCTCCGACCTCACTGATTTTTCCCTTGTCTATGTCCAGCTTGTGGATGAGCCCATCCGATACATGTTATCGTGTTTTTTCATTTACAGCATTTCTTTTTTATTCTTTCTCAGACTTTCCACCTCCTTGCTTATATGACCCATCTTTTCTTGCTCATTATCTACTTTTTCTGTCATACTTCTTTACGTACTCATCATAGTTATTACTAATGATTCCTGCCTGGTAATTTCAATATCTGTGTCATATCAGAATCTAGTTCTGATGCTTGCTTTCTCTGTTCAGACTATTTTTGCTTGCCTTTTGGCACCCTTTATAATTTTTTGCTGAAAGCCAGACATGTTGTTTTGGGCATTAAGAACTGAGATAAATAAGTTTTGGTGATAAGATTTATGTTAAGCTGACTAGGAGTTGTGCCGTGATTAATGCTTCCTATAGCTGCAGGTGTCAAAGACTTCAAATTCCTCTAGTATTTTTGTTTTACCCCCATATTGCCCTCCTCTTGCCTTCAGGTTTCCTAAGCACTCCCCCTCAGTGTTTGCACCTTGAAGATCTTTAGCTGTAAGTCGCTGTTATTATACTGAAGCCCTGTTGATGCACTGTTAAGGTGGGGAAGGGAAATGTTCATTAACGTAATGACTAAATCTCCATCTTTTAATGGGCCTAGGTCTCTGGGCTCTGGCCTTCATACACATTTCCCCATTGGTATAGCATTTTTCCCTTCTTAGGTGAGAAAGGAAGGGGAGCTTCCCAGATGGGGCTGTATGGGGAGCAATGCCCTTCCCCCAACTTAGGTAAAACTCCAGAAAAGCCTTTGTAGATCTTTCTTAGATCTTCACCACGAGAACTTGGTGGGATTTTCAGAGGTAAAAACCATGAAAGTATATAAGAAGGGGGGAAGATTGTCCCAAGACTGTGGCCTCCAGAAATTTCTCACACTCATGCTAGTCCACACTCAGCTTCTGGAAATTCATCAAAATTACCAGTTGCTTGTTCCCACCACTTTATGGCTCCAGCAGTTTCCGCTCCGGGCAAGCAGATCTTGGCTGTAACTTTCTCATTTCACTTGTGCCCATATTTGAGGGTAGTGGTGAGCTGCCCTGCGACTTCAGTTCTCTGATGGGTCCCAGCAAAGTCAGTGATTTTCAGTTTGCTCAGCTTTTTCTTGTGGTAAGGACAAGAGTGAGGACTTCCAGGATCTTTACATGTTGGAACTGAACCAGAAATCCTCCATATGGATCTATTTTAGCACCACCTTTTAAGTGTATGTTTTGGTGTATTTTGTAATACACAGTATAGGTGAGGACAATCGATATACACATAGGTAATTTACAACCAATAAGATTACTTACATAGGGTTGCACATTCGAAATATTTTACTGATGGAGGTACACAATAAAAGTTTCAAATTGCTGTGTGAACCACGGTACCCAAAAACTGAGGAAATGGTCATGTGTTGCTCATTGCTGGGACTCCATCATTGACAGATCCAGTCCCCAGGCTAAATTATAGCCAAAGGAATAGCTAGCAATCTTAGGTCCCCAAGCTAAAGTGACAGAGCTGGGACCATTTACCCTTTGTACATATCAACCAACATAAACAGGTCTCAGACCCTCTAAGGGCTATTGACACAGTGTTTATAAGCAAGGAAAGAAGAAGTAGGTGGTAGAGAGGGGGTATCTAGGCAAATCAGAGCTTTTTTTATGAATCAGCCTTCAATAAGCTTGGTAACAGATCCTCACCAAAGAGGTATCTCTTATGAAGACAAGTAATTAAGTGTCTCTAGGCTGTGCTTTTTGTGGAAGGCAGGCAGGGATGATTTCTCATTTTTATTGTACCCTCAATTCCCCCAGTTCTGTACATACTTGGGGGTTCAATTAATGTTTGGTGAATTTAGCTGAGGTGGTGTTGAAGGTAGATGTGGTGTATTGGGGAATCTACTATTGCAAAAAATGTAACTCCGCCCAAATAGCTAGGCCTCCTAATAGATGTAAGAGAGACCAGGGTAGTCACTGCTGCCTTTCCAAGTAGTCAACCCTGGAATTGGTGGGCAGTGGGAGGATGAATTTATGGTCCCAAGGAGAAGAAGCTACACCTGTAACAACTAAAAAATGTAGCTATAAGTCTAGTATTTGAGTCACTATATAATACATTCCGTCAAACAGGCAGAAAATATAGTAGTCAAAGGTCTCAGCCGGCAAGTAACAGAGGCCCAACTCAAACTAGCTTAAACCAAAAAAAAGCTCGTATAATTCAAGTGTTCAAGAGTGATGCTGGATTTAGACACACCTGAATCCAGGCTCAGACCATGCCATCAAGACGCAGTCCCTAATGGTATCTATCTATAGATCTATCTATTTTCTGCTTATCTGTCGTCATCTCCCTCCTCTGCCCCCCATCTGCATCTGTTTCCTCTGAGTCGGCTTTATTCTCAAGCAGACTAACTTTGCAATGGGGCAAAGATGCCCCAGACAGCTTCAGGCTAACATTCTACCAGCTTTAGCAGCTCTGGCAGAAGAATGTACAGTTGACCCTTGAACAACACCAGTTTCAACTGCACAGGTCCACCTACACACGGATTTTTTTTTAATTTTTTTTTTTTGTAAATCTAGTACAGCACTGTAAATGTATTTTCTCTCCCTTGTGATTTTCTTTTTTCATATATATAATTTTTAAGTTTATTTATTTATTATTGAGAGAGAGAGAGAGAGAGAAAGACAGAGAGAGAGAGCACAAGCTGGGGAGGGTCAGAGAGGGAGACACAGACTCTGAAGCAGGCTCTAGGCTCTGAGCTGTCAGCACAGAGCCCGATGCAGGGCTTGAACCCACAGACCATGAGCTCATGACCTGAGCCAAAGTCAGACACTTAACTGACTGAGCCACCCAGGCGCCCCTTCCTTATCATTTTCTTAATATTTTCTTCTTTCTGGGGTGCCTGGATGGTTCAGTTGGTTGAGTGTCTGAGTTGTGATTTTAGCTCAGGTCATGATCCCAGGGTTATGGAATCAAGCCCTGTGTCAGGCTCCACATTCAGTGAGTGTGGAGCCTGCTTAAAGATTCTCTCTTTCTCCCTCTGCTCCTCTTCCCGCAGCACACACTCTCTCTCTAAAAACAGAACAATATTTTCTTCTTTCTAGCTTACCTTATTGTAAGAATACAATGTATAATACATATAACATACAAAATATGTGTTAATCAATAATGGGGAAACCAAAAAACCTGTCCACTATGCCTTACTTCGCTTCATTTTAAGAAGAAGGTATATTGCTATTGCTTCTAGTTTGGGAGAGTTGTTTTGGGGAGAGGGGACTGTTTGTTTTTAGTGCAGAGAGATGGGGAATACTTTCTTAGACAAAAAACAAATCCTGAGTCACGTTTACATACCCAGTTCAACTCTAACATTGCACGGCTGTTACTTAAGTTGTTCAGCTTTATAACTTTACATATTTTCTTTTATGCTAAAAAAATCTTGGTGCCTACGGACATTAATATAAATTCTTATTTATCATACAACATATATGACAAAGTTTTGAAATATTATTATTATTTCTTATGGTTCATATTTCTTTATGGTTTGGGTTTTTGACCTTAGGATATATCCCAAAAGGGATAAAGAGTCAAAATGTTATATTTTAAGTCACTTGAAAGAATTCTTTTTACGTGTGAGGTCATGCCACCGACTTGATTTGCAGTTCGGTTCCTTTGTTTCAATTTGCTTTCAGCTTTCACAGACTGTTTTCTTTGGATATAATGTTTGTCTTATTTTTGAGAAAGAGAGCACACACACATGCATGTGAGTAGGGGAGCGGGGGGAGAGAGAGAGAATCCCACCCAGGTTCCACGTCCAGCATGTAGCCTGACACGGGGCTCCGTTTCATGACTATGAGATCATGACCTGAGCTGAAATCAAGAGTTAGATGCTTAGCTTAACTGAATGAGCCACCCAGGCGCCCCTACAGACTGCTTTTTAAAATTGTCTTTCCTTTAATTTTGGCTTTTAATTATGTAAAAATTGACTTGGTTCCTAAGTCAGAACTATTTTCAGTTATATTCAGAGTTTTACTTCCATCCTTATTCCCACCATCTTATTCCCTTATAGGTAACCTTTGTAAGAATTACGGTTTGGGGTTTATCTTTCCATTGCATTAAGAGTTTCAGACGGGAGGGGCATGTGGTGTGGTCTAAGCAAGACATTCCATCTAGTAGGAGGGAGAGATTCCCCATGTACAGGGAGCTTCAACTCACTTTGGTGTATGGAATTGTTGTGATGGGGGCAAGAATGGGGAGACACACGCATGCACACACACAGGAAGAGACAGGGGGAGGGGGGTTTTGTCACAGGGATAGCAAGACTTCTTAAGCCTCTGAAGAATGGTGTTAAAACCAAAAAACAAAGAATCTACAATTATTTCAAAATGTTCGAAGTTAAAAAACAAAGCACAAGACATGGGAAGAAAAAACAAGAGTGCCCTCTGTTGGCCTCTGTTGGGCTGCACATCATCTGTAGTACCTGAATTTGAAAACTAATGGGGCCCGTGATGCCTTATGGGGTTAGCTTGAGTAAAGCAATGAACCGTCAGCTGACCAGGACACCTACAAGGCCCACACTAAATTTACTTTCTGCTCTCCCCAGCTCTCATGTCCTTAGGACCCTGGCATATATGGTGACTAAATATCGCTGTTACCACATCTTGGGAATAAATATTTTCCCTCCTGCACCTATTTTCCTGGCACAGGAAAAAAAAAAAAAAAAAAAAAAAGATCCACGCTTTCCATTGTCCCTTGCCAAAGCTGTGACAGTAATGATACTGTAGTAACTCCTAAGGTACATCTTTACTCACGCAGTATGTCAGTGTGTGGGACCAATGTAGAACAATGGGAAAAGGAGGCAGGCTTCTGGCTTCCACCACTTACTAGCTGTGTGTCCTTGGGCAAGTTTCTTAACCTCTCTGAGCCCTGGTTTCCTTATCTGAAAAATAAGAATGATACTATCCAACTCACAGGCTGTTTGGAGAGGCTTAAATGAGTGGCGTATATAATGCCCCCGATATAGGATGTTAGTACTACATAATGGGCCACTACAAACAATTGCTACTACCACTGTTATTATTTCCTTTTTTTTTTTCAACAGGAAATTTGTGAGAATCCTCGATTTATCATTGGTGGAGCCAACAGAACTGACATCTGTCAAGGAGATCTAGGTAGGAAAGTACCCTCGGGTCATATCCAGCCAAACAATCAAGGGGTGATTAAAAGGTGATTAACATCTGGTTTTGCTTTTAAAGAATTTTGAGGAGGAGGTTTTTATAACACTACTTTGTGCCCATTTATCTATGTGCTGGTGATGGTTTCATTTAATTTCTGTCCCCACCGCCCCCCCCCCATGATCTCATGAGTTCACAGGGGATATGCCTCAGTCCACAGCATCCTCCTGATGGTCTGAAGGACATTTGCACACCCCACTCAGGAGGATAAAAGCCCTGCTTTTAACTGCACCCATTTCCTTAAAAGAGAGCTCTGAAACTGTCTGAATACCAAGCATGTCCCTTGAATATATATTGAATCCATATGCACACAAAAAGTGCACTTGTAACTCAAACTTTTGTTTAAAATGCCCCAGCCAGAGTGGCTCCATATTAATGGAGTCTTTCAACAAGGATGACATTTGCCATATTGACGAGCACCCAGCATTCTGTCCGGGTGGTCACCTTGGCTCTTCTACCAGACCTTCCTCTCTCAGGAAGTACTATCTTTGGCATGAACTGCAGGAAAGCTCTACACTTGATCTTAGCCAAAAGGCCAAGAAGCGACTGGACTGCAGGAAACTCTATGAAGCAAAGGTGGAAAGAACATCAACAGACGTAATTTAAAATTTGAGGGAAAGGTGCACTCGAGACCAAATGAAAGGAATTTAGCCCCAGAAAGAGAGGCTGAAGAGGTTTTCAATATCGGGGTTCCTGCACCCGGGAGAAAGATGTCTGCAGAGCCCTGGGAGAGCTAATAACCTGGACTTCCTAACACTTTTTCAAAGGAGAGGCTTGCTTCTTCAGGGGTGGGGGTGGGGAGGACGGCTGCTGGGAGCTCTCAGTCTCCCCTCTACAGTCTTAAAGGTGCCGTCACATCCACACAGGAAATCAAAAGCCTTGCACAACTCAACCCATCTGCTTAGAAGGAAATTCTATGACTGTCAGTGTGCCAGGCATGCCCCTTGAGCATTCTATTTCTCTTTCTCTCTCTCTCTCATACACACACACACACACACACACACACACACACACACACAGCAAAATCGCTAAATACAGTATTCTGCCAGAAAGGAAGTTCAGAGAATAAGAAAATATCCCCATCTCATTCCATGGCCAGCAATATCTCAGCGCCCTCATAAAGTGTCTGCAGAGAAGCTGCTTTACTGGCTTTCCTTCCAGTACAAGAGGTCTTGGCCGATGGCTCTCAGATGCTCAGTCTCCACTGAGGTATGCACTCACATTGCAAAAGTCCAGGAAGTACAGATTTCATCCAGATGTTAGGAAGAATGACACATTTGACCTACTGCTCTGTGTTCATTGAGGTCCAAAAAGGAAGTGAGCTTATATTACGGAAGGAGCCATTGCCTATACCCTTCTGGAAAACCAGTCAGAAGAGAGTAAGTCACCCTGATCGAATTGTCGAGGGACTGCCATCAAACTCCTCTGGGTCGACCTCTCTGAGGTCAGATCTGGAAGTAGGACAGTGAACACTAAGTGAACTTGTACTTCAGAGAAGCAGAAGAATCAGCTGGGATGGGGCCTTTTTCTTCCCCGGAGGTGACCTATGCCATGTACTTTCCCCGCAGGGGACTGCTGGTTTCTCGCAGCCATTGCTTGCCTGACCCTGAACGAGCGCCTGCTTTTCCGAGTCATACCCCACGATCAGAGTTTCACTGAAAACTATGCGGGCATCTTCCACTTCCAGGTGAGGTCATTGGAGTGTGGTGAAGAGGGCCAGCTGCTTTTTGGAAACCCACCTTTTCAGGAACACTTACCTCAAACACCACAAGCGTGTGGAGGTTTTCCCATCACCACGATGTGTTTGGAATGTACCACTTACATATGTTATTATTTGTTTTCTGTAATATCAAAACTGATTTTTGAGAATTCTTATAGATCATTTGTATGATTAAACTTTTATTAAGTGTTTTCACAATTGTGTTTAAAAAAGAAAAAACAGTAAAGGAAGAGGGCCAGCTGCTGTCCACCCACCGCTGGTCTTCTGGCCTTGACTTTCCAGTGGCTTCAGGAAAGATTCCACCCACCCTCCCAGTCTTGGCTGTGGGCAATGACCCCCCTAAGGCCTCAGGCCTGTGAGGACGCAGTTGTTTATCTCTGCCCCCTCAGCAGCCCCCCTCCCAAAACCCCATCTTCTGCCATGCTCCAGAAAGGCAGGAAGACATCCTGTTTGCTGGCCTGTGGATCTATTTTTGCCTTTCCAGCTGGCTGCTGTGTTACCTGCAGCCTTTCTCAAGTAGGTTCCTAAGATATTAGCATTGGCGGTTCATAGGGCCCTTTAGTTTGCAAAGGAAACCCCCTGAATGACTATGGCTCCTTTACCTGTTTTGCTTTAAAGACAGGTCGATACCAAGTCTATCACTCACCTTTTCCAGGCCTTGGAAGGAAAATCTGGTCAATCTGGGGACCAGGCTTCTGGCTCAGCCCAGAAAGGAGTCTTTTGTATCCAGAATCAACTAAACCATTGGAAATTTTTCTAGATCCAAAATCTAGACGCAAAACCAGAGAGCCAGATCCTGGTGCTGGCCAAAAACTGAAGTGAGCTCCACACGTGGGGATCTAGCAGATGCTGGGATTCTGAGGCATCCATCTGTTTCCAGCCCTGAAAGCCCCCCCCCTCCCCCCCCCACACACACACGTCCTGGGACTGACCCAAATCATCAGTTGACGTACCTGCTGATTTTGTACCTCAGGACTGAAGGCTTGACAGAAGGTCTTCTTTTCAGGTTCAGGTTCAGGTCCTGCTGCCCTCTGAACACGGGTAAGGCAGCCAGGCCCTCATTTTCGTTTCTTCCCTGTGCCATCAAGCTGCTAGTTTCCCTCTGATATTTAAAGGGTCTTCTACCTAAATAGGGCCACAAATAGAAAGACCACATAGATTTTTTTCCCCCTCTTTTCAATAAGGGAAAACAATGTCATTAGAGGGGAAATTAAACCACATTTGGCAGTCTTCAGTTAAAATTGGTTTGTTCAAAAAAGAACATTCAGAATTGAAATTATTTGACAATGTTCCTGTTATAGCCAGAGTATATTCTGGGACACTCTCCTTTTCCCTATCAGTCTTCTTCAGCAGCCATTTCTACCTTGTTTGTCATCAAGAGATCCATAAATCAATACGTCACCTTCACCTAGGCCAGCAGTTCTCAACGCTGCTGCATATTAGAATCAGCTAAAATACCTAAAATATGATACGTAGGCCCCACTCCAGATTTACTGAGCAGGAGAATGACAATCTCAAGTCCTCAGATATTCATGGGGGACCTACCATCCCTGAGGCTGGCCGGACTGTGTGCAAGAGAGAAAGCAAGATGTAGCCCACGTTCCTGCCCCCAAGGAATTCACGGTCCAGTTAGAGAAAGATACACACCCTCCAAACCCAAAAGAGTATGAACAAGGACCAAGTGCAGAGCTGAGGCAATGGGACCGCTTTGGGATCAAAGAGAGTCTGAGGAATGTGGAGGAGAGGCACGTGGTAACCTGACGATGTGACTCTGTCCTTGGTACCTCTGTGCAGTTCTGGCGCTACGGAGACTGGGTGGATGTGGTCATTGATGACTGCCTGCCGACTTACAACAATCAACTGGTTTTCACCAAGTCCAACCACCGCAATGAATTCTGGAGTGCTCTGCTGGAGAAGGCTTATGCTAAGTAAGGCAACACTTGAGGATGTGAGGCAGGGCTAAAGGTGGTGGGCTGCAAAATCCAGCTGAAGTCTTGTCACAAGAGGCAGCGTGCGTGCACATGTGCGCATGCGTAACAGTTCAACTGGGTCCCTAAGTCTGAGGGGGTCGGGTCCAGGCAGCAACGGCTATAACTAAAAAACTGTATTTACGGGGAGGATGAAGACATGTGTAGGAAATCTTTAGCTTTAGCTTCCCATAGTGAGCACTTTAATTCTGCCTTCGTGGTGATGTTGCAAGTCTTATATTTGAGCATTAGATCTTTGAAGCTCACATTCCCAGGGTCTTGCTTGGCTCAACCTCATGATCACGCGGGATATTAATAAAGCCATGTTATCTCTCAACTTGGAAGCTCCACCCCAGCTATTTCTAAGGGCTCTATGGAGCCCTTCCTTGGGGTTCAGAGTATGGTGGAAAGAGAAGAGTCAGGAAGTGAGAATGGCTGGGTTCCCATCCCAGTGTTTCTGGTTCTCTGTGGCCTTGGGTAAGCCACTTAGCCTATAAGACTCAGTTGCTCGAATGTGAAGAAAGAGAATCATAGTAGCTACTCCATTAGCTTACAGAGTTGTTGGAGAATTAGATAAGAGAACATCACAGGACCCAACAGTAAAATTCTGGTGGCCCAGGGCCTGGGTCATGTTTCCTGGAACCCTGTGACCTCAGATTGGTCTTCATTCTCTCTCCAAGGCTCCATGGTTCGTATGAGGCCCTGAAAGGTGGGAACACTACAGAGGCCATGGAGGACTTCACAGGAGGGGTGACAGAGTTTTTTGAGATCAAGGATGCTCCCAGAGACATGTACAAGATCATGAAGAAAGCCATCGAGAGAGGCTCCCTCATGGGCTGTTCCATTGATGTAAGCCTGGGGTGTGGTGTGCAGGGCAGGGAGCAGGCAACTATCGGGAAGCCATTCATGTGATGAAAAGCAATGTAGGGCTTTCCTCTGGGACAGGGTGGATGTTTTGTTTAAGGAAGCAGGAACTGGCTCTCAACTTTGAAAATTACTAAAGGAAGAAGAGTTCCTAGGGATTTTCACTAAAGAGACTGGGCAAAGACACTCCAAGGCCTAGACTTTAGGTAGAAATAGGTCCAGAGGCCTGTGTCAGCCCCGGCCTCTGTGGCCAGTGCTGCTCAACCCCAGCATGCCCCCAATTAAGCTGGCTGCATATCTGGTTCTGGACCTGAGCCAGCCAGTTCCCTGAGACAGCCTCTCAGTCACTGAGCTGTGATCCTGTCTCTCACTTAGGACACGGGCCTTATGTTGTGATCTGGGAGAAGGTTGGCCTGCAGGCACACTCTCAGCACAACAGAGTAGTGTGATCTGACACTGGGGCTAAGGGTATGGAGACCCACAGAGTGGCCAGCCCTCCTGAGTTTCAGGAGACACACCTGCCCTGGGGGCTGCTCAGTGGATAATAGTCTTGGCTGGAGCTTTCCATCACTGAGGAAGGAACTGAAGCTGAATTCCTGAATTTCCTTCCTCTCCCAATACTCCAAATGGGTCCAAAAGCTTGGGAAGATCAGCTAGCATTAAACACCCCGGATGAACATTTTCTTTCTGCATCACTTTTCTCCATCTTGTCTCCATTCACACTGTTTCTCTCTCCTCTTTTCCTTTGTCCCCTCCCTTCTTTCTGTCTCCTTCCCTTTCTATCACCCTCCTTTGTTTGATCTCTCCCTCCCTCTTCTGGACTGTCCCCGGCCCATCCCGTCGGGCCTCAGGATGGCACAAACATGACCTATGGAACCTCTCCTTCTGGGCTGAAAATGGGGGAGTTGATTGCACGGATGGTGAGGAATATGGATAACTCGCTGCTCAGGGACTCAGACCTCATCCCCAGGGACTCAGATGACAGACCAACCCGGGTGTGTACGCCTCCAAATGTCAGGAATGACCACCCCTCCTACCTGCATGACCACCCCTCCTACCTGCATGACCCTGCATGAGGCCTGTTGGTGTTAGACTCCCCTCAGCAGCCAGGGCCTTACATGCAGACCTCCACATGGGCCTTCCAGGGGGCTGGGGTGGAATAACTTGCCTGCTCCAAGGCTCTTGGAGAAGGTGGGGGAGACAGGATTTGGAGGAACTCTCTGTGGGAGTTCTTTCATACCCCGTGGTCCAGGCAGTTTCTCTGATAACAAATTAACAAGTAGAAATACAAGAGACTTTGTTCATTGTTAAATATTTCTTCTCTTCTAATTCAGGTATTCATTCAATGCAGATTTATTGAGCTCCTACCGGGTGCCAGACACTCTTGTAGTAAACAAACAAAAAAAATACATTTTATTCACTAAAAGAGTCTCTCCCCTCATAGAGTTTATTTTCTAGTACTTTCAGAAGTAATGCATGCTCACTGAAAAATACTTATAGAAAAGCATGGAGGAAAAATTAACACGTTTTCTCCCATCTAAAGGTTGCAACTCTGAGTATGTAGTATATGTCCTTCTAGGATATTTCTTTGCGTACAGTTAATCTACATTTTTATTTTTAAAATGTTGTCACACTGTATGTACCTCTTCGCATTGTGTCTTTTTTCAGTTAGCTTTATGTTCTTAATGTGCCAATATGAACTATGTTGTTAATGTGTCTCCCAAAACATTCTTTAATGTTTATTTATTTTTGAGAGAGAGGGAGAGCACCCGAGCATACGAGTGTGTGTGGGGGAGGGTCAGAGACACAGAGGGGAACAGAGAATCCAAAGCGGGCTCTGCACTGACAGCAATGAACCCAATGCGGGGCTCAAACTCATGAACCGTGAGATCATGACCTGGGCCGAAGTCAGTTGCTCATCCTACTGAGCCACCCAGGTGCCCCTCAAAACATTTTTTTTGGTGGTTGCACAGTATGCCAACACACAGATAAGTTATAATTTATTTACCCAATACCCTATCATTGGAAAATTAGATTGTTTTCTCTTTCTTGTGTTGGCTATTATTTTTAAATGCTATCTTGAACATCCTAATAGATATATCTTTGTGTGTGTCGTGATAATTTCTTTGGGACAGAATACCAGTGGAGGAATTGCTAGCTGTGCGAAAGTAATGCCAATAGAGTCATTTCAAGTGGTTTCCCAGGTCTAGACTTGAAAGATGCATGGATCTGCTTCCACATCCTTTCTATTCAGCATGGTCTGGGTCACGTAAGGACTAAGATGTGGAAGAGGCCAAGATGCCAAAAGCCCTGGCTCCACCTGCATCCCTGAAGTTGAAAAGGCTCACAAATTGCACAGCCTAGCATGGCTCCAGGAAGCTCTTCTTAAAGCTGTTATGTTACCAGGCAAAGGAGAGCCATAGAGATATGGTCTAGGGTTCAATGGGCATTGGAGATCCTATCCCTCTACTGAGCATCTTCTGGGGCTGAAACTTGGTAATTTCTACAAATCTAAGAGATTCCCCTAGACCGGTAGGCCAAATCATGTCTGAATAGGACTCGACTCTGGCCTCCTCCAAATTCCTTCCCTGGGCACTGTGACTCTTGATTTCTTGAGTATTCTGTTCTTGATGGGTATGGAGGGGGGAATGGGATATACAGAGAGAAGGTTAGACCTATATGTTTCATCTAACCTCTTTTTTCAATTCCTTTCTCTTCCAGGAGTTGTCAAGTCTGGGTGGGCTCAAGGGAAGGGGCCTCCATTTGTCCCTGTTCCTCCTTTGAAAGACCCCAAGAGATCCAGAAAGGAGGGCCAGGGATCTGCTTACCTACATCGACATTGTCCCAGCCTCATACTGTTCTCCGATGGTCAGAACAGACCTTTTCAGGGCAACCAGCTTGAGGGAAACCACTTGTCTGGGCTATGTCTTCTCGACTCTCTAAAAGAGCCAGGGAGGGCCTTCTCGTGGCCAGGAGGTCCACATTCAGAGCACAGAGGAGTCTTTGTCCTCGCAGAACCTGGAAAATGATCCAATGTGTGCAGGCCCTGATAGGCTGTCTGGTTTTTGCTCCACAGACAATTGTTCCAGTTCAGTATGAAACAAGAATGGCTTGCGGGCTAGTCAAGGGCCACGCCTACTCTGTCACTGGGCTGGAGGAGGTGAGGCTGATGGCGTGGGTGGCTGGGGAGCTATTTGGGTCAGCCTCCTGAAGTCAGGACTTAACTTACTGGGCCCCTTCACCTCGGCAGAGCTTGCCTCCTCTCAGGGGCACCACTCGCGGTCTGGGCCCAGCACCTGCATGCAGTTAGAGGGGCCCATTGGGACTGGTAGACGTGGATATTGCCACAAGGTGGTGCTCAGTTCATCTTTGCTTTTAGCGCTAAAAATGGCAATTTTCCCAACAGTTCCAGGGAACAAATAGAAATCACTTTGGTTTTATGAAATTGATCTCATGGGCTCTCATGTCTCCTTTTCTTTGGGAGTTGAACAGATACGATACTTTGCTCCCCCTGACACGTTGGGCTGAAGACAGGAAATTTGTCAGGACTATTGTGCACAGCTGGGCAGGCAGGCTGTGCCCTGTTCACAGGGATGGGCAGAGACTGGAGGAAGGGGTGCCTTTTTCTTTTCTTTTCTTTTTTTTTTTTTTTTTTTTTGAGAGACAGAGACAGCACAAGCAGGGGAGGGGCAGAGAGAAAGGGAGACACAGAATCCGAAATAGGCTCCAGGCACTGAGCTGTCAGCACAAAGCCTGACTCAGGACTCAAATTCACAGACTGCAAGACCACCTGAGCCAAAGTTGGACACTTGACTGACTTAGCCACCCAGGTGCCCCAAAGGGCACCTTTTTCTAATCAGTCCATCTATGGTGGCCATTTCTGCATAGTTACTCAGCCAGCAGGGGTGTTTTTTCTAATTCAAACAAAGACACCTAATGAGTTAGAGTGGCCCTACAGTATATGCCCTCCCTCCTCCCCCAAAGCTCATAATGGCTGGGAAAACCACTTCTTAGAAGATGGTCAAGCCCTAACCTCTGCAGACTCAGTCCTAAGGTTCTGACCATTCACCTTGCCATTCTGCAAGAGTGCCTCTGATTAGTCTCCCCGACCAGGACCAGGCAGGACAGCCCCCTGTACAGGATTCTGTCCCCATTCCCACCCCAGCCCTCAGGGCAAGACAGAAAACCCCCTTTCCAGAAAGGCCCATAGCAAGAGTTTTTTCTCTTTGCCCAAGACCCTGTTCAAGGGTGAGAAAGTGAAGCTGGTACGGCTGCGGAATCCCTGGGGCCAGGTGGAGTGGAACGGCTCCTGGAGTGACAGGTAGGTGAGGGGGACGGTCCATGAGAAGTGGACAAACAGCCTGGGGCAAGGCTGGGGTGCATATCAAGATATACGAGGATTACAAATGCGTGGTCTAAAATTACCCTCCAGACCCATGATCCACAAAGGGGAAGTGGGTATGTGGGCTCTAGGGAAAGGCCCACAGAAGAGCCAGGAGAGCTGGGGATCCAGAGACCTCACTGATGGCCATTGACTGGAAAGTTTCTAAAAAGCACGGGCTAGGTCCAGGTAGAAGCAAAGTGTGAATGCAGGGGTCTGGACTAGACAAGGGATTTCCCTTCTCAGAGTCTCTGTGTCCTTATCTGTAAAATGGAAACAATACTAACACTTACGTGGTGGGCTGGAGAGTGCCTAGCCAGTGCTAAGATTTCCTGTCCCTTGCTGTCCCCATGAAAAAGGTGCACAGTCCCCCTGAAAGATCTTACCCCTTATCACTGAATGGGATGAACTGGGGGCAGCAAAAGTACAAACACGGGGGACATTTACAAAGAAACATTTACAAGTCTTCATAGGCTGATGGCCAATTGCCTCACTGAGTGGAGACAAGCCCCTTGAGTGCCTCTTTTATTCCCAAGAGGAGATAGCAGGACTCAGTAGCCATGTGTGCCTTCAGCCCCTGTGCTTACCTCCACCCAGGGCACCATCGTTACTGGTTCATTCAGCTCTTCATTTGCTGAGTAAGTCTTATTGAGCACCTACTGAACAGCAGGTACAGGCCCAGGCACTGAGGATATTCTGTGAATAGGCAGCCTCCCTGGATGACTGACGGGCCAACTCTAGTCCTCTTACTGCCTCTTGCAGCCATTCTCTGGCATTCCTTCACTCATCAGGGAGACAAATCCTTACTTCCTCTGTGCTGAGTGTGCGGCCAGTTCCATGCTACTAGCTGGGACCTAGAGACGAACAGACATAGGCCCTGCCCCTGCAGACTCCAGTGGGAAGGACAAAAAAAGCCCCACTGATGATTAAAATAAATGCTATCATAAAGGTCACAAAGAAGGAGCCCCTCACCTAGTTTGCATGGGACAGGAAGAATAGAAAAATGTGGCCTGGTGAGAGTGGCATTTGACCTGTGCTCTCTGCTCTGGGAAGACCCTCAGTGCCCCAGCAGTTGTCCACTCTACTGGGCCAGGTCACCCACAGGGACCCTCACTGTGTCCTCCAGCCTCATTGTTTGGTGTCCAGCCTTAACTCATGTCCTGCCAATGCCTCGGCTGCAGGGACTGCTGACAAGTGGGGCCCATCTCTGGGTCACTCAAGACCACCCTCCCTGTATTGTGTCCTCCCCCCCCCCCTTTTTTTAATATTTATTTATTTTTGAGAGAGAAAGAGAGGGAGGGGCATAGAGAGTGGGAGACAGAGAATCACAAGCAGGCTCCACACTGTCAGAGGAGAGCCCGATGTGGGGCTCGAACTCACAAACCCTGAGATCACGACCTGATGCTTAACCAGTTCAGCCAGTTGAGCCACCTGAGCCACCTAGGGGCCCTCCCAACCCCCCCCAACCCAGGTCCCTCCTTCTGCTCTCTCAGTAATCTCCATTTCCCCTCTATTATTCCCTGACCCCAAGAACTTCCTCAATCTTTTACCTTTCCAAGGACAACCCAGTTTAGTTTTATTCTCCTCAACAATCCTGAAACACAGATGTGTTGTTTCCTCCCTCTTGAGGAGAGATGTGGAAAAATCATCCTGCCTTTAGAAACATGAAGCCAGGCTATTTCCTGGGGTGACAGGAGAAAGGAAATGTTTACATACTTGGTGTTTTTCTCAGTAACTCAGTTACTTATTAGATGGCAGGCACTGGTCTAAAAGTTTTACATGTATTATTTCATTCATTGCTCATCACAGCCATATAAGTAGATCATAATACTCATTCTTCTTTTGCAATTGAGAAAACAGAAGCTGAGAGGTTAAGTGCCATGCCCAAGGTTATGTATCTAGGAATGGTATTATCAAATGGCATCCAGTTAATCTATTTCCAAAGGTCAACTCTTAACCTTTAAAGTGAGGAGGGATATGGGGCACCTGGGTGGGTCAGTCAGTTAAGCGGACGACTTCAGCTGAGGTCATGATCTCGAAGTCCCAGAGTTCAATTCCCGTGTTGGCCTCTTTGCCGACAGCTCACAGCCTGGAGCCTGCTTCAGATTCTGTGCTTCTGTCTCTGTCCCTCCCCTGTTCACTCTCTCTCTGTCTCTCTCAAAAACAAACAAAAACAAAAAAACAAAAATGAAAAACATTAAAAAAAATTTAAAGTGTGAGGAGGAAACAAAAAATTGTCCAGAGAAAGGTTAAGCCCTTACAAACCCATTTAAGGCCTTACTTACTCCTGAGGATAGTAGAAGGCCATTACTGGGTTTTACACTGAGGGAATCAGATCAGATTTCCATATCTGATGCTTCCTGCTTGCTGCAATTTGGAGATGGGCTACTCTTTCAACTTTTTCGTATTTCTCTTGATACCTCCTGTCCCATCCCACATCAGGCCTCTCTCGTTCTTCTTCCTTCCATAATTCCTCCATTTTCCCTCCAGCTGGAAGGACTGGAGCTTTGTGGACAAAGCTGAGAAGGCCCGTCTGCAGCACCAGGTCACTGAGGATGGAGAGTTCTGGTGAGTCCAGGACCCAAGAGGACCCTGAAGGGTAAGGGATCCAGTGGGGAGCTGAAATCTGAAACCTCAATCCCTGGAAAGAGGCCATCACATTGTAGCCCTCAGGAGATCTGGGCCCTGCTCTCTTCCTCCAGCCCAAAGCCCAACAGGATGGGGTTCTGAGAGGAGCCAGCCAGGTCACAGAAACAAGGAGAGCCTGGGACCAGGCCAGCACAAGGTGGCTCCTGCTTCGCCTATATCCCTCCGACGTGCACATGGCCCCGGCCACTTGCTCCCTGTCTCCTGGGCCAAAGCAGCTCTGCTTTGCTCACCCAATGCCACCCTCATCCTCACTCGGCTCATTTCTACTCAGCCCTTGAGTCTCAGCTTAAAGGAAATTTTCCGGATCCCTGTGTTTTGCCCAGAACTGGGATTAATTAGTGAGACTCATCATCCTTGAAATTGCTTGCTTAGTTGTCTGTCCTTCCTCAAACTGTCTTTCTTTGCGGTGAGCCCAGCACAGCACCGGGGCCCAAAGCAGAGGCACACGGTGCCATTGGGAGAACTGAATTGCTACCGAGCTCTCCCATAGAAGACACAGGAGTTTGAGCTATTACTGGAAGAGACAGTAGTTTGGGGTGGAGACATGAGAACTGACAGTGTTTACCCGAACGAGGAAGGGCAGGGGCGTCCCTGGGGCCATGCCCGAGTTCCTGTGAACTGTGGGATCGTGCTGCTCCCGTCCCCGAGTCTTACCTCTCCCAGCCTCCCATATGGGTCTCTCTCTTCCAACCTCTCAGGATGTCATATGACGATTTCATCTACCATTTCACAAAGCTGGAGATCTGCAACCTCACGGCTGACGCCCTGGAGTCCGACAAGATGCAGACGTGGACGGTCTCCGTGAACGAGGGCCGCTGGGTGAGGGGCTGTTCTGCCGGAGGCTGCCGCAACTTCCCAGGTGGGAGAGGCTCGGGATGGGGGAGGGTCCAAGGGCAAAAAGTTCCAGGTGGAATAATACCATTCACTGAGTCTGTATTAAGTTCCAGGTGTATCTTATCTTATTAAACCCTCCCCGTTTTACCAAGAAGGAAACCGCCTGCTGAGGAGTGTGCGGTGGGGAGCTGGTAACAACTTTTAAGCAGGACACTGTGTCGGAACAACACTACATTCATAATGCTGAGGATGGGACTGGAAAACGGAGTTAGCAGAGCCTGCCAGGGCACAAGCCAGAGATGATGAAAACCAAAGCAAGTCGGGGGCAGCAGAGATGGAGGGAAGAGGGCAGATTTAGGGAACAGAATATTGAAGAGTGACTTCAAGCTTCCCATTTGGAGGGCCCGAGTGGATGGTGTCAATGTCGCAATGTAAAACATACAGGAGGGAAAAATCAGCATGTTGTTTGTTTTTTTGGTGGAGTTGGTTGTGGGCTTGTGGGGAGAGGAGTTCGGTTTGGCCCATGGGAAGTTGAGGCACCTGTAGAAATATCCAGGTGAGACGTGTCCTAGAGAATTGGATACACAGATTAGAATGGTACTTGGTTGTATGATTAGAACTTGATATATATTTGTGGAATATATATAGTTCAGGCATCATGGTCATGCAGGGACAGTTAAAAAGTGGATAAAACAGGAGCCCCTGGGTGGCTCAGTCAGTTAAGTGTCCGACTTTCCATCTCAGCTCGGGTCACGATCTCAGGGGTTTGTGAGTTGGAGCCCCACATGAGGCTCACAGCTGTCAGTTCAGAGCCTGCTTTGGATTCTCTGTCTCCCTCTTTCTCTGCCCCTCCCTGCTCTCCCTCTCTCAAAAATAAACATTAAAAAAAGTTTTTTTAAGTGGATAAGACAGCCTAGGGAGGCAGAATAGTGGGGTGGGAGAGAGGCCTAAGACCACATCCCAAGGACCAACAACATTTAAAGGGCAGGTGAGGAAAGGGAAACCATCAGCAGAGAATGAGACTCACAGCTCCGGGAGGGGGAAGAAGCCACACACAGCCAAGCAGTGAGGCTCCATCTCTATAAAGGTGGAGGCTACCCACACTTCCCCCCACATAGTTTGGCAAATGCCTGAGTCATGCCTTCTCTATTTATTGAGCGCCTGGATGCAGGGGATAAATAGGTTCCCTCTTATTTCCCTTCCTGACCTTTCTCTGAGAGGCAGATCTGAATGTACATTTCCTTCCTTGGGGGCACAGACACTTTCTGGACCAACCCACAGTACCGTCTGAAGCTCCTGGAGGAGGACGATGACCCTGACGACTCGGAGGTGATCTGCAGCTTCCTGGTGGCCCTGATGCAGAAGAACCGGAGGAAGGACCGGAAGCTGGGGGCCAACCTCTTCACCATTGGCTTTGCCATCTACGAGGTGTGCAGTTCCTGACCAGCTTTAGCCCAGGAAACACATTCCTTGGGGGTGGGGAGCCTCCCAAATACTCAGTGCCCCCACCCCGGGCCCCGAACTCCTAGAATCAGACCCTCATGTGTCAGAATCTCTTAGATATTTGTAATGAGTGGAAAAAACCAGGTTGGGGGAGATGGAGCAGGGCTGGGCTGGGGCTGGCCAGATAGATGAGGAGTAGATGAGGAGTCAGACATCTGCATTCACTCCACGGTTGTTGGCATTCCCTCCCTGCAAGAGTTTCATCCTCTTTCAGATCTGAAGTCCACAGAATCTGAGCGTCTTCTTTTTCTGTTTCTCCTCAAGGTTCCCAAAGAGGTACAGAAGTGGCAGCGGCCAGCAGTTGTGTGCAGCATTACCTGGGGGTCCTGTGTCCATCAGTGGCACATCGGGAAGCTTCCTGGTGGGGTTTGAGGACAGGACTATGATAAGAGAGGGTCTCGCCTGGGTCACGCAACTCCAGAGCGGGTGCCTCAGGGTACTGCATGACCCCCTGACTATCACCCTCATGAGAAGCCCTTTCTCCCTTCCCACCAGAGACTCACACATACACTCTCACACATTCATACGCACTTCTTCTCTCACACACATGCATACACTTGCTCACACTCATACACATTTGCACTCACAGTTACACACTCACGCACACAATCACACAGACACATTCTGAGGGTGACTGCCCTCTTTAGGATGGAGGAATCGCCTCCCTCAGACCCCAGCCAAGGCCCCTCCTGCCTCCTTGGGGTCCTTCCCCAGCCTGGAGGTGATTTGGAGCTGACCAGCAGCAGTTCTGGTAAGTGGGGGGAATGATAGACTTGACCTTCACTTCTGAATCACAACAGAAAAAGAGGAGGAAATGGGGTAGGGAGCTCCAGGGATGTTGAGCTATTTGAGGCCTTGGGAATCGGAAGTAGGTAGGTCACGACTGTGAACTGGGTAACCAGGGAGTTGGGGTAACCCCTGGACGGGGACTGTGAGCAGGACAGGACATCCTTCTGGAGGAGCTCAGGTCTCTCGGGCTTTCTCCCCCTCAGATGCACGGGAACAAGCAGCACCTGCAGAAGGACTTCTTCCTGTACAATGCCTCCAAGGCCAGGAGCAAGACCTACATCAACATGCGGGAGGTGTCCGAGCGCTTCCGCCTACCTCCCAGCGAGTATGTCATCGTGCCCTCCACCTATGAGCCCCACCAGGAGGGAGAATTCATCCTCCGGGTGTTCTCTGAAAAAAGGAACCTCTCCGAGTGAGTCAGCCTGCTTTCCCCTCCTGTCCCTAAAAGCCCATGTGGCCCATTCCAGAGATTGGAGATGTGAGGTAGCTGGACCTGTCACCTCCAGGAATCCTGGGATATGTTGACCAGGCTGCCCTTCTTCCTCTGCTCCTGAGTCACTGGCCACATCTCCTCCATTTGTTTAGTCAGTCTGTCATCCCACAGATCTCTATAGAAAACCTACTAAGTTCCAGGCACTCTTTTTCTAGGGACTAAGGATAGAACAATGTATTAAACAGAAAGAAATCCCTGCCCTTATGGAGTTCAACATTCTAGCATGAGACAGCAATGCATAGGGGGAAAAATATGCATATATGTGTTTGAGGGAGATAAGTGATAAGGAGAAAGAAATACAGTAGGGAACAAGGATAGGAGGCATTAGGGGTGACGGAACTTTTAGGTGAGGTGACCAGGGAAGCCAGCAAGGCCACATCCTGCATTTTTTGCGCACTGCAGATGATTTCATAAGCCCAACTACTCTGGACTCTGCCCTTGAGAAACACAAAGTCTAGGGGTAGGTGGCTGAGTCTGGGCACCTGGGCAAAGCCAACAAGAACCCATGTGTCTGCACTTGGCTGCTGGGGATGGTGCCTACATGGGGTTGGTTCCCGTGGTGGGGTATTAGTTCCTGTGGTTCCCTTGAAATCAGCTCTGACTTGGCTCTGAGGACCTGTGTGGCCTGGGCGAATTCTCTCTATGCTTCCTGCTTGCTCCTGGGGACAGTGAGACCCCCGCTCATGTTTGTGTTTCTCCACAGGGAAGTTGAAAATACAATCTCCGTGGATCGGCCCGTGGTGAGTGCTTTAGTTCTTATGTGTGAGAAGGTCCAGAGGCTCACCTTCCCCCATCCAGGCAGGGGACATAGGGGCGGTGGAAGGGAGAGTGGGTATTGGCAGAGAAGATGGGAGTCTGGGGCCTGCAGGGCAATTCTTCCATGTTAGTGCAGTTTCTGTTTGTCCCAACTAGAGGTAACAGGCCTCACGGTACTGGGCCGTGTACTCAATCCAAGGTCTAGGAAGCACAGAAGAAGAGTCCTAGAAGGGAAAAGCAGTTTGAACAGCGAAAGGGAGGGGTCAAGGCCATAGTAAGGGACAACAAGAGCAACAGATTGGATTATGAGAGTCAGTCTCACATATGGAAAAGAATACACACCAGCTCTGGAGTCAGCATCAAAACCTGGGTCCTCCACCTAGAGCTGGGTGATTTGGACAAGTTACATAACCCCTCATTTTCCTACTCTGTAAAATGGGGACAATAATATGTGCCTTGCAAGGCTCTTATGAAGTTTGAATCAATGAGATCATGTATGTGAAGTGCCTGGCATAGCACAGATCCTTAAATGGTGGTTATAATTCATGTGCTTTATATCTCAAAAGGTACTTCCCACATGCATTACCTCACTTGATCCTTGCAAGGTTTCTGAGATGTGATAAGGTTATTATTATCCCTGGTGTTAAGGAAGTAGAGGCTCAGTGGGGTTAAATGGCTCCCCTGGTTCATGGGTCTCATTAAATGGCAGGGGTGAAACTGACATTCAGATTCTCGGAGCCCAGATTCTCCAGGTTCTGAGGCTGCTTCCCCAGTCGCCATGTGGAGACCAGTTCCCACGTGTTTGAGTCCCTGAGTTAGAAGCACAGAGTTGGTATATGTGGCTTCTCTTTGTTAAGGAGCCTTGTGACTGCCTTGGGCCTTTGGGCCTTGGTTTATAAACATCCCCTGTGCTCTGTGTGACTTGGGCCAATAAGAGGACAGCAAATGCCCCACTGAGCTATCTTCTGGGTGGTGACACTCAGGGCTCCAATCCTGACCCTATGCCAGTGCCAGATCTCCAAGTGCCTTCTGAATTATCACAGGACATTCATCTTAGGATTAAATGCATTTGGTTCTATTCTTATCTGTGAAACATTAGTAATCAGGGCAGTATATTGATCAGGAATCTCAAACTCAGGAGCTTATGGGAGCTGGCATGCCACTGAACTGGGTAGGGCAGGCACATGTGGGGCTTTTGATGTCCCTCCACAGACATGTTCACCTGGAGTTCTCAACTGACACCTAGCTTTAGTGTTGGAGGGACAACCGGAGTGGTGGTGACTATGGCATCTGGAGGGTACAGGCAGCAGCTGCCCTCAGCTCCCCAGATCGTTGCCAGTGCAGCCTGCCAGACCTCCTAGTTTTGTTTTAAAGCCCCAAACTTAGATTTCCACATTAAGTCTCTCCCTATGTTATAAATATCTGCTAAAACAAAACGGGGGCGCCTGGCTGGCTCACTCGGTAGAGCACACAATTCTTGATCTCAGGGTTGTGAGTTTGAGCCCCATGTTAGACATGAAGCCAACTTTAAAAGAGTTTTAAAAAATTAAAACAAAACAAACCCCCCCAAACTCTGGAAGTCAAGCAAAATCCATTTTCAGGCCAGTTTGGGTGAGCCACTTTTTTTGGTGTTTTAGAAACTAACTTCACTTAAAAATATAAAACTTTAGCCAGAAGATTCCTTTCCTTGGCCGTGTCTAATAGGAGTGGACTATAAGAACGGCCACCAGAGCGGCCACCAGTCTCTGAGCATGGAGAACTCTGACCTCCCTTCACCCTCCAGGCCTCTTTTGGCTCTGTGTGGCCCCGATTTCTGGACCCCAGAGCCTCACTCCAAGCTGAGGCCCAAATCACAGGAAAGTCAAAAGCCACTGGGTTTTCTGGAAACTTGATTTTCACTTATTCTGCATTTGTTGTTTCCTTTCCTTATGCAGAAAAAGAAAAAAACCAAGGTGGGTGTAACAGGGTGAGTGGGTAGACAGCAGAGTGTGTTTGTGCATGTGTGTGTGTGACAGCATGTGTACCAGACTTGCCTCTTCCCTCACTGACCCCCACCTCGCCTTCCTGGGCCCAGGTCACAGCTAAGGGTGCGGACCAATGTTAGCTAACACTGGCCAGGTGAAGGCTATGGGCCAGGCACTCTTCCAGGTGCTTTCCATGGATATGCTCAATCCTCACAACAACCCCATGACATTGGTACTTTTATCCTCCCCGCTTTCAGAGAAAGAAAAGGTACAGATGGATCCGCTAAATTGTCCAAGTGTGGCAGAAGCAGCACTAAGAGCCCAGGCAGTCTGGCTCCAGAGTCTGCCCTGAACCACCATGCTCACCTTTCATATGAGGGAGGAGGAGGATGGCCAACCAGTGAAAATGGGCCTGATATGGGGGCTCTTGCAAAAACCAGGAGCACCCCTTCTTTCTCAGAAGTGCTAAGAAGGGCTTGATTCTTTGGGGTGGGGGGAACAGCAACTGTTTGTGTTTCCCAGGGTACAGTGAGAAACAGGTGTGTGAGGGTTTCCATGGAGAGAGTCTCAAGATGCCAGGTGCTTGCCCTGGAGGCAGGACTGCTCCTTCTCCCTCCTTTCCGTTCCCTGCCTCCTCCCCACTCCTCCTGTTTCCTTAGCCTGCTCTGTAGGGGATGACAGAGGATGCCCAGAGAGGCTAAGTCACGACCAGGGCTCTTGTTCCAGGTGAAGCTTGTTCCACATCCCTTTCTAGGCAAGCAACCTCTCCATAAGCCTGCTCCTCAAAGCCATGGAACCCAACAGACCTATGTCCAGGTAGCAGTGGAGAAAGGGAAAGAGAACTTCACCCTCATAGCCCCAGAGTTGCTGATCAACTTGACTGGTTTAATGGGGAATGAGAGCTACTTGGACAGCTTCCCCTCTTGGGGTCTTGGGAGGTTGCTATGATCCATTGATTCACCAGGGCCTCAGTGTCCTGATTATAACCACTTTGCTATAACCACATTGCTAAAGGTGACCATGTGTGGTAAGAGCATCTCAGGGACCTCAGAACAAAGCTTTCATCTGGGACCAGCGGCATTGTTTCCTTTGTGTGGTTTTGGAATTCAGAAGTACAGTTGTTTAGCAACTCAAATCCCCTCCTATATCCTAGCTCCATGTACCCCATAACCTTCCCCTTGTCCCCAGGGCCTGTAGTGATGACTAACCCTTTCAGAATTTTGGTTTGACCGCTCAGAGTGCCATACAGAAATGACTGACCTTTGGGCATCCTCGGGCCCATGAGGTACTTAGCCACAGGCCTTCGGATGAGGTTTGGCATTAGTGTTTTATGGTGGTGCCTGGAAGGATCTACCATAGAGGTCCTCTAAGTGTTGACACTGGTGCAGACCAGAGCTGACACTGATCAAGCACCTACCATGCAGCAGGCACTGTGATAGGGGTAAAACATACATTGTTTTCAGTTACAACAGTATCTACAAGGTGGGCGCTATGACTATTCCCCTTTTATAGATACTTTACAAGTATTCAGAGAAGTGAAGAGACTTGCCAAAGAAACAACTAATGAATGGGGAAACTGGAAGCCACATCGATCTGCCCCCAAACCCATGTTTCTTGCCCTCACTGATCTGGTGCAGGCCCCTTACACTCCAAAACCTGTGTTTTCCAGACCCACACTTGGGCCCAGAGATGTGTGCCTGGCAGGGGTGACTCATGGCCACACCATGGCCGAACCATGTCCATAGGCACACATTTCCCCTCCAACTGTGACCCACAGTTGCTCTAGGATCCTCACAGGCATCATTTGCTTGCACAAGACCCTTTGCTTGGAAGGTAAAGCAAGCCAGGGCTGTTGGGGCCTGCTGGGAGCCAAAGTTCTAGGAGCTGTTTCTGTAGGTCTGACCATTTGTGCAGTTCTAGATGAACCACATGGAAAGGCAGAAGGGGATTCAGAAACCGGTCCCATTGCTTTTTTGCTTAGAGAGATTCTGACTGTCGCATTGCTCTCTGCACTGCAGCCATGAGCCCCTATAACCTTGCCTTCCTCTGGCTTTCCCTGTGGGGTGATGGCACCAACGAAGGGTGGCACAGCATGGCAGCCGCTCGCTGCTCTTTTTGTGTCCTCTTCACTTGCTTGAGCATGTCTTGAAAATATCCCTTATATTTGGGTGGCATCTTCAGTGTTTTTGCAGTAGCTCTATATTCAGCCTTGCATGCGATCCCCACCAGAGCCCCATGAGAAAGGCCGAGCAGGTTCTGTTATCCACATTAATGGATGTGTTACGGGAGGCCAGAGAGGTTATTGCTCGTTTGTGAGGACAGGACTGGAATTTTAGCCCTGTGTTCTGACTTCTCACCCATTAATCGGAGTCCTTTTTTCAGTCTGTCCTCTGCGGTGTCGCAGAGGTTCCTTGGAGGTGCCTCTGTAGCTGCCACAGCTGATACAGGTGTGCTGAGGGAAAAGAGCTCTGCCCTCTTCATCAAGCGGAGAGGCTTGTTTTTAATGACATGAGATACGCTGGGCTTCTGGGGAAATTTAATTTGAACAGTGTTTCCATTTGAAAAAAAAAAAAGCCTAAAAATAATAGAACATCATTGTAGTGGATCGCACTACTTTTAACATTCTTAGCGTTTTACTACCTACCTTGTCGAACCCTCCCAGCTCTACCATCAGGAGATAAGGACCTGAGGTCCAGAGAGACTTAGCATCTTACCCCAAGTCACACAGCTTGTTAGCGGCAGGGATGGAGCTTGAACTGAGGTTCAAGAGCTCCCAGCTCTGCTCTTTTCCTCTTCACTGGACAAAGCTGCTCCAGGAGGGAGGTTGCCTCCATGTGCCCGCTCAGCCTGTAATCCTTGCTTCCTTCCTGCCCCTTCCCCACTTCCCTCTTCTCTCCAGCCCATCATCTTCGTTTCGGACAGAGCAAACAGCAACAAGGAACTGGGTGTGGACCAGGAATCAGAGGAGGGCAGAGACAAAGCAAGCCCTGATAAGCCAGAGAAATCCCCACAGGTTTTTGAGCATGTGGCATGAATGGGGTGGCTAGCAAACAGTGGGGGCCTCTGGATTGGAGGGGCTGTATGGTGGGGTGTCCCTTTAACATCTGCAGGTTTGGATTTATCCCAGTGACCTTTTCTCTCATCACGTTCTCCTAAAATTTGGGATGCTGCTTGGGCGAATGTCTTGAGGGGGTGGCAGCCACACCAAGCCAGTCCCAGGCCTGGGAAGGACAGGCTAAGCCTGCCCACTGGAGCCCCCCAGCCAGGACAGCAAAGGAAAAGGAAGGCAGAACCTGGAACACAGCCAGCTTGAGAGAGCCCAAGACAGAACAACTCCTGTGCCCTGGTGTCCTCGAGCTCTTGACAACGAGGGGATAAAGAATAGTAGCAGAAAAGGGATGGACATCCGCACAGGAGTCCTGTGGAGCCCAGGGAAGGGTATTAGATTGATGTGGGGAGAGGAGGTCATATAAAGCTTTAGTGGAGATGAGGCTGAGGGACCAAAGTCCACAGATCAATCTGGGGCCACCTCCTCCATCGTGGAATGTCCATTGTGGAATGTCCTCCTCCATCGTGGGCATCCTCTGAGGATTTGGCCTCGAAGACAGAGGTGGCAGGAAGTACCAAAATGGTCTGGTCCCCTTTGTCCTTCTAGAGCTCATTTGGTTCGGATGGTCAAACTCAAAACAGTGGTGGGGGTGGGGAGAGAAGACCAAGGGGGCTGTCTACATGTCGGCATGGCTTATCTAACTCCTCTGGCTGGGATGTCTGGAGTGAAGGGTCGCTGGGCCTAGAGGATTGTCACTCCCGCTCTCTAGGTTCAACTGAGAAAAGCCATTTGTCCTGTACCCAGCTCCTGCTGCCACCTAGGGCTGGTTTAGGCACTCTGGCTCCCTCAACCCGAAGGAACTTTCCTCGTGGGTCCGTCTGTCTCCCTGATCACTGTGAACCACTTTTCCTTTGTGCTTCTACAGCCACGGCCTGGCAACACCGGCCAAGAGACTGAGGAGCAGCAGCAGTTCCGGAACATTTTTAGGCAGATAGCAGGCGAGGTGAGTACCGCCAACCTGGACTCCTACAGAGGCTCCTCTCCTTGATTAGCTGCTCAGATGACCAGTTATTTCATTATTGTTCAGTAGGGGTCCTTCTGGCTTTTGGTGGAAGCGGGGGATATGCATGTGTGCCACAGAAATCCACACACAAATCCTCAGGTCCTTGAGTTTAGACCAACATCCACTTGGGTGCCTCGGAGGCCTTTTTGCTCCGAGCTGCCTACTGTGGTCTGGACACTGAGGGTGCTGTGTCTTCCTTGGAAAAACCCCAGCCTCCCGTGACAGAATAGCACTGACAGGGACTTTACCAACATGGAGAGCTGGGATTTGTTTTGCAAACTCTCTGTTCCATCAGCTACTGTCCCCTTGGACTGTCATTCTCTACTCCCTTCCTCCTCAGGATATGGAGGTCTGTGCAGATGAGCTCAAGAATATCCTTAACACGGTTGTGAACAAACGTGAGTGGCTCAGACTGTGTGTGGAGGACGGGCAGGCAATGAGTGTGTGTCCGGTTATCTGAAAGAAGCTCCTCACTCTTCTCCATACCTCCCAGATAAGGACCTGAAGACACAAGGGTTCACGCTGGAGTCCTGCCGTAGCATGATTGCTCTCATGGATGTATCCTTCCCGCCACCCTTCCCCTGCCCCATGCAGCCCCTGGGGGCCAAAGCAACAATGAGGGTGCCCAGTGAGAAAGAGGGGCCGTTGGAGGAGGCACAGCAGGGCAAGACATTGGGTTGTAACCAGCCCCTAACCTCTGCCCTCACTTCAGGCCTGGGATTCTGCCTAAGGCCCTGCCCGAGCAAAAATGGTCCTGAGGAGATAGGCTCCTTGGGTTTTAGAGCAGACACTAACTTTGGCTGAGAAGGTGTGGAGGGGAGGGTTAAACCCCAGGACAGGACAGTGGGTAGGATATCTGGGGCAGAGCCTTCCTGTGAGGCGACCTTCCCTGTAGTCCCCTAGACCCCCCTTCCTTCCAACCCAGGGGGATTTCGCTATGTGTGCCCTGTAGCCCTGACCTCCTTCCTCCAGACAGATGGCTCTGGGAGGCTGAACTTGCACGAGTTCCATCACCTTTGGAAGAAGATTAAAGCCTGGCAGGTGAGAAGAGAACGAAGCAAGGGAGTGAAAGAGGGGGTTAATTCAAGGGGTTACTATGTGACCTCTGTCCTGAAATTTTCTATTGCCAGAAAATTTTCAAACACTATGATACAGACCAGTCTGGTACCATCAACAGCTATGAGATGCGAAATGCAGTCAATGATGCAGGTGCTGGGGAAGCAAGTGGGTGGTGGGGATGTGGACTCGGGCTGGTGGAAGCAGGAGCTGGAGGGTGGGGGCAGAAGGCCGCTAGGGGCCTACTAGCCAAAGGAAGGAGAAAGTGCTTCTCATCCCCCAGGCCAGAGTGGCTGAGAGGCAGGGAAAATAGAATGCCAAAGTAATCCTCAGCCTCCTTCGTCCTCTCCCGTGCCGCCCCCTACAGGATTCCACCTCAACAGCCAGCTCTACGACATCATCACCATGCGGTATGCAGACAAGCACATGAACATCGACTTTGACAGCTTCATCTGCTGCTTCGTCAGGCTGGAGGGCATGTTCAGTAAGTGCGGGGGCTACCTTTCTGCACTCTTGTGCCCCTCCTCCCACAGTGACAGGAGCCGCAATAGGAACCTCAGCCTGATCATCTTCTAGTCTACTCCATCCAACAGGGTCTGAACAAAAGCACAGACTCTCTTTAAGCTCAGAATGGGCTGGCAAAGGGAGGATGATGGTTGATACTCGGCCCAGCAGATTTTTGTGCTGAAGGACAACACTTAGTGCACAGTCCTCTTAAGAAAAGTTACAATACTGGAGGGGAAGGGACCCTTTAACTGGCCTCTGGCCTGTGCATTCTTCCACACAGGAGCTTTCAATGCATTTGACAAGGATGGAGACGGTATCATCAAACTCAACGTGCTAGAGGTAAAGCCTAATAGAAGCAGTACACTCACCACATGCCTTCAAATTCAGGGTGGAGGAATCATTGAAGGTGGAGGGATGGAACGGGAACGGAATGGAAAGGGAAGCTCAGCAAGGAATGTGGCTCGTAGGAAATGCGTACTGGGAGAAGGCTCCAACGGGGACTTGGATCCTAAAAGCTTTTAGGCTGGAAAATATACCTTTCTAGTAGAGATCGGAGAAGCATGCCATAAACCACTGCTTCTTAGAAAAATCTTCCCAGTGTCTGGCATGCTGGGGATGTCCCTTTCCCCCTACCCTATCACACCCTTAAGGTTGGGCTCTCTTTTCTTGTTCACATTCTGATCCTGGGACTTCCTCTTTCAGTGGCTGCAGCTCACCATGTATGCCTGAACCAAGCTGGCCTCACCCAAGGCCATACAGATCACTCAGGATTTCCATTTCATCCAATATAGCTACAGCCACTTACCTCAAAGGACACAGTAGCTGCACCTACCCCCCTCCCACCCCCCCCACCCCCCCGCAAGCCTCCAGGCGCCTCCTTGGTCTCTTTCCTCCTCTACTTCACTCCCCACTCAGCCTCAGGGCATCTGTCCATCTGTCACGCCCACACTGACCCATCAGTTAAGGAACGAGGGAGAACAATTTTGTCCCTTTGCCAAATGGAGGCAAGTGTCTGTCTGCCTCAGGTAGTTGTAGCCCAGCTGAGAGGCTTGCTCAGAATCTGAGTGGCCTCACTTCTGAAGGAAGTTCCTTAGCTTGCCCTAGGCTGTTCCCGGAAGCATTTGCCAATGGCACTCAGCATTTGCCGTGCTAGAGTCCTCCATCACCTTCATGTTGTCCCACTCATGGGACAGTAACCAAACTAGTACTTGGTTCTGATTGTTTCAGGATGGGCCCGCTCCGGGATAAACTAGCTCAGTGGAAGAGGGCTTGGATACTTTGGGCTGTATGACTCATAAGTTTGGCTGCATTCTGAAAAGAGTTGATCTAAATAAAGGCATGTGTATGGCTGGTTTGGTTGTGTTTTTGTTTTCTCACATTTAGATATCAGCCAGAGCAGGGTTGAGTAGCTTCAAATCTTACACCCCTCTATCAGGCAGAGAGCCCTTGTTTCAGAATACAAGGATGGAAGACACATACACACACAAACAAAACCTGGGCCCCGTGTTAACCATGCCTATTGGTATTTCTTGAACATGGGAATCACTCAGATACTTTCCAAGATCAATGAGGAAAGGAAGGGGGAACAGCTGTTGGTGTACAGAATAGCAAGAATAAATGGGTCACCTTGTAACTGGAGGGGCTGGTTACCTGAGTGTAACGAAACCATGATGTAGGTGCAGTTTTTTGGGGAGTTATGCGTGTCAGGCATACGACGCTAGAATTCAACATGTGTATACACTACAAAGTGATCACCCCAAAATCTGCTTACCATCCATTACCCTACAAGCAACCCTCTTTCATACCTATCCCCTAGTGCCCCACCCCCTAAACCCCTTCCCCTCTGGTAACCACAGGTCTGTTTCTGTATCTGAGTTTTTGTGATTCCACATATGAGCAAAATCATACAGTATTTGTCTTTCTCCTTCTGATTTATTTCACTTAGCTTAATACTCTCAAGGTCCACCTATGTTGTTGCCAAGAGCAAGATTTCATTTTGTTTTTTTTTTTTAAAGCTCAGTAGTATTCCATACATACACACCACATCTTCTTTATCCATGCATCCACTGATGGACATATAGGTTGTTTCCGTATCTTGGCTATTGTAAAAAATGCTGCAGTGAACATAGGGGTGCATGTATCTTTTCCATAGTGGCTGCAACAACTTATAACCCACCGACTGTATGAGGGTTCCCTTTCCTCTACATTCTCACCAACACTTATTATCTTTTTGATAATAGCACAGAGCTGACAGATGTGAGGTGATAACTCATGGTGGTTTTTACATTTCCCTAATAATGAATGATGTTGAGTATCTTTTCATGTGCCTGTTGACCATCTGAATGTCTTCTTTGGAGAAATGTCTATTCAGATCATCTCCCCACTTTTTAATTGGGTCTTTTGTTGTGGTTGAGTTACCTGAGCTCTTTACATATTTTAGATCTGAACCCCTTACCAGATGTATAATTTCCAATTATGTTCTCCCATTTAGTAAGTTGCTTTTTTGTTTTGATGATGTTTCCTTCACTGTGCAGAACCTTTTTAACTTGATATGGTTGCACTTATTTTTGCTTTTGTTTCTGTTGCCTTTCGAGTCTGACCACAAAAACATTACTAAGAGGATGTCATGGAGCTTACCACCTATGTTTTTTTTCCAAGAATTTTATGGTTTCAGGTCTCAGATTCAAGCCTTTAATCCGTTTTGAGTTAATATTTGCGTATGGTAGAAGACCATGGTCTAGTTTCATTCTTTTGCATGTGGCTGATCAGTTTTCCCACCACTATGTATTGAAGAGACTGTCCTTTCTCACTGTATGTTTCCACTTCGTCAGAAATTAATTGCCTATATAGGTGTGGATTTATTTCTGGGCTCTCATTTCTGCTGCATCGATCTGTGTATCTGTTTTTGTGCTGGTACCATACTGTATGACTCCTATAGCTTTGTAGAATGGTTTGAAACCAGGCAGCAATGATACCTCCAGCTTGGGTCTTGTCAAGATTGCCTTGCATTTTGGGGTTCTTTTGTGGTTTCATACAAATTTTAAGATTGTTCTATTCCCTGAAATATGTCATTGGTGTTTTGATAGGGATTCATTAAAATCTATGGATTGCTTTGGGTAACATAGGCATTGTAACCATATTAATTCCTCCAATCCAGGAGTATTGAGTATCTATTTGTGTCCCCAGTTTCTTTTATTAATGTTTTGTAGTTACCAATGTGTAAGTGTTTACCTCCTTAGTTCAATTTATTGCTAGGCATTTTATTCTTTTTGATGCAACTGTAAATAGGATTGTTTTCTGGATTTTTGATAGTTCATTATTACTGTTTAGCAATACAACATGTTTTTGTATATTGATTTTGTATCCTGCAACTGTACTGAATTTTTTATTCCAAGTTTTTTTGTTTGTGTGTGGTTTTTTTTTTTTTTTTTTTTTTTTTTTTTTTTTTTTTTTTTTTTTTTTTTTTTACAGGATCTTTAGGGCTTTCTACATATAATATCATGTCATATGTAAATAGTAACAGTTTTACTTCTTCTTCTGATCTGGATGCATATCTTTTTCTCACCAAATTGTCTGGCTAGGACTTCTAATACTATGTTGAATAAAAGTGGTTAAGTGAGCATCCTTGTCCTGTTCCTGATCTTAGACAAAATGCTTGCAGCTTTTCCCCATTGACTATATTGTTATGTTATCATAAATGTTGAATTTTGTCAAATGCTTTTTCTCCATTTATTGAGATGATCATGTTTTTATCCTTCTTTTTGTTAATGTGGCGAATGACACTGATTTACAGATGTTGAACCACCCTGTATTACTGGAATAGATCCCATTTGATCATGGGTATGATCCTTTTATTTTTTTTAAACTTTTTTTTTTTTAACGTTTATTTATTTTTGAGACAAAGACAGACAGAGCATGAATGGGAGAGGGGCAGAGACAGAGGGAGACACAGAATCCGAAGCAGGCTCCAGGCTCTGAGCCATCAGCCCAGAGCGCGACGCAGGGCTCAAACTCACGGAGCGCGAGATCGTGACCTGAGCTGAAGTCGGACACTTAACCGACTGAGCCACCCAGGCGCCCCTCCTTTTATTTTTATTTTTTTAGTGTTTTATTTATTTTTAAGACAGAGAGAGACAGAGCATGAGTGGGGATGGGGCAGAGAGAGAGGGACACACAGAATCTGAAGCAGGTTCCACGCTCTGAGCTGTCAGCACAGAGCCTGGTGCAGGGCTTGAACCCATGAACTGAGATAATGACCTGAGCCAAAGTCGGACGCTCAACCGACTGAGCCACCTGGGTGCCCCAATCCTTTTATTTTGGGGGGGATATGATTCCTTTTTAAAAATGTTTATTTTTGAGAGAAAGTGCGTGCGCATGAGCATGAGTGGGGGAGGGGTAGAGAGAGAAGGAGACACAGAATCTGAAGCAGGCTCCAGGCTCTGAGCTGTCAGCACAGAACCCAACCTGGGGCTCGAACCCACAAACTGTGAAACCATGACCTGAGCTGAAGTTGGACGCTTAACCAACTCAGCCTCCCAAGCACCCTAAGACATGATCCTTTTAATGTATTAATTCGATTTGCTAGTATTCTGTTGAGGATTTTTGAATGTCTATTCATCAGGAATATTGGCTTGTAATTTTCTAGTGGCATCCTTGTCTAGTTTGGGCATTAGGGTAATAATGGCCTTGTAAAATGAGTTTGAGAGTGTTCCCTCCTCCTGTTTTTTGTTTGTTTTGAAGAATCTGAGAATTACTACCCATTCTTCTTAAAGAATGGGTATTAATTCTTCTTTGAATGTTTGGTAGAATTCACCACGGAAGCCATCTGGTCCTGGACTTTTGTTTGTTGGGAGGTTTTTGATTATTGATTTAGTTTCCTTACTAGTAACCAGTCTGTTCAGATTTTCTATCTCTTCTTGATTCAGCATCGGTAGGTGGTATGTTTCTAGGAATTGATCCATCTCTCCCAAGTCGTCAAATTTGTTGGTGTTCATAGTCTCTTAGATTTATACTTCTGTGGTATCAGTTGCAATGTCTCCTCCCTTTCTTTCTGATTGTGAGTCCTTTTTTTCTTGGTGAGTGTGGCTAAAGGTTTGTCAGTTTTATCTTGTCAATGCAGCAGCTCTTAGTCACTGACCTTTCTACTGTCTTTGCAGTCTCTATTTCATTTATTTCCACTCTGATATTTGTTTCCTCCCTCCTACTTACTTTGGGCTTTTTCTTTTTATATGTTATTTTAACTAGAACATTAGATTGGGATTTTTATTTTTCTTGAGGTAGGCCTGTGATGCATCCCACAGAATTTGGTAGGTCTTACTTCTATATCTTTGATTTCTTCAATGACCTACTGACTGTTCAGTGGCATATTGTTTAGTGTCCCTATTTTTGTGTTTTTCCAGTTTTCTAGTTTTTCCAGTTTTCTTGTATTTGATTTCTAGTTGCATACCATTGTAGTTGGAGAAGATGCCTGATAGGACTTCAATCCTGAATTCATTGAGACTTGTTTTGTTGCCTAGCTAATGATCAATCTTGGAGACTGTTCCATGTGCACTTGAGAAGGATGTGTATTCTGCTGCTTGAATGGAATGTTCTGTATGTATCTATTGAGTCCATCTGGTTGGGGCACAGCTGCTGCACAGGGAGGGTGGAACATGCCCAGCCCAGTTGCAGTGTACTCACCTGGCCCCTTTGTGGTGTGGCTGCTTGCATCGGTTCAGTGGGACACGGAGTATGCTCACCAGTGCTAGGAGGCTACAGGGTGAGCACCAAAAATGGTGCCCACCAGCTCTGTCACCAGCTGGTTAGAAGATTGCAAAACTGGCACCAGCCAGTGCTTCCATCCCCAGAGAAAGTCACTGCAGGTTCTTGCCTGTTTGCCACTTTAGGATTAGCAAGTGGGTCTCTCCCTCTGTCAGAGTCTAGGCACTTTTCAAATTATTTTTGCACTGGATCTCAGGATGAGTGGGTGGGCATGTGAGCCCTTTAACAGTAGATTCTTTGTTCCCTACAGTTCTATAGTCTCCCTGGACATAATCCCTGTTGATTTTCAACATCAGGTGTTTTGAGAGTCTGTCTTTCTGGTGCCAGACACGAGGGTCTGGGTGCCTCAAGTGGGGCATACTCCCTTCACTCCTCAAGGGAAAGCTCTATTTCTCGGATCCCTTCCAAATAGTGGGTGGCTGTACCTCAGGTAGGATCCAGAGGGTGAATGAGTTTCTGCCTCTCCTACCTGTCTCAATGTATCTCTTGTATCTTTCCTTTTGGAGGTCCTGTTAATCTAGTCCTCAGGTCCTTTACAGAGGGAAATTATTCCCTCTATAGCTGTAAATTTATTGTTATACCTGGGAGGAGGTGAACTCAGGGTCTTCTACACAGCCATCTCGAACCCCAGAGATGTAGTTTTAATCTTGCTCTTCCATTAACTAACCTGTTTTATGACCTTGGACAAATTCATAAATGTAGCTGTTTGCCAAACTTATCTGGATCGTGGTCTGTGGCGTATCTATAACCATCTTGTGTTTCCCACCCAGTTTTCTTCTTACTGTCTATTCCAACATGGAAAAGAAAGGGTGGGCTATTAATATCCAGATAAGGTAGCAAAAGTAAACAATTAGTAAAAGTACTTTATTTTCCTCTTGTATTTGCTTTATATCTTGCTTTACAAAGTTATGAAGTTCACAGCTTTATACCAAAATGTAAGAAGGCTAAGCTATTTGCTTATAAACATTTTTGCAGTCAAATGTCATCTGATTTCATTCTTCTAATCCATATTCAATATATAAAAAAATTCAGAGACCAAGGGTACTGGAGCAGCTCTAGGGCATATATTTCTCTTAGGCAGGAGAAAGATCTTCAACAGCCTTTCCTCCTTAACTTCCTCCCCCACTGATTCAACTGGGCTACGGCCTTGAATTTAGGGCAAATCTAGGAGTCAGCTGTCATGTGACCCAGCAGGGCCACAGACTTGGGGGCTGGAGGTGAGGTTAGAGGTTATTGTCTGGTAAGCACTATGTTTGGTTTACACCAAGATTTCACATCCACTTGCATGTGGAACTCATACAACCCAAACCACCTCCATCATGGCTTCTATCATATCCATTAGACGGCTTCTCTGAAATCCTGAAAATCGTGATCATTTGGGGCAGGGATGAAATCACAATTTTACCCATGTGGCAGGCATGGCCTTTGTATATAACAGTTTTAGGAGGTCTCCTTTTGGTAGCAGAAACAAAATTTTTAAGTGTGCGCAAACAAATCATAGTGATTTGAGCAAACCAAGAGGATATGTGCTGTTTAAATCCCACTTCACAAGATACTTTGATCTCCCCTCCGATGAATTCTTTTCCATAAAATATACTGTACCATTCGACTAAGTGTTGTATACCTACTCCCACCACATTGTCCACATACCTACTCACTAAAGTTGTCTACTGTATACAATATCCCAAAACAAAAACAAAAAGCCCCCTCTGTTAGACAAACAATCACGTGAACAGCGATAATATTGCCTATAAATTACAGGAAGGTCAGGAGCTAAACACTCAACTGCTCACTTCGGAGGCAGAAAAATATTTTCCCCACAAAAGTAGGACTGTAGTAGCAATGGCGTTTCCTCAGTTTCAAGTAACATCAGATGGAGATAATTCTTTGCTCTTAGGTGCTTAACTGCTTTCTAACTGAGTAGAGGAGCGCCAAAATAAGTTTTGAACCTGATTAAAAACTCTGGGATAAAACTTGAAGTGACTGATAGCTTGTCATAACAAACTGCCATTAAAACGCTAGCATAAGCACACAAAAGGACTCATAACCACAGTTTTCTTGGCTTCTAGCCGTTAGAAGTAGGCACAGGCAATTAAAGATAACATTCTAAAAATGGCCTCCAACTCCTTACAAGAAATGAGTTGGGTTTTGTCAGGTCATGTTAACACCTTCCTTCATTAAGCACTAAACACCAAGTCAAGGCAAAAACCTGAGCCACCCCTCTTCTCTAAGTGAAGACAGAGGGCGAGCATCAGTTAAGACACTGTAAAAGACAAAAAATAGTCAAAGTTCTGCATAACTTTCAAGACCCCTAAAAGTAATAACACAACCATAAGCAGCCAAGATGCTTATGGTGCCTTTATTTCTAAACAGAGGGCTCAAATAGTGCACTTAGGATAACACACTAACCTGCAATAAAAGAATTTCACACATTCTTGAAACAAAGACATTATTACCATGGCCTCAAATTGTGTGTGTGTGTGAAATGAGGAAAAGCATTACAGGTATAGGTGCCCACGCGCATACACACGTCCAAGGAACATTCACCCTGCACACACAAAGGCAGATAGACTATGCACAATTCTACCAAAATTAAACCCAAATCAGTTGTTACTGATTCTATCATACCTTCAAAGGTTCCCCACGATTGCCCAACACCTCACATATCCCCTTCCTGCTGTCCAAAGGCTCCACCACGCTCATCTTTTCAGACATGTCCTCAGGCAGGACAGAAGAGCACCTATGTGTAACAGAGTATGCAAGACTATCTTAACACACTGACCAATCAACACAGAAATGCAGCTTCACGACAGCCCTGAATAAAATGCCAGGTGTAGTAATAATTTCTGACAGCTTTCCTGGGAAATCACCCTTCCCAAACCCACATGACAGCCTGGCTTCCCTGCTCATCCGTACAAGAAATGAGGAGGAGAGGTAAGAAAGCTTCTTAATCACATACAGAAATGGCACAAATACATTTTATGCAAGAGAATCTTCTCCTTTCTCTCTCAGGTATCATGCAAACATCAATAGTCTGGTCAAAAAGTCTTCCTATTCACAAGGATAGAAGTAAACAGCTTTTGGGGCCATTCGTTATTTAGCAGTAGCTCTTAGATTAGCTTTTTTTTTTTTGGATCCAGTAAGAACCCCTGGAGCTCTTCCTGGAAAAAAAGAACACATACTTGCGTACAATTTCATACCCTCTTGAAACCTCTCCATGAATGCTTCATGAAGTCCCCCAGCCCTAGAGCCTGAGTGAAGACATGTGAGTAGGTGTGTGTGTGCACTAAAAGGGGTGGAGATAAACCTGCACGCTACGCGATCCTAGAAAACAGCAGGCGTCACATCCCGAAGCCTGGTATGTGGCACTGAGCTCTTTTCCCTTCTACCACTCTGAAGAATCTTTCAGAGTTTTGAGAATCCAGAAACAAAAGGCTAGAAAGCAACACTTCTATAGCTTCTCTCAAGAGTCCAGAGAAAATCCAGAAACAAAGCAGTCTCACTAGGCTTTGTTAATTTGTCTGCTCTCAGTGGACAAGTAGCGTCTTCACCCTCACCATGCTCCACTCTTCTTGGCCAGCTACAAGGAAGGTGAAGGCAAGACACCAGTTCAGAAATAAGTCTCTAAGAAGCCTGCTTGAGCCCCTCAAGACTGTATTCAGATGCTTTATCCTAACTCCCCCTTCTTGAGTGCTGCAGGTGGGTGGAAAGCACCCCAGGGGCCCAGAGGAAGCATTTGATGGCTGCCAACAGTCTGGGCACAGCTAGATAGTGGAGGAGAAAGGGATTTGTAATGGAGCAAACTAAAAGGCTGCAAACCCACAGCAGGACTGGCGAGTCAAAAACTGGAAAAGGAGATCTACACCTCCAGTTCAAACAGCCTGACAATACCCGCAGCAGTGAGTGCCTGGGTCTAACAGCAAAATTCCAAGGTAGACGTTGGGTCTGTGCACTATCTTGAACTGAGTACTCTTATCACAACTTGAACAGAGGTTCGAAAGGAAGTGCTGTCTGTGAGGACTTGTCATTATGTGATCTGTTGAGTTCCTAAAATATCAGCAGAGCAGTCGCTCTAGCCGTTAATAATCTACTGTGTGTCCCTTTGAGATTTAAAGCTAGCTCTGTCCATCTACAAAGCAAGAGGATATTGAAACACACTGCACATAATCGTTAAGAAAGGAAACTAGTTGCTTCTAATTTAAATACCCAGTTATTAGAACTAAAAAAATTAAAACTGATCCTAAAAATCTAGCATTTGAACAAACTTGTACTTAAAAAGCCAGACTATGGGTTTAAACCATCATAAGAACGTAAACTAAAACTTGCAAACTGAAATCAAGAAACGACTACATATTAATCATATGGGTCAAACTGAGTAGCCAATTAAGATCTGTATTTTTAATAAACATCTGGAGAATACTAGTAGCATAGATGACTATATTCCATGCTGTCTCAGAGAAGTATGGTTCCCTAAAATCTGTTTAAATCGAACAAACCTCCAGTAAGAACTTAAAGTGTAACTATCATCCCATAGAGCTGCCCAGACTTATGTTAGTGGTAAGCCTGGCTGGTAACAACTTTCTCCTTCCCTGCTTCCCTGGGGAAGGGAAGATTGTGGCCTCTGTGAGGGGCCGATGTGAAATTAGTTCAATTAATAACTTCCCAACATGGGAGGCAAAAAGCTTCATGAATCAATTTTGCTGTCATCCTCAGCATGTCGTTCAATGTGTCCTGCAGCATCCTAGGAATAAAGGGGAAAGAGCCCATGAGAGAAAAGTTGATAGTAAGACAAGAGACAGTTAAAGCCAAGGAGAACTTCATGGGCACATTCTAAGATCCACACATTAAAGGTACCTAGGACCCAGCACTTTGCTAACTTACATGAAAATATGCACTTCAAGATGAGTTCTTATCTTATACAAGAGCACTGTAACAAACCTCTAGGTTCAGTTATTGGATTTGGAACATTTGAAAACATTCTCTTTGGGCTCTTTCTCAAAAACTACCTAATTCGGGGCGCCTGGGTGGCTCGGTCGGTTAAGTGTCCGACTTTGGCTCAGGTCATGATCTCACGGTCCGTGAGTTCGAGCCCCGTGTCGGGCTCTGTGCTGACAGCTCAGAGCCCCGAACCTGTTTCAGATTCTGTGTCTCCCTCTCTCTATGCCCCTCCCCTGTTCATGCTCTCTCTCTGTCTCAAAATAAATAAACGTTAAAAAAAAAAATTAAAAAAAACAAAAAACCAAAAAACTACCTAATTCATCATCTGAAACCTCATTAAGCTATTCCTCAAATCTCTGAATAATAATAATAATAAAAAGGAAAATCTCTCCCTATTTATTCCAATTCTCAACATTCTAATAAGGCAAAAAAGGTTTGCCTGCTCTGAGCAGTCGAATAGACCCCAGGTCGGCCTCAAGTCCCACTCAGGTACCTGTTTAGACCCTTTCCTAGCGGTGAAAAAGGCATCACAGTTCTTCCAGCGACATTTCAGAGTTTGAAAGTTTGGATTCGTATGGTCAGTGAGCAAATGTTGTTTTAAATGATCCACAACGCCAAATATCAGAGAGCAACCATGCCACTGGAAAGAGAACAAAAAGGAAAGTTAAAAAGTGTACAGGAAGCATGCAACTGCGATTAGAAAGCCCCTCACTTGTATCCTATAAGTTTTGGGCAAAAAAAAAAGCAATCCCCTTAGGCTTTATTCTTAGCTAGAAAATGTAACAAAGCCAGAGGCACCCACATTAATTAACAATATCATGAGGAGCCTTGAAAAGCCTGGAAAGTCTTGACACTGTGTGATATTGAGAAGGCAAAGCACTAAGATAGCTGTATCGTTAAGAGAGATAAGGAAAAGGTTAGCAAAAATTGACAGACAACTTATCATATAATTCAGTTTACACCACACTTATTTTTTTACCTTGCCATCACAGAATGAGTTCCTTAGTCTACTTATTTAAAAAGACTAAGAGCTCTCTGTAATACTGAAGGGGCTGTTTCTAACAATTCTAAGAAATGCTGATTTATAAACTTGAAAATAAAAATGTCTGATAAAACTACGTTGCTATGGAAGGCTGACTTTACTCAGAATCTTTATCACTTGAATCACAATCTTGTTTCTTTTTTTAAATTCTAATTTTACTATAAAATATGGGGCTCAGGGGTAAATGTGGCTCAGTCGATTAAGCGTCTGACTTCGGCTCAGGTCATAATCTCTCCATCTGTGGGTTTGAGTCCCCACTTCAGCCTCTGTGCTGACAGCTCAGAGCCTGGAGCCTGCTTCGGATTCTGTGTTTCCCTCTCTCTCTTCCCCCGCTCACAGTCTCTGTCTCTCAAAAAATGAATAAAAACGTTAAAAAAATTTTTTTAATAATAAATAAATGTGGCTCAATTCTCAGTTTCACTTGTTAGTCAGAAAGCATACAAACTCTGTCTTGGTATTTATCCTACAAGCCTGCTTCTCATAAATCTTACAATTCTAATTCTAACACGTTCATTTATTTTTTTTTTTTTGTTTGTTTTTATTTTTGAGAGAGACAGAGTGTGAGCAGGAGAGGGACAGAGTGAGGGAGACACAGAATATGAAGCAGACTCCAGGCTCTGAGCTGTCAGTACAGAGCCCAATCTAAAAATGGAGGGTGTCAATTTCATTCCATCAATTCTACAAAGCATGTTAGGGTACTGGGAGGGGGGAATTTCAGTCATAAACGTTTCTTTGATCACTACTAATATTAGAACTGATGAAACAAATTAAGGCCTATAAGGAACAACATAAAAGTTTGGAGCTCCCACCCCAAAATAAAAACCAGGCAATTTAGCCTAGGCAATGGAAGTTTAAAACCTTCCAGAATACAAATTTTTATTGGCCTATTCCTCAAAAACCAATGTGGACACAAATCAAACTATTAATACAAGTAATCCCTGTATAAGCTAGTAAGCAGGTCACAAAAATAAACACTTGCACTTATTTCGTAAATGGTTGATCCTTAAACAACATAGGTTTGAACTGCATGGATCCACTTATACATGAACTTTTATCAACAAATAACAATATAGTACTGTAAAGGTATTTTCGTTATGATTTTATCTTATTTACTTAAGTAATCTCCACACCCAATGTGGGGCTCGAACTCACAACCCTGAGATCAGGAGTCACATGCCCTACCAACTGTGCCAGCCAGACAGACACTCCTTCTTACATTTTAGTAACATTTTCTTTTTTCTAGCTTACTATATTGTGAGAATACAGTCAGTAATACATATAACATACTAAATATGTGTTAATTGACTGTTTATGTTGTCAGGAAGGATCAACAGTAGGCTATAAGTACTTAAGCTTTGGGGGAGTCATAAGTTATATGCAAATTTTCAACTGTATGGGGTTTGGTGCCTCTATAACCATCTGCACTGTTCAAGGGTCAACTGTACTCTTGACATTTTTGTAAGCATGTACTGATTTTATAATAAACAAAAACCACCAAAGAAATAACCTGGGTGGATGATACATAAACATACCTCATATCTAATCTTAAAATAGATTATTCATGAAAGAAGTATGGAAGTATTTTATGTACAGTTTTAACTTTTTTAAATCATTTTTTTCAAATGTTTCTTGAGGATGCCTGGATGGCTCAGTCAGTTAAGCATCTGACTTCGGCTCAGATCATGATCTCACAGTTTGTGAGTTCGAACCCCGCATCAAGCTCTGTGCTGACAGCTCAGAGCCTGGAGCCTGCTTCGAATTCTGTGTCTCTCTCTCTCTCTGCCCCTCCCCCGCTCACTCTGTCTCTCAAAAATAAACATTTAAAAAATTTTTAAAATAATAAAAATAAGGGGCGCCTGGGTGGCGCAGTCGGTTAAGCGTCCGACTTCAGCCAGGTCACGATCTCGCGGTCCGTGAGTTCGAGCCCCGCGTCAGGCTCTGGGCTGATGGCTCGGAGCCTGGAGCCTGTTTCCGATTCTGTGTCTCCCTCTCTCTCTGACCCTCCCCCGTTCATGCTCTGTCTCTCTCTGTCCCAAAAAATAAATAAAAAACGTTGAAAAAAAAAATTAAAAAAAAAAAAAATAAAATAATAAAAATAAATGATAAAAATATTTTCTTTTTTTTTAATGTCTATTTTCGAGCACGCACACACAGACACACACAGACAGACACACACACACACACACACACACACACACACACACACACACACGAGCGGGGGAGGGGCAGAGAGGGAGGAAGACAGAGTATCTGAAGCAGTCTCTGTGCTGATAGCACAGAGCCCAATATAGAGCTCAAACTCATGAACTGTGAGATCATGACCTAAGCCAAAGTTGGACGCTTAACTGACTGAGCCACCCAGATGCCCCTATGTACAGGTTTTAAAAATAAGCTTCCTTGGCCTATAGCAGGAGGCATAAAGTAGACACTCAAATATAAAAATGCTTAATTGATGATGATGAAGATGTATAAATTAGCCTAGGGTTAAACAACTCCTAAGTCTGGTCATAAGAACAGTTTCACTCCTTACCCAACAGCGGTAATTCTGCATCAGATTCAGCCTCACAGCTTGAATACTGCCATCATAACAGCCAGTGTAAATCTGGGGGAAAGAAAGGTTTATCCTATCAGACCAAAACAACACACAAAAAACAACTACTCAATATCCCAAAAATACATGTCAAAAGCTCCTTGTACCAGCTACAAGAAAATACAAACCTAAACCAAACCCAGCCCCAGAGTACAACAGTGGGGAAGTATCTTCTAGTATAGATACTTTGAAGCCTTGCTCCTTCCAGAACGCTGGCTGAGAGCATAAGTGGCAGGGCTCAGCGGCACCCACTTACATTGTAACTGGTCCACTCTGGCTACGGGGCATTGTATGCTACCTCGGGCATAATATATTAGCCGTCTGTGTTTCACTGGAACAAAGGGTTCTAAGGCTCAGAGTCTGAAAAACACCCATTCTGGTCCAACCACATAATTTAAAAATAAAATAAATCAAGGCTTAGCAGGGTTAAATGAGTTAGCTTCTACTTTTAGGTCTGCTTTCACTATGCCATACTGGCCTAATCTCCTGACTCTATTCCAATGTTCTGTTCGGATCATAATGTCTCTGGAAAAAGCACCACTCAATTTTTGGGGGAACATTTTAAACTTATATTCTGTTTAATGGTGTTATCAGATTTTTATTGTAGTTATTTTAGCTATTAATAGAAAAGGGAATATTCAACAATGTCACTGGGTTACTTCTCGATAATAGCATGCCAAAAGAAAGAAAGGCATTCAATATCAGAATGCCTACCAGAAACGTGTCATTTTTGGAAGTGATAAATAGTAATATTGTTATCAGTTTGTAGTTTTTAGTAATAAGCATATTCAAAAGCAAATATGTAACATGGCTAATAACACTCACCATACTTTTATGGATGGTCATACACATAATCATGTCTTTGTGTCCTCCATAAACTTGCAATCGATCATGGGACTTAGGTGGAGGAAAAAAATAGAGAATTAAGGTTATTTATACCCTGTGGTTAATAAGCATAATCCCTGGAGGCCTCTGGCAGGTTTAGCACTAAACTGAAGCATCAGTAGCATTTTCACAGAAACATAATCTAATGACAATCTTTCGAATAAGTCTTCAAGGGAGGAGCTGGTAACTGGAAATGAGAAAACTAACTTCTGTGCAATGTCAAAGTCTAAACCTGAAATTGCACACCAAGAGAACTAGACAGGTTTTAGAGACTAACTCTGCTCTCCAAAAACCATTTTAGTATTGACCTCTGTGAGCCAGACCATGTCTTTCAGAGCAGTGTTTCTGACAGTCCAAGGATCATCTGCTTCATAATTATCTAGAGGGCCTGTGAAAAATGCAGATTCCTGGGTCCCACCCCAGCCTTACTGTATTAAAAATAATAACAATAACAATAACAATAACAATAATAATAATAATTCAACACCCAACCCAAACAGGCCTATTCCCCAAATCATTCAAGCAAAATACTGGATCTAAATTCTACCTGTAATTCATAGACACGAACAAATTTATCCAGGCAAGCAGTCACCATCACTTTCCCTAGGATATTCACCACAGTCACTGCATGATTGTGACCTTTATAGATCCGCACAAGCTCACCAGTCTGCATCAGAAAAGAGACAAGTCACTAGACTGACGTTCCAGATTCCTTCTGACTTTTGAGATTTATGATTCTATTATTCCAAGTCGTAATTCTGAGCCTACTTGTACACAACGTAGCTGTACTAATTTTAACAGCTCAGGTACCTGCATAAGCATTTATTACAATATACATATATAATATGCATGAAATGTATCCTGATGGAGAGAACCTATTGTCACACAAAGAGAAGGGCTACAACTCTATCTGTATGTATTTTACAGGTTTTAAAGAATTTTCACTCTTATCATTTTGTTGTGTCTGGACAAGTCCCTGAGGTTGCAGTATCCCCAGGTTTATAGACTGGGCACTGAGCGTCAAAGAGCTGCCTCTATGACCTGAGCAGAATCTCTCAGCTGTTTTTATTTGTTCTATTTTAAACTATGTATCACATCCACTTTCTCAGAGCCTCAGATGCTCAATTTATCTCAGGTTTAAATGAGACAAACTAAACCTTATGTAAACTTTGAATCTGTCCCCCATTAAAAATTTTGAAGAGGCCAGAATTTCTCAAGTGCTCACTATCTTCCAAGAGCTTATGCAGGTAGGGATTATTATTAAGCTTTTCAATATAAATATTAAGCTTGCAATATAAAATGCAAGAGGTCTGAGGAATTCTTCAAGGTTTAATCTTCATTCCATTAAAGATTTCTTTACACCAACACAACCTACATGAATGTTGTGCGCGTGGACTGACTGATCGCTGGAGCCACTGAACACAAGGTCATTCACCACCTTAAAGAAAAAAATACATTGAGTTACATTTGGTAAAAGGTTCTGAGCTTTCTCTGTAATTTGCAATGCACACTGTTGAATTCTAACTTCCAACCCACTTTGAGATGAGCATCAACTAGATACAAGACACTAAGTTCCTCAAATTTTCTGAAATGAAACTTAGGGCCTACCACCAGGTACTCTGATGAAGTGACAATGTATTATTGGGTTTGTTACCTCGTCAGAACGATTGTGAAACTGCCTAGAAGGACTTTAAAGTGTATCTACATTCTATAATAAAATACACTGTTTCTCCATTAATATATTAATGTATTAAAATACAGTCCAACCCCAACCCCATAAAAAAAAAAAAAAAAAAAAAAAATACATCCCTTGGTCACCCAGGCCTAAAGAAAAGCACCATAATCTCCTTGCTCTTTTCCAGATGAGGTGCTGTAGATAAGGCATTAGATGACAAGACAAATGTCACTCAAATCCTTTTATTTGTGCCAACTGACTCCTGTTATCTTGCACTGTACTTGCCTTCATGCAAAGAATGGTTTTGCTGTGGCCCTCTAGGGTCCTGAGAAGGAGTCCATTCCGTGCATCACGGACACTAATGGTACAGTCATAAGATCCAACAACAAGCAGCTTTCGGGCACCTTCCTGAGCTGTGGCAAGACAGCTGACAGCCCGAGGGCCATGGCATTCAAAGATTTCAAGTCGTTTGTTGTTCTGAAAAATAAGCCACCATTATATGAAATAAAAGCAGCTTGGCTGGTAAATATCAAAATCAACTCACCCAAATCACTACCTTGATTCAAACTCTTAAATTCTACTACCTGTTAAGTTCTCATACCCCATGCGAATCTTTTAACTTCCCAACCTCTGCTATTCCCATTCCAACTCTCTTTGCATCCATAACTCCCTTCTCCCCCATTCTAGTGCGGGCATGGCAAATTCTTACATTATAAACACATTTCTAACTTCAACCTATACTATCTGATCCTAGTTAGCACTTGACTCTCTTTTATGCCTTCTCTCAGTTTCCTTAGGTTAATGATAACGGATGATCGACTTTCTTTTTCATACGCTCATACATTTTCCTTGCCACAGACCCAGAAGCTCTTTCTCTGTATTTTGTCATCCAAACTTTACGCAAACAATTTGTCATATGTTTCCAAATTTCTCCACTGAGAATGACTTACTTACAAATAATTTCAGTAAGAATCTCTCATTCTCCACCTGTTATTCCCAAGTCCTTCTGATTTCTGGTTCTATGTCATCTCTCATGACATCATTTAGTGAACTAGAGAAGCCTTTTATATCAGAGTGGCATGGTCACATCCTGAATTCCTAAACATTCCTTTACCTCAGATCTTAGACTTGCTTCCCTCAGTCCCACACCAACCTTGTCCATAAAGTCTCCCATTTCCCCAAAATCTCTAAAAAGGAACATCAGGCACATGCAAGGGGTGAAACTCGTAGAAACTTCACAAAAGAGCAGCTGGTAGCCTCCAGGGCTAAGCAATGACTCCAGCCATCATAGGTGCTGGGGAAACAGCCTGATGGGAGTTTAGAGACCACTGGTGGACAGGCTCTAGTAAACAGCCCTGGCTTTCTGTTAAGACCTCAGAAGCACTGCATTCAGGTGTATGGACAAACCAACAAGGGCTCAGTGCTCACGAGGCTTCAAAATTCCGATGTCTGCAGAGATTCTCAAATCTCTGTTTCCAAATCCACCTTCTCTGTGGCTTTTCAACCATTTACATTTCAATTTCTTGTCTTCATCCTGCCTCAAAAGTCCGGTTCCTGACTTTTGTCTACCTTTGATGACATTACTCTCACAAAAGAGAATTAGAGAATTATCAAGTTTTATCCTTTAAAATATTTTAAATTTATTCTTTCTTCTTCATTTCTTTTGCCCTAACCAAATCTAATGTAGGCTGTTAACACTTCACATCTGGAATGTAACAACCTTCACTAATTACCCTTCTGTGATCTCTTCATAACTTGGTACTTGATTACCTATGTGCTAGATTCTTCTAACTTGATTTTAAGCTTCTTTTAAAAAAAAATTTTTTTTTTAAACTTATTTATTTTTAAGAGACAAAGTGAGACAGAGCATAAGTGGGGGAGGGGCAGAGAGAGAAGGGAGACACAGAATCCAAAGCAGGCTCCAGGCTCTGAGCTGTCAGCACAGAGCCCGACACTGGACTCGAACTCACGGACTGCGAGATCATGAATTGAGCCGAAGTCGGACACTTACCCAACTGAGCCACCCAGGCGCCCCTAAGCTTCTTAACAGTAGAAGGCATGATGTATTTTATTGTATCCCTTAGAAGCAGTGGTTCCAGGGGCGCCTAAGTGGCTCAGTCGGTTAAGCATCTGACTTCAGCTCAGGTCATGATCTCATGGTTCATGAGTTCGAGCCCCGCATCGAACTCTGGGCTGACAGCTCAGAGCCTGGAACCCGCTTCAGATTCTGTGTCTCCTTCTGTCTGCCCCTCTGCTGCTTACACTCTCTCACACTGTCTCAAAAATAAATAAACATTAAAAAAACAATTAAAAAAAGAAGTAGTGGTTCCAGCTCACATGTGGAAGGAGAGTTGGTAGGTATTCACTACACATATGAATAATATTATAATTGGGCATAACATAGCAAACATTCTAATGTGCTGTTAAAAGATGACCAAATGACTTGGGATATGGCACTACAACTCATTAGCAACCAAACCCATCAACTCTACCTCTATTATCTTTCATCCATTCTCTTCTCTTCATCCTTAGTCTAACCTTTCATGTCACCTTCTACTACAAAGCCTCCTAAATGAGCTCCCTGTCTCTACTAGGACCAGTATTTTCCTATCTCATCAACTCCAGAGTGACTTTCTCTAAAATATAAATTCAATCATGCTTCTTATACTTTAAAGTCTACAAGACGGAAGTCCATCTACATTAACAAAGCATATAGGGCCAGCAAGAACTGGTCTTTCCTCATTTCCTAGGCATCATCCTAAGGTCTAGAACATAACAACAGATGTTCAATATAGGTTCATTCAACAAATGAATTTCTCTTTGGGTTAGGAAAGAATGAAGCCATACGGGCTTACAGACAAACCTATGACTTAGTTCACATTACAGAACAGGCTATCCTCATGAAACTCTCAATCGGTTCCAAACCACATCAATGTCATACTCAAAAGAATTTAAGCTCATTTTTCATGGTGTCATTCTTAAAATGAGATAGACTAGTTTAACCTATGACTCATAATTTGGACCCAAATCATCAGGCTTGGTTTAATTTAGTAGAGTTACCTTTTGGGCCTGGCACATTTGAGCCTGAGCAGACAGAATGCAGGATCTTGTTTCACTTATACCAGAAAATAACAGTTTTTGAGCAGCAGTTAATTCTGTCATCTTCTCACACAAGACAACAGGAAAATGTCTGCCTTCTACTTCTTTCCACACATTCTCACACTACTTTCAAGTGGCATGGGAATTCAGCCTTCTCCCCTCAAACACTAACCTTTATGTTAAAGGTGACCACGGTGCCATTTGCCAGTCCTGCATAGAGGGTTCGCCATCTACTATGGAGGCAGAGGACCCGGTCTTCCAGCTGTAGCTGCTCCACACACTCTCGCGTCTAATAAAGCACACAACACCTAATCAGCAGGGGTTCACAGCAAATAAAGGGTGACAACAATCCTTTTCCAAGCAGTGTGTGACATGATCTTTATGAGGAAGGAAATGCAGCGACCTCTGTTTTGTACAAGATTATCTTAGATTCTTTTTCCTTCGAAATATGTGGCCAAAGACCCTCAGGCTATAAACAAATCTAAATTCTAATGTTACTCATGTTCCTAATTTGTAATGTAGAAATTCTTCAAAGGACACTAAGAAGTGGGCAAAAAGATTACAGCTTGATGAAAACTCAGATGATGGCTAGCATTTGTTTAGTAATAAAGTATTTTTATGTTTTTTTTTCTTTTATTCTCTCTCTGTGGAGGAGTGAAAAAAAAAGGTATTTTTAATTTAAGGTACATACTTTTTTTTTCTTTTTTAGATTTAGCACCACTGCATGCTTAGTAGGCTACAGTATAGCATCAACATATCTTTCATATCCACTAGGAAACCAAACAATTCATTTGATCATTTTATTGTGATACTCTCCTTACTGCAGGGGTCTGGAACCTAGCCCGCAATCTCTGAGGCGTGCCTGTACTAAAAATGGTTTGGAAGCGTAAAACAGAGAGTGGGCAGAATGAAGCATCTGTTTCAGTGTCTCCACTCTACACAGTAAACGCAGTCAAAGCAGTTTAATATCACTTTTGATTTGTCTGGACCCACTTACCTTAACATTATAGCAGCGAATGGTGTGGTCACTGGAACCAGTGTAAAGGGCAGCATTCTTGCCAGAGGTTTGGGTAACCAGGAGGCAGTTCACTTTGGAGGCATGCCCCTCAAAGACCCCAATGCACTTCCGACTCTAAAGTCAAGCGCATATCAGATTATTACTTGTGGATACACAAGGATTAGGTAACACATTTCCTTAGCAATAACAAAAATGTTAAAACATATTAGTTCTCTGCTGCATCCTCAGTGCTTAGGTTAGTGCCTGTTATTACACAAAAGGTGCTCAGTAAATATGTGTTTACTAAATGCCCAGCAGTCACACGGACTAAGTACCCACAACTCTGTTAGCTGAGCCCTACCCAAAATTCTTAAGGCAGTTTGCTGTAAGATAGATCAGAATTTTAATTAATGCCTGGAGCAAGGCTCTCCAACATAGGGGCCAAAGATCTGACAAATCCAAACTGTAGCTAATTTCCCAGATGAGTTCCTTCATTTCCTTGGTAACTTGTGAGAGAATGTTCCACAACATTCAGAGATGTGTCAGGCCCCTAGTGGGGCCACCAGGGGTGGTTTCACACAGGAACATCCTAGATATTATCTTTGTGCACATATTCAGATCTACTTAAAATACACACACACACACACACATTTATCTTGCAATTTAGAGTTAGAGTCAATCTCCCAAATCTTACACTCATACTTCCTGGCACCACTGCTTCCTTCCTTCAGACATCCTTCTTGCCCCTTCACATCACTAGGCTATTGGAACCTAGACACCTGTTGCCTAGGACACATTTTCATGGTCCATCATCTAACCTTTGGACTTTCAAGGACTTCAGTTATTTCAAATACTTTCATGGTATTTATTCAGACAACATAGTGCTCTTAAAGTTTCTTAAAGATCATTATTGATAAAATTAATCTGATGTATACCAAATTTAAAACTCAAGAGTTCATTCTATGAAAACGGAGAGTAACGAGCATCAGATTATCAGTGATGGGTCCTAGAACACTGTTGCTCTCCTTAATCACTTGGGACAATTAATCAACTGTGAGGAAAAATGCCTCCTCTAGTACCTCCCCAGTATTTTCATTCTATCCTCTCTATTATGTCGCAGCGATCCGACTGACCTCATCACCACCCCCAGGACCAGGACCTGACTGGCCCAGCCTTCTGTTATCTCATCTCCCTTTGCCAAGTGGTTGTTCAGAGTAAAGCACAGGACCCTTTTGGTAACGGGAGAAAAAAGAAACCCCAGCGGCATCTGACATCGGTCTATGAGCAGGAGGAGAACTAGCGTTAGGAAGAGGTGATACCAGAGAAAGCAGTGTGGACAGACAAAAAGAAGCTAAGTCCCCAGGGACCCTGCTGAGCCACTGCATCAACTGTATCTACAGTTAGTCTACACATCTCTGGACAACAAACAGATACCCCTATTGTTTAAGAGAGTGTGAATCAGAGTTCCTAAAACCTGCAAAAAACCAAAAAACATTCAAATTGATATATCAACTCACCACCAGATTATAAACTCGAACAGTTTTATCTGCCGAACAGGTGTATAGTAAATTCCCAAATATCTGAATTGCATTCACTGCGGCTTGGTGCCCCTCAAAGCTCCCTTCTGTGGGCTCATCATCATCTCCTGGCTCTGAAGATATTTCTGGAAATCAAGAATGTGTTTCAGAGATGTATCAGCTTTTGTCTGAAAAGATACTCAAAAATTAAAACCATTACATAATATAGTGGTCCTTGGATTCTCCTTAAAACCTGTTTCCTCTAGCAAAACCCCACATTTTCCATTAATGATCTTCGTTATGAAGATTTCATAATAAGAGACTCTGGGAGAGAAAGCCTCTCACTGAGGAAAAAAGACAGATACTCATTTTTTGAGTGATACCTGGAAGTACCAAATCTCTCCCCACATCCTCTCTTCTGCTGCCAGTTATTTTGTTGAACAAGGCATTATTCTTCAAGCAATTCCTTCTCAAAGCAAAAGCCCCATGAGCCAATGAAAACTCATTAGTTGAACAGATAGGAGAGATGGGAATAAGAAAATAAAAAGGCAGGATTTACAGGACACCATAATTGCTGATCAAAACAATATTCTTGGTGACAATCCCCCAACCCTATCCTAATCTATAGGCATACTTAATAAGATTTAAACCCTGGCTCTAATATTTATAAAGCTTTTTTTTCTGTGGCTAAATAAAACTGAATAACCAAATACCTGAAGAGTTCTTTGATCCTTTTATGGAGGAGATCACAGTCTGAGTTTCTGCCACACTACAAAAGAATAGCAAAAGTCTTTTTAGCGGATGTGAATAAGACAAGCAATAACTTAAAATTTTCCTGACTCAAGGATTGTTCTAAACACTGGGCACGCAGCAGTGACAAAAGAGATCAGTTTTTCCATTTGAAATTTCTATATGAAAGGAAATATAAGTATAGTATATATTTACAACACAAATGAGAAAGCAGAAAATCTCCACTGCCAAGGTTTGATTTTTCTACACCCATAATCTCTACCGATTTTCTATACATTTGATTCATTTAAAAATTGATTCATAGGGGCACCTGGGTGGCTCAGTCGGTTAAGCATCTGACTTTGGCTCAGGTCATGATCTCACAGTCCGTGAGTTCGAGCCCCGCGTCGGGCTCTGTGCTGACAGCTCAGAGCCTGGAGCCTGCTTCAGATTCTGTGTCTCCCTCTCTCTCTGCCCCTCCCCCGTTCATGCTCTGTCTCTCTCTGTCTCAAAAATAAATAAAACATTAAAAAATTAAAAAAAAAATTGATTCATAACCAAAAGTTCTATTGTTTAAGAAAAGAATAATGGCGAAAGTTGTTCTGACTGGACCAGCACAACATCCTTACCTTACAGGGATACCATCTTTATAACGAGTGCCAATCTCACTGGTAGAGCTAACTTCATCACAACCAGAACGAGAAGTTTCTAATGAATTTTGCTCTGTGGAGTTCCAAATATCCTTTTTAGATGGACTGTCTGGTTTCTCTTCTCCGGATTCAGAAGAATCAATGGCCACCACTTCCAACTGCGGATTAGGAATTTCTAGGACTTCCAGAGATGAGTCACTCTCTGGCTCATCTCTGACACTCTCTTGTTCTGGGCCAGTCCTGCTGTCTTCCCAGGTGGAGGTCGTTACTTTCCCCCCTTTGGTTGACTTTCCAGTCTTTACTTTCCTTACAGGTTTAGCAGTAAATACATCCTGTTCGGTGTCACTGTTCTCAGGAACATGAGCAGCCCGAAGAGTTTTCTTCTTCCTAAGTTTCTTCTTTTTCTTGTTTCCCCGAGTTTCAGCTGATGTCAGAGTAGACTCTGCCTGCTGCTCGGGCTGGTCAGCTGGAGAGTGGGGCTCTTTCTCTAAGGGGGTTTCGGAAGCAAACGACAATCTTGGAAAAGAACTGGTACAGGCCTCAGACCCACTGTTCCCTTTGATTGGCTCATCTTCTTTATTCAGGCTTGGAAGACCAGTTGGTTGGGAAGAGGCAGTATTATCTCTGTTTCTGGTATTTCCTTGTTCCGTGGAAAACTTCAGTTCTTGGCTAGGCTCATGGAAACTTTCTGTTAGCTCTGATAAAGATAATGCTGCAGGGATGACTGGATAAACTGGATAACTGTCACTGTTCTCTCCTGAAATAAGAAGAAAAAAATATTGCATCTTCTTCTGTATCTGCGATTTATCATCATAAACTGCCATTATTTACCAATGATCGAATCTCTACTGAAAAACAACCTTTTGACATATGCTAACAAGACTATGACTGTTAAAACTGTTTCTCATCCCTTGGCTTCCCATAGCCTGCAGAAATTTCTCTTTGCCTTGAATTAAATCTCACAAATAACATGTCTTATACCCTACAAAAGCTCCTTTTGGGCAGGGACTCCTTCTAGCCATCTCTTTTCTTTCTTTCTTGTTTGAAATGTCCCCATGTTTAACATGATGTTTTATTCTTGGTACACACTGAAATATCTACTTAGCTGAAGTGCTTTCACCTTTATGTCTTAGATGTTTTCACTATGCCACTTTACCTGAGACATCACCCAGTTTGTTTACATAAGAGTAGTTAAAAAGTCAGTTGACTTAACAAAGTCTATTTTCTTTGACATAGTTATTTCATGTCAAGGAATTCAGATTGATGAAATAATCAAAGACATACTCAAAGACATATACAATGTAGTGTTCTATGCAATATTAAAGAAAAAAGGATAAAAACTAAATACTCAAAGGAGATTGTATAAATTACTATCTACCCAGATTACACAATTTCTCAAGTATTATTCAAGTAGTAAAATTAAAATATTTTACACAATTACTTTTATGACACAGGAAAATGATCATTATCTATTAAGTGGAAAAAAGCCAGGTTATAACAGACTATGATTTTGCCTTTCTTTTTTTTTTTTTTAATTTTTTTAACGTTTATTTATTTTTGAGACAGAGAGAGACAGAGCATGAACAGGGGAGGGGCAGAGAGAGAGGGAGACACAGAATCGGAAGTAGGCTCCAGGCTCTGAGCCATCAGCCCAGAGCCCGACGCGGGGCTCGAACTCGCGGACGGCGAGATAGTGACCTGAGTTGAAGTCGGATGCCTAACCGACTGAGCCACCCAGGCGTCCCGATTTTGCCTTTCTATAAACTCTATGTGCAAATACACAAACAATTACGATTGAAGAAAGACTGAAATATATAACAAAACAACATATCTACATTTTAATCGCTTCCCAATTTTTTACTGTGAACATGAATTATTTTGCAGAGAAAAAAATCTAATAAAAATCAATTTTTAAAAATATTAACTTAAGGGGCACCTAGGTGGCTCAGTTGGTTGAGCATCTGACTTCGGCTCAGGTCATGGATCCCGTGGCTGGTCAGGCTCTGTGCTGACAGCTCAGAGCTTGGAGCCTGCTTCAGATTCTGTGTCTCCCTCTCTCTCTCTGCCCCTCCCCCGCTTGCTCTCTTTCTCTTTCTCAAAAATAAACATTAAAAAAAACCTTTTTTTAAATACTAGCTTAAGAAGTCACTATAATACTTATTTACCAGTTTTTAAAAAAATACCAAATACTATTCACACAAAAGCAACAAAATTCAAGACGAAAGATAATATACATTTGAGCTAGAAAGATATCTAGATTAGTACTGCAACAGGTAGCAAAATCTAGGGTAACTCTTCAGACTTTTTGTTTTTGCTCAGGTCACACAATGGCAGTTTATTTTTACTCAGTTTTCAGTATAGCACCATCGTGGTTACACAAACTTCAGATAAGGTTTAAAATAGCTTAGAAGTCCTTCTCCAATGGTAAATAAGTGAGTGTTATTTTATGCAAAGAGTAAAAACCTTGGCCATTTCTCAAAACCACTCAAGTTCCTAATGATGATCCTAAACCTGTGTCCACTGCCTTTTATCATGGCCACCTGCCTCTTAGGCTTATATTAATCCTACCTTGCACTTTAATGACAAAGAAAGGTAAGTGCTGAGAAATTCAGAGGACATATCTAGAAAATTGACTGGACAACTTCAACTCCATTTCTCTCACAAAAAAACAAGCAGCATCAATCCTCATAATGGAACATTTTAGGTGTTAATACAAAGTCAATTTAGTAATCCTAGATTAGAGAAAACTGAGGACAAGTTACTGATATTTAAACAATCCTCCTAAATGGAGGAAACATTAAGAACAATTAATTGTAAAAACTTTAGTTTTAACGGGCAGGTATGACTTTACATCACTGACCTAAAACTGCCCTACACCTTCTGCTGGGGTTGCCCTTAACCCAGAGAAAAGTTTACATACTATTAACTTGCGGTAATTCCTTGGACACATTGCCAGCAGAGCCTTGTGACACAGCGTTCACATTCTCGTCTTGCTCAGGAGACATGGGTTCTTGTTTAATCTGAACTGAGGAGTCTGGAGCAGGAACACTGCCATGGGCTTGGAAAGTAGGAGATGTGGTTACTTGGAGAGGGACTCCGGTGGATGATGGAGACACATGGGAAGATGGAGGCTCCAGAAATACTGGGAAAAAGGGAGTAGGCAGCAGCGTGGCATCAGCAGATGTTTGAGATCTACTGTTCCTTTGTTCTCGCGAAAGGCTATAAGGAACCTGGTCAGGGCGCTCAGAAGGTTCATATGTTTCTAGAATGGGAAACATACGCACATACAAATGCAAAAATATTTTCTGAAAAGCCACTCATTTCTGAGCCAGTTTGTATTTCTAAAGATTACAGGAGAACTTTAAAGTCCCTCATTCTTTGAAATGTATGAAATAAAATCCATACAACCAACAAGCACACAGGTAGAACAGGTGTTAGTATTCCAATTTTTCAAATTTTAAGTGATTTATCCCAAGTCACATAGTTACTAATGGAAGAGCCAAGATTTGAACCCAGGTCTTTTGATTCCTAACACAAGGCTCTTCCTGTAACATACTGCCTCTGTTGCTAAGCATTTTCAGGGAGCACAGCCTCACAGGCCTTTCTATAGAAGGATGAAAACAAGGAGACAGGAGAGGAAAACATTTGACCTTTTCACGACTACTTTAATTCCCCTGCATAGATAACAAAGAAATAATAAGCTACAGAGGATCCAATCCATCAGATTCTCTCCGAATACCTTGTAATCCCTGCAGAATCTGTATTCTATGGGTCCGCAGTGCACTCATCTCCATAGTTATCTAAAAATAAAGTAATCTGTTAAGCACTGTGAAATCCAACTTTAGAGATAATCTATTCTCATTAAATGTTCCATCCGCTGTTACCTGCTGCTTGAGCATAAGTAGCCTCTGAACTTCAACATAAGCTGTCTGAAGAGCTGTACGGGCTTGCAGAAGGTTGTTATCCATGCACTGCAATGATTTGCTTAGTTCTTCCTCCCTTAAAGAAATACTCAGCAGCTGGTCAACCTGAGAACGTTCTGCCAAAAGAAACCATAAGGCTCAGTTTAATACTGCAGACTTCTGAATAATACAGCCCTCAGAAGGTGGAACTACCTCAGTTCTCTAGGATAAGCCTTTGTTTTTCCTCTCCAATAGGTCACTGCAGACTCATCAAATCTCACAAATCATGTGGTCAAGCCTGATATCAGAGCTAAACCAAAAGTGAGAATTGGTGAGATGGAGGTATGTCATAGGTTCAAGGATGCTTAGACTGGGTCCCAGATGTGAACTGCTTGCACTCTCTTCCCAAAGCATATTTTTCTAGTCTCTTAGTTAACATAAAATAGCTCTCTTTATGAGAGAAATCTTCCTAAAGAAAAAACAGCTTTGAAGTGTACATTTAAGTGATTTTAAATAAAATGTCCTACCACGTGTGCGTATCTGTCATCTTTAGGTCTGTCTCCTTCCCATTCAGTATGTCAAGACCTCTTCCTAAAACTCCAGACCCACACATCCAACTACCACCTTGATTTTACTTAGGTGTCTCTAAGATCCTTTAATTCAAGGCCCCCAAAAGGGAACTCATCATCTTCCTCTACCGTCAACCTGCTCCTCTCATGCAGTTTTCTAGCTCTAATAAACGATATCATCATCCCAAAGATGCCTTAGCCAGAAATTGGGGTCATCCTTTACCCCCAACTTATCCATAACATCCAACCATCCAAGGCTCATCCAATCACTTCCCATACCAGCCCTCTTATTTGAAAGGGTTCAGAATCAGTGGAAAGCAAGAATAAGAGAATCCTATCAGTGAGGGAGCCATTCCAATAACTTCTCTCAACTCAAGTAAGAGAAGCAACAAAGATGCCTCAAAAATGTAAACTGAGAAAAATGGCGATAAATAATCAAGAGACACAAAATTCTTAGCAAATGGCCTATATTCCTCTTCATCACTGAAAAGGCCCAAATGGGACTTTCTGACTTCATACTGAACTCAATTTGTCCAAGATATACATTAATGTTAGCTTATGGGTCTATGTGGCATCAAACGTTTCTTCTATAGCTGCAACTGGATATGGGAGAAAATCAACCTTTTCTACATCCTGAAGCAAGATAACAAAAATGTCAAAAAATAATACTAAGTGGGTGAACAGTATTTGATATCCCCAAGCTATACTTTGTCAAGTTGTGAAAAAGTTGAAAAGCTATAAAAACAATTTGTTTCTGACAGAATATTTTGCACTGTACCTTTCTTTCCTTTAATCTTCCTTCTTTTGTTTTTTCTCTCAAGACTTGGGAGTTCAGGAGAAGATCCATCCTGAGAAGATAAAGAAAACTGAGTAATATTAAATGTGGAAAAGCTATTCTCCAAGAAATAAAAAAAGTGAATCAATTCTAAGACTGTTCTACATTATTGCTATCTCTAACAAGATAGTAGGAATCTCATGCACACATTATGAACTCAAATATTAGTTGAATGTATTTGATTTAAAACAAAACAAAAACAAACAAAAAAACCCAGAACAGAATCTAAGGTCCAGTACCTTCCTAGCATCCTAGAGGTGGTGAATCCCTGGGGCTTAGGCAAGCATTTCACTTTGGTAAAGTATGGCATAGTTAGAGGTATGGACCAAGCCAGTAACGCACATATATGATTTCACAGTGACATAGTTTCTACTTTACTAGAAAATCTTCACAACAAAATTTTTACAACAAAAAGCTAAACAGTCTATCAGACAAGCGCCCAGATATTAGCTTTGTCATAGGACAAACTTTCGTCCAAGAATATCCACTACAGTGTCTAACTCAAAAGGGCAAAGTTGGAATTTGAATTCAGGTCTACAAGCCAAGCCCTTAAGTACTCTGCTATAGTGCCTCAGTATTAAAGCAAACAGTCCATTTTCTCAGAGTGCCACATTCCAGACTACATCACTGCCAGCAACTCTTTCTTTTCAGAAAGGGTTCCTGAAAGGGTTAAGCAGTGTTAGTGACATAGATGCCAGAAGAGAAGTGGTTTCAGTGGAAGATGGATTCTGAAAGGGCCAGGGTGGGTAACTGAGGTACAAAACACTGAGTAACAGAGACTAAAAATATTTGTAAGACCATGTTCACACAGATGCACTCTCATCGTATTAAAACTACCCTAGTGTTAAGCCCAATTGTCTCGGTCTAACAAGCATTCATGGCCTACAAATGCAACATTAGAGTGCCTTTCTTCAGGGCCAGTACAGAATGCATCATGAAGATAGATATAGTTACAGATGAAGACGTGGCTTACTCCTCAGTCAGGTGATACAAAGAATCTTGCCTTGGAGACTAGTTTTAGAGATGACTTCATATTTTCCTAGTACTGTACATTCATATTCACTGACATCTAACTTAGTAGAATCACTCAGTGAAAGGAACCAGTAGGATAAGAATATGAAAGGAAGAGTAAAAGCCTCACAAATCTATTCCAGAGTAGGGAAAAACACAACCCAGATACCCAGAAAAAATTAAAGTTATATCTTTCTTAAAACAGTCAGGTCAGCACATGAAGGGTCCAACAATAAGCAGGGGCAATCATACTCACTCCAGTAGCTCTTCGTTTCTTTCTAACACTCTGGCCGTCGTTTTGTTCGGCACCAGAAGTACAGCTACTGTCTGTGGCTGCATCTGCCAAACTGGAGATTGCAAGGGCTGAGGATGCATTTGACGATAAAGAGTTTCCTTCTCCATTACTCTCCTGGGTATTCTGATTCTCTGAAGGTGGCGTAGAACTCTCCTGGCTGTTCAGGTCTTTTGCCAAATGCATCAAAGGTATCGAACGGTCAGAGGATAATTGCACACTATGTCGCCTTTGAGTAGCAACATTTTCAGCCCTTTCACCTGTTCTTAGGGAGAGAGCCAGAGGGGTCACTTCCTGCTTAAGGCCCATGGTTGTTGTCTGACTCTGTGCAGCCCTCAGTGCGTTACTAGGTGAAAAAATCTGCTGGGGCTCATTTTCTTTGCCTGTACCTTCCTCACTGAAGAAGCTATACACAGAAGGAGCCCTGTCCATGATCACACTGCTCTCAGAAAGGCTTCGCTTCCTTGCCAACCCAGGAGAAAGGGAAACACCTTCCCAATGGAATCCTTCGAGACTAGACAGATCAGGCTCCTCATCCAAATCCAAGACCTCTTGTTCATTTTGAACTAGAGGCACCATTTCTATGCCAAACCTGAAGAAAAAAAAAAAAAAGAAAGAAAAAAAAACCATAAATCAGACATGACTAAGGAAGAGAGGTTATCACTTAAGTGCGAAACTCTGTTAAGCACTGAGAGTACAAATATAAATAAGATGGTTTCTGCCCTCAAAAAGCTCACAGTCTAATAAATGTCCTAGACATAAATAACTATAGTGTAAGTATTATAATATAACAAGTACTAAATTACAGATTTGTACACAGTTATGAGAATACATTTGAAGAAGTAAAAATTGAGAGCTTTATTATCATGGAGCTTTTCTAAACCAACCATAATAATTTTTAACAGCACACAAACCAAACACAAACAAAAATATTTACTGAGCATTCAACAAATGACAGGCACAGGGCTAAGGATAAGAACTTTATAATCTCAATACTCAAGTTATGGAAAAGAGTGCACAATAAATACGCTATTTCATCAAGGATAAAATTTAAAGCTTGAAGGGCTATATAACACAGCAGGTTGATTTTCAAGTAGCAAACCTACACTGAATGCTGCTCTACCATTCAGAAAAGTTTAGCATCTCAGCATAAGATGAACAGCCAAAACATCACACAAGTACTTAAGAGAAAGTATTTTGTGATCACGAATATAGTGCCCGGAATAAAGACAGAAGGGTAACTATTCGTAGATTCTGAGTAAAAGGTCGTAAGAACAATTACACTTAAAAACTGTACCAGTCATTAAGATCTAGAGATAGATACAAATCTACTGATATACTTTTTTATGCTGTTACTTTCTGGCCTCTATAACTAAAGTGATGGACTTCTGATAATTTTTTTCCACGTTCCCATCTCATTTCATTTCTTAGAGGTTGATGTGCTTCCTTGCAACCTGAATTCCCTGTTAGGAAACACTTTATTGCGTTGTTATAGAGTAGCAGTCACTATTTAATATTTAAACCAGACATCTACAACATGTATTTTTTGCAAGCATTTAATTAAATACAACAAATAGAATTCTCTTGGCCAGGGGCAAAGGGTTAAGTTTAAAAAAAGAGAGAGAAATGGACACTAAAAAGAAGCACACACCTGGGCAAGCCTTTGCCTAGCTCTTGCTTTTTCTTGGTTACTTGCTGGATGACCTGTTCCCAGTTGACATTTCTCCGGGATGCATTTAGAATCTGCCGAAGGGTTGGCTTGAGCCCAGACTCCTTCTCCGTCTCACCCTTTCTATGACCACTGATATTGCGTATGCGGCGAGCACTATTGAGGTTTGGCTCAGGAAGGTGTACTCCAGTTTTGCTCTTTAAACTGATGTGCCTGGTTAGATCTCTCTGGAGAGAGGCAGGAAAGCCAAGCTTACTGAGGTCAGGCAGAAGAGGGCCTGAGGACGGACCGATATCGTTTTTTTGAAGTTCTGCATCCAAGCTAGCACTCTCGAAACCTTCTGTTGCGTAAGACACATGAGATTTAACAGGGTCATCAACCTGTGCATCTTCTAGAGAAGTTTTCAAGTCTAGCAGTAAGCCAGAGTGTGGACTGGCTGCAGATGTCATTTGTAACTCAGGTTCTTTCTGATGAACTGTTGAATTACATGCGTTAGTGGATAGTTTTCTACATGTTTTCAGGTTTTGCTCATCCCTGTCTTTCTCATCAGTGATGTGAGTGCTGCAGGATAAAATTTCTGTAGGTGCAGAACCCAGGGCTCCAATTTTTGTTCCATGCTTTTCTGTGTCAGATAGCTCCCCATCACTTTCATCTTCTAATGTGCGTACCTGGAACTCTATCTTCAAAGATCCTTTTTCAGACTCTTCTACATTCCTACTTGCTTTTGCATAGTTCCTGGTCCTTTTAGAAGTGCTAAGGAGTGGATTTTGCACTGATTCATGACACTGTAGCACCTCTTTGGCTTTTTGTAATGTATCACTTACATTTTTATCAGGTTCCACCTGAGTGCCAAATGTACTTTTATTCCCTTTTAAAACACGAGGACATGAACTTTGCAATTTGGTTATGTAAGACCCATGACTGTCTGCCACAGTGGGTTTGTTCAAGGGATTTGAGTGTTCTCCAGGAAAAAAGGAATTTGTTTTGGTGTTTTTTGAGGGATTCTTTAAATCTGGGTTCTGGGGAACTGATTTAGTGACTGGAATTGGAAGGAGTGCAGATTTCAATGATGGCATCTTACTTAAGTTAAGCTCTTGTTCGTGTTTCTCTGTGACGGGGCACTCTCTCACCGCCTCATAGGGAGCAGTGCAGTCAGAAGGGGCTTTGTGACTAAGCAATCCAGTATGTGTTTCTTTTTGTGTTTTCAGCGTCGGGGAGTTACTTTTTCCATCATTCTGGGGCTCTGCTGCTCCTGTGGTTGTCAAGCTAAAGCCAAAGAAAGGCTTATCTATCATTTCTGCCTTGTTTCCAGCGCCTTCTTTCATTGCGGATTGTAAATCCAGAGTCTTCTGGGAAGGGTAAGGAGTCCAGCGGCGGAGCTTTTCCCTTGCTACACTGCTGTTCTTCCCACCAGTTTTGGAAGCTATGGTATCTGTTTGTTTAGTAGTTTTGCTTTCTAGCTGCTCAAAATTGAAGTCAAGTAAGCCTTCTGAAGGAAATGTATCGCTTGTAAATCCTTCAGAAGGCCCTCTGTATGTGGCAGCCGCACCAACTTTGTCGCTTTCTTGCCGCTGCCAACTGTATCTATCCTGACTGTATTTGTTAGACTTAGATTTCTTGTTCCACAGCATAGGTAAGTCTTCCATCTGACAGTTAGAGTTTCTGTTTCTGCCTGGCTGAAATTTGTCTCCGGGGCCACTGTAATTCCAACTATTTGTACTACGTACACTGGATTTCCAGTTTCCGTTACTGCTGTTCATATGCCAACTGGAAAAGCCACCTGTTCCTTCAGAATGCCAACTGGAATTCCTTCCTGTACCACTATGATTCCAATCTACCGTTCCACTATTTGCATGCCAACCACCTCCAGAATTACTATGGTTGTGAAACCAAGTCGCGGAGCCTCCTGCAACACCCTTATGCCACCCGGAACATCCTCTTGGTCCACCATTATTCCTCAAAGAATGTGGAAAGTTGTTTTTCCTACTATTATTGAAGCCATCTTTCTCCCACTTCCAGTCTCGCTGAGGAGGTCCGCGATGATGCCATGTTGGCTGACTGTAGCTCTCTCTGTCTTGGTAAGGGATTCGGTCTTCTCGTCTCCATTGGGGTCGCCTGTCTTCAGAGTTTATTTCTTGGCTGCTGTTGGAAGGTTCATCTTGTCTGGAAGAAAAACAGTTCTCCATTAGTGATTTAAAGTAATTATCATGCTTCCTTAAAAGGCATAACCCATCAAACTTTCCTCTACCTATCTCCTCGGCTACTTAGAACATACAGTAGTCTATTTTTATTTCTAGTAGTGGCTGTTTCCCGTCTTTAAATGATATTGCTAAACTTATATTTCACAGTTTATGGATGCAGATATTAAACGATATGCCATTTCTGCTATCACTACAGAAATATTAAAAATCTGACACATTTATACTATCCTCCTTTTCCTGCTCCTGCTTTTCTTAGCATGTTCTGGGACTTTTGTCCCCATCATCCAATTATTATTTTCACATTATGTAGCTTTTTTTTTTTTTTTTTTTTTTTTTTTAATTTTTTTATTTATTTTTGGGACAGAGAGAGACAGAGCATGAACGGGGGAGGGACAGAGAAAGAGGGAGACACAGAATCGGAAACAGGCTCCAGGCTCTGAGCCATCAGCCCAGAGCCCGACGCGGGGCTCGAACTCACGGACCGTGAGATCGTGACCTGGCTGAAGTCGGCCGCTCAACCGACTGCGCCACCCAGGCGCCCCTTATGTAGCTTTTTGAAAATAAGCATAATTGTATCTTGTAGCTTTGGCTAGTTATCATAGTTAATACAACCTAAGTTCCACTGCTCTTAATACTGTGGATTTTTCCAGCCATAGATTCTTTCTGAAAAAACCAGTTTCTTAACCTATTTTAAATGCTAAGATTTCACTTTGCATTATCACTTTCATTAATAAACACTTTTTCCAGCACATATTCAGTGACTGTTAGTTGTGAAAGAAAACTTTTATGTATAGTTCCTGTTCCTGAAAGACTTACAACCTAGCTGAGAAAATAAGGTCACAAACAGGAGTAAAATAGCACATACCAAATAAGCAGTACCCACAATCAGTGCTATAAGGAGCTTCATGAGCTAGAGGTTTTTATAAAGCTACAGCTGTTTGAACTATTCGTGTTAGACAAGGAGCCCACAGAAATGTGAATAGACTTAAGTAAACATCACAGGAATAGGTGTAAAACCACTTCCCTCTATAAACTGCCTGTGGTATGCCTGGCATAGTGCTTAACACATGTGGTAGGTGCTCGAAAAATCAAATAATACTAGCTAAAACTTATCGAGTGCCTACTGTCAGGCATTTTAAGCACTTTATAATCTCATTTAGTTTCCACAGCTCTGAAGCAATTATTCCTCTTATTCCTACTTTTTGGATGAAGAAACAGAGCATTAGAGAGGTAGAGTAACATGCCTAGAGTTAGAAAGCCAGTAAGTGGTACAGGAGAGATTTGTTTGGCAGACTGACTCTAGAGTCTACACTCTTAACTGTTAGCCCTTGATGAACTGAAAATCCCCAAACTAAGTTTCTGCTATTGGGCTCCCTTCTCTTAACTTGACTTAAACTCCGTAATGACTCTAACTGGTTCTAAAAACTTCTAATGTCTCTAAGATTTTGGGCACAAATTGGAATTTCTTCCTTTTTCACAAGATGGAATTCAAAGTTAATTTACTTGAAAGTTCAAACATCCACTTTCATTATGAATTACAACCATTTCTAAACAGGAGACCCTAAGTCACCAAGTAACAAGTGTTATTACATACATGTGCAGGATTTTTTTTTTTTTAACACCATTGGCCAAATTGCTTTTATCTTTTGTTTCTAAGCACTATATACTTTTGACATCCAAGGAGATTGCGGACTTGGCTACACTAATGGGATCCAGAACTGGGCAACAAATCTGTCACAGAATAGAATTCCTAGATCAGTGTGAATTGGCTAGATCACGGGGACAATGGCATGCAGCTAAATCCATAGCCCCAAAAAAAGCAATCTAAATTAAAAATCTCATGAAGGAAAAGAGAAAAAAATGTGAAGAAATAATAGATACTATAAATACATCACCAAAGAAGCATATCAGAATATTCAAAGAATATTAACTACAATGTGAATGTCTAATTTCCTGAGAAGCTCTTTTACCTTCTGACTTAATGTTTAATCATTTACACAGATAAGCTAATAATGGCACAAATGCGTAAGAAAAAAATAAAAGTTAGCCTCCTAGAGGCTTCAACACCCTAAAACAAGAATAAACTACAGCTATACCGAAAGTAGTAACAATGTCATTTGAAGGACTAAGCAGCAAAACGGGTTTAAGAACCAGGTGCTACTGACATTTTAAGACTAAGAAAGGAGACAAGTCTCCTTCAAGGACTTGTTCAAAACACTTGTAGCATATACTACAAGTAGTAAAGACTACTTCCTTTTTATACTAAACCACTAACTGAATACAGACTGCATACCTGGTATAACTAGTACTCAGAAAGAATCTTTAAAATTTTATATTAGAACGTATAACGTTTCTCATTATATTCCAGGACTTGAAAAATCACCCAACCTCTTAAATGGTTCTCTCTCTTACTCATATCTGAAAATTTCTGCTTGAACTCTTTAGGCCACAACTCAGTAATGTAAAAATACAAAAGCCTAATACCCGAATTATAGATGCAGGTATAAAATTATGTAGTACAGCTAGAAAACTTATATTGCTCAAATGATCCTGACATTGTCAAACTTAAGATACAAATGTATTCAGTGAATACTTACTGAAACGCTAAATAATGAAGAATAAATCACATTTGGTAGAAGCACCATGTTAATTCACATGGGGCAAAACATTTTTTTACTGACGGATAGAATAAGAAATGCAATATATATGAAGGAAGCTTATACACTAATACCTTTCCACTAGACATTCTGGGTATCAAATAAAACCATTCACTGGTGTTAAAAAAAAACTGGAATAAAGCCAGTTTTAAACATGGTTATCAACACAGTAAAAATTTCAGATATGTAGCACCTACAGCTAACTTTTATGGAGGGATAATACTGAGTTTGTTTTTTCTGTAAGCAGATAGTACAGTAGTTCAAGAGAGGATTCCACTGACATTTCATGCATACGACAGCAACCTCAAGCTAACCTCTGCAATTAAAATAAGTTTGAAAGTTACTAGATGAAAAGTACGGAAATGGAAAATGTATTCTCTACCACACTGTTTCAGACAGACTTTTTAAAAATCAAAATAATTACTCACCGACTTTGTTCTTTCCTTTGTTTTATTAACTGAACGAGTTCCTTGTCAAAATAATCTTCTTCCTCTTCTTCTCCCTTTCCATCATCTTCTCTCTCCTGGGCATCAACGTTATCTTTGTGCAACTGGCTAGAAATGTGCTTTGCATATGCAGAAAGACCCACTTCTGTGACCCCGCACACTCGGCATTCATGACTACTGTCCCTAGGGAAAGAGGGAGATGAGGGACGTTCAATTCTGCCCACTGGCATGGCACACTCACCAGATCTGGTATGGTTTCCTCTGAAAAACACTGCACGCTTTGGCACAGTGGAAGATTAGTGCTAATCAATTTCAATGCTCCTTTCATCACTTTTAATAAGTTTGTTCATAAGTTATTTTTGAAATGAACTTAAGATTCTTTTCCAGCAATCAAGAGGCAATACACTTCAGAATAATGTAGTTTAGGAGGAGAAATCTTCTTGAATTGCTGTACTTAAAATCTTGCCAGAGGAAACATGGTGAAAGGGGAGGCAGGGCAGGGGGCTCAGAGCAAACAGAAGTTGCTCTAGAGCACACCCATGATGCCAGCTGCACTCAGAAGCCTGGTGACAGCGCTTCCATTTTATCTCAGGCTCAAGAGCTTTCTCCCAGTGAAAGTTTAGGGGTGGAGAAAAGAGCAGGCAGCCTAACCAATCCCAACGTGGTAACTAAATCGGACCCGGCTGGAGCTCTGCCTGGAATGTGCAGATTCCGGACCCCAGAGCAAATGATAGGAGGAGTCTCAGCAAACTTTTTTGGGCTGGATGATACATGTGACCTACATTCTGCTTCAGAAGGGCTTATTTAAAGGGAATGGAAAGCATTTCAGTTGTAGGAAGTTAACAGCTGTGCTAGGCAAATGGTTTTTCTCAAGTTTCAGAAAATGCAAAAGTTTAGAGAGAAGCAAAACCAGTTCTTGTTCAGAAAGAAAATTGAGCAATTTTTTTTTTCCCCTTTTACTTTACACAGTTAATGGTAACTCCCACATTTGGCCAGTTTTAAGAAACCAAAATCTTGAGTCGACATCCAGAGCTGCAGTAGATGAGTGTTTTAACTGGTTTTTTAGCTTCCTGAAATCCCTTGATTGGTTCAGCTGTCTATGCAGTCATTGATGGGAAACATCTGAACACCATGGCCACAAGTGTAAGAAATGGACAGTAAAATCCATTCAATAATCCAGATGGGCCCACCTCTGTATCATTTGTCTTGGGTTTACACAAGTGATCTTTTTGTACTTCCTATGCCAATCTCTATTACTTACTTACTTATTTATTTATTTTATAAGAAGTTTGTTGACGTGTATATCCCATGTGTACATGAGAGGTACCCAGGGAAAATTATTAACTGTCCTAGGTAGGTAACCTAAGCCACCAACTGAAATACCACCTTCAGCTAAAGGCAAAAGAAAGAAAAGCAGGAAGGAGGAACAGTTATGGAGGTAACCACAAAAAGCATGGAAAACAATGGTAAGGGTAGTTATGTAGAATTAAGTTGGTGCTTTCTCCAGTGATTAAATTCTCTACCTTTGCCAAACTTACAAAAAATAAATAAATAAAATTCAGGAGTGCCTGGGTGGCTCAGTCAGGTGAGCATTCAGCTTTGGCTCAGGTCATGATCTCACAGTTTGTGAGTTTGTGAGGCCTGCACTGGGCTCGCTGCTGTCAGCATCCTCTGTCCCTCTCTCTCTCTACCTCTGCCCCTCTCCCTGCTCACAAAAATAGATAAACCTTTAAAAAACCAACACAAAAAGACATGCTGTCTTTGATAAGACAGACACACACCATGCACAACAATGCTCCATCCTCCCCTCAAGTATATCTATAAAGACATGGTGGAATTCACATCAATTAACCAGAAGAGAACCTCAAAACTGAGCACTTCATTTACCAAAAGATGGTTTCTGTTACAGACCACCTGAACATTTATTTAAAAACAAAAACAACAACAACAAGGGGCACCTGGGTGGATCAGTCAGTTAAGCATCCAGCTTCAGCTCAGGTCACCATCTCACGGTTCGTAAGTTTGAGCCCCACATCGGGCTCTGTGCTGACAGCTCAGAGCCTGGAGCCTACTTCAGATTCTGTATCTCCCTCTCTCTCTGACCCTCCCGATCTAGTCCTCACATTCTCTCTCTCAAAAATAAATAAAAACATTCAAGAAAACAAAAGTGGATGTTAACTTGTAACAGAAATCAAGCCTTTTCTCATGGCAACACAGAAAGAAATTAAAAATATGTAAATATAAATCTACCTACCATCAGAAGTCTGAAAACCCCAACTAACCTAGAATATAGAATTTACACTATAATAAAAATTCGAGTCATACTTACAGAGGTCTTGCACCATTATGATGTACCCCTAAAACTAATGTAACATTGTGTGTCAACTATGCTTCGATTTAAAAAAAAAAAAAAGTTTTATAATTTAAATCATGAAGTCAAAAAGAAAATTCGAATCAAGTGAATTTTCTGGTTAGAAAATCTTCTTGGCTCTAAACTCTCTAAAACTATGAAAAATGTTTTAGTCCACTTTTCTCCCTAAAAACTTACAGAATACTAAACCGTATATCGTAGTACCAGGGACATCATTCCAAAAGGGTTTTTTGTTGTTGTTTTTTTAAGTTTTTGAAGTTTTTTTTTGCTTTTTTTTTTTAAGAGAGACAGAGACAGGGTGAGCAGGGGAGGGGCAGAGAGAGAGGAGAGAGAGAATCCCAAGAGAAAGAATCCTCTGTGCACTGCCAGCACAGAGCCAGATGCAGGGCTCGAACCCACAAAACTGTGAGATCGTGACTTAAGCTGAAACCAAGAGTCGGATACTTAACTGACTGGGCCACCCAGGCACCCCCAAAAAGGTATTCTTAAGTAAAATTTCTGATTATACCCTTACTTCTAAAATGGATAGAATTTTTCTCACATCCAAACCACCAAAATCCCTCTCTCTTTACAGATATTACTGGAAGACCATACTGTTTAAAATACTAAGGAATGCAGTATAAACAGTATTTAACTGTTAAAAACAAACATCCATAATCATAAACCCACACACTGCGATCCCCAAAGCACAGGCATATGCTGGATGTGAAACAAACACTCAAACACAGATTTTTTAAACACATGGGATTTCCTTGTAAGAAAGGATAGTAACCATAGTACTAAAGTTATATTTAATTTTTAAAAATTAATAAAGTCGTATTTAATAGAAAAACACCTGAAGAGATCCTGCCCAAAAGGGTACAGGCAATAAGTGCAATACAAATAAAGGTTAACACTAAAAGCAAACTATCCAAAACAAAAGTCCCTAACATTTTTCTTATAGATGAATTCTTGTTTAAAAAAGAGAGACGGGGGGGGGGGGGGAGGGAAGAATCTTTGCAAGAAACATCAAAATGAGAAAAAGGAGAATCCACATTTATCTTGGGAAAGAACAGGGGGTTAGGACAACCACATCTCTTAAAAATGCAAATGAGTCTGTGTCTGGAGGCAGGCATATTATCTGTTCTACATACAATATGCATTCATGCCTCCACATGTGATGTTAGGGAAACCACGTATTTTAAAAAGCTAATGGCAAATTAAATAATATTTTAATGATGCTATTTCCCAATTCTCTATCAAATAACCAGTTAAAATACTTACTATTTTGTATAACTACGTAAGTAATTGTTGGGGAAAAAGTACTGCTTTACTTCTTGACTAATAAAAGCAAAAACGGTCCTCAGGACATTTAAAGAAGGGCCCAAATTAACTTCATCCTGTTACCACACAATTTCCTCTCATGTGTGAAAGGCAAAGCCTTAAGATATTCTACCCATAAGCTTTTCTTTATTAAGCTTGCTCTAACTATACCACAACAGCTGGTTGATAAATAAAGTTGTGCCCTTGTAATAGCATTTATCTGTGGAAACAGGCCACGCATCTGAAAAAGCAGACTGGGGAAAAAATAGGGGAATGCTCCAGATGTCCACAATTGTGAACCAAATAAGAATGTCTCACTTCTCAATCAAGTTTGTATTCAAAACCTAAAAAGTATGCTCTTTACATTTCTTAACCAGATCACAACTAAAAATTAGAGTGATACACATATAAAGAGAAACAGATAGTCTTAACATCAGAAAGCCAGTAATCAAACATGAATTCCACAGAAAATAATCACAAACTGAGGAGAGGAAGGAAAAATAATGACTGGTAACTATTTGTCCCTATGGTACAAATGAGGGATTAACAGTTTGTCTCTACAGTAAATGCTCCAAGTAAGTAAATGATTTTTGAAATTTTGTTTTTTATAGTTTCATCAGCTGTTTTTCCTTGTTATCTGCTTTGTCTTCTCATAATTTATTACAGGCCAGGAAGCCATATAAAACTTGTTAGCACTGTGTCTAAAATATGAATAAATAAGTACTAAAGTATATCCCTCTAAATAAAATGAGTTTGGATGATAAGGGTGACATTTTTATTGTCAGCTTTGAGGCTTCTAAATGCTTTCTCCTTGATTATTTGACTATGCTCCAAATAACTGGAAATACACAAAATCCCCAAAGCACAGTTAAGTTGATGGGCAGGAGTAAAGGAAAAAAGTTACTGAACAATAAATACATGGCATGTAGTTCAGTTACGTTAGTAAGACAAAACCATCTACATGGTTTTATATATCTACATATAAATATAAATCTATGCATAGATACAGAAAGAGATTTGGATAAGATATACACTAAACTGATGACTTTCTTGTAAAAAGGGAGTAGGATTGGGGCAGGGTGGGGAGTAATATATGGGTGAGAGGATTTCTACCTTTTTTACTTTTTACAATTCTGTATTGACTGAACATGAATCTTAAGTAATCAAAAAAAATTTTTTTAATGTTTTAAATACCTGATTAGTGGATGTATGAACAAAACAAGGCATTAGCCTTGGGAAAAAATTGGCTTCTCTCTTAAGGACTAGATTTACTGACCTCATATGTTTTGTTTGATTTATAATATAGTCAGGTAGCAGGTAAACAGCCCAGAGAAAGGTGAATTCCAAAAGGAAGTCTGCTGGAAATGGGATGAGGTAATTAGGATAATCCACATTTAGAGAATCAAAGGTTGACTATATTTCACAGATTTCCAATGATAATGACTAAAAGATTACATATATTCAAGGTATTATGATAAAAATTCTCCACATTAAATCTAAATGAAAGCCTCTTTTATACTGCTGTATAGACCTAACCTTCACACAGTAGGGAACGGAGACCATGGAAAAACTCCACTAATAGGCTAAACGTACGCTGAAAGTTTACTACCATATTAATTTGCCCACACAATCTAAAACGGTACTACTTAAAACACAAGTAACTTCGAATGACTTACACGGGCATCATGATCAAAGCCTGTATCTATTATTCATGCAATAAGACACAAAGTAAAAAAAAAAGATAAAATTAATATTTCTCAGTTTCCCAATCTTTCTCTATTCCATACTGTTTCCAAATCTCAAATTCAAGTAAGTGAAAAACATCAAAAAAGAACCACAGATGGGGGGGCGGGGGGGAGACATGGAATACACACATATGTTATATTTAATTTTTCAAAGGTGCTTATTAGCTTTTCTTTCTTTAAACATCTCAACTTTTAAATCACAAAACAGCATTCTTAAATATTCAAAGTTTGCACTCATTTTATTTACACTAATGAGAGACTTGCTGCCATTTAGCACACTTTGGACTTCTCAGACTATCCCACTAACTCTAAAGGTTTATGGCAGGTAATAATTTGTAACACTGCTGAGACAATTAACATGAAATGTCTTAGTTTCAAGACTGGTGTGTCTGGATGAGAATATTTACTAATGAGGAACCAGCCCATCCCCACCCACCTTTGTTGCAATCTGCTTGTTAGAGCTGCTGTGAATTCTACACATTCTAGATACACAAAGACTTACCCTTTTTGAATGCCAAAAAAAACTACTATATTCGTCAATAATTCTAAAAGACAGTTCTATGTCATAGGACTATATTCACTTATGAAGGATTATTATGAAATAAGCTAACAGGCACCCTCAGCACTCAGCTCCCACGACATTCACAAGTTATGGAATACAGCCGTTCCCATACCTGCCCTTCAGGTTCTCAAGCTCCCTGTGATGCAACATGCTCCGCATGTGTTCGTCCATCTCCTTCAAAATTAAAGAAAGCAGATTAAACTAAGGGGGGGGTTGTTTTGGGAAAAGAAATCCCTCTGTTTTTACTCAATCAACAACTAGGGTTCAAGTTCCTTGCCATGGTTACCCTTCTCAATTCAGTAGTGAAACCAGTTCCTCATAATTCTTCAGCTATGTTTTGGGCATATTTCATTCTTAAATAAAAGAACTGTTAAGAAAAAAAACAATTAAATGGCTTTCCAAAAAGGTTAGAAAGTATACTGTCTTGGGGGGGGGGGGGGCAAAATATTTAAGATAAACTATGTGGTTGAATTCTATCCCAAAATAAAGAATTTAACTACAATTATCTAAAAAAGAAAAAAAAAATCTCTGAAATCACTTAACTTCTCAGCTCTTTGGCTACTTTTCTCCAGACTTTCTTTCCCTACTCAACTGATAGTTTCTCAAGAGCAAATTCCAACTGTTACTCAGGTCTTGGCCAGGGCTTGGCATCTGGTTGTCGACATTTGCTGAATGAACAGATGGATATATCAATTCTAGGTAGAAGTTACAGATACAGAACTTCTCCGTGGTTGATTATGAAGTCTTTAAAAACTGCTTTGAACACAGCAGCTCAATCATGCTTTCATTTTCACTGCCCAATCTCCCCCACTGATTTGTTTGATTCTGATGAAATGTTTGAAAATTTGCTAGGTTCTCTCCTCTCTCCATCCCATTCTTAGTGGGAAGAAAATAAAATCTGCAGGAAGAGCTTCCACTTAAAAACATATGCACACACACCTCCAAAAACTCAAAAAGCTGTAAATGTCTATCCCTTTGTCACGCGCAAGTATACGTACGCAGCACGACATAATTAGCACGACATAATTAAAGAATGGCTGTTGACATGTATAATAAAAGGGCTACTATAATTGTTGACTATTACTATTGACCGTGCCCTGTGTTTAAGTGCCTCAAACATTTCTTCACATGAACTGCACAACACTGCTGAGGGAATATTGTTAATTTCAAAAGAATACAAGGATACACAGGAGCAAACTCATTTATTCACCAAATATTTATCACTGCTTATTATATGCCAAGTACAGACTTAGACACTGAAGGGATAAGTGTGAAAATATTCAGTCTTGCCCTCTCAGAGTCAGAGATAATCAAGTGGTCAAACTAGAACTCAGATCCTGACGTTTTTGACATCAAAGCACTGTAACCATCTAGTGCATTCAGATTTCTCATTATATACAATTCATTTGTCAAAGAGTACAACTCAATAACCTATTCTTACTTTAAGTTATCTACTACAGTGTGACAAACAGGGATGTGATTCAAAATACATCCCTTAAATGACAATTTTATTGAAGATGACCATCATTTCCTTCCTATCTCTACAAATGCTTCACTTGGAGGATGGCTTTACATGTGACGTCCTTCTACCTACACCTGATTGGCCACTAATTACAATGAACACTTACATAGCTGAAAGCTGAATCAAGTTAGTGACATAATAAACAATGAAAAAATCCATGAACAATATACAACACCTACTCAAATCCCTATGCATCCCTTTGTTCAATTTTTCCTTATATGAGATTTACATGTGCCAAATTCCCTTTTCTTGAGCTAAATTTAAGTCCCTCTGTTTCTTGCAACCATTCTGACCAAAACACCATTCACTGAAATAGGTCATCCTGATATAAAAATTAATTCTATATTCTATTTCAGTTATAAAAATATTATCATTCAAAACTTGTTTTAACATGACTTGATTGTCTAAAACACTTCACAAATCTTTTCCTAAATTTACATCTGAAATCCTCTCCCATCCTGCTCCAAGGAATGAATGCAAATAGTGTGACAACTGAGCTTTCAAAATAACTAGGAAAGATCCATGGGCACGGGATTAGAGTAATAGCCCCAAACGCATACTTGCTCAGTTATCAAGCTTCTATTTAGTTCTTCTATATTAACTATGTTATATTTTCTAAAGAAGAAGGAGGAAAGAATTTTTTTTAAAAAGATTTGGCAGTTGAACAAATTTAGAAAACACTGAAAACAACAAATTTATTATTATTTTTTTTAGTATTTCTTAACTCCAGGGCTTCTCAGCCTTTCATAAATTAATGAGCATCAGAATGCTCAGGGATGCAGTATACAGCTTTTCCCCATACTTAGGACATTTAGGTTCTTTTTCTTCTCCACAGTATATTTGGAGAAATTAGGGTTATGCTAGTTTGGGAGACTAGAAGAAAGCACTGCTTCAACATAAGTTATTCATAATCTATCTAAAACCAGCAGAGTTATTCCTTTCAACTAACCCATTCTGCTAATTTCTTAGACCACGTTAACTTTTTTTTTTTTTAATATTTATTTATTTTTGAGAAAGAGAGAGAGAGAACACATGTGAGGGGAGGGGCAGAGAGAGAGAGGGAGACAGAATCCTAAGCAGGTTCCATACTGTCAGCACGGAACCCGAGGTGGGGCTTGAACCCACGAAGCTCGATATCATGACCTGAGCCTAAATCAAAAGTTGGAGGTTCAAATGACTGAGCCACCCAGGCACCACAACACATTAATCTGAACACTTAAATCACACATTCCCTCACTTAAAAACCTATGATTGACAGGGCACCTGGATGGCTCAGTCGGTTAGACATCCACCTTAGGCTCAGGTCAGGATCTCATGGTTCGTGAGTTCAAGCCCCACATCGGGCTCTCAACTGTCAGCTCAGAGCCCGCTTCAGAAATTGTGACCTCCCTCCCCCCCATCCCCTGCTCATGCTCGCTCACTCTCTCTCTCTCAAAAACAAACATTAAAAAAAAAAAAAGAAACCTATCATTGGCATTTCCTAAGGCAGGAGTAGGTAATCAATCACAGCTCTTAATTTAACTTCATTATGATCCATGGAAAAATATAAAGAGACAAAACCGTTTTAAACTAGAGTAGAAGAAACGTCCAAAGACTTAAAATGGCAAAATTATGAGATATCACAAGATAGGGCTCCTACACCATGAAAGTCTGAAACCATGAAAGTCTGACACCTGAGTGTCTGCCTATCCTTCTCACATCTTCTCTAGTTCCCATCTCCCTCCAATCTGAAAGGAGCCATAAGGAATTTCTATTTATTACAAATTAGCATAAACCTTGGTCAAAAAAATTTTAAACTAGAAGAACAGTTCTTTTACTTTTGTAAAAGATATCAGCCATATTATTAAACATGATTTCAGAATCCCAACTGGGTGCCTGGGTGGCTCAGTTGGTTAAGTGTCAGACTCTTGATTTTGGCTCAGGTCACAATCTCGTGGGTTCATGAGTTCAAGCCCCGTGTGGGGCTCCATGTGCTGATGGCATGGAGCCTGCTTGGGATTCTCCACCTCTGTCTCTGCCCCTCTCCCACTTGCATTTTCTCTAAGTAAATAAACTTTAAAACAATATTAATGAACAAACGAATAAATAAACTCCTAACCGATTTTTCCATCACTAACAGAAATCCCAAACAGGAAAAACAAACAAACAAACAAAAAACATTTCTTTACCCGAGCCTACTGGATGGATCATAATCAAACCCCTCAGCCTGGCATTCAACACGGTTTATAACTATCTGCATTTAAATTACAAATTATATTGCAGTCCCACTATTCCCAAAACAAAACTGTTTTAATCAGATAAGCCTTCTGATAGACTCCTAGAACTGTTACACTCCATTCTACCTCTTCACTTTTGTACATGTTGTTATTCCACCTAAAATATCTTTCTCTTTTATTTCTTTAAACCATCTTTCTCCCAAACATCTTTCTAGGTTCACTCAAACTTCTCTGGCTAACTTAGCTCATGATAATCTTCCCAGTTCTCTGAATTTTCAGTGACAATCCAGGACATCTTAAAAGCTTAGAGGGGTGCCTGGGTGGCTCAGTCGGTTAAGTGTCCGACTTCAGCTCCGGTCATAATCTCTCAGTTCTTGAGTTTGAGCCCTGCGTCAGGCTCTGTGCTGACAGCTCAGAGCGTGAAGCCTGCTTTGGATTCTGTGTCTGCCTCTCTCTCTACCCCTCCCCTGCTCGTGCTCTGGTCTCTCTCTCTCTCAGAACTAAATAACATTAAAAAAATTAAAAAAAAAAAAAGCTTAGAGAAAAATCTCTCAGCATTCTAGCTAGCAGCACTACTTAAAAACCAAACGACACAGTCAAGAAAAAGCAAAAAGTGAGACAAATTGCAGTCAATTTCCCTAAGGTACAAGTTCTTTTCAGTTCTGAAAGATGTGTTTTTTCTCTGAGCAACACTCCCACCTTGTGGACATCTAGGGTATTGCTAACACCATTTTCGATGTGCTGCACTTTTCACAAGCATGGGCAGAAGCAGAATGCGGGTACAGACAACAAATGCTGTATCCTTAGCTCCTCAGATAATAGTATAACTTCAAATAAATTGAATTTTAAGGCATCTTCTCTGTAACTAGTTACTGACTAAATTAGTAACTATTTATTATTGATTTTTGAGTATCTTCAAATTCTGGGTAGAGATTTAATAATGCAGTTATTGGCTTCATGAGGCAGCAAAAAAGAAACCAGTGGAATGAGACTATGGTTTAAGAAACAAGACACCATTAAAAGCTTTCACCTATCTACAAATTCCACGTGATGTCTCTGGGGAAAAAAAAAAATCAGTCACAAAAGCCTCGGATTCTCCCTCTTCTATTTATTACCTTTTTTGAGGTGTACACAATGTGGCACAATATGCATTTTCGTTCTCGTACCATAGTGACCAGATCTGAAGCACTCAACGTCACACCTGCAATGAGGAAGTAACAATTAGCAACCTTTTTCTCCCCAGATGTCCTGTTAGATTCACCTCAACGCAAGCTAAAAGTACAAGTCTTGCGTCTCCCTCACCTCCACCCTGCTCTTCCCAGTCTTCCCACGCTGGTAAATGAAAATTCGAACTTTGGAAGTCATCCTCGATCCCTCTTTCTCACCCCATATCCACCCTCATCAGCAAATCCTGCCACTCCCATATGCTGAAATGCATCCCAAACCCACCCCAGCCTCACTACTTAGCAGGTCTGTCATCTCACATGGCACTAGCCTACTGACCTGAGTCTCTAGCTCCACTCGTGTCCTCTCATAGTCCATTCTCAAAACAGGAGCCAAAGATTCTCACAACAGGATTCTTTTAAAATTTAAGTCAGATCACTTAACTACTCTGCACAAAATCTTCCAACAGATTCCCATCTCACTCACAGGACATCCAGTCCCTTGCCATTGGCCACAATATCTGCTTCTCTCAATCTAACTCCATGCCCCACCACACTGCCCTTCTTGCTAGTCCTGGATCACACCAAGGATTCTCCTACCTTAGAGTTTCTATATGTCCTATTCTCTCTGCCTGGAATATGCTTCCTTAAGATGTCCTTATGGCTCTCATAGCTCATTCTCTCAAGTATCTAAAATGTTGCTTCATCAGGGAGGCGTTACCTGACCTATACAATTCTATATCTTTTGCTCCCCATTCCTTCTTCCTGTTAATCTGCTTATTTTATTTTTTTGCTGCAAAAGCTTTATTGTTTTCATTTGGTCCACGGTTCGGGAGAGGGCTCCATGGCAGTTAAAAAGCTGCCTAGAGGCTGCAGGGAGAGGCTCAGGCAGAAGCCTGATACCAAGGGGATGCCAGAGGGGCCCTCAGAGGGCCCCAGAGGCTCTCAGTCATGCTTGAGGGTGAGCCTTTGGAAGAGATACCTGCCCAGCCCAGCCTGGGGACCAGCCAGCTTGCAGAGGTTTGTCAGGTGGTTGCCCATCTCCTTGATGGTTTCACCTGCTCATCAAGTACATGCCTCTCCAAGAAATCACAGAGATGAGGGTCTGCATGGGCAAAGCCCAAGGCATGCAGATACAAAAAGGCCTGGTTCAGTTTCTTCTCCAAGACCATAGTGTCTCCCCTAGTGTCCAAGGTTTCACCCCACCCATCTTGGGACAGCTTCTGCATATTGTGTTAGAGGGTGCGGCCACCCACTAGTTTTTGCATCTTGAGGAGACAGTGGGCACCCCCACACTTCTCCTCAGTTAACTTGTAGAAGTGCCAGAGTCACAACATCATGGTTGATATATAAGCCCAGAGAGAAGTAGGTGTAGGAAACCTGCAGATACAGGTTGACCAGGAGGTTGACAGCAGCTACCACCTCAGGGGAATAATTCTGACAAATCCAGGAGCTCATGTTTGGCAATAAGGAACTAATCTTAAAAACAAAACCAAAAACCACAGCGTTAGCTGGTCTCAGAGGCAAGGGATAGCTTAGAAGATGGATCTGAAGGTTGCAACTGGAAAAGAGGTTGGAGAGTGGTAGAAGGCTGGTAGAAGGCTAGAAGAAGGGGTATCCCTGGGTCTGATACATCCAAATACTGTTGAAGGAAGAGGCAGATCCATGGAACTACTGGGTATGCTACCTGATTTTTATATTTTTAATAGCACTGTGGTAGGCTGTTTCTGTAGAGGGCCACAGCATTATCTCCCACCCTGTGTATTCTTTTGCAATTTAATCTTATCACCACCACCCATCGAAGGTGTGGTTCATTTTCCCTTCCCCAGCCACAGGCTGTGGGAAGCCCAAGCCACAAGGAGAGGACAAGGGGAAAAGAAATGAGGCCCAGCTGAGCACCCAATGACCAGCACCATCTGACAGCCATGTTGGGTGAATGAGCCATGTCAGGTAAGCTGCCAATGAGGGTCCCCAAGTAAGATGACTTAAAGAATCATGCAGATGAGCCTTTTCAACCCTCAGAATGTTAAGAGACAGTAAGATATTTCTTTTAAGCCAGGAAATTTTGGGCTAGCTTGTTAAACAGCAAAAGACATCTGAGGCAAGTATCTCTTACTACCCGAAATAGCATATATTTATTTTTAATTCTTAATTCTATTTCCAGGGACTTTGTATATTTTGTTCACTAGTATAGATCTAGCACTTAAAACCATGTTTGCCATAATGCAGGCATCCCATAAGCATTTGTAGAACTGTTCCAAATGGAACTATCTTTGGTTACCAAATGTGAGATAGAGCTGAGTAAATACTGAGGTTTGGATTAAAACCAGGTTTATTTTACAATCCTCTAGCGCTAGCATATTTTTCTCTTATGTCCCTTCAAAGATGCCTTACATGAGAATTTAATTTCACTTCCCAAGCATCACTGTTTTTCCTTCCACACATGAAACACCAGGCTCTAACAGACATATCTGCTTCCTTGCCTGGATTCACTCCTTAGGGACCTTAAAATTGTGAAGTAATGAAGTTATAAACTACCCTAATTTAATCTATAACTCCTAGACATTAAGCCTCCTAAATGCCTTCGTCCTATATTTAAAAAATTGTTGAGTCTGCAAAGGTCACCATATATTTCATCAGATTTTAGGGAGGAATTTATGTGCTAAAGCAGTGGTGTCTGCAAATTTTTGAATTTGCAAAACTCCTCAACATCACTTTGTAAATGTCAAAAATCTACTGTTTACTAACAGCTCACATGCATACAGTGATAGATCCAAATATCTCAGCAAGTAAGTAGTAAAAAAAAATATGCTTAGACAAAATTTGGTACTGTTCAAAAGTTCAGCATTCCAACAGCATGGAAATTTTCCCAGAGCTCTAATTTACCTTGAAATTGTCACCTTAAAAAGAACAGCTGTATAATATCCTCCTAACAGGTCCCAGCACCCTCTCTCAAACTACTCTCAGGTATTCCTATACTTTCCCAATTCCTTACACTGCAGCAGAAGTAATCTCTTTAAAATACAAACCTGTTCATAATATTCTCTTTTCTCCCTATACTGTGTTTTGGAAAATTTCAAACACAAAAATGCTGAAAGGTTCTCAAAGTGAACATCCCACATCCAGGTTCCCATATATCCCTATATCTATTACCTAGATTCTGCCATATAACATTTTACTATATTTGCTGTATCAGAAAGATCACTTAATCGTAACGTATTATGATTTGTTAATATTTTGCTCAGAATCATACGGGGCTCTATGTACATAAGGCATGTTTCTGTAATTTTCTTTTAAATCTGTAACATCTTTATCTGGTTTTAGTTATTAGGGTAATGATGCACTAGTGAAATGAGTTTGGAAGCAATTCCCTTCTATTTTCTGGAAGTTTAAGATTGATGTTATTTCTTAATTTTTTTTAATGTTTATTTTTGGGAGAGAGACAGAGTACAAGCAGAGGAGGGGCAGAGAGAGAGGGAGACACAGAATCTGAAGCAGGCTCCAGGCTCCCTGCTGTCAGCATAGAGACTGACACGGGGCTTGAACCCAAAAACTGTGAGATCGTGACCTGAGCCGAAGTCGGACACTTAACCAACTGAGCCACCAAGATGCCCCTATTTCTTCTTTAAATACTTCACAGAATTCAGGGTGCCTGGATGGCTGAGTCAGTTGAGCATCAGACTTGATCTCAGCTCGGATCTTAATCTCAGGATCATGAGTTCAAGCCCCGCATTGGGCTCTGCACGGTGGTGAAGCCTACTTAAAAAACAAAAACAAGGGGCGCCTGGGTGGCTCAGTCGGTTAAGCGTCCGACTTCGGCTCAGGTCACGATCTCGCGGTCTGTGAGTTCGAGCCCCGCGTCGGGCTCTGGGCTGATGGCTCAGAGCCTGGAGCCTGTTTCACATTCTGTGTCTCCCTCTCTCTCTGCCCCTCCCCCGTTCATGCTCTGTCTCTCTCTGTCTCAAAAAAAATAAATAAACGTTTAAAAAAAAAACAAAAACAAACAAACAAAAAGTACTTGATAGAACTCATCAGTGAAACCATTATGGCCCTGAGTTTTCTTTACGGAAGTTGTTTTTTTTTTTTTTTTTTATCATTATCCCGTTTCTTTAATATGAGTTTATTCAGATTTTGTTTCAACTTGTGACAGCTTTAGTATGTTGATATGTTCAAGAAACTGCACAGTTATATTGTCAAATTTTTTGGCGTAAGGTTGTTTATAATATCCCCTTATTGTTCTACAGGATCTGTAGTGATAAATCCCTTGCATTCCTGATATTAGTAATTTGTGTTGTTTTTATTAGTGTATCTATGGGTTTATCAACATTATTAATCTTTTCAAAGAACTTCTGGCTTTGTAATGTTGTCTATTGTTTGCCTTTTTCTATTTCACTGATTGCGTCTGTTGTCTTTATCATTTCTCTCCTCCTGCCTACTTTGGATTTACCTTGCTCTTTGTTTACTAGCTCCATAAGGTAGAATTTTAGGTCACTATCTTTAGACCTCCTTTTTCTAAAATAAGTGTTTAAAGTTATAAACTTCCCTCTAAGCATGCCATTAACTGCATCCTACAAATTTTTAAAGCACTTTTTAATAAACTATGTCTATCAGAATAGTTTTAGATTTACAGAGAAATTGCAAAAATAGCAAAGCACCCCTATATACCACTCCTAGTTTCCTGTATTATTTATACCTTGCATTAGTATAATAGTTTGTCATAATTAATAAGCCAATATTGATAATTATTAATTTAACTCCATATTTTATTTCCATATATTTTTTAAAAAAGCTTATTTATTTTTGAGAGAGAGTGCATGCAAGGGGGGTAGAAGCAGAGAGACAGAGAGAGAAAGAGAGAGAGAGAAGCCCAAGCGGGCTTCACACTGTCAGTGCAGAGCTCGATGTAGGGCTTGAACTCATGAACTATGAGATCATGACTTGAGCTGAAGTCAGACACTTAACCAACTCAGCCACCCAGGCACCTCAACGAGATTTTTTACCTAATATCCTTTTTCTCTTCCAGGATTTCAACCAGGATACCACATTACATTTGGTCATGATGCCTCCTCAGGCTCCTCTTGGCTATTACCATTATCCCACAAATTTTGATGCTGTATTTTCACCATCCAGTTCAAATCACTATCTCTCTTGTGATTTCTTCATTGATATAGGTTTAGAAGTTTAACTGAATTTTCAAATATTTGTGGGATATTTTAGTCATCTTGATTTCTACTTTAATCCCATCATGGTCAAAGAATATATTCTATATTAATTCAATCCTTTCGAATTTATCGAGACATGATTTACAACCTGGCATCTGGTTTATAAATACACTTGGGGAAAAGAAATGTATTCTGTAGTAGTTGGGTGCAGATCTATACTGATTTTTTTGTTTCTTTAGCTATCAGTTATTGAGAAAAATGTTAAAGTCTCTATGATTGTTACCCATTTTTAAAATTTTTTTTTAGTTTATTTTGAGAGAGAGTGAGTATGAGCAGGGGAGGGGCAGAGAGGTGAGAGAGAGAATCCCAAGCAAGCTCTGCACTGTCAGCACAGAGCCTGACATTGGGCTCAATCTTATGAACTGCGAGATCATGACCTGAGCCAAAACCAAGAGTTGGATACTTAATGAGCCACCCAGGCACCCCTTCTTTTCCTTAACTGTATCAATTTTTGCTTGATGTATTATGAAGCTCTGGTGTTTGGCACGTATGTGTTTATGATAATGTCATGAATTGACATTTTTATCATTATGAAAAGACCCCCTTAACTCTGGCAACACACTTAATTTTTTTTTTAAGCTCATTTATTTTGAAAGAGACAGCAAGCAGGGTAGAGGCAGAGAAAGATGTGGGAGAGAGAGGGAGAGAGAGGGAGAGAGAGGGAGAGAGAGGGAGAGAGAGGGAGAGAGAGGGGAAGAGAGAGGGAGAGAGACAGGGAGAGAGACAGGGAGAGAGACAGGGAGAGAGACAGGGAGAGAGACAGGGAGAGAGAGAGGGAGAGAGAGAGAAACTCGAGCAGACTCCACACCCCCAAAACAGAACCTGATGTGGGGCCTGAACCCACGAACTGTGAGATCATAACCTAGGCCAAAATCAAGAGTCAGACGCTCACCCGAGTGAGCCACCCAGGTGTCCCAACACACTTTATCTTGAACTCTACTTTATCTGACATGAACATAGCCATTCTAGCCTTCTTATGCTTACTGACTGAAACACACATCTTTTTTCCATGCATTTACTTTTAGCCAATCTGTTATTTCTGTTAGGCTGTCTTCTTTTGGATTATTCACTTTAATTTTTCTACTAGCTTTTTAGCAGTGCTTCTTCACATTTTCTCTACCATGAGTGCTCCAGGAACTACAAAATACACCCTATCATTTTACCCTGTACTCTGTGTTAATAATTTGCCACTTCAGGGGCACCTGGGTGGCTCATTCAGTTAAGCGTCTGACTTCGACTCAGGTCACGATCTCACGGTTCATGAGTCCGAGGCCCACATTGGGCTCTGTGCTGGCAGCTCAGAGCCTGGGGCCTGCTTCAGATTCTGTGTGTGTCTCTCTCTCTGCTCGTCCCTTGCTCACACTCTCTCCCTCTAAAAACAAATAAATATTAAAAAAAACTTTTTTTAGTGGGATTGCAAGTTGGTGCAACCACTCTGGAAAACAGTATGGAGGTTCCTCAAAAAACTAAATAGAACTACCCTACAACCCAGCAAATGCACTACTAGGCATTTATCCATGGAATACAGGTGTGCTGTTTCAAAGGGACACACGCACCCCCATGTTGATAGCAGCACTATCAACAATAGCCAAAGTATGGAAAGAGCCCAAATGTCCATCAATGGATGAATGGATAAAGAAGATGTTGTATATATATACAACGGAGTATTACTTGGCAATCAAAAAGAATGAAATCTTGCCATTTGCAACTACGTGGATGGAACTGGAGGGTATTATGCTAAGTGAAATTAGCCAGAGAAAGACAAAAATCATATGACTTCACTCATATGAGGACTTTAAGAGACAAAACAGATGAACATAAGGGAAGGGAAACAAAAATAATATAACAACAGGGAGGGGGACAAAACAGAAGAGATTCATAAATACGGAGAACTGAGGGTTACAGGAGGGGTTGTGGGGGGGGGGATGGGCTAGATGGGTAAGGGGCATTAAGGAATCTACTCCTGAAATCATTGTTGCACTATATGCTAATTTGGATGTAAATTTTAAAAAATAAAATTTAAAAAAAAGGGTTACATAAAAAAAAATAATAATAATTTGCCACTTCAAGTACATTTTACAAACCTTATAGCCATATAGGTCAATTTACCCCAACTCCCATTCCATGCTTTATGGTGTATGTTTTATATCTATATGATGTGATGATCTCCACAAGATGATGCATCTTTATTAAACAGTTGTATGTTGTTTTAAGAAATTAAAAGGACAAGATTTGTATTTATCCACTTATTTACTTTTTCTGATGTTCTTCACTCCCTGATGAAGAGTCAAGTTTCCACCTGGTATCATTTCCCTTTAGAGCAAACTTTAGCATTTCTTGTAGTGCAATCTGCTAGTAATGAATTCTCTTGGTTTTCTTTTAACTGACATTATTTTTATTTCACTTTCATTCTTGAATGCTATACTACTGAATCTGTAATTCTGGATTGTCAAGTTTTTCTTTCAGCATTTTAAAGATTTTCTATGCTTTCTGGCCTTCATGATTATCCTCCTGTATATAACATGTTTTCTTTGGCTGCTTTCTGGATTTTTCCTTTTATTTTTGGCTTTCAACAGTTTGACTGTGAGGTACCTAGTCATGGTTTTCTTCATTGTTAAACTTATGGTTTGCATGGTTTTGTCTTTATCCTTCTTAGGGTGTGCTGAGCTTACAGAATCTGTCAATTTATGCCTTTCACTAACTTTGGGACGTTTTCAGCCCTTACATTTTCAAGTATTTTTTCTTCTTCCCCATTCTTTTACCTCTCCTTCTGGCACTCCAATGTAGTATGTTGGTTTTTTTATATTGCCCACAGGTCCTTGAGGATCTCTTCCTTTTTCTCTTTTACTCTTCTTCTGCTCTTTATACTGAGTAATTTCTATTGATCTTTAATTTCATGGATTCTCTCCTCAGGCGTCTCCATTCTGCTTTTAGCCCAACCAGTTTATTTCCAGTTTCGTATATTTCAACATTAGAATATCCATTTGATTATTTAATACTCATTTTTTAAAAATATTTTTGAGAGAGAGCATGTACAAGTGGGGAAGGGCCAGAGAAAGGGGGAGACAGAGGATCTAAAGTGGGCTCTGTGCTGACAGCAGAGAGCCTGATGTCGGGCTCAAACTTAAACCGTGAGATCATGACCTGAGCTGAAGTCAGACACAGCCCACTGAGCCACCCATGTCCCCTAATACTCATTCTTTACGAGTATATTTTCCTGTGCATCATTTTCCTTTTCTTTACTAATACATATTTTTCAAAAGTTTCAAATCCTTTCCTGCTAATTCCAACATTTGAGTATTTTAAGACTAAGATAGTCTTTTAACTTGAGAATAGGTTACATTTCCCTGATCCTCTGTATGTGTAATTTTGGAATATATGCTGGATGTTATAAATGTTATATTGTGGAGACTCTGAATTCCTTTATATTCCTCTGAAGAGTGCCAATTTTTTTTTAAATTTTTTAATGTTTATTTTTGAAAGAGAGAGTGTGTGTGCGCGCACGCGAGCGGGGGAGGGGCAGAAAGAGAAGGAAACACAGAATCTGACACAGGCTCTAGGCTCTGAGCTATCAGCAGGAGCCTGACGTGGAGCTCCAACTCACAAACCGTGAGTTCATGACCAGAGCCGAAGTCTGACGCTTAACCAACTGAGCCACCCAGGTGCCCCAAGAGTGATTTTTTTTTTAATTTATTTTTGTTTTAGTAGGTATGTAAATTGGTTGACTCAAACTGCAAAATCTGTTTCTTAGGTAGATGAAATCTCAATTCAGTTCTTTCACCCTTAGCTGAACTTCTTAGAGTCTGTTCTACACATGCATAGTTCCACACTCTGTCAAGGTTTCAGTAGAGTTCATTCACAAGAGTTTGAGGCTTCTCTATTTTCCAGGATTCTCCTTTTACTTCCCAATAGGTGTGTTTGCCTAGAGCCTTATCTTTTGGTTCTTCAGGCCAAAGACACTAGAAGTTTAACATCAGAAATTTAACCACCCTACCTGGCACAGACTGGAGCCATGAAAATGGGAAATCATGTGCATCAGTTCCTCAAGTGTTAATTCCCTTCCAGAATCTGTTTGCTTTGGGTAACTCTCCAGTGATTTTAGTTGCTTTATGTACTTCTGATTTAATAACTGTTATCTGCAGGAAGGTCTGCCAGTAGGAGCTTACTAAGCCATGATCAGAACTAGACACATGCTTACACTTTTCAGAGCCTTCAACCTGATTGAATGGCTCCAGGCAATGTTCAAGCAGGTGAGGGTGATCAAAGAAGATATGCTCTCCTCAGTCTTGTGATGGAGTGGGAGGCCCTAGGTCTAGTGACAAATCTGCTAGGGTCTAGGATGATTCTTGAATGGCATATGTCTTTCATGAAATGGCTCAGGATTCTAGTCTACTTCCATTTCACCTCAACCTAAACATTCACTTCTATGATTCCTTCAACCATACGCTGAAAAAGCCAAGACCATACACTCTAAGTTTATTTGTTTACTTATTTTGAGAGAGAGAGACAGAGAGAGAGAGCGCGCGAGCAGGGGAGGGGCAGAAAGAGAGGAAGAGAGAGAATTCCAAGCAGAGCCCCATGCAGGACTCAAACTCATGAACTGTGAGACCATGACCTGAGGCGAAGTTGAATGCTTAACCGACTGAGCCACCCAGGCGCCCCAAGACCATAAGCTCTTATGTTTTATGCCTCAGTTCCTTACTTTTAAAAGCCCCTTGGGGCACCTGGGTGTCTCAGTCGGTTGAGCGTCTGACTTCAGCTCGCGTCCGACTTCAGCTCGCGTCACGATCTTGCGGTCCGTGAGTTTAAGCCCCATGTCAGGCTCTGTGCTGACAGTTCGGAGCCTGGAGCCTGTTTCAGATTCTGTGTCTCCCTCTTTCTCTCTCCTCCCCCGCTCATGCTCTGTCTCTCTCGTCTCAAAAATAAATAAACGTTAAAAAAAAATTTTTTTTTTAATTAAAAATAAATAAATAAATAAAAGCCCCTTGGCCTGGGTGGCTCAGTCAGTTAACTGTCTGTCTTTGGCCTAGGTCATGATCTTGTTCTTCCCAAGTTCGAACCCCATGTCAGGCTCTGTGCTGATAGCTTAGAGCCCGGAGCCTGTTTTGGATTCTGTGACTCCCTCTCTCTCTCTGCCCCTCCCCCACTCACATTCTGTCTCTCTCTCTCTCTCTCAAAAATAAACATTAAAAATATGTAAATAAAAAATAAAAAAGCCCTTCAATGCATCCAAGTATTTAAGATCAAAAACCAAAATACTTAACAAAGTCCTCCAAAGAGCTGTTTCATATGCTGGTCCCTCTCCCTGGAATGTTTTTATTCCTTTCCATCTAGGTAACTATTAATCCTTCAAATCTCACTCCAAATGTCATTCGCCTGGGGAAGCACTCCCTGATCTCTCAGATTAGGCCATACTCCCTCATACACACTTCTCTCCTAAAATCCTGTACCTCCTTCCTACCACTTATCACAACTGTGACTATTTCTGAGGCAGACAGTAGAGCAGCAGTTCTCAACCATATCAGACACAATACCCTCTTTTTTTTCCCTAAAATGTTACGGGAATTTTCATTCATCCATAAATATGAGACATGATTATAACAATCCCCAGTACGGGGCGCCTGGGTGGCTCAGTTGGTTAAGTGTCTAACTTCAGCTCAGGTCATGATCTTGCGGTTCGTGAGTTCGAGCCCCACATCGGGCTCTGTGCTGACAGCTCAGAGTCTGGAGCTGCTTCAAATTCTGTGTGTATTTCTCTCTCTGCCCCTCCTTTTCATGCTCTGCCTCTCTCTCTCACAAATAAATAAGAAAACATAAAAAAAAAAAAAGAGAAACAATCCTCAGTATGCTCTTCAAGCAGCTGTCCGAAAGGTCACCATGGAATTTTTCTTTCAAGGTATTTATACCTTTTTATTATAAATATTTTATAATAGCTCCTATTCTTAGTGAAATTCAGAGCGACTGTAACTTACACATGTCAAATTTTAAATATCAATATAAGGGCACCTGGGTGGCTCAGTTGGTTAAGTGTCCAACTTCATCTCAGGTCATTTTCTCACAGTTCATGAGTTCCAGCTCTGGATCAGACTCTGTGCTGTAAGCATGGAACCTATTTCAGATTCTCTCCCCTCCACCCCAGCCCGCCACCTCCCCTGCTGGTACCCTCTCTCTCTCTCTCAAAAATAAATAAAACATTTTTTTTTAAAAATTTAAAAAATAAAATAATATTTATTTCAACATGTAAATGCTTGGGCATGACTATATTAGATGAAGACTATGAGTGTGAAAACTGCAAATACAGACTGACAAAAGCATGTTATATCGATGAAAATACCAGGAACGTGATACGATTTTCCAAAATAGTGACCAACTCTTTGTAAACTCTGAAATAAAGAAAGTACAGGGGCGCCTGGGTGGCTCAGTCGGTTAAGCGGCCGACTTTGGCTCAGGTCATGATCTCGCGGTCCGTGAGTTCGAACCCCACGTTGGGCTCTGTGCTGACAGCTTAGAGACTGGAGCCTGTTTCAGATTCTGTGTCTCCCTCTCTCTGATCCTCCCCTGTTCATGCTCTGTCTCTCTCTGTCTCAAAAATAAACGTTAAAAAAAAAAATTAAAAAAAAAGAAAATACAATCTCTTGATTTACACAGTAACTGTGCTCTATGCAAAAACAAAACAGAACAAAAAATAATTCATGTGTAAAACAAATTAGTTCTAAGTTCATGTGATCAGAAACAGATTTTTCACCTACATGAACATCCTCTGGGCCACTTGAAAGTGATGTAAAATGTACAACAGGTTTTTACTGTATAGGGTAGGGATGTTCTTTACATTGCAGGATGTCTAACATCCGGATCTTTATCCAGTAAAGTCAGTGTCATCCTCTCAATGATTTTGAAACTAAAAATACCCCCCAAATTTCCAAACCTCCCTAGGAGATGATCTCAAACTCATTAAAAACCACTACATTAGGGTAAAGGAAGATAGCAAGATCTCTATAACCAGACTGCTTGTGTTTGAAACCTAGCTCTATCACTTACTAGCTGTGTGTGATCTCGACCAAGTAGTTTAACCTTTTTGTGCTTCAGTTTCTACATTCATAAAACAAAAATATTATCAGAATCAATGTCATAGAGCTGTTATGAGGAATAAATTAGAAAATCCATATTAAGTGTCTGGCACCAAGTTGGTACCAAATCTTTGCTATAGTCATTAGTATAATTATTCGCTTAATGACTGTCTCTCCCAATAGACAGTAAACTCCATTACAGCTAGCAGGAATGTCTGTTGTGTTCATTATTTTATTCCTATGACCTGGCACACCATCTGGTATAGAGTAAGTACTCAATATTGAATAAATGAATGAATAAAAGTTAGCAAAGGTGTTTGGATATAAACAATAAAAACTGGAGCATAACCTTCAACAGTATTATTTTAGGTTATGTTACTAAGATACTTCTATACATAAATGTCAAAATTTACCCTAATGACATACATACATATGTAGAATTTATCTAGAGGGATACCCAAGAAACTAGTAATAGGTTTTGACTCTGGGAAAAAAACTGAGGGCATGGGGGTTGGAAATTCATTTTTCACTATAGACCTTTTTGTTCTTTTCAAAAAATTAAGCAATATATATGTATCATTGTTAATTTTTTTAAATTTTCTTTCTACTCACATATTTTTTAATTTTTTTAATGTTTATTTATCTTTGACAGAGAGAGAGACAGAGAGACAGAGCATGAGTGGAGGAGGGGCAGAGAGAGAGGGAGACACAAAATCTGAAGCAGGCTCCAGGCTCTGAGCTGTCAGCACAGAGCTTGACGCGGGGCCCAAATCCATGGACAGCGAGATCATGACCTGAGCCAAAGTCAGACCCTCAACCGACTGAGCCACCCAGGCACCCCTAACTCATATATTTTTTTAAACCTAGAAGACCTAAGGCACAAGAACTAAGACTGCATAATGCTTCTTTGTACAAAACTTTTTTGAAACTCCAGAAATCTGGCACAAAAACAGACACATAGACCAATGGAATAGAATAGAAACCCCAGAATTAAACCCACAAACATATGGCCAACTAATCTTTGACAAAGCAGGAAAGAACATCCAATGGAAAAAAGACAGTCTCTTTAACAAATGGTGCTGGGAGAACTGGACAGCAACATCCAGAAGTTTAAAACTAGACCACTTTCTCACACCATTCACAAAAATAAACTCAAAATGGATAAAGGACCTGAATGTGAGACAGGAAACCATCAAAACCCTAGAGGAGAAAGCAGGAAAAGACCTCTCTGACCTCAGCCGTAGCAATCTCTTACTCGACACATCCCCAAAGGCAAGGGAATTAAAAGCAAAAATGAATTACTGGGACCTTATGAAGATAAAAAGCTTCTGCACAGCAAAGGAAACAACCAACAAAACTAAAAGGCAACCAACAGAATGGGAAAAGATATTTGCACATGACATATCGGACAAAGGGCTAGTATCCAAAATCTATAAAGAGCTCACCAAACTCCACACCCAAAAAACAAATAACCCAGTGAAGAAATGGGCAGAAAACATGAATAGACACTTCTCTAAAGAAGACATCCGGATGGCCAACAGGCACATGAAAAGATGTTCAACGTCGCTCCTTATCAGGGAAATACAAATCAAAACCACACTCAGATATCACCTCACGCCAGTCAGAGTGGCCAAAATGAACAAATCAGGAGACTATAGATGCTGCAGAGGATGTGGAGAAACGGGAACCCTCTTGCACTGTTGGTGGGAATGCAAATAGGTGCAGCCGCTCTGGAAAACAGTGTGGAGGTTCCTCAGAAAATTAAAAATAGACCTACCCTATGACCCAGCAACAGCACTGCTAGGAATTTACCCAAGGGATACAGGAGTACTGATGCATAGGGGCACTTGTACCCCAATGTTTATAGCAGCACTCTCAACAATAGCCAAATTATGGAAAGAGCCTAAATGTCTATCAACTGATGAATGGATAAAGAAATTGTGGTTTATATACACAATGGAGTACTACGTGGCAATGAGAAAGAATGAAATATGGCCCTTTGTAGCAACGTGGATGGAACTGGAGAGTGTGATGCTAAGTGAAATAAGCCATACAGGGAAAGACAGATACCATATGGTTTCACTCTTATGTGGATCCTGAGAAACTTAACAGAAACCCATGGGGGAGGGGAAGGGAAAAAAAAAAAAAAAAAGAGGTTAGAGGGGGAGAGAGCCAAAGCATAAGAGACTTAAAAACTGAGAACAAACTGAGGGTTGATGAGGGGTGGGAGGGAGGGGAGGGTGGGGGATGGGTATTGAGGAGGGCACCTGCTGGGATGAGCACTGGGTGTTGTATGGAAACCAATTTGACAATAAATTTCATATATTGAAAAAATTAAAAAAAAATTAAAAAACAGAAACTCCAGAAATCATCAAGAAGTTTGACTTGCACATATATTTTGAACTTTCAGAATGTTCATCACACTAAAGAGACCTATCGCAGTTTACTGATACTCCAAAAAAGTCTAATATAATTAGAAACTGATTACCTATCCAAAAAGACATAAAGGGACAAGTAACATAACTACTAGGAGTAATAATAATTTTATATTTATATACCAGTTTATAGTTTACAAAATCTGGTGGAAAAGCATGACCTCTGAAGTAGACAAAAAATAGGTTTACTACCCCAAGTAAATTTTAATCTTTCTGAACTTCAAATTCCTTTTCTATAAAATGAGATACTACCACCTAGTAATCAGGGATTCAGTTTAAAAAAGAAGAAGCAATTTCTGGCTGTGAGCTTTTCTTTCTAAAGGTAATTATTTACATTTTCAATAGGTAACATGTTTCAAATTTTTAAAATAGAAATGGGCGTACAGCTGGTTTCAATGGAGAACTCCAATTTACCACCTGAACCCACTAATCAATCACTATCTATCACCCACTACTATCACTAATAGCAGAAAAACTAGAGTATAGAGCATAGCCTATGATATTGTACCCAAAGTGTTTAACCTGAAACCAATCAAGCATTTACCTTACCTTTGTTAGCAGTGACAAGCTAAGTGATATCACTAGGAATCAATCAGTTAAATTCAGATCATTGACAGGGTCTCTTCAACAAGTTATGATGAAAAAGAAAAAAAAAGTTAACTGTTCTAGATTTGAAAAGATTTCAAGAGACATAAAAGCCAAATGCAATGCACAAACTTTTATTGGAATTAGGATCAAAAACAGTAAAAAAGAAGAAATAAGTGGGGGGCAATTTGGGGAAATTTTTTAATTTAATTTTCTAAATTTTTTTTTTTTTTTTTTTTTTTTTTGGTAATCTCTACACCCAACGTGGGGGTTGAACTCACAGCCCTGAGATCAAGAGTTGCATGGTCTTCCCACTGAGCCAGCCAGGTGCCCCAAATTTGGGGAAATTTTAATAAAGATTAGGTTTTAGATAATATACAAGAATTAGTTGTTTTGTGTGATTATGCTATTGAGTTATGCAGGAAAATGTTCTTTTTATTAGAGACATGTATTAAAGTGTGTAGGGGTGAAATGTCAGGAATAAAAGCAAATAGCAATGTAACAGCAGATTTGAAAAAGAATGACCAATTTACATGGGTTCAATATAGTATTTTCTCTACTTTTCTGGATGTTTAAAAGTTTTCATAAGAAATTCTTAAAAACTTATACAGAAAATAATTCCCTTCCCACTCCTGTTTCTCAGCCACTTCAACTTCCAGTCACTGTCACCAGTTTCTTCTGAATTCTTCCAGAGATATTCTAGGTATATATATACACAAATAACCACAGTTTAAACACACACACACACACACACACACACACACACACACACACAGATGGTTGCGAAACCTTTTTTTCACTTTTTTTTTCACTTAATGTATCTTGGTTATTACTCAGTATTAGCACACAGAGAGCTGGCTCATTCTTACAAAGGCATACTTTACTTAACCAGTCCTCTACTGATGAACACTTAGGAACTCTAATTTCTTGATAGTCTCTTTCAGATTAGAAGAGGAAAAAAACCCAACTGACTATAAGGTTTCAATTGGAGACAGCACATTTCAATGTGCAGTTGGAAGTATTCCTACACAACTTGTCTGCCTACATGTTATTTACTGGATACACAAATTAATCCTAAACTTCCCACTATGATGTTTGAATTAGGAAATGGATAACATGTATATTTCTCACAGAGCCATTCCTGGCCCCAGAACCAATTCATCTAGCATCTACCATTATTCTTTCCTTTTCTTGTACAGAAGCCTCTTATACAGCAGACTACATGTGCTGTGCTCTAAGCTAGATAAATAATTACTATTTGCAGTTTTTCCTTTTTAGATTATCTTTTTTATCAAAGCAACTGATTATGAACTAACTTGACCAGATTCCTTTACACCCTCTTACCACCTTCCAACCCATGCTGAAGTTCTCTTCAAAAACTACCTCGTACCTTTATTTTTCTTTAATTTTTTAAAATGTTTATTTATTTTTGAGAGAGAGACAGAGTGTGAGCTGGGGAAGGGGCAGAGACAGGGAGACAGAATCCAAAGCCCTGGGGCTGAGCTGTCAGCACAGAGCCTGATGCGGGGATCGAACTCAGGAGCTGAGACTATGACCTCAGCCGACGTCAGACTCTCAACTAACTGAGACACCCAGGTGCCCCTCTAGTACCTTTAAAAGCACATACCATTCTCTAGACTCAGGAGTTAACTCTAGAAACTATAACTGTAATGTAGTTGCTTCCCAAAAGTGCTTAGAATATCTAACTTGGTGTAACAGGAAAAAGAGGAGACTTGGCATATGTGAATTTCACCACTTACCCTAGCTAGTTTAGCTTGAGCAAATTACAGTCAAGCCCTTAGGTACCTCATCAGAAATATGCTTCAAAAATCCACTTGCCATTACAGTATCTCATCAATTTTTTGTGACACACCGGAGTGTACAATGCAGCAGATGCTAAATAAGTCCTAACTGAATCTAAATATTTCATGGATTCATTCACAACCAAACTCGAGAACAGGGCTTAGAACACATTTTAAGATTTCCCATGGCGTTTGGAATACTATTAGGCTTTTAGGAAGTGCTCACAAGTTATTTCGGCTTAGCTAAATTTGATATAAACCATTATGGTAGATAAAGCACCCATTTGCTAGGTAAGAGAAGAACTTCCCTTAACTCGGATGGTCCTAAGTTGCTAAGAGCCATGGAAATCTCAAACTTCCCAATAAAATGGCTTAGGCTGACTCTTAAAGATGATTAAATTGAACAGACTCAAAGCATCTGAGTGCAAAGCATCTCCTCCCATAATTATGCACCGAGATTCAGACTAAATACTAGCTTGACACGTAGTAAGCGCTCCATAAATCGTAGCTATTATTAAGACGCATCCCAAACGGAGAGAAGACGGAAGGAGGAAAAAGAACGGAGGCTGTCAGTCACAAGAGGTCGAAAGGTGTCCCTGGCCTGTGACCCGGAGGCCTTTAAGCACCTGGGTCTGCGGGATCCCTGAGGAACCGGGGACCGAAGGAGGTCAGCGGCCTCCCCTAAAGGTCAAGGTTCTTGCAGGCACGTTTCCTGCCGGGGCTGGAAGTAGAGTCGGAACGCCCCCGCGAGAATCTGTATCCCGAAGCCAGAAGCACCGCCTGCCCGTAAACCGCGCGGGCTCCGGGAGAAGGGGGTTGCCCCTGTGCCGCAGCCTGCACGAGCAAAAACCCGGCCACGTCCTGCAGCCCCAAACCTTAGGCGCGGACCACCGGGACCCTCCCGTTCCGAAACGCCTCAACGCAGCCCGACCCTCGATACTCACACTCACAGCCGACCCCTCCTACTCCATCAGGCCGCCAAGATCCCGGCGAGGGGACTCCCTGAGGCCCCCCCACTCAGTTTTGGGTCCGGCGGCCCACTCCGGACCCCCTCCCCGCCGGGCACCGCCGCCGCCGCCGCCAGCGCGCAGGCGCACACCGCCACCGTCACGCTCCCCCTTTTTTTTTTCCCTTTGCTGTCCGCCTTTCTCAATAATCTAGCTTTATTTGAACACATGAGAGCGAACAACGGACACAGGGGAAAGAAGCTTTACGCAAAAAGAAAGATCAAAGGCCGGCAGGCAAGCTTGAGGAAGTTACTCTGCTGCACTGAACTCAGTTGTGACCAACCTTCGTTCCTTTTTCTTTCTCTTTGTTCTTCCCCGGCCTTCCTTTTGCTTCTACTCTCTTCCTAAATCCCCAGCATTCCCTTTATGTAGTGGCAATTGTTTAAGCTACATTTCCAACCATTCCTGCCTTGGAAAATTTACTGAAATTTAATGGATGTTGCAAGAGCTTGAGGACAGACAGATCTGAGTTCAAATTTTGACCTAGCCGCTAGTAACTTATGACTTCGGGCAAATTACAAGTTTTCTTGGAACCTCAGTTTCTTCACAGTTAAAATTAGGATAATGCTATCTCTCAGGGTGTTGCTAGGATTAAAAGACATAATATAGGTCACGTTCCTATCCATGAATGGGTGCCTGTCAAAGAGCGAATACATGAATACCAATGATTATATTTTTATTAATATTTAATATATTTATTTTCTTTATTAAACTTAGCCCATACATATTCCCTATTTTAGTGACTACAAATAATCAGATAAACCAAGTTACATTAGGATTAATAATGTTGTGAAGTGTTACTCCTCCCATATTATTGAGCTTCTGATAATGTCTATGTTTAACAAGACCTGCAATACCTAAAATCAAAGCAGCACCTTCATCTATGTGTAAGTCCAGACTTGCTTCGAACCCCTTTTTTCTTTTTATGTTTGTTTTTTTTTTGAGAAAGAGAGAGCACGCACACAAGCAGGGGGAGGGAAGAGAGATAGGGGGACAAAGGATCAGCCAGCTCTGCACTAACAGCAGAGAGCCTGATACGGGGCTTGACCTCACAAACTGTGAGATCATGACCTAAGCGACGTCAGACACTCAACTGACTGAGCCACCCAAGCGCCCCCAGATTTGCTTCTAAAGGATTGAGGAACTATTCTAATTGTGTGTTTGTGACATCACAATTCTTCTAAACACTGAAGGTCTGAGGTATGCTGCTCATTCTACTCTCCTTTAAAGGCATGCAATGGAAGGACTACTTTACCCTATAAGCTGAGGGCCATAGTCCAAAGAAAAGCTTGTAGAAGACCAAGGTCAGCCATTGGTGAGCATCAAGGTAATCCTAGATCAGGGTTTCTTAACCTTGGCACTATTGATATTTTGGAGATGATTCTTGGGCTGTCCTATGCATTGCAGGATACTTAGCATTCCGGGATACTAAATATCTGTAGTATCCCCTTTATATCCGCCACCCCAATCCCTGTCGTCTTGACAATCAAAAATGTCTCCAGACACTGCCAAATGTCCGCTCAAGGGCAAAAATGTTCCTGATTAAGAACCATGGTATTACACCATGGATAAATACACCATAAATAAACTCAACCATACATTTTGTCCACTTCTGCCTATAAGAAGTGATTGGTGCTTGAGAAAGCCACACACCAAGATAGAAGAGGGAGAGTTCATTTTTACCAATCTTATACAGGCCCTTGACACTGCTTACCAGTCCTCCAGTCTTTCTCTGATCAACTTGTTCTGTCACTTTATACAACCATATTTGAAAACTTCTCCACTTTCCTTAAAACCCCCAACTCCTTTTCTATTAGCAAATGACCTCATCTCCTATTTCACAAAGAAAACAGAGGTCATCAGATGAGAACTTCTTTAACTTCCTGTTACTAAACAGACACACTTACAGACACATACTTCCTCTTATTATAATTGAGGAGATATCTTTATTTCTCTTCCAACACCATTCCTCCCACCAGTACTTTGGATTGTCTCTACTCTTATTCTCTCAAGATCTTTACCTACTAACACTTCTGTTTATTCAACTATTTTTTCCCCTCAGTTGTATGTTGCCTATCATGCTCAAGTTTCTCCTGTCTTAATTCTAACAAAAATCCAAACAACAGAAACAAAAACTTTGACCTCTTGTCTGTCAAGGCCTAACTTTCCAAAAGCATTTTATAACCTCTCCCCACTTTTGCACCTCCCCTCTCTTGAAATTGCTGCAATCTATCTTTCAACTTAATCATTCCACCACATAGCTTTTACTAAGATCACCAATGACCTCTGTGTTACAATATACAAAAGATATTTCTCAGGGTTCACTTTCCTTGACCCTTAGAAGTAGATTCCTTCGAAGTGCTGTTATTATTTTTTTTTAATTATTAATTTCCAGCACTGTGCTCTATTCTTAGAGGTACCCAGAAGAGTTCCTGGACCTGTTTAAAACCCTTCAATGGATTTCTGTAGCCATAGTATAAAGTCCAGGCTCACTAATCCAGAAGTGCAAGACCTACCAAGATCTAGCCCGTTGCCGACTATTTAAAGGTTATTCCCCACTTCACCTGGAGATACACGATGAGCTCTAAGCCTCTCAGCAGAATGAACTACAAGGAATTTACAGAAAGTGCTATGTTCCTAATGGCAAAGGCTGTTTCCGCAGGCTGGAAAACTATCACCCTCTATCCCAGACTTCTGGGAGAATTCCTACTTAGCCTTCCTGATTGAAAAGTCGCTTTCTCTGGGAACCCTTCCAGACATCCCTAAGGATAAGGCGCAGCTTTCATTGTGCACCGACTCCGCCTCGGACTTCCTGATGCCACTCACTAAATTCTACCCACTATTATTTGTTTACATGTCGATCTCCAATCTAGATAGATCAAAAGACCCTGGAGGGCAAGGAAGGCATTCTTGTCTCCTTTTCTTCAGCAATCATCCAGCAGATGGTTTGCCCTCGACAAATGTTTGTTCCATGAATATATCCCACCTTCGGGAGGGATTCGAATTATCCGGTTAACGGGCGACTCCCCAGGCTCTTCGCCTGCGTGGCAGGGAGATTTAAACCCCTCAGACGGTGATTGGTTCCGGCTCCAGGGGTGTGTCCTCGCCCGCGCGGCCGGGGAAGTGCGCAGGCGCGCGGGCCCGGCGCGCGCAGGCGCTAGGAGGACGCAGCTCCAAGTCCGGTCTGGGGGTGTCCGAGCCGCTGCGGCGCGAGAGGAGTGGCCGGAACTGGTTGGTGAGCTTCCAGGAGTGGGGTTGAGGGAGCTAGTCGGGTTGAAGATTGGGATCAGGTCCCAAGAAGAAGGAGTATTATTGTGTTTAAAAGTTCGTGGGGTCGGGCTTAAGGGGAGGGGGAAGTGTTCTTGCCTCTACTGGGCAGGTCGGGCCCAGAGCAAGGACGCGAGGCGCCAGGAAACTACCGAGGGGCGGCGGAGGAAGGGTGGTGGGGTGGTGGTTCGTTGGGCCCCTCCTCAAAACCAAGCAGAGGTAAACTCCCACTCCCTCTCCTCTACAGTGTTGCTGTGGTCGTGATTAGAAGACTGTACGGTGACCACAAGTGATCAGATAACTCTGAACTAGTTATTTGAAGGTCTCTGAGGTTCGTGGCATTGGAGAGTCCATGCTCTCTAGGAAAGTCCATTCTTACCTCGTGGCTGTACTGCAGACTCACGAAGGATCCGTAAAAAGAATTTCACAGTTCCAGCCTGGAGTTGTTGTGGGTAGGGGGAGAGTACTGGAAAGTACTGTTTCATTTCAACCTTTTTAAAGTCATTAATCACTACAGTATTAGGAGAGGTACATGAGAGTAGAGAAAACCGAAAGACGTCAAAGTTGGGAAAGGAAGATGAGAAGGGAGTGTCGTTTTGCCTTTTGCTAGTCATCTTCAGGGAGTAGGTGGACGACTGGAGAGGGCTGTTTGGATACTGGTAGCTTCTGACAGCGTTCCCTTGGCCATGTGAAAATAATATAGCTTCTTAGTAGCAGATAGTTCATGAATTGAGAGGAATATTATTCCATGTGCCCTTAAGACTGGCTTTCAGATGTGCAGGTAAAATACGGTCAGGTAGAAATGGTTCTCCCACGTTCTTGCCTAGCCTGGAAAATACCACACTTTAAATTCATGGGACCTCATTAGCTAGAATACTTTGAAATCTAACCTTAAAATATTTCATAGTAAGGTTTTTTAAAAATAATGTTTCTTCCATAATCACAGTTGATGCCTAAAGCATCTAATGAGGTTAATTGTCTTTTGTTCCTTTGGCAAGAGGTAATGAGAAAGAATATATTCATATAGATATTAGAAGAAACACTTCTCACAATTACCATGCTCCTTTGACAAATGATGTGAAAGTGAATGAAATGATCATGCAACAGCCTACAGCTCAAATATTTATCAGTGTTAGTAGGCTTTTTATTTTTGTTTTTTGGTTTTTGGGGGGTGGGGTGCTTGTGGTATATGGGTATACACTAGAAAATTGCTGTTATCCTAGTTCCAGGATAGCAGTGGATTATTGTGCCATTATTTTCTTAACACTCTTTCCCATAGACACTATTCTTAACAGTATAACACTCTTTCCTGTAAATAGTAGTGTTTGCTTAAACATAGTAGCCAGCTCACTTAACTAAAGGTCACACCTTTTCTAATTATTCGGAACACAGCCTTGAACCTAGATGGAAGCAGGTAAACAAAGAAACAGCCCCAAGTTGTTCATGGGACAACTGTCAGTATTTCACCCATCATGAACCATACCACCATTGTAAAATTTGCCTTTTAGAAGATCATCTGCATTATTTCATGTTTTTAATAGATTTGTTTTCAACATTACACTTTTCCAAAGTGATAATCTGTGAAATCATGGTTTTTATGTATTTTATTCCCTTTTCTAGTATACGTTATAATATACATGTAACTTAAATACGTAACTATTGCTGGGGGCATCTGGGTGGCTTAGTCGGTTATGCATCTGACTCGATTCTGGCTCAGGTCATGATCTCACAGTTCATGAGTTTGAGCCCCACATTGGGCTCTGCACCCCCTTCCCCATAAGTAAATAAACATTTAAAATAATGAAAAATAAAAACTATTTAAATACATAACTATTGCTTATATAACAGCTGAAATCATCTTGTGTTCTTACTCTGCACTCTGGAAAATACTGCTTTGGAACTAACCTACTCAGTCTATTTTTAAAATTTTTTTAGAGAGAAAGGGCACAAGTGATCGAGGAGGCAGAGAGAGAGAGAGAGAATCCCATGAAGGGCAGAGAAAGAGAGGAGAGAGAGAAGCGGAGCTCATCTGAAGTGGGGCTCGAATTCACAAACCTTGATATCATGACCTGAACTGAAGTCAGATGCTTAACCCTGAGCCACCCAGGCACCCCATAACGTACCCACTTTAAAATTAAGGATTGGTTTAGGCCACTGGACCCAGTGATGGCATTCACTGTTGTGACACAATTCTAGCAAACTTACTTATCTGGTCTCACCAGATGAAAGTAGATGAGAATAGCAAAAGGGAAAAAAGAGGATGTTAGCTCTTTGACATTTTAGTGAAATCAGCTACGGTTTGGTTTTTTTCTTCTGAATTAAGGTGCTTTCTTTCTTCCTTTCGTTCCTGTGTTTTAAACATTCTGGAAGAGTGTTTTTTAGTTGTGTTTATACTTAGCGTTATGTATATTTATAATATATGATGTTGCTTGCATCCAAAAGTGCTGAACTTTTTGATTCTAGTGCCATATTTTGTTTGTAGCTCTGTAGATTGAGAGAGGACTAGATGACAAGGACTGGTCTTTTCTTTGTTGTGGTGGGTAGAGACTTGACACAGATGGATCCAGTGCCTCCCAACAATTGGAGGAAGTGGATTGTAGAGCCAGGAAACAGCATGTACTGTTCTTTTTGTAAGACTGGGGGTGGAGGTGGGGTTCTATTTGCCCTCATTTAAATTCACTGACATTTTGGTTTTGATTTCAATTTAGGTTGTATTGCTACTAAAATATTTATATCACTGATGAGTGTATTTTTCTGGAATCCCCTCATCATATTGATTTTTGTGAGATCTCTAACTTGGATTTAAATTTATTTGAACAATGCTTTGATAATGGAGATTACATTTAGATGGCCTCTTAAAGCTTATAAAATAAAATTCCCAACTTCTTTGTAGAGTATACAAAGCCCTTCACAACCTGTCTCCTGTGTCTCCCCACCCTACCCACTCTGTACACACATACATACAATATATTACTGCATATGTAATATAAGGACTACTGAGTCCTCACATTGTGACACTTCTTTGATAGTGCAAAATCACAATTTTTTTAGGGTTGATCATGCTTGGATTTTGGTTCCCAAGTCAAAATCACAAGAGATGTTTAATAACTATTAGGAAAAATTATAGTAGCTTTGTTGAGCACTATAAACCATGCCAGCCAAGGTTTAAATGCTTTGCATGAATTAACTCAATCCTTATAATGCTCAAATAAACATTATATTCTCATTTAATGAAAACTGAAGTACAAAGAAGTAAATTAAACAATAGGATTTAAAAACATTATGCCTCCAAGTATTGGGCATTTAACCACCACACTGTATTGCCTGTTGTATAAACAAGAATGTGTGTCACTCTTTTAACCTATTGTGAGGAGATATTTTCCGGGGACCTGAGTGCTACTGTTCTCTATCTCTGGCATATGATTCCTGTTGTCAGAATATTTGAGAAGCTAGCCAGAAAAATTCTAGGTGAACTTGGACTCGGAGCCAACATACCTGGATGATTTGGGTAAATACTTTATTCAGGCAAGGTGAAGCTTTGTGCCTACCTCACACTTGCTGTCTCCTTAGCAGATAGCATTCCTAAGTCTGCCAGATTGTATGTCCTTCCAACCTGGAGAATGAATGCTGCATTCTTGAGCCTTTTTCCTAACTCCCATAGAGCATTCCTTTTCTTTTTCCATAGCCTTTCTTTTCAACAGTGTGATTCAGTTCAACAATGTGGTTGTAATCACATATAGATCTACCTCCCTAGAATTATGTTCTGGTCACTTAGAATAGAATTAGGGAAGTTCCAGGACTTGACAACTAGGTGTTGGACATCAGCAATTAAGTTATAAACTGTGCTTCTGTAAAGATGAAGTGTAATTTTGATCTTTTGATTCCTGACTTTCAGTGGTATTTTCTCACTCAGTATGGTTTCTGTCTTGAATCATGTGCTTCAGTGCCCTTTGAAACCAAGATGTTTAATAGATATGATTTAGTGGTGTACTTCTTCTATTTACATAGTTTTTGAGCTTCATAAGAATGGTTAAAGTTGTTCTCATAGAAGGAAGTAGAAAAGAACCTTGAGAGAGGAAGTAAAAGGAGGAAACTAATCTTAACATAAGTAAAGCTCTCATCTAAATGCCTTCAGAAATTAAATTTCCTAATCAGAGCATGGACTCTTTTTGGTATAACCTAGAGTATTTTGAATATTTTGAAATACTGTACACCTGTACTTTTTGTGTGTGAGCATCCTTTCCTTCTTCCTTTTAAATGTCTCGTTAAAAATGGGGTACCTGGGTAGCTCAGTCTGTTAAGCGTCCGACTTCGGTTCATGTCATAATCTCGCGGTTCGTGAGTACAAGCCCCGCATCTGGAGCCTGCTTCAGTTTCTGTATCTCTCTCCCTGCTCCTCCCCCACTCACACTCTGTCTCTTTCTCTCTGTCTCTCAAAAATAAACAAATATTAAAAAAAAAAATGTTCCCTTACTTGATAGCAAATACTTGAAAAATGTTTGTGGAATGAATGAAGAGGGATATATTCTGGGACTGGGATTTCTTTCTGCCAAGCCTCCAGACTAGGTAGGCTGCTGACTCTCCATCTACCAGCATAAGGGAATTCTCAGCTCTTCTGAGGCCGTCACCATAGCTAGATGTCACCACATTCTCTTCCAACAAACTTGGCCTTGTTTTCCTCTTCAGTTGGGCCCTGGTCTGGCATGCCCTCCTAAGACCACAGGTTTCTGCTAATAACTGCTTTCTCTTAGACTCTCCATCCACCAGTGTGAGGGAATTCTCAGGTCTTATGGGGGAGTCACCGTAGCTAGATATCACCACATTCTCTTCTGACAACCTTGGCCTTGTTTTCCTCTTCAGTTGGGTCCTGGTTTGGCGTGCCCTTCTAAGACCACAGTTCTCTTCTGAGAACTGTTACCTCTTCAGTTATCATCAGGTCTGTTCCAAGAAGGACCACCCCCATCCCCTAGGAAGGATTACGTATTATGGAAAGAGCCAGAAGTATTGCATTTTATTCTCTTAGCATAAATAAGTTAGACTAGATGACCTCTGAGGTTTATTTTCAGAGACTATTCTCTGAGATAAGAATTGAACAGAAACTTTGTTCCCATATAACTGATTAAGCAGAAATTTCAGTAGGTTAGTAGTTTCCAAGTCATGTTCCATGGAACCCTTGTTCCTTGGGATTAATAAAAATGTTCTTTGAAGGAAAATTTTTGTTTTTAGGCTTTTTTTTTCCTTAAATATTTATTCATTTTTGAGAGCGAGAAAGGGGGGGGCGGTGAGGGACAGAGGATCCGAAGCAGGCTCTGCGCTAACAGCAGTGAGCCCCATATGGGGCTCAAACTCACAAACTGTGAGATCATGACCTGAGCTAAAGTTGGATGGTCAACCAACTGAGCCATCCAGGCACCCCTAAAGGAAAGACATTTAGGTCATTTACATTTGACTGAGATAGCCACAGTTAAACAGATTTCTTTGTTGCTTCAGGACTTCTGATTTCCAGCCAAGAATTTAATTAGCCAGCCAGTTTTTAAAATTTTTTTTTTTTTCAACGTTTATTTTATTTTTGGGACAGAGAGAGACAGAGCATGAACAGGGGAGGGACAGAGAGAGAGGGAGACACAGAATCGGAAACAGGCTCCAGGCTCTGAGCCATCAGCCCAGAGCCCGACGCGGGGCTCGAACTCACGGACCGTGAGATCGTGACCTGGCTGAAGTCGGACGCTTAACCGACTGCGCCACCCAGGCGCCCCTAGCCAGCCAGTTTTTAAGGGCAAATATAAAACTAGGAGATGGGGAGGTATAAGAGCTAAATATGTTCATTGTAGAAAGTTTGTGGGTGATATCCAGAATTGAAGATATGAAGCATATGATTTAGGAATTTGGGATTAAACACTGGAACAACTAATACTGTTGAAAATTTTGCCGTTGGGGTCCTGGGAGCAATAATTGCTTTGGGGTATGAGGGAGGGCAGAGGAATTGCTATTTATTACTGTTGTGGAACTATTTGACTTCTCAAACCATGTACATATATAGATTTCATTAAAATAAAATATAGAAGAACCCAAATCTTCAAAAATAATTTTAGATGGCTAAATAATATTCCATCATGTAGTTATGCCATAATTATTCAGTCAAATCCCCTATCATTGGTTCCTTTGTGGCTTAGTGGCCACATTGGTTCCTTAGTGGCTTCCTTTTGTTTTGTTTTGTTTACATTATAAATAATACTGGAATTGGGATGCCTGGGTGGCTCAGTCTATTAAGCATCTGACTCTTGATTTTGGCTCAGGTCATGATCTCCTGGTTCATGAGATCAAGCCCCAGCCAGGGCTCTGTGTTGACAGCGCAGAGCCCACTTGGGATTCTTTCTCTCCCTCTGCCCTTCCCCTGCCCGTTCTCTCCCTCCTCCCACCCCCCCGCCGAAAATAAATAAATAAATAAATAGATAGATAGATAAATAAATAAAACTGGGGCTAATGTATCTTTGTATCTGTGATTTACTTCTACATTGTTAAGAACAGAACAAGGCCAAAGAGTAGGAATAATTTAAAATTTTCTTGTATATATTGCATTATCTTTTGAGAGTTTTGGTTTTTAAAAATCATCATTTTTTTCTAAACAGTGGTCAAGAAAACTTTAATTTTATAGGTGCGGGAATTGAACTACCCACAGACATCCTGAATGCTAAAAAAAAAAAAATACTATTTATATCACTATTTCTTGTGTCATTTGGAACTTGCAACATTTTTTATCTTTTAGAGTTTTTCACTATCAATGATTTATAGTTATTGCATAGACTTGCTGTTAATGTAGTTATAGAGTAATAGAGTATTGTGAAACCTATCTATAAAACCAGTATATGTTTACAACTTTTTGGGAAGGGGGTGAGGGATTGGGTTAAATAGGTAATGGGGATTAAGGAGTATACTTCTCGTGATGAGTACCAGGTGATATATAGAATTATTGAATCATTATATTGTACACCTGAAACTAATATAACACTGTTAACTGGAATTAAAATAAAAACTTACAAATAAAATCCTTTTAAAGAAAATTTAGAAAAGTGGCACCTGGGTGGCTAATTGGTTAAGCGTCTGATTCTTGGTTTCAGCTCAGGTCATGATCTCACGGTTTGTGCATCTGAGCCCCACATTGGGCTCTGCTCTGCCAGTGCGGAACCTGCTTGGGATTCTCTCTGCCCCTCCCCAACTTGCACTGTCTCTATCTTTCTCAAAATAAATTAATTAATTTTTAAAAAGATTCTTTAAAGAAAATTTAGAAAATGCATTATTGTGTAAGGCAAATAAAAATCATCTGTAAAATTTTAAAAATATTTTCATTCCATCTCATTTAAGCTGGGGTGGGCATTTTCATTTTTGGCCTTTATTTATTTTATTTTTTTAATGTTTATTTATTTTTGAGAGAGACAGAGACAGAATGTGAGTGGGTTAGGGGCAGGGAGAGAGGGAGACACAGAATCTGAAGCAGGCTCCAGGCTCCAAGCTGTCAGCACAGAGCCTGACACAGGGCTTGAACTCACGAAGCATAAGATCGTGACCTGAGCTGAAGTTGGATGCTCAACCGACTGAGCCACCCAAGCGCCCCAATTTGGCCTTTAGTATTTAAACTATACACATTTTTTAATGTGGCATTAAGATTTATTGGTAGAAAATAATGGTGCTTAACCTGTATAATGACCATTTTAAGTCTCAAAAAACAGTTCAGCGTTTTCAGATACACTAACATGTAAATAATGATTTTGATGTTGCCTTCTTTAAATTTCACTTTCTCTTGTACTAGTTATTAATTACAGCCAGAAGTGCCAATTAAAAAAAGTTTTTTTCTTGGGGCACCTGGGTGGCTCAGTTGGTTAGGCGTCTGACTTTGGCTCAGGTCATGATCTCAGGCAGTTTGTGAGTTCAAGCCCCATGTTCGGCTCAAAGCTGACAGCTCAGAGCCTGGAGCCTGCTTCAGATTCTGTCTCCCCCTCTCTCTGCCCCTCCTCTGCTCATGCTCTGGCAATAATAAATAAACGTTAAAAAAAAATTTTTTTTTAAGTTTTTTTCTCTCCTTGACAGAAAGAAAACTTGGACTGTTTTTCCTTTTAAAGATGTGGAAAGGCATGTTTTCAGAATTCCAAGAAGCTGTTTTAAATTTTTTTTAAGTTTTTATTTATTTAACTAATCTCTGCACCTCATGTGGAGCTCGAACTCACAACCCCAAGATCAAGAATTGCATGCTCCTGGGGTGCCTGGGTGGCTCAGTCGGTTGAGCGTCCGACTTCGGCCCAGGTTGTGATCTCAAGGTCTGTGGGTTCGAGCTCCACGTCGGGCTCTGTGCTGACAGCTCAGGGCCTGGAGCCTGCTTCCGATGCCGTGTCTCTCTCTCTCTCTGCCCCTCCCCTGCTCATCTGCGCGCGCGCGCTCTCTCTGTCAAAAATAAATAAACATTAAAAAAAAATTTTTTTTTTTAATTGCATGCTCCTCCAACTGAGCCAGCCAGGCACCCCACCCAGAAGTTGCTTTAAACACAAACGATACTTATATCTGAATAAAGAAGTACGTTGGGTTTATTTCTTGACGTGGTTGTTCTATCCTCTTTTCCAGCTACCATTTTTCTTTCTGGAGAAGAAAGGAGGGGATCCTTTGAACATAAAGTACAAGTTTTGTATTTCAATGGTGCCTACTCTATAGATAGCTAGTATCAATTATTTTAAGTGAATCTCCATATTTTATGCTATGGCAAAAAATTGTTCGGCATAGGAAAAGCTACAAAATTAATGATTTCTTTCTTCCTTTTGATTCTCACTCATACTGTTTACTTTTACTTGACCTCTACTTCCAAATATTCTTTCTCTATCCTGAAGTTTTTTTTTTTCTTTTCAATTTTTTATAAATCGAGGTATAATTCACATAATGTTAAAGTTCACTATTTAAAGTATACAACTTAGGGGCGCCTGGGTGGCTCAGATGGATAAGCGTTTGACTTGGGCCCAGGTCATGATCACGTGGTTCACGGCTCAGAGCCTGGATCCTGCTTCAGATTCTGTGTCTCCCTCTCTCTTTCTCTGCCCCTCTCCTGCTAGTACTGTCTCTCTCTCTCAAAAATAAACATTAAAAAAAGTTTTTAAAGTAATAAAGTAAACAATTTAGTGGCTTTTAGTATATTAATAATGCTGTGCAGCTATCACCACTAATTCCAAAACATTTCTGTCACCTCCAAAACAAGCCCTGTACCTATCAGTAGTTAGTCCTTTCCCTTTTTCCCCCATCCTCTGGCAGTCACTAATCTACTTCTTGTCTCTATGGATTTGCCTATTCTGGACATTTCACATAAGTGACATCATACTATACGGGTCTTTTGTATCTGGTTTTGTTAATTGAATGATGCTTCCAAGACTCATACATGTTGTAGCATGTAGCATTCCTTCTTACGGCTGAATGATATTCCATTATGTGAACATTTGGGGTTTTTCTGCTTTTTGACTATTAGCAATAATGCTGCTTTAAGCATTTAATGTACAAGTTTTCATGTGGATGTGCATTATCATTTCTCTCTAAAGTACCTAGGAATAGATTTGCTGGGTCATATGTAATTCAGTGCTTAACTTACTGAAGGCTAAGTTTTTCTTGTCCTGCATTGTTAAATGATACTTTTTTTCCCTCCCCTCCATTAGGTACCAGAATTATAACAGGGTAGGATATCATTGATAATACCTGACTCTACATTTTTAAAAATATCAACTTTGATCTAAAACTGGTTTTCAGGGGCACCTGGATGGCTCAGTCAGTTAAGCATCTGACTCGACTCAGTTTCAGCTCAGGTCATGATCTCGCGGTTTTGTGAGTTTGAACCCCATGTTGGGTTCGGTGCTGATGGTGCAGAGCCTGCTTGGGATTCTCTCTCTTCTCCGTCTCTCTCTAAATAAATAAATAAACTTAAAAAAATAAAATAAAAAATAGTGGTTTTCAGCCATGACTGCACATTGGAGTCACCTGGGAAGGTTTAACATCTACTGGCTCTCACCCCCCAGAGATTCTGATTCAAATAGTCTGGGTGTAGCTTGGGCCTCTAGGTGATGAGTGTAGCCAAGACTGGGAACCACTGTTGTAACATGTGCGCTAATCCTGGAGTTAGACTTGCTACTTGAAAAGGGAAAAGCAGGGACTTCATATATATGCATTTCTTCGGGCAAAGCTGCTACACATTTGAATGAGTTGACAATATATCTATTTTCCTCTTTTTAATATATGTAACAGCACATCCTCTGCATCGGTCCACCTAGATTTGAATCTGGCTCTTGGTGACCTTGCAAAAGTTGCTTAACCTCACTGTTCCTTAAGTTCCTACATCTGTAAAATGTGGAATTAAATAGTATTTGCTATGGACTAAATGTTTGTCTTCCTACCAAAATTCATAGGTTGAAATCCTAATTCCTGGTGTGATGGTATTTAAATGGGTCTTCTGGGAGGTGCTTAAGCCATGAAGGTGGATCCCTCATGAATGGGATTAGTGCCTTAGAAAAGAGGCTCTGGAGAGCTCCCTAGCCCCTTCCACCATGTAAGGCATTAGGTTTGCACCAGAAAGAGGGCCCTCATGAAAATATGACCAGTGCTGGCATGTTGAGCTTAGTCAGACTTATAGCCTACAGAACTATAAGAAATAAATTTCTGTTGTTAATAAATCGAGTCTATGTTGTTGTTTTTTATAGCAGCCTAGATGGATTAAGAGAGTATTGTAAGGATTAAAGGAATGTGTGTGTGTATATCTATAATACACATATGTATTTTATTTCTTAGTATAGTGTCTTGCATGTATAATGGTTTATAAGCATTAACTTGTAGTTGTTACTCTGAATCTTCTCAATCTTCTACTATCTAGATTTACAAAATGGTGAGTAAAGATTATTAAAAGCTAGCTGCCATTAAAAAAAACTTATGTGTATGTTGGATACTTTCATAATAATTCATAGTAAAAAGTTGATTAGCATAATGACCTTCATGTATTATTCACCCAGCTTCAACAGTCGTGGCCAATCTTGTTTCCTCTGTACTCCCAGCCATTTCCCCACCTTTGAATTATTTTAAAGCACATTCTACAGATTACCTATTAAATGGCTTCTAATTTTATACATTTTCTTTGAATCCCTGAGGATTCTCATTGTTGGTAGGAAGGTTAGAGAAGGAGAATACACTGGAGGTGAGGGGCCATGGCAGGAGTTTGGCTGTATTCCAAGATGAAGTTGTAAATTCTCTGTTCCAGCTAAGTTCTCTGCCTCTTTTTGAACTCTGCGTTATCCACCTCTTAGTATTTTGCCGTGAAAGTACTAAGAACTTATTCAGAGCTCATTAGAACCCATTTCTGCCACCTAATGTGAATGAAGTATGGTTCCCAGCCAAACTTTAGCAAGGGCCTTTCCTCTAAACATCTGTTAGCAGAATGTTTTGGACAATCGTTCTGTATCATTTCTATACCTTTGTGGTTTGGACAATCGGTCTGTATCATTTCTATACCTCTGTATCATTTCTATACCTTTATATCATCTGTGAATGGATGGAAATGTTTCCACAAATACATTTACTGTGAATATGTACCAACAGAAGATTTCTCTCAAGAGAGGCTAAGAATTGATCATTATGCTTATGAAATGTGGTCTAAAATTAATTCCTTGTCTTTGTTTTCTCCAGTCTTATAAGTCTGTTTTCTTGGTTGTCATAAGCTGTCATATTTGTGATGAAAATAAATGAATGAAATTTAAAAGTAGTATAACTACAATGCAGATCATTTGGTAAATTGGGAAAAAAAGAAAAATCACTCAATTTTACCACCACAGCCATTAGTTATATTTTGATGATTTCCTGCTAGACTTTTTTATACCCATATTCTTTGTCTCAGTAGTTATAGCAAGTATTTGACTTTTTTAAGTCTTACTTTGTTCAGTTTATATAATAACCTTCAACATTTTCTGTAGTTTTGTGTTTGCTTGGCCTTAGCCAGAAAAAAAAAAAAAAAAAAACATTTCAGGGCAGTTTTTAATTTTTTAGACATGCAAACTATATATATATTTGTCTAGATAAGTACCTATCATCCGGAAACTTGGTTTAATTTAAACCTGCTTAATATCTGTCTTGACATGTGCAGACTCATGACTGGCCTGAAAATAGTTCAGATACATAGCTCATACAGTATTATCAACTTCAGTATTCAAATGTAGCCTCAAAGATGGAACAATTAATATTTAGTAGCTATTTTCAATTACATTTACATTAATGTCACTTATATTTAACATTGTTTGGCTTTTCTTTTGCCTATGTCTTTCTGCTTCCCTAATAATATTAAAATAATGACTCACACTTGAATACCAGCCATGCATCAGGCACCAATAATAAGCACTTTGTATGGATCACCTTTTTTTAATCCTCACAAAAAGAGCCTGTTATCTCTATTTTACAAATGCAGAAACCAAGTCTTAATAGATTTAGCTGACTTGCCCGAGGTTATACAACAAATACATTTTGGGGCCAGAATTTGAATGCTGGAGTTCCTATGCTAACCTGCTATGAACAGAAATTTCCACTTGATACAAATACATTGATTATCAAACTATGCCAAAAAGAACAACAGATTTTATCATACAATAATAAACTATATGGGTGTAACTTGTAGAGCAACTTATATTGTGATTAAGAAGGAATAAGTCATGAAGCTAACTTGGTAGAATATTTTAATGCAAAATCTTTGCTTTCCAGTATAAAATGAATTATTATATAAAATCACTGGTATATTATTCTTAGCAGGACACTGAAATGGGTGGTGACTTAAAGTGTTGTGTGTGAGGTGCTTGGCTGGTTGAGTTGGAAGAGCATGCAACTCTTGATCTCAGCGTTGTGAGTTTGAGCCCCAGGTTGGGTACAGAGATTACTTAAAAATAAAATCTTTAAAAATAATAGCAATGATAAAGTGCTGTACTTCCATTACTTCCTGATTATATTTATTATATATTATATATATATATACTTCCTGATTATATTATTACTTCCTGATTTTTATCAGTGAAGACATCGAACTCCTGTTGATTCAGTTCTAAGACTTTTTTCTTTATATCCCTTATTCCCAATAGTATTATTTTCAAAGTTAATGTAATTTCATTAAAAAAATTTTTTTTAATGTTTATTTTTGAGAGAGACAGAGCACAAGTGGGGGAGGGGCAGAGAGAGTTGGAGATACAGAATCCAAAGCAGCCTCCAGGCTCTGAGCTGTCAGCACAGAGCCCCCCAACACAGGGCTCGAATTCCTGAACTGTGAGATCATGACCTGAGCTGAAGTTGCATTCTTAACCAACTGAGCCACTCAGGCACCCCTAAATTAATGTAATTTCAGATTCTTAATTATTTTAAAACAGCTGAAAACCATGATAACTTTTGTCTTTCTAGTTCTTTCTTTAATTTTTTGTTTTTAAGACTTTATTTTCAAGTAATCTCTACACCCAACGTGGAACTCACATTTACAACGTCAAGATCAAAATTTGCATGCTCTATTGACTGAGCCAGCCAGGCACCCCAGTTCTTCCTTTAGTTTAACTGTTTTTGAGTCTGTTGAAGAATTTTTATGGTTTTATTATATGTATATTATGTATATTATATATTTATATTAAATTTCAGAATGAGCCATCGGGTAGGGTAGTTAGTCTATTTTCTGATATTCAACAGTTCTCATAACATCTGATGTTTGTTAAGGGAAGATGCATCCAACAGTAAGACTAGTTACCAGACCATGAACTATCTTTGGTTTCAGGGTATCCATACTTGAATAATAAGTCTGCTCAAAAAGAAAACAAAACAAAACAAGACAAAAAACAGGGCACCCAGGTGGCTCAGTGGATTGAGCGTCTGACTCTTGATTCTGGCTCAGGTCATGATCCCCGGGTTGTGGGACTGAGCCCTGTGTTGGACTCCTCATTGAGTGTGGAGCCTACTTGAGATTCTCTCTCCCTCTGCCCCTTTCCCCCCTACTCCCCTCAGTCTTGCACTCTCTCTCTCTCTCTTAAAAATAAAAATAATAAATCAGCTCTTTACTGATTCAGTCACCCTGGGCAAATTACTGGAACCTTATTTTGCCCATCTATAAGGTGGCATAGTAAAGATGATATATATAAGTACTTAGTAGGGTACATGATATATAGTAAGGTACTCAGTGAACATTTCTTCTTCCCCACTCCAAAGTTTATAAAAAGAAATTAAGGTAAACTAGGAGTCTTCTAGTAGGCCCAAATTAACCAAATTAAGGGAGATACAGTGTAAAAGTGCTAGGGAAACTCTTGCTTTTATCTTTCAAAGGGAGCATATACTACACTCACAATTAGCATAGTATATTAAGTTCCAGGAATATTGACAAAAATGACACATATTTAACCTGTTAGATTATATATAAGAAGACTAAGGTTTTTTTTTAATAAAAAAATTTTTTTTATATTTTAATTTTACATTTAAGAGAGAGACAGAGCACAAGCAGGGGAGAGGCAGAGAGAGAGGGAGACACAATCTGAGTAGGCTCCAGGTTCCAAGCTGTCAGCACAGAGACGTGGGGCTCAAACTCACGGACCACAAGATCATGACGTAAGCCAAAGTCAGATGCTTAACTGACTGAGCCACCCAGGCACCCCGAAGACAAAGTTTAATGGGATATTTGTGTCAAGAGACATTTCATTTTCCTTCCCCTCCCCCAGCTTTAATTTAAAAAACTTTTTTGTGTGTTTTATTTTTGAGACAGAGACAGTATGAATGGGGGAGGGGCAGAGAGAGAGAGAGGGAGACACAGAATCTGAAGCAGGCTTCAGGCTCTGAGTTGTCAGTACAGAGCCCAACACAGGGCTTGAACTCAGGAACTGTGAGCTCATGACCTGAGTGGAAATTAGACGCTTAACCGACTGAGCCATTCAGTTGCCGCTCTAAGCCCCCCCCCCCCCCGTTTTTTTTTTTTAAGTTTATTTACTTATTTTGAGAGAGAGAGCAGGGAAGGGGCAGAGAGAGGAAGAGAGAATCCTAAGCAAGCTTTGCACTGTCAGCATGGACCCTGACATGGGGCTCAAATGCATGAACTGTGAGATCATGACTTGAGCTGAAAGCAAGAGTCAGTGGCTTAACTGACTGAGCCACTAGGCACTCCCTCTAATTCTCATTACTACAACATTCTGAGTAGTCTTTTCCTGACTCCATAAGGAAAAACTCCTGGAGATAATAATAAATATGAGTAAAGCTATGTAACTAATTCTAGGTTGCACCCTGCCTGATGCTTCAGAGCAGTTTAGTAAAAGCTAATAAGAGCTTTGGAAGTATTGTTGCTTTGTCCTTCCCCTATAATTCTGCTTTGTCTCTCTTACTCCCTTTTACTGTAACCATGTGTTCAACACCCTCAAGAATCCAGAGTAGAGGTCTTAGGCAGCTGTGTTCTGATATCAGCTTGTCAAACGTGTGTGAGAACTTTACATAAGTCTGTTTCTTGTCTTGTGCGCCATCTGCTCAGGGGAGGAAAAAAAGAAATACTAGGCAGAATTTTGAGTTCACCAAAGGTTGTGTCTCTCAAAATGAGTCCATTGCCATGCCAGGAGTGATTCTTCATTTCTGCCTCCCAGCTGTATCTGCCTTCGTGTGTGTGTGTGTGTGTATAATTAGAAGGAATCTTCTAGTTTGACAGAGGTCAGTTTTACATTCAAGCCTCTCCTTCAACCTACGTGTTTTGCCAATTTTCACTAGGATAGGAAGATAGCAAATAGGAGTAGAATTATGAAATTATACAAAATTGAGAGATCTGGGCATCATATGCCCAAAATACATTCCTACCCATGGGACACTGTATTGGGAAACTTGACTAAGGATGTCACTTCCAGGCACTGCTTGATTAGCATGTATTACTTTTCATATCACTTTTTTGTTCTATTGGGCATTGAGGAGGTATAGACAACTTTGGAGCATTCTGCCTGGTAAGAGCAGGCTTTGAAAGGTATCTTCTTGGGGCTCTGAAAGTAATAGAGAAACAAGTTACCTGGGAAGGCAGATGAGGTATTATAGAAATGAAAGGTGTACAAAAATCTGAAGGTGAGAGATTACAAAAACAGCTTTTCTTTTCATAATTGTAACTATAAAAGATTGACACAAGAGAAAACTGTAGCATGAACATATCTCTGATAAAGCTAAAGGGTCAAACAAAGTAATAAAGCATGTGGTCCTATTTATGCTTCTACCTATGAATGAACAGTTCTTAATTCAAGAAAGACCTTGTATCTTGATTATGTATCTTAGTACATGAACCTTTTGCCAGAACCAGAGTCCTACAGTGGCAAGCAAGATATGAAATTAAATCTGTAGCTTTTGCAGTAATACTTTTTATTACTAATAGTAATTAATCATTTTTTCATGAGCATTAAAGGCTTTAATAAAGGTTCAAAATCTTAATTAAACCTAAAACAGCCACGATAGGAGTTAATAAATAAACAGGACTCCAAACGCAGTGCCTTTCTGTACTGAGAATATAATATTGTTGTTTTTTGTTTTATGAGTGATGATTCTACTAAAAGTGATGGTTAGTTATGGATGTGACTAAAAAGATCTGTGTGTGACTAGCAAGCCATTTCAGATCATACACTTGTAATGGCAATTTTTGCTTTGTGTTTCTAGTGGATAATTGCAGGCTTAGTGCTACTGGTATATGTAGCTTTGTTTCTAAAATCTACGTAAATATTTTGAGAATACACCTTGTTTTTCTGCTTGTGTGTTCATTCAGCACACATTTGCTGGAGTACCAACTGTCAGATCCAACATATTAGGTGTTAGAGATTTAAAAAAAAAAAAAAAAAAAAATATATATATATATATATATATATATATATATATATATATATATATATATATATATATATATATAACAAAATCACTGTCTTCCAAGGATTTAGTCTAGTATATTCCTGGTTAACTAGGTTCCCTACCGGTCATTGAATATACTCCATGGCAGGGTGCCTCTCAACTTCAGCACTTTGACATTTGGGGCCAGTTAATCGTTTGTTGCGAAGGGCTGTCCCTAGGAGCATTATGGGATATTTAGCAGCATTCCTGGCCTCTACCTGTTAGATGCCAGTAACACTACCCACCCTCCTCAAACTCATGACAGTCATTACCCTTGTTCCCTGAGGGTAAATTCAGAACTTTATCTGTGTCACTGACACAGAGCTTTGGTAAAATTTGTTTTCAAAAATGTAATAACAGAAAAAAAATAACACAAAGCTAACAAATGTAATGACAGGAAAGCAACCTAGAGGTGTAACACAGTAGTTACTACTCCATATGACTTTTCAAAGAGGGATACACAACAGTAGTACTGAATAACAGCTAGTAACTGTTTTGTGTTTAGTTTGAATGTCTATGAATCTTCTCTTTCTGAGTTATGAGTTACTAAATTACTATGTATAGGAGAAAGAATTTTTACGTTTCTTAGGGACTTCACTAAAACAAGAAACAATATAATTGGAAAGGGAGAATCCACTGTGAAAAATCTGTTCTGAGTTCTACATTAACATTACCCTTTTCTTGTTAAGAATGAAAATAATTCATTTTCTCTAATTAATGGTCTGGACAACTGGCACATGTCTAGAATGTTTCCTGTGTTCTTCAGGCACATGACTTCGAATTTTGTTACATTATTCATGGAATACTACCTAACTTAGACTCTTCACCTTATTGCTTTTCCGTATTCAAATAATGTATGAAGAACATTTTATAACCAAGAATTCATTTTAATAATCTTTTAAAGCTTGTCTTCTTGTATGTGGTCCTCAAAGTAGAGAGACCACTTTCCTCTTTGAAATAGCATTTCACTAGAAGTCCTGAAACCTGAGTTTCAGGTTCTCCTCTGGTGCTAATTAGCATTTAACCAACTATTTATCCTTCCTTGGCCATAATTTCCTCACCTGTGATAGATAGCTAGCTGGATAAAGATACAGATAGGTTATTTTATCCTGTTTTCCAGATAAGTATCCTGAATTCCATAAATCCATACTCTTTGCTCAAACTTTTTTATATCCTTATTATTACAGAATATCCACGTTTCAGTTTCTGTGCTTATCAAAAGTTTTAATTCATCATGGATAATCTGTCATCAGAAGAAATTCAGCTGAGAGCCCACCAGGTTACTGATGAGGTAAATATTTTACTTGGAATAAGTCATTTTCTTTTTTTAATTTTTTAAAAATGTTTATTCATTTTTGAGAGACAGAGACAGAGCACGAGTTGGGGAAAGGAAGAGAGAGCGGGAGACACAGAATCCGAAGCAAGCCCAGGCTCTAGGCTGCCAGCACAGAGCCCTATGCAGGGCTCGAACTCAAGAACCATGAGGTCATGACCTGAGCCAAAGTCGGATGCTTAACCGACTGAGCCACCTGGGCACCCCAGCAGTTCTCTTTCAGTTGAGGGATGAAAGGACCTTCTTAGAAGTCCATTTTGACCTCCCCGTCACTTTATGTCCAAGAATGCATTTGCCTCAGAATGCCATTGCTGGCCCCTTAGTTTTTCAGCTCACCAAAAGCTAAATAAATGAAAGCAATTTGGGGTTTTTTGGTTTTTTTTTTTTTTTTTTAGATAGTCATTGTTTAACAATTACTTACAACAAAATACTCTAGAGGAATTGAAAACATTTAATTTAACAGAATTTCTGATGTCTGTGTTATATACCTTGATTTCTGCCTACATTAAACTTTTATAAATACCATTAAATTTACCCTCCAAATTTTCTCTCATGGAGCACCTGGTAGGAAGAAAATAACTAAAATTATAGTGCTCAACTTTATTTTTTTGTTTTGTTTGTTTATTTTAAAGGGAAGGTTGGGTGGGCTGGCAGTATCTAAAAATAGAATAGCATCATGAATATATGATCAGGTTTTTCTTTCTTTTTTTTTTTTTTTTGGCTACATATTTTAGAATACTAAAACCCTATATTTTTCCCTAGTCTCTGGAAAGCACAAGGAGAATGCTGGGTTTAGCCATTGAGGTAAGAAAGAAACTTTAATCATTAAAGTTAAGTACAGAAATTGTATAAGAGGGATCTTGATAGCATAAGCTGGGATTTTTGTTAAGAGTCAGAGGATATGGTATCAGTAAGCTTTATTATTTGAAACAGCAGTTGCTGAAATTGTCAAACCATACACTAATGGACCTTTTTTGTTTCTCCCATTGACAGTATTAGAATGTGATAAGGAAGATCAATTCACCATGAATTAGTGATTTAATTTTATTGGGGCATGGTGAATAGTTAAAAGTTGGTTTGGGATATTAGTTTTCTCTGTAGCTTTAATCCTCTGAGAACTTAGGTTTCTAAATGATTATCTCTTGCTATTAGGCCTTGTAGTCTTTGTTTCTGTTGCTTTTGTTTTTTAGTGCTATCAGCTTTTTTCCCTTCTTTTAGTCTCAGGATGCAGGAATCAAGACTATCACTATGCTGGATGAACAAGGGGGTGAGTTGCAGTCATTGGCAAAAACCCTTGATTTGACTTAGAATACCAGAAAGCCCCTTCAAATCAGCCATGTTGAAAATTAAGCCTTGGGGAGTGCCTTCTCTGTGTAAGATAAAAGTGATAGGTTTACTTTTTTCTGAATTATGTCGTGTTAATTGCCTATTTGAGGTGGGGATGACAGTGCCCAATTGTATACCAAGTACTTGTCCAGTAGCAGGATTTATTGTGTGCATTTGTCATAATGTACATTAGATACTATGATATTCTTGCATTCTTTACAGAAATCAGGTTAAGACCTTAAACAGGTTTAGATTTGGGTGAGCTTGGAAATATTCTATTTGAGTTGCCCCTGAGCAATCTGGCCTAATTTTTTTTTTTTTTTTTTTTTTCACTTTTGAGAGAGAGAAACAGGGTACAAGTGGGGAAGGGGCAGAGAGAGAGGGGGACACAGAATCTGAAGCAGGCTTCAGGCTCTGAGCTGTCAGCACAGAACCCGACACAGGGCTTGAACTTGTGAACCATGAGATCATGACCTGAACTGAAGTCGGACACTTAACCGAATGAGCCACCCAGTGCTCCTCTGGCCTAGTTTTTATTAGACTTAACGATAGCCCTCAGGTTTTGAACTTATCCAGAGATAAAACACTAGGGACCTGGTCTGGTCAAAGTATACTTTATTTGGTTTCAGGGGTGATCTCTAAAAACTCTCACATGCTCCTCTTACACAAATTTCTTTAGAACAAATCCTCCCACAGTAAGAGGCCAGCTGCCTCAAAATCAGTTTGTGAAAGATTGTTTTCATGTTGGACAATATGTAGTACTTTCTGGCTCTGATACAGTCACTGGGATGATGGATGATTGGTGGATTCAAAATTGAGGTTTGCTATTCATAATAATAGTGTTTTCTGGTTGGCACTGGGACTGTAAAACAAAATGTAACTTCCCCACCTTATTCTTAGAACAACTAAACCGCATAGAAGAAGGCATGGACCAAATAAATAAAGACATGAGAGAGGCAGAGAAGACTTTAACAGAACTCAACAAGTGCTGTGGCCTTTGTGTCTGCCCATGTAATAGGTGAGTTGAGAAATCAAGATCTTTTTAAAATTAAAGTGAGAGCATCCCCACCCACCCCTCCGATAAGGTCAGAGGTGTGACTGGGCCTATATACGGAACTTTGTGAGATAAACTTAAGCTATTTTTCCTTCAGGCAGATCAACCTTTTCATGAAAATGGGCATGTTCACTAAAAACCATGGCCTAAATTTGGTCTTTTCTGGGATCAAGTCGCAATTTCATTTTTTAATAATGTATGAAATATAATGGAGGAAATTTACATCTGGATAATATATAGCAAGATGGAATTAGTGTCTTTTCCTCTCAAACAAAGAATATTAACAAAATATATATTTTATGGTAGGCACATGAGGAATTGCCAAGGGAGGAAAGGATTTGAATCCTGTCTTCAAAAGACCTACCATGTGGTTAGATATATGAGGAAGAATAGCAGAGAAGTAAAAAATAAATAATAGTGCTAGATCACATGTCAGCTAAAGCTAAGGGTACAGAACTGATAAAATTTGGTTTGGAGAAATCTTACAGGAGAGATCGGACTTGAGTTGGACTCTGAGTGTTAGAAGGATTTGGATGGACATGGAAGAACTAAGGGGCATTTTCCTAATGTAAACAGAAATTATAGAGAAGCTTGACTTAGCTGCATGATTCATATAGAGTAGAAGTGAAAAATAAGACATAAGTAGGCAGACTGAGGGGTTGATGGATTGGAGTGGAATATATAACTGCATACTAGGGGACTAGTTAGGAACCTTTTATAATCTAGGCCTGTGAGGTGAGGCCTTGTTAATGAGATTAGAGAAAAAAGTGTAAGTCAAAGGGAATTTATTTTAAAGCAATTGATTGTGTGTCAAACACAAGGAAAAATCAAAGAAGTCTGAAAATTTGAAGTCTCTGATAAACTAGGAGATGAAAAGTCTTCAAACTTTTTGTGTATGGTATATAAGATTATATTTGAAAGGGATTCATTGTTTTTGGTCACTCCATTATGAATATTTAAATTCTCTACTTATTCTTTGGTAAACCAAACTCCATGGTGTTGACAATATTCTATGTATTTCAACCAAAATGAGGTTTTACCTAAGGCAGTCAACCATTATCTTCCCTTCTGTTTGTTAACGAAACAACTTTGAACTTTACCCTTAGTTGAAATGACAGCGTCTGGAAATTGAATGACCACCCTTACTGCTGAGAGAATTCATTTTTGAAGAGTTTCATAAACATTAGTACTTCATCTAGTTGTCTCAGCATTTTTACTTCTCAAAGGAGTTAGGAATGGGGGAACTTTTGTTATATTGCCATACTTATAGATGATTTTTCATGTGACGGCATTCTTAGCCATTTCTACCAAAGAATATAGAATTGTTTATTGGTCAGCTTTAGTGTTTTGGTCATAAGAAGTTAAGATTTGACAGTTTTGTCCATTGGCTTTCTATTTTAAGACAAATCTGTTGACCTGTTTGTACCTTGTTTGACTCTCTGAAAGCATATATTTAAATAACTATGACTTGACAGTCAGGGTTTAGCAGATGGTTTAAGCAAACAAGTTAGAAATGCACAGATTTAAAAAAAAAATTTTTTTAATGTTTATTTTCAAGGGAGAGAGACAGAGTGTAAGCTGGGGAGGGGCAGAGAGAGAGGGACACACAGAATCCGAAGTAAGCTCCAGGCTTTGAGCTGTCAGCACAGAGCCCAATGTGGGGCTCGAACCCACAGACCATGAGATCATGACCTGAGCCGAAGTCAGATGCTTAACTGATTGAGCCACCCAGGTGCCCCATTTTTATCTAAACTCTTAACTATGGATTGTAAACTTGTGCTTTTCTCCTGTGTTCTGTGTATCCTCTTGAAAGTCCAGAGGAGAAAAATCTAATGAATTTCCTTGAGATTACCTATTAGGAGAAGAGCAAGAAGAAAGAAGACCTCCCTAGAATGTAGAGCAAAATCAGCTCTGAGTCTAGGGTTGGTAAACAGAAAGAGCAGTGAATCCTAAGATGATCTGATATAATAAGAAGGGAATGGAGCTATAGAAGTATTAATTATTAGTAAGTACTATCTCACTTTGTATATTCGAACCAAGCATAGGCAGGATTTTCTGGGACACTGGTGAGAGAGAAGGTAGAGTATGGTCCTGAAGCTGTCTGCAGCCTCTCACCTCTGAGAACCCTTTCTCAGTAGGTCCAGAGAGGAAGGCACTTCTTGACAGATAAGAGTTAAGGTGCTCCTATAACAGAACGATTTTTCCCTGAAGGGAAGAGAGATATTTTAGTTTAAAGATGTCCAATTTTAACTGCCTTCCTTGCACCTATCTCTTCTTATAACATTAAATCCGTGGCCTCTATGGTATCTCTTGTCCTCAGCTCTGTCTACTATTATTCGTGCCAGTGCCTTGATCTTTCTAATTTTATCTGCTAATCTGCGTTTTAGTTAGGCTTATCATATAAATAGCCATAACATGAGCTTCTCAAAGGCGGACACAGGATCGTATAAGGCTAGTGGTAATTCTGGTAGTAATAAAAACTCGATACACAATCTTTTAATCTGCCACTCAGAAATCTGAAAAACTCCGAGAACCAACTTTTTGGTTTGTTTTTTTTTTTTTTTCCTCATAATGTGGTGCCACAACCCATTAATTAGGCTATAAAATGTGATGTGAACTGAAACTGCTCATGATCTTTATCACACTTCATGTAAGTGTTAATTTGCTTCACTACAGAAATATCCGGGTATTTACTGATTATGTGGTACTGCTCAAAATGTCTCACATCCAAGGGTTTGGATAAGATTTGTGGGCCTTTTTTATTAATTTAGGCGCTTATTATTCTGAACACTTTAAATTTAATCCTAACAGTAACCTTAATATGAGATAGATTCTCTTCTTAGCACCATTTTACATATGGGGAAACAGAGGCACAAAAACTTACATTAGAAATGGAAGAGCTGAGTTTCAAAACCAGCTACAGCCACAGCTTTTAACTGTATGCTACATTGCTTGACTTTGGCAAGAAAAGAATGAACTTGTTTGTTGTTGCCATTGTTAGATGTATTTCTATATAGAAAATGTATTGGATAGATTTGTTCTTTGAGGTTTCTTTTGTTCAGTAGTATTCATTGAAACCAGGTCAGTAAACAAAAGAGACCTGGAAATAGCTTTACTTAACAGAACCCTGTATTAGAAGGGAATTTTAATTTTAGCTCATTTTTTTTTAAAGGACTACCAGGATTAAACTTTAAAATCATGAATAAGTGTCATTCTCTTAGCTTGCTACTATTTGAACTGTAGCACAGATAGCACAGATCTTTTAAAAGTTCTATTATCTTTGACAGTAACTTTGATAAGCTGTCATTCTTTTTTTTTTTTTTTTTTTTTTTTTTTTTAGTTTTGAGACAGAGCCTGAGCAGGGGAGGGGCAGAGAGAGAGGGAGACACAGAATCCGAAGCAGACTCCAGGCTCTGGGCTGTCAGCACAGAGCCTGATGCAGGGCTTGAACTCACAGAGTGTGAGATCATGACCTGAGCTGAAGTCAGATGCTTAACCGACTGAGCCACCCAGGCGCCCCGATAAGTTGTCATTCTACTTAATAAGAGTTTAGAAAGAAGCAGAATTGAAATGGGAAGTCTCATAATAGTAAACTCTCTCGTATCTCAGTTTAACTATTCTCAGACAAGGTACTCTTCTGTCTGAACTTGCCTCTCTTCAGTGTATGCTTATAATGTCAGACACATAGTTTGAAGATAAATCGGTAATTCTGGACCACTTATTAGAGAGCTTCAAAATTGGTACTAGAGATTTTCTACTGTTCAAGTCTTATGTCATATTGAGGTGTAAAAATTCAGCACTGATTGTTAAAATAAATGCTGACTTATATTTGAGTCAACTTTTGAGTGCCCCTTCCATCCTACTCACTGGTGATAAAAAGATGAGTAAGGCATAGCTCTGGCACTGTTTTATTTGTCATTACTCTTGTTTTTTTGTGTGTGTCTGACCTGGTATCTTGGTAGGTGTTCAATAAATACTTGTTGGTTGAATGTCTTTAAGAAACTTGTTGGCTGATGGGAGAGTTAGACGTATAAAAAGATTTTTAAAAATTAAAATGCAAATAAAATATATAATAGAAATAATGAGGAGAAATCTGTAATCACCAAGAAAAAAAGTTTTAGGACCTTTCCCGTTAGTTTTTGCCTTCTCTTCATACTAATTTTCATAATTTTAGGTAAGAATATCATCACCCACACATTCTTAGGAAAAATGAAGCATACTCTGGTTTAAATTATTTTCCTGTTTTTCTTTTTATCTAGATTCTCAGATGTTCATTGTTTCTATGAAACCAGGCAGGAATTTAAATGCATTATGTTTTTAGAACTCTAAACCTGTTTCTGTTCTGTTTGACTGGCACTCACTATTTTCTGCATTTCATCCTCTCAATCTCTTCCTTTCTAATCTGCTTACTAAAAATGAAGATTTAACATCAGGACCCGAGCTCAGTAACTGATCAAAGAGAACTTTAAGATGCAGTCTTGTGGCGCAGTTTGAGCTGTTAACCTGCTATCTAAAGGTGATGCTTCAAATGGCTTTTCTGTGCATGTGCATGGATTTTGTGAATGGTGGAGACTGTCTTTAAAACTGTGCTGTGATGTGTAATGTAAAGTGAGTTTGTTCTGGGTGCTGTATGCCAAAAGATGGACTTGACAAAATGATCTTAATTTATAATGCGACCCTTTGACTAATGACTCTGATAACTAAGCTTTTACTAAATAACATTTGAGATTAAAAATAAAAACACCCCTGAAGTTTCTTAAGAAGTTTTAAATAAGTTGATTTTTGTAGAGAATTGCTTCATCCTATGTTCTGATGAAAGGTAAGGGAATTCAGGCTAAATCCACCATTCTCCATAGGACTTCGATTTCAGCCTATCTTGTTATTTCCTTACGCCTTTCCGGTTCCAGAATCAAGATTTTTTCCTCCTAAAGAGTTGCTTCTAATGATTTGGATTCTCCATAACTTAGGCCACTACCAAATTGGAATTAATTGCCAATCTAGTCATCTTGAATACCATTTGGAACAAGATGGGATATAAACTTAAAATGTTACCATATTTGAATGTTCTTTAAGTAAGGGTTTTCTCTCTTAATTTGCTCTATAGTTCCTATTATGTCATGTGTTAGCTTGCTCTGGTTTCATGTTGAATTAATACAGAGCTTAACTAATCTTAATTTTTTTTTTTTAATTTTTTTTTAATGTTTATTTTTAAGAGACAGAGAGTATCAGAGCACAAGTGGCGGAGGGACAGAGAGAGAAGGAGACCCAGAATCTGAAGCAGGCTCCAGGGTCTGAGCTGTCAGCACAGAGCCTAATGAGGGGCTCAAACCCACAAATCGTGAAATCATGACCTGAGCTGAAGTCAAATGCTTAACCGACTGAGCCACCCAGGCGCCCCATTAATCTTAATTTTTTATGAAAGTTAACCCTGTAGTCTGCCTACTGTTTAGTATAATCTTTGACTTCTTAAGTATTGTTTTGTTTTGTTTTGTTTTGTTTGGCTATGCGCTTAAGTGGGCTCCACGCCCAGCATGGGGCTTGAACTCACAACCCTGAGATCAAGAGTTGGGTGTTCTACTGACCGAGCCAGCCAGGCACCCCTGACTCCTTAATTTTGGTTCTTTATAGGAACTGTGAAGATGATGGTTAAGCATTTGATTTCTGTCCATTGTTTCTTGCCTTCCTTTTTTTTCCTTCCTGTAGCCTGATCACCTAACACGCATACACACACACACACACACACACACACACACACACACACACACACACTTGTACTCATTACATTTGGTATTTAGTTGGTCTCTTCTTGATATGAAAGAACTATAGCTAACATTGAGCTTTTTTTGTTGTTTTTATTCTGTTAATATTAATGTTAACAACCAAAACTGTATAAATTGTTAAAATTACTGTGATCATATCTTGAGACTTGTTTTCTGCTTTTACAGAAGCTTCTTTAATTGATTAAGGGATATTTCAAATCCTTATTTCAAACTTGCTATTTTTGAATGGGATTTATCTGGAAAAAAAGTGATAAAGACTATTTGACACCTCAAAACTGACAGGATAAATCTAACTTTCCAGATGGCATTATTTTTTTATTCATTAATGTATATTTATTTATTTTGAGAGAGAGCATATGCGCACATGAGCAGGGGAGGAGCAGAGAGAGAATGTCAAGCAGTCTCTTCACTGTCAGTGCAGAGCCCAACATGGGGCTTAATCCCACAAACCATGAGATCATGACATGAGCCAAAATCAAGATTATGATGCTTAACTGACTGAGCCACCCAGGCATCCCCCAGATGGCATTCTTAATTCTATCATAATTTAATTGCATTAAATTCCAATGCAATTTAATGATAAAAATAATTTTAAAAATTATAAATTTGCTTAAGCATTTTATTATGAAGTCTAATTGCTTCCCAGAAAGACCATAAATTTTAGTAAGCAAAAGAATTCGGTCACACATCAGAATATTTTCTTTCTTACTGTAGACCAAAACAACCTGGGCCTGATGTTTTTTTACGTAGCCATAATCTAACTATATTCAGCTACCTCAAAGCTAGGGAGTGTTAATGGGCCAGAAGAGTAAACATGCCAGTTGGTAATTGTGCGCTTAAAGGCATGGACTTTTAAGTAAGGATCAGGTTGAGGTTGAAGCCAAAGAATAAAAATATTTGACTAATGATTTTCAAAGCAGTTTACATCCATTATCAACAGGATCTTTTCACAGCCCCGTGAAGTATTGATATTAACTACAGTATGTTTATTTTATCTTAGTTTTACATATAAGAAAAAGGACATTTGCAATGGAAGTTTGCTTAAGGCTCTACAGCTCTGGAAAGACAGGTCTAGGATTGGGATTCAAGTCAATATACCACAAATCTTATGGGTTTTTTAAAAAATAAAATCTTGGTGTATACTTTTGCTTCCTTTAGATTAATTCCTTACCGTCCCAATGTATAGAAATACTAAGGCAGACTACCAGAGTAACTAAAATACTCTTTCTATAACAGATTGGAAGTCCTTACACAGTCCCTTACCCCTGGCTGGGGAGCTAAATAAGCTTTTGAATTTCAATAAGACAATAATAACAAAAGATTTGCAGGCTCTACTCCATACATACTAAAGCAAAATTTTCAGTGTGTAACTTATGCATCTGTGTGTTCACAGGCATCCAGGTTGCACTGTGCCTAGTCAAGTTTGGGAAATAATTACCTTTAAAGCAGTTAAGACCCTTTGAAGGAAGACAAATAAGATTAAAATCATTCTTATTACTGTTGCTATTGTTGTTATTATTATATGGGCAGCTACTCAACAGTTCCTTAAAAACAGGTAACTTTCAAGGTATTCCAACTTAGTGGCACAAACTCCAGGTAGTGGCAAGCGGCAGGATCAACTGGAAGATACTACGTAGAGTGGAGGTGCTGAAGAGACCTGGAGAGGTCAGGTAGATAAAGATACAAAATCAACATCATTTAAAAGCACCTCTTCATAAACATTCAGGATAGTCCTCACTGCATGGAAAGAGTGCAGTTTTTTCCCCAACTCATTTGAAAGTAAACATGACAATCCAATGCAAAGCTATAAAAAGAAAAATTCAAAGTCCACTTTTTGTACCTTTTCCCCTTGATATTCGACGAACATCTTCCAGGGTCCAGTCCTCTTAAGGGGAGAAAGGTTTGATAACCAGTCTGATTTTTTTTTTTTTTTTTTTTTTTTTTTTTTTACCAGTCTGATTTTTTGTTTATAACACAGATCATGCTTTAACTGAAACTTATTCACTATATCATGTTAAAACAGTTCATTTCCATCTTAAGCCCCTTATAGCTAATTATGGATGGAAGAATTCTCAAAAGGTTAAAAGAATTTTCAAATCTTATCTTTTATGGTTGAGAAGGAGGTTAGAGTATATATATATATATATATATATATATATATATATATATATATATATATATATATCCCTTGGTAGACTAGGAGCCCCGCAAATCCTTTCCCGGGCTACTCTTTATGTACTAAGACTAGCAAGAAATATAGTCTTTTATTCAGTGACTTGATTCCAGCCCTCACTCTTTTTAACTGTTCTACAATCTGACATCCTGATAAAAGCTGTACATATATTAGTTCTATTAATATTTCTTGTTATTAACTTTCTAATAAATAATAACGCTGTCAATTTACTAGGAATTACTCTACTTTAGAATTTTGCCTGTGACTTATTAACAACACATAAATGTAAATGGGTTTCACCAAACCAACAGATAATTATATGTAAATATTCACTTTAAAAAGGTATATCCCACCTTGTTCCAAGATAGATTTAACATGGTTTAGTGATAAATTAACTAAACAGCACAAGTTGGAAATTGATCATGAGAACTTAACGTGGAACCAAGAAAGGCACTTTGATTAGCTCTTTAGTTTTCATAGAGAGATTTACCCTTTCATTATCCCTTACAAAAAAAGTAGTAGTACCTTTCTGTAGCATTAATGATAATGGTTGTAGATCTGATTCTAGGTTTGTCAAAAATGAATCCTAACATCTATTAAGGAAGGAGCCACTGTTTCATAAAATCTCTCCTCTGCTTTTATAGTTTTGAAACTTCCTCATCAGCATATTATGTGGAATAAATCAGACACCAATATTATAGCTATATACTACTTTGTTTTTGTTTACAGAAAAGTAAAAATTAAAATTGTGTGAGTGAAGGGGCACCTGGGTGGCTCAGTTGGTTGAGTGTCGAACTCCTGACTTTGGCTCAGGAGTTCATGATCTCATGGTTTGTGGGATCAAGGCCTGCTGTCAGCCTAGACCCTGCTTGGGATTCTCTCTCTCTCCCTTTTTCTCTGCCCTCCCCTGCTCATGCTGTCTCTCAAAATAAATAAATAGACTTAATTAAAAAAATAAAATTGTGTGAGTGACAAGTATACCTAGCCAAACAATTAGTAAAAAAGTTTTATTTGTGTTATTTTTTATTTTATTTTTTTTGTAATAGTCATTGAAAAGTCACTTTAAAAGGCTCTTTTTCTTGCCATTATTACCAATTTGAGTAGTAAATCCCATGGTAAAATTCTGGCTTTGGCGTATCAGTTACATCTAAAGTACATGCTTTTATTTAAGAGGCCTGGATATAGGAATTTTTTTTTAATGTTTAGTTCTTTATTTTGAGAGAGAGAATGCATGTGAGTAAGCAGGGAAGGGGCAGAGAGAGTCCCAGCAGGCTCCATGCTGTCAGCACAGAGCCCAATGTAGGGCTTGATCTTACGAACTCTGAAACCATGACCTGAGCTAAAATCAGGAGTCGGACCCTCAACCATGAGCCACCCTGGGCACCCCAGGCTTATTATTTTTTTTTAAGGAGAAAAAGGAAACTCTTAAATGGAAAAGCCCTGAATCAAAGGATTTGTAACTGCCACCAGTGTGGCCAAGATAGTTATTCATTGGCTGTACAATTTGGAAATAATTCATGCCTTTCTTTGTGATGTTTGTTTCTTTTTTAAAAGTTAATGCAAAATTCTAACTTCAAAAATCTGATCAGCTGGAACTATTCTGGGTCAAATAAAAGGGCACCAGGGTTTGAGTATTGCCCATTCAGTCTTCTTTCTCTTCCATCTCTCATCAACTTGTAAGATCCTTCCAAGGAGCCTCTTTATTATTATTATTTTAATGTTTATTTTGGGGAGAGAGAAACCACGAGCAGGGGAGGGGCAGAGAGAGCGGGGGACACGGGATCCAAAGTACGCTCCACACTGACAGCACAGAGCCTGATGTGGGGCTCGAACTGACAAACCATGAGATTATGACCTCATCTGAGGTCAGATGCTAACTGACTGAGCCACTCATGCGCCCCCCCAGGGAGCCTCTTAAGGCATCCGAGAACACCTGTCCTAAGGAATTTTTTTCCTCGTATCCATGATCTTCTTTTCTAAAGACTGGCAAAAGCTAGGGGAACCTGAAAAATCAAATAATTGAATTTTCTAACTTGCTAACTGCTTATGAAGATTTCATGGAAATAGTTGAACCTTCAAAAAAACTTTTTAATGTCAGCAGGCTTACACAATTCATCTTTTTTCTATGCCATATTGCAACTAAGCATAGTATAGCTAATCCAGGTCTAACTAGAGGTAGCTTTTATGCTAAGGATGCTAGGGTCATCCTCAAAGTAAAAAGCATTAATAATTCCAATTCTTCCCTTCCTGCTTTTCGGTATCTCTCTACACTCCTGACTTTTATATAGGACAAAGAACTTTGAGTCCGGTAAGGCCTACAAGGCAACATGGGGAGATGGTGGAGACAACTGTCCTAGCAATGTAGTATCTAAGCAGCCAGGTCGAGTGACAAATGGTCAGCCTCAACAAGCAACTACTGGCACAGCCAGCGGTGGATACATTAAACGGTATGCCAGCTCCTCCTGATTTTTTTACCCCTTTCCTATATGAATGTCTTACTCAGGAGGATGGGTGTTGTTATATACGAACCCTAACTCATCAATTAGAAATAGTGTTTATGCTGTTTGAAAAATGCATTTGAAAATCTGTCTTCTGACAAAATATTGATTGTGGTTCACCTTCGTTGATGGATTCGTTTCTCTTTACATTTTTCAGTATTTTCAGAATTACCTAAATAAGCATATTTTACTTCTATAAATAGGAAACTGTGTTTTAAATGTATCATCTAGAGTAGAGGTCAGCTAGATCCCTATAAGGATAACAGTAAAGGGTCAGATAGTAAATACTTCAGACTTTGCAGGCCAGTCTTCATTGCAACTACTCAACTCTGTTGTAGGGTGAAAGCAGCGATAAACAACATATAAGCAAATGAGCATGGTTGTACTTGAATAAATCCTTATTTACAAAATGAGGTGGCATGCCAGTTTTGGCCTTTGGGCCAGAGTTTTGCAACCTCTGTTTTATAAATTAATTATTTATTTTTAATGTTTATTTTTGAGAGCAACAGAGCACAAGTGGGGGAGGGGCAGAGAGGGAGGGAGACACAAAATCTGAAGTAGGCTCCAGGCCTGAGCTGTCAGCACAGAGCCTGACATGGGCTTGAACTTAAGAACTACAAGATCATGACCCCAGCCAAAGTTGGACACTTAACCAACTGAGCTACCTAGAACCCCTCAATTTTTTATTTTGAGAGAGAGAGAGAGAAAGAGCACGTGCGCACACGTCGGGGAGGAGGGCAGAGGGAGAGAGAGAGAATCGTAAGCAGGCTCCACGCTCAGTGAGGAGCCCAATGAAGGGCTCAACCCCATGACCCTGGGATCATGACCTGAGCTGAAATCAAGAGTCAGATGCTCAACCTACTTGAGCCATGCAGGCCCTGCAAACTCTGTGTTAGAGCAATGGTTCTTTATACTTAGTATACATCATAGTTACCTGGGAGGTTTATTAAAACACAGAATGATGGGATCCACTTCCAGTTTCTGATTCAGTAGATCTGTAGTAGAATGTGAGAATTAGTGTAAGTTCCCACACGATGCTGTGATCATTCTTTGAGAACCATTGTTCTAGAGTTGTTACTTCTCTTACATGGGCTTTAAGACATTGTGCTTTCCTTGGGCAATGTTTCCATTTTTACTGCAGAATGTTTTCCAAGAATAGTCACCTACATTCCCACAAGTATAACATTTGCTGAGGTCATTTTTGGTTACTTATTTTTATGAAAATTAAATCCAATTAGTCCGTTTATAATTCACCATAAAAGTACTGAATTAACTGTGTTTTTGTGATAGTATAACTAATGATGCCAGAGAAGATGAAATGGAAGAGAACCTGACTCAAGTGGGCAGTATCCTAGGAAACCTAAAAAACATGGCCCTGGACATGGGCAATGAGATTGAGGCTCAAAATCGACAAATAGACCGGATCACGGAAAAGGTAAACTCTCCTTTGTGCCTCAGAAATTTGAGATACCTGCAGTGTTTTAGTAATGGACGTCTATGCTCGATACTTTGGGAGAGAACAATAGGAGATCCTGTCCTCCTATCAAAGTTTTACAGTTTGGATGAGGTGGCAGTTCTTTTTTTTTAATCTGTTTTGTTTATTTTGAGAGAGTGCGCACACATGGCATGAGCACAGGAGAGGCAAAGAGAGAGGGAATCCCAAGCAGGCTCCGTGGCTATCTGTGCAGAGCCTGACACAGGGCTGGATCTCATGAACTGTGAGATCATGACCTGAGCTGACATCAAGAGTCGGATGCTTAACTGAATGAGCCACCAGGTGCCCCCCTAAGGTGGCATTTCTAACACATTGAAAAACACTAGCCAAGTTCTCCAATCCCTTGCTCATGGCAGTTGGTTCATTTTGAAACCAAGATCTTGGAATGAAGTGGTTTTATTTAAAATTTCACATATGAAGCTTAGACTCTACTCTGACCTTTGGGAGGGCTATTTTTTTTCCCCCCTGAATGAATGAGTTAGCTTTCAGGAATTTTATTTTGTTACTAACAAATTAGTAGGTTCCTGAATCTTCATCTTATGAGTCAGTAGGTGAAAATCAGTTCTGCAGAATGGTTCTTGTGGAGTGAACACACAAAACAGTGTCCTATGAGTAAAGAAAAAGTAGAATTGCCTTTTTTTTTTTTTTTTTTTTAATTTCACATGATAGAAAAGATACTGGAAGTGAAACTGTGTTCAGTGTTTGGATGTGTCATGTCTAAAAGCCATTTCTTGTTACTGCTATTTTAATAAAAATCTCAGTGTGCTTTAAAGATTGGGTGAATTTTTAAGCTTAGCTCTGTTGACTCACTTAATGGTGGATTTCAGTGAAGCAAACAGTGGTTCATGAGATGCTTTCAAAGCTGTAGTGTGGGTTTAGGCTAATATCACCCATCTTTTTAATTCACATATTGATATGGATGGTAATATATCTGTTACAAAAATCTTGGGGAAAATTCTTTCAGTCTCTCTGGGTTAGAGCTAGAGTAGTCTCAGATAAGATTCTATGATTCATTGGGGCGCCTGGGTGGCTCAGTTGGTTAAGTGTCCCAACTTCAGCTCAGGTAATGATCTCATAGTCCATGAGTTCATGCCATGAATCAGGCTCTGTGCTGACATCTCGGAGCCGGGGGCCTACTTCAGATTCTGTGTGTGTGTGTCTCTCTCTCTGCCCCTCCCCTGCTCATGCTGTGTCTCTGTCTCAAAAATAAACACTAAAAAAAGTTTTTTTAATTAAAAAAAAAAAGTTTTTATGATTCAGTTCAGGGGATCCCACAAGGTCCAAATCTGTAGCAAAGAGTATTGTTAATTTCATTGCATCTAAAATACCACATCTCAAATGCCACTGATTATAAGATGCATCCCAGTTTCAGACATATTAAACTATGAAAAAATGTTATGGAATTTATGAAATACTGGCCACTTCTTCTGTCATGTCTTTGTCATGTTTATACACCCAGTTTTCCCAAATGAATTTCATATTCTGTCTCTTTTTTTAAATTTTTTTTCATGTTTTTATTTATTTTTGAAGGAGAGAGAAAGAGCATGAGCAGGAGAGGGGCAGAGAGAGAGGGAGACACAGAATTCAAAGCAGGCTCCAGGCTCTGAGCTATCAGCACAGAGCCTGATGCGGGGCTCGAACTCACAAACTGTGAGATCATGACCTGAGCCGAAGCCAGATGCTTAACCGACTGAGCCACCCAGGTGCCCCTCATATTGTCTCTTCTTGCCTACAGTGAGATTTGTAATGTGACTTCATCTGTTTCCTGAATTTTCTCAGTGTATGAGTTACTCCCAAGTATATGAAATTTAACTTTTTTAGAGCAACTTACCTCGTAACATAATGCTGTTATCTTTTTCTTTTTTTCAGGCTGACACCAACAAAGATCGGATTGACATTGCGAATGCCAGAGCAAAGAAACTCATTGACAGCTAAAGATGCTGCTGTACTTATCATTTATTCACTTCTCTAGCTCCTCCTTCAAAGTCATTACCTTTTCAAAGTTTGAAGTTTTGGTCCCATGCTCTTCTAATTACAAGATAATGTGCAAGAAGGGTTAGGAGTACAGACCCCTATTTTTTATGTTCTCTTTTCCCTTGAGGGTAGACTACTGCTCAGCCTTCCTTCTAGTATTTTTTTTCCCTCGGTTTATACACTTAGATTGGTTTTTGTCCATCATATATAGTGTTATTTTTCATCCTTCCCATTTACTTTAGCAGGTTCTTCTGCTTTCAAGATTTGGAAGCATTGCCAAAGACAGCCATGAAAAAGGAAGCTGGAGGCAGGGAGAGGGGCAGCAAGAAGGAGAGGCAAGAGATAAGAGGTTGTTACCTCAGGAAAACCTGCAGGCCACAAAGCAAAAGTTGCAAAGCCACAGTAAAGATTTAGTTCGGTTTAGTTTTTAACTTAAGTTGCATTTATTGCCAATTTAGGCTAAGACTTGGTTTCAGAGCTTTTATGCACAAAATTTTTGTTATACACAACTTGGCAACCTCTACTCCAAAAAAACAGAATTAATTTTCTTAAAGTGAGCTTAGTTTCTGAACTTTTGGTGATTCATGTATGTACATAGATTCTGTGATCGCATTTTATATTGCACCACATAGGAACACTTTGTATAAAAGAATGGCTTTTTATTTTCACATTATTAGTACTATCATGGTCCCATTACATGCCTATTAACCTCATAAAATTGTCGTTAGTTTTTGAAGAAAAAATATGTAAATATGTATGTATAACATGAGGATTTCTCTCTAAAGCAGGGCTTAAATTTTTTGGAAAAGTTTGACAAAGTGTATCACATGAATTCAGATTTACCTCAATGCCAAGAATTATGTTTAGATCGAAAAAAAAGAAACTTGTTTTGATCTCAGGTAGAAAAATAGTTACATTGCTTTGAGTTTTTTGTAGCTTTAGACTTTACAAAAGCTAGAATTTATTCTGTTTAAAAGTGATTTGGAAAATTATGCTTTTGGTTTAATTATTGATGATTGCACTATCACTCAACTAGCCTTGTGGATTGAATTATGTCCAGAATCACGTTTATTTAGATCCTGAACAGTGTTATAAGAATCTGATTGGTATTTGTCACCTTTATTTAAAAACTAGTGTCTGTACACTTCAGAGCTATTAATGTGGATTGGTTTGACCAATAACCACTGCTTGATCTTTACAATTAAATTTTATAACTAACTAATGGAATTGTTCTTTCAAATAGGTAATGTGTTTCTGTGACTGTTTGGTGGAGGGATGGGGAGAGGGGGATCAATAATTTCACCAGTTCTTAACAAACTGCATAAAGCAAAAGTCCATAAATTAAGAAGCACTCCAATGGAAAGCTGCCTTTAGCACCTTTCCCATCTTTTGTACTGACATGACTTTTCTTCCTATAACTTGTCATGAGGTTCATTTTAATTTTTATTAGTCTCTCATTCGAGCTTAAATATACCAGTGATTGAAAGGATGTTTATGAGCTAGAACTATAACCACTTACTGAAGACTATATTAACATGAGGACATTCATAGGCTAAAGAGGAAAGTATGTAAAGTGATACTCAATCAGGCACTCTGCATGCCAGAGGAATAGTTTGGCTGGGCAGGTAGTAGTAAATGTGTAAAGTAAGAAGGTATAAAACACTGGGGATTGTGCTATACCTAAATGCCCTTACTTGGAACTTAAAAAAATTTTTTTTATATTATGGCTAAAGGCAATAGTTCTGAGAACACCTAAATGCTGCCCACACAATATAATTAGAAGGCACTCAACTTTGTCTGAATTTACACTCTTGCTACTTGCTGAGACTGCAAGCCCATTTCTGTGCCTCAGTTTTCCTTGGCTATAAATGGGGATTAACAATTCCTACTCCATGGAGTTGTCACAGGAACTCAGTGTGCTATTATGTAAAGTACTGAGAGCAGCACCCAGTGAACGTAAGAGCTTAATAAATTATAGTTGCTATTCTCTTTTGGGTGGAGCTCTTGGTGAATCCCTTTGTGAATTTGATGAAAGACATCATAGTCTATCTCCCCAGAGAAACAGATAAACACAAATGTGAATCATGCATAAATAAGAATCTTGCATCAATGGGTCTTGAAAGCCCATCTATGGATCCCAGGTTACAAACTCTTCCAAAGGTTCTGCTGAGAAAGAAGAGGGATTGAGGCCATAGAAATTAGGTCCATAATGCACTAGAAATAGATGCTATTGACTTAAAAAGACTTCTCTGATTTTCTCATGTAACATTATCTGGAAACTTGTTTTCCAGTACTTTTGGAAGGCAGTAACTAAAAGTGGTTAACACAGCTCTAGAGTCTGACCACCTGCTTTGAAATTTCGCTTTGGTCATTTACTTGTATGACCTTGAGCATAACACTAACCTACAACTAAGAAGTTCAAAAATAGTATTCTCCCCGAATATATATATTTTTTTAACAGTAAGCTCCCTCTTCAAGTCTGCAATCTTATAATAACAATTATGTTTATCCCCAATAGTTGTACCTATTTTTTCTTCGTTCACACTTCCTTCATCCTTGTTACTACACTTCAACTCTAGATCTTTTCATGTCATGCGTGAATTATGAATCTCCTAACCCAAACATTCTTATTTTTAATTTTATTTTTGAGAGAGAGAGAGACAGAGCATGAGCAGGGGAGGGGCAGAGAGAGGGAGACACAGCATCTGCACAGAGCCTAACACGGGGCTCAAACCTATGAACCGTGAGATCATAACCTGAGATGAAGTCGGATGCTTAACCTACTGAGCCACCCAGGCGCCCCAGGGGAGAAAGAGAATCTTAAACAGGCTCCACACCCAGCACAGACCCCAACGTGGGGCTTGACCTTGAGACCACAACCCCAAGCCTAAACCAGTAGTCATGCTTAGCTGAGTGAACTACCTAGGTGCCCCAAAATTCATCTCTTTACATGTTATTTTCTTTAGGTCACTCTTACTAAAATTCCAGGTTATCCAATTACATTCCTAATCAGATTTGTATTTTTCAGATTGGTATTCAAGTTCCTTATTCTCTAGTCATTTGTTTTTATCCTTTTAAATGTAGTTATTTGCTGCAAGCCTTCCATTTCTATATAACTTAACTTCTATTTTAATGCCTTACAGATGAAATAAATGGCAGCATTTATTGATTGCTTACTCTGTTGTGTGCACTCTGCTAAATGCCTTATGTATCTTTTTACCATATCCTCATACTTGAAACGTTAGGAGGTATTCCCCATATTACAGATGGGAATGAATTGCACAAATTCACAGAGGTAGAAAATGAAATACTGTGGATTCAAATCAGGATCTTTCTAACTCCAAGGCCCATGATCTTAATATACTACAATGACTTCCAACCAAGCTCTAAAAAAATGTGGGTGACTTAGGGCTGGTGGCCAAACTAGAATATGGGTCTCCAGACCACATACTAGTAAACCAACTTCATTATGTCAGCTCATAGTTAAGTCTAAATACTTGTGCACTATAATCTGAGCATGTTACTTTACATAGTTCCTGCCCACAAGTAGCTTGTTCTAACAAGGGACAGATGAATATAGAATGTGAGAAGTGCTATCATAACAGATGAGGGATTAATTAATTTGGCTTAGACTTAAAATGGGTTTTAGAGAGGAGCATTTTAGAGAGGGCATTCCTGACTGAGCAAACAATGTAAAGGCAAATTACAGGAGAGACCCTGCACTGTGGGTTTAAGGAGAATAATCTGGTGTGACTGAGCAGGCACATGAGAGTGAAGAAGGGGTATCTGCAAATAAGGCTGGGTCCAAGTTATGAAAGCTAGCAGTCACTGATTCTCAGGAGGGATTTTTTTTTAATTCCAATTAATAATTAAATGGGGACATTTAAGTTATTTATAAGTTCTGATTTATTAGATGTTAAGTACTGATAAAAAAAATTTAGAGAAACATTGTTTAGTAGATCAAAAAGGTTAAGCATTAAAGTTTATAAAAAACCAAACTCAATTGCTAATGATAAACTGGCAGCCCATCCTTCCCCATGTTGAGAAACAGAAAATAACATGGAAAATAGAGAATATCCATATCAGATTTAGGGTCAGAGAGACTTCATATAAACACTAGGCTTAATGGTTAAACTAGGTTTATGAAAGAAGAACTGACAATACACGCTAAATTGCCCTGAGAAAGACAAAACCTCAGAAAATTACAGAGTGGTAGTTATCTAAATGTTCATGTCAGTAACAACATGAAATCATATACCTTTGTAAATTTTAGTTTCTCTTAATAAACATGGTTCCAGTACTGCAAAATGAAATGCTTATCGGTCACATGAAGGCATTTCAGTACTCCTGCGACCTTAACAAGAACATGAAATGTTTCCTAATCACTTTACTTTCAAACAAAGGACCACATACAGGTTAAATTTTCTCCTGTCTTCTTCCTTTGATGGAAGAAGGATTAACCCTTTTTCCAGTCAAAGTTCATTAAAAATTCTTTATTTAGTATATTCTCTCACCCAGAGAATAAGCTTTATAAACATAGTTATTTTAAAATATTATACAGATAGTTTTTTGATTGGTAATTTGATTAGAATTATAAATACAAAAAGGGAAAAGGATTACCAGAAATAAGACATTATTTCTAACAAAGTTTCGGGAAAATCTTGATTATTAAAACCCTTTGTATCTTACAAGTTTTGCATATATGGTTTTAGCTCTTCAAAGCTCTCTACCAGTAAGGCACCTGCAATAGTAAAAAATTTGCTACTGCAGCCTTGGGGACACATCTCTTAGTGTTGTATTGGTGCTTCTCTGACAGTACACTTTTAAACAAGACAGTCACATAGTTATGTACATTCTAAATTCCAAGTATAAACACTGCAATTGAATTGATGGACTGAAATGAAATCATAAATCCTTAGATTAACCATAGTAGCCTCTCACAAATTATTTGAATTTCATAAAAATACAAAATGTTAACACAGGTGGAATGGCAGTCAACTTTATGAAAGCTCATACACTGAAACTAAACATGAAATTTCAAGCTGTGATATGGAGTGATTCTGTTACCAGGCAGCATCCCTTCACTGTATAAATAGCAACTAGCTACTGGTTTCTTAAAGGCAGACTAATGATGGTTTTGATGATCGACATTGTCTCTGCCCTATCCATGACTCAAAATGGAAGGCTCTTATTGTCTCTTGATTTCTTTTAGCTTACTTAAGACGAGTCCTGGAAAGGAAAAAGATCATTGAGCAAAATATAATCTAGAGTATCATCTCCTTACTGCAGATAATCCTTGACAACAACAGGAGCCTCTGATTCATCCAGATTACAACAGATTCCAAGTCAGTGTCCTATATGGTTCCCATGCTCCTGGAGAACATCATGCAAACTTCTTCTTAGTGGCCGTGAACCTCTCCATGTACTAAAAATCATGAAAGAAGAATATGTGGTATCTTGGCATAAGCGAAAATTAGCCTTTTTTTAATTAGGATTTTTAAAAATTTTTATTTATTTTGAGAAAGTGTGTGTGAGAGAGAAAGCAGGGGGAGTGGCAGAGAGAGACAGAGGGAGAGAGAATCCCAAGCAGGCTCCACACTTAGTGTGGAGCCCAATGTGGGGCTTGATCCTGCGACAGGGAGATGACAACCTGAGCTGAAATCAAGAGTCAGACTCAATCAAATGACCCACCCAGCCACCCTTAATTAGGATTTTATATGATGATTTTCACTTAGGTTTTTATTGGATATGTTCTTTTTCATTCCCTGCAAAATCAACCTGTTGTAAATGCAAATATAAAACACATAGTTTGGGTTGTTTTTTTTTTTCACATATATTTTAACAGGAACACTCATCAAAAGACAAAGATGCTTTACAATAAGCTGTCTGGAGGAAAAGTCGTCTTGGCACAATACCATTTGCTTCTTAGAATCCACCTCCAAATTGGGGAACAAATCCTGTTGATGTAAACAGGATTATGCATATATCCTGTAGGTATACATTCATGGGGGTTACTTCACTGTCCTCATCTCTGGGACAGAGATGAAGTATACTAATACATACCTTATCATAGCCTTCCAGTTCTCGAAGTTTCTTTATTTCAAAAAGGTTGCCTTCCACAGCAAGCAGACAGATCTGGGAGTCACTGAGGATGCTCTGTGGAAGCATGCTGAGCTCAAGACAGTTCTCTTCCAGGCGAAGAACTTTAAGACGAGGACAGCAAGATATCTTTACTGAGATCTGAGATATCTATTGAACGACAACAAAAAAGAGTCATAGGAAAAAGCAAAAGCACTACTATAATGGTTGTTATTTTTTTTTACTAAATTAAAACAAAAACGTGACCATTTGTCCTAGTTCTTTCTTCTACCGCCTCCATTTTCTCACTACCTACTCACTCCCGAAGCCTGTGTTATCCAGCTTCTGTTACTCCTCCTCCACTTTTTGGGAAAAAAGATGCTTTTTGAAGGTCACCAGTGGCTTTTTAGAAACAAAATGTTCTAATAAAAGCACTGTTCATTATAGGAAATTTGAGGATCACATAAGTTTAAAGAAAAAAGTTATCCAATCTGCCATCATAAACATTTTGGTGCATTTACTACCAATGTTTTATTTGTACATAGATGCTGACCACTATACTACCAAAGCCAAGGTTTCACTGTACTCATTCCCCGTTGGATTTGCTACCACTTCTTTGAAACTCCCTCTTGTACCTAAGAACTAGGTTTTTCTTTTGAATTATTCCTGGTTTTTGGCTGCCCCCGCCTTGTTCCTATGGACATTTTTCAAGCAGTAGTCTCTAATATTTAATATTTGATCTTTTTCAAGTTCATCCTTAAGGATCTCTTCACATCCTTAAAGTTCATCACTTCTGTCAAGACCTGAAAGTCTGTATCTACGTTCGTATCTGCTCACGTCTAGTCTACTCCTGTGTGTCCAGTTTTTAAAAATTTTACATTTTTTACTTTTGACAGAGAGAGTGTGAGTGGGGGAGGGGCAGAGAGAGAGGGAGTCATAGAATCTGAAGCAGGCTCCAGGCTCTGAGTAATCAGCACAGAGCCCCATGTGGGGTTCAAACTCATGAATCATGAAATTCAGACTGAGCTGAAATCGGTCACTTAACTGACTGAGCCACCCAGGTGCCCATGTGTCCAATTTTTAGTAAAACATTTCTATTTGCATGAGTCACCATCGTAATCAACTCAGCATGTCCATTCTGTGTAGCTCTAATCTTCTTTTAGGCACTCAAGCAACTGTCTCTGATTCATTCACCTCTTTTGCCCTTTAAATGCTCCAAGTCACCAAATTATATTTACTCTGCCTGGTATCATTTCAGACCATCACATGGGAACTTGGTAGAAATGTAAATTCTAAGACCCAACCCCTGACCTACGGAATCAGAAACACTGAGGGTAGGGACCCAGTGATCTCTTCACAAGCTCTTCTGGTTAATCTGGTGCACACTAAAATCAGAACCAGTGATTACAGGGCATCAGCCTGGGTGAATGGAATGAGTGTGCAACCAGTACTTGTCGCTAAACCATGTTTTTCCAAAAGTTTTTTCAAATATAATTTTTCTCCAAAAATCTCAAGAACGTACAAGAGTAAAGGAAAAGGTGAGGCCAATCTCCACAGAGACAGACTGAATCTCATCATAACGTAAGATTACTACAATCTAGAACAGTTTTGTACAATAAAGCTTCGCAATGATTGAAATGTTCTATATGCAGCCAATAAGGCAGCCACATATGGCTTTTGAGCACTTGAAATACGCTAGTGGCATCAGATGAAATTAATTTTAAAATCTAAATGAATTTTAATAGCAGCGTGTGACTGCTGGATTGGACTGTGCAAATCTAGAAGTGTAGGCACCAAAAAAAAACTAAAGGCCACCTAGTCTATGTTTAATGTTTCACTAAGACTTATGTCTAGACCAAAGATTATTTCTCCAGTCAGATGCATACTAACCAAAAAGCTTCCAAAGTAATGGAAATAAATTTCAAATACTGCAATTAAAGCTGTACAATTAAACAAGGAAATGGGCTATTACCAGAAAGCCTGTTAGGGGTGATTTTTCAGTGAAAGCAGGACACACTTGACAAAGATGTCAAAAAAGGGACAAAGAATTATCTCTGTTGTCTAACTCCAAGAACTTATGAATTAAAGCCTTTTTTCTATTCTACCTGACATAGCTCCTTGCTAGATGATTAGAGGCATATTTGGGGAGGATCTGAAGAATTCAAGATTTATGAGACATTAGTTTAACTTTTGAAATTATCTCACCCCATTACCTATCCCACTCTTTTAAAAAAACACCTACACAACACACCCAGTGTCTCAACTAATTCCATGGCACTTTGGCCTTTAAAATTAGTACAGACTATAGACGGTACCTCTCATCTAGCCTCATACCCAGCTCTACAATTAAAGTTTAGAGAACAACAGATTATACAGGAGACTATAACCCACATGCTGTAGGAAAAAACTCTTTAAGCTCTAGACCTGGTTCTGGTTGAGATTGAGTTCGATGACCTGCAGCTCCCCCACTGTGTCAGGTATGCTCCGAATCTGGTTCTTGGAGAGATCCACCACATCCAAGTGCCTTAGGCTACAGAGTTGTGGTGGTAGGGCTCGCAGCTGGTTCCCAGAGAGGCTCAGGGTCTTGAGGGCTGACAGTTGCCCAAAGGTAGATGGTAGCTCTCTCAAGTGATTGTTGTTTAGGCTTAGCATCTCTAGTTTTTTCAGATTGCATAACTCATCAGGAAGAACAGCTGGCAATGAAAAAAAAATTAAAAACCTGAATCTGATACAGCTGAAAAACACCTTTGATGAAATTTAGAAAAACTATATGACCACCTGATATACCTCCTGTTAACACATACAGAACTCCTACATGTGCCATTTTTAAGTATTGCATTTTTACCAACGCAGTCTTCAGAAAGTGAGGGCGCCATCAAAATGCAGGAAAGCATTTATGCATATATTGGGCTCATTGTAAAGGGACCTCTGCAAAATCCGACGGCAATTTTATGGGATTTGTAAGGCCCTCCCCTTCCCATTCCATCCCCCTTTCTAAATTAGCAGCAAAATTAACTCTGTTTACATTACATCCTAAAGACGACCTTCCCTTTGAAGTCCAAATTAAGCCAGTACCAATCGTTATACCACCAGAGGAGGCTTGTAGATGTAATTACAAGAGATAGCTTTAAGGACTCTGACTTTCTCCTGCGTCTTGAGCTCTCAGAACGGTTTCATAACAACAACAAAAATCAGCTTGTAAGAGAAAACCACCCTTCTTAACAGCTGATCACTACTAGCAAAAGCTTCCCAGGCGCCAAAGCCATACTCAGTTTGTTGTTGTTCAAGGAGAGGCTCTTCAGCAGAGTGAACTTCCCTATAATCATAGGCGGTAGGCTCTCGATCTTGTTGTTGGACAAGTCGATGGTCCTTAGATTGCTGGTCAGCTTCTGCAACTCTGAGGGGAACTGGAGAAAGGGGTTCACAGCGCGGAGAATCCCTCACCAAGTAACTTCACCGCCCCCGCCGTCCCTCTCCCTTTAAATTCCCTGGTCGGTCCCCTCCCAGTCTCACCTCGGTCAGCCCACGGTCCTTAAGCTGAAAGACACCAGTTTTCTGCGCGGTTTCCACGTGAGCGCGGAGGGCACTGTTTCCCATCCTAGGGCCGCGGCTCAGGTCCCTGCAGGAAGGAAGCGCAGCTGTCACCGCTCAGTTCAGACACCCAGCCACCCTATTCGCCTCTGGGCTGGGTCTCGTTCCCAAGCTGTCACCTCCTGCCGACTCCTAGATCTTGGGGGCCAACTAAAAGTGGCAAGGAAGAAAAGGGAGAACAGAGAACCCGACCACCAGGTCCAGCAGCTTTCACAGCTATTCCGAGGTTGGACGCCGCTGTAGCCTACGAATGATCTGAGAGCGCCGGACTCGCCTCCTACCCCGCAGCTCACAGTCGGCTCAGCAAAGGAAGACCCGCGGCCCGCACTCTCCCGGGATGCGCTCCCCGGGCTTCCGCCCGGGAAGAAACGCCCTGTGACGTCATCGAGCTGCGCGGCGCGTTCGCAGTGCGTTCCACTCACTCTCCGCGCCAATCCGGGGGGTGGCTTGCAGCCATGGCTGCTGCGAACCCCTGGGACCGCGCGGCCGAGCCAAATGCTGCGGGGCTACTGCTGGACCGTTTCGTAGCTTCGGGGCTGGTCACTCAGGTGCGTGGGCGGCGATGGCGTCATTAAGGGGGTGCCGACGGTGGCAACAGAAGATGGCTGTGAGGTGGTAGTGGTGCTGGGCTGCCGAAGTGTGTGTGAGAGTGCGGGCTAGGGGCCGTACTGTAGTAGATGCCGTTGGAACCCCTTCCAGGCAACAGTAGTGACCGTTCTGCAGTGGTGGTGCGAAAGCGGGGCTCCAAGAAGATGATATTTCAAGTGTCTGCGGGCGAGTTATCCTCGGTCAGTTCGTGAGAGATAATAAAGACCAGTCTTTCCCCGATTTTTCTCACCATTGCTACCTCCTCTACATTGTAACGGGTGCCAGGCTTGGGGAATAGGGATAATTAGTTACAACACAAACGTTCCCAAACTACGCTTGTGGGTGTGAGGTATTGAAGCATATTTTCGCCGGGAGGCGCTGGGTACAGAAGAGCGTCAGGGGAAGCACGCATCTTTTCTTTTCTTTAATGATGTGAGGGAATAATGGAATACAAGTGGCAAAAGTGACAAGGAAATGGGGAAAGTGAGATTGAGGGAAAGAAATTTTGAGATAACGAGCAAGTTGAAGATTTTGGCTAAAAAGGAAACGGAAAGTAGAAAGGTAAAATCATCCGCAGAGATTAGCTATATGAACATGATGTAAGATTTATGGAAAATACACAACTTTGTATACTTAGAAGAATCATTAGAGAATTCTATCATGCCCTATTTTTTTTTCAATTTTTTAAAAGTGTATTTGAGAACACACACCAAGTTTTATGCCAGTAGAAGAGAGGGGAGTCACACAGGGTGGGGGAGATTATGGGTCCAAGGCAGTCAGTTTATTTATTTATTTTGAGAGAGACAAAGATAGCGCTAGAACGGGAGGGACAGAGAGAGAATCCCAAGCAGGCTCCGCGCTGACGGTGCATAGCACTTGTGGGGCTTGAACTTAGGAAACCCCGGGAATCATAACCTGAGCTGACACCGAGAGTTGGATGCTCAACTGACTGAGGCATCCGGGCACCTCTACCATATACTATTTTTAAGATGAAGAAACTAAGGCCTGAGAAGACCAAGAAATTTATCCAAGGTCACTCAACTAGTGAAATAGATCACAGAGCTGCCTTTTCTGACACATTGTATCATCTCTAAGATGAACTGTGATAGATGATACTATGAAACTATCTTGAAAGAGTTTAAACTTCTATTGAAGTCTAATAGATTACTTGAGGCTCTAGTAACCAGACCTTATGAATTTGGGGGGAGGAAAGGGGTACAAATGAATGCATTGGAAAATAGGCAAAACCTAACTACAGCACTCCCCAGTTCTCACCTTCCTCTCTTCTCTCCTGGGTTTTCTTCCTACCGGATTGCCTAATAGTCTGCCTTGTATTGTTTAGTTCTGTAACAAAGTAATTTGTTAAACTCATACTGTAAGTCATTTGGGAATTATCCCTCTAGAGTGTATTGGTAGGAGAAATAAACATCTGAGAGAATTTTAGGCGTTGATAAGTAAGCTGTTTGTTGGGGTGGAAGTTGTTTTGGAGAGGATCTTCCTAGTGTCCTTCAAGTAGCACTAATTAGTTACCTGTTTTGCTTACAGGTAAGATTTGCCAACCACAGCTCTTTAAGACCATCTTAACAATCATATGTGTTATAGGATCTCTTTAGTCTATCCCTTAAGTGTATATCATCCCATGTGCATTAAAAATGAAGAGTAATGCGGGGCGCCTGGGTGGCTCAGTTGGGTTAAGTGTCCAACTTTGGCTCAGGTCATGATCTCTCGGTTCCTGAGTTCGAGCCCTGCATCAGGCTCTGTGCTGACACCTCAGAGCCTGGAGCCTTCTTCAGATTCTGTGTCTCCCTCTCTCTCTGCCCCTCCCCTGCTCACACTCTGTCTCTCCCTCTCTCTCAAAAATAAATAAACAGTAAAAAAAAATTTTTTTAAGAGTAATGCTTAAAATTGCTGTATGATACAACTCTTCCAGAAAACATAGTTTGTTTGCGCTTTGTTCTGTTTTGATCTATCCATTGGGGAATGATTTAGTGAAAGAAAGGTATGGTTAAGTGTAAGATAAATGGGGTATTTGCTCTGATATATGCCCTAGGATGGCTTCAGTGGCCTTATGTCCCACATGTTTTTCTGGCAAGCTTTAGTGAGTCATGGCAGCTCTATTGAATACATACACACAAACACACACACAGGTATATAGATAGGACTGTATATCTGTTATTTTCTCAGTGTTACCCTCTGTAGCCCCTCCCCCATTATAAGGGCTCTGCTCTTAACTCTCTACTATACTGCCTCCCTTTTAACGTCCCTCAGCTAGAATTCAGTATCAAGTAGAAAGGACAAAAAAAAAAGAAGAAAGTATGCCCACAGACACAAGTTTATACATATATATATATATATATATATATATATATATATATTATGTGCACAATGTTACTGGGATTCTTTTTCTTTTTTTCTTTCTTGTGGTGGGGGGGGGTGGGCAGGGAGAGAGAAAGAGAGAGGGAGGGAGGGAGGGAGGGAGGGAGGGGAAGGGAGGGAAAGGGAGAGGGAGAGAGGGAATGAATCTTAAGCAAGTTCCATGCTCAGCTCAGCTGGACACAAGGCTCAATCTCACAACCCTGGGATCATGACCTGAGCCAAAACCAAGAAGCAGACACTCAACCCACTGAGCCATCCAGGTGCCCCAGGATTTTTATATTGCACATAAAAGTCTTGGACTTCAGCTTCTTGTGCCTAGCAACAGAATGAACAGAAATACCCTAAACAGACTCCCGTTTTCAGGATCCTTTCATTTTCATTGTCCCTTTACCCTACTGGCATATAAAGTGTATAATATTTAATGGCAGTCATTAACAGCAAAGACTTTTCTGTATTCCCCAATCTTTGCCTTTTTTTCTTTTTTTAAAGATATAGGGTTGGGGCGCCTGGGTGGCTCAGTCAGTTAAGTGTCCAACTTCGGCTCAGGTCATGATCTCGTGGTTCACGAGTTCAAGCCCCGCGTCAGGCTCTGTGCTGACAGCTCAGAGCCTGGAGCCTGCTTCTGATTCTGTGTCTCCCTCTCTCTCTGACCCTCCCCCCATTCATGCTCTGTCTCTCTCTGTCTCAAAAATAAATAAACGTTAAAAAAAAAAAATAAAGACATAGGGCTAAGTCAGAATCCTCAAATAGTTAGAATTTCTATTTGTAGAAATAGAAACAGAATTTCTATTTCTAGGAAATTTGGCTACTCTTTCTTTCCTCTCTCCTTTTGGCTCTCCCTCAAACATTTTTATTTTTCCACTGGTTTCTCTTGCATGTTTTTGGCTAAGCTCCATTACCCTGCTGTTGAACCCAACAGTTTACTAGATTGCCATGTGTGTGGTTAAGATTAGTGTATACACAGGGAGGGATGGAGAGATAAGAGAACGAGTAAGTTACAGTGAGAAATGGAAGATGTTTTACTTTTATTTACCTTCCACTTACATAATGGAAATGCAGTGGATTAGATTTGTCCTCATTTCAGCCATGATATACATAGAATGAAGTTAAACTATACTGCTTTACTCCCTCAATCCTCAGTTTTGCCGTCAGTAAAATATCTTGTGTTATCTTCCTCACTGAATGGCATATCTATCTGTCTAGTCACTGGAGCCAGGATCCTTGGAGTTAGCATTGACTTGACTTCATCCCTGGTACCCCATATCATCTAGGATTTATGAATTTTATCTCACCAGGGACTCACATCTATGCCTTCCTTTCCTATTTTTTTTTTAAGCGTATTTATTTATTTTGAGAGAGAGCGTGAGCTTGAGTCGAGGAGGGGTAGAGAGAGGGGGAGAGAAAGAATCTCCGTGCTAACAACCGGGAGCCTAGTGTGGGACTCAAGCTTACAAACTGTGAGATCATGCATGACCAGAGCCGAAATCAAGAGTCGGCCGCTTATCCCACTGAGCCACCCAGGCACTCTCTTCCTTTCCTTTTTAACTGCTACTGACCTATTCCACATTCTCATCTTCTCACCTAGAATGCTGTAGTAGCCCCTTGTCTAAATATTTAACCTCCAGTCCCATCTCTTCCCTAGTTTTTGTTTGTTTTTACTTGTTTTATTTTGTTGGCTAGTTACCAGAATTAAGTGTTTATTGTGGTAAAATACTCATAACATAAAATTTACCATTTTAACCATCTTAAAGTGTACACTTCAGTGGCATGATACAATCACAGTGTTGTGAAACTTTTTTCAAAACTTTTTTTTTTATCATCCCCAATGGAAACTCCATACTCACTTAGGTAGTCATTCCCCATTCCTTCTTTCCCCCAGCCTCATCAGTTTTATATTCCATACTGTCAATATTTAAGTTTCTAAAATATGTATCATATATGATCATGTTACTTCTTCACCAGAAAACCTTCAGTTGCTCTCATTTTCTGCATTTATCAAGATCTTCCATGATGACGCAGGAAACTACGTTTCTAGATTCATCTTCCCCTTCGTCTCACATATGTGTTAGTACAAGAATACCTTTCCCTTTTCATCCATCATGAGCTTATTAAAGGACAGAGAGCTTATTTCATCCATACTTGAATCTTCCATGGCCTAACTCAATCAGTGCTTATAAAATTGGTTATCATTGGTTAGCAAATTTTTGCTATTAAAGGCGAGAGGATAAGTATCTGAGGATTTTAGATCCATATGGTTGCAACTGGGCTGTGGTAGTGTGAAAGAAGCCAGAGGAAATAAGTAAATGAATGGGTACACTTGAGTTTATCCTGGATCCTGAAATTTGAATTTCATGTAGTTTTCATGTGTCACAAAATACTGTTTTTCTTTTGATTTTTCTTCCCCAACATTAAAAAATATAAAAACCGTTCTTAGCTTATGGGCTGCACAAAAACAGTCACTTTAGTTCATTTAGTTCATGGGCTTTCATTTCCCAATCCTTTGCCTATAAGATCTCTAAAGTTTTTCCTGTGCTACCATTCTCAAAAAGGAGAAGAGGATACAGAAAATTATGGATGAAGCCAAAGGATGAACAATATTCTTATTCTGAAGTAACCTGCAATTTAAGGTGGCTATATATGCAAGCAATATTTTGCATAAAATGAAAGGATGAAGGGCAGGTAAGGTTTTTAGAAAAATAATTACACCTGAACAAAACATTCCTTTGCCTAAAAGAATGAGAATGTGAAAAGACACAGGATGAATGACTTCTAGCCAATAGAGAGGTCTTTTAATGCATCAGATAAGTGATTCCATGGTGGGGAAGCCTTTAATGTTAGACTCAGGAAGGTCAGAGACTGGGTCTTGGTGATTTGTATAGAGGTGATTCTCCAACAACCTCAGCCTCCACCTTCTTACTGTTAGCAGCCTTCTCTGGTAAGCTGTCACTAATACAAACATAATGTGCATGGTACTTTAGGAAGTAGTACAAAGTGATTAAGTCTTGTTTTTCTTATTTTTTAAATATTTGGGCAAAAGATTTGTGATAGAGATGTTAAAAACAGGAAATACACATTGCTACTGTTATACTTCAGTACTTAATTTTTCAGGGGCAATGTTGCACATGATAAATCCTCATGTTTTATGTGTGTGGACATGCTGTTTCAAGGCACACAAACTTTTTTATATGACACACTGCTGCTTTCTTTGTTCACTTACCAATAGGAGATGTTAAATATATCTAAGAAATCAGCTTCTTGCTTTGTGAACTTCTCCAGACTACAGCAGATGACAAACATTCAAGCTGAAATCTACCAGGTAAATTTTGTTGGACTTTTTGCTTTCTGCTTCTAGTACAGGAAAAAAAAAAAAATCGTAATTGATTCCAGCAGTAGTTCTCTTGCACTTAGAATAGTGTCTAGCACATAGCTGGATTCATGTTTATTTATGTAGTCATAGCAGTAGCAGCAATAGGGCTTAAACACCAAAGTAAAAACCTGCAGTAAATCCCCTAGGCTCTCATAACAAATTCTGCCTTCCATTCCCTCTAGTGTTCCTAGGTTAAAGACTATCCATTTTTGCCAAAATGTAAGCCTTCAGGCTGCATTCCGCATGAGCTAAGTGTTATTTTTCTTCCTAATGTAGAAAAACCTGGAAATTGAACTTTTAAGACTAGAAAAAGATGCAGCAGATGTTATTCATCCTTCCTTTTTGGGTAAGTATTTGAGGAAATGGGTAATCATTGGAATTTCAACTTTTTCTTGGATTACCTTAAATAAACACCAGGCAGTAAAATTATGATATACCATAACTTTTCCAAGTATTGCCCCAAAGCTAATAAAGTCTTCTTTTCTGTGCTCAAATAGAAGTCCTGTTGGCTTGACTAGTGCATATAGCATAATAAGTGACCAAGGTAGGAACTCCTCAGATTCAGGAAAGCTTAGAGCTGTATGGGTGGCTCGGTTGGTTAAGCATCGGACTCTTGATTTTGGCTCCAGTCATGATCTCATGGTTCCTGGGATGGAGCCCTGCATCAGGCTCCACACTGATGGTACAGAGCCTGCTTGGAATTTTCTCTTTCCCTCTCTCTGCCCCTCCCCTGTGTGTGCATGTGCTCTCTCTCTCTCTCAAAATAAATAAAAAAACTTAAAAGAAATTTTTCAGGAAATCTTGGAAGACAAAGGCCAAAGAACTTTCCAGATTAAAGGAAACTAGGGGTGCCTGGCTGGCTTAGTTAGTGGAGCTTGCGACTCTTGATCTAGGGATTGTAGGTTCAAGCCCCATGTTGGGCATAGAGATTACTTAAAAATAAAAAAAAAATTTTAAATCTTTAAAAAAAAAATAAAGGAGACTTGGGGCGCCTAGGTGGTTCAGTTGGTTGAGCATCCGATTTCCGCTCAAGTCATGATCTCACAGCTCTTGAGTTTGAGCCCCGCATCGGGCTCTGTGCTGACAGCTCAGAGCCTGGAGCCTGCTTCGGATTCTGTGTCTCCCTCTCTCTCTCTCTCCCCCTAACCCACTCACATTCTGTCTCTGTCTCTCTCAAAAATAAATAAACATTTAAAAACAATTTTTTTTAATAAAAAAAAATAAAGGAGGGTAAAGGAACATGATAGCCAAAGCACGGTGTGGTTATGGATTGACTACTTGCTTAGAAATTCTTTTGCTGGGGTGCCTGGGTGGCTCAGTTGGTTAAGTGTTTGACTCTTAATTTTGGCTCAGGTCATGATCTCACAATTCATGGGATCAAGCTCCACAACAGGCTCTGCACTGACAGTGTGGAGCCTGCTTGGGATTCTCTCTCTCCCTTTCTCTCTGCCCCTCCCCTTCTCATGTTTTCTCTCTCTCTCTCTCTCTCTCTCTCTGTCTGTCTCAAAATAAATAAACTTAAAAATTTTTTTTTGCTCTAAGGGACATTATTGAGTTACTTGGTGATGATGTGTCGATATAGACTATATTATATATTGGTGGTATTATAAAAATGTTAAATTTTCTGAATTTGACACTTGTGATTACATAAGAGAATGCTATTTGGGGAAATACATGCTCAGGTTTTAGGGGTAAAAGTTCATGATATCTACAATTTACTCTTTTTTTTTTTTTTTTAACCTTTATTCATTTTTGAGAGACAGAGAGTAAGTCTGGGAGGGGCAGAGAGAAAAGGAGACACAGAATCTGAGGCAGGCTCCAGGCTCCCAGCTGTCAGCACAGAGCCTGACACAGGGTTCAACCCCAGGAACTGTGAGATCATGACCTGAGCCAGTCAGGCACCCCTATTCTTCTTTTTAAGTTTATTTATTTTGAGAGAGAGAGCAAGAGAGCAGGGGAGGGGCAGAGAGTGAGAGTGAGAGAGAGAGAGAGAGAGAGAGAGAGAGAGAGATATCCCCAAACAGGTTCCATGTCTTCAGTGCAGAGCCCGACGTGGGACTCAAACTCACTAACCGTGAGATCATGACCTGAGACGAGATCAAGAGTCCAATGCTTGACTGACTGAGCCACCCAGGCATCCCTCTACAACTTACTCTTAAATGGAGCAGCAAAAATACATGTATGGGTATGTGGAGAAAGAAGAAATAAAAATGTAGCTAAATGTTAACGGTTGGTGAGTCTGGGTGAAATGTATGTGGGAGTTCAATGAAACTTTTCTGTAAGTTTAAAATTTTTTTCAAAATAAAAATTTGAAAAAAGGCATTTGGCAGCCATTAACTGAATTCTGGGCAAAATATTGAAATAATCAGAAATAGCTTGTAAGAGAAATGTTTGTTTTTTAATATGAATGTACAATATCAGAGGCAGAGGGGTGCCTGGATGGCTCAGTCGGTTGAGCGTCTGACTCTTGATTTTGGTTCAGGTCATGATCCCAGGGTTGTGGAATCAAGCCCCATGGCAAGATCCAGGCTGTCAGTGCTTGGGGTTCTCTCTTAGCTTCTCTCTATGCCCCTTCCCTACTTTCACTCTCTCTCTCTCTCTCTCTCTCTCAAATAAATAAAATAAATAAATAAAACTTTAAAAAGATATATTAGAGGCCAAGATGAGAAAAGAGATTTTATGTGAAGAATACGGGGCAGGCTATAAAAACTAAACTAGGAGTAGAGTTAAACAATGCAGACAAAGAATTTAGCACTGGATTTGGTTGTCAGCAAAGTAAGAGAAAATCGTTGAAAGTAAACTGGTTTGGGCATTACAGATAGCAAAGGGCAGATATTTAGGAGGGAAATGGGTTAATTTTCGACATTGGTAGAGTCAGATCAAAGCAAAGAATTATTAGCGATTTTTAAAACTTACTTGTCATATTATATTACTAACTATAATTACTGTTTCTGGTTTATGTAGCTCAGAAGTGTAATGCTCTGCAAAACATGAATAATCATTTGGAAGCGGTGCTAAAAGAAAAGAGGTCCCTGCGGCAAAGACTGTTGAAACCCATGTGCCAGGAAAACTTGCCTATTGAAGCTGTTTATCACAGGTTAAACTAAAAAGTAGAAATTAGGGGCACCCGGGTGACTGAGTTGGTTGAGCGTCAGACTCTGCTGACAGTGCGGTGCCTGCTTGGGATCCTCTCTCTCCCTCTCTCTCTGACCCTCCCCCACTTGCACTGTCTCTGTCTCTGTCTCTCTCAAAATAAATAAATAAACTCTTTTTTTTAAAAAGTAGAAATTAATAGTTACACATGTTTCCTGAGGGCATTTTATGTTTAGTAGTTGTTTCATAGATTAATTCATTAAACAATATATTAGTGATTGTATCTGTTAACATTAATTATTATTATTAACTTTAACCAGAAAGAAAACCTTTTGCTTTTAAACAGTTAAGCTGTGGTGAAGAGAAAGGCATTCCTTTTGCCCACTGTGTTTTAGGAATGATGATAATGACTTTAAGAAAGAAATGAGAAAAGTCACTTTCTAATTTAAAAAAGTCTGATCTCATTTCTGCTGTTTGTAGGCTTCAAAGCCTTGTGCAAATGATTTGTTTAAGCCTCTGTTTCCCAATCCATAGAATGGGCATGCTTTCTTTTGCTCTTCTCCCCATAAGAGTATTGCAAGTAGAATCATAAATAACAGTAAAGAAGCAAACATCTTGGGATCTGACTGCTAACTTTCTCCACCTGTGCCTTATTGGATAAGCCCAAGCAATAGTACCTCTCTTAAGTGTCAGATTTTTTTTTATCTTGTGGTAAAAGAATAAATATAAAAATTCCATTCATGAGGGTATATTCAGTATCTATTCGGTACAGTAAAATACCATCAATGTGTATATTGTACATTATATCAGAAAAAGTAAGTAATGATTTTAAAGCATTTTGCAAATGCAAAGATTCAAAGTGGTTTTACGTGTAGCCTGTTTCAGTCAAGTACATTTATCCTTATTGTCTTCACCCTTCACTGAAAATGAGTACATTGAAATGGAATGAGATTTAATCTAGGGAAATTTCTTTACTTATATGAGAAAATGATTAACATTAAGTTTTGTCTATTAGGTTGGGTACCAGATTGGATTAGTGTTGTCTCTGTTTTTCTGTTTGGATGACAAGTTAATTTCTGCCTAAAGTGAAAGAGAGTGACATTTTTATCACTGGTATTTCCATGAATGCAGAACAGTTATTATTGGCTCACTGGGTTGCTTGTAATTCTCTTTTATTAAAAATCCTAATTAAAGGGAAAGGGGGGGGACACAAAATAACTAAAAAGAAAATGGTTGACTTTTTTCTCCCTCTTTCAGATACATGGTACATTTGCTGGAGTTGGCAGTGACTTTCATTGAAAGATTAGAAAACCATCTGGAAACAATTAGAAATATCCCTCATTTAGATGAAAATCTAAAGAAAATGGTGAGTATTAACAGTAGCAGTTAAGTACCTCAACTACTTTATATTGCATTTGGCTCTTTAGTTCTTTTATAGTAGAAGCTCAAATGTGTGATCTCTTTGTTTAACTTTTTGATGGCTAATACTCTGAATGAATTATTTTTTTTAATGCTTATTTATTTTTGAGGTGGAGGGAGGGGCAGAGAGCAAAGGAGACACAGAATACAAAGCAGGCTCCAGGCTCTGAGCTGTCAGCACAGAGCCCGATGCAGAACTCAAACCCACAAACCCCAAGATCATGATCTGAGCCAAAGTCGGATGTTTAACCGACTAAGCCACCCAGAAACCCTTGAATGAATTATTTTTTTTAATTAAGATGCTTTCTCTCTCTTTTTTTTTTAGCTTTTTTAGAAGTCATTTTACAGTGTTTTATTCCAAAATTCCAATATTTAATAAATACGTGTTCTTTTTATTGTGCTAGGGGCTTTGCTATAGGTGTTAGGAGAGATAAACGGATATAACCGATCCCTGCTCCCAAATTCTCAAGATTTAGTGAGAAACCTGTAGGATATTTTCTACTTTAAAATACTACTTTTGTGCCATGAATACAGCAGAGAATTATAAAGAAGATGCTGTCTATTAAGCAAAGAAAAGGGAGGGATTGCTTGTACTTTAGGGAGATTGGGAGTAGAGTGGGGTAAGAATATTTTAATAAAGTTTTACATAGTAGTTAGTAGTGAACTGAAGAATCAGTGAATTTTGCATCAGAAAGAATAGTATGGGCCAAAGCAGCAGTGTGAAGAAAGATATGAAAATTAGCACTGGTAGTTTGGGGCCAGAGTGGTACTCCACTTTGGCTGATACTTAAAGGTATTGAAAGGGAGATTAATTCAGGGTTAGTTTATGGAATGCTTTGAAAACCAGACTAAGAAGTTTAGACTTTACTATCTGAGTACGGGGGAACAGTCAACAGTTTAAATAGTTTTTTGTTTTGTTTTTTAGAGAAGGACACAGAGAAGTGACTTGATCAGAATTATACCTTAATAGAGAAAATATTGGATAGAATAGATGGAGTCTCACAAAGTTTAGGCAGACAGCATCAGCATCACCTAAAACCTTGTTAGAAATGCAGAATTGAAGGCTTCGTTCACCTTAGACCTTCAGAATCTGAATCCACGGTTTATAAGTTCCTCAGGTGTTTCCTGTGCACATTAAAACTGTAGGTTAGAGGACTGTGCAGAGGAACCAATGGCAGAGAAACTTGGAGAATAAATACAGGCATTCAGATAAAAGATTTAAAGCATAGATAAACAAAGGATTATGTAGATTTTGAGATTGTCACATTCCTAGAACGTGTCTACTCTTTGGACAAGGGACACATCCCAGGCAATAAAGTATCTAGCCTTGGTGACTCCAGGGTGAATAGGAGCAAGAAATCAAAAAAGCTAATGAGTTTGTTTTCTGACATGCCTTGCACAGAGAGAAAACCTTTAATCATTGTTGAACTGCAGTTAAATTGCGTTCTTAAGTGTACATTGAGGTGGAGATTTTCAATAAACTGAAATATAGGACTGAATTTTAGGAAGGAGATAAGTTTTACAATATAGATTGTGGGTCATCTGCTTTGAGGTGATAATTGAAGACAAAAGAGAAATGAACTCACAAAGAAAAAACGTGTGCTGTAATAGATGAGGAGAGCACAATTTTAAGAAGCCTTTGTATTAAGGGGCTAGAAAATGTCCGGTGTAAACTTTTGTTATCATAACCATTTATGATATAATACTGATGTATTGATGACACATGTAATTTCTCCTGTTTTCCCCTTCTTTCAAATGTTACAGAGCAAGGCTTTAGCAAAAATGGATATTTTGGTGACTGAGACAGAAGAACTGGCAGAGAATATACTCAAGTGGCAAGAACAACAAAAGGAAGTTTCCTCTTGTATCCCCAAAATACTAGCTGAAGAAAATTATCTTCATAAACATGATGCTATAATGCCATCTTTACCTTTTACTTCTAAAGTTCATATCCAAACTGTTAATGCCAAGTGATTGTCAATGGTTTATTTTTGCTTAATTACATATAGTCATGCAAAGTCTGTTTCTAGCCAGTTGTAGGTAATATGGGCATTCATAAGCTCTGCTGCCAGCAATACTGAAAGAGTCCTCTTTGTATTGAAAAGCACTAAGATTCCCACTTCATTAAGACCAAATTGAGTTTTCCTTTGTTTTTCATATATTTTCATTCTGCTTTACAGTAAAACTCTTGAAGATCAAATACAACTATGACAATTTATTAACATGAGTGCCTTAGCCATATCTCACTCAGTGGACCCTTTTAAGTCTTCTTTTTATTTTTTATTATTTTTTAAAGTTTATTTATTTAGAGAGAGAGCACAAGTAGAGGAGAGGCAGAGAGAGAGAGGGAGAGAGGGAATCCCAAGCAGACTCCGCACTGTCAGTGCAGAGCCCAACACGGATCATGACTCAAGCCAAAATCAAGAGTTGGACACCTAACTGACTGAGCCACCCAGGTGTCCCTATTATATCTTTGTAAATGTTTGCTTCTGAATTAGAAGAGTCTTCTTGCATCTGAAAGTATGTTGATTTTTCCTGTGGGAAAGTTACTGTGCATACAAAAGAGTCTGCTTATAAAGCCTGCTTGGCTGGCTTCTGGGAACTTAAGATTTCAGGAGGGTTCCTTCCATTCCCAATCTCACTAATAAGAATTGCTCACTATGACTGACGTGTTTGTACAGTGTGGTTTTTGGTGGGGGTCTTTTTTTTTTTTTTTTTTTAATGCTTTTTCTTTTGAGAGAGAGAAGGAGCACAAGGCGGGGAGAGGCAGAGAGAGAAGGAGACACAGAATCCAAGCAAGCTCCAGGCTCTGAGCTGTCAGCACAGAGTCTGAAGCAGGACTCAAACTCAAAAACTGTGAAATCATGACCTGAGCTAAAGTTAGATGCTTAACCGACTGAGCCACCCAGGTGTCCCTGTACAATGTGGTTTGTGCTGACCACCTTTCCTTCTGGGAGTCTAGAATTTTGGTGCATGCTAAGCAGAAGGTACATATGGCCAGCACATGAAAATAACCCTGGGCATTGCATTTCTAATGAGTTTCCGTGAAAGACAACATTTCACACATGTTCTGCCTTGGTTGCTGGGAGAATTAAGCACATCCTCTGTGACTCAACTAGCAGAGGACTCTGGAAGGTTGTACCTGATTTCCCCTGGACTTTGCCCCATGCACCTTTTCCCTTTGCTGTTTTACTCTGTGTGCTTTTGTTGTAATAAATCATAGCCATGGATACAATGATATGCTGAATCCTACGAATCTTCCAAACGTATCAAACCTGAGGGGGGAGGTGTTGAAGACCCTGAGACATGAAGAAACTCCTGGCAGCCTTATGAATAGGCAAAGAAGGAAGATAGAACAAAGAATAGATAAAGCCCTGTTATCTAAAACTTTTAGAAGTTTCCCTTACAAAATGCTCAGATATTTTGCCTGAGATTATTGTACATATAAAAAAGAGAGTGGCATAATAATACTTGCTAATACTAAGCCATAGGTGGTTTCTTTTGCTTTAAAAAAAGATGTAAGCATCAGTATTTTTATGCTGTTGCATTCTCTGTATCACCAGGGTTCACTGATCCTTATATTCATCATACTCCTTAACAAGAAGACCTCAACACAGTGACTGAGCAAAGTACTTGTTCATAAGGAAGCAGGATCCTTGCCAAAAAACTGCCAGAACAACCCAGGATCATGTTTTGAAGCCTACTTTGCTACTTTTGCAAATGGGATATAGAAGAGTGGTCGTAATATCTTGAACATTAACGTTTCCTAGACACTTAAACAAGGTTTTGTATTTCATCAGAAATTTGTTCAAGAGCAGCCTTGTTTGCAAAGATCTTACTATGTTTCTTCTTCATGTGATTTTCTGTGTGTGTGTGTGTGTGTGTAAACAAAAATTGATATGCCTGGTTGTTTTGTCTAGTGTGTCTTTTTCAAAATTAAAAAAAAAATGAACCTGTAATTTCTAGCTAAAATTTTGTGGCCCTTGTCTGAATCTTGTGATAGGTTCTCTGTAGTGTCTACATTTAAAGTATAGGCATATAGGGTACCTGGGTGGCTCAGTCCGTTAAGCATCTAACCTCAGCTCATGTCATGATCTCACAGTTCCTGAGTTCGAGTCTTGCTTTGGGTGCGACCACTTCTCTCTCTCCCTCTCTATCTCTGCCCCTTGTGGGGTTCTCTCCTCTCTCTCTTTCTGCTCCTCACTCACTTGCACCCTGTCTCTCTCTCTCAAAAAAAAAAAAAAAAATACATAAAGTATAGGCCTATAGGTTATCTGACTCAAAAACTTGAGGTAAGAGTGAGGTCTACTTTATTTATTTATTAACGTTTATTTATTTTATTTTTTTTTTTTAATTTTTTTTCAACGTTTTTTATTTATTTTTGGGACAGAGAGAGACAGAGCATGAACGGGGGAGGGGCAGAGAGAGAGGGAGACACAGAATCGGAAACAGGCTCCAGGCTCCGAGCCATCAGCCCAGAGCCTGACGCGGGGCTTGAACTCACAGACCGCGAGATCGTGACCTGGCTGAAGTCAGACGCTTAACCGACTGCGCCACCCAGGTGCCCCAACGTTTATTTATTTTTGAGACAGAGGAGACAGAGCATGAATGGGGGAGGGGCAGAGAGAGAGGGAGACACAGAATCGGAAGCAGGCTCCAGGCTCTGAGCCATCAGCCCAGAGCCTGACGCAGGGCTCGAACTCACCGACCTCGAAGCTCCTCACCCACTTCCCTATTCTTGGAATGTGGGTTCTACTTGTTTTCCCCACTCCCAGAAAGTGCCCCCAAGGACATAACCTTGAGATAATGTGGTGCTGAGAATATCTGGACGGTATACATGATTGAACCCAGTTAAGGCCTCTACATAGAACCTGAGATTTTGTGGAAGGATTTGGAGACCTACTCATCTTGTAGCTTCCGAAGACAACCCTCATATGTAAGTTCCCTTGCTTATTAAATCTGCGACCTACCAACGTGGAGCGGCCAGTGTCTCTTCAGTCCCATACTGCCCAACAAGTACAGGGGCCAATTTTAGGCTGTACCTGGAAAACACCTGAGGAGCTTGTGAACCAGCGCTAAGAGGTGTGTGAAATTTGTGAATTCATTTCCAGCATTATAATGATGCCATTCTGTGAAGACTATTCTGGAGAATTGAGATGCTGCCTGATTTTTCTAGCATTTTTCTTATTTACTCCTTCCTGTAATCTATGACTGTCAGACTGATACCTGTTGTCTTCTCAAACCTTAAATAAAGTCAGGAATAAAAAAACCCAAAGGGTTCCTTGACATGCAAAATACAATGGAGTTGACATGTTAATAAAACTAATTAACGTAGCTATTCCTAAAATGTCTAAAACAAATGAATTTACATAACAAATTTATTCCACATTCAGGTAAAATCTAATATGATTGAATTTACCAAAAAAAATGGTATAATTCAAGATAAACAACACATTCTAGAAGTCTTCTAATTGTGCCTTTTCCCATTTCCAAGTTAAATTTTCCCTTCTCCTTTGGAAAAACAAAAAACAAAAAAAAAAACCACCATAAGTGTTTGTAAGAAAAGATTTCCATTAGGATATGGTAAGAGCAGGAATCCCATGATCATCTTATGAACTTTTCCTGGGAGGCTAATTTTTTAGACCTCTTAAGTTGCTATACCAGAATTTAAGATAATGAAATAGTCAAATATCTTACTCAAGACTTTGAACCACTTTATTTTCTTTTTTTAAGGTTATTTATTAATTTATTTATTTGAGAGAGTGAGCTGGAGAGGGGCAGAGAGAGGCAGGGAGAGAGAAACCCAAGCAGGCTCTGCGCTGTCAGCTCAGAGCCAAATGGGGGCTCAACCTCAAGAACTGTGAGATCATGACCTGAGCTGAAATCAAGTCTAACACTTAACCTACTGATCCACCCAGGTGCCCAAAACCATTTTATTTTCTTAATGTGGAAGGCTAGAAAAAGTGAAAATCCATTCATTTTCTAAAAGTTGAAGTGAGATTACATTTTCAAAAAGCCCCTGCACTTAATCTGTCTGAATATGCTTTGTTTTTTTGTTTTTTTGTTTTTTTGTTTTTTTGTTTTTTTTTTTTAGCTTTTTATTTAAGTAATCTTTACACCCAATGTGGGGCTTGAACTCACAAGTCTGAGATCAAGAGTCATAGCTCCTCCAACTGAGCCAGCCAAGTACCCCCTGAATACATTTTCTTAACCAGAAATTATTTTACCTAGAGATAGTAACATATACTTATTTTTTATCAGTAGTTGCTGATAAATTTTTCTGTAATGTGTATTTTCTTTTCTGAATCTTAGCTTTTGTGAGACATAAAAATTTACCTTGATCAATGAGAATTTACTTGAGGGCATCTGACTGGCTCAGTCGGAAGATCTTGTGACTCTTAAACTTGGGGTTTTAAGTTTGAGCCCCATATTGGGTGTAGAGCTTACTAAAGAAAATAAATAAACTTAAAAAAAAGTTAAGGGGCATCTGGGTGGTTCAGCTGGTTAAGTGTCCAACACTTGATTTCTGCTCAGTCATGATCCCAGGGTCCTGGGATCCAGCCCCTCTTTGGGCTTCCTGCTGAGCATGGAACCCTCTTGGGATTCTATCTCTGTTTTCCTCTACCACTCTCCCCCACACATGCTCTTTCTATAAGATAAAATTAAATTAAATTAAATTAAATTAAATTAAATTAAATTAAATTAAATTATACTAAAATAATAAAATATAAAATAGGAGCACCTGGGTGGCTCAGTTAGTTGAGTGTTCTACTTTGGCTCAGGTCATGATCTCGTGGTTCCTGAATTTGAGCCCCACATCAGGCTCACTACTGTCAGCATAGAGACCACTTCAGATCCTCTGTCCCCCTCTGACCCTCCCCTGCTTGCACTCTCTCAAAAATAAATAAACATTTAAAAATAAAATAAAGGGGCACTTGGGTAGCTCAGTAGGTTAAGCATCCAACTCTTGCTTTCAGCTCAAGTCATGATCTTGTAGTTCATGAGTTCGAGGCCTGCATTGGGCTCTACACTGACAGTGTACAGCCCGTTTGGGATTCTCTCTTACTCCCTCTCTGTCTGCCCCTTCCCTGCTCTCTCTCTCTCTCAAAATAAATAAACTAAAAAAATAAAAATAAAAAAATGTTTTTAAAACATTGAAAAATAATTTTAGAAAATGAGAATCTACTTGAAAAACTTTGCTGTTTGGAAGGCTTTCTGTAAAATACCTGAACATAAGTGGGAATCATGGAATAGGATATCAGCAATCTGAATTGGCTTTTCTCCCCAAACTCATATTAATCTTATATTCCTCTCTCCATCTCCACTCCCCAGTTAAGGAGACCTAGAGATGGGGCTTGTCTTTAGCTACTACAGCATGGAGAGTAATAGCGAAGTCTTTAGAATTAGACCTGGTTTTGAGTTGAGGTTGCACCACTAGCTGTATGTTCTTTACAACTTTTTAAAACAGAAGTCTCAATTTCCTTTTTTCAAAAATGGAGATAACAGTGCCTACTTCATGGATTATTGGGAAGATTAAGTAAGATGATACATGGAAAACAATCAGTTCCTAGTACATAATGATAAGTGAAAGTCCTTGGTGTTATTAGATTTAACCAAAAGTGTGGATGACTTTGGTAACTCTCATTTCCCTTTCCAGGCTATCTTTTTATTCCTTCAGGCACTAAATTAAACAAACAAATAAGAATTGGGTATGGAACTTACATAAAAAGGCCCTTCTGGGTCCCCTGAAGTTTCATTCTTTTCATTCAGTTTCATTCTTTGCCATGTGGCTGTCCAGTTTTCCTACCATTTATTTAAGATACTGTCCTTTTCCCCATTGTATATTCATGGCTTCATGTAGTAAATTAATTGACTATACATGCATGCAGTTTTTTCTGGGCTCTCTGTACTGTTTCATTGATCCATGTGTCTCTTTATGCCCCTACCATACTGTTCTGATTACTATAGCTTTGTAAGACAATTTTCTGGCTCCATATACATTTTAGAATTGTTTCTTCTATATCTGTGGAAAATGCCATTGGATTTTTGATAAGGATGGCATTAAATCTGCGGATTGTTTTGGGCAGTATGAACATTTTGACAATCTTCATTCTTCCAATCATGAACACTGAATATCTTTCCCTTTATTTGTCTTTTTCAATCTCTTTTATTGATGTCTTACAGTTTTCAATGTATAGGTCTTTCACCTCCTTGTTAAATTTATTCCCAGGCATTTTATTCTTTTTGATGAATTGTAAATGGAACTGCTTTCTTAATTTCTCTGTTAGTTCATTATTAGTGTATAGAAATATAGCAGATTTTTACATATTGATTTTATATCCTGAAACTTTACTGAATTCTTTTATTGGTTCTAATGTTTTTTTGGTGGAATCTTTAGAGTTTTCTATATATAATACATCGTCTGCAAATAGTGACAGTTTTACTTCTTCCTTTCCAATTTGGATGCCTTTTATTTCTTTTTCTTGCCAAGTTGCTATGGCTAGGACTTCCAATACTATGTTGAGTAAAAGTGGCGAGAGTGGACATCTTTGCCTTATTCCCTATCTTAGAGAAAAGCTTTCAGCTTTTTACTGTGGAGTATGATGTTACCTGTGGGCTTGTCATATATGTCCTTTATTATGTTGAGGTATTTCCTTCTATATGCACTTTGTTGAGAGTTTTTATCATAAACAGATGTTGAATTTTGTCAAATGCTTTTCCTACATCTATTGAGATGATCACTTGACTTTTTTTGAGTTTATTTATTTTGGGAGAGAGAGAGAGAGAGAGAGAAAATGAACGAGTGGGGGAGAGGCAGAGAAAGAGGGAAAGAGAATCCCAAGCAGACTCCACACTGTCAGTGCAGAGCTAGATGTGGGGCTCAATTTCTCAAATTATGAGATCATGACCTGAGCCAAAATCAAGAGTAGAACACTTAACCAACTGAGCCAGCCAGGTGCCCTTGATCATATGATTTTAATTTTTTAAAAAATGTTTATTTTTATTAGAGAGAATGAGTGAGTGAGTGGGGGGTGGGGGGCAGAGAGAGAGAGGAGATAGAGGATCCGAAGCAAGCTCTGCACTAATAGCTCAGAGCTCAATGTGGGGCTCAAACTCACAAACTGAGAAATCATGACCTGAGCAGAAGTCAGACACTTAACCAACTGAGCCACCCAGGCGCCCCTGATTTTAACAAATTTTTTTTAATGTTTATTTATTTTTTGAGAGATGGAGAGAGACAGAGCACAAGCAGGGGAGGGGCAGAGAGAGAGAAGGAGACACAGAATCTGAAGCAGGCTCCAGGCTCTGACCTGTCAGCACAGAACCCGACACGGGGCTCAAACTCACAAACCGTGAGATCATGACTTGAGCCAAAATTGGCTGCTTGACCAACTGAGCCACCCAGGTGCCCCTAGGTGCCCCTGATTTTAATTTTCAATTGATTTGCAGATGTTGAACCATCCCTGAATCCCTGGAATAAATCCCATTTGATTATGGGGTGTAATCCTTTTAAGGTACTCTTGAGTTTGGTTTGCTAATATTTTGTTGAGGGTTTTTGAAAATATATTCATCAGGGATACTGGCTTGTAATTTTTTTTTTTAATTTTTTAATGTTTATTTATTTTTGAGACAGAGAGAGACAGAGCATGAACAGGGGAGGGTCAGAGAGAGAGGGAGACACGGAATCCGAAACAGGCTCCGGGCTCCGAGCTGTCAGCACAGAGCCCGACGTGGGGCTCGAACCCATGGACCGCGAGATCATGACCTGGGCTGAAGTCGGACGCTCAACCGACTGAGCCACCCAGGCGCCCCATGGCTTGTAATTTTCTAATGGCATCCTCTAATGGTTTTGGTATTAGGGTAATGCTGACCTGGTAAAATGAGTTTGGGGGGTTCCCTCTTCCATTTTTTGGAAGAATTTGGGAAGGATTGGTATTAATTCTTTGAATGTTTGGTAGAATTCACCAGTGAAGCTGCTGGGTCCTGAACTTTTGTTTGTGGGAAGGTTTCTTTGTTTCTTGTTTTTAGGTTTTAATTTAGGTAATTTCTACACCCAATGTGGGGCTCAAACTCATGACCCTGAGATCAAGAGTCACATGTTCCTGCAACTGAGCCAGCCAAGTGCCCCTAAAACGTTTTTTATTACAGATTCAATCTCCTTATTAGTAATCAGTCTGTTCAGATTTTCTATTTCTTTACGATTCATGAAGTAGTTTGTATGTTTCTAGGAATTTATTTTATTTCCTAGGTCATCAAATTTGTTAGCATATAATTATTCATAGTAGTCTCTTATGATCCTTTGTTTTTCTCTGTTATCTGTTTTAATGTCTCTTCTTTCATTTCTGATTTTGTTTGATCTCTCTTTTTATCTTGGTGAATCTAGCGAAAAGTTTGTCAGTTTTGTTTGTCTTTTCAAAGAACCAAATCTTAGTTTCATTGATCTTTTCTATTGTCTTTTTAGTCTCTATTTTGTTTATTTCTGCTCTGATATTTGTTACTGCCTTCCTTTTACTAACTTTGGACTTTGTCCTTTTTTTCCGGTTCATTGAGGTATAAAGCTACATTATTTATTTGATATTTTTCTTGTTTCTTGAGATAAGCATTTATTTCTTTGAGTTTCCCTCTTAAAATTGCTTTGCTGCATCCCATAAATTTTGGTATGTTATGTTTCCATTTTCATTTGTCTCATGGTATTTTTTTCCTCCTCTGATTTTTTTTTTTTTTTTTTTTTTTTTGAGAAAGAGAAGGCACAATTGAATGAGGGGCAGAGAGAGAGAGAGAGAGAAGTGGGGTTCACCCATGGGACTCGAACTCACTCATGAACCATGAGATCATGAGCTGAGTCAAAGTGAGATGCTTAACAACTGAGCCATCCCGATTTTTTCTTTGACTCACTGTTTGTTCAGCAGTATGTTGCTTAATTTCCACATACTTGTGAGTTTTCTGGTTTTTATTCTTGTATTTGATTTCTAGTTTCATTTTTTTTTTAATTTTTATTTATTGTTTTTACAGAGAGAGAGAGACAGAGCACAAGCAGGGGAGGGGCAGAGAGAGAATGAGACCTGTACAGAATCCGAAGCAGGCTTCAGGCCCTGAGCTGTCAGCACAGAGCCCAATGCAGGGCTCAAACTCATGAACCTTGAGATCCTGACTGAGCTGAAGTCAGACGCTTAACCAACTGAGGCACACAGGTGCCACTGATTTCTAGTTTCTTACTGTTATGGTTGAAAACATTGTTTGATATCCTCTTAAATGTATTACGACTTGTTTTGTGGCCTAAGATAAACTAATATAATGTTGTATGTCAATTTTACCTCTATTAAAAACTTTTTTAAATAAAAAATAAATAGGGGCACCTGGGTGGCTCAGCTGGTTAAGCGTCCGATTTCAGCTCAGGTCAGGATCTCAAGGTCCCTGGTTTTGAGCCCCACGTTAGGTTCTGTGCCGACAGCTTAGAGCCTGGAGCCTGCTTCAGATCCTGTGTCTCCCTTTCTCTATGCCCCTCCCCAATCACACTCTATCTCTCTCTCTCAATAATAAAATAAAAACATAAAAAAATAGAAATAAAAATAAAATGGTAAATAAATGAATAACAGAGGCATAAAGGAATCAGAAATTCTTAAAGAAATGGCTGACATCACATTCAGAGTGGGAAATGTTGGGGCACCTGGGTGGCTCAGTCAGTTAAGCGTCCAGCTTTGGCTCAGGTCATGATCTCACAGTTCGTGGGTTCAAGCCCCATGTTGGGCTCTGTGCTAATAGCCCAGCACCTGGAGCCTGCTTTGGATTTTGTGTCTCCCTCTCTCTCTGCCCCTCCCCTGCTCTCACTCTGTTACTGTGTCTCTCAAAAATAAGTAAACATTAAAAAAAATTTTTTTTAAATAGAGTGGGAAATGTTTAAAATAAACCTGGAACTTCTTGTCATATCAGAAATAAAGGAAGCTATCAAAGACTACTCGAGCCGAGTCAGAAGTCAGTGAGGCTCCCACTGGCTAAAGTTGAGATGATTTGGCTATCAATACTAGTAAGTACAATAGATTGAAGCAAATCAAATATGCTTAAATTCATGAATATATAAAAATAGTAAAAACAAATCATTAACCACCTTGAGAAGTGCTAGGGAACCAACTTATTTTGAAAACTGGTAATTGAAACAATCAAGCATTTGTCCTGGCTTTGCTAAATAAACTGTACCTCAGGGTAACCAAATAGTTGATGAGGAAAAGTTGCTCTGTATAGAAGTATTTCAACTCATAAATGAAGAATGGTAAGGGTGCTTGGGTGGCTCAGTCAGTGGAGCATCTGACTCTTGATTTTGGCTCAGGTCATGATCCCAGGGTTGTGGGATCAAGCCCCATGTCGGTTTGTGTGCTGAGAGTGGCCCCTGCTTGGGATCCTCTCTCTGTCTCTCTCTGTCTCTCTCTCCCTTTGTCCTTCTCCCCCACTCATGCACTCTCTCTCTCTCTCTCTCTCTAAAAAAAAAAAAAAGAAATGATAAAATTAGAGTATCATCACTTTGCAACCCTGTAATATTGTGACTTACAATAAGAAATATGTATAATGGTCTTCATCCCATTTCTGTCACAGAGCTCCTAAAATCCTTGGAATTTTCTAAGTGATGTGACCTTTAAAGGTGTCACTTGTTTGGTAATGAGGTGATTTTTAAAATTAATTAATTAATTTTTTTATTTTTGTAATAATTTAATGTTTATTTGTATTTGAGAGAGAGAGACAGAGTGCAAGCAGGAGATGGGCAGAGAGAGAGGGAGACAGAATCTGAAGCAGACTCCAACTCTGACCTGTCAGCACAGAGCCCAATTCAGGGCTCGAACTCACAAACCACAAGCCAAAAACCACAAACCTGAGCCAAAGTTGGTCGCTTAACCAACTAAGCCACCCAGGCACCCCAAGTGATTTTTTTTTTTAAAGTTTATTTATTTTGAGAGAGAGAGAGAGTGAGCATGAGTTGGGGAGGGCCAGAGACAGAGGAAGAATCCCAAGCAGGCTCTGTTCTGTTAGTCCTGACCCGACTAACCTGAAATTTAGAGCTACTGACCTGAAATTTAGATGCTTAACTGTCTGAGCCAACCAAGTGCCCCAGGACAAATGACTTTTTTAAAAGTTTATTTATCTATTTTAAGAGAGAGACAGAGAGTTGGGGAAGACTAGAGACAGAAGGAGAGGAAGAGAGAGAATCCCAAACAGGCCCTGCATTATCAGCAAGGAGCCTGATGCAGGGCTCAAACTCATGAACTGTGAGATCATGACCTGAGCTGAAGTCTGATGCTTAACTGACTGAGCCATCCAGGCTCCCCTATAATGAGGTGACTTTTTGACCCCACTTAGAGATGAGGGCTGGTTGCCAGGAGAACCAACCATGTGAATAGAGGGTTAGGACTTTCCTACCTCCCTCAACTCTAGGGAGGAAGGAGGGCTGGAACTAAATCAATTGCCAATAGTCAGTTATTTAATCAATCATGCCCTTGTTATGAATCTTTCATAAAACCCCAAAAGGATGGTGTTCCAAGACTTTCCAGATTGGAGAACCAGAACCCTTCCCACATGCCACCATGCTGGGTCTTGAACTCCATGAGGACAGAAGCTCCTTTGTTTGGGACCTCATCCTATGTATCCCTTCATCTGGTTGTTGACCTGTATCCTTTAATATTCTTTGTAATAAACTGATAATATAGTGAGTAAATGGGTTTCCTGAGTTTTGTGAGCTGCTCTAGCAGATTCGTTGAACCTAAGGAGGGGCTCATGTGAACTTCTGATTTATGCCCACTATGTCAGAAGTATAGGTAACAACTTGGACCTTTGACTGACATCTGAAGGCCAGTCTAGAAATTAATTGAATACAGGAAGGCATTGTGGGAACCTCCATTCTGTAGACAGTGGGTCAGAAGCACACATAATAACCTGGGATTGTGATTGGCATTGGAAGTGGAGGGCAGTCTTATGAGACTGAGCCCCTAACCCTTGGAATCTGATACTATCTCTGGGGAGATAGTGTCAGAATTGAATTGAATTGTAAGACACCCAGCTGGTGTTGGAGAATTGCTTGGTGGGGGGAGGGAGGCACCCCCACTCCACCACACACATTGGAAATTAGGTCCAGAACATTTAAACCCCTGGTGAATTGATGACCTGAGAGCTCAAAAGATCATCATTAGCGATTACAAATACCACAAAAAGAAAAGGTGCTAGGGGCACCTGGGTGGCTCAGTCGGTTAAGTGGCCGACTTCGGCTCAGGTCATGATTTTGCGGTCCGTGAGTTTGAGCCCCGTGTCGGGCTCTGTGCTGACAGCTCAGAGCCTGGCGCCTGTTTCAGATTCTGTGTCTCCCTCTCTCTGACCCTCTGTCTCTGTTTATGCTCTGTCTCTCTCTGTCTCAAAAATAAATAAACGTTAAAAAAAAAATTAAAAAAAAAAAAAAGAAAGACAGGTGCTGATTGATTTGACTAAGGTTCTGGATTGAACTACCAATTACAGAAATACAGAGAATGAAGACATTTGAATATCACCATAGGGATCAATTTGGAAAGTCTAGTCTGTGGGAAATCTACAGAAAAATGGCCTTTTTTTTTTTTTTTAAACAAATTAATGCCAGGGGAGAAAGAGAACAACAAGGAAGTTACTGAATAAAAGATTAAAAGACCTATCAGCCCAGGGGTGCTTGGGTGGTTCTGTTGGTTGAGCATCCGACTCTTGATTTTGGCTCAGGTCATGATCCCAGGGTTGTGGGATCAAGCTCTACATCAGGCTCTGCGCTGAGCATGGAGCCTGCTTGGGATTCTCTTTCTCCCTTTCTTTCTGCCCCACCCCCCTCGCAACAAACAAGCAAACAAATAAATGACATATCAACCCAATTTATTTAGATCCTGACTCAAAGATGTTTTGTTTTAATTTTTTTAATGTTTATTTTTGAGAGAGAGAGAGAGAGGATGAACATGAGAGGGGGAGGGCCAGAGAGAGAGGGGGACAAAGGATCTAAAGTGGGCTCCATGCTGACAGCAGAGAGCCTGATGTGGGACTCAAATTCACAAATTGTGAGATCATGACCTGAGCCAAAGTTGGATGCTTAACCAATTGAGCCACCCAGGCACCTCCAGAGATTGTTTAAAAAGAATAACTTTATGAGACAATAAGGGAGGTTTAAATTCTGAATATTTATGGTATTAAGGAACGAATGTCCCTGGTCATGATAATGATATTATGGTTATGTTAGAAAGAAGTTCTTGGGCGGCTGGGTGGCTCAGGAGGTTTGATATCTGACTCTTGATTTCAGCTCAGGTCATGATGTCATGGTTCATGGGTTGGAGTCCCATTTTGGGCACCCATGCTGATGGTACAGAGCCTGCTTGGGATTCTCACTCTCTCTCTCTCTGCCCCCCTCCTGCTAGCTATCTTTCTCTCTTAAAAATAAATAAACTTTTTTTTTCTTTCTTTTTTTTTTAATTTTTTTTTAATGTTTATTTATTTTTGAGACAGAGAGAGACAGAGCATGAATGGGGGAGGGGCAGAGAGAGAGGGAGACACAGAATCAGAAGCAGGCTCCAGGCTCTGAGCCATCAGCCCAGAGCCTGACGTGGGGCTTGAACTCATGAACCGTGAGATCGTGACCTGAGCTGAAGTCAGACGCTCAACCGACTGAGCCACCCAGGCGCCCAAAAATAAATAAACTTTAAAAAGTGTCCTTATCTTTTAAAAATCCAGATCGAAATATTTATGACTATACACAATTTTTAAAGTACAGAATATTATTAGGCCAACTTCTCCAATCTTAAAATAGAAATATATTAACAAAACAATACTTTTTTCAGATTTATTGGGATACAATTCATATTTAACACTGTGTAAGTTTAAGGTGTACAACATATTTACCTTGTGAAATGATTACCACAATAAGGTTGGTTAATATATCCATATATATTATCATATAATTACTATTTTTGTGTGTGGTGGTAAGAACACTTAAGATTTATTCTCAGGGTGCCTGGGTGGCTCAGTTGATTAAGCCTCTGACTCTTGGTTTCGTCTCAGATCATGATCTCAGTTGTGCAATGGAGCCCTATGTTGGGCTCCATGCTGAGCGTGGAGCCTGCTTAAGATTCTCTCTCTCTCTCACCCTCTGCCCTTCTGCCCAACTTGTGTTCTTTCTTCCTCTCTCTCTAAAATTAAAGTAAAATAAAATTTTATTCTCTTAGCAACTTTCTTTTTTCTCTTTCTTTTCTTTCTTTCTTTCTTTCTTTCTTTCTTTCTTTCTTTCTTTCTTTCTTTCCTTCTTTCTCTCTAAGTAATCTCTACCCCCAACATGGGACTGGAACTCACAACCCTGAGATCAAGAGTCACATGACCCACCAACTGAGTCAGCTAGGTGTCTGTCCTAGCAACTTTCAAGTATACAATACAGTATTGTTAACTATAGTCACTATACTGTACATTAGGTCCCCAGAACTTCTATCTGGAAGTTTGTACCCTTTGACCAACATATTCTCATTTTCCCACCCCCAGCCCTGGTACCACCAATCTGTTTCAATAAGTTTTGCTTTTTTTTTTTTTTTTAATTTTTTTTTTTTAACGTTTATTTATTTTTGAGACAGAGAGAGAGCATGAACAGGGGAGGGTCAGAGAAAGAGGGAGACACAGAATCTGAAACAGGCTCCAGGCTCTGAGCTGTCAGCACAGAGCCTGATGCGGGGCTCGAACCCACAGACTGTGAGATCATGACCTGAGCCGAAGTCGGACGCTCAACCGACTGAGTCGCCCAGGCACCCCAAGTTTTGCTTTTTAAGATTCCACATGAAAGTGAGATCATACACGATTTATCTTTCTCTGAGTTATTCTGCCTAGAATAATGCCCATCCGTGTTGTCACAAATGGCAGGATTTCCTTTGTTTATTTTTTTATTTTTTTATTATTTTTTTTAATAAACATTTTTATTTTACTTTTATTTTATTTTATTTCATTTTACGTTTATTCATTTTTGACAGATGGAGAGAGACAGAGCATGAGCGGGGAAGGGGCAGAGAGAGGGAGATACGGAATCCAAAGCAGGCTCCAGGCTCTGAGCTGTCAGCACAGAGCCTGATGCGGGGCTAGAACTCACGGACTGAAAGATCATGACCTGAGTCGAAGTTGGACACTCAACCGACTGAGCCACCCAGGCGCCCCAGGATTTCCTTTTTTTTAAATGGCTGATTAATTTTCCATCACACACACATATACACACACACACATACACTGCATTTTCTTTATCCATCCATCCATCTTTAAAAAACTTTTTTTTAAATGTTTATTTATTTTTGAGAGAGACAGAGACAGAGTGCAAGCTGGGGAGGGGCAGAGAGAGAGGGAGACACAGAATTCAAAGCAGGCTCCAGGCTGTCAGAACCAAGCCTGAAGCAGGACTTGAACTCATGAACTGTGAGATCATGACCTGAGCTGAAGTCACCCACTTATCCAACTGAGCCATCCAGGTGTCCCTGTCGTCGTCTTCTTCTTCTTCTTCTTCTTCTTCTTCTTCTTCTTCTTCTTCTTCTTCTTCTTCTTCTTCTTCTCTTAAAGAGAAAGAGAGAGCATGAGCAGGGGAGAGAGGCAGAGAGAGAGAGAGAGAATCTCTCTCAATCCCACAACTCTGGGATCACTACTGAGCCAAAACTAAGAGTCAGATGCTCAATCGACTGAGCCATGCAGATACCCCTCTTTATCCATCCTTTGGTGCACATTTAAATTGTTTCCATGTCTTGGCTAATTGTGAATAATGCTGCAATGAACTTGCGGGTGCAGGTATATTTTCAAGATACTGATTTCATTTCATTTCTATTTTTACCCAGAAGTGGGATCTTTGGTATTTCTATTTTTAATTTTTTGAAGAACCTCAATACTGGTTTTCCTAACAGTGATTATTTTCACTGCAAAGCACAGTGAGTAGAGAAGCCATTCAGAAGACTAGGGTTCCAGGTGAATCTGAATTGTGTCCTAAAACTCTAGGGAAGAATACTTTCAAACAGATGAGAAAGAGGAGACTGGAAAGGTAAACTGCTATTGCAAAATGCCTGACACCACCATGACTCTACTACTACCCCTGAAGTACTAAAAGAGCTTTCTAACTGGTCTCTGTTGGGCTTTCATCATTCCCCATTCCTCAACCTAGTCTCAAAACAACAGCCAGAGCAATCCTTTAAAGACATAAATCATATAATTTTGCTTTCTCCTTAAAACTTTCCAATTGTTTTCCAATTCACCCAGAATAAAATTCAAAGAGTTTATGGTGGTTTCATGTTACCTCTATGACTCTCCCTCTCTGTCACTTCATTCTATCCCCACCGAATTTCTTGTCATTCTTCTAATGTTTCAGGCTACATCCAAGTTCTGAGCCCTCACACTGGCCTGGTCCCTGTGTCTGGAATTGTCCTTCAAGATAACAGCGGGATTCTTTTATATCCTTCAGATTTTTCTCATGTCACTTTCTCAGCAAATACTTCCCTGGCCATATCTGAAATTTCAACACCTTCTCTACTCACTTTCTTCTATCTCCTCTCCTGCTTTATATTTTGTCTTTATACATATTATACATCTCTGATATACATTTTAAATTGTTTTGCTTATTGGTAATTTCTCACCAAGCTCCATGAGGTCAGAAGTTTGCTTGTTTTCTTCACTGCTTATATCCTTCCTACTTAGAACAAAGCCTGTTATAATAGATGCTTGCTTAGAAAATATTTATTAAATAAATGAATACTTGAATGGCCCCCTCCTTTTCTTCAAATCTAGTTAAGTGTCACCTTATCAGTGAGGCCTTTCCTTAAGATCCTGTATAATATAAGTACCTTTCCCTCTACATACCCCAAAACCATTTCCCTGCTTTAAAAAAAAATTGCAGTCAGCACCATCTGACAAATTATATAATTTGTCTCTTTTCCTTTCCCTGTAGATTCTAAGTTCCACGAAGGCTGGGACTGTATCCGCAAGAACCGGAGCACCTGACTCTTGGTAGGTATTCAAGTTATTTCTTGGGTGAACTAATGAACCATTTCGGACTGACAGCATTCTTTCCACGATCACAAACACTGTCAGAGTGGCCACGAAGTTCCATCACAATCTAGAGAAGCTTGCCAACTAGCACTGTAAACTTCACACTCCAGGTGCTTCTTCAAGAGCACTGTTCTTCGCTAGGAACTGCAAATGTCGCTGGGAACTGTTCGCCATTTCATTTCTGCCCCTAAAATTTAAGCACAGAATTGACAGCTCAGGGCAACGCAGCGATTACAAGTATTTAGCAAATTTCGTTGTAAACTGTCGGTGTTAACCGAAACTTAAACGTGTTTACTTGACTCTGTACAGCACTGTCCGAGAACAAAAGCTAATTCCTGGTAGGTGGGGCCTGGCCTGTATGGCTCAGGATTGGCTAAGACGCGGCAGGCCTCGCCCCCGTCGAACAGATTCGCCCTTGGGCGGGGCTGTGTTGGGCGGTGCGTGGGCGGGGCGAGGCGGGGCGGAGCCAGGCGGGCTTGGCTGGCCGGGCAGGGCGATCTCCCGCCCACCGGACTCACGATTGGCTGAGGCTCCGCAGGCTCTACCCTTGCTGGCTCACTGCGCGCGCATGGGCGGGGCCGTCCCGTGAGGCGCGTGGGGCGGGCGGGGCTGGACTTGGGGTTGGGGCTGGGGATGCTGCGGCTGGGCGGACCTGCTAGGCTTGGGCTGTGGCCGAGGGATGGCGAACGTGCGGGTGGCCGTGAGGGTCCGACCTCTCAGCAAGAGGTGAGTCTGGAAGGGAGGGGGCTCCTGAGGCGTCATATGAACTGAGAGGAGGGCGAGGTTCCCGCCTCTCGCTCAAGTGATTCTGGCGCGGAGAAGTCAGACACAAAGTGGCCCAAGGGGCCAGGGTCCGGAAACCCTAAAAGCCTGGCGGGACAAAGTTTCGGTTAGAACTTTCGGGTCTCGTCCTGGGGTATAGTGCTTACTGGATTGCGTCAGCGGTGGGCTGCGCTGTGTTCGTGTCCCTGGAGTCCTGTGAGCAGGAGTTTTGGGGGACCACGGCTCAAGTCTTGATGCATGGGTTGGGCCTTTCTCACTGAGTTCGCTGAGAAGGGCTGGGAAAGTACCCGGGGAGAGGAATGGGCAGTGTCTTCTCTTCTTCTTGGTGGCTCTGGAGTACCTGCGGGGGCTGAGGCAGAATTGTGTTTGCTCCTGAGCGCACCTTGGTTTCTCTGCACAGATGTGGAGAGAGCCAGATTGTAAGGCATGAGAGGGTAATTGAGGCCCAGGGAGAGCGTGGTTTCATCCCATGCGCGGTAGCAGAACTGGGTAGTAGAAGGAAGTTATTCTAACCCGTTTCTTCAGTGTCGTCAGTGCTTATTTCCTCATGGGCTAATCAGATCCATCATCTCTCAGCTGTTGAGGCATCCAATATCAGGCGACATAATTTCTTCCCTTTTTCATGGATTTTCCACTCCCAGGTTTGGAAAGCCAGGGAAGGGCTGGTATTTTAATTGTTTTTATTTGTTTGTTGTCGTTTTTTAATGTGGGGCTCAAGCTCACCCAGAGATCAGGAGAGCAAGAGTCTCATGCTTTACTGATTGAGCCAACCAGGAGCCCCTGAACTGTGTGTGTGTGTGTGTTAATTTTTTAATGTTTTATATTTTTGAGAGAGAGAGAGAGAGAGAGAGAGAGAGAGCAGGTGACGGGCAGAGAGAGGGAGACACAGAATCTGAAGTAGGCTCCAGGCTCTGAGCTGTCAGCACAGAGCCCAACATGGGGCTTGAACTCACGGACCATGAGATCATGACCTGAGCCGAGGTCAGATGCTTAGCCAACTGAGCCACCCAGGGGCCCCACCCCTGTACCGTTTTTTAAAGAGCTATTAGAGTTTGCTGATAGGTATAGAAGGTGTAGAAAGAACACTGAGAGCAAAGGACTTAAGCTGTTAGAAAACCCCCTTTTAGGGAGAGGATGTGTAGAGGGAGGTGAGTGAGAGGAGACAAAGCTGGCAGAATGTAGTTTGGGACCATAAGACATATAATGGAATTATTTGGGAGGTTTAAAAATTTTCCAGGACATAAGGTGGCTTGCCAATTGGGCAGAAGGATAAATAAAAATGCATTGTCTCCCATAACAAAATTTGGTACTAGCAGGGATTATTTTTGTCCCTGGTATGGTGGTGATTGGTTTTGAAAAGTCATACAATTGACAGAATAATGAGGAGAGCAATGGGATGAGGGAAAGAAACAAGAACAGAAAAGAAAGTAGGAAAAAGGCAAAAGAGATACAATGAAGAAAGAAGGAAAGCAGTACATGCCTGAACTGCTGTGTTTAGATTGGTAAGTGGTTTATGACATTGGGCTTCTGCATGATTGAATGTGGTGACTTATGGTTGAGTTTTCATAGGTGCAGCTGCCACCTTGGAGGTAGCCTCCAGCTCATCTTCTTTTTGCAAAACTGTTTTTTTAGGATTCTCAGGATAATTACCTTGAGCACCCCTAACAGTAGCCTCTCAATTCCTTGAGTGCTAGGAATTTATAATAGTGTGGATTAGATTAATAAAATGCTGTTGTGGAGCACCTGGGTGGCTCAGTCGGTTAAGTGTTCAACTTCCACTCAGGTCATGATCTCCCGTGTTGGTGAGTTTGAGCCCCACTTCCGGCTCTGTGCTGACAGCTCAGAGCCTGGAGCCTGCTTAGGATTCCAGGTCTCCCTCTCTCGCTGCCCCTTCCCCACTCCTGCTCTGTCTCTCGCTCTCCAAAAATAAACATAAAAAAACTAAGAAAATGCTTTTGAAATTGAGTTATTTGCAGCCATGGTAGAGAGTAATTTATCTCATCAAACAAAAGTGAAGGTGAAAGAAGGGCACAAAAGCTTACTTGCTTTTAGTTTAGGTTACGAGGCTTGAGCATCAAGAGGTAGAATGCCAATACTGCAGATATCCAGGTGTGAATAAATTATATGAGGCTGAAGATTCAGGAGCAAATATGGATAAACCCACTGTGACTCTTCAGCTAAGAAGTCAAGACTACTCCTGTCTTCTCAGAGAACCCTGCAGAGATGCAGCTATACCCAGGGTTTGTTAACTTCCACTATCTTTGCTGAGGTTCATCCAAATGTAGGGAATCTGGGGGCGCCTGGGTGGCTCAGTCGGTTAAGCGTCCGACTTGACTTCGGCTCAGGTCATGATCTCACGGTCCGTGAGTTCGAGCCCCGCGTCGGGCTCTGGGCTGACGGCTCGGAGCCTGGAGCCTGCTTCCGATTCTGTGTCTCCCTGTCTCTCAGCCCCTCCCCCGTTCATGCTCTGCCTCTCTCTGCCTCAAAAATAAATAAACGTTAAAAAAAAAAAAATTCAAATGTAGGGAATCTGCTAATTATGTGGTTTGTTCAACCTTCAAATAAGTCACTGGCACGGATTCAGCTAATAGTCATTGGATATGATGTACTTGTGAAGAAATCTTAGAGATCATCTGGTCTAAGCTTCCATTTTTTGTTTTTCCAGATAAGAAAATGGTCTTGTTTAAGGTCTAAAAGTAGGTAGAGTCAAGATTCCAGTCAGTAGACGAAGTTGTTCCTTCCTGAGACGACCGAAAAGTTGCGCTTCTTGATCAAATGCCTGTTTGCTTAATAGGACTGGGGCTGACCATAAGTAAAATGATAATGTGGGAAATGGTTTTGATTCCCTCCCACTCCTCACAATTTCCCATAATTAGAAAATCTGTAGCTCATTATGTGATGCTCTTCCTTGCGTATCCAGAATCATTCATCATTGAAAGAACATGTTCTCTTCTGTCAATATTGTAGGCTCTGGAATACTCCCCACTGCCCTGTCAAAAGTTACTGTTCGTATACTATATTCTCTTTCTGTGGGTCGTAGGTTTTTTTTTTTTTTTTTAATCTGTAAAATAGGATAACTACTTCAATGTTTTTTTATGAAGATTAAATGAAAGAATACATTAAAAATACCTAGGGCTTGGCTCATTTTAAGGGTACAAAAAAGTGTTCGCTATATAATTTTTAACAATTATTTTTATTACTCCTTATACTTAGATGTCTGCTTTTTTTTTTTTTTTTAAACTTTTACAAATGATTAGATAATAAGTGGTAATGGCTTGCTTATTTTCCCCTCTAGGACAGTGATTCTCAAATTACCGTTTGCATACAATCCACCTGGGGAGCTTGTTACAATGCAACTTGGTTGTTGTTCCCCCCCCCCCACCCCGCCCCATAATGCAACTTGTTAACAGGAATTCAAATAAACCCACCAACTCACTTAATTCTGATGAAGGTAGCCTGTGGACCACACTCTAAGAAACATTGTTGTAGGAGTAAATGTGTAACTGAGGATTTATCCCTGTGCAAAGGGAAATTCATTCTAAGAAATAAATGCCTCTTGGTAGAATTCAGGACCCCAAGGCAAGTGTTAGTAGCGCCATTCCGCGGCATGAGGCTCCATCTCCGCAGACTTTCGTTGAGCTCTGTGTGGCCAGCTCCCCAGTTGAGGTTGGTGCCCTTTCTTTTTGTTCAGTGTTTTTTTCAAGTTTATTTATTTATTTTGAGAGAGAGAGAGAGAAAGCGTGAGTTGGGGAGGGACATAGAGAATCCGAAGCAGGTTCCACACTATCAGTGTGTAGCCCTACACAGGGCTTGAACCTATGAACCATGAGTTAAATGCATAACCGCTTAACCGTTTGAGCCACCTGGGTGCCCCTGTTCTGCTCAGTTTTAATTCTCCCTCATTTTGTTTTAGAATAGCTTGGAATCCCTAGGTTACCAATGGCAGTGGTCCAGGCCTGGAAGAGTCAGCATCTTACCCTTATGATTTGTATCTTTCTTCCAAGAAGTAAAATTCAGGATGTTTCTTTTCAGGCTGCTTTATATGAGAGAGTCATAGATGAATCCTCAAGAAAGGGTGTTCTTAGAAAAAATTAGGTAATAGATTTGGAAAAGTTATTGCATGATTTTTTTTCTTATTTTCTTTATTGTCCAAATTTAGTATAATATGTGTATTGCTTTTATAGTGGGAGGAGAGATAATAAAATGTACCTTAGAATGAAGAAAGGAAAAAAAATGTTATCATGTAAAATGTTAACAGTAAAGATGAAAGATTTTCTTTAGAATCATTGAGGGCTGATGAGTAGGGTGTGGTTTATGATCCTGGGGGACTAAGAGTATCTCAGGTGCCTTGAGTACTATCTAGTATAAAATGTGAAAGAAAGAGCATCAAGGCCTTGAGGAAATTTAGGTAACAGAAATGTTACTACATGGGAGAGGGAAATTTCCCACCCAGGGCTTTATCCCAGACTCACTCACTGGTTTAAAAAAATAATCTTAGGGGTGCTTGGGTGGCTCAGTCGGTTAAGCATCTGACTTCGGCTCAGGTCATGATCTTACAGTTTGTGAGTTTGAGCCCCATTTCGGGCTCTGTGCTGACAGCTCATAGCCTGGAGCCTGCTTTGGATTCTGTGTCTCTCTCACTCTCTGCCCCTCCCCCACTCACGCTCTGTCTCTCTCTCTCTCTCAAAAGATGAATAAACGTTAAAAAATAAAATCTTAGGGGTGCCTGGGTGGCTTAGTCGGTTAAGCAGCCGACTTCGGCTCAGGTCATGATTTCTCGGTCTGTGAGTTCGAGCTCCGCGTCAGGCTCTGTGCTGACTGCTCAGAGCCTGGAGCCTGTTTCAGATTCTGTGTCTCCCTCTCTCTGACCCTCCCCCGTTCATGCTCTGTCTCTCTCTGTCTCAAAAATAAATAAACATTAAAAAAAGTTAAAAAAAAAAAAAAAAGAAGAAAAAAAAATCTTAAATGTAAAGACCCTTGTCTCACTATGCCTCTCCTCCCCTCCCCAAACTCTCAAGGTCACATCCTCGGAACCATGAGGAAGGATAAAAATGAGACAGAACATATTTTCTTAACTTTCAGGTTCTAGGCTAGGAGTAATTTAGTTGATTACTTTCATTATAGTGGGGGAAATGCCAATGAATTTAATTCTCATCTGCCATTTTGGCTTTCACTTCAGCTAAAAGGTCTTCATGTTATGAAAAAGGATTTCATATCTAGAATGGAGTATATTCTGTTTATTTTGGGCTTCAGGTGTATGGATCACTTGAATTAAGCCCCTTAAAGTAAATTTAGGGGTTGGTTGGTTATGTAGTGTTACTACATAACTGCTACATAGGAAAATTCTTGGGAATCTTAACTCTCATTCGGGTTTAGGAAGACAAAAGGAAAGGATTTGGAAAATGTGTTCTCAGTGTCTCAACAGAGAGGACTCCAAAACCCTTTTCATTATTATCTGCGCTCAAAATCCTAGAAAAATGAGAGGGGATGACTTGTGCTCGAGCAAAGGGTACTCTGCAGAGTTTCGGGCCTGATTTCTAAGGTATGGTTAAGAGCCTAGGCTTTGTGGTCAGATAAATCTGGGTTTAAACCCCAGCTCTGCCACTACTTGATGTGTGAGTTTGGACAAGTTACATAATTTCTCTCAGCTTCAGTCTTCCATCTGAAAAAATGATGATATGGTAGGAAGCCATGTCAGGAGGGTGTGTTAGCGGTAAGATTGCATAAGATGAAGCATAATATGACTGTACCTAATACAGTGCCTATCACGTGGAGGGTGCTCAATAGTGGTACTTTTTAGCCCTTCTAAAGCCAATCTAATGATCCAGAGAAGCACGTCTGCCGGGGGACAGCTACTTAGGAGACAGCAGTAGGGAGACATTTTGTCTCAACTTCCCTTTTCTTGATTTTTTTTTTTTTTTAAAGCAATGCTTCTTCTCATATGAGTTTGGGTCTTTTTTCTAGGGAGACCAAAGAAGGGGGAAGAATTATCATGGAAGTTGATGGCAAAGTGGCAAAAATCAGAAATTTAAAGGTAAGCCTGAAATTGTTTTCCTTTCTCTTTCCACTGAGGAGTTTGTATGATTACAGGGGCTTCTGGGATAAAGATGTGTTTAGGGTGGAGGATTGGGAGAGGGAAGAGTTATAACCTACTACAAAGCAAGTATAAAAATAAGGCAGGAAAGAAGTACAGGAATTGTGGCACGGCAGCCCAAGTTCTGTCAAATAGGGTGCAGATGTTTAGAAACTGGTTGGTAATTGTTTTTGGGCACCATGGCCAGTTTAAGTCATGCTGGGTACATCTGTGGATATACTTAATTCGCCTGACCACGAGTTAGATTTTGTCCCAAGTCCCTCATTTGATATCACTTAATTTAGAGGCATTACTATAGATTTTAATATGCATCAGATCTCAGAATGGAGTAGGTCACTATCCTGGGTCTTGTTACAGATTTTCTTTCACAGATCTGACTGACCTTTGAGTCACAATTGGACAAACGCTGGGAACTTCCTCCCCCACCCCACACCCCCTCCCAGGGCTGATTTCCTCCATCCTATTCCTTCCTTTACCAGAACAGCGGAAGTGGAAGAGTTTCTTTCTTTCTGGGCCTTGGGGTGTGAGGAGGGAAGCTGGCCATGAGACTGCTGCTATAGACAGCTTGCAGGTAGTATTAAGCACTCCTGAGAGTGAGGAAGCTGACTTGCAGGAGTGAGGGTTATCAAGAACCCAGGCCTTCCAGCCATGCCCACTCCTGTGATGTGATGTGATATGATATGATGTTTCCCTTGACAGCAGCTCTGGGCTAAAAGAGAACAGGACCTGCCAAACTTGTAACAGGAGCTCCCCAGGGACAAAAGACCTTTTATTCTCTGCTGTCTCTTATTTATGTCTCTGTTGCTTAAACACTTCAGGGGCTTTGTTCTGAAGGTGAGACTTTTGGTTTTTAAGAATAAATCCTGGCCAGGATCAAACTCTAATCTGCCCCCTGCACACCTCCTTAGCTGTCTACTTCCTTGAAGTCATTTATCCACTAAAAATTTCTTAGTCATTCTGACAGCCTCTTACTACTGTAGTTTATGGTGGCTAGTGCTGGGGGTTGTCTATCTCTGTTCAGAGTCTAAATATTAAATAGTAAGACATTTCTGGGAATAATACCATTCTCCCTAGTACCTGGAAGTCAGTGTGGTTCCAAGCTCTGGCTCTAGCCTCATCTACCGTGGGCAGTTGGGTTGGTCCTTGCTTCTGTCCATTGTGCTTCCTAATTCGCTAGGGGTGGATACCCAGGGACCTCTGTGAAAGCCCTCAGTTGGTAGACTGTCAGGCCCAGGCACCGAACTACACATGCACTCCTAGTATCCTTTACAGAAATGCCTGGAGAAAAAATGATAGTGATAAGAAGATGCTCCTAGAGGGACTTTCTCTCCTAAGCTGCTCTGTGCTTGGTTCATATATAGGCAGATAGGTGACAGTATGATAGGCACATTTAATTCTCCAGGGGTTTTAAATGAGGAAATGACAAAGGTTACTTTTTTTTCTTTAGGTAGATAGCATAAAGATTTTCATGACCAGTTGAGGTCTCTCTAGCTATAGCAGGGAGGAATCAGGTGGCACTGGCTAGATTCTGATATTATGATAGAAAAGACTATCCTATGTTTGATTTTAGGTGGACAGTCGACCAGATGGCTTTGGTGACTCCCGGGAGAAGGTGGTGGCATTTGGCTTTGATTATTGCTACTGGTCAGTCAACCCAGAGGACCCCCAGTATGCATCTCAGGATGTGGTAATGTCATTTTCCCTTCACTCTCCTCAGTTCTGACTGGATAATTATTGGGAAATTAACATGGGGCCTGGCTATTTCTTACTTTAATATTTTGGTCAGAAACTAATGATGTTCTGCTTTGAGAAATAGTAGTGAGAGGCTTCAGTTGCAGAAACAACAAAGGAAATGGGAAAAGACTGCTTGCTCAGGTCATGAAAGTTGGCTAGTGTCCATTTAGGCTTGGGCCACAGCAAGATTCAGGTGGGTAGAAATTAGTTCAGGTAGTGTTCTACTCCTACGGCAGATAAAGGGGCTCACCTAAAACTTGGCCTTTGGTATATACAGCAAAAGTACCCGGAATCCTAGAGGCTAGTATCTTTGACACTCAGGCTTGTTCTTATGGTCCTAGGCTGAGTGTAAAAGGGCTAGACATCTAGTCTGGCAGCCTGCAAGGTATGTGAGAAGTGAATTCTATTGATCTGCTGAGGATTGAGAGGACCAGTCAAGGCCTTCCCAGCAAGACTGTCGGTCACCCTTCCTGCCTCTGGTAGTTCTACTTAGCTCTCTCACAAGCTTCTGAGGCAGCAGGTCTGGCCAGCTGAGTCTACAGGGCTTCTCTCTGTTTCTGTGAAGCAGCAGCATTGTCCTTGTTGGAGCACTGTTGAAGGTCATGCATTCAGTCCCTGTGATGGCCTGCAAACCTTGCCCCATTGAGTTTTATGACCACAGACAATAGCCCTCACCTCAGCAGTTACCAAGATACTTTCTATGAAAGTCCATCCCTAATATTAGAAAAATCGCTTATTTGGCCTTCTGTGGGTCAATATCATCATACCTATATATGAAAAAAACAGTATACGAATAAGTCCTTAGGAAATACCACTGGAAATGGACATATTTTGGGGGGAAGTCTGGAAGAACATTGCCTATCAGTCTATATACTTTTCCTTAAATGTTTGTTTATTCTTGAGAGAGTGAGTGCATGCGTGAGTGGGGGAGGGGCAGAGAGAGAGAGGGGGACAGAAGATCTAAAGTGGGCTCTGCACTGACAGCAGAGAGCCTGATGCAGGGCTCAAAGTCCCCAAACCATGAGATCATGACCTGAGCCAGAGTCGGATGCTTAACCAGCTTGGCCACCCAGGTACCCTGTCAGTCTGTATACTTTTGAATAAAAAGCTAAAGTATGTTTTCTGCTAAGTGTTTTAGTTTTTTGTGAACCTTTTTCTGATTATGCCAAAGAAGCAATGTTATCAAGTTTGAGTGACTTAAAACATGAAAAAAAATATGGGGGGCACCTGAGTGGCTCAGTCAGTTGAGTGTCTGACTTCACCTCAGGTCATGATCTCACGGTTTGTGAGTTCAGGCCCTGCATCGTGCTCTGCTGTCAGTGCAGAGCTGGCTATGGCTCCTCTCTCTCTCTTTCTCTCTCTCTCTCTCAAAAATAAACATTAAAAAAAAGAAGTTTGAGTGATTTACAGTACTGATTTTTTGCCACTGCAGACTTCTGAGATGATTGAGTAATTTTAAAACATGGGAGTGTAATTCCCCCATTCTTCTCTTCTGAGGGGAACATGTGGAAACAAGACCCTAGACTACTGTGGGATTTGTTGTCTCTGTGGGCCCCTTCCGTTGTAATATGAGCACCCTATATTTGTAGTCACAAGGCGTTTGCTGTAAATGCTTAGCAGAAAACGTCAGTGTGGATAGTATCTGGTCCCTACCATATTTTCTGTCCTTTGGAATATGAAGGCGCTGGCATGTCCAGGCTTTTCTTTTGGACCTTGATTTTTATCCTAGCACTCAAGCATGTATGAAGTATCTGGTTCCTGGTGTTTGTAACTGTTCTACTGACATCCTTCATGCAGAGGCAAGAAAGGAGCTGACTTTCAAATAAGAGGATGGGACTCCTTCAGCCTTTCACAGTTGTGACTGCATATGTGTGATAGAAGACAGTGGTCTTTATTAGCAGAAAGTATGAGCATTCTAATGGCTGTTTCAGTCCTGCCTGGCTATAGTATACCTAGATATGGATATAGGAAAAGTTAACCATTTTGTGTAACATTTGATAGAGTAATAATCTGGGTCATGATGTATGTAAACAAAACAAAACTACGTATCTATATCTATATATGTCTCAACAAACTTGGGTATAATTTAGGTGTGCATTTATATAACGTAAGTATAAGAATAATCTGGTGGGAAGCCCAGAAGTCCATAGTGGAGGGGGTCATAAATATGATTCTTCTTCTCTTGCTTGGTTTGAAGTTCAATGGAAAGATCAAATGGGATTTGGACAGGAAGCCTGTGCAGAGAGATAAAACCAGTGTCCCCTGAGGTTTATTCTGACTTGTTTATTAATGTCTAAGGCCCTCATCAGTCCCAAGGGGAGTTAAGATAGGAGATGGCAGGGAAGGAGCCTCTGTCACAAGCTAAAGTAGGGCCAAATGTCCCTGAATAATGGCAGAACTCATATGCATATAAGTTGGTCGAAGAGACTCATTGCTTTAACACAGAAATTGGAGCCCAGACTTAACCCTGAGGTCACCAGGATAGGCGGGGCAGACTGTCATAAAATTATAGGACATGGGGTGGGAAGAATTTTAATGTCATCCAGTTCATCCTCTCCCAAAGTACAACATAGCATTTATGATCATATTTTGGGGGTGGAGGTGAGAGGGGGCAATTTTATTTTTATTTAAAAAAATTTTTTTAATGTTTATTTATTTTTGAAAGACAGAATGCAAGCAGGGTAGGGGCAGAGAGAGAGGGGGAAACACAGAATCCAGAGCAGGCTCCGAGCTGTCAGCACAGAGTCTGACATGGGTCTCGAACTCATGAACCGTGAGATCAGGACCCGAGCTGAAGTTGGACTACTTAACCAACTGAGCCACCCAGGTGCCCGGGCAGTTTTATTGAAGTATAATTTAGATACAGTAAAATTCACCTTTTCAGTGTACAGTGTGCAGTTCTCTAAGTTTTGACAGACACGATTGTGTAGCTTATGCTATATTCAGTATATAAAACAGTGCATCATTCCCCAAATCTCTTTATGTCCCTTTGCAGTCAAACTGTTCTTACCTCTAGGCCCTGGCATCTGCTAATCTGTTTTCTGTCACTACAGTTTTGTCTGTTCCCAAATATCATGTGAATGTAATAAAATAGTATGTAGCCTTTTGAGTCTGGCTTCTTTCAATTAGCATGATGGATTTGAGATTCACCTCTGCTGTTATGTGTGTTATCTTATTCTGACCTTGAATCAGAGTTACTTAAATCATCTTGGCCAGAAGGAATCTTGTGACTTTGGAAACACTGATGCTAACTCCAAAGAGCAAGGGACCAAGTCCCTGTAGGACCGAGCCCTCTTCATCCTTGGCTCTCTTCCTGTTGTGAGGAAGCACTGTCCTTACCCACAAAAATACAGTACTGATTTCAGAATATTCAAATATTCTGAAAACGTTCCCCCACTGGCTGTAGGAGGATTTTGAGCAATATCATAAGCCATTGCTTGATAGATGTTGTGGCAAGAATGTCATCTATTAAGTGTCAGTGCTGCCTCATCACAGTCTCTTAGAATGTTAGAGCTCGAAGGGAACTTAGCAATCATCTAGGCCAGGGCTTCTCAACTTCACTACTTACTATTGATATTTTGACCAGATAATTGTTTGCTGTGGAAGTCTGTCCTGTGCACTGTAGGGTGTTTAGCAGCACCTCTGGCCTCTACCCTCTAGATGCCAGTGGCAGTCCCAGTCAGGAAAATAAAAAATGTTTCCAAACCCTTCATGTTCCAGATTACAGCTGTGTGATTTATATGGCATTATATAGGCAGTTAAGGCCCAAGTGGGACCGGACCCATGCTTCTTACGGTGGTCTTTTCATTGCACTGTACTCTTCTACTTCCCGTTTTTATATTTATTTTACGATCTGAAAAGATAGGTTCAAGATTAGCATTTCTTAGTGTTTTAGCACTTCCTAATCTTTAGTGGTGACATGCTTGATAAATAGATCAGGCATCAACAAACATGGGCCTCTAGAGAACAAGGCACTACTGCAAGTTCTAATGAGAGGCTGCTTTATTTGTTAAATATCTATAGTTTCTAAATGTTTATCATTCCATTTGATCATCTCCAAAATCTGTTTAGTCTATCCTATATATTCCATGTTATAGATAAGGAAACTACAGTACATAAAGGTTATGAGACTTGCCCAAATCACTTAACCAGTAAGTGGTGGAGCAGGGATTCAAATCCAAGACTGTCCAATTCTAAATTGTATGTTAGCAAGTCTCATTGACCCTCAATGTTAAAGTCTCATTTAGTCTACTAGAGACCTGGTCATCTCTTCACACATATTATCTGATTTAATCCCTTCAGCAGCCTAAAAGGTAGAAGATTTTATCCTTTGATAGTTGAGGAAATTTAGGTTTAGGTTACGTGATCTGCCCAAAGGTCACACAGTAAGAAATGAGTCTTAGATTTGAACACAGGGTTATCTGAATGCAGAGTTCATATGATTTGCTACAATACAGTATAAAAAGAAAAACAAAAGGGATATAGGAAAAGGAAGAGATGGTAAATTAGGAAAGAAAAGAGATGGTGAAGAGAGAAAAGAGTGTAGTGAATGGGCAGCGGTAGGGGATCATACCACTTGTCTTGTCCATTACCCTGTGACCTTGGTGTCATTAGCTTCCCGTTCTAAAGGCAAGTCAGCGTTGGTCTAAATTGTGTTTTCAGTGTTTGTTGATATTTGGACTTGTAGTCAAGGCTTTTCTTCAAAATGGGCCTACATTTTATCTGGCTTGAATCTGTATTAAAGTTAATCCAGTTTCTGAAGTTAGACTTGGGTTTGAATTCAGGCATAGCCACTTATTAGCTGGCTGGCTTTGGACAAGTTACTTAAATTTTCTGAGTTCTAGTTTCTTGAGCTTGAGTTACTGTGAGGAGGAAATGAAATAATTAAGTTCCCAGATCAGGGCTTGGCAACTGCAATTTGATAAGGGGGTTCCTGAGTACTGTGGCTTGGTTCCCTATGGTGATTACCCTATCACAGTACAAAGGAAGTGAGGCTCAGGCTGCTAAGAGCTGAACTAGACTTGAAAATCTCTTCTTTGAATCTGGTTACGATGCCTTCTGGATCAGCATGCTGCACTTGGAAAATTAACTTCCCTTCCTCCTGGTCAGGAATATCTGTTGGAGTGGGAGTCCTCTGCTCAAGTGTATTGTGTTTGGATAATTTTGTGTTTGTAAAAATTTCCATGAAGAGCTTTAGCTCAGCTTTACCCACAAAGGACTGTAATTGGCTGTCAAAACAAGTGCAGACTGAGTCAACAGAAAGCACGTCCAGGAACAAAAAGCTACCCAGCCCTTTGTGGAAAGCAGTTGCTCCTATTCTCCTGGGAATCTTTATTTTAAAATGGCCAGTTATTTGGCTGAAGCACTTGTATCTTTTCCAGATAAAAAATCGTGTGAGTGTGCAGGAGATTTCCTCCTCCTAACCACTGGATCCAAAACTGAAATTATAGCAGCAATGTGATTGTGCTTTTGTTTTTATAATATTATTTAACCTCCACAGTGCACTGAATACCAAACAACACACATAAGTACATCCATTGCCTACCCTCAAAGAGCCCCAGAGGGGGTGCGGGGAATGTGTGTGTGTGTGTGTGTGTGTGTGTGTGTGTGTGTGTGTGTATTCCTCAGAATTTTCTTCATGCAGAATCATGTCACCTGTGAATAAAGACAATTTGGCTTCTCTTTTTTTAATTTTTAAGTTTATTTATTTATTTTGAGAGAGAGAGAGAGAGAAAATCTCAAGCAGGCTCTGAGGGAGCAGCACAGAGCTCCATGTGGGGCTTGATGTCTCGAACTGTGAGATCATGATCTTAACCGAGATCAAGAGTCAAATGTTTAACCCACTAAGCTACCCAGGCACCCATTGCTTCTTCTGGACTTTAGCTTGAGGATGTTAGAAACTTGGAGTCTTCAGAGGAAAACCTCACATGCCCCTAAAAATGATGAAAGGACTGACTACAGGAACCAAGAGGAAAGCCACTATCAGTATAGTTTACCTTGTATGCATTTGCATGTGATTATTTAATGAAGAAATGTCAGTTCAGAGACGGGACGACAGAGAGGTAATAATAATGTTTAAGTACAGAACATGATGATTTTAACAGTTTATGAAGCATTAAAACAGTTGGTCTTCATTTCCATTAGTACAAAATAGAGGATTTCAAATTAAATTGTAGCAGATTGTATGTAATTAGGACATGAAGAATAACTTGTGCAGAGTTTTTGAATCCTTATATGTGGTTGCTAGATATTTATACTTTAGAATTCCAGAATGTTGAGGGGCACCTGGCTGGCTTATTCAGAAGAGCATGTGACTTTTTTTTTTTAATTAAAAAAAATTTTTTTTAATGTTTATTTATTTTTGAGAGAGAGAGTGTGAGCAGGGGAGGGGCGGAGAGAGGAGAGATACAGAATCTGAAGCAGACTCTAGGCTCTGAGCTGTCAGCACAGAGCCCAACATGGGGCTTAAACTCACGAACTGCAAGATCATGACATGAGCCGAAGTCAGGCACTTAACCGACTGAGCCACCCAGGCACCCCATTTTTAAATTTTTAAAAATGTTTATTTATTTATTTGAGACAGAGCAAGTGGAGGAGTAGCCGAGAGAAGGAGAGAGAGAATCCCAAGCAGGCTCTGCACTGTCAACCGAGAGCCCAGTGTGAGGCTCTCACTAACCATGAGATCCTGACCTGAGGCAAAATCAAGAATCAGTCACTTAACCGACTGAACCTTGAGCATGAGACTCTTGATCTCTGGGTCATGAGTTCAAGCTCCACTTTGGTTTCAGAGATTACTTAAATAAAAACTTTAACAAAAATACAGAATATTGATATTAGAAGAATGCTAGAGACAATTCAAGATACTTAAACGATGAAAGCCTAGAGAGACAAAAATCAGTTACGAGATTTTTTTTTTTTTTTCTTTTAGTCTAGTCCAGAATTGTCCTTAATGTTTCAGGGAAGTGCCTGTTGCTTATTCTAGTGATGAGGGTCATCAACTGCAGCACAGTGGTTCCTGCATGGCAGAAAATAGGCTGCTTAGCAGAATCCCAACGAAAGCTCTTGTTCTTTTTTTTTTTTTTTTTTTTTTTAATTTTTTTTTTTTAACGTTTTATTTATTTTTGAGACAGGGAGAGACAGAGCATGAACAGGGGAGGGTCAGAGAGAGGGAGACACAGAATCTGAAACAGGCTCCAGGCTCTGAGCTGTCAGCACAGAGCCCGACATGGGGCTCGAACCCACGGACCGCGAGATCATGACCTGAGCCGAAGTCGGCCGCTTAACCGACTGAGCCACCCAGGTGCCCCCGAAAGCTCTTGTTCTTAAGAATGTTTCTGTTCTTGGCTCTGTACTCATTCAAGTGAGGAAGTGGCACTATTGCCATCTAGTAGCACGGGGAAGTATTGAGTGCCTACTGTGGATTCTCTGATGTAACTGGGCTGTGATTAGATACTGCTGGCACAGAAGCAGTGTTTCTCTCTGGGGACCCCAACTCATTATAAGATGAAGACAGATGATCTATTACTTCCTCAGAACACAAGTAGAGTGAGGTAGAGAAGTGGACTATGACCCTCACTTCTTTTATGCCTTACTTGTTTTGTATCTTCTGAGCTTGGAGTGTGAATGGAGGCTTTGGGGACAGAGTAGAGAAGGTGGAAGAGTTACTGAAACTGAGGAGGGACCTTAGAGGAGCAAGAAGAGGGGAAAACATGAAGAAGAAACTACAGTTAAAAGGAATTTGAGAGTTTACAGAGGGGGAGATGCTGTTAGGATTGTACTGTTCCTTACAGTAGGTATTATTATCCCCATTTCAGAATAGAAACCGGCTCAGATAGTTTGGATACCTTGGTTTAAGGTCCTACAATCAAGTCATAGATCCAGGATTCAAACCCTTGACTGTGTGACTCCAGAGTCCAAGGTTTCGAATGCCATGCCACACAGAGCTGCACAGCTCTATTTCTGTATTTCCAGTGTCACACAGTTTATTTTTTTTTAAAGATTTGACTTATTTAATTTTTAAAGTTTATTCATTTATTTTGAGAGAGAGAGAGAGAGCAGGGGAAGGGTAGAGAGGGAGAATCCGAAGCAGGTGCTGCATTACCAGTGCGGAGCCCAGTGTAGGCTCAAACCCACAAACCGTGAGATCATGACCTGAGCTGAAGTCAAGAGTTGGATGCTTAACCCACTGGCACCCCTTAAAGATTTTATTTATTTATTTATTTATTTATTTATTTATTTATTTAAGATTTTATTTTTAAGTAATTGCTACACCCATTGTGGGGCTTCAACTCACAACCCTGAGGTCAAGAGTCACATGCTCCAGTGACTGAACCAGCCAGGTGCCCTCAGTGCTGCACATTTGAAATGACCCATCAATGGTTATTGGATTAATGATTCAATTTATGGTTCAGTGGGTGAAAGACAAATTAAGACTCTGCCTTCTTGAATCTTGCTACCTGTTTTGAGAAGACTTGCGGTTTACTTAAGTTAGAGAACCACGTACTCCTATCAGTTTCTCTGGGCATCCCTTTTCCCTAAAGCATGTATGTGTTAGGGGAGCTGGGGAGCATGTGGGCGTCAAAGCATTTTCTCATGAATATTTGCAGAGCTGTGTACATTCCATCACTCGTGCTATTTCTTCCCAACCAAGATGGAGCCAGAAGTAGAAGGGAGAGAAGTTTATAAGAAAAAGCCTTTTTGTGCAATAACTGGATGAGGCTGTGCAGGCACAAGTGGGGGAAGGGAGATTATCATGAGTGTTTCATTTCAGTATGTTACCCCTGCCAGCAGCACAGCTGCTCAGCTACATAAGCATCGCCATGGGCTGGATTTTAAGGCAATAAGGTCATTCTTTTGGCTTCATCTAACACATTTTTTCCTCTCCAGAAACTTGATTATGAATCTTTAAAGAGTAGCTTTCAGACTTATAAAAATCTGAGGAACTGGGATCTTTGAAACTTAATGTTTGCTGCTGGTGCTGGATGCCTGTACAAAAACTAGAGAAATCTTTTAAAATGCAAAAGCTTGATGGCATTTTTTTTTCCTCCCCTGTGAGCCAAGGGTAACAGAAATTTCTGGTACTGTCTGGGTCCTTGAGTCTAGGCCGGAGAGAGAGGTTATCTGTAAGGGAGGCATGCCCAAAGCTCAGTAGTCACTTGCAGACATGGGGCCGCCTAAGTACAAATATAAATAGGGTTCCTGAGACAGTTGTCCTTGACATTACCCAGAAGTTCTCTTGCTCCTGTGTGCAATGCTGACAAGTTGTCCCATATGTGCACTCCCTTTACATTTGAATTTGTCCTGAGTTTTAAAGGGTCGTCAATTAAATCCTTTTTTTTTTTTTTTTTTTTTTTTTTTTAATTTTTTTTTTTTTTTAATATATGAAATTTACTGTCAAATTGGTTTCCATACAACACCCAGTGCTCATCCCAAAAGGTGCCCTCCTCAATACCCATCACCCACCCTGTCCTCCCTCCCACCCTGCCCTCCCTCCCACCCCCCATCAACCCTCAGTTTGTTCTCAGTTTTTTAACAGTCTCTAATGCTTTGGCTCTCTCCCACTCTAACCTCTTTTTTTTTTTTTTTTTTTTTTCCTTCCCCTCCCCCATGGGTTTCTGTTATGTTTCTCAGGATCCACATAAGAGTGAAACCATATGGTATCTGTCTTTCTCTGTATGGCTTATTTCACTTAGCATCACACTCTCCAGTTCTATCCATGTTGCTACAAAAGGCCATATTTCATTTTTTCTCATTGCCACGTAGTATTCCATTGTGTATATAAACCACAGTTTCTTTATCCATTCATCAGTTGATGGACAAAATCCTTGAAGAAGAGAAGTGTGATGGTGATGATTACTTTGAGAGGCTTTTTTTTTTTTTTTGTACTTTGAAAGTTTTTGGAAAAACAGATTTACAGAATCATCTAAAGGAGGGCATATACAATAAACAGCAGCCCTTTGAACAAAAGTCTACCACAGTAGACACTCATGTGCAGGTGGACTGATAATGGTAAGCCTCTCCAGAGGAGGCCACCTGGTCTGCCTTGCCAGGTGCTAAATTCTCTTGCACATACATACTTACACAGTAAGTCTGTGTCCAAGCACCCTCTCAGCACCATGTCAATGGTCCTCTGTTTGGGGGAGCCAGTCCAGCTGACCAACAAAAGGCCCCTTCTAAGTACAGTGTTCTGAAAAGGGTTCATGAAGTGTGGAGAAAGAAATGGGATTGGTTTCTCCCTAGTTTTATACTCAGCAGAAAGCAGATGACTGCATAAAAGTGTTGACAAATTGATTAGTTTATTAAAATACTTTGCTATAAAGGCAATACAAGCTAATTATAAAATGTGCAAATAGTAAAGAAAAGTATAATGTGAAAAGTAAAGAAAACCTTCCCCTGCCAGGCCTCCCCTCCTCCCCAAGTCTTACTCTAGAGGTAACCACTGTCTACAGTTTCTTTGGTATCCTTCCAGACATTCTGTAAACATAAATAAGTATGTATTATATAGCCTTTTAAAAAGGTGGCGTTTACACTATACGTACTATTTTTCAATGTGCTTTATTCTACTCAGCTTAGGTTGGCCCTAATTTATTTGCTATACATATGGTTCTACCTCGTTGTTTTAGTGCTACATAGAATTTGATTGTATAAAGGTATTACAGTTCTCTAGTAATGGACAATTGGGATATTTCCAGGTTTCTTCTGTGATACACAATACCGGAATGAGCATCTTTGCATTTTTGCAAGTATAACTGTAAGATGCATTTCTAGAAGTGCTGTTGCATGTTCAGAGAGTTTGTGCATTTCATTTATTTATTTTTAAATGTTTATTTTGAGAGAGGCAGAAGGAGCTTGCACACGTGAGCTGGAGAAGGGCAGAGAGAGGGAGAGAGAGAATCCCAAGCAGACCCCTCGCTGTCAGTGCAGAGCCTGACATGGGGCTTGAGCTCATGACCATGAGATCACAACCTCCGCTGAAACCAAGAGTTGGATGCTCAACCAACTGAGCCACCCAGGCATCCCAGAGAATTTGTGCATTTTAAATTTCAATAGATTTTTGTCTAATTGCCTTCTAAAAAGATTGTACCAGTTTATACCCTTAACAGAATACCCTACTGTATCCCTTGTCAATACTAAGTATTACCAAACTTTCTAATCTATGTCCATCTACTACTACTAAAAATAGTATCTTGTTGGCTTTGCTTTTCTTTCATTATAATTGAGATTGAGTATCTTTTCAAGTTTCTTGGCCATTTTTGTCATAATGTGTTCATATATTTTCCCCATTTTTCTACTGTCATGTTCATCTTTTTCTTATTTGTAAGAGTAGTTAGCATATTAAGGAAATTGATCCCTCTGTTTCAGATGCTGGAAATATTTCACATTTTTCCTTTTGATTCTGTTCATGGTAGTTTTTTTTTTTTTTTTGTCTTTGTGCATATGTCTTTTTTATTTTTCATTGCCTCTTTTTTAAAAAATATAATTTATGGTCAAGTTGGCTAACATACAGTGTGTAAAGTGTGCTCCCTTGAGCCACGAGATAATGACCTGAGCCCCACACACTCACATTATGTTTACCCAGCACATAGCATATGCCTGACATACAGTAGATAAACATTTGTTGAGTGAATGAATGCTGTTGCTGCAACCTTGTAGCCCAGGATGCTCAGCCTCCTTCCCTCTGGTTAAAAATCTTCATGGCCCCAAATTATCTAAAGTGAAAGTATCTATCTCCCTTTTCTGTTTCTGGAATGGGAGTAATGACATGGCCTCTATCTGCTGGGTATCCAGGATGTTCTTGAGGCCACTGTGCCACTACACAAAAAACAGAACAAAACAAAAAAACCCCTGTGATTAGCCTCCATATCCCTTGGAGTTTGGAGCAGCTCAGAGGTGGAATGTGGGAGTCTGGCCTCCTGGAACACTTGGAAAGATGGACATTCTAACTTCCTCTTAGCTTCACCCTGGACTGGCACCACCGAATCCACTCAAACACATCTTGTACGTTTTTATTCTTGCCTTACAATCTTTGCTTAAGCCTTTCCCTCTGACTAAAATGTTTATCTACTGTATGTCAGGCATATGCTAGGTGCTGGGTAAACATAATGTGAGTGTGCAGGGCTCTCAGGTCATTATCTCATGGCTCTCGTGTTCAAGTCCTGCATCAGGCTCTGTGCTGACGGCTCAGAGCCTGGAGCCTGCTTCAGATTCTGTGTCTCCCTCTCTCTCTGCCCCTCCCCTGCTCATGTTCTGTTTCTCTCTCAAAAATAAATACATTAAAAAAAGTAAAAAAAAAAACCCAAACATATTGTGAGTGTGTGTATTTATAAGAGACAGAGTTTTGCTCAGTTTTTTGTTGTTTCTGTTTTGTTTATCTCCGTTGATATAGCTCCATGGTATCTCCATTTCTACTGATTTCTCAGCAGCCTGCCCATGGGGCATCATACAGATGTATCTGTTCTTGTTCCAGAATAGTAGAAGTGTTCTGATTTTATTATTTAAGGTACTTTCTTGTAGAAAAATAGCCTCCCAGGAAAACATTGCTGGTTTTTCCTTCTGGATATGCCTGTTGAGGTTTACTAAATACTGTGCATATCCAGATGCCTCTGTACCATGAGAGGTAGAGGACTTGCTTTCTACTCTGGGAATACAGATGTAGAGAGTCTGGGGTTGTTCTGCCTTGCCTCTCAAAGTGTGAACCTTGGTATTGCCTAGAGCTTGTTAGAAATACATTTTCAGACCCAACCCAAAGGTGCTGAATCGAAATCTGCGTTTTAAAATGTTTAGTTTTGAGAGAGACAGAGTGCGAGCAGGGGAGGGGCAGAAAGAGAGGGAGACACAGAATCTGAAAAAGATTCAGGCTCTGAGCTGTCAGCACAGAGCTGGACACAGGGCTCGAACCGACCAACTGGTGAGATCTTGACCTGAGCCAAAGTCAGACGCCCAACCTACTGAGCCACCCAGGTGCCCCTCAAAATCTGCGTTTTAAAGAGATCACCAGGTGATACACATGCGCCTGAAAGTAATTAAAATTAGAGAAGCAGATTTAAAAGGAGGAGGTGTTGAGGTAGGGTTGAAGATGCTGCTGGCCTGAGGACTACACTTTTAGTAACAAGACTGTAGAGTATGTGATACATTCCGCTTTAATTTATACAAATCTGAATAGATGACTACTTTTCCCAAGGCCTAGTTAACTGTGCTTTTGTTTGGGCTATAAAATGTGGACTTCATTCTGACCGAAATTTCTCTTACTAGTCTGTCTGGTTGACTCAAGAAAGAAGCTGTGTTAGACTCTCCCATATCCACTTACATAACTGCCATTTCAGGCAAACCTTGATGACTTTTGGTTTAGTGGAACAGATTTTATATTATGTGATTTAAATATCCTTGATGAAGTTTTGGAGAGATGGATGGGGAATTCATAGAATCTGGAGCCAACGGCCAAGAAAGAATTCTTGAAGACATCTTTGGTGCAAAAAGGTGATTTTATTAAGGCACGGGGACAGAACCCCATAGGCAGGAAGAGCTGCACTGTGAGTGTGGGGGGTGACCAGTTTATCGAGTTGGGGGATCTAGAGGGAGTTTCCAAAGAGACTTTAATATGCTAAAGACTTTACTGGAGGCCTAGCTGTTAAGCTACAGTTGTTTTTCCCTCTAGCAAGGCATTAACATTAAGACCTTAGGGAGTTCCTGGACTTTGGCCTATTGATAGGATTGCCTTTTTCTGGTAGAGATTCTCATCAGTTTGACCATTTGTTTTTTGTCCTTTCTTGTTTTTTTTGGGTGGCCAGAAGTGTCATGTATCCTACATGTCCCACCTGGGCATTGGGGGTGTGCTAGCTTGTGTTTTGCCCCCTATCCTGCCTCACACTCCCTCATCAGCCTCAGTTTCTTTACCTTTCAAGAGGGAGCGGTAATTCCCCCACCTACCAACACTATAGGAATATTGTTAGAATAAAATGAAGTATTATGCTTGACACGACTTTGGAAAAGAGTAGAAACACTAAATAAATATCACTTGTTATTATTACTAATGCATTTCATTCTCTATTGTTTCTTTTTTAATGTTTATTTATTTTTGGGAGAGAGAGAGAGAGAGAGAGAGAGAGAGAGGAGGGAGAAAGAGAATGAGTAGGGGAGGAGCAGAGAGAGAGGGAGACAGAGAGTCCAAAGCAGGTTCTGCACTGTCAGCACAGAGTCCAGCATGAGCCTCGAACTCATGAATGAACTGTGAGATCATGACCTGAGCTGAAGTTGGACCCTTAACCAACTGAGCCACCCCGGCGCCCCTCTTTCTCTGTTGTTTATGTACCAAACAAGACAGTCTCTCTGCTGAGTTCTATATGTTGCCAATGAAAGTATCTTCTGGTCTTAATTCTTTAATAAGAATATTTTTCTTCTAAAAATACTGTATTGATTTTTAAAAATAGGTAATATATGCATATGGCAGAAAAAAAAAAAACAGTACAGAAGGACATATAGTGAAAATTAAATCTCTTTTCTATCTCTAGCCAAACTCTTTCCCCTAAACTGAGGCAACATTGTTATCAATTTCTCATATATATATTCCCAGAGAATTCTATACAAGTATAAGCATATAATTGTATATTTCTTTTCTTTAAAAAATTGGAGCATACACATATTATTCTGTATCTTGCCTTGTTCAGTTAATATATCTTGGAGACATTTTCATATCCATATATAATTATGTCTTTTTTTTTTTTTTTTGATGATCACATAGTAACCTTCTGTGTGAGTATACCCTAACATATTTGCTACTGTGAACTTTTAAACTATTTATATCTTTATAGTTACAGTGAATTTTTTTGTAGGCAGCATATGTGTTTTCCTAATCAGACCATCTCTGCACTTTAATTGGGGCTATTTAGACCATTTTCATTTAGTGTAATTACCAATACAGGTTTGACAGTCATTTTGTTTGTTTTCTGTTTGTCCCATCTGTTCTTTTTTTGTTTGTTTTGTATTTTGTCTTCTACCTTTTTTTGGATTGGTATTTTTTATGATTCCGTTTTATCTTGGTCGATTTATTAGCTATAACTCTGTTTTGTTAGTGGTTGCTTTAGGGTTTATAGTATACATTTCTAACTTACTGCAGTCTACCTTCAAGTGATAATATACTACTTCCCCCCCCCCCTTTACATTAGAATAGTTCTTTTTCTCCACTCTCAGTCTTTATCCTATCAAGTCATACACTTTATGTCTACATATGTTATGAACTCTATTACATATTAACATTTTTGCTTAAGCAGTAAATTATCTTTTAAAGAATGTAAATAAGAAAAAAAATCTTATATATTTACCCACGTAGTTACCAGTTCTGGTGGTCTTCATTTCCTTTTTGGATCCATATTTCCAACTGGTGTCCTCTTCCTTCTGTCTTTTAATGTATTCTTTAACTTTATTTTAGCTATCATATTTTGCAGAGATGGAGACTGTGTTTGATTTATATCCCACAAACTATATAGCATTATGACTCGTGTCAGCAGATGATCCATATTGTTTTGTGATTTGCTCTATGGACTTTAGCAGAACAAATTTTAACTTAGCATTTGTCTCCTAAACCGAAGGCAGCCAGAGCCTTTGTCAGGCACCGTCGATAGTATGCTGTGGCTTCTAGAGTATGGGCAGAAGGCTTTTCCATATATTCTAAAACCAAAAAAAAATCAGAAATTGATAATTTACTCTAACAGTTTAGAGCATTTCCAGATCTTGGCTGTCCAACATCCTTGTTGTTGCTTGCTGTTCTTTCTGAACTGCATTTTTGGGGATAGGAATTTAGTCTCCTATTTTCTTTTTCAGGATCTGAAGTTAGGGGTGGTCACTGTGGTATACTGGCTCTAATCTGTGATTTACATACATCTACATAAGCTCAGCTTCCAACAAAAATAGCCTTTTTGGAGTTCTGAGCTAGTGTGAGGATGAAGAGGGAACAATATGTTTATATCTTTGTTCTATCTACCTCTACTTGGTTGGCTCCCTTTTCTGTTACCTCTCCCTTAAACTAACATTCAATTTGATGTCTTTTATTTGTGAAAGCTCATTAAGTTCATATAATATGTGATTATTTTTAACTTATTCAATAATTCATTCAATGTATATCTGCTGAAAAATATGCCAAGAATTGTATGAGGCACTGGAAATAACCAGTAAGAACTGGACACTGTAGTTACCCATTAAAAATTCATAACTTTTTTTCTTTTAAGTTTATTTTGAGAGAGAGAGAGAGAGAGAGAGAGAGAGAGAGAATGAATCTCAATCGGGCTCCATACCACCAGTGCAGAGCCCAGCACAGGGCTCGATCCCACCAGCTGTGAGATGGTGACCTGAGCCAAGATCAAGAGTAGGATGCTTAAACGACTGAGCCACCCAGACACCCTGAAAATTCATAGTTCTTGAGAGAGACAGATACATAAAGAGTTAATTCCTTCACGGTGTGGTAAATACTATAATATATATTTTTAAAAGTTTTTTTAAGTTTATTTATTTATTTTGAGAGAGAGAGGTGACAAGTCGGGGAGGGACAGAGAGAAGGAGAGACAGAAACCCAAGCAGGTTCTGCACCATCAATGCAGAGCCTGACTCAGGGATCAAACTCCCGAACTGTGAGATTATGACCTGAGCCAAGATCAAGAGTCGGACACTTAACTGACTGTGCCACTCAGGCGCCCCACTATAATAAATATTTTAATCAAACATTTGAAAAAACTTAAAGAGGGACGTAGGTTTTTTTTGTTGGAGAGGGAAAGGGAGGTTGTCAAAAAATCTAGTTTACAACAGGATTGATATATTCTGGATTGAATAGGATCTAAACCTAGTAGTTCTCTTCCAAAGGTAGGAAGAACTTTTCCTATTATGCCTTGAAAGTGGTGCTTCACATACATAGATTTAGCGACACAGCTTGGTGAGTTTCCAAAAAGATCAGAGACTTATTCAAGTATCATGAATCATTTACTAATTTTAATTGGAGCTCCCTTTGGATTTCATTCTAGATACCATTTAGTCCTATAATAAAATAGGTATGTGAATTATTAGATTGAAGCTGGCTATTTAGCATGCTAACCTGATGTATGATTAGTTTGGAGGGAGCTGGATTCAGTGAAAACCTGTCTTCTTTCTGCAGGAAAGGCAGTTGATGGTTTCTCATTTTTCAATTGTAAGTCATAGCGGCATGAGCTATTTATAGACTTACTTCCCCCCATAGCCTGAACACAATAGAAGCCTGAAATCAAATGGTGACCAGATGTGCTCAGGCACCCCTCAGTTTGTGTTTAGAAGTTGGAAAAGGCAGAGCTCCTGGGGAATTGGTCTCTGGGCAAAAGCAGAAGGACTTACTCATAAAACCATCCTCCATATACAAACAGCCCCTTACATCTGGTCCCCAGGAGTGGAAGAGGTAAACAGAAGAGTGTGTTAAACTCTTTTTTTTTTCTTCTCTTCCTAGAAGCGGGGGATATTCCTTTGTCAGTCCTTTCATTGCTTAGCTTTTATCTCACTAGTTACACAGTTACACAAAATACAAATATTGTATGGGAATATGTGTTGAATTGATGTGGGGGGAAGAATTAATACAGCTTGCATACAGTCAGTATAGATAGTGGTTCTCAGCTCAGATAAGGAGATCTGAAAGGAATGGGAACCCTTAATTACTTTTTTCCCCTTTACTATTCCTCTACCATTAAACTAACCTCATCTTGTTTGTGGTGGTGGCGGTTTGGTTTAAAGCACAGACATGTAGTGGTTTCTGATTGGTGTTGCTTTTCCTTTTCTCCCACATCAGAGATTTTAAGAAAATAGAAGCAACTCTTTCTTCAGTAAGCATCTGGAAATATTCTTATGTAGTTTAGAGATTTGGTTTCAGGGTTTGGAAAAGTTTTATTTGATTTTGGAAAATGTTTTCATGACCGACTTGCTTAAGTGTGAAATGAGAAAAAAAAACACCATTTCTTGAGAACCTATTCTGTTCCAGGTACTGAACTGAGTCCCTAACTTATGATCTCATTTGCTCTTCACAACAACCCTGCAAAGTGGGTTATTATCACCTCTACTGCAGAGACATGAACACTGAGGCTCAGAGAGGTTAGGTAACTTGACAACAGCCACACTCTTAAGAGGCGGAGCCCTGGTTGAAACCCAGTTCCGCTGCCTTCAAAGCCCTTGTTCTTTTCACTACACCCTGCTGTCTGCTATGTGAGCTAATTCCTCCTATGTGCTTCCATCTTAATATTTGAAATATGATATGAATTAGCTGACGGTTAGAAAATCTTGGGCTGTTCCTGGGTGGCTCATTCAGTTGAGTGTCTGACTCCAGCTCAGGTCATGATCTCACAGTTAGTGAGTTTGAGCCCCACATTGGGCTCCCTGCTATCAGCAGTGTGAAGCCTGCTTTGGATCTTCTGTCTCCCTCTCCCTCTGCCTCTCCCTTGCTTGCTCTCTCTCTCTCTCAAAAATGAATAAGCATTAAAAAAAAAAAAAAAAAAGAAAAGTTTGGGCTGTTTAACTTTGCATTTACTGTAGGAAAGGACTCCAAAGTCATGAATAAGAAACATTTGTTTGCAAACCTTCCTATTGATGCCTCTCTCTGAGATATGGAGAACCCCACCTATTTTTAATTTTGTATCTGAAGCAAGTGCTTGCCTGTAGGTGCAGTCAGGGTGTTTTGTTCTGAATCCTGTGAATAGCCATAAGTGACCCAACTACTTTCTGAGACACAAGAAATAGTTCACACTTCATGGCAAAGAGGTGCTTCAATTAACCTTTTCTAAGTGGGGCCAGGTTTTGAAGTGGACTTCTTTATTTTATTTTTTTGAAGTGGACTTTAAAAGTGATGAAGTATAACCAGAAGTGCCCATGAAGGAGTCTGGGATCTGTGCACTAACCCTGTCTGGCAGTGTGGTCCTTTTTCTTCCTGGCACAGCCCAGCATTTCCTGGTACCTGGTTGGTTTGTTTGTTTGAGTAGGTCTCTTATCTGTCAGGAAACCCTAAGGTGTCCACTGTCATACTGGGGAGGGAAAGAAAGAATGCAGGACCTCTAGATTGAATCCAGAAGAAAGAATCTTTTCATTTCATTTAAATGATTTTGTTATCTAGATTTATCTTAAATTCCACCAGCTTTAATTTCCAAGTATTTATTTTTCAGCAAAGATGAACCTCATCTCAGTATTTTTTTAAAATTTTTTTTTTTAACGTTTATTTATTTTTGAGACAGAGAGAGACAGAGCATGAACGGGGGAGGGGCAGAGAGAGAGGGAGACACAGAATCAGAAGCAGGCTCCAGGCTCTGAGCCATCAGCCCAGAGCCCGACGCGGGGCTCGAACTCACGGACCGTGAGATCGTGACCTGAGCTGAAGTCGGACACCCAACCGACTGAGCCACCCAGGCACCCCTCATCTCAGTATTTTTCACTTAGAAGCATTTATACACCAGAGAGGATGAATCTCTTAGGTATTTGTCAGCTCATTAGGATTAAAAAAATTTTTTTTTCATGTTTTTATTTATTTATTTTGAGAGAGAGCGCACGTGAGCGGGGGAGGGGCAGAGAGATAGGAAGAGAGAGAATCCCAAGCAGGCTTCATGCTGCCAGCACAGAGCCCAGTGTGGGGCTTGAACTCACCAACTGTGAGATTATGACTTGAGTTGAAACCAAGAGTTGAACACTTAACTGACTGAGCCACCCAGGAGCCCCAGTTCTGTTAGGAGGTGTTTTTTTTTGTTTTTGTTTTTTTTAATGTTTATTTATTTTTGAGAGAGAGACAGAATGTGAGTGGGTTAGGGGCAGAGAGAGAGGGAGACACAGAATCCAAAGCAGGCTCTCAGCTCTGAGCTGTCAGCACAGAGCCGATGTGGGGCTCGAACTCATGAGCTGAGAGATCATGACCTGAACCGAAGTCAGACGCTCAACTAACTGACTGAGCCACCCAGGTGCCCCTGTTAGAAGTTTTTAATTTATTAACTATGCTTCATTGAAAGTCAGTCCCAGGTTTCTGAGTGACTGGTCAGGTTTGTGTCAGTGCCTCTCCTTATTGTCACCAGCAGATAATTGCTGAACTGAGTGCTATGCCATCAAATCTGTCTTCCATCATCTTTTTTGTCTTTTGCCTACACTTGGTAAGTGGCAGTGGCAGCCCTGAGATGGTCCCAGGGCTGTTAGCTGAGGTTGGAGTCATGCTTTGTTTCGTTGGTTGAGGTGATTTAATATGAGGGGCTGAGGCGCAGCAAGTGCCCCACTACCAGTGTAGTTGGAGATCTTGTGATTATAGGGTTGGAGGAGGGAAGTGTGGTTCAAGGGAAGAGGGCCCCTAACAGTGGTAAGCATGGGACAGAGGCTGTGCACATCAACACAAAACTAACTAGGCCTTGGATTCCTGGGAATGAGATGGGCTTCAGTTGGGCTGGCTGAACCAAACTATGAAACCGGAACTGACTTAGGGGCCCAGTTCATTTGCTTCCCCAATTAAGATTGGTCTCTGGAGACCTATTCAGACTAAACAATATTAAAAGCAGGAAATTCGTTTCTAGCAGCATGGTTGCAGGAAAACTTTTTCTACTTAGGAATGAGAGTTAAAAACAGAAACTGCATCCTCCAGGCTTATTTTCTTCTTAGATGAAAGCATTAACAACTCAAACAATGTGAAGCGGCTCCATCCTACTTGGCTGCCTTCAGCGTACTGCCTGATGGGACCTATTACAAAAGGTGGTAAAGAGCCCTCATGAACACATTGAGAAATATGAAAACAGTGCTACGTGGAAGATACTGACCTGGTGATGTTCATCTTGGTTAAAGATCAAATATGCAGAATCAATGCCAGTAAGGTTTAAAGAAGACCTAGAAAACATCCATCATTCAATTTTATTCAGCACACATTTATTGCACATATTTTAGATTCAGTCCATAGATAATGTACTCATTTGTTTAGTCAGTGTTAACCGAGTGTGTACTGTGTGTTGTTCACGGGTGCCATGTCCCAGCTGCAGCTGTAGATGTGTGATGTTCTCTTCCCTCTGTAGTGCCACAGGGCCTGCTCAGGTTTGCTTGTCACAGTCAGCCCTGGGCATCCCTGGATCTAGGGACCCGACTTTGGGGACTGCTGCTCTTGTGCATGATTCACTGCTGAGGTTAGTGGGGATCCACTAGGGAGGATCTTTAGGGAGAGAGTGGGGACAAAGAGACAGCTAAAAGCTAGTGAGGAAATGCTCTTTTCTTCCTCCCCTGCTGTGATGTCACTCTGCTTAAATCCATTGTTGAGGAAGGCTTCCAAAGCCCTCCGTGAACATGACCTGAGTTTGGGGTGACCGTTCTGTCACCCCAAACTGTGTTTACAGTTCTTACTCTGGCTCAGTAGATGTGTCATGAATGAGCGTTTGCAGAAGAGACTGTGTGGTCAAAAGATTCTTCAGCAGATGCATGTCACCCCTTTCTGCTGGTAAGGGAAACAGAGCTAGTTTAAAAACTTTTGATTGAAACATACATCGAGAAAGATGCACATTATAAGTGTACAGTTCAAATTTTCTATCCACTTGAATTTTCACAAGATGAGCATACCCATGTAACCAGCATCCAGATCATGAAAGAGAACATTACCAGCTCCTCAGAAGTCCCACTTGTGCTCTGTTAAAATACATGGTAAAGCTCTTTCCTGGGGCTTTTTTCCAGGGAGTGCTTTGACGACGTGTTGAGAGATGAGCTGTTTGAGGATAGGTCTTTCATCTCAGTTCAAGTGTGACATTCATCATGCTGCTTCCTAATAGACCTGGCAGAGAGTCTTGTAAAAACTAGTGAGAATAGTCTCTGCCTTTCTTCAGTCCCTGTGAATTGCTACAGTGTCACAATGAGAGTTTGGTTGCAGAGGTTATTCTTACATACAGTCTTAGCATTTGCCCAGTGAGGAGAGGATGAAACACCAACAATGGGGACCCTGTGTAGAAGAGACCCAAGGGAAATCAGGATCGTTTCCTAAAAAGTGTCTAAAGGTACAAGTGGATAGGAAGTTTGGAGATAGGTATAAGTCCTCTTTCTACCACCAGCTTGCTATCTGACTCTGAGCAAGTTATTTCCCTCTGGACATCAGTAGTGTCACTACCTAACCTGCTAATCTCTGAATCTAAGAGAGGTCAGACAGCCCTGCCTTCTCAACCTTCCCTTCTTTTTCTGACTTTCAGGACTATATGTGGGCTCCTTGAACAACCTTTTTGCTGAGACCTAAGGCCCAACACAATACGTTTGTTCCTCTCTCTCTCTCTTTTTGTTGTATTTCTCTTTATATTGTGCTTTCTTTATGTGGAGTCTTTGTGGAGTTAGACTGAGAGCTGTCAGTATCCTACTAACCTTCTTACCTTCTAGAGTTGTCAGTTCCCTACTAACCTTCTAGCCCTCGGCTGGTTTCTAGCTATAGAGATGGACTTATGTACTTTGTTCTTATTTTGTGTTACATTTATAAAATATACTGAAAGTCAAAAAGTGCATTTCTTAAAACAATTTTTTTAACATTTATTTATTATTGAGAGACCAAGCAAGACAGAGCATGAGCATGGGAAGGGCAGACAGAGGAGGAGACACAGAATTTGAAGCAGGCTTCAGGCTCTGAGCTGTCAGCACAGAGCCTGACATGGGGCTCGAAACCACCAACTGCGAGATCATGACCCGAACCGAAGTCGGATGCCCAACTGACCGAGCCACCCAGGTGCCCCAAAAAGTGCATTTCTTTAACAAATGTCTATGCCATGTAGAATGTCTTTAAAATTGAGGTTTTAGTATATTTGCTGTTCATCATCCCTCTTCATTTTGGTACTGTTCAGGTTGAGTACATGTAATATTTAGTAGTTGTATTATAGCCCAACGTCGTGAGTTATTGAGCACATACTGGCAATGTAACTGGCAAGCTTCTTGGGAGCCATGCCTGTGCTTTGAGGTGGAGTCATGCTTGGTCATATGGCCACACAGGAATGGTAGGGGAGCCAACAAGAAGAAAGATCATAGAGTTAGAATTTTGTAAACAGTGCAGACTTTTGAAAGAGCATCCACCATGCAGTATTGTTTATGGTTAAGACTGTAGACTGTAGAGCCAAACTTCCTGGGCCTGATTTTCACCTCTGACATTTACTAGCTGTATAACTCTGGGCCATTTTCTTGACCTCCAGTTGCCTCATCATAAAATGAAGATGACAATTGTATCTACTTCATGGGTTATTGTGAGGAGTAAATTATCAATGCATGTAAAGTGCTTTGAACATCACTGGGTACATTTCAGTACTGAATAAATTGTTCTTACTACCTTAACATTGATCATGACACTAGACTGACAACCATCTGAACCTCGTCTTTTACTAAATGCAAGTCTTTATGGGATTGAGATGGAACATAGAGTTTCCTCTTCAGAAATATTCTTTTTTTTAGAGTTTATTTATTTTGAGAGAGAGAGAGAGAGAGAGAGAGAGAGAGAATGAATGAACAGGGTAGGGGCAGAGAGAGAGGAGGAGAGAGAATCCCAAGCAGGTTCCACACTGGCAGCTCAGAGTTTGCTGTGGGGTCTCGATACCACAAACTGTGAGATCATGACCTGAGCTGAAATCAAGGTGCCCCCAGAAGTATTCTCTGCAGGCAACTTTACTTGCACTCGTTTATTTTGTAAGATGAGGACATCCGTACCATGGGAAAGAAAATCTCACAAGTTTTTTTTAAAGCTGTATTTGTCTCCTAAAAATTTTCCCTATAGTAAGTAGATCGATTGTAAATTTCTATCGGTTACACTCTGCAGAGAGTGGCTGAAGTTTTTCTTATAACAGTGGGTCTTAAAGTGAGGTCTTAAGATCAGCAGCATTAATGTCACCTGGGAACTTGTTAGAAATGCAAATTCTTGGGCCTTCCTCCATACCCACAGATCAAACATTTTGGGGGTGGGGCCCACCGAACTCTTTAACAGCCCTCCTGGTGATTATAATGTATGCTAAAATCTGAAAACTACTGCTCAACACATTTTCTGTTTGTAGGCAAGTGGGAGTATAGTCATAATTATAGGTTGGGGGAGGGACTGAAAGTTGGGAAGCAGCTGTCTTAAATGAGCTAACTTCTTGATAGCATAGGCCCTAGTTTACAAAGTGCTTTCACATGTGTTGTCATAGTCACATGTATTTGTCTCAAAATTGTTGTGGTAGGTACCATTACTTCTACATTTTGGAAGGGTTGATAGAGACTGCCATAATCTAATAATTGGTAGACCTGGAACTTTGTTATTTGGAGTCTTTGGAATCTAAATCCTGGCCTCTTTGAATAGCACCACATAGCCTTTTTATCCTCAGGCTGTGGGTGGGCTGTTTCTGGGCTGGCTTCCTCTCTAACAGACTCCGAAATGAAGAATTGTGTGAAGGTGACTTATTAGGAAGTATTGCCAGGAAAGAAATGGTAGGTGTGGTGGGGAAGTGACACCAGCAAAGGAAAAGAGGCCAAGCAACTCCACAGGGGTGCTTTAAAGACTGAGTGTAGAGTTTTCCTGATCAAGAATTTCCTGATCAGTTTTCTTGTACCCATCAAACATTGGTTAAGGCTGACTCCTAGGATATCTGGCTTTCAAAAGGAGTTCTAGTAACTGGGGGGCAGTCCTCCAAAAATAGATAGAGACACCAGTATTGATTTTTGGAAGTAAAAGCACACCAGCTGCCCAATGTGCATGAAAATGGTGAAGGAATTCGAGTGTATATGGGTGGAACATTAACAGCACCTGCTGTGTCTTCAAAGTTGATCTAGAAGATAACAGTAGAGAACTTAAGGAATTGTGAAACATTTGCTAGTTCCAAAGTGGAATATGGCAATATTCCTCTGTGAATCCTGTCCCCATTGGTTCCTGCAGACCCCTGCTCTTAATGTAGTTTCTGGTTATGTCTCATGGTCAGTGAAGAGTCTCCTATGTCCTCTGCAACTACCAATGTGGGCATTAAGAATTGATACTTGAGGGGTTCCTGGGAGGCTCAGTCAGTTAGGGGTCCAACTTTGGCTCGAGTCATGATCTCATGGTTCATGAGTTTGAGCCCTGCATTGGGTGAACTCGAGCCCCACTTTGGGCTCCACGCTGACAGTGTGGAGCCTGCATGAGATTCTCTCTCTCTCCCTCTCTCTCTCTCTCTGTCCCTCACTCACTTGTGCCCTCTCTCTCTTAAACAACAACAACAAAGAATTGATACCCATAATGATAACCTCAGCATCCTGTGATTTCAGAATCCTTAGACACTAAGGAAAAATACACTAAACAGTTTGAAATTTTAATTTAAATGAAGTTGACAGTGGTTTCTGCCTAACCAATTATCAGAAAGGTTTTTTGTTAAGAGTCTCATTTTGTGGGGTGCCTGGGTGGCTCAGTTGGTTGAGCATCCAACTTTAGTTCAGGTCATGATCTCACAGTCTGTGAGTTCAAGCCCCACGTTGGGCTTTCCGCTGTCAGCACTGAGCCTGCTTCTATTCCTCTGTCTCTCTCTCTGCCCCTCCCCTGCTTCTGTGCTTGCTCTCTCTCTCTCAAAAATATATAAACATTAAAAAAATTTTTTTTTAAGAATCTCATTTTGTGATCAATTAGGTAAAAGTGACTTAACTATTGCTATGTGATAGTCTTCATGTTGCTTACTGAATATTCATGGTTCTTTATTTTCTGTGTGATAGAATTTCACTTCCTGGTTATTGTGTGAGGTGGGGCCATATGATTAGTTTTGTACAGTGTGTTATGAGCAGAAATTATGTCTGAGCATTCACTTGGTGGGGTATGACCTTCTGAAGCCCTCTTTTCTTCTGGCACCATGAAGCAACATTGGAAATAGGTTGTTTTGTCAATTGGGTCCTAAAGAAGCTACAACCCTAAGGGTCCTCTACTGACCCACATGTAGCAAGAGCCAGAAATAAGAAAATAAAAGTAGTTTTTTAAGCTACCACGCTTTGAGAGTTGGCTACAATAACCTAACTTAGCCTGTCATGACTGATAAACTATTCAGTGTTGAGCTTATTGAATGACTTTAACTTAGGTACGGTATCAGTCATTATAAGAAAAATGGATTAGGTGGGTGGTTTCTCTCTGCCCTTCCCTCAATCTCTCTCTCTCTCAAAAATAAAAATAAAAATAAAAATTTTAAAATGCATGTTTAAAAAAAAGAAAATGGACAAGGTGATCTGTACATGTACTTTCATTTTCTTTATTCTTTTTTTTTTTTTTTTTTACATTTATTTATTTTTGAGAGACAGAGACAGAGCACGAGTGGGGGAGGGGCAGAGAGAGAAGGAGACACAGAATCCAAAGCAGGTTCCAGGCTCTAAGCTGTCAGTACAGAGCCTGACACAGGGCTCCAACTCAAAAACTGTGAGATCATGACCTGAGCCAAAGACCGACTTGAAGTCGCTTAACTGACTGAGCCACCCGAGGTGCCTCTGTACTTTCATTTTCAATGATAATGATGTTAACGTATTTCTAAGGGTTAGAAGACCTTTCACATATTCAGGATTCATTTTAGTCTTGCTTTGTTCCCTTTTTCTCTTGGAACCCAGAGACCAACCTGTATTTTTTAAGAAGTTGACTCTAGAAAGGACTTTTGCTCTACAGTAGGGATTGGCAAACTATGCCCTGTGGGCCAAATCTGGCCGTCTCCTGTTTTAGTAAAGTTTTATTGGAATATAGCCATGCCCATTTGTTTACGTAATGTTAGTAGATGCTTTTCTACTACAAAAGCAGTTCACTAGTCATGGCAGAGACCATATGGCCCACTAAGCCTAAATAATATATTTGCTCTCTGGCCATTAATAGAAAAAAATTTCTGACCCCTGCCCTATAGGAATCTTAATTATTAGGAATGGAAAGATTCTAGATGATTTGCCTCAATTGTTGCAAACACCCTAGCTCTTGGAAGTTCACCCTAATGGAATGAAGGCCTTCTTCTGGATCTCCAATCTCCCTTTATTTTGTATACTCTCCTTGAGTCAGTACCACAACTTACCATTCTTGGATTTTGCTTATGACTAAGCAAAGACTCCCTCAGCCCTGATAATCGAACCATCTTGCATATTGCCACCCACATTGTCTTTGTCTAGACCAACTGCTAACAGGTCCATTGATGTGACTCCTGCTTGCTCAGTCAGTGTTTCTGCTTTGTGCTTGTAGCTGTTGACAGTTTAACTTGTCATTGTGATAGGGCTTTCTCAGGCTGCATGGAAGGAGGTAATCAGATTATCTCACAGGATGGATATGAATGTAAGATTATGTGGGGAAATAAGGAAACTGGAAACTGTCATCAGTCACACAGCCAGGCCCCAAGACCATGGAACATTATTCATTATGGCTCAGAATTCAGCAGTAACTATAAGAGGCCAATGACAGCTCTGTCTCCCATTCAGATCTCCCCAACAAAGTTGATAATGCCAGTTAATCTTTATCCAATTTGGCATATCCTGTTAGCATTCTTATTTGGATCATCTAATGGCTGATAGTCTCTCTTAGGTCCATGCTGAATGTTCTTGCTTTTGCTTGGGGTCCAGTTAGTTGGGGCCTGGGAAGCAGGGTCAAATGATCTAAAACATGACAAATTATGATCAAGGAACCACTTGTTGTCTTTTTAGAAGAGGCTGTGAGAATGGCAAAAACTTTGGATTCTTCCAGTAAAGCCATCTTTTCTCACAAGACCCTGTCTAATGAATCCATCTTTTTGCAAAGAAAAGGGAAGCATTAGAGCTAGATACTCATCTGTCTATTTTAGGAATTCCTCGCTTATGTCCAGAGGGTAGGACAGCTGCATATGGGATCTACCAGATCTCACATGCCATTCAGACAGTTGTCCATGTGAGCGTTGTTTAGCAAAACAGTATTGTTAGAAACAGCAAACTCTTGTATAAACAAAGACGTGTTTTGGTGATCTCAAAGCTCAGTTTTCCTGGTTCCTTCAGGAACCAGGGGCTTAAACTGGGAATATAAATTTATGTTTCTTCATGCATGTATGTTTATATAAATGAGTATGTGTATATAGTAGTTCTCTATAGTAGTACTGCTGCTGTGTGCAATTTTCTTTACTTTTTTATTTTATTTATTTATTTTACTTTCCAGAATAAGAAGCCCTAGGTAAGTGGACTGAGGGACTGCCTAGAGACAGGAATTTCTGTTTTTATCTTTGGATAAAGATGAGAAAAGAATTAATTTAGTAGTGAGGGTATATTTTAGGGTCTGATACCAGAGACCTTAGACTTTCCTCTTGTCACCCCATCTCTTTCCTAGATGAAAGGTGGTGAAGTATAGTAATTAAAAATATGGTTTATTTCCCAGATTCACAAATTACTGGCTGTGATCCTGAGCTAGTCCCTTTATCGCTCAGTGCTTCTGTTATCTTATCTGTAAAATGGGGATAATAATGGTACCTACCTCAGAGCTATTGTGAGGACTAAATGAATAAAGAAGTATAAAGCACCTAGATCAGTGCTTAGCAGATAATAAATATCTGTTGTTGTTGTCACTGAGTTCTGTGATACCTGATCAGGATCTTATCCAGCATACAATAATTTCTTGAATCCTTTTTCCATTCAAAATAATATATCCCTCTGCCCTTCCTAGTAGCATGGGCATTTTATTTAATTTTATTATTAATTAATTTTTATGTTTTTGCCTGTATATTTTAATAGGGACACTGTGACGTTACAATGTGAATTCCTCTAATGGAGAGCATTTCTAGTATTTTATAGGATCGTGGGGAAAATTATTTGGGGCACATTATGCCAAGAGGTTGAAGAATCCGAAAAATCACATGTTTACAGACTATTTAGAGACTTGAATGTTTCTCAGCTTCCCTCCGTTCCCAGCCCCCAATTTTTTTAAAGTTAAGAAGCTTCCTGTGATAGCCTAAGCCAGCTCTGTCGTTTTCTTTCTTTGTCTCATAACCGTGTCCACTAATCAGAGTGCCAGTTCACCAGCTGCGTGCCTTAACAGATTCAAGAACAAGGGGACAGATAGTATAGAAATGAGGGGGTGCCAAATTGAGGTTAGTATGGAGGTGAGAGAAGCTAAGAAGGATGACCACATGCTGAAAGGAGCAATGTCATCTCTTTTCCTGATGATGCTATTTCTCCACTGCAAGAAAACTGCAGCAAGCAGGGCACTATAGATTGGCCTGTTGATGACATTGTCACAGGCATAAATAGCAACAGATTTGGAAAGCCAGCTCCAAGCTACTGAGGCTGCTAGGAGATGGCTTTCTAGGGAACAATAACCCCCCACTGACAACCTAATCTGGGCTGGTTTGATTCCAAACTTTGTGTCCTTGGGCAGAACTGGTGGTGGTCTCATTCAGTCTGGCTCTGGTTCAGTGCTCACAAACACTGCTTCCAGGACATTGCAACAGAGCAAGGCTGTGGCAGATAGAGTGCTATCCCAGCATTCACTTCTCTGTTGATATCTCTCATCACATCAGTACACAGCTGTATGGACTCTAGGAAACATTGCAGGTGATGGTTCAGTTTTCCAAGACTTGGTTATCAAATATGGTGCAGTTGATCTACTGTTGGCTCTTCTTACACTTCCTGATATGTCATCTTTAATTTTTTTAACATTTATTTATTTTTGAGAGAGAGAGAGAGAGAGAGAGAGAATGCGAGCAGGGTAGGGGCAGAGAGAGAGAGAGAGGGAGACACAGAATCCAAAGCAGGTTCCAGTCTCTGAGCTGTCAGCACAGAGCCCAACATGGGGTTCAAACCCATGAACCGTGAGATCATGACCTGGGCCAAAATCAGAAGCTTAACCAACTGAGTCACCCAGACACCCTATTAATATGTCATCTTTAACATGTGGTTACTTGCATCATCTTACCTGGACTCATTTTGAACTTTGTCGCAACAAGATTCATGCACCTCCATTAGATGCTGTTGCACAAAATTTTTCCTACTTGAGTTCATCCCCTGCCTCATGATGATCCAGAAGTATTAGAAGATACCTGCTGGGCCATTTTCTCCCTTACCAATGGTCCAAATGAATGGATTGAAATGGTTGTGAAAACAGGAATTGTGCCCCAACTTGAGAAGCTTCTAGGAGCTACTGAATTGCCAATTGTGACTGATGACAGTGTCATTCTGGATGCTGTTTCGTGTATCTTTTAAGCTGTTGAGAAACTCGTATAATGATTGAAGAATATGGGGGTTTGGACAAAATTGAATGTCTACAAAACTATGAAGATGAGTCTGTGTACAAAGCTTCATTAAGCTTGATTGAGAAGTATTTCCCTATAGAGGAAGAAGGGGATCAAAATGTTGTGCCAGAAACTACCCTACCAAGTTAAGGATGGCACTGCTGGGATCTTTAACTTTTAGATTATACATCTGAGGCTTAAAGTTGTGTACTATGTTTGGTGTATGTTTGTCTTACTGTTTTTCTACTAAGAACTTTTAAAAAGTGGTTTGCTATTGTAGCACTTTTTATGACCAAACTATACTGAATAGTTCCAAACTATGCATACTGTGTGAAGCTTCTCCTCTCAGTGGATTTCTTATTTCTATGTGGAATTTTGTGTCTTGGGATGTCCTATAACTAACAATTAAATCCAACCCTTAAAAAAAAAATAACTATGGGATCAGCAGACAGTCGGGGGCTAGAGAGTTCAGGGGAGGGGGCCTCAGGCTTTGTTGCAATTCTAATAGAGGAAGCTGGTACAGGACTTCATACAGACATGGGGACTGTTTTGGAGTACCCAGAGGTAAAGATTGGAATGCATGGATTCTTGGAGATCTTGGTGTAAGATGAGGGGAAAGTTAGCGTTGGTCAGTCATGCTCCTTGGTATTTACCCAAAGGAGTTGAAAACTTAGGGCCACACAAAAACCTGTGCTTGAAATGTTTTAGCAGCTTTATTCTTAATTACCAAAACTTGGAAGCAGCCAAAATGTCCTTCAGTAGGTAAATGGATAAACTGCGGTACATCCGACAATGGAATATTATTCAGTGCAAAGAAAGAAATGAGTTATCAAATCATGAAAAGACAGGGAAAAACCCTAAATGCATATTACTAAGTGAAAGAAACCAATCTGAAAAGGCTACATATTGTGATTCCATCTATATGGCAGGTTGGGAGAGGAAGGAAGCAGTGAATGTGGAGCCTGACTTAGAGCTCAGTCCTATGACCTTGAGATTGTGACCTGAGCCAAAATCAAGAGTTGGTCAGTCAACTGACTGTGCCACCCAGGCACCCCTATCCCAATCATTTTAAATTGTGTTTGTATGACTGTCGCTATGGTGTGTATATATGAAAAATGAAAAATTATATCTATGGCAAATAACCTGTATGTTCATGATATACTATATGATAAAAAGCAAGTTACAGGTTGATGTGTATTGTATGTGTCTATTTCAGTGAAAACAAACAAAAACAACTGTATATCCTTGTATATGTGGAGGAAAGTATGGAATGACATACTTGTTGGATATATTCTTCCCTGTCTTAGTACTGAAAGCTACCTGTTGGATACTTAAATGAGCAGCATTAGGGGTAAGGAAAGGTTAGCTTTTTTTTTCATGTGTTGTATTAACTTGATACAAAAAGTGAGCATTCTTTGTAATTTGAAAAACAGCAAAGAAAAAAAAATATAAGCGTGTGTCTGTAATAAGCTTCAAATTCTGGTCATTTAATAAGGGTGTGTGTGTGAAATTTTGGGATGAGATTGTAATTCTCTTTATGTGCAATGAAGAGGTTAATGGAGCAGAAAACTCCAAAAGCAATTAACAAATGGCAGTAGGATTAGAATTTATTGTTTTTGGTAAATTTTATTTAAAAAATTTTTTTAATGTTTTTATTTTATTTTTGAGAGAGGGAGAGAGTGAGCAGGGGAGCAGCAGAGAGAGAGGGAGACACAGAACTTGAAGCAAGCTCCAGGCTCCGCTCAGCATAGAGCCTGAGGCAGGGCATGAACCCACTAACCGCAAGATCATTACAGAGCCGAAGTCAGACTCTTAACCAACTGAGCCACCCAGGACCCCCTAACAAGATATTATTGGAACTCCTAATACTAAATACTAAAGAGGAAATACTAAAAAGGAGACTTGGTAAAGTTTCTTCCACTGTAAAGCAAAATAACAGGAAGTAAGGAAACCATGAAGATAGTTTTAAATTGTAGGGTAATAGCTTTGTGTTTAGCAGATAAGATTTGCCTTTCCTGGTAATTCCATGAGTAGTTAATTTGTTAGCTGCAGGGTATCACGTTGGTTAAGAGCAAGAGCTTTGTTTAGAAGTACTTGGTACCTGTGGCACTTGAGTTTTCTCCTGTGAAAATTAGAGATTGATAATAATAGTAACTATCCCATAGATATATTGTGAGGAGTACTAAATCATTTAAGGTGCTAAGAAGAGCCCCTAATATGAAATAATTGCTAAGTAAGTGTTACTGGTTATAGGGATCTAAAACCCTGGCTTTGAATAAAAACACTTCTAATGAAGTACTAATGGTGCAAAACAATCCTAACAGTTATCTTTAAACAATGGGAGCAGTGCCCAGCACAGTATTTTGCTTTAGTAGGCACTCTATAAATATTTGTTGAATAAATAAATGTAACTTCTTTCACTTGATTTTATTAGTCTCTGAGTAGTTTAACATTACTTCACATATTTCTATTTGTTTTCAGAAAATTAAAAGGAAAAGTACATCCGTAGGGTGATAATATGGGTGAATCTCAGGTAATGGGTTCAAGAATAAAAGAAACTTCTATGTACTTAAATATATAGAGTTTCAATAGGGGAATATGGGGCTACTAATTTGTATTTTAAAGAATAATTATGGAGGAGAGGAGTCTGGGAAAATGACAGAGTAGGAAATGATGAAGTTTTGGGGTGATGGTGGGGTGGTCTGGAGCCAAAGGCCAAGAAAGAATTCTTGAAGATGTCTTTGGTGCAAAAAGGTGATTTTATTAAAGCACGGGGACAGGACCCATGGGCAGAAAGAACTGCATTGGGGCTGTGATGGGTAACTGATTATATACCCTCAGGGTGGAAGGGGGTTAAAGATAGAATAAGTCTCTAGGTATTTTGAAAGCAAGGTTTCTGGGACCTTGAGGGGCCAGTTGCTGTTAGGAAAATGTCATTTATTATAATTTAGTAAAACTTCAGTCATGAGACCTTTCAGATGTATATCAGAGGGCCTTAAGCTTGGAGTATGATTGCTGGCATATATCTTGGGGGAGCTGAGATAAAGTTTCCAAAGGAATTTTCATAGGCTAAAGTAGACTTATAGGACCTTGGGGGTCAGGATAATGTTAAGCCAAGATTCCCTTTTGCCCCTAGCAAAGTGTTATCATCAGGCAGCTGAGCTCCTAGAAGGAGGTCACTGCCACTTTCAAGGACTTGTCACTGGGCTGTAGGCAGTAAGGGAATTAAATTTTTCATTTGCCTTTGTTTCCCATATCATCATGGGAAGCACTTAAACCCCTTTCCTTTCTTCTTAGGTTGCCAGGAGTGTCCAAGGAATATCACACATATCCCAACTGGGGTGGGGGAATACTGTTAGCTTGTACTTTTCCCTCAGCTTGCCTTATGCTCCCTTATCAGGAAGCATGAAGAATCTGTTCCCCAACCTAGACAGGGATTACACTAGACAAAACTGTCTGATGTAATGGTTTTTGGAACTCTGGATTTTCTTGAAGGCTTGCATTTTCCAGAGGAAGACTTGAGGGATAAATCGCAGTTAATTTCTGTCAATTTCAGCTTCTAGCACAGTAGCAGTTACCCATTTGTTATCCCCAGCCACGTGGCAGGCAGCTGTACATGGGTCCTGGAGCATCTTGTACACAGCTTGCACAAGTCGGGTGGACAAAAAGGACCCTGTCTTCCAAATATCAGGAATCTGTGCTGATTGCCAATTCCTGCTTGGGATCACAGAATTGCAGAGTTGAGTAGTCATTGTTGTCGCATGTTTCCCATTGTTGCAAGTCCCTCCCCATACAGCTGAAGTGACTTCCAGGGGATTTGAAGTGACAACTCCCCACTCCACTCCTACTTCATTTTTCTGCTTTTCTCCATTTTGCAGTCAGACACTAAGGACCAGGGCATTGAAAAACAACTCCACACATGGGGAAAATTAGAAAGTGACCATGCGTGCCCAGGGAAAGGCTCAGAAAAGACCACTTGCTAGAACCTTAGGTTTACACCTCAGGCTGATCCTGGCACAGAGATAGCCTACAGTAATCAGAAAAACAAAAACAATAAACAAAAAGAATAATGAGACACAGGATACCCCAGGCAAAGGAGAGAATCTGATTTCTAGAATTACTACATTATTAGATTCAGATGTTCAGTTTTCAATGTAAAAGGTCACAAAGCATACAAAGAAACCTGAAAGTGTGGCCTATTCAAAGGAAAAAAAAATCAACAGAAACTGTCCCTTAAAAAGCCCTAAAGGCAGATATATTAAACAAAGACTATAGACCAGTTGCCTTAAAGATGCTCAGAGAACTAAAGGAAGATGTGGAGAAAGTCAAAAGCCAATGTATAAACAAAATGTTACTCTTCAATCATATATTTCACTCTATTTCATTGGTATGATACGGTGTTCTTTTCATTGCTTTGTGAGTAGTTTATAATTTTAGTTTTGATTTCTTCTTTGATTTAAGGGTTATTTATAAGTGGGTTTCTTAATTTCTTTGCTGCCTAGTTGTCCTTGTACTGCTAATTTTTCATGGTAGAACAATAGGTTGCTCATCATATTCCTTGAGATTCTGCCATAAATAATGCAGTACACACTAAGATGAAAGAAAACCTAATCCTTAGCATTACCCCAATACTTAAGTCTTATCTCCCAATGTATCTGATTTTCCAAATTCCATCTGAATAGCCATGTATTTTCGTTACTCCAAGCTTTACATGTGTTGTTTATCCAACCTAGACAATCATCCCCATCATGAAAATCCTTGTCTTTTTATTTATTTATTTTGAGAGACAGAAAGCATGCAGGCGAGCAGGGGAGGGGCAGAGAGAGAGAGGGAAAGAATCCCAAGCAGGCTTCATGCTGTCAGCTCAGAGTCTGATGTAGGGCTTGATCCCACAAACTGTGAGAGCATGATCTGAGCTGAAATCAGGAGTCAAATGCTTAACCAACTGAACTGCCCAGGCACTTCTGAAAGTCCTTTTGTCTTGAAACTCAGTTCAGATGTTCCCTACTTCATAAAGTCTTTCCAGGTTCTTCAGCCAGCATTCCCTTTGCTTTTTAGGTTCTGTTGAATGTCTTCATTTTGCCCTTCAAGATGAACTCTTCAGGGGCGCCCGGGTGGCTCAGTCGGTTGAGCGTCCGACTTCGGCTCTGGTCACGATCTCACAGTTTGTGAGTTCGAGCCTCGTGTCGGGCTCTGCGCTGACAGCTCAGAGCCTGGAGCCTGGTTCGGATTCTGTGTTTCCCTCTCTCTCTGTCCCATCCCCACTCATGCTCTGTCTCTCTCTGTCTTAAAAATAAATAAAACATTAAAAAAATTTAAAAAAAATTAAAAACCATTAAAAAAATTTCCATCTTATTTTTTGCCCCAAGGGTGACCTGTTGCACTAAAAAATGGACTCTCTTAACCTCTGGCTTGAGGTTGGCATTGGACAATGGAAAGCCCTAGCAGGAAATCAGAGGGGAGATCCTTTCCATAGGGTTGTCTTGGTCAGGCCTCGTATGTTTTTGGTTTTGGCCAGGGAGAGGGCCGGTGTCTTCATCATCTTTATATTTTTTGGAAGTAGAATTGTCATAAAATAGTTTATTAGTATCAGATATATACCATAGTGATTTGACAATTATATACATTATGAAATGCTCACCACCGTAAGTATAATTACTATCTGTCGCCTTATAAAGTTATTACAGTATTACTGACTATATTCCTTGTGCTGTAATTTTCATCCCTGTAGCTTATTTTATAACTGGAAATTTGTATCTCTTACATCTCCTCACTTATTCCAACCATCTCCTAAACCCCCTTCCTTCTGACAACTACCAGTTCTGTTTTATGAGTCTGTTTCTGTTTTTTGTTTGTTCATTTGTTTTGTTTCTTAGATTTCACATATGATTGAAATCATACGGTATTTGCCTTTTCCTGTCTGACTTAGTTCATTTAGCAAAATACCTTCCAGGTCTATTCATGATGCTGCAAATGGCAAGATTTCATTCTTTTTTATGGCTGAGTAATATTCCATTGTATAATGTATATCATGTATTGATTGATTGATTGACAGGCATAGGTTACGTCCATATCTTGGCTATTGTAAATAATGCTGCAGTGAACATAAATGTTTATTTATCTCTTTGAGTTTGATATTTTCATTTTTATGGGTAAATACACAGAAGTGGAATTACAGGGTCATATGGCATTTTTCTATTTTTAATATTTTGAGAAACTCCATACCTTTTTGCACAGGGGCTCCACACATATTCCCACCAGCAGTGCACTACACATCCTTTTTTCCACATCCTCACCAAAACTTATTATTTCTTGTCTTTTTGATACTAGCCATACTGACTGGTTTGAGGTGATAACTCACTGTGGTTTTGATTTGCACTTCCTCCATGATTAATCATGTTGAGCATCTCTGGTCATTTTTAGGTTTCTTTTGGAACTAGGTCTATTCAGGTCCTTGGCCTGTTTTTGATTGGATTATTTGCTTTTTTGACATTGAGTTGTATATATTTTTATGTATTTTGGGTATTAACCCCTTATCAGATATAGTATTTGGAAATATCTTCTGTTCAGTAGCCTTTTCATTTTGCTGATATTTATTTTGCTATGCAAAAGCTTTTAAGTTTAAAGTAGTCCCAATTTTTTAGTTTTGCTTTTGTTTCCTTTGCTTGAGGAGACAGATATAGAAAACTTGCTGAGGCAAGTTTTTGAGAGAGCGAGAGAGAGAGAGAGAGAGCGAGTGAGTGCATGTGTGTAGAAGGGGCAGAGAGAGAGGGGAATAGAGGATCTGAAGTGGGTTCCATGCTGACAGCAGAGAGCCTGATGCAGGGCTTGAACCCACAAACTGGGAGATCATGATCTGAGCTGATGTCAGATGCTCAACTGACTGAGCCACCCAGGTACCCCACTGCCTGTGTTTTCTTTTAGTAGTCTTATGGTTTCAGGTCTTATATTTAGGTCTTTAACCCATTTTGAGTTTATTTTTTTGTGTATGGTGTCAGAAAGTTGTCCAGTTTCAAAAGAGGAACCCTTTTACATTGCTGGTGGGAATGCAAACTGGTGCAGCCACTCTGGAGAAACAAGTTCTTCCAAAAATTAAAACTAGCACTACTCTATGACCCAGCAATTGCACTACTAGGTATTTACTCAAGGGATACAGATGTGCTATTTTGAAGGGGCACATGCACCCCAATGTTCATAGCAGCATTATTGACAGTAGCCAAAGTATGAAATTTATTGTCAAATTGGTTTCCATGCAACACACAGTGCTCATCCCAACAGGTACCCTCTTCAATACCCATCACCCACCCTTCCCCACCTCCCACCCCTCATCAACCCTCATTTTGTTCTCAGTTTTTAGAGTCTCTTATGGTTTGGCTCCCTCCCTCTCTAACTTTTTTTTTTCCTTCCTCTCCCCCATGGTCTTCTGTTAAGTTTCTCAGGATCCACATAAGAGTGAAAACATATGGTATCTGTCTTTCTCTGTATGACTTATTTCACTTAGCATAACACCCCAAAGTATGGAAAGAGCCCAAATGTCCATCGATGGATGAATGGATAAAGAAGATGTGGTATCTATATACAATGGAGTATTCCTCGACAATCAAAAAGAATGAAATCTTGCCATTTACAACAACATGGATGGAACTAGAGGGTATTATGCTAAGAAATTAGAGAAAGACAAATATGACTTCATTCATACGTGGAATTTAAGATACAAAACAGGTGAACATAAGGGAAGGGAAGCAAACATAATATAAAAACAGGGAGGGGGACAAACCATAAGAGACTCTTAAATAGAACAAACTGAGGGTTGCTGGAGGGGTTATGCGTGGGGGGATGGGCTAAATGAACAAGAAACATTAAAGAAGACAGTTGTTGGGATGAGCACTGGGTGTTATACGTAGAGGATGAATCACTGGATTCTACTCCTGAAATCATTATTGCACTGTATGCTAACTAACTTGGATGTAAATTTTAAAAAAATTTGGAATTAAAAAATTATTAAAAAAAGAAAGTGGTCCAGTTTCATTCTTCTGCATGTAGCCATCCATCTGGTCTAATGTGTTATGCAAGTCCGCTGTTTTCTTACTGATTTTCTGTTTGTATGGTCTGTCCATTGATGTAAATCAGGTGTTATAATTTCCTACTATTAACATATTACTGTCAACTTCTCCCTTTATGTCTGCTGATATTTGTGTTATATATTTAGATGCCCCTGTGCATAGATGTTTATAAGTGTTATATCCTCTTATTTTATTGATCCCTTTATCATTATGTAATGCAGTTCTTTGTGTATTGTTAGTCTTTAAGTCTTTTTTTGTCTGATGTAAGTATTGCTACCCCAGCTTTTTTTTTTTTTTTTTTTTTTTTTTTTTTAACTAGTCTTCATGCCCAGCATGGAGCCCAGTGCAGGACTTGAACTCACAGCCCTGAGATCAAGACCTGAGCTGAGATCAAGAGTCGAAATCTTAACTGACTGACCCACCCAGGTGCCCCTCTTCTCCTGCTCTTAAGATTGTCTTTTTATGTTTAATTTTTTGCATAAAAAAATTTTTTTTTACTGTTTATTTGTTTTTGAGAGAGAGAGAGACAGAGCATGAGCAGGGGAGGGGCAGAGAGAGAGGGAGACACAGAATCCAAAGCAGGTTCCAGGCTCTGAGCTGTCAGCACAGATCCCAACGCGGGGCTCGAACTCAGACTAGGAGATCATGACCTGGGCCAAAGTCAGAGGCTCAACCTACTGAGCCACCCAGGCACCCCTAATTTTTTACATTTTAATTATATGTCTCTTGGTGTGGACCTCCTTGAGTTCATCTTGTTTCAGGCTCTCTTTGCCTCTGAGACCTAGATGTCTGTTTTCTTATCCAGGTTAGGGAAGTTTTCAGCTGTTATTTCTTCAAATAAATTTTCTGTCCCTTTTTCTCTCTCTCTTCTTCTCAGCCTCATATAATGTGAATGTTAGTATGCTTGATGTTGTTTCAGAATTCCCTTAACCTATTCTTAGGTGCTTTTTAAAAATCTGTTTCATTGATGAGGAAACTGAGGTAAGGTTACTTGCCCAAGGAGCCAGGCTTTGAACCTAGAAAGTTCCAAAGCCTGTGTTCTTTTTTTTTTTTTTTTAATATTTTTTTTAAATGTTTGTTTATTTTTGAGAGAGAGACACAGAACATGAGCAGAGGAGGGGCAGAGAGAGAGAGGGAGACACAGAATCTGAAGCAGCCTCTAGGCTCTGAGCTGTCAGCACAGAACCCAATGTGGGGCTCGAACTCACAAACTGTGAGATTGTGACCTGAGCCAAAGTTGGATGCTCAACTGACTGAGCCACCCAGGCACCTCCCAAAGCCTGTGTTCTTAATAATTAAACTATAGGTAGCTGTTTAGAGGAAGAGAAATCATTTTAAGAAGTTTCCCTAATGTTAGGCCCTACTAAAAAATATATTTTACATGAATCCTCTCTCTTTAAATAACAAGCTCCAACCCTACTTTTCTATACTACTACCACAAGTTTGGAGAGAGGATGGGTAAATAGATCCACAAATAGTATCAACCTTACCTCAACCTTTATGTGTGATAAGAAGTGTAAATACAGCTCTTTTTTTTTTAAGTTTTTATTTTCATTCTAGTTAGTTAACATAAAGTATTATATTAGTTTCAGGGGTACAATATAGTGATTGAACAATTCCATATGTCACTACTCTGGGTTATTTTTTTTTTAATTTCTTTTTAAGTTTTATTTATTTAAGTTATTTCTACACCCAATATGGGGCTTGAACTTACAACCCTGAAGTTAGGAGTCACGTGCTCTTCCAACTGAGCCAACCTGGCACCCCAGGGTTATTTTTTTTAAGTTTATTTATTTATTTTGAGAGAGAGAGAGAGAGAGGAAGAGGGAGGGAGACTCCGAGAGAATCCCAAGTAGGCTGTGCACCATCTACGTGGAGCCTGATGTAGGGCTCAAACTTCCGAACCACGAGATCATGACCTGAGCCCAAGTTAAGAGTTGGACACTTAACTGACTGAGCCTCCCAGTCACCCCACCCCTGGGTTTTTTTAATCCAAAATATTATAAAGTGTTTCAAGTACACATGACTATTAATTCCCTATGATTTTACAAGAACAAATTCAGTTTCAGAAAAAGTTTGCTAGGGAAAATTTATTCATTCAAATGTGTTTTAACATACTTACTGTGTGTTGGGCACAAGGCTAGACATTGAAAATTTTATAACTGGAGTTGGTGGGCAGGGCCGCAGTCTGACCTGATGTCTGCCCCCAGCCCACCGCTGGGGCCACAGTCAGACTGGTGTGTGCCTTCTCTTCCCCTCTCCTAGGGGCGGGATTCACTGTGGGGTGGCGTGGCCCGTCTGGGCTACTTGTACACTGCCAGGCTTGTGGTGCTGGGGATCTGGCGTATTAGCTGGGGTGGGTAGGCAAGGTGCACGGGGGCAGGAGGGGCAGGCTTAGCTCGCTTCTCCTTAGGTGATCCACTTCAGGAGGGGCCCCTCTTCCGTGGGCCTCTCGTCTGCGCTTGGCTCCGGAGACTCCGTTCTGCTAATCCTCTGGCGGTTTTCTGGGTTATTTAGGCAGGTGTAGGTGGAATCTAAGTGATCAGCAGGACGCGCGGTGAGCCCAGCGTCCTCCTACGCCGCCATCTTCCCTCTCCGACATTGAAAATTTTAAAATGATATGGTCCCTCAATATGCTATGGGAAGGACTATAGTGACATGCTTTTTACTTTTGTTGTTACAGGTGTTCCAAGATTTGGGAACCGAAGTACTGTCTGGAGCTGCCAAAGGCTACAACATATGCCTTTTTGCCTATGGGCAGACAGGCTCTGGGAAGACATATACCATGCTGGGGACCCCAGTGAGTGTTGGTATTGAAATATATCTCTTTCTGTTGCCACAGCAAGCCTGAATCTCAAATGTCCTTGCTACTGAGAGCTAGAATATGAATTTAGCAGTCAAGTTTAATAAGATTTAATGGGCTCTCTTCTGTATTAAGATTGGGTTTCTTAGCACTTTAATTGAAAAGTGAACTTTGAATAATTAGCCCTTCCTTATTAAACCCTGAAGAACCTTAGAATTTTACAACTCCCTTTGATGAAGCAGACCTTGTCAGTGCTGAATTTCTCATATCATTTCCAAGTTCGTCACTTGAAGCTTTTTAACACCTTAGGAGTGGATGAGACAGACTGAATCTTAAGTGCTGCCTAGGGCTGTGCAGAAATGGGGCTATGTGTTCCATCTGAGTGTTAGAGAGAAGCAGGAGGACCAGCTGCTGGGATGGAACTTTCAGAAATATGAAGGACTTTTGAGAACCTTCCTTTGTCATGGAAAATTGGGAGGGTAGAGGTCCTTAAGCACACCTCTTTGTTTTATGTTTAGGAGTACCTTGGTTAGTTGAACTGGTGGGGCAGGTGGCAAATAACACTACACATGGACATTATCTGGGACATTATTCCTTCTGAAAGATTACCCCCCAGGGGTGTCTGGGTGGCTCAGTTGGTTGAGCATCTGACTTTCGCTGAGGTTATGATCTCACAGTTCGTGAGTTTGAGCCCCATGTCGGGCTTTGCACTGACAGCACAGAACCTGCTTCAGATTCTCTGTCGCCCTCTCTCTCTGCCCCTCCCCCTCTCTCATGAGCACGCTCTCTGAAAAATAAACATTATTTCTTATACCGTACACAAAAATAAACTCGAAATGGATAAAAGACCTAAACATAAGAGAAAGCCATCAAAATCCTTGAGGAGAAAGCAGGCAAAAACCTCTTTGACCTTGGCCACAGCAACTTCTTACTCAACACGTCTTGGAGGCAAGGGAAACAGAAGCAAAAATGAACTCTTGGGACCACATCAAGATAAAAAAACTTCTGCATGGGAAGGAAACAGCAAGACTAAAAGGCAACCAACAGAATGGGAGAAGATATTTGCACGTTACATATCAGGTAAAGGGTTAGTATCTAAAATCTATAAAGAATTTATCAAACTCAACACCCCAAAAAAACAAATAATCCAGTGAAGAAATGGGCAAAAGACATGACACTTTTCCAAAGAAGACATCCAGATGGCCAACAAATACATGAAAAAATGCTCAACATCACTCATCATTAGGGAAATGCAGATCGAAACCACAATGAGATACCACCTCACACCAGTCAGAATGGCTGAAATTAACAACTCAGGCAACAACAGATGTTGGTGAGGATGCAGATAAAAAGGAATCCTTTTGGACTGCTGATGGGAATGTAAACTGGTGTAGCCACTCTGGAAAATAGTATGGAGGTTCCTCAAAAAAATTAATAGAATTACCCTGTGACCCAGCAATTGCAGTACTACGTATTTATCCAAAGGATACATGTGTGCTGTTTCAAAGGGGCACATGCACCCCAATGTTTATGGGAGCACCATCGATAATACCCAAAGTATGGTAAGAGCCCAAATGTCATTGACAGATGAATGGATAAAGAAGATGTGTGTGTGGATATATATATATATATATATATATATATATATATATATATATCTCCATACACACACATACACACACACATACATACCACACACGCACACGATGGAATATTCCTTGGCAATCAAAAAGAATGAAATCTTGCCATTTGCAACAATGTGGATGGAACTAGAAGGTATACTAAGCAAAATTAGAGAAAGACAAATATCATATGATTTCACTCATGTGGAATTTAAGATACAAAACAGATGAACATAAGGGAATGGAAGCAAAAATAATATAAAAACAGGGAGGGGGACAAACCATAAGAGACTCTTAAATATAGAGAACAAACTGAGGGTTGCCAGAGGGGTTGTGCGTGCGGGGATGGGCTAAATGAACAAGAGGCATTAAAGAAGACAATTGTTGGGATGAGCACTGGGTGTTATACGTAGAGGATGAATCACTGGATTCTACTCCTGAAATCATTATTGCACTGTATGCTAACCAACTTGGATGTAAATTTTAAAAAAGAAATTAAAAAAAAAATCCAGCTACCATTTTTTTTGTGGAAATTGGGAAGCTAATCTTAAAATCCATATGCAAATTAAAGGGTCTCAGGACGTCCAAAACAATTTTGAAAAAGAACAAATTTGGAGGTTTCATACTCCTTGACTTCATCATTTACTAGAAAGATAAACTAAATAAGATTGTGTGGACCTTTTATAAGGATTGACATATAAATCAATGGAAGAAAATAGAAAAACAAACTCTTAAACTTTCCACAAGTGTGCCAAGACAATTCAATGGGCAAAGAATAGTATTTTCAAAAAATGTTGCTGGGACAACTAGATACACTCATGCAAATGAAAGATGCTAGAACTCTACCTCATAACTACAAATAATTCAACATCATTCATAGATCTAAATTTAAGCGTTAAAATTGTAGGGTTTTTTTGGAAAACAAAACAAAATAGAAGTAAATCATTGTGACGTTGAATTAGTCAATGACTTTAGATATACTGCACCAAAATCACAAGTGGCAAGAAAAAAACCCCCAGATAAATTGGACTTCCTTAAAATTAAACATTTTTGTGCTAAAAATAATAAAGTAGAAAGACAACCTAAAAAAAAAAAAAAACATTAAAAAAAAAAGATTACCCCTGCTGCCTTGGGCTCAGCTCATTGCTACTATGTCTGTGGTTTAGTGTGACTTTATATATTTGAAATTAAGAGAAAATGCTGACTACACCACGGGTATAAAAGCTTTAACCTACATACATGTTAACAATGGGTCTAAAATGAAAAAAGAAGCTACTTTTCCCTAAATGTGTGCTTTATTTTATTTTATTTTTTAATTTATTTATTTTGAGAGAGAGAGAGTGTGGGAGGATGGGCAGTGAGAGAGGAAGAGAGAATTTCAAGCAGGCTCTGCACTGTCAATGAAGAGCCCATCGTGGGGCTGGATCCCACGAACTGGGAGATCATTACCTGAGCCGAAATCAAGATTCAGATGCTTAGCCCATTGAGTCATCCAGACCCCCATGTGTATTTTATTTTATTTTTTAATTTTTTTAATGTTTATTTTTGAGAGAGAGAGCTCAAGCAGGGGAGGGGCAGAGAGAGAGGGAGACAGGATTCGAAGTGGGCTTTGCACTGAAAGCAGTGAGCCCAATGTGGGGCATGAACTCACAAACTGTGAGGTCATGACCTGAGCCAAAGTTTTCATTCAACCAACTGAGCCACCCAGGCGCCCCCTAAATGTATATGTATAGTTCTCTATGTGTAGGGATAGAAGTGTTTTGGGAGGGCCCGCCGTGGTAAATAGGTTTATCCAAGAAGGATGTAATCTTTATTGCATGAAAGCAGGTACCTGTGTTTGTTAGCTTCTCCACTCTTCCTTCTTACGGTGGTGATCTGCCTCTCAGCTGGTACATTCCTCCCGTGAGTGTCTCCTGAGAGCACAGGCAAATAGAATCTTCTACATACTTCCAGTGAACCTGCCTAAAACGAAGAGGTAGCACAGGGAACCCATGTGCCCATCCCCCTGCCAACCTTGGTTCCTGGTTGTTGTGGGAGAGCTTCACTGTAAGTGAACAGTAATGCTTTCCTTTCTTCTCTTCTCTAGGCCTCTGTTGGGTTGACGCCACGGATATGTGAGGTATAGATTCTATTTTGACTAGATCCTCTCAAAGTACACCTCCTTTGTACACTCCCTTCAGTGAACTCCAACCCTCTGGTTTGTGCAGGGTCTCTTCATCAGGGAGGAAGACTATGCCCCACTGCCTTCCTCTTGTAGGATAAAAGTAAGGTAAGAACCTGTCAGGCCCTAGGGCCTAAGATATTTCCGTTTCTACTCCAAATTGTAGCATGTTCAGCTGTCCTCTCTTTGCTTCAAGAGTCATCTAGAGGGATGGAGAAAAGTCACAGCAGAAATATTTTGCAGTATAGAGTGATGAGAAACATACTTAGATCTTTGGGTTGTAGGAATCTTAATTCCTATCCCCAGGCTTAAACAGGTGTTTCCTGTGGACCAGCTTGCCCTGGCTATCTGGGTTCCTTTTCTTCACTTTCCTTACAGTTTAACACCAGCTGTTGGAATTTCTCTTGCAGCTCCAGTAGGTTGTTCTTTGGGTCAGTAGTTCCTAAGCTCTAGTTCCAAGGCAGTGCTGATTACTCCCATATGAAGTTTTAACCAGCCTGTAGCGAAAATGTTGGTGCAAGGTTACCAATTGCCCTTAATTTTTGGTATTCTGTTTTTTTGGTGTTCAATGTCCTTTTTAAAAAACATGAGACATAATTCATATACCATAAAATTCATGCCTCCAAAGTGTATAGTTCAGTGATCTTTTTTTTATATTTACAAGGTTGTGCAGTCATCCTTACTAATTCCAGAACATTTCATCATCCCAAAAAGAATAAATGCCCTTTTTAAAAATTAAGTGATAGTGAACATTATTTATACATTTTTTTAAGTTTCAAAGTAAAATTTTTAGACATGTATATGTGTGTCTGTGAACATGTACATATTTATTGGCCATGAAATCTGGGAACCACTACTCTGAGAGACATCTGGGATTCCTGTGTCCAAATCTGGGAAGGTTAAGAAGAAACAGTTTATAAGAATGTGCATAGTGTTCAGCTCTGATCTGGAGCCTTTTTTTCTGGTCACTGGCTTCACAGGCAAACATCTGTGTTCTGATGAGGAAGACCTTTCTGTGAGGTTTGTTTTCTTTTCTTTTTTTTTTTAATTTAATTTTTTATTTATTAAAATTTACATCCAAATTATGTTTTCTTATTTAACAAAATCTTTGCTGATTTTAATTAAGAGTTGTAGCTATTTTGTTATTATTTTAAAGATTTTATTTTTAAATAATCTGTACATCCAGCGTGAGGCTTGAACTCACAACCCCAAGATCAAGAGTTGTATGCTCCACCAGCTGAGCCAGCCAGATGCCCAGCTATGTTGTTATTTTGAAAAGGAATGAAATGCTAGTAGATACCTATAAGATACAGCATATGTTAACCAGAATTGCTGTGTATAAAACAGGTGAAATGAGAATTGTCCTACTTAAATTAGGGGTAGGGACCAGAATCTTATTCATTTAACTGTCCTCATTGCTCAACACTGGCTCTCAAGATGCCATCACAGAATAATAAGAGCTCAAAGATCATATTTGAAAATCACTTAAGAAATAAGCCTTTAGACTTTGCGGTATGGTGGCCTGATCAAGATAAAGGCTGGTGGCAGCATCCTAAAACCATGCTGAAATAGCCTCTTGAAGGCTAAATTTGAGTCAGCGCTGACATTGTAAACCTAAGACTGTCAAGTGATGACAGCTAACGCTAGCAGCACAATTGTGCACATGTAGAAAGAGACTCAGTGGGGCTCCTTGGCATGGCCAAGGTCTTAAGAGTGTCAGAGGTAGAACTGGATCAAGAATTAGAACCTTCTGATTCTTGGCTTAGTGTTTCCCCTACTTTTTTCCAAATCTAATATGTTGCCTTTTTTTCACAATGTAATTTTGAAAAGATGTCCCCATTTTTCAAAATGTAATTACGTGCCTTGTTCTACATGTCTTTAGTTTTCTGGAAATCTATAATGAACGAGTGCGGGATCTGCTGAAGCAATCTGATCAAAAAAAGTCCTACAGTCTGCGGGTCAGGGAGCACCCAGAGATGGGGCCCTATGTACAAGGTGAGCCACTGTGGTCCTGGAAGTCTGAGACCAAACTGAATTCTGAGAAGCTTTCCTAATGGTCACTGATTCATATAACAGATGTATAGTGAATACTTACTATGTGCCACCTGCTGTACTAGATGCTGGATATATAGCAATAAACAAAAAAGACAATCCTGCCCTCAGAGGCAGGCTTACAATCTTGTGGGGGGTGAGGCAGAAAACAAACAATTAAAGTAGTGATAAAAAGCTAATAAAAAATAAATAGATGTCATGATGGAAAAGAGCATTGGGCAGTGTAGGCAGTCCATCTGCATAGCGTGGTCAGGAAACACTTATGTGAGGAGATTCAGAAGCCAGTCACGTGAAGAATGGTGTAGCAAGGGGAAGAGTGACTCAGGTAGAAGGAGCACTGTGAGCAAAAGCCCTGAGAGAAGGGCTGGGTGATTACAAGGAGACCGATATGTCTAAAGCATGGTAGATGAGAGGGAAAGTGGCATGGTATAAGGTTGGGTCTGTGGTGCCAGGTCCAGCAGGGCCTGGACTGACTCCCAGGTCAGGCATTCTCCTTTTCTGAGTACTTTGTCTTCCACTGGTGGTGATAGGGAAATGAGGAGATGTCACACATAGCATGGGTCAGAACTGCTTCCTCATTGAGTGCTGATACTTGGTGTTTGGTACCATTTGTCTTATTCCATTAGGCTAGGTCTTAATATTAAGTAGAAACAGTTGTGTTCTTTTGTGGAGGAAGTTTTTACCCTTTCAGGCCGCTATAAAAAAATAACACTCAAATTCTATGCTCCTATTCCTTCAGAGATATGCTAATTTAAATCCTGACAAAAGAGAGTTATATCAGACATCAAGAGTTGGTCTCTTCTTTGACCAGGGCATGACCGGTGGAGGTGTACCAGTCACTGATTCTGCTACCTTTGTCTTTTCCCAAATGTTCCATCATAAACAGCAGCCTGGAAACAACAAAAATGCCATTTGCTTTCCCAAGAGCCAGTGGAGTTTACTCTGTAAAACTGTGTGGATATGTATTTCTGTGTAAAACAATACTTTGAGGGCAGACCAGGAGTTGATGCAGTAGTGTCACAGTTTCTCACCTTTGTGTTTTATTTTAATGTGTGTGTGTGTGTGTGTGTGTGTGTGTGTGTGTGTGTGTGTGGTGGGGAAGTAGAGGAAACCTCAGACACAGTCCAGGTGTTCCCATTGCACAAAGGCTAAAATGAAGCTACAAGAAGCTAGGGGATATTCCCAAATCACACAGCTCACTGGGGCATGGTTGGAACTGGGAACATTGCCTAGAATAGGAGGAGATGAGTGGGACAGAATCCTGTACATCAGGGAGACCTGTGATCATAGATTCTTTGATTGGCATTGCACCTGAAACCCGGAGAAGGTAGGAACTTATGCATAGTCATTCAGCTTGGGTCATATACCCAAGGTCAGTGACAGGAACTGGACTGAAATCTCAGGGCTCTTTTGGATACCTTCATGGAGTGAACCCTCAGGGGGAGGGGGGATGGTTGGTAGGAAATAATTCTAACCCAGCAAAAAGTCTCTTAGCTCCTTTGGGTTACATGTTTCTTTTTTTTTTTTTTTTTAAATTTTTTTTTTTTTTAACGTTTATTTATTTTTGAGACAGAGACAGAGCATGAATGGGTTAGGGGCAGAGAGAGAGGGAGACACAGAATCTGAAACAGGCTCCAGGCTCTGAGCTGTCAGCACAGAGCCCGATGCGGGGTTTGAACTCACGGACCGTGAGATCATGACCCGAGCCAAAGTCGGATGCTTAACCGACTGAGCCACCCAGGCGCCCCTCCTTTGGGTTACATGTTTCTTAAAGTTGATTGGCATTTTCTCAAATCATGACAAATAAAGGTCAACATTCCTCCCATTTCTCAATGAAGGAGCCTTGAACTTAAGTTGTACAGAACAAGCCTTGGAAGCTAAGACTCTGAATAGTCACACTGAATTATTATTCCCCTTACTACTCTCTGATGGCATTACAGCAAACTTTTTACTTTTAGTTTTTTAAACATTTGCTTTCTTCATTTATTTACATTATCTGCCTACCTGCCTGCCTATATACGTGTCTGTGTACCTCCATCTTTGGGCTCATACATTCTGTGAATGTGATTCCAAAGTGGAAAGTGGTTTCTGCTTTGAAACCAATTCTCTGGGAATTTATTGAGTACCTACTAGATGCCTATACTATTCAGGGTGCCATAGGAAATATGAAAATATAAGAACTTACACTTCTAGTTCAGAATTGTGAGCTGAAACTTGAGAGTTGTCTAAATCAAAGGAAAGGAAGGGGGTAGCCCATTACCTTCCATTAAAAAGTTTATTAATTAGATGACAGAGTAAGTTCAAATCTGAAACGTACAAAGTTCTGCCCAAAGCACACATCAGAGGCTAGTGGTTATAGGGTCTGAAGTATTATCTAAGTGAGAAAAGGACAGTATTATGTTTTTGCCTTGGCCTTTATCTTAACATAAAGGGATAAGGTGCAAAGTAGAAGGTGTTGGAGGTAGGTAATTGGGTTTCTGAAAAAAAATTTTTTTTAATATTCTATGTGTTCAATCTACATGTTTGTTTTTTTTCTTTTTAATTCTTTTTTTAAAAAAATTTAATTCTTAAACCTTTTTTCCCCTTGCCTTTCTGCACTTACCAGGACCTCTGGTACCATATTAAATTAAAGTGCTAGCAGTTTTTAATCTTGTCCCCAGAGGAAAGCTTCAACATTTTACCATTAGGTATGATATTTGCAATAGTGTTTGTTTTTAATAAATATTCTTTATCACATACTTATAAAAATATAGCAAAAATATAGGACCAGGTTTTTTAAAAAAATTTCCAATCTATGGCAAACCAAAACCTTGATAAAGTAAAGATGAATTAGGGGTGCCTGGCTAGCTCAGTTGGAGGAGCATGCAACTCTTGATCTTGGGGCTATGAGTTTGAGCCCCACCTTGGGTGTAGAGATTAAAAATAAAATCTTAAAAAAAAGATGAATTACTAGAAAAATGAGAAAGACATCTTGATTATAAGCTCAAATTCTTTTTACCAATTCAAAAGATATAAAATCACTTGTCATATTGTTATAAAAGTTCTTAAAACTCTCATTTCTGTTTCTATCTCATTACATACCAGTAACAATTTGAGAACTGGCCCCAGTCTTTGGACCAGCTTTGAGAAACATTGCCATAGCAGATTAAGGGAATTCTCTTTTTTTTCTAAAAGTTTTACAAGAGTTTTTTTTATTTTTTATTTTTTGAGAGGGAGAGAGAGCATGAACGGGGGGGGGGGGGGGCAGAGGGAGAGGGAGAGAGAGAGAGAGAGAGAGAGAGAGAGAGAGAGAATCCCAAGCAGGCTGTGATCCGCCAGCACAGAGCCCAATTTGGGACTTGAACCCACAAACCATAAGACCATGACCTGAGCTGAAACCGTCAGATGCTTAACTGAATGAGCCACCCAGGCACTCTTAAATTTTTTGTTTTTTAACTTTGAAACAAATTAAACTTTTTAAAAAGTTGCAAGTACAGTGTAAAGAACTTTTTTTCTTGAACCATTTGAGAGTGAATTGCGAACCTAATGACCCATCTCCCCTGATTATTTTAGGGTATTTTCCCTCCATTCCTCCAAATAGGAATGTTCTCCTGTATAATCACAGCACAACCACCGAAATCAGGAGATTAACTTTGGCATGTTACTACCATCTAATCATTAAAACCCATTTAAGTTTCCCTAACTATCCTGATAATTGCCCATTTGAGAATCACAGACTGCATTTAGTTTGTCTCTCTGGGACTCTTTAGTCTGGAAAGTTTCCTTGGTCTCTCTTTAACTTTCATGAACTTTGACAGCCATCAAGTAGTATACAGTTTTAATGTGCCCCATTACTTATGATATTTAAGGTGATATCTGCCAGCCTTTTTCACTCTGAAATTGCTATTTTCCTTTTGTGATCAACAAGTATTTGTGGGGCAGTACTGTGAAATCATGTACATATCCCATCGTCATCTAACTTTCAATTTATTTATTTCAGTTTAGATTCATGGTTTCCTATTTTATCCAATGGGTTATCTTCTTTTACTGTGATTTTTTTATTTTGATGCACTCAGGAATCCTCTTTGAGTACGCTTCTGTGACATTTTGACACATCACTGTTATTTTTTTGAGCATCTCCTTGTTTTCTAGCACAGAGATATTCCAGGCCCATCTACTTTCTTTGCCTCAGTCTTGGAATCAGCCATTTCTCCCAGGAGTCCTGTTCCTTTTTAGTGGAGAATAATATTTAGAAGCTAGGGTCTGGGTGCTATGTATGCCCAAATGTCCCTCTGAGTGGACAGAGCTAAGTAATCTGTGTTCACAACAGTACCTTTAATTGCAGTCCAACACAGCACAGTTCGTTCTGGATTTCTCTCTTTTCATATTTGTAATTCCTTTATCTAACAGGGGAGATACTTCTTTGATCTACCTTCCTACATGTGATCTGTCTCCTTGCCATTGCTGTCCTCTTTCTCATGTGGGTGTCCACCTCGTGCACATGCTGGGCTTCTTGAGTCTGCTGTTTAATGACCCTTTATCAGTTGTGGATATTTTTTAGTCGTTATTTATTCTAATATTGCTTTTTTTCCACTCTTTTCCTTCTATAACTCCACTTACAGGTATGTTAGACCATTTCCTTATCTGTGCTATGATTTTTACCCTCTTGTCTATATTTTTTATATTTTGTCTTTCTGTGCTTTATTTTGGGTATATATGATTCTGACCTATGTTTCTACTCACTTTTTTTTTCAGTTGTATCTAACCTGCTATTAAGCTTAGATATTGAATTCTTATTTTCACTGTAGTACTTTTTATTTCCCAAATCTCCATTTGATCCTTTCATTACAATTTCCAGTTTTCTGTGAAGTTTTATAATCTTGCTTTTAGTTCCTTGAAAATAGTAAGCAGAGTTACTTTAAAGTTACCATAACCCCAAGGTCTGAATTTTTCTTGCATTTATATTGCCTATTATTATTTTTTTTAATTTTTATTTAAAAAAATTCTTTTATGCCAATACCATGCTGTCTTGATGATTACAGCTTTGTAGTAGAGGCTAAAGTCTGGGATTGTGATGCCTCCTGCTTTGGTCTTCTTCAATATTAATTTGGCCATTTGGGGTCTTTTGTGGTTCTATACAAATTTTAGGATTGCTTCTGCTTCGAGAAGAATGCTGGTGCTAGTTTGATTGGGATTGCATTGAATGTGTAGATACCTTTGGGTAGTAGTGACATTTTAACAATATTTATTCTTCCAGTCCATGAGCACAGAATGTTTTTCCATTTCTTTGTATCTTCAATTTCTTTCATAAGCTTTCTATAGTTTTCAGCATACAGATCTTTTACATCTTTGGTTAGGTTTATTCCTAGGTATTTTATGCTTCTTGGTGCAATTGTGAATGGGATCAGTTTCTTTATTTGTCTTTCTGTTGCTTCATTATTAGTGTATAAGAATGCAGCTGATTTCTGTACATTAATTTTGTTTCCTGCGACTTTGCTGAATTTATGTATCAGTTCTAGCAGACTTGGTGGAGTCTATTGGGTTTTCCATGTAGTAGTATGTCATCTGCAAAAAGTGAAAGCTTGACTTGATCTTTGCCAATTTTGATGCCTTTGATTTCCTTTTGTTGTCTGATTGCTGATGTTAGAACTTCCAACACTATGTTTAACAACGACGGTGAGAGTGGACATCCCTGTCGTGTTTCCCTCAGGGGGAAAGCTCTCAGTTTTTCCCCATATTGGATGATATTAGCTGTGGGCTTTTCATAAATGGCTTTTATGATATTTAAGTATGTTCCTTCTATCCCGACTTTCTCGAGGGTTTTTATTAAGAAACGATGCTGAATTTTGTCAAATGCTTTTTCTGCATCGATTGACAGGATCATATGATTCTTATCTTTTCTTTTACTAATGTGATGTATCACATTGATTGATCTGTGAATGTTGAACCAGCCCCACAGCCCAGGAATGAATCCCACTAGATCATGGTGAATAATTCTTTTATATTGCCTATTATTTTTGCTGGTTTTCATTTATTTATTGCCAGATCTACTTGGATGTTTGGTTTGTTACAATTTTGTGCCAGATAGTGTTGGCTAAATTTTTTCCTAGAAATAATTTGAAGGTGTAGGACAATGGTATCTTTCTATGCAGAAGACTTCTCTTTATTTGTCCAGGTTTCTGCATATGCTAGTGATCCAGAATCACCTCAGTCCAATTTAAGTTTTGGCAATGTTCAAAGCTGCGTTGCAAACCCTTCAAAGGCTATGTACTTCTAACACTTTTATTCCTGTGTTTTAGCCCTTTGGGTTTCCAGCTCAAGTGGTGTTCTATAGGGCAACTGTGGGTGGGATCTGGACTGCAGTCTGGGTTTCTCTAGACCAGTGAGGTTGTCAAGGGAACTGCTCTGAGTCATATCCCCTCAAGATCTGGCAACTGACCTCAGAGGAAAAGTGTCCCCAGATGCTGGCCTCTTTTCTCTGGGCTTCCATCTTCGCCCAGTATATGGCCAGAAAATTTTTAATATCTGGTTATCCCTCTGTGCCTCAAAACGTATGTCTTTAATATTACTTGTCCAGATTTTTCTAATAGTCTGTACTGGAAGGATTGATTTGTGTTATCTCACTTACCATTACCACAATTTTTAAAACTTTTTATTAGAGAGAATTTTGAACACACACAAAAATAGGCTAATATAATGAACCCCCATGTATTCATCACCCAGTTACAATAATCATTAACCCCTGGCCAGTTTTGCTGTACCTATATTCCTGTCTACTTTCCCTCATTCTGTGTTGTTTTAAGGCAAATTGTGTATGTCACATCAATTCATCTATAATATTTTGGTATGTAGCCCTAAAAGATAAAGATTAAAAAAAAACATAACCATAAAACTAATTATAACATCTAAATAATAATAATTTCTTTTTTATTTATTATTTTATTTCATTAAAAAATCTTATTTTTTAAATTTTAGTTTATATCCAGTATAGTTAACATACAGTGTTATATTAGTTTCATGTGTACTATATAATGATCCAGCAATTCCATACATCACCCAGGGCTCATCATGATAAGGGTACTTACAATCTCCATCACCTATTTCACCCATCTCCCCAACCACCTCCCCTCTGATAACCATCAGTTTGTTCTCTATAGTTTAAGAGTCTGTTTTTTTGTTTGTCTCTTTTTTTCCCCTTTGTTCTTTTGTTTTGTTTCTTAAATTCCACATATGAGTGAAATCATATGGTGTTTGTCTTTCTTTCTTATTTCACTGAGCATTATACTTCTTAGCTACATCTACATTGTTGCAAGGTTTCATTCTTTTTTTTTTTTAATTTTTTTTTTTAACGTTTAATTATTTTTGAGACAGAGACAGAGCATGAACAGGGGAGGGGCACAGAGAGAGGGAGACACAGAATCCGAAACAGGCTCCAGGCTCTGAGCACAGAGCCCGATGTGGGGCTCGAACCCACGGACTGAGAGATCATGACCCAAGCCTAAGTCGGACGCCCAGGCCACCCAGGCGCCCCACAAGGTTTCATTCTTTAAAAAAATTCTTTTAATGTTTATTTATTTTTGAGAGAGAGAGAGAGAGAGAGCGAGCGAGCATGAGCAGAAGAGGCAGAGAGAGAGGGAGACACAGAATCCAAAGCCGACTCCAAGCTCTGAGCTGTTAGCACAGAGCCCGACCCAGGGCTTGAACTCATGATCTGCGAGATCATGACCTGAGCTGAAGTCGGATGCTCAACCAACTGAGCCACACAGGCACCCCAAGATTTCATTCTTTTTTTTATGGCTGAGCAATATTCCATTGTGTATATATATATATATATATACCACAATTTCTGTTTGTTTGTTTTTTTGAGAGAGAGAGAGAAAACAAGCAGGGGAGAGGGGCAAAGGGAGGGAGGAAGAGAATCCCAAACAGGCTGTATGCTCAGTGTGGAGCCCAACTTGGGGCTTGATCCCACAACTCCATGTTCATAACCTGAGGTGAAATCAAGAGTAGGATGCCCACTGACTGAGTCACCCAGGTGCCCTTATACCACAATTCCTTTATCCATTCGTCTATCGATGGACCCTGGGCTGCTTCCATATTTTGGCTATTGTAAATAATGCAATACACAGAGGTGCATATATCTTTTCAAATTAGAATTTTTGTGTTCTTGGGGCCCCTGAGTCACTCAGTCGGTTGAGTATCTGATTCCTACTCAGGTCATGATCTCACATTTGGTGAGTTTGAGCCCCACATCAGGCTCTGTGCTGACAGCTCAGAGCCTGGAGACTGCTTCGGATTCTGTGTCTCCCCCTCTCTCTGCCCCTCCTCTGATCATGCGCTCGCTCGCTCGCTCTCTCTCTCCAAATAAAGAAACATTAAAAAAATTAAAAAAAAAAGAATTTTTGTATTCTTTGAGTAAATAGTGGAATTATTGGGCCATATGGTAGTTCTATTTTTAATTTTTTGAGGAACCTCCACACTGTTTTCCATAGCGGCCACACCAGTTTACATTCCTACCAACAGTGCACGAGGGTTCCTTCTTCTCCATGTCCTTGCCAACACTTGTTGTTTCTTCTATTTTTGATTTTAGCCATTCTGACACGTGTGAGGTGATATCTCATTGTGGCTTTACCAATAATTTCTTAAAATAAAGAAATCCAGGCAGTGTTGAAATTGCTTTGCTAATTTGTAGCCTAATTGTATTCAGCAATGAGCCAGTGAAGTTACTTTTTTCCTGAATCTCTGACTCAGTTGTGAAGGCACTTTTTGATTTGGTCACTAACGACCCATAAAGACTTGCTTTCATATCCTTAAGCTCCTCTTTACCTATCTAAAGCCTACCTATTCTGTGACTAAATTCAAGTCTCAATTCCTTCATGGAGCCTGCCCTGGCCACTCCTCTGATTGCCTTAGCATTTATTATCTCTTCTACTCCTATGGCATTTGGCCATATGGTTTTGTATAGTATAACTTCTTACGCTTGTAAACTGTGTTTGCATAGGGACATGTGTACTGTATGTTTTGCATGCCAAATTGAGTCTGCCGTCTGGTGGGGCACATAGCATCTGTTTACCTCAGAAATTTTGTGAGGGCCAAATGTGAGGGAATATAAAATCTTTTCTTATACTCTATGTAGCTAAATTGTAAGGAATTGCTGTTGTTTTTGTTGTTGTTAGCAGAACCACTGTATGAATTCTAGACTATATTTTCTGTGAGGGTAGAGACCTGTGGTTCCAGAGCCTATCATAATGCCTGACAATAGGCTTCCAATAAATATTTGTGGATTTAATTTATTATCTTAATGAATTTAGTCAAGGTCTCTTATTCTTGTCTATCAAATTATATAAAATAGGGTAAAGTTAATGACCTACAGGAAGAAGTTAAACTTTATCAAACATTTTATTTATTTTGCTTTTTCCTCCCTCACAAATCTGATAGGTTTATCTCAACATGTAGTTACCAACTATAAGCAAGTAATTCAACTCTTGGAGGAGGGAATAGCAAACAGGTAACAGGTTTATTTGTTGCTGTCCTTCTTTCAGCCTCATTCTTCTTTCCTGTGTTCTCATCTCCCTTTTGGAGTATATGATTATACTTCTCTCTGTAGCTTCCCACATTCACAATCAGGAGACCTTTCTCAGAACAGTAATGTACCCAGCGGAAGGGGCAGTAGCTAAGATTTCATGCATTTCTCACTAGTAGATAGGCTGGAGCTTGTTCTGGATATAATAATATTAGGCAGTAAGCCCAGAGTTACTCTGTGCTTTGTCTTATAATACACAACTTTTGCTATTTTGACTAAAGAAAGATTCTTGCCTGCATTGTTCTTTCTGTAGGCTTGATAGAGATAAGAACCAGTATAGTTTAAAATGTTTCAGAAAACCATTTTTCTTCTAGTTTGATATATTTGTAAAGGATACCTAAAAAAAGACTGTTTTGAATCTGCTATGAATAAGTGCTGTAGACTCTCCTAAAAGCTATTGTAAGATAACATTCCATATTGTTGGTTACTAGGAAATACTGAGACTGTTACTAGTATATGCCTGAAAGAACAGACTTTTTTACCTGGGAAAAATGTTGGGATTTAGTCTCCTATTTACCCTATTAATAGCATTTCCAAGTTAATTGACCATAAAAGAATAACTTTATTTTTTAATTTTTAAATGTTTTACTCATTTTTGAGAGCATGCAAGCAGGGGAGGGGCAGAGAGAGGAGGACAGAGGATCCGAAGCAGGCTGTGTGCTCACAGCTGCGAGCACGATATGGGGCTTGAACTCACCAACCCTGAGATCATGACTTGAGCCGAAGTCAGATGCTCACCTGACTGAGCCACTCAGGGGCCCCAAAAGAAGAACTTTAAGTTTGACATTCTACTCCTTATGTTTCATGGAACTATCCTGGAGGACCTTGACTCTGGTCTTCAGGATACCCTGTGTTCCTTGATTTTTAAGTGTCAGGCTTCACTTTTTCCTCTTTATCCTTGAATCATGAGACCTGTCTTTGGAGTTTGACTCTTCTTCCATTCTCCAGCTCCTCTGAGAACAGAAGTCAGTAAGATGGTCTTAAACTGAAACATGATTGACTTAGATTTAGATGAAGGGAAGACTCTTCTGACTTTAAGGATTAATATTTCAATGAATTCTAAAGGAGGCTATGCATTCCACCTTGCTTAAGTATGACTTTGACATAATTCAGGATCTCATTTCAAATCCCTTTCTGACACTACAACATTAATATTTAGTGTTTAATCACGTTTTACTTTTTCTTTGAGGCTTCTCCAACAAGCTCTCTATTTCCTCTTGTTTTCTTTAAATGGGTCTATTTTGGGGATATTCTTCCAGGTTGGCGACACTCTAGTATTCCCCTTTTCAACTCTGATTTTTGCTGCTTTTGCTTAAAAATGTCCTAATGTGGTTTAATATGATGCTACACTGCCTTTTATTCTCAGATATCCATACCTAGAATGCTGCTTCTGCCATCTTTGGACCACTCTCCTAACTAAACTGGACTAAATATGGATGTTTTGTGATTCTCACCTGTGAACCTCGACACTAACACTTCTTGTGTTCCCCATGGATTCTTAAGGATCCACCGTGCGTAAACAATACCTATCCTAATTGTCTTCCTTTATGTACACAGAATCACAGCAGCCACTCATGTTCATGAAGCCAGCAGCAGATCCCATGCCATCTTCACTATCTACTATACACAGGTTGGTTACCCCTTTATTTGCTTAGATCTCTTCCTTTCTCAGGCCCTTTTGACGGCTTTCTTGTCTTTTCTTACTTCTTTTCCTTTCTTCTTACCTTTCCATTTACAGGTCCTTTACTGTGATCTAATGTCACAAGGAGGACCTACATACAATCTCCTAAGCTCTACACCAGAAAGGGTGGAGGCAGTTTCATAAAAACTAATCAAAATATCTTCAACTTATATTTACTTTTAACATTTCAAAGCACTTTTACATCTATGTGATCAATATGAGCATTTAAAACAAGCAAGGGGCACCTAGGCGGTTCAGTTGGTTAAGTGTCCAACTCTTGATGTTGGCTTAGGTCATGATCCCATGGTTTGTGGGACCGAGCCCCATGTCGGGCTCTGCACTGGCAGCACAGAGCCTGCCTGAGATCCTCTCTCTTCCCCTCCCAGCTCTCTCTTCCATGTACTCTCTCTCTCTCAAAATAAATAAATAAACATTAAAAAGATAAAACAAGGAGCGAGACTGAAATAAATATAAGTGTTAAAATGAAAAGGTTGAAGATTTACTTCTATTATGATGGAGTAAAGAGATCAACAAATCCTATCCCTCAAAAGCAACTATAAACCTGATCAAAACTGTCAAAATAACCATTTCTCCTCTCTAAAAATAGACCAGAGTCATATAATAAACCACACATTTGTTTAAGAAAACTACCAAATTGCAGGTAAGAATAGTACAAACCTGTGGTGTGTTGCCTTAGGCTGTTACTATCCCTACCTGTCTGTTAATGAGGTAGTTGAGTGAGGGAACAGAAGGCCATGAAAGCCAGCACCTTTGTTGCTACCGCTGCTAGAGGAGTTCACATGATTTGGACCTTTTTCAAGTTAGAGTGGTGCTCTTGATGGCAAGGAACAGGAGATCAATAGCTCCCTTAAGACTGAGGTTGTGAGTCTGTTTCACGCAAGAAATGAACTGGCAAATTATCTGGGGATTTAACAGGAAGTTCTGGAAGATGATGCAGGCATAGCAGACTTGATAAGATCTTCACATATCCTGTATTGAACAGAACCTAAACCTAAAACTGAACTTTTAATGCATTCCCCAGCCCACACATAGATCCCTTAACAGAGAATAGAGATTTTATTGGCTCAAGATGTTTGATGATAATTTATGACCTGTCTTTTGTTGAATATTTAGCTATGTAGACACAGAGTGGCCCCCAAAAGGCCAAGCTTAGAGGTAAAAACAACTAAAGGAAAAAACTGAACAGAGAATTCTTTGGCTATATATTGCTGGGGAGGCAGATTTTAGAGATTTTTAGCCTAGGCAAGTTACGAGAGAAACCCAACAACCACTGCCACTTTCAAGGGGAAAAAAAATAACAGAATTCAGAGTTGTTACAGTATGTTATCTAAAATGGCTAGTATTCAACCAAAAATATTAGACATGCAAAAGCAAGTAATAAACTACAACTCATGGACATGGGGGGAAAAACAAACAAACAAACAAACAAACAGTAACAGTCAGTAGAAATTGATTCTAAGTGCTCCAGATGTTAAATTGTTTAATGATGCCAGTGACTCTAGAAAATTTCAATAAAATCCTAGAAATTGTTGTATAAAATGGGAGTCCCAGAATTGAGCTGTATAATAACTGAAACAAAAAAATTTACTAGTGGGACTCAAGTAGATATGAGATGGCAGAAGAATTACTGAACTTGCATACAGACAAGTAGAAATCAAACATTTTGAAGAAAAGAGAGTAAAAAGATTAAAGAAAAAAGTACAGAGCCTCAAAGACCTGTTGGACCACAGCAAATGTGTTAACATAAGTGTAATGGAGATCCCAGAAAAACACAAGAAAATAAGCCTAAGAAAAATTTGAAAAATAGTGGCCAAAAGTTCCAATATTTGTTGAAAATCATTAATGTACAGATATAAGTATTTTGAAATCTCTGAGTAAAATAAATATAAAAAGATTCATACCTAGACACATCATAGTCAAATTATTGAAAGACAGAAAGCAAATCTTGAATACAGCTAGAGAAAAATGACTCAGGATATATAAGAGAACAATTACATGATTAATGGACAACTTCTCACCAGAAATATTGGACCTCAGAAAACAGAGTACTGAAAGGAAATAAAACTGTCAACCAAGAATTCTCTATGCAGCAAAACTAACTTCCCAAAATTAAGATGAAATAAGAACATTCCTAGATAAAAAAGAAAAGAAAAAAACCCCCAGAATTTATTGCTAGCAAGCCTACCTTACAAGAAAACCAAATGAAATGTTTCATGCTGAGAGAAAGAAATATCAGTAACTTAAGTCTACAAGAAGAAACGAAAAGTGCTGAGAATAGGAAATATGTAGGTTAATATAAAAAGCTACATAAATATATGTATTTTTTCTCCTAATGTTATTAAAAATAAGATTGTATAAAACAATAATTATAATGCTGTATTATAATCACTATACATTACATACATTGTCATACATATTGACACTAATAGGACAAAGGAATAGGAAGGAAAAGGAGATCTATTCAAGCAAAGTTTCTATATTTATAGGAATTAAGTCAGTATTGTTTTGAAGTTGATTGTGATAAGTTGTGATGCATGTTGTCATCTGTAGAGCAATCACTAAGAAAGTAGCTAAAAAATGTCATTCAAAAATCAGAAATTTGGGGCGCCTGGGTGGCTTGGTCGGTTAAGCGTCCGACTTCGGCTCAGGTCATGATCTCACCGTCTGTGAGTTTGAGCCCCGCGTCGGGCTCTGTGCTGACAGCTCAGAGCCTGGAACCTGTTTCAGATTCTGTGTCCCCTCTCTCTCTGCTCCTCCCCTGTTCATGCTCTGTCTCTCTCTGTCTCAAAAATAAATAAACGTTAAAAAAAAATTAAAAAACAAAAATCAGAAATTAAAATGACATACTAAAAATAATTATTTAACACAGAAAAGGCAATGAAGAGAGAACGCAAGTGTAAAAAATATATGAGACATTTGGAAAATAAATAGAGTAGGAATAGTTTTGAACACATCAATAATTCCATTAAGTGTGATTGGATGAGAGTACAAATTGTCAGATTGGATAAAAACAGAACTCAACTATATGCTGTCTACAAGAAACAGCCCTTAGATCCAAAGATACAAGTATGTTGAAAGTGAAGGGATAGAAAAATATACACCATGCAAATAGTGACCATAAGAGACTTACAGTACTATGTTAATGTCAGGCAAAAAATAAATTTTAAGACAAATACTATAGACAGAAAGGGACATTTCATAATGATAAAAGGTCTGTGCATCAGAAAGATGTAACAATTAGGGGCACCTGGGTGGCTCAGTTGGCTAAGGGTCCGACTTTGGCTCAGGTCATGAACTCATGGTTTGTGAGTTGGAGCCCTGCATTGGGCTCTTTGGAGCCTGGAGCCTGCTTTGGATTCTGTGTCTCATTCTCTCTCTGCCCCTCCCCCACTTGTGCTCTGTTTCTCTCTGCCTCTCAAAAATAAATAAATGTTAAAAAAAAAAGTTATAACAATTATACATGTATGTGCTTTCAACAGTAGAGCTCTAAGATGTAAGAAGAAATAGAAATAGACGGTTCAGTTACAGTAGTTGGAGATTTCAGTAATCCACTTTCAGTAATTGGTAGAACAACTTGGCAGAAATCGGCAAAGATATAGATTTGATCAACATTATCAACCAACGTGACCTGACATTTAACACTTAACATCTACAGAATACATTTTCTTTCTTTCTTTTAAAGTAAGCTCCACGCCCACGTGGGGCTTAAACTCCCAACCCTGGGATCAAGAGTCAGATGCTCCACCGACTGAGCCAGCCAGGCGCCCCTAGAATACATTTTCAAGTGCACCTAGACCATTCTCCAGGATAAACCATATATTGAATAAAGCTAAAGTATGCAGTTGTAAGTTAAATAAGTTCTGGGGATGTAAAGTACAACTTTATGACTAGAGTTAACAATGATAGATTATTATTTGAAAGTTGCTAAGAGATCTTAAAAATTCACATCACAAGGACAAAAAAATTATAATCGTGTGAAGTAATGGATGTCAAAACTTATTGTGGTAATCATTTTGCAATATATACATATATCAAATCATTATGTTATACATCTTAAACTTATGCAATGTATGTCAATTATATCTCAATAAAACTGGAAAAACAAATTATGGCACATTTACATTTAATGTTCTCTACCTTACAAAAATGATACATCAACTAATCATAATATGTAGGACTTTAGTTGGATTCTGATTCAAAGAAACTAAAAAAAAATTGAATAGGAAATTTGAACAATGACTAGATATTTGATGCTCTGAGAAATTGTTGATAATGTTCTAGGTATACCGATAGTATTGTGGTTGTGTTTTTTAAGGGTTTTTTAGAGATGCATACTGTAATATTTACAGTTGAAATTGTAGTGATGAATTGACTTCACAATAATGTGGGTGGTGAAATAGTGGGGATATAAGCAAAGTGAGCCTGGCCATACGTTGACAGGTACCTGAGAACTCATTATACTGTTTTTCTACTGTCCTATATGTTTGGAACTTACCCTAATAAAAATATTTTTAAGGTAAAAATAAAAGGCTAAGACAGTGTGGCATTAACATTAAGATAGACAAATAGATCCATGGAATAGAAGGGAGTCCAAAATAAATCTATGTACAGGCAACTGCCTTTTCACAAACTTGGCAAAGACAATTCAGTGGAGAATGTATAATGTTTTCAACAAATGGTGGTAGGACAATTGGATAGCCATATGTTAAAAAGAAAACAAACCCCTACAAAACCAAAAAAACAAAACAAAACCCACACCAAAACCAGAAGAAAACAACTGTAATCCATACCTTGCACTTTATCCAGAAATTAACTCCAACTAGACCATAGATATAAATGTAAGGCCTGAAACTATTAAATTTGAAAATAACTTGGGAGAACCTTCGTGATACTGGATTAGGCAAAGGGTTTTTCGATAAATTGAACAAAAGAACAAATTGAAATTTGCAATTGGTCAAAATTTAAAACGTTTCTTTGAAAGATATTATTAAGAGAATTTTAAAAAAGCCACAGATAGGAAAAATATATCTGTAAAACATACCTGATAAAGGATTTGTATCCATAATATATATAGAACTATCTAAACTCAGTGTAATAAGAAAACAACTTACAACAGTGGGCAAAAATTTTAAGCCAGCACTTCACTAAAGAAAATATATAGATGGTTATCAAGCCCTTGAAAAGATGCAGACATCATTAATCATTAAGGGAGTGAAAGTTAAAATCAAATGAGATACCACTATCCACCTTTTAAAATACCTAAATTTATTTATTTTTAAATGTTTATTTATATTTGAGAGAGATAGAGACAGAGTGCGAGCTGGGGAGGGGCAGAGAGATGGGGAGACACAGAATCTGAAGCAGGCTCCAGGCTCCACAGAGCCCAATGTGGGGCTCGAACTCACAAACTGTGAGATCATGATCTGAGCCGAAGTTGGACGCTTAACCGACTGAGTCACCCAGGCATCCCTAAAATACCTAAATTTAATAGAGTGATTGTACTAAATCATGACCTGCTATGTAGGAGCTGAAGTTCTTGTCCACTATATTACCAGTTGGAATATAAAATGGTACAACTTTGGAAAAGAATTTAAACATATATCTACCATATGATCCAGCCATTCCATGCCTAGCTATTTTTCCCAAGAGAAAAGAAATTGTATGTTTGTACAAAGACTTGGACTCAAATATTCATAGCAGCTTTATTTGTAATTGCTCAAAGCTGGACATGATCCAAATGTCAATCAAGAGGTGAAGAAGGGATAAGTTGAACCTGATATATTCACACAATGGAATATTACTCAGCAATAAAAAGGAATGAACTCTTGATACATACCTCAACACGGATGAATCTCAAAATAGTTATGCACAGTGAAAGAAGCCAGACATTGTATAATTCCATTTGTATGAAATACACTGAGAAGACAAATTTAAGAATTTTTAATGTTTATTTTTGAGAGCGTGAGCAGGGGAGGGGGAGAGAGAAAGGGAGACACAAAATCTGAAGCAGGCTCCAGGCTCTGAGCTGTCAGCACAGAGCCCTAGGAGGGGCTCAGATCCATGAACCACGTGATCATGACCTGAGCCGAAGTTGGACAGTTAACGGACTGAGCCTCCCAGGCGCCCCTGAGAAGACAAATTTATATGTAGAAAATTGGTGAGTGGTTGTCTGGGGAAAGGGATGGGAATGGAGATTGATTGTGTTCTGACTTGGGGGAACTTGGGGAGTTATTGGAAATGTTTTAAAACTGGATTTTGGGGCACCTGGGTGACTCAGCTGTTTGAGTGTCTGACTCTTGATTTCCATTCAGGTTATGATCCCAGTATTGTGGGATCAAGCCCTGTGTCGGGCTCTATGCTGAGCGTGAAGCCTACTTAAGATTCTCTCCCTCCCCCTCTCCCCCTCTTCCCTGCTCACACGTGCTCACCCTCTCTCTCTCTAAAATGAAAAACACCCCCCACCCAAAAAAAACCCTTTTGGATTTTGGTGATCGATGCACAACATTAAAATAAAACAACAAAACCCTACACTTAATTTTTTTTTTAAAGGAAAAATAGGTTTTTTTCTTGAGAGCTGGATGGCTCCTGAATTGAGAACATAGGTAGAGTGCTTGCCCTAGTAAGTGAACATGCTGTGACTCCAGTTGGGGGCCCTACACCTGCTGTGGATCTCTACTGATGAGAGTCAGTCCCCAGGAGGGGAGTCAAGCATTTGCCTGCTAAATTGTAGTAAAATTTCTGGTACCTCTGAAAATTGTGCTCAGAGGACCTCATGGGGATTTGCCCACTGTGGAAATCCTGCTCTATTTTCTTTTTTAAAAAAAATTTTTTAATGTTTATTTATTTTTGAGAGACACACACACAACATAAGCAGGGGAAGGGCATAGCGAGAGGGAGACACAGAATCCAAAGCAGGCTCCAGGCTCTGAGCTGTCAGCACAGAGCCCAACATAGGGTTCAAACCCGTGAACCACAAGATCATGACCTGAGCTGAAGTCGGACATTCAACTGACTGAGCCACCCAGGCACCCCCCTCCTTTTTTTTTTTTTTTTTTTTTTTTTTTAATTTTTGTCCTGCTCTATTTTCAATGAAGTAAGGACCCAGAGCTTACTGATTGACTTATCAAACTTTGAGAGCTCATCCGGTTCAGAGCACATTCATATACACATTTTTTGAGTGATTTGGCTAAAAATCCAGAATATCACCTTGTTCAGGGAGGGTGTCTAAGGGGGAAATACTACACTTTTCCAAATGACAAGCTTTAAATGTGCTTTCTCCCTTAGGCAATCCTGGAGAACAACCTCCCCTCTGAAATTGCTAGCAAGATTAACCTTGTGGACCTAGCAGGCAGGTAATTAGGATTTCAGAGCCAAGGGGAATTAATCCCTTGACCTTGTTCTTGCCCATTTTACAGGGAATAAACTTGTTCCACCTTTTCCACATATCAGTCATCCTGAGAAAATTACAAAAGAAACAAATTGTTGAATGCCATGTTAAGAAATTATAGTTTTCTAGGGGCTGCAAAATCTCCGATGTCAGGGGTTCTAAGTCTTAGCTGCTTATTAACATCACCTGGGGCCTTTAAAAATTCTCAGTGCCTGGGTTTCACCTCTGATCAAATAAATAGCATTATTAGTGGCACCAGAGGCAGTGCAGATGTCAGTAGTTTTTGAAGCTGCCCAGGTGATTCTAGTGTATAGTCAAGATGAAAAACCACTGCTCTAAGTGGAAGTAACCGGTTTAGTATACTTTTTTTTTTTGACTTAATATTGGTTTCATGCAGCTATCATTACTGGAAAAAAAAAGAAAGCAAGCTTATAAAAATACCATGGCATAGAGGAGAAGATACGACCTTCTAAGTATTAGAAGAAAGCATGGATTGTAGTCACACGTATATTCAGAGAGAAGAAAGTCATCTTTCTTCTGTGGTCACACACAAAAGTGTGAGATGAGATAAAGCAAATTTTCTTATTTTAAAACTGTTAATTTATTACTATGGTACATCATTCCCTTAAAAATGAAGTGTTGTCTCTGTCAGCTGCAACTCTGGCATTTTGGGAGAAAAAAATGAAATGCTCTCTGAAAGAAACTATATCAGGCACCTGGAAGTGTGAATCTTCAATATTTCCCATTGACTTAAAAAAGAAATTTAAAACAATTGACAGATAACAACCCAGATACCATAAAGCCATTAATAGGTGAAATTAAAACAAAGATTGGGCAGATGTGAGTATATGAAAAATCTATGCTAATATCATTACTGTAAATGAGCATTAGTTAGCTGAAAGTGCTCTGGCAGTCAAAATAAAAATGTAATGAATTATTTGATTTCTGTTGCCTGAGAAGTGGAAGAATGCCAGTTGGTTACAAGATGGTAATACTTTTTCGGGCACTGAATTCTAAAAAGAATTTATCATGTGGGCTTCTTACATAATGTACAACATAATGGATAGTGTCTTTCAGCAGTATTATAAGGACAGTGTCTTCTTGTTTGTTTTTCTTCTTCTTTTCATTGATTATTTAGTGAAAGAGCAGATCCCAGTTACTGTAAGGACCGGATTACTGAAGGAGCCAATATCAACAAGTCTCTTGTGACTCTGGGAATTGTCATCTCCACTTTAGGTATTTTGCTGATAGACTGGATCATCAGAGTGGGAGGGAGACTTTGGAAAATAACTACTATATTTTCATCTTGTCAAGCTGGGATAGACATTTACAAGGTCCTTTTTTTATAAACTTAGCTTCTGGGTGAATATCGTAAAAATTGATACTTGTCTGTGATTGAGAACACTATGGTCATCCTCCCATCCCTCTCGTTTCAAAAAGAGAGGAGACTGAAATATCATGTGACCAGATACTCCATGTCATGAGTCCAAAGTCTAATTCAGGGTTCAAACTTGTAGCATCCTATCATATGCAGAGAGGGATTAGGAAGTGTGATACTTAAATTTGTGTTCTCCAACCATTGTTTTACTGCGTGTGTTTCATGATTCCTTTTTCCCTCCACTTTTATTATTTTTTTGTCTTTAAAGCCCAGAATTCTCAAGCATTCAGCAGCTGCCAGAGCCTCAACAGTGCAGCCAGTGATGGTGGTGACAGTGGGATCCCTAGCTCTCCTTCTGGGACAAGCAGTGGAGGGGGGCCCTCTCGGAGGCAGTCTTATATCCCATACCGGGACTCCGTGTTGACCTGGCTGCTGAAGGACAGCCTTGGCGGCAACTCCAAAACTATCATGGTTGCCAGTGAGTGGGATGCTGGAGCTGGTTCTGTGTTGGGACTGGTACTCTGCCTCAGAGAAGGGGCCATGACCACCTGCTTCATTAAGGGTCTCATAATACAGCATGGATGATAGCAGTAAGGCAAGTGGTTACAGGCTGGGTCGGAAGGGCTTGGCATCGTTTTTAACTTTCTCCTTCTACCTCAGCTGTGTCTCCTGCACATACTAGCTACAGTGAGACCATGAGCACACTGAGATATGCATCTAATGCCAAACACATCGTCAACAAGCCTCGGGTAAATGAGGTGAGACCTTTATTTGAAGTCCTGGTTTGGTATTGTTTACATTAAGTTCTTTTATTCTCTCACTGATTTCTTTCTCCTTACAGTCACCTCAACTTGCCTGACCTTCTCCAAATAAAGAGTGAAATTCTTTGTTTCAGAGTCATACCCTTCTCCCATATCTTTACTGACTCCATTTCACTTGCCTTTTTGAATAGTTTATTTTAGATACTTCTCTGAGGCCATCCCTGGTGTACCACTGCCACCTTAAGGGAGATCATTTAAAAGTTTCTGTGTTTATTGCTTTTGAGTTTATGTTGATGTATGCTTCTGTTTTATTTCTTTTCTTTTTCTTTTTTTTTTTTTTTTTAAGTTTATTTATTTTGAGAGAGACAGAGACAGTGTGAGTGGTGGAGGGGTGGATAGAGAGGGAGACAGAGAATCCGAAGCAGGCTCTGTACTATCATTGTGGAGCCTGACAAGGGGACTGTCCCCATGAAACCACAAGGTTTCATAACCTGAGCTGAAACCAGGAGTTGGACGCTTGACCAACTGAGCCACCCAGGCACCCCTGTTTTCTTTCTTTTCTATGCAAACTGCAGTGATTTCTCTGTTTCGGGCTAAAAGGGGCTTGTAAGGAATTTAATAGTTTTGAAAGTTGATTAATAATGAAAAATTCCTGGGGTGCCTGGGTGGCGCAGTCGGTTAAGCGTCCGACTTCAGCTCAGGTCACGATCTCGCGGTCCGTGAGTTCGAGCCCTGCGTCGGGCTCTGGGCTGATGGCTCAGAGCCTGGAGCCTGCTTCTGATTCTGTGTCTCCCTCTCTCTCTGCCCCTCCCCCGTTCATGCTCTGTCTCTCTCTGTCTCAAAAATAAATAAACGTTAAAAAAAAATTTTTTTTTTAAATAATGAAAAATTCCTTATCTTTGCAGTTTCAGTGAAAAGTTTCAGGGCTGGAATCATAAACTGGTGGCTAGACCTTTATAGCCCATTTATGAACTGTTTTAAAAGGCAATGTAATTAAGTAGGTACTAAATTCAGTCACACTATAGGAAGGCCAGCATCTACCACCTATTTGTGCTGCTTTTTGGGTTACCTGTCAACCTCCTGCTCAAGGACACTGATTCTCATACTTTATCAGAATCAACTCCTTGAGGGTTGGTTAAACTGGGCCCTGGCCCTCAAGAGTTTCTGATTTGGTAGGTGTTGGTGGGGGCAGAATTTGCATTTCTAACAAGTTTTTAGGTAAAGTTGATAGGGTTCTGGGATCATACTTTGAGAAGACTGCCTCAGAAGTTACTCCAAAGGAGTAAACCACTTTTTCCGAACTAATTCTCTGTTTTATTTTAAAGCTGGTTGAGGCCTGATATCATTCAGTGGTGACCAAGTTTTTTATGTTTCAGGATGCCAATATAAAACTGATCCGAGAACTCAGGGAGGAGATCAGAAGACTAAAAGCCATGCTGTTGAGCTTCGAACTGGTATTCAGGCAATCGGAACTTTTCTGTACACAAAACCTGCTTTTCTTCTGCATGGAAGCTGAGCTCTGCTGCATTTTGTGTTTTCACTTAAGTGACACTTGTAGAACAGAGTCAGGAACAAAGACAGGACTTAGATTACTCTGATTACCTGAGTAGTTTCGGATGGGGTGGGCATCATCAATATATCATCTTTGCTGTCCGAAGGGCAATTGCCTGAATGGCTGTTATTCTGTGTGTAAGAGGATTAAGAGAATGGGCCCCTCCAGAAGAATTTCTTTGAATTTTCCTTCTTTGTACCAAATTGATCCCCAATATTTAAGCTTCTGATTTGTTTCTGATTTTAATGATAAGGTCGTTTTTTTTTTTAATCTGCCCTTCTTTTCCTTCATAAGAGTAAGGGTGAGACCCATGAAGCACATCTTTCTCTTTGTGCAGAGAAACTTCAGTTCATTGAATGAGGAAAAGGATGAGAATCTGAAGGAGCTGGTTCTCCAAAATGAATTGAAGGTGGGTTTGTTGGGTGGACTCATTTATGGTTTATATCACCCTGGTAGTGGGTCTCATCTCCTTCCATTATTCCTCAGTCGAGACTGCTCCCTCCTCAGGACGGAGAGGTTCTATCTAGTTTAGAGACAGTTGTCTCCATTGAGCCTTGAGTGGGGAGTGTGTTTGCCTTAGGGACTGGTGACTGGCTTTCTTTGTTTTGTTCTCTTAGGGGTTCATGATAACTTCCTTTGGATAGGGACAGTAGCCTAGAAAAAAAAAATATTTTCCAGTCAAAAAATCAACTAACTGACATGTATTCGTTGAGTACCAAATAGGTGCTCAGCATGATGCTTCCAGAGATACAAAGAAGTTCCTTCCCTCAACTGGCTTGCAGTCTAGTTGGAAACACACTTAGAGAATGGTTAAATGAAATGAACTATACGAGTTATATGAAAAGAGCTTAGGGAAGGAAGAAATCAGTATGGCTTGGAATTTTCAGTGCAGGCATCACAACGCTGGAAGCTAGAGAAGTTGAACTAGACCTTGAAAGATCAGTGGATTGTGTTAGATAGGGAGAAAGGGGTACGACATTTTGGGTGAGGGTGGGATAACATAAGAAAAGCCATAGAACCAAAAGAATGAACTGGTGTGGGAGGCCACGTGGAAGCACAGAGTGTGAGGAAGACTGAGCTGGCGAGAATAGGTGCTCATGGAAGAGAGTAGTGGAGGTGATGTTAGGGCCAGTTTAGGAGGTTTGAATTTGACATACACAGGATTAGTCATGGCTTCTTGAACCAGGTTGGGTGACATAATAATGGAGTCTATTGGTGACATTTAATATGACAGTTGTATGTAGGACTAATTGAAGAGAGGGAAGACTGGAAGCAGAGAGACCAACCAGGAAAGAGACTGATTTTGCGACCCTGTGAACGTGAGGACAAGACATGTGGGGAGGTTAGGTTACATGGTGATTCCTGGAGACATTTGTGAGGAAGAAATGGCAGGCATTGTTTGGTGACAGGTTCGATTTAGATACCACAACCAAATGTCCCAATTCCTGGTATTCTGTCGCCTCATCCTTATCCATTATAAAGTATCCTGGCTACGTCAATATTTTGTTACCCAGACTAAACTTTAGGACTACATCACGCATCCAGATATCTCTCAAAAATTCTGTGTTTAAATATACGTTCTGATTTTTGGTTCAGAAAATACCACCCCTGTGTATATAAGAGATGAAGTACAGAGTCAAAATCACTCCGTTATACATTCTGGCAGACCTGGACTCGAATCTGCCACTTGCTGGCCTTCTGACCTTAGGCTTTGTAGGGGTAGGTGACGAAAGCCAGCCAGAAGGGGTACTTCCGGTTAGCTGAGCCACGCTGGCTAAACTGTAAGCCACCATGCACTGCTGCTCACCTCTGCCGGGTCCTAATCCAACCCAGCCCTTCGCAGTACCTGGTAGTTTCACTCTTTGCAGACTTCAACTCAATGATTATAATGTTAAAAATGACATTTCTAGGGTACATAAAACACTTGTACCTAAACTTGGCATACTTGGTTTTTTCTCACATTCTCTGTTTATGAAAAGTACTTAGCTGAATCCAGGTCCTTTTCCTGGGCTTCCTCAGTTCTTCCATTCCCAGGATAACTTTTCTTCCTGGACATTAATTTCCACCAAAAGAAGAAAAAAAAGCACCTTATACTCAACACTGTTCATTCACGTTCCCCAAATGGCCTTAGCTTAAGGCCTGTAATTTGCTATATTATATATATTTAAACTCTGTTCCTGATATATAGTAAGCCCTTAGTATTTTATTGTTGTTATTACATGTTCTTTTAGACCAGTTTCTTATAGTCTTCTTTCTACCTGAGGAGATTGATCTTGATGCTTTGTGTATCTTTGAGCCTGATACAAGCTTATATTCGGATTTGAGGTTCTACACCTTGAGAAAGAAGTGTTAGGTCATAAAAGGATTCCCAGTATGGATCACGTAGAAGAAGGATGGGGAAAGGGGAGTTGTAAACATACATGTATGAATAACATCTCAAATAATAAAACAAAGTAACATTTATGGCATTTTTTCGAGTTATAAAAACAATACATGTTTGTTGAAGAAAACTTTAAGAATACCCTTTACTGAGGGAGTTTATAAAAGTAACTCTTGCTTATTGAAGAAATTTTGGAAACAGCTCACATAGGAGGTGCAAGGGCCTATGTGGAGCTTTGAATAGTAACAGTGAAGAAGGTGAGGAAGGAATGCCATGAGGAATCAGAGCACGGTGGCTTCTGACCTTATGTCTGCTCCGTGGACTGTTGGGCGTCTAAAACTGCCTCCTGTCTCTGCAGATAGACCAGCTGACTAAAGACTGGACCCGGAAGTGGAATGAGTGGAAGGCCCTCCTGGAGCATTACAGAGTGGACATCAACAGGAGGCGGGCTGGAGTGGTCATTGACTCCAGTCTGCCACACCTGATGGCCTTGGAGGATGATGTACTCAGCACAGGAGTCGTGCTGTATCACCTGAAGGTGAGCAGGCTGGTTCATTGCCTCCTTCCCTGAGCCACTGGCTCCAGAGTCAAGGAGGGAGAAGCCAAATGCAGTAGCTATGCATCTACGAATTGAGTCAGATGCCACAGAGCTGTGTTCAGGTTTGCCCTCTGGAAAATGGGCTAGCAAGCCAAGGGTGATTGATTTGTTTGCTTTTGTATGATTAGAGCAGAAAACTGGGAATCAGAACAATTATTTGTTTTTCTCTGGCTGCTACTATTGCTCTCATATAACTTACTTTTGTTCTCTGTGATTTAATTTCATCATTTTAAAGTAAGAATGATGCTGCTTGTATTCCTTTTCTGGCTTCCTGAAGCACGGAAGTGCAGGCATGGAGGTAAAATCCTAACCTTGAAAAGCGGTTAGCACTCCTGAGCTCTGCACATGCAAGCCGCTCACAGACAGCTTTCAGAGGCTAAAGAGGGACTCAAGATCTGAAACAGTTTCCTTCTCCTATCTCCCCACTCCTCAACCTCCTGCTTCTCATTACTAGGTTTACCAGGGAAAGAAGAGAGGCAAATGAAAGCAGATATAGATGGCTTAAAGAAAGCATGAGGGACGTGGCACCTGGGTGGCTCGGTTGGTTGAGCATGCCACTCTGGATTTCAGCTCGGGTCATGATCTTGCGGTTTGTGGGTTCGAGCTCCACAACGGGCTCTGCACTGATAGCACAGAACCTGCTTGGGATTCTCTATATCTCTCTCTGTCCCTCCCCAGCACGCTCTAAGTAGATAAAAAAGAAAGAAAGAAAGAAAGAAAGAAAGAAAGAAAAAAAAAAAAAAAAAAAAAAAAAAAGCGTGAGGAAGACCCCAGAGTGCTGGTGGGCCAGCAGGGTGGGGAAGGGCAGGGCACAACATGCAGCCATCTGGAACAGTGGAACAAACTCCTGCCTTGCAAGAAGGATCTGGATCACCTGGTTCTTTGTCACATGGAAGCAGGTCCTCATTTCTAAATGAAGCATTTTGAGATGTAGTGCCCAATGGTAGTCATTCATACCCTGTCCTCATCAAAAGTATTTGTCCTCCTATAAAAGGACATTCCCTGTGGATGACAGAACATACTGTATGTGGCCAAAATCCCTACGCTCACTGAAAATCCAGTCTTCATTCTCCTAATTGTCCCCAGCTGCCGTTTGAAAGGAACAGGGTTTATGAGGGGTATGTAACACTGCTCTCATCCCTGGAGAAATCAGGCTCCTATCACTACAGTGTATATGGTAGCGAAATGTTAGCAAAGCTCATCCTGTTTAGAAAGTCTGTGTTCTTAGGATAAGCCCTCAGGGAAGTTGTCAGAGACTGAGCCTCTCAGAAAGTTAAAGTATTTTATTTTCCGACACAGAGTATAAATTAGCTCCGTGAAAATGCCTCAGGCAGAAGCTGTTACCTAAATAACAGATCTGAATACCAAAGGCTGTCTATCAATCCTTCTATTAGAACCATAGGGAGAGGTTGGAGGTCAGGAAGAGACCAGTGGATTAAAATGGTTAATATTTGAATAGAAATGATCTGATGTATTGAGTAGATGTGGAGTGAGCAGGTGAAGCTAGACGTCATGTGGTAGAGCTAAGTGTGGCAGCAGAGGGTTAAAGGACATGACTCAGATTGAATCAGAGAGGAGAGGTGAGCACAGGCCTCATCTGAATGTTGGGAGCGCTGGTTTTCAGTGTGGGGTCTGTGCACACTGAGGGTGGTGCCCCCTCCTAGATGCATTCCCAGTGAACCTGGGGGATGAGGTTTTAGTCTAGTTCTAATCCTGGCATTTCTGCATTTTTTCCCTTTTTGTTGGTTTAGATCCTATTTTGGGTAATGGTAGAGCAGTGATCACTCAAGATTCTCTGTATTTTTGTTTGCTTTGCTAACTTGGTTATAGACCTGTCACGAATCCCTAGCGTTGCTCTGGACGCTCTTTTCCATTGGGTCACCTTGGGAAGTACCTTGGATGGACAGAGGGAAGGTTGGGTGGAGCACAGGTTACTGGTATCCTGGACTTCATCCTCATGCTGTTCACTCTCCCTGCATAAAGAAACAGAGGGGGCAGCAAGCACAGCTATCATCTCAGTCCTTGTTAAATGAGATGCCTTTGTGGTTTTTTTGGTAGTTTCTTCCCTGTAGATGTAGAAGTTGTGATATACTGTGAGGAATGCATTTCATCATCAGGACTGACCCTGAACCCAAGGGGTCCTGACCCCTTTTCCTCGATTTTGTTTGATGGTATTTGTGGAGGCCAGCATCCATTTGTTTGTGTGGCTGAGCAGGAAAGGCTGGGCTCTGGCTGTCTGGGGGTGGTGGGAAGCACAGTGAGGCCAGAGTCTCATTCATTGCTTCTAGGAGGCTGCCTTCTCACCAGCTATTTTTGGGGAGCTGCAGGGACATCCCCCTTCTGGCTGCTGACAGTGAAAACAGGTGGGAAACTCTCTGGTCACTTCCAGTTACGAGGGAGGTGGTATGGTGAGGCTGGACAAGCATGGGCTCAGGCCCAGAGAGACCTCAATTCTAGCCATGGCTCTCCTATTTAAATTTTTTTTTCTAATAATTTTTTTTAAAGTTTATTTATTTATTTTGAGAGAGAAACAGACAGTACATATGGAGGAGGGGCAGAAAGAGAGCGAGACAGAGAATCCCAAGCAGGCTCTGCACTGTCAGCTTGGAGCCTGATGTGGGGCTTGAACTCATGAAACCGTGAGATCATAACGTGAGCCAAAACCAGGAGTCAGACATGCTTAACCAACTGAGCCACCCAGGTGCCTCTTAAAATATTTTTAATGTTTATTTATTTTTGAGAGAGAGAAAGACAGAGAGCAAGCACAAGTTGGGGGAGGGGGAGAGAAAGAGGGGGACGCAGAACCCAAAGCAGGCTCCAGGCTCTGACCTGTCAGCACAGAGTCTGATGCAGGGCTCAAAAGTCAGACCACAAGATCATGACCTTTAACATTTAACCAACTCAGACATTTAACCGATTGAATCACCCAGATGCCCCAGCCATGGCTCTCCTATTTAGTGTGTAGGATCCCTGAGCAACTTTCCCCATCAGCTTCAGATTCCTTATATATAAAAGGGGGATAATGAGTATATTTTAGGTTGCTCAAGGATTAAATAAGAGCTGTCTGTAAAGCACTCACTGCAATGCCTGGGACATAGTGGATGGTTATTCAATACCTGATAAATATGTATCTAAACTCAGCATCCTTGTTGTCATAGTGCTGCCTTCTACAAACAGAGCTATGTGTTCTTAAAAGAATTGCTATAATCCAAGGGCCAAAAGGCCCTGTTATCTACTAACCCAGTAATTTGTTTATGCTAACTCCTTTTTCCCCTCCTTACACTCTCTTCTAGTCCTTTTTGATTCTAGACATGCTTTTCTCCCATTTGTGCTTTACCCTTCTTAAAATCTGGTATCTCTCAAACTTCATTTGTGGACCAAGAAGTTAAAAATCTTGTGCTCCATACATCTTCGTAAAATACGTGTCTCTTGGAGACTAAATGGACCAAACTTGGACCACACCAACCTTAGTCCCTAGAGAAAAGCTCTGCCTTTGCGCCCTCTTCCTCGGACTGGAGATTATCTGACCGACAGCCATGACAGTTCCCTAACATCAGGCCATGGGACAGAAAGGAGTTTGTCAACACTAGTTGACTTTGCAAAGAGCTGGTGCTGCTTTTTTCTGTATTTTTTGCCCCTGCCTTCTCAGGAGCTTCCTGGGCTGCAGTGGGTGGGCAGAGCAGTCAGAACAACCTGGACCAAAGTTGAGAAGTGGTGTGGGAAAGGCCGGGGTGGGCATGGGAAGACAGTGAAAACACTCCACCAGGTGGGTTCTGCTTTGGGGGCAAGCTGTGTCCCTTTTTATTCTCATTTAAAGGGCTTTGTTTTTCCTTTTAGGAGGGGACAACAAAAATAGGAAGGATTGACTCAGATCAGGAACAGGACATTGGTAAGTGATAGAGCATCTGGGTCTGACACTGTGGTGGATACTCATGCCTGACTGGTCTCTTTAGAGGAACCTGATGATGCTCTGAGAGGAAGGAATCCTTGAGGATCAAGGGGCTATTACTCTTTTGTTGCTACATTGTGGTGGTTGTTGTGTGTCAGGGACATGATAGGAGGAGATCCACACCATGGGAGAATCCAGATCTGGGTGGTTTTCAGGTGGTGGCTCTTCCTCTCTTGTCATAATGTAAGATCTTCTAGATGTGGATTCCGATCTCGCAGAAAGGGTGTTTCCCTGGGTTGTTTCCCCACCCACGTGACCCCCATCTCTTGTGTAGTTCTGCAGGGGCAGTGGATTGAGAGAGACCACTGCACTATCACGAGTGCCTGTGGGGTGGTCATTCTGCGGCCTGCCCAGGGGGCCCGCTGCACAGTCAATGGCCGGGAGGTCACTGCCTCCTGTCGTCTGACCCAAGGTAAGACTGTTTATAGCCCTGTTTATACCGGGATAAGTGATGAACTAGCTTCCTTCTCATGGGCCAAACCCACAGAACTCAGTGAAGCAGGCTTTAAACATGGAATACTCATCCTCTGCACCCAGAGATCTGAAGATCTGAAGATTTCCTAATACCATCCTCTTCCCAAGGCCCCAATTCCAGGTCCCAAGGTGGAGAATGACTCTCTGAAATCTCTCCCTGTGTTGGCTAGCTCTGTGTCCTTGGGAAAGTCTCTGGACATCAATTTTCTCATCTGTAAAATGGCGATAAGAGAATTGTTGTGAAGACTGAATGAGTTAATTTGTGTAATGTTCTTAACAGTATTCTTGTCACCTAGTAAATACTCATTATCACTATTACTATTACTACTATTATTAATCTGTTCAAATTCCATCTTTCCTTTGACGCTGAGCTTATATTCCCCCTCTTCCATGAAGCATTCCCTAACTAGTCCATGAGGAACTCATTTTGCTTTCCCTCAGAATAGCAGAACTCCTCCTGTTCATTTTGTTAGTTCAGTACATATGCTGTGGGATATCCAATGAATACATATCTTATTGACTCACCTAAGTTATAAGCTTGTTGGGGGCAGGACTTTGTCTCTCAGAAGGGCACCCTGCACATAATACATACGGAGAACGTGAGCTGTTGGTTCATTCTCCCCTGTCTCTGCCACAGGAGCAGTCATAACGCTGGGGAAGGCACAGAAGTTCCGATTCAACCACCCAGCAGAGGCCGCTGTCCTGCGGCAAAGAAGGCAGGTTAGTGTGCTGTGTTTTCAAGGTGACTGCCAGCCGCCCTGCTCCTTTCAAAGGGACAAGTTTGAGCTTTATCTGGTTCTCTTGGGGTGGGGTTGGTGATAGCAGCCTTACCGCACTCATTCCTCGTTCCCAGGTCGGAGAGGTTGTCGGTGGCAATGGCTCTTTGGAATGGTTGGATTTGGACGGAGATGTCACTGCCTCCCGGTTGGGTCTCTGCCCTTTGCTTTGGAAGGAGAGGTGAGAATCTTGTGCTCATTTTGCTATGGAACCTACTGTTCTTACTTCTTAGTCTAATACAACATGGAGCAGGGAGGAAGTGAGTATAATAGCCAAGCTCTGAATGAGGCCTGGTCTCAACCAACTTGTGCAAGTGATGGAATGTTACTGAACTAGCTGCTTAGCTTCTAGTTGGCAGGGAAGCAGTCTTAGCCCTCATTCATTTCCTGTTTGTTATTACAACTTCCTTCATCACTGAAAGGAGTATATATCATTTGATGTTTCCTGTCGCCAGTTTCTTCTGTCAGCAAGATTTGAACATGACATGTTTGTACATAACTTTGAGACTGCTTCTCAACTTACCTCCCCATGTGCCCCTTTAAATTCTGGCTGGCCTGTGTGTGAGGTCACAAGGTGTGTCAACTTTCAGGACTGTGGCTTCCTCTGAGTTTTTAAAGATAGTCTGTGACTGAGAATCCTTTCTTTTCTCAATACCAAAGGGTCCAGAACTACACATAAGAGGGTCAGGAACTCTCAGAACAATATGAAAATATCTTGGAGTTCTGCCCTCTCATACCCACTGCGCCTGCATTGTGATCGTGAAAACATGGAATCAAAGTTTTATATGTGATTGGTGGCCATTACTTTTCTTCTTCACAGTCCTTCTTCATCTATTTCTCCACAGAATCCCCTTCCCAGATCTACATGTCTCGTAGGTTTGATACTGTGAACAGTGGTATCCTTCTGGTCCTGTAAGCCAAAGTAGCCTCTTACTTGGGGATGTTCTGTAGAAAATGTCAGCAGGACACCCACTGCCTGTGAGACCAGTGGTGTTGGGAGGCTGCCCAGCACTGAGGCCAGGGTTCCTGGGAGATTATGATGGCTATTTCCCCTGGTTCCTTCCAGGGAATCTAGCTGCTGTTTTCTTAGGCCAGGAACATTTGCTGGCAGCTGATGAAAAGTCTTGGTCTGACATTGGTGGTGAGGGGTGTTGGATGTAGGGGCAGAGTGCTGCGATGCATGAATAGCAGGCAAGTCCTCACATGTGGGCTACTGAGGATGGAAGGACGAAGCACCAGAGTCTCAGGCAGGATGACTCCAGTGTTGCGTGACCGGGGGCTCTGTGGGGTGACAGGGAAGGTGGGAGAGGTGACACAGCTGGAACATATCAAGGCCAAGGTGGAGTAAGGAGCTGCTGGAGCTCTTGTTTCATGAGAGTACAGTCATGAGAGGAGGTCTTGTCTTAGGTAAGATTTCTACTGTGGGAAGACGCATTGGAGATCTGTCTTTTACAGAGAACACCTCGGCAACTTAATGAGCTGTGAGGTTGAAGAGTTATCTTGGAGTTGGATAAAGCTCCTTGACATCCTGGAATTATGAAGTAAAAGCTTTGTGGCCTTAAGCAAGTTACTGAGTCTCTGAGCCTAGTCCCTCACCTCTAAGTAAGGATACTACCATCTGTCTCTGGGAGGTCCTCATGATAGGGTTTGAAAGAGCAAGTGCACGTGGAGAGCTCTGCCTTCTGCCTGGCACTCCCAGCCTCGCTGCTGAAGGCCCTTGTGCCGAGCTGCCCAGGTACATAATCTCCCTTTTGTTTTCCTGTCCTCCCACCTCATCTCAGCTGACCCATCCACCCTAGAGAACACTGGTCTTCTCCTGCCTTTTTTTTTTTTTTTTTTTTAACTTTTATTTATTATTGAGAGACAGAGAGACACAGAGCGTGAGCAGGGGAAGGGTAGAGAGAGGGGGAGACACAGAATCTGAAGTAGGCTCCAGGCTCCGAGCTGTCAGCACAGAGCCCGATGCAGGGCCCGAACCCATGAACCATGAGATCATGACCTGAGCCGAAGTCGGATGCTTAACTGACTGAGCCACCCAGCTGCCCCCTTCTCCTGCCTTTTAAAGGTCTTCTTGGGCTCTCTAGCCCCAGGGGCACTGGTGTGACCTTTCAGTAACATCAAGAATGCACCCTTTCATTTGGAGAGGACAGAGAGGGATTGAAGAATCAAGGCCTCTCCCACTTGCTGCCTCCAGTCTTTAGCACCAGCTCCAGGAGTCCGTGGGCTGGGCTGGTCCTACGCAGCTACCATAGTCAGCATCTGTGTGCCAGCCCCTGGTGGAAGTGGGGTGGTATGGGCCTCAAGCCTGTGATTGGGCAGAGGGACCAGGGAGAGAACCCGTGAGAGAGAACACTGTATGTCGTCAGCTGGGCTCCCAGACTGTGTGTGTGGCTGTGTCTCCATAAGAGTCTCCTCTGCTCTGGTGGGCTTAGCTCCAGAGCCTCCCCTTGTCCTAGAATTTTCTTCTCTCATTTTTCTCTCTGGGGGAGCATTCACAGGGAGCCTGCAAAGGTGGAGCTGACTCCAGAGCCAGAGGGGATTGGTCAACCTGTCTCTTTTTATCCCTTGCAGCAGTGACCTGGACCACAGAGGAGTTTGTCTTTGAAAACTGTGTTTTTTTTTTTTTTTTTGCATTTTCCTCTTTGGAATTTTGGGGGCTTAACCTTAAGTGCTTAGAGCCTGGGAGACCCTGTCGCTGCTGCCACTGCCACTGTTGCCTTAGTGAGTACCTGCGGCTGCATTCTGCTGCAGAAGCTGTCAGGCCTCCAAGCAGCTGGGAGAGAGGGCGGGGGAGGGCGTTATGGAGTCCTGGCAAGCAGGTGACCAGGCAGCAGTGGGGAGATGCTGGAGCCACCTAAGATGAAGGGCAGTCATCTGACAGAGACAGAGGTCCTTGGCTGGCAGATAACTGAAGACTTGCCAGTAGTAATAAGCCCGGACATGTAACATAAGGTTGCTTCCCCCACTCCCCCACCCCCAACCTGCTTTCTGGGAACTTGACTGATGTGCTTAGCAGAGGAGCCATTTTTATTCTGATGGTGTGTGGCCATCTCAGGTGAATGTGCTGGGTCTATAGTGATCATCTCAGACAGCTTCCCTGTGCAGGTCTTGTTGGTGCATGAAGGAAGCTGCATTGGGTCAGCAGAAGCTAACTGGCTAGCTGCTGCTTCCCTAGGGGAAGGGTAGAGGGAACCCTCTTCTGTGGAGAAGCAAATTGTGAATCTGAGGGTTGTGAGACAGGCAGAGAAGGAAGCTGAATACTCTCTGGGGATTAAGAATAAAGGTACCTCCCCTGCTCCTTGCGTCTGATGGTCTGGACTTTAGCTGAGTTTGTCCAAGACCCTCTTAGGGGCTAATGCTTGTAATTCAGCCATGTCTGTGGTCAGACAAATTTTGGAGCGGTAATCTAGCATGCATACAAACATATGTATAATCTGTTTCCCATTAGCACCTTTTCTCTTTGTGTGGTGTTAACTGGTTTTCTCTTCTAACTGCTGTCCTTAGCCTTTTGCCTCACATATGAACAGAGTGCCTTTCCTCTTTCCTGTATATTCCACTGTGTGTGTTTGGCCTTTTGCCCATAGTAGTCAGAGCCAGTCTCTCCCCAGGACACACGCACTCAAGTATCTGGGCCTGTCCCAGTTCTTGGGCCCATTGTAGATTGAGTCCCCTCCCAGACTCCTTCCCAGGGAGGAGATTGCCATCGTGTCACTTCGTACCCCCCCCCCCCCCCCGCCGCCCGCCGCCATACATCCTTCACTCTCCTCTTAAGGCTGCATTAAGAAATCTTAATTTCTTCTAAGACAAAAGGCAGCAAACTTTCTGTAAAGAACTAGATAGTTGGTTTGGGTTTTGTTGTTGTTATTTTTACCAGATAGTATTTTAGGGTTTGTGGGCCATACAGTCTCTGCCGCAGCTGCACAAGCAGCCTAGATATAAACACTCATAAACGAATGAGTGTCCCAATAACACTTTATTCACAAAGATAGGCAGCAGACCACATTTGGTTCACAGGCTATAATTTATGGACCTCTGCTTTGATATACCCTCTGTGATTTCATTCTTCTCTACAAAGTAGTAAATTTAAGCTGGGTGAACCCCTCCCCCCCGCCCCCCACCCCTGCCCAGAGCACTGCTCCGACTGTCTAATGTCAAGTCAGTAAATGGGCCTTGAGAGTCAGGGCATCCTTGGACTGGAATGAGTGCTAAGGACTGGCTAAGGGAGAGCAGATGCGGGCTCTTTTGTTAGCCTGTGGCAGCTCCCAAGCCCTTCTAGTCACTTCCTACTCCCTAGGGCCACCACCCTGGAATGCCCATGCAGTGGCTCTTTTAGAAATCTGAACGACAGAGGGGCGCCTGGTGGCTCAGCCGGTTGAGTGTCCAACTTTGGCTCACGTCACCATCTCACAGTTAGTGGGTTTGAGTCCCATGTTGGACTTTGCGCTGACAGCACGGTGTCTGCTTCCAAATTCTCTGTCTCCCTGTCTCTCTGCCCCTCCCTGGCTCACACATGCACTCTCCCTCTCAAAAATAAACATTAAGAAGGAAGGAAGGAAGGAAGGCAGGAGGGAGGGAGGAAAAGAGAGACAAAGGGAGGAAGGAAGGAAGGAAGGAAGGAATGAATGAACCTGAATGACAGAGATGGGGAGACCCTGCAGAAACAGCATGTGAGGTCCTTGTATAGGAGGCCATGTGTGCCCCTGGGAAAAGCCATGCAGGGAGAAGCTGTCAGTCTTCTGAGGAAGGCTGTGACTCATCCATGGCCACACAGGTACCTGAAGGCAGAATAAAGCATGATTGCAATCCAGAATTCTTTTTAAACTTTGTATTATGTATAATTCCAAATACACTACTAGTGATCAAGTCATGGCTAATCTTGTTTCGTTTATATCCCCACTCCCTTTCCACTTTCCCCTCCTGTCCCTCACACTGGATTTGAACAAATCCCAATTTCACCAGTAAATACTTCAGTGTCTATCTCCGAAGTTATGGTACAACCTGAAACTCATGAGCCCTATTCTTGGGCTCATTCACTGAGAATAGCCCTTGAGTGGAGACCAGCTGTCCTCTGGGTCTCAGTGCATATAAATCTCTTTCCTCTAGATTGGCTACCTTTTTCCTACTCCCATGTCACAGAGTGTTTCTGTTTCAGAAAACAGAGATGCATGATGAACATGTAGGGGAGTTTCTATTCCCACAGTGGTCGTTGGAGCTTCTGCCTCTACTCTGTTTCCAGCACATTTTGAGCAGATACCTTTTATTCTTTTTTAAAGGCCAAAGCTCCTTGATTTAGCTAAAATGTTTTTGTTTTTTAAAGCTGCTTTACTTTCCTGGTTATTTTCCTTAACTAGAATGAACTTGTGTTTCTGGTAGACTCACAGTCTAAGGATATGCTAGTCTGAGGACCATTCTCCCCTCCTTCACTGTGACATCATGAGCTGCCTGTGACAGCGTGCCTGGGACAGTGTGTGTCTCAAGTTGCTAGAAGTTCAAAGCCCTCTCTGCCCTGTTGAATTCATGGCTCTCTCAGAAAAGCTTAGACTACCACTGGTTTGCCCTGAACTGGGCTTGCATTTCCCTTGGGTAACCCCGGCCCCTCTGTGATAGGAAAGTGCTGGAAGAGCAGAGCGACCAGGACCGCCAGCCACTGGGGGCTGGAGTGGCGCCCCACAGGGCCGCCATTCAGCACCAGCACTACGTGGGGGATTTGAGGCAGCGGATCCTAGCAGGACAGATTAGAGCCAGACAGGAACTGGAGTTCGACCAAGCACACCTCAGCCGGCAAATTAAAGACAGTAGGTGCCCACTGCTCACTGTGTTTGCTTCACCTTTTCATCTCTTCATTTTCATGCTTCCGCATCCTTCTGTATTCTCTCCTTTGTTGCCTTTATGATTTGATGGAATCTTTGGTATTAGGTGTTCTCTCCCCTCTTTTAGAAACCAGGGGCTCTTATGAGGGGCTGGAAGCAAGAATAAGGAAGCGACCTTCCTTATTGCCCCTCACAGTGATGGACCTCCTGCTCTCTCTTCACGCGCACATTTATTTGTGCTTTGGTGCCTGTCCCAGCATGTGCTAATGCCTGGGGGCTTCCTTCCCTAGCCCTGTGGTAAGGGGGCCTGGCATCCCTCATATCTTGGCCAGGGCTTTCCCTCTATTCAGGTCCAACCACAGCCAGAGTTGTGTGAGTCTACACCACACGGGCAGGGAGAGAGGTGCTGCCCTTCTCTCAGGGTGTCTTTGGTTCCCAGACCAGCAGTGGCTGCTCATAGAAGAGCCCCGGCTGGCTGGCTTGCAGCAGCAGCAACAGCAACAGCAGCAAGACCACATCGCAGAGAAAGAACTCGAGGCTTGTGTGCGACCTGGTGCTTGGCTCCAGACAGATCTTGAGACTCTGCCTCCCCCACTGGTCCGAAGCCAGAAGAGGGAGGTGCGACTGCAGCTTGGGCGCAGGAATGTGCTTCGGGCAGCACAGAGGGACATCAGGCGAAGAAAAGCCTCCTTCCAGCTAGAGAGAATCATCAAGAAGCAGAGGCTGCTGGAGGCCCAGACAGGACTGGAGCAGCCCAAGGCATTGTGTGGGCTCCAGGATGACCACACCCAGAAGCCCCCATACCGGCTTCCTGGTGCTGGTGCGATGGTCCGAGGATCTCAACACAGAAGCAGACTGACAGATTGCCGTTCTCTGAGCCTCCAGAGGCTCTGCAGCCAGTATTTTCCCAGGCTACACAGGTACAGCCAGCTGTGGTCACCTGAAATCACTGGCTGAGGTTTACAGCCTTGTTGCCCAGTCAGTGTTCTTCACTTCCCAGTGCCATGGTTTCTCAGTCTGTGAAATGGGGAGATTTGCTTCCTCCTCTTTTTCCCACCACTTTTTCCCTCTTCTTTCTCTGTAGGTGAGATCTTCTAAGACTTAAGCTTTTCTCTTCTCCCACCCCGAGTGGCAACTCTTGCTACTTTGGTGATATCTTCCAAGTGAGAATCTCAGCCTCATTTTTCACCTGCTCTTTAGACCCTGGCTGTGCACATACATTCCTTGTGTTTGTCCTGCCACCACCTCCCTCTCCTCTTGCCTCACACCGGACTGTGTTCCCACATGCTTCCTTCTCCTCCCTCCCTTCCACCTGTCCTGCCACCTCAAGTGAGCTTCCTCACCCTACCTTCCAACTGGTAAGCTAGTGGAACACTAGCTGATTCTTGGGTCCAATTTGGGATCTTCTTTTTTTTTTTCTTTTCCCCTTCACTCCTTATATTCAGTCAAGGTGAGGGTGGACTGTGTCTACTTCTCTGTATCCTCCAGGCTTACCTCAGAGCCTTGCCCATGGTATGTGTAGACTTCACGCCTTTTCGTTCTGTTGGCTCACCTCTCTGGTCTTCAGAGTACTAGGCAGGCTTTTTTTTTTTTTAAAGACTTTTATTAAAAATTTTCAAACATAGACTAAGTTGAGAGAATAGTGTCCCTATCACCCACATTCAGGAGTTTCCAACATCTACCATGCTTGCTTTAATCTCCTCTCCTTCCTTTTCCTGATGAAATATTTTTGTTTGTTTGTTTTGAGAGAGAGAGAGAGCACGTCCACGCACAAGTTGGGGAGGGGCAGAGAGAGGGAGAAGAGAATCCCAAGCAGGCTCCACACCACTAGCACAGAGCCCAGTGCAGGGCTCAAACTCACGAAACTGTGAGATCATGACCTGGGCAGAAAACAAGAGTTGATCACTTCACCAAATGAGCCACCTAGTCTCCCCTCTGATGAAGTATTTTTAAAGCAACTCTTAGATACCGTGTCATTTCAATCCTACATCAAGTATACACCTAAAAAAATAAGAACTTTCCTTCGAACCACATTTCATTATTCACTTAACAAAATTAAGATTAATTATTCGATATAACCCAAAACCTAGGCCATATCAAATTTCTCTAATTGCCTCAAAAATATGTATTTACACTTCAAATTAAGATCCAAATAGGATTTACACACTGCATGTGGTTATGTCTTTTAAGTTCCTTTTTCTTTTATTTCATTTTTATTTCTTCATATCACTGATTTGTTAAAAGTGTATCAGTTCTGTAGAATATGATGCTTTATAGGTTTGCCTGTTTGATTCCTTGTGGTGTCATTTAGATGGTTCCTCTGTTCCTCACGCTGCCTATTAAATGGAAGTTTTCCCTAAAGGCATGATTACATTCAGATTCAGTTCAATTTTTTTGTAAGATAAAGAAATTAAGGAACAGAGTGTACCTGGGCCTCTTTGAAGCCAGGGCTATAGTCCACAGTTGCTTTTTGTCCCCATAGAGCTTTTCTCTGACTTCAAATGCTAGGGGACAGTGACATTGGCCTAGTTTTTAACCTCTTTTACAGAAAACTAAGTGGGACTTTATATTCCCTTTGTGAGCAGGCAATAGGGACCTTCTACTTTTCTGAGATGGATTTCCTTGTCTCCACAGTATTTTCCTGAGTCGAGATCCCTCCACCATGGTACCTCCTTTGCCTGATCCTACTGACCAAATATCAGAGACAATTCCATCAGAAGAATATTTGCCCCAGGCTGCTTCTTACCCTCCAAGGACAGGGCATTTCAGCAAGAATGCCCTCTGTTCCTCAGGCAAGGGGCATCTCTGCAAAGCCAGGGGGGCCTTGGCAAGGAAAGGAGCCTCAGCCTCAGGCACCTGTCTCACTGTGAGTTCTGAGTCTGCCAGCATCCAGGAAATGGAGAGCGTGGGTAAGCAGCCCTGTTGGATGGTGTCCCAGAGCTTAGCATCTCTTGACCATTCAGCTAACAAGCTAAAGCCAAAGGATGAGCCAGAAGCACTCAGCCCTTCCACCTATACCAGGAGGAGTAGGGGACTAGCAGACTCTGACCACACACGATCAAGGTGGCGTAAAGAAGGGAACGTTGGGACCCACAAGACTGCTAAGGGAGCCAGATGCAGTTCCTCACATCCCTGTGGACCCAGACAGGCATCTGGGCATGGAAAGGCAGCCAAGACTTTCTGGGTAGAATCCAAACCACCTTCTTCAAGCAAGGCATCAAAAAGGCAGCAGAGGGTTCTGGTAGCTAGGGCCAGAGACATTGTCAGAAATTCCTCTTGTTTGCCTCATGGCAGCTCTTTGAGGAGGCAGCACAGTGCAGGAGACCCAGATTCCATATCCTCACTCACTGATTGCAGCCCAAGAGTGGATCTTGTAAGAGGGAAAGATGGTGACTTATCTGATGCGGATAGCAGTTACTCAGTGGATTCTCTCTCCTATGTCTATGCCAAAGCCCAAATGGAGCCACTGAAGCCAGAGGACCTCCAGGGGAAGGAACAGGATCTCCCAGAGTCAGAGAACTCCGAAAGTGATGACAGCCAAATATCTGAGGACTCGCTGGCTGAGAAAGGATATGAAAGCCTGCCAGACAGCTCAGGGAGCAGTTATCTCACCAACCACCATGGCCACCCCAGGGCCAGAGCTAAAGTCCCTGTGAGGGGCTTCACCATGTCCTCAGACAGTGAACTATTCACCCAAACTTGCAGGAGCTTTTCCCTGGATAGCCTGATTGATGCCAAGGAGGAACTGGGGGAAGATCAGCAAGAGCCTTTCTTCAGTTCAGCTGAGGAGATGCCCGCAGAGACATTTTGGCACCTGCAGACCTCCAGTCTGCCCATAGTGGACCAGGAGGCAATGTGCAGGCTTGGTCCCATCAACCATAGAACAGGAACCAGGCTGGATGCCATCCTGCCAATGAGCAGTTCATTTTACCTTGGCCCCCCACCCCAGCCTCACTGTGAACAACCTGAGTCGGAGGTAGAGGTGAGCTCCTCTGAACAGGCAAACACACTCCAAGGCCTGCAGCTTTCCAGAGGGAGCCCTCTGTTGTCCATGGATTCCTGGTTTTCCTGTGACTCTAAGATCAATTCCAGCAGCCCTTCAGGAATAGTGGGTTCCTTATGTCCGAGTCCTGATATCCAGGAATTTCAACCCCAGGGTCAGGAGCAGCCTGGACAATGGCAAAATATGGAAGAACTCAAGCCATCAAGGGCAGAAACACTCCTGCCTTATAACTCCAAAGTACCCCAAGGCGGCACTGAGCTGCCTTGCCATATAAGAGGTGTGTACACAATCCCTGCCTCTGATACATCCAGGCTGTCATTCTGGGGGTCGTATAGGCTTCTTCAGCCACGAGTTGCTGGCATCTTTCGAGCCAGAGGTACCCCTGATACAGCCCAGCAGGGCAACTCGGAAGCATCCAACACCTCTAGCCTATCAAGTGTTTTGGCTGCCTCTGCCGCCTCATTAACTCATGTAGGCAGTGCACCTGAGAGGGACTGGGCTGCCCTTCAGCAGAAGTACCTCCTTGAACTGTCTCATCCTGTTCTGGAGGCTGTGAGAGAGCCCAGGCCAGCTTTCCCCTCCCTCGAAGAAGACTCCACTTCCTTTACCCAAGCTTCTGGCAAAGAAACAGATACTGTCTTGCCAGTTGGTTTTGGGGTATCCAGCAGTCTGCATTTCAGCACCTTTCCTCTCCATTTTTCCAAAATTAGGCATTTGAGAGCAGAGAAAGAACAGGACAGTCTGAGCACTGAGATAGAAGGTACTTCAGATTTCCTTACAACTAGAGAGAAAGAGGTGAGTCATAGTGGAACTTACTCAGCAGATGTAGAATCATTGACTTCTGGAACTATAAATGCACCAGTCTTTGTAGCCGAGAACAAGGTGGCAAATTCCATGACGCAAGCACGTGAAGACAAGCAGAACAGTTTGGAAGAGTCTTCGCAGAGTAATGGGAAGCCTGGACTGATGACTTCCTCTGATGAATGTTTCTTCCTCAAGAGCCCTTGTCACAGTAATGTCACCATAGCCACTAAAGAAAACCACTGGCCCCGCGGCTGGGCTCCTCTCAGAAAGAATAGTGCAGGCCAGGAGGGGCACTTAAGTCACAACAGCTACCTGCCCCTCCAGGAGGAGAAGGTGAACTATCAGGAGAGCTCCAGGGAAGTGGTTGGAAGGCACACTAGCGTTTCATTCGCGTCAGGTCCAGAGCCATACCCCCACTCTGCTGCCTGGAATCCATTCCCGTCTTCCTTGAAGCCACCCCCCTTGGAGACATTCTATGTGACCAAAAGCCGGGATGCCCTGACAGAAACTGCCTTAGAGATTCCGGCTTGCAGAGAATCAAGAGTGCCTTCCCCACCCCCCAGGGAAGCCTGGGGCTTTGGTCATGACCACCAGGTTCTCCACAATGTTTATGTGAAGAATAATTTGCCAGTGCTGTTACAAAACCACAATTCCAAGATTCCCTCATCTCAGCAGGTCACAGCAGGGAGGCCAGTTCATCTGAACACCAAGGAAGGTATCAGAAAAATGGGGGAATGCCCTGGAAATACTGAAGAAGAAAGCCATAATTCAGTTTATCTTTTTGTTGGTCAGAACAGACATTTTCTATCTACTAGCACAAAAGTATGTGAATTTGAAAATCAAGTTGGAATTTTAAATGAACACAGTCTTTCATCACTTGAGGAAAAAGAAAAGGCCACAATACAGTCCTCTTGCAATGTTTCCTCAAACCATTGTAGGTCTGGGAGGCCTCTCCTTGTTTGTGAGTCTGAGGCAGATGGGGAAGAAGAGCAGGATCACCATGTAGTCCTAAGACAGACCCAGGCGTTTGATATGAACAGACAGCTTCCTTCCGGGGCCAGGTCTGATTTCATCTATAAAACCATCAATTTAGCCCTTGACAAGGACATGCTGGGGGAAACTGCTGTTTCTTTGCAGTCTAAATCAGTATGTCATAGAGTAAGAGGCCCAGAGATGATGGCCCAAGATGAGAGTCCAGCCCACAAGGGTGGGGGGAAAGCAGAGGGGAAGAGTGAATCTGGGCTTCTTGGGAAATCTCTCCATTCCAAAGGCTGCTCAAAAGAGTTTAAGCTTCCACAGACAGAGTCTACATATGAAAGATTCCGGTCAGTTATAAGCTCTCAGGAAAAAAGCCTGAGTGAATGCAAGGGCTCTGGAAGATCACAAGAAACATTAAACCCCAAAGAAGAACCTTCTGGAAGAAAACAGAATAAAAGAGTTAACAGTGCTGATGAAATGGCCAGGCTAATTAGGAGTGTAATGAAGCTGGAAAATGGCATCTTAGAAATTGAATCCAAGCAAAATAAGCAGCTATATGCTCCTCCCACACAGGGAGTCAGTAAGGAGTCTGTGTTCCAGGACCAGCGGGACCGGGAGATGGCTGACTGTGCCCTGAGGTCAGGCACCTCTGGAAACCACCTGTCTTTCAAGGATCAGCCATCTTCTCCAAAACAGATAGGTGATTTTACCTTTAGGGATAGTGAAGCTGGAGAAATGGAGGTTAACAATAGCGTTGGGAAAGGTCCCCAAGTCCGAAAAATCATCTTGAGCCCCTTCAAGTTAAGGGAATGTATACAAGACATTAAGTTTGTGACAGAGCACACTCCCCCAGCTGTATTAGACAGACCATCCTGGGACACTTGTGATTGCGTAGGGACATGTACAGCTGGTAGAGGGTTCGCAGACACTTGCAGTAATCCAAGAACTGAGGCATCAGCTAGTGCTCTGCCATCACAGCCCAGATTGAAGATGTCTTCTGAGAAGGAGAGCGAGGCAGGGAATGCATCTGCATGCCCCAGAGGGCAGCCCTGTAGCTTGGGAGGTCTTGAGGAACTGGAAACTGTGAAAGATTTTCAGGAGAGCCAAGTTGCCAAACATGTAAGTAGTTCTAAGCAAAAGGGGCCAAAAGCTCAAGGCCGAGTTGAGGAAATGATTGTGCGAACAGGAGGGAGCCTACTGGAGGAAGACAAAATGGTCTCATGGACTCAGAAAGTTCCTAGCCCAAGCCCACATTGTGTGAGCACATCTTTTAGCCAGGAGACTGGCCCATTGCTGAGCCAGCCAGATTCCTCTGTGGCTCCTCACAGAGACCTGAGTGGTACCTTGCCTTTGGATTCTCCAAGGCTACCAAGAAACTATCTTCATGCATGTGATACTGTACACATTGACAATGTGCTGGATCCCACGATGTTCAAAATGACTAACAGTCCCTTGGTAACTGGAGCAGGGCGTCAAGACCAGAATGGAGAGCCCCGAAGCTATAGCCCTCAGGGAGATGTTAGAGGGGGCTTTTCCTTGGCACACACTGCTTGGTGTGAGTCTGTGATAGCTACGGCCATGGCATCTCATGGTCAGTTCCATGTACCAGAGAGCATTTCCCTGGGGGCAGAGAGCAGGAGATCAGCAAGCACTCAAGATGAAGGAGGGGACCTCAGAAGCATCGTGATGGGCTTGAGTCCCAGGGAGAGTTTTGCTTCTGAAGCTGAGGCAGCTGTGCAAAGAGGATCAGAAAGAGCCAGTCCCCTGAAAAGGGGATTTAGCCCACTTGAAAAGAAGACCAGCTGCCTCTTAGAAGAGGGTAACAGTCAAGGCCAGCAGGCTAAGCAGAAGGCAGAGAAGGAGGCTAAGGACCTCAGTCCTCCTGGTGGTGCTTTCTCAGCACCTGTGTCCCTGCCGAGGGTGCCTCACCTAGAGCACTGTGCTCATACATCTACGGACCTGGCTGTGTTAGAGGAGATCAGACAAGCAAAGGCCCAGGAAAAGCAGCTTCATGGCTTAGGGGCTGATGGCAATGTTCTTCCTTACTATGTGACTTTATTAGAACCTGAACATTCTTCAGGGGCCCGTGGTAGGCCTCAGTGTCCACAAAGGGACCAGTCGGTGTCAGATAGGACCAGGAATGAGGATGAAGCACAAGGATTTTATGTGACATCTCTCTCTGCTGAACCAGGACATCTGTCGACTGATGAGGCCACACCCCTCCCTGCAGACAGCTTTCAACATCTGCCCAACACTGAAACTAAAACAGGGCCACGGCATCCCTCACAAACTTCCTCCCATGCAGCCCCTGTTCCAGGCAAAAGCCATTGTACTGGAGAACGGAGACATTTTCTGGGAGCTGGTGAACAGTTTGTATGTCACTGTAGCTCTTCTGAAATCATAGAGAAAAAGAAAAAAGCAACCAGAACACCTTCCTCTGCTGATCCTGTGAGCTCAGACAGTTTTTCTTCCACACTGGTAGTGGACAGGAGGGTAAGGTCAGAGAAAGCAGTGGCTGCCTTATCTTCTTGGGCCCCTTCTGGTGATCCTGGCATGATTCTGTGTGGGGGAAGCCAGTTAGCTCAATGGGAGACTGCAGAAGGCACTCGCCCTGGTGGTCAGGAGACCAACCCAGTGCTTCACGAACCTAGAATTCTAGATACCACTTGTGGTGGAGGTTCAGGTAATTTCTCAGTGGCTGCACAGGGAGGAAAAACAACCTATTCTGAAAGTGGGCTTGTGACCTGTGATGTTCAGAATTCTGTCAGCCTCTCAGGACGTACCCAAGACCATGGCCGGTGCTTTGAGGCTTCTATTGGCTTAGAGGAAGGGGGGGCAAGTCCCAAACAGGGTACCATCCTGCCTGGAGCCCCAAGAAGGGTTGATACAGAAGCTCCTTCACAGCAACATGTGAAGTGGGAGGAGAGCGATGACTGTGGGCTGGCAGAAGCCTGCAGCCCAGCAAACAGTGCCAGCAGCAAACATCCTAGACCAACTCCATTGCCAGATCAAAGACCTAGCCCTGATTCTGAAGTTCAGGAGGAGTCCCAGTGCAGACATCCACAGGAAACTTTAGACCGTGTCGTCATCTCAGGGAGCATGGAAGGCAGCAGGGCTCTTAGTCCACCTAGGGGGCAGGAAGACAGTGGAACATCGCCTTGCTGGCATCTTTGCAATCCTCAACCCATGGATTCTCGTGCCTGTGCATCCCCGTCCTATACTTTATCATGTTACAGAGACGGTGACCTGAGGAAGGGGAGTGCCAAGACTGCCCTACATACTCTCCATCCACCCTGCATAGTATCTTCCAGAGCCTGTGGAATGGATGAGACAGCAGAAAGCTATTCCAGGGCACCTGAAGTGCTCTGGACTCCTGGCCTTGAGCCCAAAGGCATTCATGTAGTATTTGCACCAGCAGACATCAGTTCTTGGGAGCCTTCCGCTTCCGCTCCTGTCCTATCTCTGGCTCAAGAGGGCAGCTCCCCTTCCGCCCCTGATGTGATGACATGTTCCTTGAGCCACTCAGTGGCTGATGGAAGCTCAAGGTCAGGAGAGGATCCTGAGAAAAAGGTTGCTGAGAAGAAAGCCAGCCTAGAGCCTGAGGCTACCTTTTCCTCTGCAGACATGTACTCTGAGCCAGTGAGGGAATTTCAGGATAGCTCTGTAGGTGGCCAGAATGCACAGGACTCTCAAACCAAGCCAGAACCACCTTTAACAACTGGGAGACCATACACCCTGAATTTAAGTAAAGGGTCTATTGAGAGTGAGCTTCTGGGGGAACCTCAGCATGGATGTTTAGAAGATGCCATCCAGTGCTTTCCAGAAAAACCACAACTTTCTACTCAGTCCAGAGATCACAGTGGATTGGATCCCCAAGCCAAGTTTGTAGCAAAGTTAAAACACATTTCTAGGCACCAAGCTGACAGTCCCTGGGATGAGGAAGAGCAGCAGAGACACCAGGCTTCGGGTGGTTGGGAAGAGCCTGCCCAGGGCAGGAGCTCCCAACCTTCCCATGAAGGTGGGTTGGACAGCTGTCGAATTACAGATGCAGGCAGAGAGGAAGCATCTGTAGCCCATCTGTCTGTGTCCAAGATGCTTTCATCAGGCTTTGAAGACTCAGCCTCCATGCCTTTGGGGCAGAGTGGAGCCCCATGGCCCACACCCCAGAGCCCTGGCCTGCCTGCCTCTGGCAGGGAGCAGCCGGCTCCCCATCATGGGTGCTCACTTCCTGTGATTTCAGTCTTTTCTGGCCCCAAACACTCCAGGTCCTCCCCCAGACCACAGTTCTCTGTGGTCAGCTCTTCCCGGTCTCTTCAGGAGCTGAATTTGAGTGTGGAGCCTCCTTCCCCCACAGATGAAGATACACAGGAGCCTAACAGATGGTGGACTCCACATCCCAGGGGTCATTTCAAAGGAAAGTCAGCAGCAGGAACATCTCTGAAAGCTGAGGGCTGCAGTCAGAAAGCCTCATCTAACTGGGACATGAGCACTCCTGGTCACCAGCCCCCACAACCTGCCAACCCTCCTTACCCAAAGTCCTCAGATCTTTCTTTCATGCCAATCCCTGACTTCATGACAGGCTGGACATCTAGTACCCTGGAAGAGTCCTGGCAGGAAAATCCAGAGAAGTGGCACTCCAGGGTAGACAAAGGAACGTTACACTCTGGCTCCAGGGACATCAATCCCTACATCCTCTACTCACGTCCAGAGGGTCCTGTGCACGTTGGCTGGAAGCAGTATGTGTTTGGCAGTGCCGCGGATGTCTCTTGTACCCAGGGCCCAACACCATCAAACATGGCCCGTTGTTCAAGCATGGACGATGGCCTCGAAGACCAGAACTCTCCTCTCCACTCCCACCTTAGCACCTATGCCAATGGCCGGGACCTGGGGAGCACACAGAGCAGCATTAGAAATGCCCAAGGTTCACAGGAGGCCTGGGAAGTATGGGGCTCCTCATTTGCCTTGGGGAGCCCCCACATCCTGAACATCCCTGAAGGAAAAATCCCCAGTAAGGGTCCTGACAAGAGAGCCCAGACCCTGGGCACTCCTGATGAAGCAGGCTGTCTGAGGAGTAGGCCCCTGTTGGCAGAAGAAAGAGCTGCAGGTCCAGTAGATGAGATTATGCTTCTGTATCCATCAGAGGCATGTGGCCCTGTGGGGCAGTCCAGGATGAACACCTTGGAGCAGGGCACACAGACCCTGGGCTGCAGTGTCTGCTGGAGCTCCACTGACATCTCTGCTCAGCCAGAAACAAGTGCAGTGCCAGGCTCTGGTCTGGTCTCCTGGACTAGCATGCACAACCTGTCTCTCCACCTCTCACAGCTGCTACACAGCACCTCGGAGCTGTTAGGGAGTTTCTCCCAGCCAAGTGTGGCTGAAAAGGAGCGGAACTTCAAGAGGGAGTCCCCAGATGAGATGACCCAGGCCCTAATGATGGACTGCTGTACTCAGACCACCATGGATGAGGGCATCCAAACTGAACTGGCCTTACCACCTCTGCACCTTCCAACCCCAGAGGCCAACCCTCAGGAGGTCAATGTGGTCCTTGAGGTGCTGGGCTCAGATATCCCCATCATGTCTCAAAAAAAGGGACATGTCACAGGGACCCTTCAGAAGAGAGAGTCAGAGGAAACTGCATGGAAAATGGCAGGGCCCTCAGAATCTCAGGAAGAAAGCCCCCACTTTAGGCCCCAGAGCTTTCCAGCACCCGCATACCACTCGAGGCTTCAGAAAGCCCACTTTGGGCAGAACCTCCCTTCTGTGATCCCTCAGGCTTCCCTTAATGCCTCCCTGCCTCCCAGCGTCCAGGCAGAGGAGCCCTCCTGCCTGGCTGTCAACAGCCCCAGCCTCAAAGGCTCCCACTCCCCAGGGCCCTGCCCCAGTCCTGCAGAGTCCATGGGGAATCCTAAGGTCCAGAAGGAGCTGGGCACTGTGAGTACCTTGTTGGTAGACAGGGCCTCCTCCCCAATACTCACGCTTAGTGCCAGCACCCAAGGATTGGGGCTCTCCCCAGATTCATTGTCTCTCACAGCCCCCTCAGCTTGTCCTCTTGAAGGCCGCCAGAATTTTGTCTCCAGTCCAGACCTTTTCCTTGATTCCCCCAGGCCTCCAGTGGATAATTATTCTCAAATTGTTAATGAGTCCGGTGACTCCCAAAGAGTGGGGGCTCCATGTGGGGACGGTGGAAGTCCCTTAGAAAGGAGTGATGGCAGTTCGCTCCTTGAGGTGAGGTCCCCGGTCAGTCCACCACAGAGCCCAAAACTCCAAGTCTGTTTCATAGAGCAGCCCCCTCAGCAGCTTCAGCCCAAGACCACCACCTTGGTCCAAAACAGACCACCACCACCCTCACTGAGGAGCCAGAGTCCGAGTCTGGCTGATGACTTCGTGCCTGAGGACGTGGCTTCCTTGGAGTGTGGCTCGCTGAGCAGTAGGGAGCCAAGTGAATGGCGGAGCAAGACAGAAAATGAAGGTGAGCCACAACCCACTCTGGACTTTTCCTCTTCAAGAGGAGGCCTTCATCACCTCAGACCCTGCCCTGTCTCTGAGTTGACTGCTACTGCAGGGCTCCGGGGTCCCACTTTGAGCCCTACCTGCCAATCTGAGGTGCTACTGAGCTCCAGTTCCCAGGTATGCATGGCTGCTGAGCCCCAGCATCACGGCCTGAGGGACTCCTCAGTGCATAACAAAGTCAGTCATTGGAGCGGGGTTCAGGATGGCTCTCCTGGGGGGCTAGGTGTGGAGTCACTGGGAACCAGGTGTGATCTTAGCTCTGGAAAGCAGGGACAGAAGCCCCTACAATCTCCTGACAACCAGAGCCAGGATCCTGAGTGGTCCCAGAGGGAGCAGATCCCCTTGCAGATTGGGGCCCAGAACCTCTCACTCAGCACAGAGCTCACAGAAGCGAAGTTGCACCACGGCTTTGGGGAGGCCGATGCTCTGCTGCAGGTGCTGCAAAGTGGGACAGGGGAGGCACTTGCTGCTGAGGAGCCTCTGCAGTCCACCTGGGAGGAGCTCTTTGCCCGGTAAGTGCCCCCAGCCTGGCGTGAAAGGGCAAGGGGTGGGCTGAAGGAGAACCACAGAAGGCTAATAGCTGGCTGTTCCTTTCTCCCCTGCTCAGCTCTGGGATCTTCCGGGGCTCAGAGATAGATCTTAAGATGGAGAAGGGCATTCAGGGCCAGCTTCAGTGAATCAATCACATTTTGTCTCAGGCAAAAACAAACCATTGAGGCCCTCCGGAGAGAGCGAGCTGAACGACTTCAGAACTTACACCAGACACGGAACCTCAGCCCCCAGAAACAACTGAGCCTCCTGCCCAACAGGGATCTCCCCACCTGGGACCTCGGCCTACCCAGCAGGCGCCGAGAATACCTGCAGCAGCTGAGGAAGGATGTTGTGGAAACTACCAGGTATGGACCAGGACCCTACAGAGAGCAGATTGTGTATGGAGTGGGAGGGCTGTGGGGGGCAGGGCCTGGAAAGTGGGGGCTGCAGCTTCCTTTGGACAGGAGTGATTCCAAGAGTGGGTCCTACATTCCTGTGGGCAGGTGGAGGCAGCTCGGGGAGAATGGGTCAAAGGGAAAAAGGAGGATGTGGGAGGGAACAGGGTGGGGGCAGAGCTCATGGGAGAGGGTGGACAGAGCAGCTGTGACCTTCTGTGTAAGACAGCAGGCCTGAACCTCAAAATGGGTGGTAAAACCAAACTGGGCAAAGAGAGGATGGGTCCTTCAAGAGGATGGTGTTGAATAGGTCTGGGGTAAGCAGGCCAGGGCCGTCACCCATGCACCCACCATGTTAGAAGGCATCTCTCCACCCTGTGGTTTTCCTTAGGAGCCCAGGGTCGGCATCACGGTCTGCTCACCCTGCCTCAGACATAGCGCTGATGCTGCAAGAATACCAGCGCGCCCGCGAGGAGGCCAAGGTGGAGATTGCCCGGGCCCGGACCCGGCTGCAGGAGCGGACCGAGCAGGAGAAGCTGAGAATCCGCCAGCAGATCATCTCCCAGCTACTGAGGGTGGGGCATGGGGCAAGCTAGTGATTCTGGGTGGGCCAGGAGCCTGGGAAAGACGCCAGACCGGGTCAGCCTTCGCCCGGGCTGCCTTGGAGTCCTGGGATGTAGCCTTTGGAGGAAGGTGTTGGACTCCTAGTGCCAGCTCAAAGCTGTGCTCGCTCTTTTTACTTGTCACCCTCCTCTGACTGGCTCCTGTCCTCAGGCCAAAATCTGGGAGGAGGCTGCTTTGGTTTAGAGTTGGGGTAGGTATGTGGGGAGGCACTGGGGAGGTGAGGAGGGGTGGTTTCAGGGGAGGAGGGGATAGAGAAGGTGTACCAGCAGCTGGTTTCCAGCCATCCGTCCTTGTAAGGAAGAAGAAAAGCTGCACACGCTGGCTGCCTCCAGCTCCCTGTCTACCAGCTCCAATGGAAGCCTCTCCTCTGGTCTTACCTCTGGCTACAACAGCAGCAACGCCTTATTGTCGGACCAGCTCCAGTCCCCAGACAGTGTGGTGAGTGGGCAGATACTAACAATGAGCCACAGGCCAGAGCCACTGAGACAGGAGTTGGAGCAGGAAGTTCTGCCTCCCGGAGGCTGTCGCTGACTTGAACCCTTCTGGTGGATGATAGATAGGCTTTGTCTCTCCCTTAGTTTTGCCTCCTTCTCCCTGTGTGTTCATTCAACATGTGTTTATTTTGTAGGTACTATTTTAGGCACTGGGGTTAGAGCAGTGAGCAAAAAAGTTTTTCTTAAACCGTTAGAGGGATATGCACAGATTATTGTAAGATTATTTAAGCACTGTTGCAGTAAGTTATATGAAGAAGGGGTTCTAAGTCAATATAAAATGGGATCTGATCTGGAAGGTCAGCAAAGATGCTCTGAAGAGAGTGTGTTTAAAGTGACACCAGAAGTGTGAGAGGCAGTTAACAGAGCAGAAGCTTAGTGTAGTATGTCAGGTGTCAGGAGAGATGGTGGGTTGGATGGGGAACGTAGCCTTCCAGGCAGAGGTCTTGGTAAGTGAGGCCTCAGGGAGCAAGAGTTTGAGGAACTAAAAGCTAGCATGGCTGGAATATGGTAAGAAAGGAGAGTGACTTGAGGAAGGACTAGAAAAGGCCAGATCACGTAGACTCTGCTGCAAATTCAGGCCCCTTTCGGATTGATGTTACTTCCCAGAAGCTGCTCTAAAGCCTTGAAACCAGGGGAGCAGGATGATGAGGTTATAGGAGAGGGGACAGGGCAGCTGTGGGTAGAGCCGGCAATGACCACAACAAAGCCTGGTGAGAGCTGCCCATAGCCGGGTGGGGGCCCTGCTAGTGACAACGAGCACAGGGGCCCAGGGGGGTGCCCTGGACAGAGCACATTCACTGGACGCAGAGGAAGGGCAAGGGTGGAGTCAGAAACAACACACACTTTTTTTTTGGCCAGAGCAGCTGAAGGGGCAGTGATGGTGACTGTGAGGCACTGGGGGAGGACAGGTTTTGTGGGGAAGATCATGAGTGTAGTATGGGACTTACTGGCTTTGAAGTCTCTGTGAGAAATGCAAAGGGAGCATTTGGAAACACAGGTTTATCACAGGTAAGATCTGGCCAGGGATATAAAATGTGAAATTCGCTTTATAGTAAAACTTCACTAGTATTCAGACAGTAGCAAAGGATATACGATGCCAAGTTCGTCTTTCAGTCTCCTGTTGCCCTGCTCAGAACCAATCTTCTATCCCAGTACGGTGTGGATTTCTGGAGGTATTCTGAATATGTTGTATGTCTTACTATCTATAAGAATGTGCATATTAAAAAAATTTTTTTCTTTTTTAATGTATTTTTTCTGTATTTTAATTTTTAAAATTTTATTTATTTTGTTATATGCGTATTTTTTTCTTTTTCCCTTTTTTTAGATTTTATTTTTAAGTAATCTGTACAACCCCAGGATCAAGTGTCGCATACTCTTCTGACTGAGCCAGCCAGGCGCCCCCATGTTTTTTCTTTTTTTTAAATCTCTCCCTCTCTCTCTCTCTCTCTCTCTCTTTTTTTTTTTTTACAATGTGTGTATCTCTCTAAAGCACATGAATGGCAGCAAAAGTGACCTGCTTTGTCACTTTTCTTCCTTAAGAATGTCTTTTGGACACCATTGCGCACCACCAAATCTGCGGCTGACTTATTCTTTTTAACAGCTGAATACTTAGTGTTTCTTTTTTCTCTTTTATTGTATGGTTTTAAATGTGATGTTTTGCATAGGTAATCTTTTCCTATGGTAGAAAAGACAAAAACTTATATATACCTATCTCTAAAGGTAACTAGGGAAGTACCCGCCCCTAGCAGCCGACAAGCCAGTCCTTCTCCCTTGCCGCCCCCAAAGAAATAGCACTGTTGTGTCGGGGGAGCCCTCCTAGAGTATCTTAATGCTCATGGAATAAAGCATATCATGCCACTTCAGGGTATCTTGGAGCTCTTTCTACATGACTGTATAGAGAACTTGCTTTGTCTCTTTTTTTTTTCTCACTACTACGTAGCATTCCATTATAAAGATCCAGTGTAATTTATGTAACCAGTCCTTCAGCTGGGGTTGATTTCAGTCTTTTGATGTTGTAAACAGTGCTACAGTAAATAACTGTGTGTATGCATCATCTCCTAAACCTACAAATATATCCATGAGGTAAATACCCAGAAGAGTATGTGCATTTGAGATCTTAATATTGACAAATGTTACCTCATAGATATACACAGTTTCTGCAACAGGTTATCAAATGTTTAAATTTTTGCTGGGCCATCTGTTCGTATCCTTTGCTCATTTCTCTATGTTATTGTTACTAGTTTCTGGAGTTCTTTAGCAAGCTAGCCCTTTGCCTAATAGGAATTAATGATATTTATCCCAGTTCTTTGTTCTCTTTTGACTTTGCTTATTGTGTTTGGGGCTATTCAGAAAATTTATCGGTTCTCCTCTTAAGTGTCTATGTTCTGATCATAATTAGAAACATGTTCTTCATTCCAAAGTTGTATAAAGAACTTCTGTGGTTTCTTCTGGAAATTGTATAGTTTTATTTTTCATATTTAAATCTTTTTTCATTTTTAAAAATTTTGTAAATTTTTAAATATTTTAATTTCATTTTTGAGAGAGAGTATGAATGGGGGAGGGGCAAAGAGAGGGGAGACACAGAATCCGAAGCAGGCTCCAGGCCCTGAGCTGTCAGCACATAGTCCAACGGAAAGCTCGAACCCATGAACCATGAGATCATGACCTGAGCTGAAGTCATATACTCATTGATTGAGCCACCCAGGTGCCCCTAAATCTTCTTTTAATTTAATTTTTATTTTAGAGAGAGCAAGCAGGGGAGAGAGAGGAAGAGCAAGAGAATCTTAAGCAGGCTTCACGCTCAGCTCAGCACAGAGCCCGAGGAGGGGAATTGATCCCATGACCCTGGGATCATGACCTGAGCCGAAATCGAGAGTCAGACGCTCAACTGACGAGGCATCCAGGCTCCCCGCCCCTCCTATTTAAATCTTTGATTCGTTTTGAATATATAAGGTATGGATCCAACTTTATTCTTTCCAGATGGCTGTTGAGCTGTCTCTTTAACATTTGATTGTTCCTCTAGACAGCTTGCCTGTGCTTCACCAGTTTAGGATGTCAACTTTTTTTTTTTAAGTTTATTTATTTATTTTGAGAGAGAGCATAAGCAGGGGAAGGGGCAGAGAGAAAAGGGGAGAGAGAATCCCATGCTGGCTCCATGCTGTCAGCACAGAGCCCGACACAGGGCTCAATCTCACTATCATGAGATCATTATCTGAGATGATATCAAGAGTTGGATGCTTAACCGACTGAGCCACATATGCGCCCCCAAAAGTTCTTTATAAAGGGGCTATTTTGAAGATTATGATTCTGACTTTGGAAGAACAACACTGATTGGCAGTGGAAGGAATCACATGTAAAATTCTTTGCATAAAAATTTATTGACTTAAGAAAAAAAGTTTTTGTATGGGCATACATTTTCCTGTCTTTTGAGTATATACCTAGGAGTTGGGTTGATGGGTCCATAGATGGGTGAAACTGTGTTTGACCATTTGAACAATCGGCAAACTATTTTTCACAGAGGCTACACTACTCTAAAGCCCCACCAGCAGTGTGTGAGCACTGAATTTCCCCCCATGTTGACCAGCATCTTTCTTTATTATAGTTGTCCTAGTGGATGTGACATGGTACCTCACTGTGGTTTTGATTTGCATTATCCTAATGGTTTTGAGCATCTTTTCATGTGTTTACTCTAGCTATTTATGTGTTTTCTTCAGATAGATGTCTTTTCAGACCTTTTGTCCATTTTATAATTGGATTATCTTTTTATTAAGTTTAATAATTTTTTTATATATTGTACAAGTTCTTTATCAGTTATATATCTGGTTTGTAACAATTGTGTCCCATTCTTTGTATTGTCTTTATACTTTTTTGGTGATGTCCTTTGAAGCACAAATGTTTTGATGCTGTTTGTTTTATCTATTTTTTCCTTTTATTGCTTACACTCTTGGTTTCATATCTAAGAAATTTTTGCCTAATCCCCGGTCACAAAGATTATGCCTATATAGGCAAACATACCTCCTATTATTGTGCTTTGCTTTATTATGCTTTGCAGGTAATGCATTTTTTTACAAATTGAAGGTTTGGGCTGTGTAAGGCAAGTCTGTCCGCCATGTTTCCAACAGCATTTGCTCACTTTATGTCTCTGTGTCCCATTTTGGTAATTCTTGAAATATTTCCAACTTTTTAATTAATATATTTGTTATGACCGGTGATCAATGATTATGACTCAAATAATGGTTACAATATAACTCTCAAATAATGGTTAGCATTTTTTATCAATAAAGTATTTTTTTAAAGTTTATTTATTTTGAGAGACCATGAGCAGGGGCGGAGCAGAGAGAGAGGGGGAGAGAGAGAATCCCAACCAGGTCTGTGCTGTCAGTGCAGAGCCCAACAAGGGGCTCGATCTCACGATCATGAGATCATGACCTGAGCCGATATCAAGAGTTGGATGCTTAAGTGAGCCACTCAGGCACTCCAGCAATAAAGTACTTTTAATTAAGTTATATGCATTGTTTATTATTATTATTATTAATTTTAGAGAGCACAGGCAGGGGAGAGGGGCAGACGGAGAGAAAGAATCTTTTTTTTAAACATTTTTAAAAAATGTTTATTTTTGAGAGAGAAAGAGACAGAGTGTGAGCAGGGGAGGGGCAGAGAGAGAGGGAGACAGAATCTTAAGCAGGCTCCAGGCAGTGCACTGTCAGCACAAAGCCCGATATAGGGCTTGAACTCACAGACTGTGAGATTATGACCTGAGCTCAAGTTGGATGCTTAACTGACTGAGCCACCCAGGCACCCCGAGAAAGGGAGAATCTTAGGCAGGCTCCACTGTCAGCATGGAGCCTGATCCATCCCACAATTCTGGGATTGTGTACCCAAGCCAAAATCAAGAGTCAGAGGCTCAACTGACTGAGCCACCCAGGTGCCCTATGTATTGGGGGTTTTTTTAGATGTAATGATAGCACACTCAGTAGATTATAATATAGTGTAAACATAATTTTTATATGCACTGGGAAACAAAACAATAATCTGACTCAATTTATTCCAGTGATCTGGAACCAAACCCACAGTATCTCCAAGGTGTGTCTGTATTTTCTTTTAATAGTTGTATGCTGGGGCGCCTGGGTGGCTCAGTCGGTTAAGTGGCCGACTTTGGCTCAGGTCATGGTTTCGCGGTCCGTGGGTTCGAGCCCCGTGTCAGACTCTGTGCTGACAGCTCAGAGCCTGGAGCCTGTTTCAGATTCTGTGTCTCCCTCTCTCTGACCCTCCCCCATTCATGCTCTGTCTCAAAAATAAACGTTAAAAAAAATTTTTTTTAATAAAAAAATAAAATAGTTGTATGCTTTTAGTTCCTAGGTGTAGGTCTTTGATCCATTTTGAGTTAATGTTTGTATTTAGTGAGACAAAATTAGGAGTTGAATTTTGTTCTTTGGCATGTGAATATCCACTTGTCCCACCACCATTTGTTAGTAACTATTATTTCCCCCCCATTGAATTGTCTTGGTGCCCTTGTCAAAGATGAATTGACCATAGATGTATGGATTTATTTCTGGACTCTGAATTTATGCCATTGAATTATATGTCCGTCCTTATGTCAGTACCACTATTTTGATTACTGTAGCTTTGTAGTAAGTTTTGAAATCAGGAGGTGTCCAACTTTATTCTTTTGCAAGATTGTTTTGGCTATTCTGAGTCCCTTGAATTTCCATGTGAATTTAGGGATGAGCTTATCAATTTCTGCAAAGAAGTCAGGTGGGATTTGGATTTTGATTTCATTGAATGTTTGTGTCATTTTGGGGTGTATTAAACATCTTAATAGTAATGTCTTTTGATCCATGAATATGAAGTATCTTTCCATTTATTCAGGTCTTCTTTGTTTTCAACACTGTTTTGTAGTTTTCAGAGTACAAATTTTGAATTTGTTTTATTCAATTTATTAAATATTTCATTCCTCTGATGCTATTATAAATGGAATTGTTAATTTCATTTTCAGTTTGTTAATTGCTACTCTGTTTATTTTTGTGTACTGATCTTGTTTCTTGTACCCTTGCTGAGTTGATTTTTTTATTAGCTCTAATAGTTTTTTAGTAGCTTCCTTAGGACATTCTGTATACAAGATCATATCATCTGCCCCTGTTGTTGTTTTCTTGTTTATTTTATTTTGTTTTTTTTATATATATATATATTTTTTTTTTTAATTTTTTTTAACGTTTATTTATTTTTGAGACAGAGAGAGACAGAGCATGAACGGGGGAGGGTGAGAAAGAGGGAGACACAGAATCAGAAACAGGCTCCAGGCTCTGAGCTGTCAGCACACAGCCCGACGCGGGGCTCAAACTCACGGACTGCGAGATCATGACCTGAGCTGAAGTCGGCCACTCAACCGACTGAGCCACCCAGGCGCCCCTGTTGTTTTCTTGTTTAATTGCCCTGGGTAAAATCTCCAGTTCAATGTTAATAGAAGTGCTATGAAAGCACACATTCTTGTTACTGATCTTAGTACTAAACCACTCAGCCTTTTACCATTAAGGATGATGTTGACTTGTGGACAATTGTTATCAAGTTGAGGAAATTTCTTTCCAGTCTTAGTTTGTTGAGTGAGTTTTTATCATAAAAGGGTATTAAATTTAGTCAAATATTTTTTTTGTAACTATTGAGATGATTGTGTGGATTTTTTCTTTTATTAATATGGTGTATTACATGATTGATTTTTGTATATTGAACTAATCTTGTGTTCCTAGGATAAATCCCAGGAATGGTGTATACTTGGTCATGATGTATATAACTCTTTCTGTGTTGCTAGATTCACCTTCCTAATATTTTGTTGGGGGTTTGTGTGTTGATATGCATAAGGGAAATTGATCTGTAGTTTACGTGTGGTTTCTTTGGTTTTCAGGGACTTATAGAATGATTTATGAACTATTCTCTCCTCTTCTGTTTTTGGAAAGAATTTGTGAAGTATTGGGTGTCAATTCTTTAAATGTTTGGTAGATTTGAAGCTAATGAAACTATCTGGTCTTGAAATTTTCTTTGTGGGAATTGTTTTGATTACTAATTCAATATCTTGTTAAATGTCTGTTCAGATATTCTATTCTTTTTTTTCCTTTTTTCAAATTTTTTATTAAAATTTTTTTTCTAGTGTTTATTTTTGAGAGAGAGAGAACGAGCGGGGAAGGGGCATAGAGAGATGGAGACACAGAATCTGAAGCAGGCTCCAGGCTCTGAGCTGCCAGCACAAAGCCCAACGTGGGGTTCGAACTCATGAGCCATGAGATCATGACCTGAGCCGAAGTCGGACACTCAACCGACTGAGCCACACAGGTGCCCCTCAAATTTTTATTTAAACTCCAGTTAGCTAACATATAGTGTCATATTGTTTTCAGAATCTATTTCTTCTTGAGTCAGTTTTGGTAGTTTTTGTCTTTCTAGGAATTTGTTCATCTATCTAATTTGTTGGTGTATAGGTATTACACCAACTCATTTATTTTTTGTTTTTTCACTGATGTAAATATTTAAAGTTAAAATTTTCCACCTGAATGGTACTTTAGTTATATCCCATAACTTACATATTTTATCTATTTTTTATAGTAATTTTGCATTTTCAGTTTGTATTTCTTTCTTAATCCAGTTCTTATGAGTTCTTAAGGACTTTTTGGTAGAAAGCCTCCTGTGTTTCCTGATTTTATTATTAATTTTTAGTTTGCTACGTGTTGATTATGAAAGATTCCAGAGAAAAATGATTTCTACTTTTTTAAGTTTATTAAGGTTTTTTCGTTATCAGTATTCCCATGGACGTCAACTTATTTATTTAATTTATTTAATTTATTCTTTTGAGAGAGAGAGAGAGAGAGAGAACACACATGAGTAAGCAGGGGAAGGGCAGAGCAAGAGGGAGAGAGAGAATCCCAAACAGGCCCCACACTTAGAGCCTGACATGGGGCTCAATCTCATAACCATGAGATCGTGACCTGATTTGAAATCAAGGAGTCAGATGCTCAACTGACTGAGCCACCTAGGCATACCTTCCCATGGACATCTAAAAATTTTTTGTTGTTTTATCATTATGTGGTCTGTTTGTTCTCTGCTGTGAGGGTAAATATGTGTCTTTTTTGTCTGATAATCTGGAAGCCTTTAAAAAATTCTTTCCATGATCATTTTTATATCTTCAAATAGTCTTTATTACTTGATTTAGCAGTGTTGTTACCTTTATAAAACATTAGGAAATCAATGTATTCTACCCTTTTTTTTCCCTTTACTTTTTGTCAGAGTATTTCTACATTGTGTATAATGTTTGCATTCATAGAGTTGTTCTTAGGCTAGATTAAATGGACTCTTCTCACTTCTAGTAATTTTCCAGGCATTTTTATTCCTCCCTAGTGATTCGTCCCCTCATAATTTCTTCCAGAAAGACTCACGGGCCCTTTCTCTTTGGTCCCTGAGTTTGTATTTGAAATTGTTTATCGCTTTTATACTTAAATGACAGAACATCTCTTGGTTGCATTCCTACGAATGAGATTGGTAGGTCAAAGGATATGTACATTTTTAAATTTAAAATATGTGGTAGATGTTTCCAAAGTATACCAGTTTACACTCTTAAATAATACTTGACCACTCTGCTTAACAGAGCGTTGCCAAGGGTTTTTCCTTCAGTCTTTGGCAGTGTGGTGGGCATAAAATACGCATTTGCAGTTCTCCTCATGTGTCTAAGATCGAGCGTGTTTTCAGATTCTTAAAAGTTCTGTGTCCTTTTGCTCCATGACAGTGTACTGTATCCACTTCTCGAGTGGGTTGTTAGTCTTTTTGGTTTTAGAGGCCCTTTTATATTAAGAAAATTATCCTTCTGTTTCATTTGAGATACCAGTGTTTTTTCCTAGTTGTGTGTTTTTATTTTGTTTGTTTTTTTTTTATTACTACCTGGAAATGTTACTTTTTAAAGTTTTTAAAATTTATTTTGAGAGAGAGAGAGAGAGAGAGAGAGAGCGAGCATGAGCAAGGGAAGGGGATAGAGAGGGGAGAGAGAATCCCAAGCAGGCTTTGTACTGTCAGAGCAGAGCCTGATGTGGGGCTCAAACTCACCAACTGCAAGACCACGACCTGAGCTGAAATCAGGAGTTGGATGCTCAACTGACTGAGCCACCCAGGCGCTCCTGGAAAATGTTAATTTTGTGTTGCCTGGTGTTTACCAATGTTTTCTTCATGGCTTCTGAATTTTATGCCCTGTTTAGGAAGTCATATCCCCACTATAATTTTTTTAACTTATTTTTTTCTTATAGTAATAATAAATTCTTTATTCCATGTATTTTTGAGCCACAAAGCATGAAGAGTTTATATTGGCATGATGTATGAAATGGGTCTCTGATCCATTTTTTTCACATGGTAGCTAGTTGTGTCATCAGTATTTATTGATTAAACCATGGATATTTACTTTTAGGAGTCATCAGTGTAGCAGGGGGAGCAGATGGAATCACTTAGGAGTATATAATGAGTGAGAAAAGAGGGCCTGGGCCTAAGTCCTGAAAGAATCCCAGAATATCGATTTTTGTTTGAGGAGTCTGAGCCAACACAGGAGAAGGAGCACTGCAGGGAGAGGTGCCAAGAGCCTGGGGAGTCAGGAAGTGATTAGGAAGGGAGAGGCTGGCTGAGTGGAAGCTCACGGAAAGGTTCAATAAGGTGGGGACTGGAGTTGGTGATCAGCTCCAAGCACATGGATGTCACAGGGACCTGGTGACTGCTGTTGGGTGGAGTAGTGAGGCAAATGTTAGTTCAAGCAGGTTCAGAAGGGAGTGAGAGGTGGGAGATGGCGAATGGTGACCGTTGTTTCAAGAAGCACGTGTGTGAAGGGTGGGAGAGCAAGGACCCCTCTGAGGAAATTTTTTAAAGGTGGGAGAAATATTTACATGCTTGAGTGCTTGTAGGAAGGATCCAACGAAGAGGGTGAGGCAGAGGCAACAGTGAAGGAGGAGATGATCAGTAGTGGAAAGTTCCCAAGAAGATGGCACAAGACTTCAATCTGAGACAGAGACACCTGCTTAAAGTACAAGAGACTATATGTTGCAGCAGAGGAATGGAGACAAGGATGGAGATAGAACTGTCTGTGTTCACCTCTTCTTGTTTTTAGCCATAGGTTAAAAACTGATGATAGAGGTGGGATGGACAGTGCCTGTCAGGTCTGGTAGAGATCAAGGTCATGTCACTGAGTTGCCGGCTGAAGTAAAGGTGGGAGGACCGTATTGCAGATCCAGAGATCATCCCTTCTGGTTCCAAATTAGGACCTTTGGCTTACTTGCTGTATGGGGTTGGGGAGGTGAGGCTCGGGGAAGTTGGGGCCTAGGGTCAAGCTTTTCACAGTCCGTTGCTTTTCCTCCCCCTCCCTCCTTCCACTTGGGCTCCAGCCATGGCCTCATTCGTGTTGCCACATGGTAGAGCCCCCAAACCCACTGAGGCTCCATACCAGGTCCTCTGAGGCTCTGTTCATTTTGATCCCTTTTGGAGCTCTCCTACAAGCAGTCTTTGATCCTGTGGCTTGAACCATAAGGAGAGATTGTCCAGGGACTGGTTTCTATTGCTCTTGGCTTCTTGGGGACATCCAACCTCCTGTAATCCCAATGGGGAAGATTTTTTTTTTTTTTTTTTTAAAGCAGGCTTCATGCACAGTACAGCACCCAGCACGGGGCTTGAATTTAAAACTGTGAGCTCAAGACCTGAGCTGAGATTGAGTTGGACACCTAGCTGTCTGAGCCACCCAGGCTCCATGGGGAAGATTTTTTTGATAGAGCCTCTATATTGGAAACTTGGGATAGTTCAGAGGCAGAGGAGATAATTCTACACAGGCTTTCTGGTGCTCTGCTTTATCTTTCTTTGCTCTGGTCCTAAACATCTTTTCTGCAGGGGGACGCACACTTGCCTGATTCCAGTGACTCCTGGATAGGGGATGTTCGGGGACATTCTGCAGTGAGGAACAGTCAACTGAGTCTGGCTGGATCCACCTGGAAGAGCTTAGCTTACAGTGAGTGGTGGGGGTGAGGGCATGCAGCTATCTGCCCGATTTGGGGACTTTGGGGGCGGAGGTCCTCTAGATCCTTAGGGAGTCATTAGCCCGAGGTTATCAGCCCCGAGTCACTGTCCCTCAGGAGGCTGTTGCTGCTCTGAGGCCTCGATGCTCATGCTGTCTCACGACCTCTGCCTGTTCACTGCAGGCCGCAAAACCTCCCTGGGCAGCTGCTGCTGCTGTCTGTCCAGCCTGTCCAGCCTGGGGGCCTACCTGTCCTCCTCCTATCAGGATTTGGCCAAGCACATCGTGGACATCTCTATTGCTGACGTGAGGAGCGATTCTGCTTGGCCCCGTGGTTCCTTTACCAGCCCTCCGCCGGGTGGGGAGAGGGAGGGAGGGAAAGGAGGGAAAGAGCAGGGCAGATGAGGGCCAACTTCTTTTAGATGAGGGTAGGGCTTCTTTGGTGGCTCTCCATCTCGACAGAAAGGGAATTCAGCAAACACTGGCCCTCGTGACTGACTAACCCAGGGGTCTGCTTTGTACCGTGCCTGCTCACTTGGGTGTGATCCCTGTGTCTGCAGGTAATGGCTGCTTGCTCAGGTAACCTGCACAACCTCTTCAGCTGCCAGCCAGCAGCTGGCTGGAAGTAAGTTCCTTCTAGTGTCTTGTCCTAACCTGTTGTCCTGCTTGTCCTCTTTCCTCCTTTACCTTCTCTGTCCTGGCTCCCTTGAGTCCCTCCCCTGAGCTGCCCCTCTGTGACCCAGGAGCCCAGTTCTCACCTCTTCTTCCTCTTCCCCACCCTCGTGTCCCCAGCCATCAGGGTGAGGAGCAGGAGGTGCATCTTTACTACAAGATGTTTTCTTCTACTCGGCATGGCTTCCTGGGGGCAGGCGTGGTTTCCCAGCCACTGTCTCATGTGTGGGCAGCTGTGAGTGACCCCACCCTGTGGCCGCTCTACCACAAGCCCATCCAGACAGCGAGGCTGCATCAGCGGGTGACCAACAGCATCAACCTTGGTGAGCCCAGGGAGGGCTTCCCATGGGTCCGGGCCAGGGGCCAGGGGCAGCAAGGGTTGGAGGTGGTCCTCTCGGGAGGCCAGGTGCTCACACGACCTCCACCGGGTGGCTCAGGCTAGGTCTGCCTGTCAGGTTGCAGAACGACAGGATATTGGTGGGCGCTCTTGAGCTGGGAAGGATTTAGGACTAGGTCTGTCCATGCACCTCCTGACTCTCCCCATTCCTGACCCCCCAGTGTACTTGGTGTGCAGTACTGCCCTGTGTGCCCTGAAGCAGCCGCGGGATTTCTGTTGTGTCTGCGTGGAAGCTAAAGAGGTGCCTGCCTCGCTGGTGGTAAAGATGTGGGAGGAAGTTGGGCTGGAGTGCTGTTGAGAGGCAGTCACTGTGGGCCTCAGGTCCTGCAGGGAAAGGAGGGTGCGGTGGGCAGGGATGAGGATGACATGAAGCCTGTCTGGCCGCACTGGAGCCTGTCCTGGTTTGATCCACTTCACTCCCTGTCCCCAGGGGCACCTGTCTGTCATGGCGGCTCAGTCTGTTTATGATACATCCATGCCGAGACCCAGCAGAGACATGGTCCGAGGGGAGATCCTGCCCAGTGCCTGGATCCTACAGCCTCTCACCGTGGAAGGAAGGGACATCACTAGAGTCATCTACTTGGCCCAGGTGATCCTTCCTGTGTGGCTGGCTGCACAGAACGCCTCGGTGTGACCCCACCACCCCGCGGGAGTTTTCTCTTCAGCTGCTCAACACCCTTCAGTGCCCAGGCCCTGTGTCCCCAGAGCTGGAGACTCAGGCTTCCTGGGCCACAGTGCGGGGAGTCAGTGGGGAATCGAGGACGGAGGAGGGGGACAGAGTAGGTCAGTTTCCTCTGACTGAAGTTGCTGTTACCAAAGAGTTCGGTGGCCTTTAGACCCTCTGTTGCTGAGTCCTTGGGAGATAGTTACGGTGAGGGAGGAGCAGCAGCCTCAGCAGAGCAGAATGAGCAGGACCCATTCTGTTCATTCTCCACTCCCAGTTCCCCAACGTGACCTTTGTCACCGGGAGGTGAAGCCCATGCCTAGATCTGAACAGCAGAGCCCAGGGGCCTGTAAACTCCGGGACCGCAGAGGAGCTTTTTGCATCGCAACAGCCTGGGTGACTACCTGGGGCTGACGTGTGGCCTGGCGTGTTCTCCCCGTCTGTACACACCTTTAACCCTTCCCTCTCTGCTTTATTTCAGGTAGAACTTGGTGCGCCGGGCTTCCCCCCTCAGCTCCTAAGCTCCTTCATCAAACAGCAGCCACTGGTTATAGCCAGACTGGCTTCCTTCCTTGGGAGTTAGCATCTTACTGTCAAGATGGTCCTGCAGAGACGCGGGTGCAGGATGTGCCAGTGATGCCAGGTGGCTCTTGTCATTCTCTGTACAGGATGCAAGGACAGGCGAGGCTCCTGGTTGTGGCTGACCAGGCTGACCAGCACTCAGACCTGAGTTGCCAGCAAAGTCCCGTCAGTACTTGGGTCACAGCTGGTGCCTCTGCAGAGCCAGGGGACCTGAGTTCCTGGCCCCAGGTGGCCAGCATCAGTGAACTCACCTTTTTGGATTCCTCAACCTCTCTTTCCTCTCCGGGACATCGTGGCAGATAGGCCGCTTGAAGACCAGGACTGGGAGTAGCCAGCAGAGCCAGGAGAGGGCAGTACTCTGGCCCAGCCCTCAGCCAGGGAGGGAAGCAAGCAGCCATTGACCGGGACTGTTCAGAATCCGTCTCCAGCATTCAGCTCCACTGCGGACTGCAGTATCGGAAAGTGCCAAACCAGAAAAACGGTTTAAAAAAACAACTGCACAAACCATTCGGAATCGTTTCTCCTTGCATTTTTACAAAATGCTTTATTATTAATTTTTACTTTTTCCTCTTCGTTTCCTTCACAGGAGAGGACATTTGGGTCTTTGCCTCAGTCAGGAGTATTGAGCAATGCTCAGTCTTGGAGCAGTCACTCCAGAGCTCAGGAGAATGGGAAAGACCACTGTAGAAGCAGGTTGGACAGATTTGAGGCCAAGGAGGGGAACCTAGCCCTTTGAGGAGGGAGGGGGGTGGGCAGCCCAATGTTGGCTGCTGACAGGGCAAGAGGAATTTCAAAGAGCTGAAAAGTTGTTTATTGAAGACTGGAGAGAAGATATGAGAACTCTTAGAGGAGGTAAGTGATTCATTAGGAGGAAATTCAGTTCTGTTCCTTCCCTCACTCAGAGCCTTGCTGCCAGCCTTCAGTGGTCCCCTGAGCGTCCGTGCTGCTGTGGTCAGACGTGCTATTCTAGGAGGGGACGGGGAATGGGCTCGGTTTTCTTGTACCTTAGCCTGCCTAAACTTGAGCTTCGAGTATTCAGTACGATTACGTGGAAGTGGTAGGGTGGGAGAGATTCCCAGCTTCCATTCTGGTGCCCACAATCTTTGGCGGAAGAGGATGACCATATGGGGGATTGAAAAGGTCAGTTTCTGTACAGTATAGCACAGAGATTTATTGTTTCTCAAAGTGTTTGCAGGATTGTTTTTCTTTTACCTCAGATTGTTACTCATATATGATTGGTTGAAGACTTTTTAAATTGCTTTTAAATGTATTTTTCTGGCTAAATTTTTGGTATATTTAACACCCTATTTATGTACTCCCATCTCTTTTCATATAAATCTTTTAAGTCCATTGACTGAAAAAGAACACTTGCAAATTAAAGGTCCATGGTGTCCTTTCATTTAGTGAAGACTGTGGTGTCCCTTGAGCTCAGAATTTAGTCTGGGGATTACGATGGCAGCAACAGCTCACGGCCCAGTTTCAAGCTATACAGTTCACACACATGTACTGACTTCTTTCCATGAGCTCAGCACGACTTTGTGTGTGAACAGCCCTGTCAGTTACCTAACTACAGCCAGCTGTAGCCAGATATGAACATGAGCGGATTCCAGATCAGTTACTGCCACACACCAGTGACCATGATCCCCTGGAAGGAAGCTCTTTAACAACAGGTGAGTACTTCTGGGCTTCTGAAGCAGAGCTGGCAATGGGAAGCTGAACATACGCGTCCCCAGAGGCAATCCCAATCCCCTTCCTACAATAGCCACACACCAGGCCTGAGTCAGCAAGCTAAGGAATATTAACTGAGGCTGATTCTGTACTAAAGATAATCCAGGGACCCAGCTCCAAATGATCATGAGGAAGTCAAATTTTGGCTTGGATAGGTGGCTTTCTGACTTCATCAGAATCCCCTGAAGAACTTGTTGCATCCCAGAGTTTGAGATGCAGTAGTCCTGGAGTGGGGCCAACGTATTTGTTCTATGTCTGGGAAGTCCTGAGGCTGCTGGTCTAGGGACCAGCCACCCTTTGAAAACCAATGTTTGAGACAATTAGTAGAGAGCAGGTATGTAGAAAGGAACCTAATGAGTTCACTGTTTCACTGTAATTCTATCTTACTGCCTAGAGAATGGGCCTTTAAGGTTCACACAGGCCACTGTGAAGTTTCCTGAGCTGGGCCCACGCTATATTGAATTGAGTGGGCATTAGCCCAGCATCCCTGGGGCTTCAGGCTTGCCTCCCAGCTCCGCCTACCTGTCCCACCTACAGAGAGCTGGGTCCTCTGAAGTGGCAGCTTCTTACCTCAGGGCTCACCTTCAGAGAGCAGTGCTCTCGTTAAGCCACATGGGTGCAGAAAGATAAAACATTTCTTGGCTCCCAGGCATTCAGAACTTCCTGAATTTAGTATAAATGGATTTATAGGACAAATCCTATAGATTAGTGTGAAATGGATTTAAAGGACAAAATAAAGGCCTTTGAAGATAAAAAGATTATGGAACAAAAGGTTCAGCTGCAGAAACTTGTAAAAGGAGCAGCTGGGAGGAGCTGAGGGATGGAAGTGGCTTTTTAGGTGCTGAGGGACCTTTCTGTGCTGAGGGCTGTCAGGACTTCCCACCAGCTTTCCTCAGGTGACAGACACAGCAGGCCCCTTCGGCCTTGGGTCGGCCTCTTTGACAGCTATGTGCTTTTCCCCCAGGAACTACACACGGACGCACAGAATTTTGCGACACTTCAGGAGGGTTCCCTGAGTACCCTCTCCTTCCTCCAACACAGCCCAAATCTGTGTGCACTGCCAATGTAGAAAAGCAATGAATTTTATAGGAGTGAACTTCATGCACGTTATCAAGGTAGCGCTTTTTAGTCCAAACTTAGAGACACACAGAACGCTTTTGTTCTGAGCCAAATGCAACACCCCCAGCCCTAACAAACCAGCACAAGGGTTGCTCTGCCCTGTCAGTGCCCACCTTCAAGCCCACCTGAGACTACAGCCTTCTCAAGGGAAGAGCCAGGTGAAAATAACTAGACATGAAGCCCTTGATAAAGAAAACGGTTTATTTTAAAAAGCTCTAATGTTCTGCCCTGTGTGTAGCCCCTGTATGGAGTTACGGTTGAGAGTTAGTACCTGCACAGGGCTGAAGGCAGAGAAGGTGCAGGGTAAAAGCTGGGCTTCTGGCAGGTCAGCCCCACCTCACGTACTGTGCATTTTTAAGGAGATGGCAGGCAGCCTAGCTCCTGGTGGTAAGAAAACGTCCACTCCCCAAGATTCATGTTTTAACTTTACTCACGAGTTAAGCAGAAGCCACTTGCCTCTGTCATGATTTCCAAACCAAAGAGTTTTAAGGGATGCTGGGGTAGCAGCAAATAGGGCTCGAGTCCTGTGTCGTCAAGCCCACACACGTCATTTAATAATCCAAATAATAAATGCCAACTCTTCTGCTCCAGGACTGGAGTCTGTCTCTAGGCTTTCCCATCACAATCCTGAATCTGGTGAACCCTCCTCCTTCCTCTAGCGCGGGCAGTGAGCCTGCAGTCAGCGTCAGTGGGATGCCGGCAGCCACACGCTTCCTTCGCATGTGAGCAGGAAGCCTGACTTACAGACTTAGCTGCTCCCGCGTCAGCAAGGGTCAGCGGTGAGCACTCCGAGGGGGGCACGGGGCCTCCTCCTGAGGCACAGTCCGGCCGGGCTCCAGGGTTCTGGTCAGACACCTGAGGCAGGGCCACTCCCCAGCCCTAGCTCTGGGCCAGCACAGTCCCCCGGTTTGTTTGCACCAGCTCACAAGCTCTTAGCTGGGGTTCTGGCATGTGAGGCTCAGCTAGAAATGGGTTGAACAGTGTTGCTAATTCTTCAGAGAAGTCCTGGAATAAGCAGAAAGAGGACAGAGAAGGCTGACACATAATTCTGGATGGTACATCCTTTCTATAAAACTCAATCCCCAATATCTAGCCCTTGCTAACCAACGAGTAGACAACCTTATTTTTTCCCAACGGCCTTCTACACTGAAATGGACATGACACCTTTTCCCATTAGTCCTCTGGGGATGCTCCAGTTCCAGCAGGGAGAGGGGAATCTGACAGGAGGCGCAGAATCATCTAGTAAGTACTTACCACCAACAGATTTCATCCTGACAAACCCTAGGAGGTATACACTATTCTGCCCTAGATTACGATAACATTCAGTACCAGCTGAGACTCAAATCTAGGTTATTCTAATTTAAAAAACCCATACTCACCTTGCCACGCTGCTTTCCAACTACCTGCCCTCCATCTTCCTTCCTCCGCTGGCACCCTCTTTCATACAGTAGCTACTCAAATGTGAAAAAGGCACTCGAGAACAGCCACACCATTTCAGGGTGGTCCTGAAGATACCTGATAAAGTCCACTGAGCTTTGGGAAGATCCTAAGAATTCCTGGGCCCCACCGCTGGCCCCATTTCAGGAGAAAAGGGACAGATGGATGAGGAGATGAGGACTCCTTACCTTTGGCCACTGGGCATCATGGAGGCTGCCCAGGCAGGCCTCTATCTCTGTCCGTCCCATCAGCCCTTTCTCTACCAGCTCCCGGAGCAAGAACAGCAGCAGGTCCCACTGCAACACACATGGAGAGCGTCAGTGGGGTAGGTTGACACAGCGACCCTGACTGATCCAAAGGACAGAGCTGCTGAGGAGGAGGAGGAGATCTGCAGCCCATGTGAGCGTATTAGAGGAAACGAACACAGCGCCAGAAAAGGTGGAGTAAAGGAAACACACACACAGCAACTGGGGTGAGGGTGGGGGGGTGTCAGAACAGGAGTGCAGGGGGCTAAAGAGCCCACTTGCCCACCTCCACCGCTCTAGCTCACCTCCCTTGGCCGAGTGTCTGCCAGAAGCCCCAGGTTTCTTGGGCTCAGCAGCAGCTGCAGTGGAACCGGCACCTGAAAGTCATCCTTCCACAGGGAAAGCAGCATGTGCAGGAGCCTGTGAGCCTGTCCTCTCTCCAGCCGGTGCTGCACTGGGGGCCCGAGGACAGGGATCTGGTCTGCAACTTTGGGCAAAGAAAAAAGTCAAGCTTTGAGAAATGGAGGTAGGGTCACCTAGCTGGCCCCTGGGAGGTAGAAGAGAACAAAGCTCCATGTTTCTAATCTAGCTTGTACCAAAACCTGAGATCTGGGGGATGTGACAGAAGGGTGATGTAATGACAGAGAGCCATACCAAGGAGGGATGCTAACTCCACCGAGCACTTTGCCAGATGCTGCTCTGCAGGCGGGCACAGGAACTGTGGAGAAGAGGCTGGACGTTAGTGCTATCCTTACAGCAGCAGCCTTGAGCTGATGCAGCTCTGGTGACTAGCACTGGACAAGGACACAAGTACAGCGTCGTGTTAGGTCTCACCTGGCGGCACCGCAGTGTCTGGCCCAGCTGGCCCAGGAGCTGCTCCAGATGCTCCGGAGAGACTCCCTCCTCAGGGTCCCGGGGCCCCACAGCCAGAGCGAGCACATCCTGGAGAGAGCGGGGGTGGAAGCAGAGCGAGACTTCATACCTGGCTGGGACTGAGGAGGCCACCGAGAAGCCAGTGGAAAGAGGCAGAAGGAAAAGGAAGACCGAGTCCCCGGATGAAGCGGCCGGGCCAAGGTGCCTTAGACCTGGGACTTGGGCAGGACCGCACAGCTGGGAGAAGAAGCCAACCAAGTGGACAGCAACAGAGGGAACAGATGGAGCAGGTCAGCTGAGGGACAACATGCTGCCTTGAGAGCTCAAGAGATGTCACTCGTCTTGGGACAAAGCCACACCCAGCCACTTCCCAGAGAGCCTTATCCTGAAAGCATTTAGGAGAACTGTCTGGCTACATGTTATATTTTCTATCCCCCATGCTTCTGTTCATCTTCTTGGGAGAGTCCGGCTTCAGTACAGAAAACCACTTAGCCTTTTCTTCTCCCCACTATATACTCTCCATTTTTGTCATTCCTTCTTAGTCCCTAGTCCTAATCTTTGGCTCCACCAAACAGTAAATAGTTGAGGGTTTGCAGGCCTTAACATCTCTGCTGCTGTAGCACAAAAACAGCCCTAGACAATTCATCAGTGAACAAGTGTGGCTGTGTTCCAATAAAACTTCATTTATAGAAATCAGCAGCAGGCTGGCTGGATTTGGTCCATGGGCTGTTTGCTGAGCCCTACTCTAGACGGTATCTAAATTTTTACAATCAAGAGCAATGGTAGTTTATTCTTACTGCCTACAACTAAATAAGCATCACATCCCACATATAAGAACATTTCTGAAATCTTGTGCCAACACAGGTGACTGCCCCCTTCGAGGCTTTCCTACTACAGCAGACGTCCGCTCCCCCCAGACCCCCATCACCTCCCATGCAAGCAGTATGCAGCCCATCGGAAACTTTCATATCTGTTCTTTTCCCCTTTTGGGTGATTCAGGTACCGGAAGTTAGTGAAAAGCAATTAGGAAAACCGTTCAGTTCAGCTGTGCCCTACCTAATCCCGTTCAGTAACGAAGGACACCGAACTAGCTGCACAACACAGAAAGCGGCTACACAAAACACTGCAGCTGACGTGAGGAAGGAGGGAGACCAGGAAAAGAGCGGGGAGAAGGGAGAGGAGAGGGGCGCAGGGAGGAGGGGAGCTGTGTACTTTGATCTCGGAGATGAGGTGGGAGGGGAGGGGAGCGTGGTGCTCACAGGCTCGGGAGCAGCCCCTCCGCTCCCCCCGGGCAGCTGGTTCAGGACCCTGGGCTCGAAGTGTGCGACTCACTGCCGCCTTCACCTCCCTCCTGATCAGTGCTGCAGGTCAAAGGGAGAACAGAAGAGGGGTCACCACACCAACCCATGCCCATCACTGTTTCCAACTGGTTTATGTTCCTTCTCCCCCAGAGGCCTCCCACTTTCTGCCAGTCCACTTTCGAAGAACTTGGTCAGCCACTCCCCTGTCCTGGACCTTACCTGTGATGTTGGCTGACAACCAGGCACAAGCCTTCTCTGTCGCAAGCCCCACAGCAATGTTCTCTGCGCTGCTTAGAACCTGTGACCCAGAAGAACTGCAGCGTCAGGGGCAAGGGGAGGCTCAGGGATGAGAATGAACAACAGCTCAGGTGTCCCCAAGGCCGGGACCAACCCTCGGACCCATCCACCACCTTCATGCACATGTGACCCGCAGCACAACTCTCCCACCACCAAACAGCAGCCCGCGGGCTCCAGGCCTCCTCCCTACTTACAGCTGCCGGGGTCTCCTCGGGAAGCAGTGCCCGTACTGCCCCAGGGCTCTTCTTCTGACAGAACCTGAAAGGAGACAGAGTCCGTGATGGCTAGAGGTTTTGGCCTGGCTCACAGAAAGAAAGGCCAAGTGCACCAATCAGCTGAGCCAGGAGGGCTCTGCCTTGGGGAGAGGTGGGCAGGGGAGTAAGAGAAGCACTGTCAGCCCTGGGCCCACCCCTGATCCCTGACGCCGGGAGGAATGGGACACCCAACCCCCCATTCTTCCAACTCAACTTTGGACTTTGGGTCCTAAAGCCTAAGATATGTACCTACATAGGAAGTGAAAGAAAAAGGGGGTTTCAGAGAGGACGTGGAATAAAAAGAGATGAGTTTGTGAAAAAGAAAAAGTCAGGAAAATAAAAGCGGAGAGTGGGGATGAGAGTCTGGCGTCTCTTACTCCCGCCCCCGGGTCAGTGCCTGGGCCCCGTGGGGGCACAGCTGGGAACACAAGATCTCCAACAGCTGGGCTGGATCACCCCCTTCCTGTCCCTGCGTCACCAGCTGCTCCTGAAGAAGCGACTCAGCTTGGCGTACCAGATCTGCCACCAGTGTGGCCCTGCAGCGGGAACAGAAAAGCTTGAAGGTGGTTGAGGGAACTGAATCAGAAAGGGGCTGCAAATGCAAGGAAATCTGGTCAGAACTAACCTCAAATAATGTTAGCAGTTTTAGCCTCCCCACCACATCCTTCCCCTCAAGCTAACTTTCCTCAGATTGGCAATACTATGTTAAGAGTTGAGGGGGTAAATGGTAAGGGAATGAGCCCGGCACCTTCCACATCTGCCTTCCCAACCCCCTCAACCCTTACTTGATGTGTTTGACACAGTTAGAGCCGATTCTTTCAGCCACAAATTCTACAGTCCTGCGCAGGGAAGGCGGCTGGTTGTGGAAAAAGGCTTGGGCCAGCTGTGCCTATGGGGAGGAGGCAACGGCGCATGAAGAGTTTCCTCTCTCTTCTCCCCTGAATGTCCCCTGCCTCTGCCCTGCCCTTACCTGCAGCCCCTGGGTGGTCCGAGGAGGCTGGGCTCCAAGACCCGTGGTGGTGGTGGGAGTGATCTTCCTCACAAAGCCTCCACTCCGCCCACTGCTGCCGGACACCCACGAAGCGAGCAGTTTTCGGAGCTCTCCTGCGACAGGGAAGCCCAACTGCTTACTTCCAGAACCACCCCTACCCTCCCAGGCATCTTGGGACTTTAAGTATTTGTGGAGTAAAGAGGCTGAGGCACCTGGGGAACGCCTAAGAAGAGAACAACATATTAGGGTGTTAGGCCCACGGGATGTCTTTTAGGTGCTCATGAAGGGACAGGCCAGGGACTGAGGACCCTGGGTGCCTCACCAATATAGGGGCAGCAGGTGTAGAGTAGGTGCTGGTCCACCACAGGCATGCCATCCTGGGGGAGAGAACAGGCCAAAGTTAGGCAGGCAGGCAGGCAGGCAGGCTTCTCTTCCTCCCCAGTGTGCCAGAAATGGGACAGTTGGGGAAGAGTTACAGAAGAGTTCAGTCTCTAGGATCTCCCAGACTGCCTGCCTCCTTTATTCCTGCCACTCCCACAGCTTTGGCCAGACCCCAACACTTACCAACCCATGCTCTGAAGTTACTGTATCCACCTCAAAAGTATCCAACTGACCCTCTTCCAGAAAGAACAGATCCTCAGGGACTGTGGGAATCTGACAAAAGATCAAAGCAGTGCAAACTCCAGTCAGCGCTTCAGAGATTCAACACACAGACCTTGTGGTTCCAGGGTTTGGCCACCAGATACAAAGCAACCTTGCTCTGAAACCATGGTAATTCCCATACCCCCTCTAAACCTTCATCTTCTGGCCGTGACCTTGTTCAGACTCAGACATTCTCCTACTCCCTGACTCCACCCACAGTGGATGCCTCCCTTCCCCAATCTGGATCTTCCTCCACTTGACCAACCTGGAAAAGCCAGCCCAGAACAGCAAGCAGCAGCAACTTGTTAAGGAAACACATCTCCCCCTCGCTTTCCTTTGACAAGACCAAGCTCCTAAACAGTACATTTGTATAAGGAAAGAAACAACGGAATAAAAAAAAGCTATCACTGGGAAGGTAATTCTCAAAAGCAGACCAAAAGGGGATGGCTGTCATACAGGTGACCCCATACAGATCTCCCCACCGCCCCTCACCAGATCTGTACTCCCTCTGAGCTCAGCCACAGGAGGAATAAAAAACAGCTAATAAAAGTGCAAAAAAGTGCCCACTTTCTGCCTCTCCCCTGAGGGTAGGTTATGGCTATGGTACTGCACAGGAAGCACAGGGCCGCTCAACCCTCTTCACTGACAGCAGCTTCAGCAGTGTTCTCCCATGCCCTTGGCTTAAGCCTCACCCTTTCTGGACTCACCGATGTAGGTGGAGCAGGAGAGTGAAGATGCTGCGGTAATAGTCCAGCAGTGGCACAATGTGGTCAGCGAGGGAGAGGAACTCTACCAGCCAGGGCACTGTGAGCACGGCTCGGCGGGCCCGCAGCCCCTGCTGCAACAGCGCCCGCACATCCAGGGCCGGGGGAACCTGGCGGGGCAGGGTTGGGTCAGGGGGCGGGGGGCTGGAGGTGGGGGACGCCCTCCATCTCCAGGGCTTGGCGGCCCCTCCCGGCCCTCCTTACCAGAGCCCCCATTCACCTGGCTCCTCAGGGCCAGAATGGAGTCCTGGAGCTCACGGGTGGGGGGTGGCTCAGGCCCCCGGTATGGCAGGAAAGCCACAAAGCCCAGGAATTTAGCCAGAAGCCTCAGGCTGAGCAGCACCATGGCAAACTGCCTCCGTTCACCCTGTAGGGATCAGGGAAGCAAGATGCCCTAAGCATAGGGCTTCAAGAGCAATTCTGAATCTGTTACCCAGTTCTTGAAAAGAGCCCTTCCCTCCTAGGTCAGAACCCTGTTCTCTCCCTCATTCTGCTTTCTAACCTGCCAGTCCACATCTGACTCCCCATCTTCGTCACTGGGCTCAGGCTGTGGCAGGGCAAGGCTGTTGAGCTCCCGGATCTTTAAACTCAGACTGTCCATGAGATGCTGATTAAACTGGAAGCTAGGAAGTGAAGAAAAAAAAAAAAAAAAAGACACTGGCAGAGGCATAGACAGAATCAGAATAGAGAGAAAGTTCATGCAGAAAGCAAGGCACAGTGGGGCAGAGAGGGAAGGAGGCTGAGGTTACCAGTGTGGGTCAAAGAACAGGAAAGGAAATGGAGGCAGGAACTGTGAGCTAGAGGAGCCTGGCCATCACCGGTCCCACTCTGTTACATTCCAGGCAAAAGAGAGAGAACTGTTGCCCTTCTGGAAAGACAAACCCCTCCTGGCCTCAGCCCTATTCCCTGCACTTTGCAGGGGACCCTTACCTGCTGGCGCTCAGGATGAAGTCCCTGAAGAATCCTTGACAGCCCGGGAAGGTGGGGGGCGGACAGGGCCCCCCGCTGCTCTGAGGGGCCACAAGCCTCTCCTGTAGGCGCCGCAACCGCCCCAGTTTGTCAGCTCCAAGCATACTTAACACATCCGGAGCTTCACCCAAGACCGTGCCTCCGGTGCCACTGGGACTCTGACACATCTGCGCGGCAGGAAGAGGAGGAAAAAAAAAAACAGTAAGTTTTTCTGGAAAGAAGGACTGAACAAAATAGGGTGGAAGTAATGAACATTTCTGGAATGCCAGCCTTGTATCAGGTGCCACAGGTTTGTTTTTCAAGGTTGGGATCACGCTATTTTATAGGTAAAGAGACTAACCTCACAAGGTTAGATGTTTGCCTCGGTCACTAGGGCCAGGATTTAAAATCGGGCCTGAGTCCTACGACAGGGCTCGCTCTACTATGGCACAGACCAAGGACAAGGGAGTAGTGAGGGCCTAAGGCTGGCAGGGTATGCTGGGTGTGTGAGGAGGCTAGGGAGGCCGTGGGTGCAGGGCACGTGATGGAGGGCTCTGGCTCCCCTCTGGCTACCTGCATCTCAGCCACCCCCCAAGGAGAACTCCTGTTCAAACTCCAGCCCAGGACCTGCATGTCTGTCTGCTCCATCCCACCATTACCTGGCTGCCTTTAATACCTACTGCCTCCTGTAGATTCATCTCTTCTGCTGGGGCTCTTACCTGGAGAAGTTGTTTCTGGAAAAGCCGAACGAAATGGCTGTGGCTGCAGGCTGCAGAGAGCTGACCCATCATGGCTCTGAGGCATAAGAGGCAGGAACAGAATGTGACGGAAGGAGGAAGGGGGCAGAAATCTGAGAGAACGAGCCAATCCTTGGGCCTTTCAGTCCTTACCCAGGGGCGTGAGCAGACCTCAGCCAGAGTTGGCCAGTGCAAAGATGTGGGAATAGGTAAGGGACACTCTCCTTAGCACCAAGATCCCTCAAGGCTACAGACACACTGAACCCACCAAGAGATAATACCATCCCTAATCTTCAGTCTATACTGGGCTCTAGTGAGTGTCATGACTCATGTGGAAGGTAGATCACTGGACAGAATATTCTTTCTGCATCTAGCTATGCAAAGTTATTGGAGCTGCTGAACTAGACAATGAAGAAAATGTTGGAAAGGGTCTAACCAGTGACTTGGGCCAAAACTCAAGCAACCTGGAAAACGGGCTTGGTATTCATCCAAGCATTCACACTCATATAACAAGTCTGAGTCATTCTGAGTGCAAGGAGCTGGCAATACAAATCCCTCTGAGTAGAGGCAGAGTTGCCAATAACTAGAGATTAAGGAGGACACAGAAGGTAGGAGCTATGGGCTATAAGTGGAGGAAGAGCCCTCCTCCAATCAACTACCAGAGCACCACTAAGGTGACCAGAGTGGGAGCACCTACCTGATCCTGCTGCCCAAGCCCTTCTCAAAATCCCAGCCAGGCTCCTCATGCCGATCTTCCCACTCTCGAAGCACCTCAAAAAACACATCCCTGACAGACACAAGAACGCCTGATCAATTGAGGCATAGCTGATCTCACTCCCAAGAATGCTTTCTCTAGCTCCGAACCATCGAGGACAGGACTAATCCACAGCCCCATTCCTTATCCTCTCCAAAGTTCTCTACATGCCAACAACATTGAAGACCCAGCAGCAGCACACAACATGCTTCAGATAGTTCTGTACACAGAAAAAGCTGATCTGGTTCTCTCTTGTTTGAGGACCCTGTGACTAATGTCATATACCTGTGAGAAGGCTGCTGAGGTCAGAGGTTCAAGTCCATGGGCAGGAAAATGGAATGAAGGTGTGTAGCCATTATGATACTTGCAGAAAGGGTGCAGTGGTGCTAAACTACCACCTATTAGTGCCAAACTCCTAGTTTCTAGGAAAACAACATAGGCTGCCTATCCCAGAGAAATGCTGCCCCACTCCCTCCTGAAAGTTCCCTTTTCTTGTCACCTTTGTTTTTTAAAAGTATGAAAGGCTCGGTCACTGGAGAAGTTGGCACGATTGTCAGTTTCCGGCTGAAAGGAGACAGCTTGAGCAGACGGTGGCATCTCCAGAGAGACCTAAAATATGGCAGGGACATTAGGGACTGAAACCCTCACAGATCATGCTCAGAAAACCTCATCTCTGTATTCCTGCCCGGAGTTAGCCCGGTGTGTGCTGGGCTGCCTAAATTATGAGGCTGGGAAGGGTCAGGTGGAGGCCAGGAGGTGTCCCTACCTTGGCAACACTGCCCTCATAGGCAGCTCGGAGGCGGCCTTGCAGAGCTGGTGAAAAGCACAGTAGCCGCTCATTCTCAGCCAACAGTTTTAAGGTCCCTTTGTCCAAGTAGGAAAGAACCCTGCAGGGACAAAAGCACATATGACTGGGAACGGGACATGGACTGCAAACAGGAAGCTGACATCTGCACCCCACAGAGAACATTATCTGGAACATGGAGCAGGCATGTAAGGCAAAGTCATGGGCCAAGAATTTAAGATGATGGAGGCAAGGGGGAAGAAACGAAACCTTATGGAGCAGGGAAACATTAGACATAAACCCAAAGATCAGATGCCAAGACCACAGAGAGCAATTTGATTGTTATAGGAGTTAAATTCATAGCTTTGACCAATAACTACAGGCTCCATGTAGGAAAAGGCCCAAGGTTATTGCACCTGTGTTAAGCACAAGCATTTTACCTCAAGTGGCCAGAGACCCAAGCGAACATTGGGAATAAGGCTCAAATGCCAAAGCTGGGGAAACTCACTGAAACTGATGCTCCAAAACCTGTACTGCAAAGAAGACACAATCATGGACACTCTGGAACAGAGGGCTTTCCAGGGAATCTAGAAGGATAGTACCAAGCTGTCAGTTAAGAACTGTTCCATCTCCAGACCTCATTTCCCAAAAAGAGGCTCACTCACTGACCTAGTGCTCCCGGAATTGGTTCAAGGTCACTCTCCTTCGTGGCCACCATCCTCCGAGCAGTAAGGAGTTGAAGGACGAAGAAAAGCTCCAAGAAGAGGTTTGGTACCAGGTTCTCTGGATATAAAAGGAAACCCCAGGGTGTCAGGCATCATTTGGAACCAAGGCTCAGTTCTGCTTGACTTATCATTTCTCCTACACCAAAATTCCGCAGGCATCTCCACTCAAGCGCCCTTTGCTCTCAACTACCTGCGATGCATGAAGAGTAGATGAGGGCTATCAGCTCTAGGCGCTGGCGGGAAGACACTCTGGCAGGGTCAGCGGGCTCAGCTGTGAGGTTACCTGTCCGGCTGGGGAGGGGAGACCCCGATTCTGAGGTGGGACAGGCGGGAGTAGGTGACTGCTGCAGCTGCTTAGAGCTAAGGGGACAGAGAGATGTCATGAGAGGTTCCCCTGGCTTCCCCTCCACAGCCATACTCAGGTTTCTCCAGAGCAGACATCACAGCCCAGGAAACAGACCCAGGGCTGCTCCCAGGGGCAAACCAATCTCAAGGGAAAAGGCCTGCAGATCCCCCACTGGGAGGAAGCTGACAACCCAGGGAGTGGCAAGATCATACCGCTCCTTCCTGAGCATCTCCCGTTCCTCTTGCAGACTTCTGCACCCTGGGGGAAGGCCATGGCCCCAAGGGCTAGTGTCCGGGACTGAGGGTTGGGAACTGGGGACACAGTTGATTGGGGGTGAGGTGAAGCAGGTCTTGGGCTTGGACAGTGACCGCTCTTCGCTCACCGGAGTTGGATTGATCCTGCGCGAAGGCTTCGTCCTGCTGAGTAGCCACAGGTTTTTCTCAAATTCGTTATCTTCAAACACCTCCCCCTCCACCACAACAGCGGGGGGGTGGGGGGGGCTTCGCAAAAGGCCCCTCACCACTGTGGTTAACTCACCCCCAACCCTCGGGGCATTCCCACGCTCAACTGCGGAGAGCCCAGCCCTGATTTACTGATTCCCCTAACACAGCCTTCGTGCCACCCCAATCGTGGATGGGGCCTGATTCTCACCCTGCAGGGCCGGGGGGAACCGAGCCTACGGGAGGGAACTCCTCCAGGTTGCTGAGGTTTGGCGGATCAGAGCGCGCGAGGCTGGGGCTGCCGGGGCTGCCAGATCCCCTGGGCCTCCGGCCTGCGGCCCAAGGCGAACTCTCTCCGCTGACCCCCTCCTCCAGGCCCCCGGGGCCGCGGCCTCCCCGCTCGCGACCCGGCCCCGGGCCCCGCCTCCGGCCCCCGCGGCGGGCCGAAGGGGCCTCGGCGGCGGCGGTGCTGGAAGGCTCCGTCGGAGGGAAGAGCTGGCTGCGCGCCCCGCGGCCGCCCCGCGGCGGGCCCCCGGGCCTCCCAGGCAGAGCTGCCGAGGAGCCCGGGGCCTTGGCGGGGGTTGGGGGGCCCTGCGGGAGGACGCGGCTGCTCTGCTCCCTCAGGAAGTTCAGCAGGAATGGCACGAATTCCTTCCGCAGTGGCCGGAGGGAGCTCAGCGCGGCCGCCTCCCCTGGGTCATCCTGAGGGAGAAGCGGGCGAGGGGCGAGAGGGTCAGCTGCCAGCCCGGCGCCACGAGCAGCCCGGACCGCAGGGCGCGCTGAGGCGGGCGGCCCGGCAGCGGCCCCTAGTTGGAGCGCATTCGGCCCGGGCTGACAGCCAGGCACCCAAGAGAAAAGGGACCGGAGGGGTGGTATCTCACGCGGAAAGTAGACTCGGGCCAGGCCTGGGGGCGTGTCGGCGCTGTTACCTCCGAACTCTGGGCGCTGCGCGCGATCCACCTCACCGCGGCTGCGACCGACACCTCCTCTCGCAGCAGCGACTCCAAAACGGCCGCCATCCCGGTCGGGGCACTTGAACGCGATTGCGCAGGCGCCGACGCGCCACGGGCGGCCTGGGAGGGGCGGGGCCGGCGCGGAGGAGCGACCGTTGGGCCGCGGAGCGGAGGGGCGGGGCTGGGGGTGGGGCCGGGGCTTCCCCAGGTTGAGGTTCGGCTAAGGCCTTAGGTCAAGGCCGCGGCTGGCTCAGCGGCTCCCGGCAGCCAACAGTTGGCCCGCAAAGTGAGGCCGCACCGCGATGGGTGAGGTCCGGTCCCGGCTGCCCTGGCCCGAGGGGCGACCTGCGGGGTCCCAGGGACACGACAGGGGAGACCGAGGGGCCGGGAGAGCGGCTGGACGATAAAGGTGAACAATTCCCCGAGAGAGACACCTGCCTTATCTTCTGTGATAAGCACACTCTTTTCTTTCTGGAGTTTAAGTTTTCTAGATACAACAGTCTCCACCCTAACGAAGTTAGGATAAAATTAGCCTAACCTCATTTGACCTTGTCTTTCTCAAAAGTTGAGTTTTCAGTCCCCTGGCCCGTGCGACGCCCGCTGTCACCATCAACTGCTCGACCATTTAAGGCTGTAAGACACGATGATTCTTGCATGGAGGCTTTTTATAATCCTCAGCCCACAACCCTTAAAGTTCCTCAGGCCACGCTGCACACAGAAGCGCTTGTCTGTACCTTTACCTTACACCAGGTTATATTATTTGGACTACTCTGCAGTTGAAATGCTAAGAGGCACATTCAGATTAGTTTATGGCAGCTTGAGTTATTTCTTAATTTCTTTTAGAAACACGAGAGAGGCAGCTCTTTGGATGTTGCTACTCACTGAGAAAATCAAGAAAGGGAAACCAGGCAGAGAGCTAGACAGATGGCAAGAACACTCCAGGCTGAACCACACCAGGCGGGGTGGAGCAGTGCCCATACGGGTGCCTCCTGAGAGTTCCTCTGGTTCAAAGGAAGGTCGCAGATGGAAAGGAGAGGGTGGTAGGGAGCAGGAATCACTCTAGTGATACAAAGGGCGTTTCCTGCAGAAAAGGAGAAAGTACCTCCAGCCAGAGGATGAAGGAGTGAAAAGGAGATCTTAATACACACAGTTTTGTTACTTCACCTTCAGTTTTATTACATGGGAAACCATCTCCTCATATCCCAGAACTCTCGTTTTTATCTGCAGGGATACTGAACACCTAGCTTCTATTCAGTCCAGGACTTCTTTTTCTAGGTCACCTCTGGATGTGGTACTGCATTTATAGTAACACCTTCTGTTCCCTGTTGATCTTGTAACCTCTGGTGCATTCAATAACTTTATTAAATCAGAAAAATATTATTTCCTGCTTTTGAAAGCAAACCATCACACAAACAGAACTAGAGTTTGCATGCGGAATGAATATTTTATTACTAGATTATAAAAATAAAATACAAAATAATTTTAAAACAGAACTTAAAACACTGTACAAAGCTTTAATATGATACAAATGGGAAAATTAAATAAATAATTACACTTTTATGTACAGATGGCCTATACAAAAGCACTCTGTGTTTCTGCCAATACTCTTATGTCCTTGGTTGCCTGAGCAAAAATGCATAAACAGGGCTGCTTGGAGGGAAAAGGTCAATACAATACCTTTGGAGGTATTTCAAAGAGCAACTTCTCATCACTCTGATTTCACGAAGAGGAGGAGAAAGGGAGAAAACTGTGGGATTATTAAAGTCCTCTATTCTACCTTACTGGTCTTGCTTGACAAGAAAATTCTTCCAGTTTGTGGTTCAATCTGATATAACAGTTGCCAAGAGTTCATAACTTTCAAGAATTATATCTAGTCAAAACTAGATGTTTCCCCCTCCCTCTTTTTTCCCCAAAACTGTTAAACTTGTAAACAAATGGCCCAATGAAATCGACACTGGCAATTTTAGGAATGGAGTCAGGAGGGGGACCAAGAACTGTGCAGGAGGGAGGGAGTGCATGGACTCCACGTGGGTTCTCTGATCTGTTCTCTGTTCAATTCACTCAATCCAATTTCAGAGCTGCAGGTGGCACAGTGTTGTGATCTTCCTAACTATTTCTGAATGCTTTTTACCTTACTGAACTAACTTACCTATCTTGTGAGTCATTTAAAAAGAAAACAGTTATGAAAAGTCCTACGGGCTTTCCCTTCCTGGGAAAGATGGCAAGAATTTTACTCCCTAAAATAAATCACATTCAAGCTCTAGTAGCCTTGTTTATCTCTTATGGGTGAGTGAAGAATACCCAGACTCCAAATATGGTGAAGTGCTGTGAATGAATTTGGAAGGATTTAAAAATGTGTATTATAAGGTGGGGAGAAAGTATCATATGGCAAGGACAGTCTATATTAAAACCTTGGGTTTACTCAATGTTTTTAGCTGGGTGAGTGAACATTTTTGTACACAATATGAAACGGTATTAAACTACTGAAAAGAGGTAAAATTCCTATCTATCATTAGTGTGTAAAACGATGTCATTGGCAAATTCTATAGTCACATGGGCTCAAAGATTTGCCTATGGAATCCTATTCTGTAGGTCAAGGAACCCAGAACCACTGGCCCAGAGTATCTAAGAGACGTGTCAGCATCACCAGTGATACATACTATGCCCATACTGTCACTGCCAATTGAAGAGGCAGGCTCTGTGAAAATTTCACAGGGTAATGAAGGAAAAGGCTTCACTTGTTTTACATGTCTCCTTAAAACCAAAGATCCAGCAAAGCGTAAGAAGTATTCAAATTATTACTAAATGTTACTTGTTGGCTATTCCCTTTTTTGAAGATTGTGTATAATAACCACAAAGTGATCTTGATCTTGTCACACATTTCCATTTTCTGATCCAAATTTGCTCAAGCGGAATAATTAAATATCCAACTTACATTTTAAAAGTCAGAGCAGATAATCACAACTCAATTAGGCAATGTAGTGATGGGCCAGGACGCTAATGTCATCATTTCATGTCCAGCCAGGGATTTCTCAGGGACTGAGGTATGCAGCATCCAAATTCTCCTTTAAATTAATAGGGATCCTTGTCCCTTGTCCTGGAGTCACTTAAAAACTATAGGAATTCTCATATACCTCCTGCAGTTCTCCGTTGCACTGCTGGCAGCAGATTCTGCAGGCTCCCACGACTATCTGGGTTCACTTTCTCCTAATTCCAAAGGGATAGCCAAACTATTGAGAAATCTAATGGTACGACGTTTCTACATTCCTCCCACATCCTCGAGGTGTACACCAGAGTTCTATCGGATGAGGACAGGGAAGCAGGATGTCCTAAAAAGCACCTGGCATTTTCTGTGCACCACATCCTCCCATACAGTCTGAGGACTGCAGCTGCTGCATGTTCCCTTCTGTAAGTTAAGGTCTAAATCTGCACCTCTGGATTCAGAACTTGGGTAAATATTGACATATGACGACTACCACTGTGGTTACGTGCCTCAATCCTGTAATACTTTTTGTGTTAAAACATAGATGAGTAGCTCTTCTGCAAATAAACTGTACAGACCCAAACTCAAGAAAGTTAAACAATGCCACTGTCATCAACCATTCTATCTCCTCAGTGATACAGGTGCCAAAATATGTCTCCGTTTAGGCAACGTCCCAAAACATCTGTGGTAAATGCACATAAACAGAAATGGGCAGAATATAAAAGAGTGAATGCAAACAAGTTAATTCCAAAATACATGAACACGAGAGAAGAAATGGTTCGCTAACATATGACATGTTTGGATAGATCTAAGGGAATGAAAAAAGTTTTAAAATGTAAAAAACTTTGATCTCCCAAGACTAAATCTAGACTTATCTACAAATAAATATATTTTCAAATAGCCAGAATAAGATGCATTTTTTTCCCTAAGTCACTAAATTCTGAATTCCCAATCCTGTTTCTCCTTTCACCAATTCCTAATGTTAGATTCAGAATGTAGTTCCTAGAACAAAGAACCCTCTGGGGGAAAAGCATCTGTTTTTAATTCAAAACTATGGGGTATAGAAAAACTAATTATAGTTTTAACTATCTGCGTGTGGGTTTATCAAACATGCACCAATGTACACTTTTTCCTTGTAGATTGAATGCAACTATAGAAATATTTGCATAAAAATCTGTAGCCTGGAAGGAATCTCTGATGATTACCAAAGAACTTCAAGTTCCCCTAGTGGCTGGGAGCTGAAAAGAAAGAGATACTGCACAACTAGTCCACTGAATCAGGAAGCAGCTCAGATTTGCTTAGTATTTTAAAGCAAATAATACAAAGTGGATAATGACAACAGTGGTATCAATGACCATTTTGCTACTTATTTAGAACTGGACTGACTTGGCAACTTTTACAAAAAACATTCCCTTCACAACATGCAACTTAAGAAACAGTAAGTATGATGGTGCCCTTGGTCAGCAAGGCCAGCTTGCATACCAAGTTGGGAATAAGGGCACCTGCCTGAGACTTACCATTCAAAGATGTTTACATGCTGTGCTTTAAGCTTACGCCTGATATGATCCAATTTTCCTTTGTTCACTATACATTAAAGTTAAATGCCTTTATGCTGCGCAAAAGATTCTCAGGTGAAACTTTAATATTTCAAACAGTCTGTATACCCTGGAGATTTGGCAGCATAATGTAAGAAGAATGCTACCTACAGGGAATGAGCTAGTGCTAATCCATTTTCTGCTCCACACATAATTCCAGAGACTGGACATGACGGTGTAAGGGCAAGTGTGACTAGGGTTTGCCATTTTGTTGTGAGAAGAGAAACCAGGAGGCACTTGATTTTCAAAAGAGAATTTTAACTTTTGCCCCATACTATATTAGTATAGTTTGGCTGGACTTTTAATTAATGGCCATGTTTCTTAGGTAGAATAACCAAACTGATTTAAAATTGCTTGGTTGATCTGTGTTTGTCACTGAGATCTGAAATATGCCAACACTAAAAAAAAAAACAAAAAACAAAACACACCAAAATAAATAAAAAAGAAGGAACTAAAACAACAACAAATAACCAACCCATTCTCCATACCATAACCTTAAAATAAAACAAAAACAAAAATCCTTGGGCCAAAAATGCTTTGCTCAGGGCTGCCAACTTCTCTTTTTAGCCTGAGACCTCTAACATTTCTAAAAGCACAAACTATGCTTTTAAAAACCATGAAGTAAATCTCTGTATCAGCTAGTCCTTTTAGGTGGACCTATTGATACTTAAGCGATAACTAGTCTGTTTTCTTTTGAAAGTATCAGAGCAGAACATCTTTGGTTAACTCTTTCCTCACATGCAAAATAAAATATTCTTATACGCTGAGGCTATTTCTCTCTGGATCTGGAGTTCGTCAGGGCCATTTAGAAAAGGGGGCAACACAGTAGAAAAGCTGGGAGAAAATTAAGAAACCATAGAGAGAAAACATCCAATCACCATGTTGCCATCACTGTCTGTTTTGACCGCTAGAAGAGAAACACCAGTTAAAAACAACACACACACCATAACTGCAGCCTCATCAGCTTTCCCAATGACTGGCACATTTCAGATGACAGGGGTCAGGATTTAAAGCTGGCTACCCTTAGCACAATTTAGCTAATACAACAGAAAAAAGATAATTCCTTAACTGTAGATAATTAAGGAACTGTAGATAATTCCTTACTCCACTCCCCCACCACCCAAAAAAATTGTGAGATGAAAAGAGGAACGAAGAATAGCAATTTTAAGACATTAAAAAAAATCAATTTATGTCAGACCCATGATTATCATTCCAGTTTATCCCCTTTAACCATAAGGACAGAATTATGTGATTAACATGACAAATTTTTGAACGAGTATTACAAGCATGTCCCGGTAATTTTTTCCCCTATTAAAATCTTTTAAAAGTGAAAATTAAATAACCTATCTTGGCTTGAAGGCTGCCAACCCTTGCATTATTACACAAAGAAGGCAAGAAGAATCTGAAATGTCCCATGCCAAGAACATATTTTCAGAAAATGAAGACAGGCAAGGCCCAAGTGTACGCGAGGCACACAATAGAAAGGAATTTCACCATCTGTGATCTTGAAATTACAAATGGAGAATGAGAAAGAATGAGTTTATATAAGCATATGGTTCTCTATATATTTATAAATATTTATATCATTTACCATGAAGACATGCAAGTAGTGTTATAGCAACTATTATACAATATAATACAGAAGGACTGGTCTTCCAATATTACAGTTGCTTTAGTTAAACAGCAAATATGTCTTATCTATTGCATTCCTCTGTAGTGCTTGAAACCGGAGAGAAATTAAGATTCCACACTATGCTACATTTCTTATGGGAGATCGTATAGGACTCAACAGTGCTTTGAGTTTCGTTTTGTTTTTTGTTTTTTGTTTTTTAAAAAAAGCTCAACACAGATAAAGAGAACGAGAGAAGTTCAGTGCAGCTTCAGGGCAGCTTTGATGCAGCATTAGAATGTATTCACTTAGTGAGGAAATACACTTCTTTCTTTCTTTTTTTTCTTTTTTCTTTTTTTTTTTTTTTTCCAATTCAACCATGTTAAGCTTTGGCAGCAAATACAAGGTCAAAGAGAAAGCACAGATGTTTGCTAGAAGGCAAATTTCAACAGCAAGCAGACCAATTTACCTGACCTCAATAAGGTCTTTACAACACAAAACACCTACAGAGTAGAAAAGAGCCCATTTGAAAAATCTAGCATAATTTACTTTTGCCTGATTCCTGTTACTAGAAGAGTGAAATCAGAATATGCTCCTCCTCACAGCTTTATAAATTGAGGTTACAAGGAAATCAGGTCCAAAAGCCCAAATATTCAAACTAAAGCACAAGAGAAGCAGGTAATAAAACATTAAAAGATAAATACTGAGCCTAAATTTATTTCCCCAGATACTTGTTCCTTATTGGCTAAATGTATAAAATACAAAGTTTGAGGATTATAAGCCTCAACAACGTACCTAATTTCTCTCTATTTTTCTTTCTAAATATCTAAAAGCATAAAGTCACACTCCGCAGCAGTGTATTTCCCTGGTATCATCTTTGAGGTTGATATTGGAAATAGCTGGTATCCGGAAGACCTAAGAAAGTAAGGTCTACTCTGGTCGGTCTTCCTTCCATAAGGAGGAAACAGAGGGGAAGAGGGTTCTTTTGTCTTGAATGGTATTAGCCTCACTCTGTTCCTCTCTCCCTAAAGCACTGAAGCCTGGAAAGTAGCTCTATTTAGACTTCTTCCTTTACCTAAGTTTCAGTAGTTCTTTTTCACAATAAAAATATACTAAGAACTGCCGCTCCACAGAAAAATATTAGGGGACTAAAAAAAATAACTGGATTTGAAGTTTTCATCATGTGCTGCTGAAAGCATATTAGAATGTATTGTTAAAATTAGAGAGACTGCATCAGGTGAGATACACTAACTTTAAAAACTGTGAAATCCAGGGAGGGTAGTAGGCATGAGGCAAAGTAAAGGTGTGAACTCTCAATACACTAGATAAATACACAAGCCATGTGTGTATGAGCACTGGGTCTCCAGGAAACAGACTTGTTATATATCCTAATATTAGAGCAATTCTGACTCTCCCACGTTGGGAAGTTTGAATAAAAATATTAAAACAAGAAGTTTCACTTTTGCTATATAATCTTTGAGCAATGCCTTAAAAACAAACATACCAGGCCAAACCCCTTAAAATTCCATTCCATCTCCTTCAACTCCTTTGTTTCAAAGGCAGCTAAAAAATAAGAGTTCATTTAATCTCCCCCTTGGATTTTGCTGGATTGCCCCTTCCTATGCAAAGGCATGGATTCCTGATCTGCTTGCTGCCTGCCTTAGGTAATTCCTTATCATATATTTATGTCTTCTTATAAATAATTTATGTTACTTTCTTTTGTAAGAGAAGATCAACACTGATTTTTTAAATAGACAGTACAAGGACACACATGCATCAGGTTTAGGAGGAAGACCTCACACCTTTCCCAGAGATGCAGCCCAGCTCCTATCTGCTGAGTTTAGTGGCTGACTTACTCTTCCCTGGGGGGGCTTTCGAGCTGGCCGAGTGGTGGTGGAGGCTGCTGGATCCTTTCAGGCCATTCTTGCTGGGTTTGCAATGCTCCTGTTGGCAGGACCTCCTGGAGGAGGAGGATCCTGAGTGGCTGGGAGGTGACTTGCTTCTCCCCAGATGTGGGGATGAACTCCTCTGGTCATGGTGGGGCCGTCCAGCCCTCGATGGTGAGGAACTAGATGTGCGAGGCAAGGAAGAGCTTCGAGGAGAGGCACTGGGACTTCTGCGAGGGACAACTGGACTCTTGGGTGGTGTTTTTGGATTGTGAGGGGATCCTGGACTCTTGCACTGAGTAGTGCTCCGGGGTTTCTGAGTTCCATTTTGAAGAATTTGGGCCAGGCGGGAGAAAAGGTCTGAGTCGGAATTGCTACTCCCTAGGACTTTGTATCTGCGGAGCCTTAAAGGAACAGAGAAGACTTCTTTTCATTTTAATTCATTTCAAGTGAGTCCAGAAAGTCACAATGTCCCAAATGATAATGTATCTGATGTGAGTCAAGTCAGCAAACACAGGAAACAGAGTTACTCTTTCACACACCAGTTGTATGACCCTAGACAAATTATTTAACCTCTCCTAGTTTTTTTTAAAAGTATAGTTGACATACAATGTTATATTAATTCCAGGTATAAAGCACAATGATTTCACAATTCTATACATTATACAATGCTCACCATGATAAGTTTTGTCACTGTCACTATGCAAAGTTATTACAATATCATTGACTAAATTTCCTTTGCTGTACTCCCCCCTTCACCTACTTTACCCATCCCTCCCCTTTGACAACCACCAATTGTTCTCTGTATTTATGAGTGTCTGTTTGTTTGTTTGCTTGTTCATTTTGGGTTTTTTTAGATTTCACATATAAGTGAAATCAGATGGTATCTGTCTTTCTCTGAATCACTTCCTTTGCCATAATACCCTCTAAGTCCATCTATGCTGTAAATGCCAATCCATGTTCTTTCTTTTCTATGGCTGAGCAATATTCTATTACACACACATACACACACACTCTATATCTTTATCCATTCATCCACCAATGACACTTGGGCTGTCTGCATATCTTATAAACACAGGGGTGCATTATATCTTTTCGAATTAGTGTTTGGTTTGCTTTGGGTAAATAGCAGTGGCATTACTGGATCATATGGTAGTTCCATTTTTCATTTTTTGAGGAAATCCCATACTGTTTTCCACAGCTGCTCCATAAATCCCATCCTCAGCAGCAGTTCACGTAACCTCTCCTAGCTTTTAATAGGAATGCTATCTACCTCCCAGGATTACTGAGCAGCTGAGAACAGTGGCCCAAGTATTTAGTTGGATGTCTGCCATTCAGAAGCACTTAAATGTTGTTAGTCCCTTTCCTCCTAAGGCAGGTTTGCTCTTCAACTTGAAACATCTCTAGCATGTTAGTAAGTGAGAGAGAGAGAGTAAACCATTTTGTTTAAGGCTCCCATGACAGAAATGTGGCATGTGCATATGCAAACATTAAGCCCCACGATGTAAGTCTTCAACATGAACTATATTCACCAACAGCAGGAAATACAGATAAAAGTATTTTTCAACCTCATTTAATACTTTCCAAAAGGAAAAGAGTAGTCACTGGTTTCTTGGGGCCTCAGTTTCCGCCCTTGACAACAGTCTGAGATTCAGCAGAGCTGGGTTTGGGGGCTGACTGCCCTGTCTTACTGGCAATGGACCTGGGCCTTAGAATTCTAAATCTAGAGAATATTCATATGAATAGCAGTATCTTCTCTGCCCTAAATGTCTTTCTGTCTTGGGCTAAAATCCATTCAGTTAAAAAAGAATTTAAACCGCAAACTGCAGACATGCCACTCCTTATAGAAGGAAGTGGGAGAACTTCCAAGGTTGTATGATCACTGGCAGGATGCAGGGACATAAACAGCCACCATCAATCACCATCATGTGTCAGCAACAAGTTACTCAATTTTCTCTCCTCCTCCTTTTTCACCATCTACTTATTCAGACATGATGAAACTCACTCTGGTTAAGCCTACCCTCACGGATCTTATGGTAAAACTTGAAGAAGGGAATAAAATACGTCTTCTGTGCCAGGACCTAAGTGGGAAAGTTGCATTTCTGCTGAACTCCCAGATGAAGTCCAGACCGGTCAGCTCTGCAATATCTGGCACAATGCCACATGCTTGGCTTGGTTACCAAGTGCTACATTTGAGGGACATGTAAAGTGCTAAATAATAAATGATAATCAAGATTTGTTTGTTGCAGTCCAAAGCATCTCAAGCCACAGACACATTATCTCTATTAAGTACAGAAGAAAAGCAGAAGGAAGAGGGGATGTGTGGCTACAGTTCATGGAATCACCTTTAAAATGTCTCAAATGACTGCAGTTTACACATCACCATTCTCCCCATGGAATTGTAGTCCCACTGGCACTGAAAATCCAGTGTTTAGTTACCCTTGAACATGAAACCTTAGGGCAAGTCTAAACTTACCATTACCCTGGGGGAACAAGTTCTGCTGGGTAATGATACAGACAGAACTTCACTTTAATACACTTCAGAATCCATATAACAGGTGGAGACCTACTACTGTACTACCCGTAACAGGCTCTAGTTTTCAGGTAAATGTATTGATTTTCACCTTGTTTTAGGTAAAAGGTCATCCTTTTTCTCTTTCTTCTCCAAGGGTTTAGACCCTTCTAGTCTGTGAAAGTGAGTAATGGCTCCAAGGAAAGCATTCTTAACTGGTTCATCACCTCCCAATATTTCCCCCCTTCCTTAAAACAGAATCACTCTTGGGGTGCCCACATGGCTCAGTCAGTTAATAAGCATCCGACTCTTGATTTCGGCTCAGGTCATGATCTCAAGGTTCATGGGTCCGAACCCCTTGTCAGGTTCCACACTGATAGTGCGGAGCCTATTTGGGATTCTCTCTCTCCTTCTCTCTCTGCCTCTCTCTGGCTTGGACACACATGCAAGCCCACACATGCTCTCTCTCTCTCAAACTAAATAAACTTAAAAAAATATATATATATATATATGTACATATATATATATATATATATATATATATATATACACACACACACACACACACACACACACACACATATAAATAAAATCACTCTGTGGTCAATTATACATAAGAATACTTCAATAAACAAGTATACCATACAGTAAATATTGAAGTAATACTTTTGTAAGGCCGTATGTATCAGGCCTAGGAAAACTGCCCACAGGGTTTTTGCAGTTGCTTAATTCATTATAATCAGATAAACAACATGGTTACCATGACCCGTTCATCAAATTATGGACACAGGAGGTGCCTGGGTGGCTTAGTTGGTTGAGCGTCCGACTCTTGATTTTGGCTCAGATCATGATAATAGGGTCATCGGATTGAGCCCCACACTGGGCTCTATGCTGAGCATGGAGCCTGCTTAAGATCTCTCTCTCTCCCTCTGCCCCTTTCCCTTGCTTGCACACATTATCTCTCACTCTCTCTCTCTCTAAAATAAAATTAAAAAAATTATAGACACAGTCTTTTTCACTGGAGTTTGACATCATAATGACATCTGTTATAATGGAGTATCTAGTTAAAATGGACTAGAAGACAAGTAACCTTTGTCGCATGCTAATTAAACCCAGCACAAAGCTCCATATGTATGCAACCTTATTTTATCCTCCCCAAACCATGAGGCAAATGTAAGACCTGTTTCACAGATGAGGAAACTAAGGGTCACACTGTGAGAAAGTGGAAGAGGCAAGAATTAATGTGAATCACTATGATCCCTTTTATACACTGGGCTATAAAGGCTGGAAAAGGCAGGGAAGGAAGTAGATGATCAGAAACAGGCAACGAAGAAATGAAACCACTGATATATCATAATCAAGCAGACACAGAAATAACACTACACACTTAACACAGAACACATGGCATTACCTGGCTTCTACTCCAGGCCTCGTAGGGGGCTTTCCTGGTGGTGGCCGAGGCAAGAACTGAGCTGAAGTTGCAGTACTAACTTGATCTGTGTTGACCCATGAAACTGGCCTTGGAATTTTGCTCTTTCTGGACTGGGAGATGATGGGTGACAGAAAGCTGTCTTCGGCTGATCTGCTCAGGTGTGAGTCTACAGCCAGTCTTGAAAAGGGAGTGAAGACTTCTTCCTCAGAAAAGGGAGCAGGAACAGTAGCTAGTCTCTCCTCTAGCAATTTATCAGAGGCACTTGAGAGGTCCCCAAGGAAAGACTTGAGTTGCCTTTTTTCCACAAGAAGCCTGACTAGGTCTGGCTGATAAGCTTTCTTTTGGAGGAGCTTTTCTTTTGCAGAGACTGGAGAGGATGATTCAAAAGTTGAATCTATTTCTTGTGCTAAAACAGGGATTCGGCTGTGTCTAGTTACAAAAGATGACTTAACCACATCCTTTCGGGATGGTGGACAATGTTCACTCTCTGAAACACAATGAAATAATTCTCCATTTCTAGGGGCAATTTTCTCTCTCTTACCCTCTTGGTGCAAAAAAGTAGACAGGTCTCCCTGATGACCTGGCAAGTCTTCACTCCTGATGTCATCATCCTTAGATAGCTTACTTTTTTGCATTGCTGCCACCTGACCTATCTGTCCTTCAACATGTGAGTCAATGACTCGTGGAGAAATTTCTGAAGTTCCAACTGCCAGAAGCTTCATTATCTCGTGATTTTTGTCTTGATTTGGCACCACACTAAAAGTCTGTGTCTTTGTCACATCAAGAGGTTCAGTAGTAGCTGAGTGATCCCTTTCCGCAGTTACCAAGTCTCCTGGAAGAGAGGCGATCTTAATATAATGCTGTCCTTTACTTAACTTCTCATCTTCATTATCTGATCCTAGAAGAATGCTTTTCTCTTCGGTTTCTCTAGGGAGACTCTCAAATTCTCTCACAGCCAGTCTGTTATGGTCAGCGAGGTCTTTTGGTTCCAGGTCTTGAGATTTGTTACTCTCTCTAATACTGGGTAACAAGTCATGACCAATATGATCTATCTGAAGCCCCAAGTCTGTTCTGCTTCCTCCACTAGGAGGCTCACCCTCTGTTACAACTAGGCCAGAGAAGTTCTCCCGTGGAGAGTAAAGTTCTACAGTGGGCTCAACAGGCTGAAGGTCTCTCCTCTCTGGCTGCTGACCATAGTGAAAGCTTCCTGAAGTTGACTGTGTGGATGCCACAGAAGGTCTAGGAATTGTAATCTGGAGACACAGAAGAAAAAACATAATGCAATAATGTGGAATATTAATGAAGATGGATGATTTGAAATTTAATACTTAAAATTCTAATTTATTAGAGGAACACAGATGTTGACCAGGTCTGTCCAACTCATACCTAAAATGAATAATTCTCAGTCAAAGTACATGACACTTAAGCTCCCCTACTCAGGAGCTACATAAAACAGTCTCTGTCTAGGCTCATCCCTGCCTTTACTTTAGCCTGCTCTGTGCTCTGGAAGATGAATTTCTATACACTGCACTATCCAGGCTCCCTTGCCTTCTGATTTCTGGTTGGGTTTGCCCAATGGGAAGCACCAACAGAGAATCAGAGAGTTGAGGAGAGAAAGGTCTGGGTATTAATTCTCTCTGCTTCCTGCCCAAGGGAGAGGAGCAAGCATTGGTGGTGACTACATTCTACCACTTCTAGCCATAGCTGCTGTTGCATGGCGCTTCTCCCAGCTTCTGCTCCTTCTTCCTTCTCTTGCAGGACTCAAGATAAAACTGACTCCCTCTACTGACGGTCCTGTTGGTTCTCTTTAGTCTATCCACACATCCGTAAAAAGTTGTTTTCATTAAATTCTAAGCCCCCTTCAGTGTGCCAGCTACTTCCTGCCAGAATCCAGATATAGGATTACAGGAAAAAATCATTGGCAAATTACTCTAAGTTTAAAAACTCTGGATTTACATGCATTTTGTTTCCCATAAATCCTAGCAATCAAACAATGTTAGGAATATTTTATCTTCTTATAAGCAAAGACTTGCAAAGATGTTTCCTTATGTTTCATTAGTTTCTTTAATTTTTTAAAGACAAGCCTATGATAAATTCTACCGTCCTTCCACTGAGGTCATTTCAATTCTATGTGAATGAGATAGATACAGTATCTAGTAAGAATGTCCTTTCTTAAGACTCCTAAAGTTTCTACATTTTATGACATGTAAGAAAAAAAAAGTGACATGTAAGGAGACAGAAAATGTCAACCACATACACTGATAAGGAAAAAAGCCTTTCTGAGAAATCAAGTAAGTCAAATTACTTAATGAAACCAATTATGTTTTGGGGAAACTATGGAAATTGGCCTGAATTCAAAGCAAAATGAATGTGGAGCTGTCATGGGAGACTTCACTTAGATCCCATCTTAATCCAAAGACATCAAGAAATGGGTGTAGTTCCAGAGTCAGAGAAACTGTCTGGATTTTTTTCCTCTGTATATCAGGAATACAATCAGGTTTAAGAACATGTAAAGCTTGGGGCGCCTGGGTGGCTCTCAGCTGGGTAAGTGTCCAACTCTTGATTTTGGCTCAGGTCATGTTCTCACAGCTTGTGGGTTCAGGCCCCACATCAGGCTCTGCACTGGCAGAGCAGAGCCTGCTTGGGATCTCTCTCTCTCTCTCTCTCTCTCTGCTCCTCCCCTGCTCACTCTCTTTGAAAATAAGGAAATAAACATTTAAAAAAAAAGACATGTAAAGCTTGTCGTAAGTCCAGCCCAGGAGAAAACACCTAACTAATTTCCTGAAATAGCTCCTGAATGGAACCAGTGTCCTGAGCATCTGTCTGATTAATTGCATACAGGCTGTTTAGGTTCAGATCAGAATTCTTACAATAAGCCCAGACCTCTAATGACCTTCAGGAAAAGGGAGTCAGTTCTAGTGGTCTGTTGCCCTTCAGGAAGTCACTTTACACTTGTATCTCTTTTTCATTGTTCTAAAATATATTCATTCAGGCAGATGACAATTTGCTAGTATATTTTAAAAAATGATATTGAAACCTAGAATACATAGTTATTTACTATTCGAAATGTATTTTTTAAGACCTGGGAGTCAGGGTGATAAGAAAACCAGGTAAGAAGTTACAATAAATGTCAAATAACAAGGGAGATGACTCTACCTACAGTCAAAATAAAACAACAGTCATTTCATTATTATATGTAATTTCAGAAATATCAGCCAAAATAAACTCAGCAGTGTTTAGAGAAAAACATTCCAATGATCTTCTGAGATTAGAGCTAGGGAATCAATGCACTTGTGAGCTTAATTCATCTTAGATTCAGGACATAAATGGATGTGTATGTGTGGCAAGAAAAAAGGGGTGACAGTCTTCTACACATGTAAGATACAGGAACATCAGATAGGAGAATTTATTTTCTTGAAAAAGATTCTGAGCAATTATGAAAAACTGCATAAAATATGCTCATATAATATTTCTACAGCACCTAAAATTTCTAAAATGTTCCTAAAATCATTTCTACAAATTTCATTTCATAACTGCCCTGTATTTTCATTGGGTACTATTGTTGACACAAATTTCACAAGTGAGAAAAAAAACCTTGGTAAAAAAAAGTCAGGGATAGGATTTAAGGATTTTGAAATCATACATAGCATAGCAAAGCATTCTGACATGCACTACACTCTCAAGTGAAGTCTGGGAAAGAGTCTGCAAAAACATTATCTGATGAGATAAAAGGAGAAAACCAAAGATCAATAGCTGAATACAGAGAAAGAAAAGGCTAATTCTAAGTGTATCTGAAAACAGATTCCTTGACCTCAGACTGTAAGACACAAAAGCACTTCCCATAATTGGAAATTAATTAACAATCTGCCAGGAAGCCATATGCATCTTTTATATCTTTAATTTCTATAATTCACAAATACTTCATTAAGGCATGAATTCAATCAGTGCCTTTCTTCTGTTCTCTAACTGGTTCTCTAAAGGTAAACACCTTTTTACAGAACTAGAAAATGACCTCAATATTTTCCATGTCTTTCATATTAGTTTTATTAATGCCTGCTACTCAGTTTGACTAACCTCAGTCTCGTTACTTTTTAGTTCAGATAAAGCAGCCTCATTATTTATAATTACCCCATGTTTACAACTGGCCACATAACAAGAGACAGTAAACTGTAAACTATTATTTACATTTAACTTATAAATAATTATCCTTTAACTTTTATCTCATTCAAGGAGTATAATGTTATTAATAAAAACTTTGGGAAATTCAACAGGCATACCAAACAGCCTCTCTTCCAAATAAAATGTCATATATGAAATATCTAGATCTCCTTTTGGTTTTTGACAAATAATTTACGATATATCGGTAGTAGAATAATTTATTAGTTCCCACTATAGCCAAGAATAACTGAGTTATATGAACACATTCCTGGTCTATTAAAAAAAATTAAATTTTAAACATTCGCATTTCTTTGGGCCATTCAAATTCCACTATACGCTTCTTTTGCTCAAAGCATCTTTATGTGACACTTCATACAAGTGTTAAAACTTATGAATGAAACTAAAACACTATTATTGAACCATGTTTTTAATGTATCAAATGTTTATTACTAAAAAGTGAGTACACGGCAGTGATAACATTTGAGTATTAAGAGGCCTTATCGGGGGAGCACCTGGGTGGCTCAATTGGTTCAGCGTCCAACTTTGGCTCAGGTTATGATCTCGCAGTTCGTGAGTTCGAGCCCCTTGTCGGGCTCTGTGCTGACAGCTCAGAGCCTGGAGCCTGTTTCAGATTCTGTGTCTCCCTCTCTCTCTGCCTGTCCCCCACTCATGTTGTCTCCCTCTGTCTCTCAAAAATAAACATAAAAAAAAAAAGAGGTCCTATCTGCTAACAGAATGTCCCACTCTCTCACTCTTTATCCCTGTTGCTTACTCTGACCATGTTGCTTACTATTGCTGAAGATGTTGTTACACTGTGGCTTGGCTTATGAATATGGAGGCTGACTAGAGGAGGAATGGAGAGAGCAGCAATGTGCTACATAGGTAGGTAAAACTGAAAACCTGAAGCCTCGAGCCGAAGTAAACAAAAAGTAAAAGTTGCTTTTCCCCTTCCCATTACCCATTTCTCAGAGATACTCACTCATCATTAATAGTTCAAGTGTTTTTTAGCAGGATTTGAAACTATGAGAATTTCGTGGGGGTACCAAAAATCATAAGCAGGCCACAACCCCACACCAAAGAATAGAAGTCACAGAAAAGACAGACGGAAGTAAAAATATTTTTGGTTGGCCTGCAATTACACATCACATACTTGACTACAGGATTTCATGGTCAGTTTTCAAGCCCCTTCATATAATACTGGAAGACACTTCAGGGGTCACTCTAGTTCAACTATTCCCAACTTCCATAACCTACAGATTTCTATCAAAGCATCAATAACACTTCATTTGTTTCCCTTTACTAGCTTGAAGATGCTTGGAAGCAGTGAGGAGACTCACTGGGCTCTGAATTCTTTTGATGCCTAGTGCAGTACTTGACACACAGTAGATGCTGGATAATTGTTGAATAAAATTCCCCTCCCTCAATCTTGGCAGTTTCTTGTCCCACAACCCACACATCTCAGCGGAGCAGGCCGATGCCCTTTATCACCTTACCTTTTGCATTTTATCTTCAGCCCCTTTCCTTTGCCCTAAGGAAAGGGCACTTAAGACTCTCAATCACTTATTTCAATGCTCTGAACTGTGGTCTTCAAGTCTCTGTGCCTCTGCACATACTGTGTTCTTTGCCTCACAGCCCTGCATCTCCCTCCAGCAAACTAATTCATCCTTCAGAGTCCTCTTATTTTTGAAGTGCACCTTAACCTTTCCAGAAAAATATTTTTAATTGTTATTTCCTCTCTAATTATGAAAGTAATGTATTTTCAAAATTTCATTTTTCATGGTAAGAAAACTTAGAAAATAAAGAAAAGTTTAGAAAATAAAAACACCCAATATTGTACTCCTCAGTCCTAGGTAGATTGATCTGTGCCCTCCTTTGTGTACACAGCTCCACTAGAATCACTTCACGTTGTTTAAGGTAACTGTTAGACATAGGCCCTCAGTGCCAACCTGGAAGGCTGGTGCCAACTGTTTATCCCTGGGGTAAAGCATAGAGCCTGGAACTCAGGAGACACTGAATAGAACTGAAGGAATGAAAAGAACAGAATTAAGGCAATGCAATCACTGCTGATTTGAATTTTATAGTACTGGTATTGGTACTCCTGTAAATACAGTCAGAGGAATCCTCTTTGTAGATGCTGACTACCAGATAGATCACAAAACAATTATGTGACTCCTTTCCATTTTGTCTTGCTCCCCGTGTGTGTTGTGACTCGCAGCCCCTTTCTTCTTCTCAGTGTCTAAGAAACAAGTCAAAGAGGAAATTCCTTCAAATGTTGATAATCCCCTGATGTGAGGAACAGAACACAGAATGTACTCCACTAGTTATCTGCCTCTTTACAGATTATCTCCCTGTCCTATGGTTTGGTGTCATCAGTGCAAAAAAGGACAATAATTTTCCCTCTGCTTCTTCCATAGAGTCGCTGTTAGGATCAACTATGAAAAGTATTCTATGAAATATGGATGTAAGATAATATGGTAGCCAGTCTCTATGATGGCCCCCAATGACCTCTGCCCCTTGGTATTCATACCCTTGTATAGGCCCTCCCACACTGTAGCCGGATTGGTCTGTGTGACTACCAGAATATGACAGAAGTGATGGCATGCCCTTCTGAGATGAGGTTATAAAAGAAATTATGGCTTCTATCATGGTGGAGGCATGTTGGCTCTACCACCCCACCCACTCCCCTTTCTCTATCTCCTTCTCTCCTTACTCAGTGACAAAGTCAGCTGCCACTGTCAAGAATGGAGAGACCCAAGTGGTGAGGAACCAAAGCCTTTGGCCAACAGCTACTGAGGTCTGCCTACAGTCATGTGAGTGAGCCTGGAAGTGGATCTTCCCATCCTGGTTGAACCTTACAATGATTTCAACCCTAGCTGACAGCTTGACAGCAACATCATGAAAGACCCTGAGCCAGAACCATTAGATTGAGCCACTCCTACATTCTTAACTCTCAGAAAAGTGTGAAATAACTTTGTTGTTTAAAGCTGCTAAATTTGAGGGGTACCTGGGTGGCTCAGTTGGTTAAGTGACTGACTTCGTTTTGGCCCAGGTCATGATCTCATGGTTCATGAGTCTGAGCCCCACACTGGCCTCTCTGCTGTCCGTGCAGAGCCTGCTTCAGATTCTGTCTCCCTCTCTCTCTCTGCCCCTCCCCACACTCTCTCTCTTAAAAATAAACATTAAAAAAACTTTTTTATAAAATAAATAAAGCCGTTAAATTTGGAATAATTTGTTACACGGCAACAGGTAACATATTGTTGATATTATCATTCCCCAGTCATATTTATACTACTTCCAAAGGTAATATTAAAATGAAGCACTGGTTTTCTTTCTTTTAAAAAAAAATGTTTTTTTTTAATGTTTATTCATTTTTAAGAGACAGAGAGAGCATGAGTAGGGGAGGGGCAGAGACAGAGGGAGACACAGAATCTGAAGCAGGCTCCAGGCTCTGAGCTGACAGGCTGACAGCAGTGAGCCTGATGTGGGGCTTGAACCCACAAACCGTGAGATCATGACCTGAGCTGAAGTCAGACACTTACTCAACTGAGCCACCCAAGCACCGCTGAAGCACTGGATTTCTAAAAGACCATCTAGAACCATGAGATCATGTGGTACAATCTGCCTTGATACTCGGTTTAAGAAATAACTTTTCCACTCCTGTATTAAATTTCAAATCCAACCTCCCTACTAACAGAGATTACCCAATGTCACGTGGACCAGTGGTTTAGACCTCTTTTAGAAGCAGTTCATTTTCTTTTCTTTTTCTTTTTGTATCATTTTAATGTTTATTTATTTTTGAGAGAGACAGACAGACAGAGTGTGAGTGAGAGAAGGGCAGAAAGAGGAGACAGAATCAGAAGCAGGCTCCAGGCTCTAAGCTGTCAGCACAGAGCCCAAGGTTGGGCTCAAACTCACAAGCCATGAGATTATGACCTGAGCCAGATGCTTAACCAACTGAGCCACCCAGGCACCCCTTCTTTTCTTTTTCTTCTCTACCCTTATTTATGTATGCTAGCTTAATCTTGTCTCTCCATTTTTTTTTTTTATGTTTCTTTTTTATTTTTTGAGAGAGAGAGAGAGCACAAGAGAGACAGAGCATTGTGGGGGAGGGGCAGTGAGAGAGGGAGACAGAATCTAAAGCAGGCTCCGGGCTCTGAGCTGTCAGCACAAGAGCCCAATAAGAGGCTTGAATTTAAAGACTGCGACATAGGGGCGCCTGGGTGGCTTGGTCGGTTGGGTGTCCGACTTCGGCTCAGGTCATGATCTCACGGTCCGTGAGTTCGAGCCCCGTGTCAGGCTCTGTGCTGACAGCTCAGAGCCTGGAGCCTGTTTCAGATTCTGTGTCTCCTTCTCTATCTGCTCCTCCCCAGTTCATGCTCTGTCTCTCTCTGTCTCAAAAATAAATAAAAGTTAAAAAAAAATTAAAAAATAAATAAATAAAAAATTAAAAAAAAATAAAGACTGCGACATCACGACCTGAGCCAAAGTCAGATGCTTAACCAACTGAGCCATCCAGGCACCTCTCCATTTTCTAATCAAAACATAACTTAGTATTTTTCCTGTAAGCCAAAGGTTGGTCTTATTTACTCCCTGTAAATCCATGTTTAGCAGCTTTTTAGAAACGATTGACAGTGAGCCAATTTCAATCAACACTGTTTACCCAAGGAAAAAAATTTAATTTCCAACAGTAACCCCAAACCAATTTTTTTCAAATCTAGCAAATTTAGCCATCTTTCAAAACATATTATTTAAAAAATTTATACATGCTATGTGATAATCAGTGGTTTCATGTTTATGGATAAGGGAATTCCTAACCAAGGCTAACAGCTCTGCACTAATAAAGTTTTCATCAGGTTAGTTTATTATGCCAACTATGCTTGTAAACAGATAAACTTTTGCTTTGCCTATTTTTATATAGTTCCTACATATTTTAAGACATCGGTATATTCTCCCTTCATATCATCATAAAAGAGAAACGAGCCTGAGTGAAAAAGATACAAACTAACAAACATTATCATCAGGATATGTCTTAATTTAAAATATTCAGATAGCCCAGTAATATAGTTTAGCATATCATCCAAGCTAGAACATATAATCAGAGTTGCAAGAGATGTGGAGAAGCTAACTGGGAGCCCTCCCTATTTAATATGTCTGTAGTAAGTTAGGAAATAATACCATCTGCTTTGCAAAAGTAAACTCTGAATTTAAGCCTCAAAAACAGAATCAACATAAATATATTTTTAATCTCATCCCCCACAAGTGAAGGAAATGGTTAAGTTTAATACCTTAGACATAAGTACACAAGTGATGCAGCTGACATTTCTTTAGAGACCTTCAGTTAAGAAAAATACTTTAACAGACACACAGATCAATGGAGCAGAATAGAGAACCTAGAAATGGACCCATAAACATATGGCCAACTAATCTTTGACAAAGCAGGAAAGAGTATCCAATGGAAAAAGACAGTCTCTTCAGCAAATGATGCTGGGAAAACCGGACAGAGACATGCAGAAGAATGAACCTGGACCACTTTCTCACACCATACACAAAAATAAATTCAAAATGGGATGAAAGACCTAACTGTGAGACAGGAAACCATCAAAATCCTACAGGAGAAAATAGGTAGCAACCTCTTTGACCTAGGCCATAGCAACTTACTACTTGACATGTCTCCGGAGGCGAGGGAAATAAAAGCAAAAATGAACTACTGGAACCTCATCAAGATAAAAAAAACTTCTGCATAGTGAAGGAAACAATCAATAAAACTAAAAGGCAACCGACGGGATGGGAGATGTTCGCAAACGGCATATCAGATAAAGGGTTAGTATCCAAAATCTATAAAGAACTTATCAAACTCAACACTCCAAAAACAAAATAAACAGTGAAGAAATGGGCACAAGACACGAATAGACACGTTTCCAAAGAAGATATCTAGATAGCTAACAAACACATGAAAAGATGTTCAACATCACTCATCATCAGGGAAATGCAAATCAAAACCACAAGGAGATACCACCTTACACCTGTCAGAATGGCTAACATTAACAACAGATGTTGGTGAGGGTGTGGAGAAAGGGGAACCCTCTTGCACTACTGGTGGGAATGCAAACTGGTGCAGCCACTCTGGAAAACAATACAGAGGTTCCTCAAAAAATTACAAATAGAACTACCCTATGACCCAGCAATTGCACTAGTAGGTATTCATCCAAAGGATACAAAAATGCTGATTTGAAGGGTCACGTGCACCCCAGTGTTTATAACAGCACTATCAACAATAGCCAAAGTAGGAAAGCCCACATGTCCATTGAGTGATGAATGGATAAAGAAAATGTAATATATATATATACATATGTATACATACATGATGGAATACTACTTGGCGATGAAAAAGAATGAAATCTTACCATTTTCAACAACATGGATGGAGCTAGAGTGAATTATGTTAAGTGAAATAAGTCAGAGAAAGACAAATATCATATGATTTCACTCATATGTGTAATTTGGGAAACTCAACAGATGAACACAGGGGAAGGGAAGCAAAAATAAGATAAAAAAAGAGAGGGAGGCCAACCATAGAGACTCTTAAATACAGAGAACTGAGGGTTGCTGGAGGGGAGGTGGGTGGGGATATGGGTTAAATGGGTGATGGGGCATTCAGGAGGGCACTTGTTGGGATGAGCACTGGGTGTCATATGTAAGAGATGAATCACTGGGTTCTACTCCTGAAGCCAAGACTACAATGTATGTTAACTAACTTGAATTTAAATTTTTTTTTAATGTTTATTTTTAAGAGAGAGAGAAACAGACAGACAGACTATGAGTGGGGGAGGGGCAGGGAGAGAGGGAGATACAGAATCTGAAGCAGGATCCATACTCTGAGCTTGACAGCAGCAAGCCCAGCACAGGGCTCGAACTCATAAGTAGTGAGATCATGACCTGAGCCGAAGTTGGATGCATAACAGACTGAGCCACCAAGGCATCCCTTGAATTTAAATTAAAAAAGAAAGAAAAAAGAAAAATACTTGTATTTAAAGATATCTGAAAATAAGGCCAAAGTTATAATATCAAATAAATGAATGCAAGTCTTTCAACAACCCGACAGAGAAAATGTTGCAAACAGTGTAAGAGAAGCATGTGAACAATCCCTGTGGATAAAACAGTATTGATGGGAGAAAGCAATACTAGGAGAAATGGAGCCAAGGCTTTAGAAAACCTTTTTTTTTTCCCAAAAATTTTTAATGTTTATTTATTTTTGAGAGAGAGAGAGAGAGAGGTACAAAGAGCAAGCAGGGGAGGGGCAGAGAGAGATGAAGACACAGAATCTGAAGCAGGCTCCAGGCTCTGAGCTGTCAGCTGAGTCCCACATGGGGCTTGAACCCACAAACGCAAGATCATGACCTGAGCCGGTCAGATGCTTAACCGACTGACCCACACAGGGGCCCTTAGAAAACCTTTTTGAAGGGAAGTACACCAGAATGCTTGAGTGACGGCAAGTACATAGCATGAGAGAGTCCAAGATAAGAATAAACTGAAGATGGAAAGAGAAATAAATGGAAAGAGGGAAGGTGGGTGGAAAAAGGGATGAGGGGAAGGGGGGGTGGTTGGACTTGACTCTAGCCCATAGGTCATTGTGTACAATTTGAAAAAGGATGCTTCCTTAAAGAAGAGACAGACCTACACAAAAACGCAGTTTGGTTAGCAAAGTTTGGGCTAGGTTTCAGCCCCTACTTGCTCCCTGGGCTAGGCCACTTTATTTAGTGAACAACCTGTATAACTGTACAAAGCAGTCCTGGAAAAGAAGAAAAGACTAACTCTGATGTAGAAAGAGGCAGGCATTGATTTTCCTATGGCGAAGTGCAGGTGAATTCCTACAAAGCAGGACACAAAAGCAAATTTTGTTATCTTTTCTCACTGTTTTACACCTGCATTTGGAATTGTGTTCTAATAGAAAAATGTCAGTTTGGGGAACAACATTGTTTTTGGTGAGTTGGAAAAGACAGCTGCTAGATGATTAGGGAATTTGAGAAAACCTGGTACTTCCACCCATGTAAGGACAGAGGTACCTGTCCTCAGGATGGTGCCAAAGATCTCTGTACACAGTTCCTTACTGCCTCCATATTTGACTTTTCTGGGGCTCCAGCTGCTCTCAGTCATCGGGGCATCACTGCTTACTGATTAACAACAGGGTAACAGGCGTCTCCAGCTGAATGCCCAAACTGAGGGTAATTCCCTTGCAAAAGACCTATATCACAACTGCTTTCAGCTACTTGGTAAAATGCAGACTCCTGGTCTCACTCTCTCCCAGACTTATTGAAGGAGAAGCTCTGGAAGTGAGGCTGGGACTCTGTATTTTACACAGTGGACATCAAAGCTGGAAGACTACTGTTTAAGAGTAATGTAAAATATGAGAAATTTCCGCGTGGAGATTACGAAAAAGAAACAGAACAAAAAGAATCAAACCTAGCCAACTGTACACTATAAAGTACAAATTATATATGCCTTCCTCACCAGGTTTATAAGGCAGAGATTCAAAATCTTTAGAATTACAAACTTTTAAAAAGTCATATCTAAACACACAGCTCTTGTGGACTAATTAGAAATGTTATTCTGAAATTAGGTTATAATGACATTTCATGTGTTGCTACACTGACAGGAAACCTTCACTTGTTTTGAGAAATTTCATATTGGGTGACTGACATAGAACCTACTCCAGACATCACGCCCTATCCCCAAACTTAGGCATCTGCTGAACAATCTCAGTTGATTGCTAGTTGAACTGGTTAGTTCTTTTTTAACAGCACCTTGAATGGATAGCAGAGAAACATAATAGGAACAAATTTCTTACCGCTGTGAGGGGTCCTTCTGCTTGCGCCTCCATTGGACTCGTGGGTGTCACTGCAATAAAGTGACTAGCAGCTCCAGCCTGGAGTTCTAGCCTATCTGTATACTGCTCTGGAGCAGCAGTGGCAGGACACTCCCCAGAAAGTGCTAAGACCACACCTGAGGTTTCTTTCTTTAAATGATCACTTTCTGCCCAAGGACCCAGTAGGAGCTTTTCATCTTGAGGCGATTCCTCCAGGACTTGAAGTACTTCAGGCTCCTCATCAGAAGGGCTTCCAGTTGTTTTATGGCCTAAAGCCTCATTTGTCCTAAAATCCCGAAGGTCCTGCTCCTTGTCCACAATCACCCATTCTTTGGAATCAACCTCCTGCTTGCAGGAGCTCAAGTTAACTGCTATAAATCCATTGCTGGCACCGCCATCTGCCTGTTCAGGGGTGTTGGCAGAGGCAGGCTTAGAAGCATCTGGAAGATATTCTTCATCATAGTGCCAGATATGGTCAGTACGGGACACAGCGGGAACACAAGGCTTATGAAGCAGAGCAGGGAGAATAGATTCCTTTCCTGCACTGGAATCTTTCTGCATTTTCTCCAGGCTTAAGAAAACAGAGAGAAGTTACTCAACTGTCCTAGGAAAATATTTATTGCATAACCTATAAGCTCTATACAAAACTAACATTCACACACAGGTTAGAGAAAAAAATATAAATAAAACATAAGGAAAGTTTCACAGGCTGATTAAGTTCTGCTTTATGTGTCATAATCCTGTTTGGGAAGATGGAGCCCATGGGAGGAAGATGGCTCTCCTGCTGCAGGGCAGAAGAGAAGCCTAACCAGGTTGACTCATGTGATCTATTTCAACTTTTCTTTGACAATTCAATCACACTGCCCTCTCTCTGGCGGACAGGAACAATTTAGCCAAATTTAGCTTTTGCTTCACCAGAAGGCCTACAAAAGGAAATGAAGAAGCTAGTATGCATTAGGCAAATACTTGAAGTGTTTCTTCTTCAGACATATATGTAAATGTACTCATTCAAGTAAATACCAAAGGCAGAACTTTTAAAAAGAAAAGCTGCTATACCTGCTCAAGCACACCCAGTCCACTACGCACATAGCAGTGCACACAGTGGTGGGGGGTCGGGAGGGGGTGGGGGGAAGCTTCAAGGTATATTGTCAGTTTGGCTGGATTAAAAGGCAGATGGCAGAGAGGTATAGAGGTATAGAATCTCTCTGCCGGCTGAGGGGCAGGCAATGGTGTGACCATTTGGCTGCACTTGCTTCTAAGAACTGATCTCATCTTCAGGTAAGTAGTTTAAGCAATACACTTTTTGCTTTCCAAGTCTGTAATTAGGTGTTTCAATTCCTTCAACTGTTCCCTTTTCATTCTAGCTTCTGGCTTGAGTTCATTTTCTTGGATTACTTCTCTTAACTCCACCTTATTTTTATTTCTCAGCTCTTCCCTCAACATGGACTCCCTTTGGTTTCATTCCTTTGTTAAACTAATTCTTTACCAAACTAAGCTTTTACTCCTATTGCATTTAGGTCTTTATTCCCAATCTTAGCCACAACTCAAAATGTTTAAGCACTGCCCCATCTCAAATCCATCCTTTTGACCATATCAATGTACAGACATAGCTTCTATCACATAGCTGTGAGACTGAATGAATACCATGTAAGGAAGAATACACATATATGAAGGACGATTGAAAATGGAAGCCAGATTAGACTAGGCCAGAAGTGGCTGAACTGTCTTTAAACACAGTAAACACCATGTTAGTCAATTACATGGTCCTTCTAACATTTCATTGCCAATAGCAGCCACCGGGGATGTACACTGAAGGGCATGCGACCATCACTAGTCACTTGGCTCTTAGTATTACTGCAGTCTTCTTTAATTTATATATAACAATTCTTCTGTTAGCAAAATTTACGGATAATTGAACTTCTAATCATGAACTATAGTTATTACCTATGTATAGCTCTCTAAAGTTCCACCTTTCCTTATTTCTAGGAAGAAACTTATTCATGCCTATTTTTCCTACAGTACTTACTCACAGAAGGCCTTCATTAAATTGAATTGAACTGCCTGTCCCTTGTATATAAATTACTTGTTTCCCTCCTTCACGAACTCCCCTTCTTCCTGCACAATACCTTCTTTATCTTGTGCACTCCCAACTCTACACTGCATCTTCTTACTCCAATAAATGAGATCCCTTCCAAACAAGGTAAGTTCAAAATGTTTTTAACTTGTACCTAGTTTTATGAAATTACCAGTTCCCACTGCTCAACTTGCAAGGCCAAAAGCTGTGTTATAAGAACTTGTAACAATATTATAAGACAATTCACATTAAGAATCACAAAGATAATAAAAACATGGATGGAGATGAGAGCTTAATCAAATCAGTACTACAAAAATGCAAACATTTCTTATTTGAAAGACTTTACATTATAGAAATTAGTAATGATGATGTTGAGGATAACTATAGCATCTTTCTTAGTAGCTTTAAAGAAAAGAAAAACTATTTCATACCAGGTCTCAAGAAACTTGTCAGTATCTGGCTTTGGCTCCAGTGTTAGACGTTTTTCCAGCTCAAAGCTGTGGATAGAACGTAACTTCCGCACCAATGGAACATCTCTGTCTGGCTGAGTAATCTCTGAGCGGACACGAATCGGTGAACCAAGGCTTGGAGCATTCAAAATACCATTTACTTGACCATGGCTGTTTTCTTCCTCAGTAGCAGCCTAGACAAAATATAAAAGAAAATAATGAAAAACATTCAGGTGACTATGTATAGGAATTACTGACGTCTTTCAAAATAATATAAGCAAATGCTTGCGATGTGTTTTCAGGAATCAAGATATTTTGGATAGGTGACATCTCTAAACACTTGTCTATTAACCCTTTATAAAATGAATATTAATTTATTCTCAGTTTCAGTATTATTTTAGTTTTTTATGTTTTTGGTACAAAAATAAACAGTCTAAAAATGTTTAACCACCTTAGCTTTTTGTATGATATCTTACAAGATGCTTGCAGGTCTCCATTCCACTAAAGTAAAAATAAAACCTGGAAAGGACATTTTCTTCGAGCCACAGGTGGTCTCACAAGAGGTAGGAGAGGCTGCCAAACATGAATATCCCCTGTTGCTCCTTCTCTAAAAACCAAATGAAAAACCAAACAACAATAAGAAAACTTGGAGCTAGAACAATAAAGAGCTGAGTAGAGCAGCAGGTTGAATATGACACAGCTCAGAGTAGTGGGGCTGCCTAAGGACAGATGCACAGCAGCACACTTACCAAGGAAATTAAGCTTGACCCCAGTAATAGGGTAAGAGAGGGAGGTCTGGTATGTTTAAAGATGCCCAACTGGTCTGCTGGCTACCAGCAGAAGCAGAAGACAATCTTCTCTGAGGTAAGACTTCTTCTGAGGTAAGGTCTACAGGACTGCCATCAATTATTAATCAAACACATGGGAAGGAATGCCACCACGACTAACAGAAATAATAATAATTTTTAGAAAAATATTTAAAACTCCCAAAGACATCAGATATTAAACTTGTTAAAATACAGGATATATAGGGGGGAGAGTTAAGATGGTGGAGAAGTAGGGGATCCTGGGCTTTCTTTGTCCCTAAACACAGCTGTATTGAGGTCAGATTTTTTGGAACACCCAGGAAATAGATCTGCAGAGCAACAGAAGGATCTCCACAGTTGGAGGGAAACAGCTTGGTAGATGTGAGGTGCATGGATGTGAACTGGGGAAGAGAAAAACAGTGGAGCCACAGACAAGAGGGAACCATTTCTGTGCAGAGACAAAAGGGAGGGAAAGAGAGAAGGGTTAAGAAAGTGCAACATCAAGTTAGCACAAGAGGAAAACCTCTTTGGACCATGAACTGGGGAGCGAGAAATACTGAGCATCCCAGTTTTGTTTTGCAAATAGCTTTTGGAGCTCTCACTCCAAGGTTTTGGAAGTATGTGTCTTTCTCCTGAGCGGAGCTGTGGACGCACTCCTGGGGAGAAGGGAGCTGGCCCTGGAGTGCATACTGTAGTGTAGACATCTCCAGGGTACACTGGAAGAGAACAGTCCCCTTCCTGGAGTACTTCTGGAAGAGGGTTTATTGCCTCACCAAGGACAAAAGACCATGCAGGTGACGGCCAAACCCTTTCATCAGCAGGGTGGAAAGGCTCTACTCTGGAGGAGGGGAGTAGATCTGCACTATGCCAGGTCCTTTAAGATTTGGGGTTTTGAATCCCAACTGTGCACCAAGGAGAAGGTGCAGGATACTTGTGGCTGAGGGCAAGGTGACTGCCCTCACTATTCTGTAAGGGCTACTCAACAGTGGTGGTTGGGATCCCCAGTCTGGGGATCAAAGCCTGGGGTGATGCCATTTTTTCCCCCAACACAACACAGTGGGACTTCAGAGAGGAGCACAGCGGCCCCCAGTGGAGTTGGGACCTGCTTACACCATACTCTGCCCCTCCATGCCTGGCAACGGCTTATCTACTGGAAGCAAGATGGAATCTGAGCTAATGCAGCCAGCCTTTCCTCCAGACCAGCACAGTCAAGCACCCCTCAAGCACCAAAGACAACTCATTTTTAGTTTTTTTCTCCTTTTCTCTTTTTTCTTTTGGAATCAGGCTCATAGTTTCTGGTTTACTTTTTGTCATTTCCTTTTATCTTTTTTTTTTTTGAATCAGGCTTTTTAATTTTCTTTTTCCTTCTTTTCTTTTTTCTTCTGCTTTCCCCCCCCCCTTTCTTTTTCTGTGCAATCAGCTTTATAGTTTTTTGTTCCCTCTCTTTTTCTCTTTTTATGGGATCAGCCTTCGCCGTCCCCGGCACCCCCCCCCCCCAGCCTTTTCCTTTTTTCCTAGGGTTACTTCAACAAAAAAATCAAAGCACACCTGGTTGAAGTTCCATACACTCCACCACTACAAGCAAGGAGGAGCTTTGTAAAGGACTGACCAGTGGGAAAGAGCAGCCAAAATGCAACAGCAGAGGGCACACAGCATACACCAGAAACACTTCCTGGAGTGACAGGCCCCGGACAGGGTATGACCCCTTTTTAATACAGTAGTATTCTCAGGTGTAGGAAACATAACAAGCTTTTAAAACATGCAAAGGACAGAAACTTAGCCAAAATGACAAGATGAAGGAATTCTCCCCAAAAGAAAGGTCAAGAAGATATCACAGCCAGGGACCGGCTCAAAACAGATATAAGCAATATATCTGAACAAGAATTTAGAACAACAGTCATAACTACTATCTGGGCTTAAAAAAGGCACAGAAGACACCAGAGAAACCCTTGCTGCAGAGATCAAAGACCTAAGTACTAGTCAGGATGAATTAAAAAATGCTATAACTGAACTGCAAAATAAACTAGATACAGGGACAGCAAGAATTAAAGAAGCAGAGAATAGGTGAAACAGAAGAAAAAATTATGGAAAATCATGAAACTGACAAAAAGAAGGAAAGAAAATTACTAGATGACAAGGGGAGGCTTAGAAAACTAACTGATTACAAGAAACGAAACAATATTCATATCAAAGGAGTCCCAGAAAAAGAAAAGCGAGGAAAAGGGGAGGTTTATTTGAACAAATTATAGCAGAGAACTTCCCTAATCTGGGGAAGGAAACAGGCATCCAAGTCCAAGAGGCACAGAGAACTCACTTCAAAGTCAACAAAAACAGGTCAACATCACAATGTATCATAGTGAAATTTGCAAAATACAAGGATAAAGAGAAAATTCCGAAAGTAGCTATGGACAAAAGGTCCTAGCCTACAAGGGTAGATACATAAGGTTAGCAGCAGACCTGTCCACTGAAACTTGGCAGGCCAGAAGGGAGTGGCAGGACATATTCAATGTGCTGAACAGGAAAAATATGCAGTCAAGAATCCTTTATCCAGCAAGGCTGTCATTCAGAATAAAAGGAGAGAAAAAGACTTTCCCAGACAAACAAAAAAACTAAAGGAATGTGTGACCACTAAACCATTTCGGCAAGAAATTTTAAGGGGACTCTCTGAGGGGAAAAAAAAGGACCAAAGCAGCTAAGACTACAAAGGACCAGAGAATATCATCAGAAACACCAAATTGACAGATATCACAATGGCACTAAATTCATATCTTTCAATAATCATTCTGAATATAAATGAAATGCTCCAATCAAAAGACACAGGGTATCAGAATGGATTAAAAAACAAGATCCATCTATATTCTGCCTACAATAGACTCATTTTAGACCACAGGACACCCACAGACTGAAAGTGAGGGGATGGAGAACATCTATCATGCTAATGGAGGTCAAAAGGAACCTGGAGTAGCCATGTATCAGACAAACTAGATTTTAAACCAAGGACTGTAACAAGAGATGAAGAAGAGCATTATGTCATAATTAAGGGTCTATACATCATGAAGATCCAACAAATGTAAATATTTAATGCCCCTAACTGAAGAGCACCCACATACATAAGTTGATTAATCACAAACGTAAAAAAAACTCCTTAATAATAATACCATAATACTAGGAGACTTTAATACCCCACTTGCAACAGATAGATCATCTAAGCAGAAAATCAACAAGGAAACAATGGCTTTGCATGACATACTGGACCAGATGGGCTTAATAGATATATTCAGAACATTTCATCCTAAAGTAGCAGAATACACATTCTTCTCAAGTGTACATGGAACATTTTCCAGAATTGATCACATGCTGGGTCACAAATCAGCCCTCAAGAGGTACAAAAAGGTCCATATCATACCATGCAAATTTTCAGATCACAACACTATGAAACTTGAAATGAACCACAAGAAAAAATTTGGAAAGCCCTCAAATACATGGAGGTTAAAGAACATCCTACTGAAGAAAGAATGGGTTAACCAGGAAATTAAAGAAGAAATTAAAAAATACATGAAAGCAAATGAAAACACAATAGTCCAAACCCTTTCAGATGCAGCAAAGGCAGTCCTAAGAGGAAAATACATTGCAATTTAGGCCTATCTCAAGAAGTAAGAACAGTCCCAAATACACAATCTAAACTTACACCTAAAGGAGCTAGAAAATGAGCAGCAAATAAAGCCCAAAGCCAGCAGAAGAAGGGAAATAATAAAGATTAGAGCAGAAATAAACGATATAGAAACAAACAAACAAAAACCCCAGTAGAACAGTGTCTACCCCTGCAGGTTAAGGTCCATTTGTCCCTAGCTGTTTTCAGAAAAACAGAACACATCAATGAATCTAAGAGCTGGTTTTTTGCAAGAATAAAAATTGATAAACCCCTAGCTAGACTTATAAAAAAGAGAGAGAGAGAGAGAGAGAGAGAGGATCCAAATAGATAAAATCATGAAGGAAAGAGGAGAGATCATGGGACACCTGGGTGGCTCAATTGGATAAGCATCCAACTTCAGCTGAGGTCATGATCTCATGGTTCGCAATTCTGAGCCCCATACTGGTGTCTCTGCTGTCAGCACGGAGCCCGCTTTGGATCCTCTGTCCTCCTTCCATTCTGCCCCTCCCTGGCTTGTGCATGTGTGCACTCTCTCTCACAAAAACTAAACATTTAAAAAAAAGAAAGAAAGAGATCACAACCAACACCACAGAAATATAAACAATTATAAGAGAATACTATGAAAAATTATATGCCAACAAACTGGACAATCTGGAAGAAATGTACAAATTCCTAGACACTCACACACTACCAAAGCTCAAACAGGAAAAAATAGAAAATTTGAAGAGGCCCATAAGCAAAGAAATTGAATCAGTTATCAAAAATCTCCGAACAAAGTCCTGGGCCAGATGGCTTCCCAGGGAAATTCTACCAGACATTTAAAGAAGAGTTAATAACGGGGCACCAGGGTGGCTCAGTTGGTTAAGCGGCCGACTTCGGCTCAGGTCATGTCTCGCGGTCCGTGAGTTCGAGCCCCGCATCGGGTTCTGTGCTGACAGCTCAGAGCCTGGAGCCTGTTTCAGATTCTCTGTCTCCCTCTCTCTGACTCTCACCCGTTCATGCTTTGTCTCTCTCTGTCTCAAAAATAAATAAACGTTAAAAAAAAAAAAATTAAAAAAAAAAAAGAAGAGTTAGTACCTATTCTTCTAAACTAATCCTAAATACAGAAATGGAAAGAAAGCTTCCAAACTCATTCTATGAAGCCAGCATTACCTTGATTCCAAAACCAGACAAAGACCCACTAAAAAGGAGAATTACAGGCCAATATCCCTAATGAACCTAGATGCAAAAATTCTCAATAAGATAAATGTACTAGCAAATCAAATTCAACAGTACATTAGAAGAATTATTAACCATGATTAATTGGGACTTATTCCTGGGCTGCAAGGCTGGTTCAATATGCTATGCCACATTTACAAAACAAAGGATAAGAACCATATGATCCTTTATAGGTGCAGAAAAAGCATTTGGCAAAATCCAGCATCCTTTCTTGATAAAGACCATCAAGAAAGCAGAGGTAGAAGGAACATACCTCAACATCATAAAAGCCATATATGAAGCTAATATCATCCTTTAATGGGGAAAACCTGAGAGCTTTACTCCTAAAGTCAGAAACACGACAGAGATGTACACTCTCACCACTGTTGTTCAACATAGTACTAGAAGTCCTAGCCTCAGCAATCAGACAACAAAAAGAAATAAACAGCATCCAAACTGGCAAAGAAGAAGTCAAAACTTTCACTCTTCGCAGATAACATGATACTCTACATGGAAAATGCCAAAGACTCCACCAAAAAATTGCTAGAACTGATGCATGAATTCAGCAAAGTCACAGGATATAAAATCAATGCAGAGAAATTGGTTGCATTTCTATACACCAATAATGAAGCAACAGAAAGAGAAATCAAGGAATTGATCCCATTTACAATTGCACCAAAAGCCATAAAGTACCTAGGAATAAGCCTAACCAAAGAGGTAAAAGATCTGTACACCGAAAACTACACAAAGCTTATGAAAGAAATTGAAGACACAAAGAAAGGAAAAAAGATTCCATGTTCATGGATTGAAAGAACAAATATTGTTAAAATGTCTATACGACCCAAAGCAATCTAACACTCAATGTAATTCCTATCAAAATAACACCAGCATTCTTCACAGAGCTAGAACAAACAATCCCAAAATTTGTCTGGAACCAGAGAAAACCCCAAATAGCCAGAGCAATCCTGAAAAAGAAAACCAAAGCTAGAGGCATCACAATTGCAGACTTCAAGATGTATTACAAAGCGGTAATCTAGACAGTATGGTACTGGCACAAAAACAGACACATAGATCAATGCAACAGAATACAGAACCCAGAAATGGACCCACAAATGTAAGGCCAACCTATCTTGAACAAAGGAGGAAAGAGTATCCAATGGAAAAAAGACAGTCTCTTCAGCACATGGTGCTGGGAAAACTGGACAGCGATATGCAGAAGAATGAAACTGGACCACTTTCTTATACCATACAGAAAAGTAAATTCAACATGAATGAAAGACCTAACTGTGAGACAGGAAACCATCAAAATCCTACACTTGATCTTAGCCAAAAGGCCGAGAAGCGATGAAACCATCAAAATCCTACAGGAGAAAACAGGAAGCAACCTCTTTGACCTAGGCTACAGCAACTTCTTGACATGTCTCCAGGGGTGAGGGAAATAAAAGCAAAAATGAACTACTGGCACCTCATCAAGATAAAAACCTTGTGTATAATGAAGGAAACAATCAATAAAACTAAAAGGCAACCAATGGGATGGGAGGAGATGTTTGCAAATGATATATTGGATAAAAGGTTAGTATCCAAAATCTATGAAGAACTTACCAAACTCAACACTCAAAAAAAAAAATAACCCAGTAAAGAAATGGGCAGAAGACATGAATAGACACATTTCCAAAGAAGACATCCAGGTGGCCAACAGACACATGAAAAGATGCTCAAAATCACTCATCATCAGGGAAATACAAATCAAAACCACAAGGAGATACCACCCCTCACACCTGTCAGAATGGCTAAAATTAACAACTCAGGCAACAACAGATGCTGACAAGGATGCAGAGAAAGAGGAACCCTCTTGCACTGTTGGTGGGAATGCAAACTGGTGCAGCCACTCTGGAAAACAGTATGGAGGGGTTCCTCAAAAAATTACAAATAGAACTACCCTATGACCCAGAAATTGCACTAGTAGGTATTTATCCAAAGGATACAAAAATGCTGATTTGAAGGGGCACATGCACCCCAGTGTTTACAGCAGCACTATCAACAATAGCCAAATTATGGAAAGAGTACAAACGTCCACTGACTGATGAATGGATAAGAAGTTGGAAAGAACCCAAATGTCCACTGAGTGATGAATGGATACAGAAGATGTGGTGTATATATACAATGAAATACTATTTGGTGCTCAAAAAGAATGAAATCTTGCCATTTTCAAGAACATGGATGAAACTAGAGTACATTATGCTAAGCAAAATAAATTAGAGAAATGATTTCACTCATATGTGTAATTTGAGAAACTTAACAGATGAACATAGGGGATGGGAAGAAAAAATGAGATAAAAACAGAGAGGGAGGCAAACCATAAGAGACTCTTAAATACAGAGAACTGAGGGTTGCTGGAGGGGAGGTGGGTAGGTGGATGGGCTAAATGGGTGATGGGCATAAAAGAGGGCACTTGTCTGAATGAAAACTGGTTGTCATATGAAAGTGATGAATCACGGGGTTCTATTCCTGAAACCAATAGCACAGTGTATGTTAATTAACTTGAATTTAAATAAATTAATTTTTAAAAAAGAAACAGGATATATAACAGTTATACCTAAAATGTTTAAAAAAATAAAGGTCATTATCACAAATATCAACAAGGGATTATTTGGAATTAGCTGATGAATTTAATATTAAATATTCAATCAACAAGTTAAACATCAAATTAACCAGGAAAAGCCAAAGTTTTTAATCAGTGAACTAGAAGACATAGCAAAAGAAATTACCTAGAATGAAGCACAACAAGATAAGGAGAAGGAAAATATGAAAAAAGATGTTAAGAGATTATGAACGAAGCACAAGATTATGTAACAGAATAAAAAGGCATAATATATGTTTAATTGGAGTCCCAGAATGAGAGAACAGAGAGAATGAATTAGTGGCAATATTTTGCTAGGGAATGGCTGTACATCTCTTAGAAATGATACAAAATTATGAATCAAAGACTCAGGAAACAAGATATCCCAACCAGGATAAATAAAAAGAAATATAAGCCACACTGTAGTTAAAATGTACAACACCAAAGACAAAGAGAAAAGCTAAAAAGTCGCCAGGGAGAAAAGACGGGGGAGAGGGAATGGATCATGTAACAAAGAAAAAAAAAAAAAAATCCAGAATAACAGACGTTTGAAATTCAATACAGAAGCCAGAGGAAAAATAACTGTCAATCAAAAACTTTGAAGCTAGCATAAACTCTCTTTAAAAATTGAGGCTAGGGGCGCCTGGGTGGCTCAGTCGGTTAAGCGTCCGACTTTGGCTCAGGTCATGATCTCACGGTCCGTGAGTTCGAGCCCTGTGTCAGGCTCTGTGCTGACAGCTCAGAGCCTGGAGCCTATTTCTGATTCTGTGTCTCCCTCTCTCTCTGACCCTCCCCTGTTCATGCTCTGTCTCTCTCTGTCTCAAAAATAAATAAAACGTTAAAAAAAAATTGAGGCTAAAATAAATACATTAACAACTAAGTAAAAATTGAAAGTCTTTCCAAAAGATCTGAACTAAAGGAACTTCTAATGGAAATACTTCAGAAAGAAAGAAGGTGAGTCCAGGACTTCCAAAAATGTAAGGAAATGGTAAATATCTTTGAAAAATCCACATAAACACTACTGCTATAAAAGAACAGTAACACTAATAATCTAATTTGAGTAATGTTTTTGAAAAGGAAATAATTAAAAAATAGAAGAGAACTAAATACAGATTAAATAGTGACAATGGGTGAAAGAAATTACAGTAAGTATGTTCTTTTTTTTTTTTTTTAAATTGGAACAATTCTTTCAACATTTTTTTTTTTTATTTTTTATTTTTGGGACAGAGAGAGACAGAGCATGAACGGGGGAGGGGCAGAGAGAGGGAGACACAGAATCGGAAACAGGCTCCAGGCTCCGAGCCATCAGCCCAGAGCCTGACGCGGGGCTCGAACTCACGGACCGCGAGATCGTGACCTGGCTGAAGTCGGACGCTTAACCGACTGCGCCACCCAGGCGCCCCAAAGTATGTTCTATGTCAAATGCCATTTCATACTCTCATATACACAGATACCCCTGTGGGCTGGCAACTAAGAATGTCACTAGAGATTTTTATTTTATTATTTTTTTACCATTTCTTTATTTTTTGAGAGAGAGAGAGAGATAGATGGGGGATGTCCCCCAGATGTCTCTTGTCCCACAGACAGGCCAAGCTCCTCACAACTGATCATGGAAAATTCTTTTCAAGATATACTTCATAAAGCATGACTAGCCAATTTTCTATCAGTTATGTCAATAGGTATGAGCCCAAAGTCTCATTTCACACCTATACATTTAACTTCTATTCCAAATAAACCTTTATAAAAACATAAGAAGCACCAGAAACTAACTGGTTCATAATTCACTGCCTCTCCATTCCCATTAATCTTCATTTTATCTTCTATGAACTGGAAAGGACAAGGAACAGTAAAGGCAAAAAGAAATTTGGGGATAATATGCCCCAAGATTATTAAAAATTAACCATTTAATTCAGAAATCTGTATCTCTCCCCATACTTACAAGTAGTCCTGCTTACAATCCTAAGGAAGAAAAAATCATGTCAATTATTCAACATCCACTATGTCACCTCATGATCAGTTCAATGTTTTCCATTCCCAACCCTCATTTCCCCACCTCCACTTGAGGCAATTTTCAGAATGGGTACTCCTAGTTCCCTAGGTCCACACTAAAGAAGGGGCCCAGAGTTTTGTCATATTATTTAGAAAGACTATTACTTCTTTTCTATAGATGTCTCTTCTTTTAGTCTCTGTGTCTGGTTATTTTTTAAAAATCCCTTCATCTTTTTCACAAAATACAAGACGAAGATTAATGTTTAGCATCTATACCTGAGTGCTACGGGCAAAATTAGCCAAGATGTTGCAATTACAAATATATAAATCACTAGCAATAAATGTTCTACTTCTCAAAGTTAAGAATCATGATACTTAGCTACATTAACAGAAGAAAAACATTAAGCACATAGAAAGATATTCTTCCTATACAAGAAATACTAACCTTACAAATCCCAAGCTTTATCTTGTTCCTGTTGGCATCCATCTCTTCCCAGACATCCTTCTCCTGGGGACGTGGGTGCCCCAAAGATCCAGGCAATTTATCTGGTGACACACCAACAGGGATGCCATTCTCCCCATCACTAAGCTGTTCATCTGGAAACACCTCATCTGTATTTTCTCGAAGCAAGTCTCCTGGGATGGGAGTGGCATTGGCAATTCTAAAAATGTGGAGTGAAAAAAAGGTAGAACTTAAAAACACCAGAATCAAAAGTTACTCTAAGATTATCCTACATTTTGTTTCTGGACTTAAATCATGAAGTCTATACATGAGTAAAAGAGTAATACAAAACAAAACCAAAAACCTCAGAAACTTAGGTCATGCCAATTGTACAAAATAAAACTGTTTCTGATCAGTAGAATTTTCAGGCTGATCTAAAAAAAGAAATGTTAACAATAACTCACTGATTCAACAATTATTGCTCTATTTTCTAATAAGTCCCTGTCAGTTGTAGTATTTTCTATTCTTTACCCATTTTTTTTTCATTTAGGGAATAACAAAAACTATAAGCAAAAAAATATTAAGTGTCATAACGATATAAGCAGGTATGTGATCACTTGTATTTTTTAAGTAGTGTAAAATGTATCTAGCGTTCTGCATTTACAGACTTTTTACTAAGTATCTACTATATGGAAGGCTCTAGGGAAATGAGAAAGGAAATTCTTGCCCTCTGGGTGAAACTAGAAATTCTATAATTATACAGTTCTGCATGAACTGACCATGAACAAAATTTAAAAAATATTGACACCTGTCAATATATTTCTTTCTAAGTAATTTCATGTCCCATTTATATGGCTGGTCATCTCTCCCTTAGACCGCTGGCCCATGAGGGGGCTTTTCTAGTTCTTAGTTATCACTCATTAAGTGTTCAGATCCTTGTATGCTCTTATGTTCTAGAACTATGCTCTGTATACTAGTTTGTATTTTATTTTTATTTGTTTGGTTTTTTTTTTTAGTAGGCTTCACACCTAGCACAGAACCCAATGTGGGTCTTGAACTCATGACCCTAAGTTCAAGACCTGAGCTGAGATCAAGAGTCAGATGCTTAACCAACTGTGCCACCCAGGTGCCCAGTTTGTTTTGTTTTTAAATATTGCCGACTGAACACAATATTTACCACACAGTGAAACCTTTTCTTAGAAGTGATCTGGAATGTCTAAAAATAGAAAAAACAGTCTTCACTAGACTAACTATACTGACACATACAATCAATATGAGTGGTAAAATAGGCATCTTCTTAGTGAACCACTCCAAGGGTGACAACGCTCTGGCCCAGGTATTGTCAATATGAAATGCTGTGAGAACAAAGATCAGTCATTTTTCAGGGACTTGTTCTACCTAAGTTGACCTTCGCTACCACCTCTCCCTACTAGGGCCAACAGGAGAAGATGAATCTCTTTATCAATATGTTATACGTATGTAATTAGAAAAGCACTGATAATAGCTCTCAGGAAAAAAATAGCTCTCAGGCCTGTAAAGTGGTTCTTATAGTTCTGACATTGGGAACACATTGAAAAAGGTAGTGTGGCCTAAAATAGTTCATATAAAGGGATTTATGATAAAAAGAAAGTTCAAAAGTAAATAAAGTTCATAAAGGTCATAAACTGGCTACTAAAACATTTTTCAGATATAAGTTCAGTATACAGATTGATGCTAGACATTACAACAGACACTAACATATATGTGCTACATGGCAATCCAAATGTTTATTAAAAGAATTCCCTGTATTCTCGAGGACAGAGAATGGCAAAAGAATCAATATTTGAATTCAGGAAGGTCGGTCTACTAGCCCTACAATTTTTTCCCATTTTAAATCTCTCAGTTTTCTTCCAATCCTTTCTTCCCTATGCCTAGCTACTATTCCACAGTTTCTTTCCAACCCCCCAACTCCTTGGCATTTCCTTCTCCACTCCTGAGGAAACAAAGTACATCTCCACCTACAAACTGCTTCTAATTTTATTCTATCCCAGTTTCCCTCTTCTCTCATATGCTGCGGTCTAATTCCACACACTTCAAGGGGCTCTCACATCTTCCCCACACGGGCTCTCCTGCACATGACTTAGGTTCCTCTCTGCATTTATTCCCCATTTTTAACCCTTACATAATTCTATTTTCTTCATTCTCCTATAGCTCTGATCCAAATCTGGAGTTTGCAATATGGAAAGAAATTCCTTCCCAGAAAAATCATATTTCATTCAGGAGTTGAATGAATGCAAAAGTATATGTAAGAGTATTATTAGCACATTAGCACATTGTGTGTGTTTGTGGACAAGGTATAAATTATAGAAACATTAAGGGAAAAAAAGTAAGGACATGTATGGAAGAATTGGACAGATGTCAAGAAAAGTACTAAGAAGAGACATCCTTTTCACACTTCCTTCCCCATAATCTAAGGCAGGCATTAGCCAACTAGGGCTGTGGGCCAAATCTGGCCAGCTCACCTATTTTTGTAAGTCAAGTGTATGGCATGGGTCATGCTCATTCATTTACATATTGTCTGTGGCTACTTTAGCACTATAATGGAAGTGGTAGTGGCGACAGAGACAGCACAGCTCACAGATATTTATCTGGCCTTAATAGATAAGGTTTGCTGAAAAATCAGTATTTTAATTCAGAGGTCAGCAAATTCAGTCACTTCTTAACGGGCCAGATAAATGGTAGGCTTGTAGGCACAATACTTTTCAGGCAAGATTCACTGATGGATGCTAAAACTTGTGGGAGAAAGTACAATGAAAAACAAGTTTTGGGGTGCCTGGATGACTGAGTTGATTGAGCGTTCAACTTCAGCTCAGGTCATGATCTCACAGTTCATGAGTTTGAGCCCTACATCAGGTTCGCTGCTGTCAGTACGGAGCCCACTTCAGACCCTCTGTACTCCTCCCTCTCTGCCCTTTCCCTGCCTGCATTCTCTCTCTTAAAAAAAATTTTTTTTAAAAATAAATTTAAAAAAAAGTTTATTTGAATGGTCTCAAAACATCTTCCCATAAAATAATTACTTACAAAGGGAAAAATAGTAACTTCACAGTGGAAAAATCTAACATCACCCTAACCAGATTAACAACATTAATACCACCAGTAATAAGACATACTGACATCATGTACCTCCTTACTTAATACCCATAATTTCCCTCTGATCTTAGCTTTAAATGTAAAAAATGAGTAGTCTGATAGGGTTCTAAGTTTCCAGGAGGAAGGGCCTTTGACATTTTTGGTTTTTGTTGGAAATTTCTAGTTCTAATGCAGTGTGATCAGGCAGTATAATATTTCTGCTTTATGGAACTATAAAGCATTAAAGTTTCTTGATGACCTAATAACTGATCAATTTTTATTAATGTTCCAGGGGCATTTGAGCAGAAGGCACGATCTCTATCTTCAGGATGTAGAGCTAAAAAAATATGCAAGAAGATCTCCAATTACTCATGTGTTTCTAGCTATGCCTCCCTGAATCTCTTCTAGTTGTTGCTTCCTAAAGGTGACTGCTGGGATTCTGGAGCCTAAATATTATGTATTTATTATGTCCCATTTGTGAATTGCAGCATTAAGCATTAATAAAAGCATTCCATCTTCATAACTTTTTTTTTTTTTTTTTTTGCTTTTTTTGCTTGAATTTTAGACTCTCTGATATCAGGATCATTATTCTCTTCTTAGGGCTCCCATTTTTTGGGTTTTTCTTTGTTCATCCTTTCTGAAATATTTTTTAGGTCTCTTGTACATAGCATATGTATTTAGCTATGTAAACCAAACTGAAAATCTTTTCATAGAGGAGTTAAGCCCATGCATATTTATTGCTATGATTGATATGTTTGGCCTCAACTCTGTCACAGTATTTTATAATTATATGTATTTTGTTATATTTCTTTCTCTACAAGATGAATCTTCTTTGTACTCTCATTTAGCCTCTTTCTCTTTCTTTCCTTCTTTCTTTCTTTCCTTCTTTCTTTCTTTCTTTCTTTCTTTCTTTCTTTCTTTCTTTCTTTCTTTCTTTCTTTCTTTCTGTTTTTGGGGGTATTTTAGGTTTGCCTATAAAGAAGTTTATTTATTTTGAGAGAGAGAGAGAGAGAGAGAGAGAGAGAGAGAGAGAGAGAGAGAATGCATGTACAAGCAGGGGAGGGACAAGGGAGAGGGAGAGAGAGAATCCCAAGCATGTCCCACATGGTCAGTGCACAGCCCATTGAGGGGCTTGATCTCATGAACTGTGATATCATGACCTGAGCCGAAATCAAGAGTTAGACTCTTGAACGACTGAGCCACTCAGGCACCCCTTGCCTTTTTGTTCTAATGGTGTACTCTGGACATATACCTTTTTAAATGCTCTTAGTCCCCTGTTTTCTCATTTTTTCTTGCTATAGAGTTTCTTGGTTTTAACCGGTATTGTTTTGTTTTCTTCCATTAGGGACTCTAACTTAATCGATAATAAATGCTATTCCTCCTCTGTCAGCATTCCATTTTCACTACTCTCTCTCTAGCCATTTTAAATGATTATCTTATTTTCATTCCTTTAGGGCTTCCCTCCCCTACCCCCGACTTTATATCAATGCCCTTATTAAATTTTCATTTGAATCTACTCTCCTTTATGCTCTTTATAATTTTTTTCACTTTTTCATTTTTTAAGTTTATTTTATTTATTTTGAGAGAGAGAGAGAGAGAGCCAGCACAGACATGGGAGGGGCAGAGAGAGAGGGAGAGAAAGAGAATCCCAAGCAGGCTCTGCACTGCCAGCTTGAGCCCAATGCAGGGCTCGAATTCACAAAACATGTTATCATGACCTGAGCTGAGACCAAGTGTCAGATGCTTAATCGACTGAGCCACCCAGGCACCCCTAATTTTTTCACTTCTAAGACATCTTTTTTTCTTCCATTCAGTTCAGTCAACTCTCATGTCTTCCTTTCTCTCTCTTCTCCTTTTCCTTTTTTTCCCATCTTCCTCTACTTTGTGGTCTATTTCTGTTCTTAGTTTTTAAATTTCTGATTCAAGGTGATTATCCCTATCTTCAAATGCACAAGTATATTTACTTCCATTTGGGGTTTTATCTTAGAGTTTTCTTCTTCGTGGTTGATTCTCTGAAAGGAAATTTCCTTAGTATGAAGTAGATTTTCTCTTCTGATTTTTTTTTTCAGTAAGACGTAATGGACCTTGGAAATCTTTTTCTTGTTCATTTTTGCGGTAGTGAAGTAGTTCATGAGATTTGTAGTTTATTTGGTGCCCTCTTCTGTCAATATAACAAAGTCCAAACACATTAGTGGATTGTTACTTGTTTTTATGGTCAGAGAGATACAGTATCCTGATTTTATAGTTCTCCTTTTTGTAGGTAAACTTTATTTCCCCTTTTGCCCTTCTGCAATTATTGATGTACCGCCTTCAGCTTGAAATTCATCCCTTTTGCCTGTTCTGTGAAAGTGGATCTGAGCCCTTGAAATATTTTCCTTTGCCAGCTGGCACTGGGGCTTGTGTCAGAGGGCACTGGAGAGACACTGCAAGAGGAAAGTGTTCTGTCAGAGCTCCAGTGTGCAGCTTGGCAAGTCTCTCCAGTGTGTATGGCTCTCCCCAGCACAAGGATCCTGCCACGTCTCAGCATCTTCAGCACCTGTTTCCTGCAGCACAAAGAGGTCAGCAACCAACAGCTTCCCTGAGAAATAGCAGTTTTATGGCACAGTGTCTCTGGTGAGACACACCAGCAAATAGTTTTCTCTGACACCCCAGAGAACAGATTTCCATCAAGTTCCAGAGGGCAGATTTTCAGCAAATTCTACCAGGCATCAGAGTGACTTCCTGGCCATCCAGTGAGCAATCCAACAAGGTCAGGAGCTCAGCCCTGGAGTCAGAGCTGGTGGAGCTCTTCCTTGGATGCTTCATCTTAGCCTTAACAGTAGGAGCTACACTTTGTATTTGCTAGCACTGTATTTCTATTTCTTACTAGTCTATGCCACATTGTTCCAATTTTGTATTATAGGTAATGACTCCTTGTATCATCCTTCTCTGTTCAAATTACTATGTAGTTTCTCTCTGCTGATTGGACCCTTCACCACTCAACTGATAAAAGGCACTTCTCCTTTCTGTTTTGTCTCTTTTCTTCTTTCTTTCTTTCTTTCTTCCCTCCCTCACTCCCCCTTTCTTCCTTCCTTCCTTCTTCTCTTTCTTTCTTCCTTCCTTCCTTTTTCCCTCCCTCCCTCCCACCACTCTTCTTTCTTTTTTTTCTTTTCTTTTCTTCTTTCTTTCTTTCTTTCTTTCTTTCTTTCTTTCTTTCAGAAGCTATGTATTTTGAATCATAGTTTGTTTGTTTGTTTGTTTTTTACCTCCTGGTAGTTCATGACCTGATCTACCTAGACACTTTCTAATAATTTCATTTGTAAGACAGGTTCAGTTTTTCTGATGTTGGTTTAAGACCAACCTTAAGTCCCATTGCTAATTTTCCTCCTCCCCCCAGTTTTTAGTGATCTGCCTTTATAAAGCCTGGGGGGCAGGGTTGAGTGAAGTAGGAACATAAGAGAGTTGGTGGTTTTTTGTTTCTCTCTACTTATTTTGGAGTTTAGGGTAGGCATCCTTTGTCTTCAAATTATGTTAAGGACATGGTTTTTGTGCAGTTTTATTTTTTCTTTCTTGTTATTATGTCTTATTTTAGGAGGAAACATTGAGAGATGGGAACTTAAACTGTCTTCACTGACTTCAGCTACCATGAAGCCCTATCACCTGGATTTTTGCAAGTTTGAGACTTATCTACTTCTAACAACAATCAAAGGAGGAGGACAAAGGCACTAAAACAAGAATCAAAATTTCTAGACAGGTTCCAGCTCTGTTGCTAATATTTACCTACAGTTGGATGATTGATTCACTCAGTGTTAGGATTATTTCCTCTATTGTAAAAGGGAGTGGCTGGACTAGGGCAGTGGGTTCTAAACTCAGAGAAGCAAGAGAAACATTCTGTGCCTTGGACATTTTGATTCGGTAAGTCTGGGGTGGCTCCAACAAATGGGTACTTTAAGCAAACATCTGTGATGATTCTAATGTAGATAGTCAGGGTGCCCCACTTAAGAACTCTCAGACTAGCTAATCAAAGATATCATCTCCAGTTATGTAAGCCCATGTAAGCTCTTCTGATTCAATAAGCTCTGCTGATCCCATCTTTCAATATAAAATCAAAAACAGTGGATTAGTTTATCACAATTAGCTCCATTTATATGATGATTTTTCCCTACTTACTTTTTTCATTGTTAACTAAATAGTTTAAAGCAACCAGAGCAGGTAAAAATGGGTCAGGAAAAAAAAAAGGACAACCTTGCCCCCCAATTTTAAAAATAACAAACAAAACTAACTGTATTTAATGCATGTAAGGGAGAAAACAAACAAAACCAAGATGATGGCAATACACCATAACCTGTTCCTAAAACACTTTGTAAATTAAATCACCTTCTTAGAGCAACAAGCTACATGTTTTGTTCACACTAAACTTAAGCATAGTATAGTTAGGTATAATTGTGGTTCATTCTTTCCAGGCTCCTATATATTCTTTAGAACTAAAATCAAACAATTCCTTCTCATTGTGAGGAATACCCATTGTAAATCTGACAATAAGCCATACCAGCTCAAAGCTCCCATTTCACAGTATGACCTATAAACACTTTCTAAGAAAAGTAAATCTGAACAGACATATGTAAGAGCAATATGAATTCAAGGAAATCCATAGGCTTTCTCATATGTCTTAGCATTTTGTCATCTGAAGGAACCTGGATGAAATAAAAGACATTTCTGCTAACACAGTGCACGCAAGAAAGCCACTGGTAAATAATCTGTTTAGGACATACCCAATTGCTGCAGGGGTCAAACGGGTGTGCAGTTGAGGGGTGGCAGAAGTAGTGGTGGTTGTTAGGGAACCATCAGTTCCAGTCTTCTCCCAGTCAAAAGGATCACTCTCAATTACTCCAAAGGTCTTGATGCTGTTGTCAAACACGGATGTCAGAAGCTAAACCATAAAGAAAAACACTAGAGTAAGGTAACAATAAACATCATTGCTTTATTCCTTGAGAAAGCTGCCAGACTCACAATTGGTTTTGTAGTAGGATTTAAAAAAATAAAACAAAACAAAACAAAGAACAATCGTACAAATGGGGGAATTTGAATAAGGACTATATGTTGATGATGATATTGAATTAATACTGATTTTTCTCAGTTGGGTTACCAGTTTACAGTTATGCAGGAGAATGTCTTTGTTTTTAGAAGATACATAATGAAGTGTCTTATCTAAAACCTACTTTCAGATGGTTTGGCAAAAGAATATTTGTGTTGTATGTATATACATGTGTATTCAGTTTCAATCATCAAGGTGATCATTTTTTTTGTCAAACACGCATTTTTATATGGTTTGATGTAAGTGAAGAGTGTTAACAGTTGGTATATCTAGGTATACAGAAGTTGATTGTACTTCCTTACAATTTTTGGGGGGGGGGGCTGAAAAATTATTCAGCTGTATGTGGGTGCATATGCACAAATCATCACAAAGAAATCTGCCTCTTTATTTGGTTTATATTATATATTTCAATTTTTTGTCTTCATTTGTTCAAGATCTTATTTTTCTTTCTTTTTAATTTTTTTTAGTAGGCTCCACACCAAACGTGGAGCTCATGGTGGGGTTTGAAATCACCACCCTGAGTTCAAGACCTGACCTGAGATCAAGAGTTGGATGCTTACCTGACTGAACCACCCAGGTGCCCCAAGATTTTATTGTTAAGTAATCTCTAAACCTAACATGGGGCTCAAACTCACAACCCCAAGATGAAGAGTTGCATGCTCTACTGACTGAGCTAGCTAGGCACCCCTCATTTTTTTGTCTTTAAATTCTAAAACTCTGATGTGACGTGGATAAAGATCTCACAAAGATCATCCTTTATGAGAGTTTGAGGATTGGGATACTGAAAATTTCAGGGAGGAATAGGGTATATAGATACAAATTTGACAGTCAGCATATAGATATGAAAAGGTATTATTTAAAGTCGCTGAACTGGATGATATCATCTAAGGAGAGTAGGAAGCAAGAGGTCAAAGGGCAAAGGCCTAGGGCACTCCAACATTTGGTTGGAAAGAAGACTCAGCAAAGGAAACCAAGAAGGAGTGGTCAATGAGATAGGAGAATCAAGTGTGTGCTGTTTTTGATGCCCAGTGAAGAAAACATCTCAACAAGGTGACCAAATGCTATCAATGGTATATTTATAGCTATTTCTGATTATTTGATTGGTTTCTTTCTTTCACCCAAACTGTAAGCTCTAAGAGGTTGGTGCATGTCTGATCATCACAGTATCTAACACAATACTTTATATATAACAGCAGTGTTGTGATTTATAAGTTATAAGTTTGGTCAATCACATGACCAGAATATACTTCTTATGTATATTTGGTCTTTGTTCATAGTTCCCGGCACACAGCTCCCAAAACCTTGAAATTTCCTGAAAGAAAAGAGCAATAGGAGCATCTTTTGATATAATAATATTTGATCTATAGTCCTCAGTTCCTGAAATCACTTTAGAGCCATAAACATGAAATGACTATCTTGTTATTCATAACAAGCCCCTTCCCACCACAACTGGGTTTTTGTTAATGAGGTAACTTTTGGAAAGCTCCTCTGGATAAGGGCTGCCAACAATGCGATTAGAGACTTGTAACTTTCAGTCCCATCCCCTGGCCTCCAGGAAACAAGAGAGGGGCTAGAAGATGAATCGATCAACAATGGTAAATGATTTAATCAATCACGCCTATATAATGAAGTCTCTATAAAAACTAAAAAGGATGTGGTTTGGAGAGCTCTTGGGTTGGTAAACATAATGGAGGTGCCGAGAGAGTGGTGCCCGCAGAGAGGGCATGGAGGCTCCACACCTTTTCCCCATAGCTTGCCCTATACATCTCTTCCATCTGGCTCTTTCAAAGTTAAATCCTTTGTAACAAACCAGTAATCTAGTTCGAAAACTGGTTTCCCAAGGCCCGTGAGCCACTCTAACAAATTAACCAGGCCCAAGGAAGGGGTTATGGGAACCTTTGGTTTATAGTCATAGGTCGTCAGAAGTACAGGTGACAACCAGGACTTGCGAATGGCATCTGAAGTGGAGGGCGGTTTCTGGGACTGAGTCCTTAACCTGTGGAATCTGATGCCATCTATCTCTGGGTAGATAGTGTCAAAAGTGAGTTGAATTGCAGGACACCCAGCTGGTGCCAGAGAACTACCAGGCTGAGGGGGTGGGGGGGGTGGGGGTAGAGAGAGAAACCCATGTTGGAATTACGAGTCCAGAACCTTTAAATAGCTACTCTCAAAACATTTCCAGAACAAGTATTTGTGATAATATTAACTAAAAGATTCATATAACGCTACCTTTCATTTAAATCCCAAAGAAAAAATAATACATGTAGAAAAGGAAACTAAATAGATAAAAGGAACTGGAAACGGCATGGCTATAAGACCTCAGAAATTTGATTTTGGTCATATTTTTGTTGACTTAAGTTACCTATGTTATAGCTTAGACTTCCCCAAAGTGTCAGAGTTAGAGGGCTACAGAAAACCCAGAAGGAAGATGGATTGAGACCCAGCATATGGGAACAGAAGTGGCATACCTTGGACTACTCTCTTGACTTTGGAAATAGAGGTTCTCACAGAGTGAGCTGCATGCCTCCTGAAAATGGAGTCCCTGTCCCTGAGGCAGTACCCGCCTTGCTGTGTGAGCACTCAGACGGCCACTGCCACACTGCTACAGCCCGTACCGGGCTGCCAAGGAACGATCCTAAGCAGTTTTTATGCCAGATGTCCTTTTATCATGGAATTATTTTCTTACATTTATCAGAGTATAAACGTATGCAGCATATGCCTTTGGGCCTCAGATAAAAAAGTCTGTTACTAAGATGGTGACACCAGAGACCCAGCAGCAGAAGGCAGAAGGATGGAAGGTACAGCACAGAACAAATAGACCTTCCCTGACCCTCTAATTTATGGGAGGTTCCCCCTTGTTATTCTCCAGCTCAATCTCTTATTTTTTGCTTCCTAACAGCCCATCTAGGCCTTCTGAAAAATTTAACTCCAATGTCATCAGACTCAGGGGAATCTTAAAACAGCAAGAGGCAAGCCTGCTGCATTCTGATGCAACCTCTGCTTAAACAGTCCCATTCCTAAACCTGGGAAGTATATTAACAAGATTAGTAAGAAATGTGGTCAGCTTTGGATTTCCTATCCTATACTCTGATTTTAGCAATGCTGTGGCACTGTATGGACTGGCTGACATATACATTTTAGTTTTAGGTTCACCAACAGTGTGGATATTTATGGGTTTTATTGGTCTTCTCAACTTGCTAAACAATGCTTCACATCACTGGAACACTCTAATAAAAATACTTTTGTGGTCTTTTGTCAGGATCACATGATTCCATTAATTACTGACAAGAATTTCTAATAATTCTTCATATAACTCTGTAGTTCTTTCACTGCATTTTTATCAACCAGTCATGTTAGTATTTGTTTTACAGTGGCTGCTGTGTTTGTGGCCACCTCTCCAAAGAAGTCAAGATGGTAAAAAACAGGGCTTTTTGGAATGAGTCAGAAATTGGGTTCAGACACCACTTCCAGTACCACTACTGGAAACCACCAGTTTTCCCAGGCAACAGGTCTAAAGTAAGTCTCCATAAAATGGGGATAATAACCCTACCCATGTATTGCTATGGCATTGTTAGGTGTCATTACCATGACAATAATGTGCAGAGGCACCAAGAGTTTTTATTTTTTAATTTTTTATTTAATTTTTTTTTTGAGAGAGAGAGTGAGTGAGTGGCGGGGAGGGGCAGAGGGAGATACAGAGAATCTTAAGCAGGCTCCATGCTCAGTGCAGAGCCTGATGTGGGGCTTGATCCCACAACCCTGGAATCATGACCTGAGCCAAAATCAAGAGTCGGACACTCAACTGACTGAGACACCCAGGCGCCCCCCACCCCAAGGGTTCTTCTTTATCCAATCTGATGCTATGTTAGTTTCCCATTAACTAGTAACTGTGTCACCTACACGTGGAGTCTTGTGGTGGAATTCAAGGTTAAGATTTTCCTATTTACTCCTCAGAGATATTTTCCTTTCTCAAAATATTTTAAAAAGGATTATTTAAATTACGTGGTGGTCACAATAGGGTTGAGTGTTTTTAATCATTATGTACATTTCTGAAAATGTTGGCCCAGCATTTTTTCTTTAATCTGAAATAATTAAAGATTAATAGTAAATTACAATAATAGTACAGAGAAATCCCCTTCACCCAGTGTGCTCCAATAATAACACCTTAAATAGCTAGAGTACAATATCCAAACCGGGAAAATTACATGGGTACAATCCACAGAGCTTATCAAATTTCACATTTTACATGCACTCACATGTGTGTGTGTATTTGTACATGTATAAAACTATAGAATTTTATCATCTGAAGAGATTCATATCCCAGCATCTTTTTCTTAGAGTTGCTATCCTCTTTCAGAATTTAATTTATCCTCTTTCAGATATTCGGGGGCACCTGGGTGACTCAGTTGGTTGAGCATCAGACTCTTGCTCTCGGCTTAGGTCATGATCTCACAGTTGTGAGAAAGAGCTCCCATGTGAGCTTTGGGCTGGGCATGGAGTCTGCTTGGGAGTCTGTTTCTCTTCTCTCTCTCTCTCTCTCTCTCTCTCTCTCTCTCTCTCTCTCCCCCTCCCACCCTCCCTCCCCCTATACCCTTCCCCTGCTCATGCTTTCTCTCTCTCAAAAAAAAACCCCATAATATTCATAATATGATCTCTGTTTCAATCATGGCTATAATTCTGATAGCTTCACTTAGTTTAGTTTAACAGATAGAAAACAGCATTTATAGATTTCCTTAGTAGGTGATTGTGGGCAAACTAAGATTAAATTGAATTTTCCTAACATTTGCTGAAAACTTAGGTGCCAGGCACAGTGTGAGGATAGTGCAAGACAAAAAAAGAAGACATGGTTGTACCTCCAGGACTTAAAGCCAGCTGGGAAGATACACTTATACATAAATACTAAGCACTGATAAACTTGGACGTAGTTTCCCAAAACACTATAACTCTTTCCAAAAGCAAATGCCAGCCATTATTCTAAGACATGCATAAAAGATTCCTGGTTAAGAGCAAAACAACTCTTCTCTCTAGGTCTGGACTAGATGGCTACTAGATGAGGTGTTGGCTATGTGCAACTTGTTAACATGGAAATGTTTTCTTGCAAGAAATTCTGACTTTTAAGGGCTTACAAAGCAGAGACATTCAAAGTGAACATGGCTTTGTAAAACAGCATCATTTAACACTCTGATTATAAAATATATTCACTCCAGTCTTGGCTCAGAACATACAAGACATAATGTTTTTTGACCTTTGATGTAGCTAGGGAAGCAGTCATGCTAAATACTGGGGTTTTTTTTGGTTTTGTTTTTTTGTTTTTTGGGTTTTTTTTGCTTGTTGATAGAAGATTTCGTTATTGTTTTTAACCACAATGGTTGTCCAATGAGGAATTTAAAATTTTGAAAGAACAGTAATTAAACTCATATTCCTGAACAGATACCAAACTGTAAAATTAACCATATGGACAGCATTAGTTCACAAAGTGTTCAGATTCAAAGCAGAGTAATTTTTCTCAAAATGAAGTCCATAGGAGGACTCTGTGAGGGAAGCAAGAGACAGAAGATGCAGTCAGACCTTTTTGGAACCTGATGTCACATTGATACTAGTCATGAGAACATACCAGGCACACCAAAATCTTTTCCCCAATTATCTTTCTCCTTTCCACCTGTCCTCTGCTCCCACTCACTGCTTATGAGAGATCAGAGAGCAAGAAAGAACCAAAAGAAAATATTTTGCCTGCTCTCTCTCTTCCAAAAGTAGTAAAATTATTATATTTTGTTTTGTTATTAGATGACAAAGACACAGAGAAGCCCCTAGGAGAATGTCCAAATGAAAAACATGAGAATAAGAATATGTTAATTTAAAGTAATTATAAACAGGGTGCCTTGCTGGCTCAGCTGGTTCAGCAACCAACTTCAGTTCAGGTCATGATCTCATGGTCTGTAGGTTTAAGCCCCATATTGGGCTCTGTGCTGGCAGCTTGGGGCCTGGAGCCTGCTTCGGAATCTGTCTCTCTCTCTTTCTCTCTCTCTCTGCCTTTCCCCCACTTGTACTCTGTCTCTCTCTCAAAAAATAAACATTAAAACAAATTTAAAAATTAAATAAAATAATTATAAATCTAACTTTCAAATTTAAGCTAGTGAATACAATAGTTTTCTTTAGATTATAGACATAACTAAGTGCTGAATGTGATCAAAATTATTTTGCTTGCTCAACTTTTATACTCCCATGCGAACTCTATCAATAAAAAATTATTAGCACCCAAGATGAGAAAGTTGGAACATTTTCCAGCTCCTCCTGAATCTAGTATTACAGGTAGAATTTTATTACAAGTAATATGAATTCTGTGCCTTTCAGAAATACATATAAAATGTAACTATAAGAATATATTCCAAAGTGACTTGCATACAATGGATTTTCTCCATTTGTTACACAATCTATAGTTATTAATGCAAAAAGCCACACAGGAAAGAAGGTGACAAGTTGACCCACTTAACGTCTCTAAGTACTCAAGGCTATATATTGCCTCTCTGTTTTATATCTTGTTTATATGTTATACAAAAGCTGCCATTTCACACAGAAATAGCTACCACATACAAATAAGTTCACTATGCTGTTCAGAGTCTTTCAACCGGGCAACACTGATGAATGTAAAATTTTCATTAACAGTAAAGTCTATGTATTGTCCTTTGTATATGAAAATGATAAACTGATACACCATTTTTATAGTTACACCTCAGAGATATTGCAGATTGGGTTCCAGACCACCAGAATAAAGCAAATACCACAATCAAGCAAATCAAGTGAATTTTTTGGCTTCCCAGGGCATATGAAAGTTATTTCTACTGTACTGTATACTATTAAGTGTACAATAGTACTATATCTAAAAAGAAAACAATGTACATGCCTTAATTAAAAATATTTATTGGAGGGTGCCTGGATGGCTCAGTCAGTTGAGCATCCGACTCTTGATTTTGGCTCAGGTCATGATACCATGGTTGTGGGAATGAGCCCCATGTTGGGATCCATGCTGAATGTGGAGCCTGCTTAAAATTCTCTCTCCCTCTGCCCCTTTCCCCTGCTTGTGCATGTGCTCTCTCTAAAATAAAGAATAAAATAAAATAAATTTAAAAATTTTTTTAAAAACAAAAATATTTCTAGAAGATGCTAACTATCATCTGAGCTCTCAGCAAGTGAATCTTTTTGGTGGTAGAGGGTCTTGCCTTGATGTTGATAGCTGTTGACTACTCAGGGTGGTGGCTGCTGAACGTGGAGGTAGCTATAGCAATTTCTTTTTTAAAAAAAATTTTTTTTTAATGTTTATTTATTTTTGAGACAGAGAGAGACAGAGCATGAACAGGGGAGGGTCAGAGAGAGGGAGACACAGAATCTGAAACAGGCTCCAGGCTCTGAGCTGTCAGCACAGAGCCCGACGCGGGGCTCGAACTCACAGACCGAGAAATCATGACCTGAGCCGAAGTCGGCCGCTTAACCGACTGAGCCACCCAGGCGCCCCTATAGCAATTTCTTACAATAAGACAACAATGCAGTTTGCCACACTGATTGACTATTCCTTTTACAAGTGATTTCTCTGTTCCATGTGATACCTTTTTTTAATGTTTATTATTTATTTTTGAGAGAGAGAGCGAGCGAGCACGTGTGTGCACAAGTGGGGGAGGGGCAGAAAAAGAGAGGGAGACAGAATCTGAAGCAGGCTCCAGGCTCTGAGCTGTCAGCACAGAGCCTGATATGGGGCTCAAACTCACAAACTATGAGATCATGACCTGAGCCTAAATCGGATGCTTAACCAACTGAGCTACTCAGGACTTCTTTCAAAACTGGAGTCCATCCTCTCAAACCCTGCCACAGCTTCATCAACCAAGTTTATGGAATATTCTAAATTCTTTGTTTTCATTTCAACAATCTTCACAGCATTCTTCACCAGAAGTAGCTTCCATCTTAAGAAACCACTTTTCTTTGCTCATCCATAAGAAGTCACTCATCTATTACAGTTTTATCATGAGACTGCAGCCATTCAGTCATGTTTTCAGGCTCCATGTATAATGCTAGTTCTCCTGCTATTTCCATCACATCTCCAGTTACTTCCTCTACTGAAAGTCTTAAACCCTTCAAAGTCATCGATGAGGGTTGGAATCAACTTCTTCCAGACTCCTGTTCATGGTAACATTTTGACCTCTTCCCATGAATCATCAGTATTATTCATGGCATCCAGAATGGTAAATCCTTTCCAGAAAGTTTTCAATTTAGTTTGTCCAGATACACCAGAGGAATCATCATCTATAGCAGCTATCGCCTTATAAGACATATTTCTTAAACATTAAGACTTGAAAATTGAAATGACTTCTTGATTCACGGGCTGCACAATGGATACTGTATTAGCAAGCATGAAAACATTAATCTCATTGTACATCTCCAACAGAGATCTTGGGTGACCATGTCCATTGTCCATGAGCAGTCATATTTTGAAAGGAATCTTTTTTTCTGAGTGGTAGATCCTAATAGGGGGCTTAAAATATTCAGTAAACCATGTTTTAAACAGATATGCTGTCATCTGGGCATTGCTATTCCATTTACAGAATACAGGCAGAGTAGACTTAGCATTCTTTAAGAGCCCTTAGATATTCAGAATGGTAAATGAGCACTACTTTCAACTTCAAATCACCGGCTGCAGTAGCTTCTTCTTTTTTATTTGATTTGATTTTTTTAGAGGAGAGAGCACGAGGGAGCACAAGTGGGGGAGAGGGGCGGAAGGGGGTAAGGGAGAGGGAGGGAGGGAGAAGGGGAGAGAGAGAGAGAGAGAGAGAGAATGAATCTTAAGCAGGCTTCATGGAGCCTGACACGGGACTTGATCCCACAACCTTGGGATCATGACTTGAGCCAAAATCAAGAGTCAGATGCTTGCTCAGCTGACTGAGCTACCTAGGCACCCCTGCAAAAACTTCCAACAAGAGAGTCAACCTGCCCTTTGAACCTCTGAAGCTAGACATTGACTTTTCTTCTCTAGCTATGAAAACCTTAAATGGCTCTTCTTCCAATAGAAAGCTGTTCCTTCTACATTGAAAATCTGTTGTTTAGTGTAGTAGCCACCTTCAGAAGCTAGATCTTCTGGATAACTTGCTGCAGCTTCTATATCAGCACTTGCTTCACCTTGTACTTTTATGTCATGATGAGGGCTTCTTTCCTTAAGCCTCATGAACCAAACTCTGCTAGCTTCAAACTCTTCTTTGGAAACTTCCTCACCTCTCTCAGCCTTCACAGAATTGAAAAGAGTTAGGGCCTTGCTCTGGATTAGGCATTGGCTTAAGGGAACGCTATGGCTGGCTTGATCTTCTTTTCAGACCACTAAATCTTTCTCCATATCAGTAATAAGGCTGTTTTGCTTTCTAATCAGTCATGTGTTCACTGGAGTAGCATTTCTAATTTCCTTCAAGAACTTTTCCTTTGCAATCACTACTTGGCTAACTGTTCAGCACAAAAGGTCTGGCTTTCAGCCTATCTTGGCTTTTGACATACCTTCCCCACTAAGCTGGGTCATTTCCAACTTCTGATTTAAAGTGAGAGATGTGCAACTCTTCCTTTCACCTGAACACTGACAGGCCATCATAGGGTTACTAGTTGACCTAATTTCAATATTGTTGTGTCTCAGGGGATAGGGAAGCTCAAGCAGAAGGAGAGACAGGGAATGGCTGGTCGGTGGAGCAGTCAGAACACACATAACATTTATGGATTAAGTTTACTATGTTACATGGGTATGTTTCATGGTACCCCAAGACAATTACAGTTGTAACATCAAAGATCACTGATTACAGATCACTATATAACAATAACGAAAAAGTACGCAATATCTCACAATTATCAAAATGTGACACAGAGACACAAAATAAGTAAATGCTGTTGGAAATTGGTGCTGATGGACTTGCTCAATGCAGGGTTGCCACAAACCTTCAATTTGTAAAAAATGCAATATCTGCAAAGTGCAATAAAGCAAAGTGGAATGAAATGACATATGCCTGGTTTAATCTATGGGTGGCTTCATTTATGTCTTCAGTGGTAGTGATTATCTTGCATTAAGCTATATTAAGTTCTCCCTGAGAGCAAAAGAATCTTCTGAAATACAGTTGGTTGGGGCCAGGGGTGCAATTTGTGGTAAACTTAGTCAATCCTTATAAGGCCTTATTAATGGAAACCCTAAGGAAATGATTCACTGACCACAGATAAAATGGAGCCAATAATCTTCACCAACTGTTGTTCCCTAGCATATTAACATACGATATTATAGCCCTAAGCCCTCAACAGATACATTACCTAGCTGGACACTTCCTTCTGGTCAACAAATTAGTTATAGGATTTACATAATTTCAACTATCAGCAGTTCTATATACCAGATGAATCACAGCAGGAACAGTAAAATCTATTCAACCATACACAAATCTAAAACTCTAATGAAGTATGTTCTTCCAGATGGGAACACACACAAACACACACACACACACACACACACACACACACACACACACACACAGTCCTCATCAGTCAGTCACCACATTTCTCAGGATGTATTAAAATAATATCATTCTAGGACCTTCCATACTCATATACAATATCCTCAAAGCTACAGTAAGTGAAGACAAAGACTAAATGAGAGAGAAGGATTAGCCCACAGAACTCCCAAAGATGATTACCTGGTAGTCTGGTTTTGTAAAATAATCCAAAGAAGAGATGTGGTCCAAAAAGATGCTGAATTCTGGAGGGAGATGTTTCAACATAAGCCTGTGGTCATACCTCTCCTTAATAGAGCCTACTTGCTCCTGGGAAGTAAAGAGAACAGGAACTAAAGTCAATTTCTCTTGGCAGCTACACATTAACAGCCTCTCAGTAATAGTCTCAAGGGTATGTACTAGGGAATGAGATAGTGGGTAATTAAGTATAAAGCAAGAATTGAGCTCTTACTAATAGCTTAATGCACAATGCCTTAGTGGGAGAGGGGAGGATAATCAAAAGGGTAACAGAGTTCTGCATCAGTGAATTGACAGTTCGCCAAAAAAGAGTTATCTAGAGTTAAAGAGTTAAATCTAGTCTACTTTTCTTTACCAACACATTTGTTCACAGTTTTCAAATCAAACAATATAATGTAACAATTAAAATTTAAAAACTTACTTGACTTATAAAAATGAATACGGGAGAAGTAGTGAAAAGAGGGAAAGCTAGAAATCAAATCAGAAGTGATGATTTAATAGATACTCAAAGGAGTATCTATTCTCAATGTACACAGAAAAAAAATCCTAACATTAGATCTTTAATAACAGCTTAATTTTAATTTTTATATGTAAGTATTTTCTCATCAATTATGCCTACCCAGGAGAAATTTTTATTCCTTCCCCTACTAAAACTGTTATTTCCATTTCCGGTTTCAAAATTACCTTGTCCTTTATTTTTCTCCAAGGCAGCTGACCAACCACAAACTCCACCAACATGTAGAATAAGGACCAAAGGTCATCATGTCTTCCCATTTCCTTCATAAGCCAAAGAGAATTCAGTCACAATACATTACCACTCCTTGTGAGTATATTACATTGTCTAAGGCCTTACCATTGTGTTTCATCTTATGAGGCTTAAAAATTTTAACGTATTTCCCATAAAATCTTCTGGTAAATATATCTACACAGCTATGTAACAATCTGCATAATAGAAATAGATATAATGAAATACTTTTTGGTATAAAGAACACCCCAAAACCCAGATATGCTGGAAATATAATTAACAGCCCGTTAATTAATAAATCAGTTCATTAAGAAGGGAAGGTGAAGGGCAAATTAGCATTTAGTGGGTATGGGGTTTCAGTGTTGCAAAATGAAAAAGTTCTAGAACTTTATTGCACACTAATGTGAATATACTTAACACTGCTGAATTATCCCTTAAAAATGGTTAATACGCTACACTGGTGAGCATAGCATAACACAGAGTTGTTGAATCACTATATTGTACACCTGAAACTAATGTAACATTGTGTGTCACCTATACTCAAATTAAAAAAATGGTTAACATGGTAAATTTAATGTGATATGTTCTTTACCATAATAATAATTAAAAAAAAGAATTAAAGCAAATTCTAGGAGCCAAAATTAAAAGAAAGCTGGAAATAAGAAAAGCAAGCTGATGCTGAAACTTTGCCTTTGGGAACATCTGTTACAGGTTTTATCAACCAGGGTTTTAACAATCAGGAAGGGAACAGGTATAAAAGTACTGATACTACACAAGACGGAAGCTATAACTGAGACACTTTCCCCTAGGCCCTCACCATATAGCTCCGACCCTCAAAGGGCTATCTTTAGTTCAATATTTGGTACGTACATTTTACAGCAATAACTTTTTTTTTCTGTAAAATTTAACCACTATCAAAGGGATAAAGTTAGTGGTTAAAAAAAACTACCCTGAAAATTTGTTACCATAGTCCTGCCCCTCACTCAGATTTGGGGTTTAAATTTATACCACATGTGTGGTCTGGGAAACCAAGTCCAGAAATTAACTGTTTTCTGGGTAATCCCACCCTGTGGTAATGACAGATGAAAATGAAAATCCTGTCAACATTAAAGAACCCATAAATTCAGGCTTCACAGAAGTCCTATAAAGTCCCATAAAATATAAGCTCATTATTCACAAGTACAAAATACATTAGAAAGCAGGCTATCATAAGCTAATGACAAGATAAATTACAGAGCAGAATTAGATATCCAAGAATTTCAGATATGGAATTATAGGATACAGAATATGAAATAAGAATGTTTAGGGGGCCTGGGTGGCTCAGTTGGTTAAGTGTCCAATTTCAGTTCAGGTTATGATTTCACAGTTTGTGAGTTCAAGCCGTGTGTCGGGCTCTGTGCTGACAGCTCAGAGTCTGGTGCCTGCTTTGGATTCTGTGTCTCCCTCTCTGTCTGTCTCATGCTCTGTCTCTGTCTCTCAAAAATAAATAAACATTAAAAAAAAATTTTTTTAAGAATTTTTAGAATGTTTAAGCTTTAAAAAAAAAAGGGAATAAATGTCATCAGGAAGGAACCATATCCTACCCCAAAAAATAAAAAGACCTATTAGATTTGAAAAAAGACCAAAAAGAATATCTAGAAATTAAAAACTCAAGGGAAAGATTAAAAAGCTAATCAAAATCAGCAGAAAAAAAAATTAATGAACTGGAAGACAGATCTGAAGAAAGTATTTAGAAATGCAACCCAGAGGAACAAATAGTTAGATCTGAGAGTGAACCTAAAAGACATGGAGGGCAAAACAAGAAGATCTAACAAATATATCAATTTGAGATATGAAAAACGAGGGTACAGAAAGAAAGAGAAAGAGGCAATATTTAAAGAAGAAATGTCTGAGGTTCTTCCAAAATCGATGAAAGACATGAATGCTCAGATTTAGGAAGCACAACAAATCCCAAACAGAATAATAATTATTTTTAATGTTTATTTTTGAGAGAGCGCAAGCCAGGGGTGGGCAGAGGTGGGGGTGGGGGGCAGAGGATCCCAAGCAGGCTCTGCGCTGAGAGCAGCAAGCCCAATGTGAGGCTTGAACTCATGAACTGCAAGATTATGATCTGAGTTTAAGTCAGATGCTCAACTGACTGAGATACCCACGCACCCTGCAAACAGAATAATTATAAAGAAATCCACATACAGGCACAAAAGAACATATCTGTAGAAAAGCAAAGACAAAGAGAAGATATCCAAAATAGTCAAAGAAAAATGACAAACTAAATACAAAATAACAAAAATTAAATGGACAAAGATCTTCTCAATAGAAACCACAGAATCAGAAGACAGTAAAATAATTTCTTCAAATTAATGAGATACTACAAATATTAATAATGGATTGAAATGTAGAACAATGTAGTGAACAGAGTTCATGTATTTTGAAAAGTTGTATATTGTCTGAGAATTATTCATGTTAAAAGTTTAAGATCAAGGTACCAAAAAAAAAAAAAAAAAACCAAAAGAAATGGAGTGCATTATGCTTAGAAATTATCAAGATCACAGAATAGGGAAGAAAGAAGTATATTAGAATTATCTGAGCAGTCTTTTAAAATTAGACCAGCATCTCTGAAAGTTCCACTAGTTGCACTCCTGTATCACCACATAAACTAACAACCACTGTGAAGCTCTGTAAAGGATTCTACATCTCAGGTGTCTTGGGAGCAGAAAAGAAGGTTAAGAACTGCTGATATATATAATCAAATTCCTTTACCAAGGTCAGATGAAAAACAAGTAATATGCAGGTTAACAGAGTTAACTGTTAGAGCACTCTATACTAGAAAAGCTTTTTAAAAGAAATTTGTACAAATTAAAAAAAGTAAAAATATATAATCTCTTTCTACTAGCTTCTTTGGAAATGCATATGTAGTTATAATGATCTCTGGAAATGTTTATGCTTATCTCAGAAAGACTGTCTTATCTCAAAGATTCTAATGTTGACCAAATTTTTACACAGAATTAATTAGAAAGCCTAGTAATTCTAAAGGATTTTAAGAATATATCTTTTCAAGGCAGAATAGTTGACCAGATGCCATATTAATACAACACTGAATCAAACCAAATGAGCTGACAGCCTTGGCAGGGTGCTACATTATGCACTGATAAAAATACTTTTCCTATTTTCAGTTTATAATCATATTATAAGAAACCAAATTAAATTAACTAGAGCACAGCATATAAGACCACAGCATACTCTTCTTACTATAGTTAGCATTAGTCAAATTTTCAATAAGGCAACTCTGGCTTCACAGAACAAGAATAAAGTAATAAAAGGTCAAGAAAAGATTTTTATTTAATGTTAATTTATTTTTGAGACAGAGAGAGACAGAGCAAGAGTGGGGGAGGGGCAGAGAGAGAGGGAGACATAGAATCTGAAGCAGGCTCCAGGCTCTGAGCTGTCAGCATAGAGCTCGACATGGGGCTTGACCTCATGAACTGTGAAATCATGACCTGAGTCGAAGTCAGATGCTTAACCGACTGAGCCACCCAGGCGCCCCAAAAGATTTCTCTTTTATCAAGGAATCACTTGTTAAATGCCTCAGCTTCATCCAGACAAGTTCAAGGATTCAGATTCCATAAAATAAACACCTTTCCCACTCATAATTAAGATTCAGAAAAAGAAAAAAAAATCAAAAGAACAAAAGGAGCAAAGTAAAAAAGAGACTTTAAAATTTTAATCTAAAAGGTATAATTTACTAAGATGCAAATTTTAAAGTTATCTCTGTTTGAGAGATCTTCATGAAAAGAAAAGGTTTAATGGAGAGGGGATATCACAGATTAAATGCGTACTGCAGGTACAATGCTGACTCCTATATTTCATTAGGTATTGAGAGTATGATATTCCCAAATAACTTCTTAAGATTAGAACACAGATAATTTATTTCTTCAAAATTCTATATTCAACCTGTTAACACTTACTTATACCTAATTAAGGACATAAGATTCCCTACACACACACACACACACACACACACACACACACACACACACACACAGAGCTATTATCTTTTCCAACAAATCCAATTTTATTTTTATGTAGCTGCGAGCATCTACTATCTACTCTACACACCACCACACATTAGTATTACTAACACATTACCCTTTGCTTCCAAGTACCTTCCACACTTGTGTACTCTAATATAAAAAAGTCAATCTGATTCAAGCCATCAGCATGCTTATGCAGACATGACTCTAAGTTCATATACCTACCCTGTTTCGGTGAGCATTTATTGACGCATAACGAACTGTCCCTCGAAAGCCTGCCACAGCTCGAGGCTACAACAAAATGAAGTAAAGAATAATAAAATGAGCTTCAAATAACAAAAGACTCACACACTTGAGCACGTGAAGTAGATGGGAGAAACGTGCATTACTGTCACAATAAAATACTACTTAAATTTCTAATTTTTTATTTTGAAATTACAGAAAATTAGAGAATATCTCTAAATCATGTTAAAAACTAACATTTTAGTGATCAGTGAGCCCATTTTTTTTCTACCTACATTTTAAAATACAGTAGCATTTATGATAAATAAATTCTGTACATTAGAAAACACTTGGGGCGCCTGGGTGGCTCAGTAGGTTAAGTGTCTGGCTCTCGATTCTGGCACAGGTCAGAATCTCATGGTTCATGAGATTAAGCCCCAAATCAGACTCTGCTGACAGTGCAGAGCCTGCGTGGGATTTTCTCTCTCCCTGTCTATCTGCCCTTTCCCTGCCTGTGCTCTCTCACTCTCTCTTCCCCCCTCCTCAAAATAAATAAACATTTTTTAAAAACAAAAAAGAAAGAACACTAAATGCCTTCACATATCCAGAATCATGCTAAGCTGGTTACATTTAAGTACAGTAAGACCACAAGGAATCTCTAAGTAAAGATGCCAACCTCTTCATGTCTTGGCTATTTCATTCAAACTCAATTCAAAAATGATGGCAACTTATATCCCTCTTTAAATATATAATTCATACATTCATAAATCAAGTTATTGGGTAACTATTACATGCTAGGTACTGGGAATAAAGCCAAACATGAATAATACATGATCTCAGTTCTCAGAGAGCTCAAATTAGAATACTAAGTCCAAACTCTTATTCAGCCTACAAGATTTCCATGATTTGGCATTGGCCCCATTCCAAAATGGATTCAGTTATGGTTTATGCTACAACCAACTGTGTTTCTAGCGTCTTCTGCTACTCACTCCAGCTGGAAAGCCATCTCTTCACATGCCTCCAATGGTTAGCTCTTCTACTTCACATTAGGCTCTCTGCTGAAATGTTACCTCCTCAGAGAAGTACCCCTTAATTATCCTAATCTAAAATACTACCCCTCCCCCCCTTCAATGCCACTCCACCCTTTTTTACTGTTTTTATTTTTTTAACATAATACCTTTCAATACCTAAAATTAATTTTATTTATATTTTTACTTATTTGTTCACTGCCTGTCTTCTTCCACTGCAATATAAACTGTGATAGCAAGGTCTTAGTCTTGCTCATTTCACAGACATAGAAACAGGCTCTGAGAGGTTAACTAAACTTATGTGAGGACACAGAATTAGTAAGTGATAAAACCAGACATCAACCAACGTCTTTTGATTTGAAATCATACATTGTTTCCACTCTACTGCTTCACAAGGATCAAATCAATACCCTAAAGATTCATGGATGGCACCATAACTCAATATGAAAACTTGACAAACGTGAAAACGTTCACAGCCAATAATTTTCATTAGTAGACTTTTCTTTCCCAGTAACTTCAAATTACCCTCAATTAAGATGTATTACTTTTATAGCCAGAAAAAGACTATAATAAATGTTGTTTTTATTTACTTACTTATTTATTTATTTATTTATTTGTTTATTTTTAATGTTTATTTATTTTTGAGAGAGAGACAGACAGACCATGAGTGGGGTAAGGGCAGAGAGAGACACACACACACAGAATCTGAAGCAGGCTCCAGGCTCCATGCTGTCAGCACAGAGCCCAATGTGGGACTCAAACTCACAAACTGAGATCATGACCTGAGCCAAAGTCAGACACTCAACCGACTGAGCCACCCAGACGCCCCAATAAATGTTATTTTTAAAATCTTGTTACCAGAATCATTCCGGTCATACGCTAAAAGATAATCATTCTACACGTTCTTCCTTCATTTACTCATTTTTGTAATCTGTTCAAATAGTTTTCTGTATATCCCTTCTTTCATGAAATTCTGTCTTCCCTTTTTTAAGAATTTCATTTTTTTTTTAACGTTTATTTATTTCTGAGAGAGAGACAGAGTGTGCATGCAGGGGAGGGGCAGAGAGAGAGGGAGACACAGAATCCGAAGCAGGCTCTGGGCTCTGAGCTGTCAGCCCAAAGCCTGACATGGGGCTCGAACTAATGAATAGTGAGATCACGACCTGAGCCGAAGTCAGATGCTCAATTTGACTGAGCCACCCAGGTGTCCCTGACTTCATTTTTAAGTAAACTCTGTAACCAACATGGAGATTGAACTCACAACCTCAAGATCAAGAGTCACATGCTGACTCTCTTGACCAAGCGCCCCTCTCTTCCCTTTTTAATTACTCCTTTTTGTTTTTTTCTTAAGCTGTAAATATTTTAAAAATAGTCTTTGTATTTATTTTTTTTAAGTTTTTTTTTTCTTAACGTTTATTTATTTTTGAGACAGAGAGAGAACAGAGCATGAATAGGGGAGGGTCAGAGTGACAGGGAGACACAGAATCCGAAGCAGGCTCCAGGCTCTGAGCTATCAGCACAGAGACCGACATGGGGCTCGAACTCACGAGCTGTGAGATCATGACCTGAACCGAAGTTGGACGCTTAACCGACTGAGCCACCCAGGCGCCCCTGTATTTATAACAATTTCGGCAATCAAAAGTTCCTGCAATATATTTAGATCTCCTTTCTTTTCTTAGCTGCCATTCATTGACAATCATAGTCGGTAGATCTCAATATTTTCCTAAGACATTCATGACTGACAGGAATATTTAATATTCTCAATTTGATGGAACTCTGAGGTCAGAGATTCCTTTTCTAAACAAAGAATGTGTAGGATTATATATGAAAGCCTACCATCAATCTTTTTCACTAAATAACATTTCACTGGCTATACTTTTATTCATTACCTGACAAGAGCCTTCACTAACAAAAATATTTTTGTAGCACGTACTTTTGCCCAGTTATTTTAATTCCAGTAACTGTCAGGATAAAAATCCCCAGAGTTATTACCACACTCTGCAGTCCAGTCCACAGTTAATCAGACATCTAGATGTCCCCTAACAGATTCTAGCCAAGACAAACCCAGGGGATCCTTTCCAGTTAAGAGCACCCCTGACCTTGCTTCTGCCATGAAAAAGTGAGAGCTAAAGACAGATCAGCTGTATACAAAGATCTTGATGTGACTCATCAAAGAATAATGCCAGGTCAAGAAAATTCAGCCACTTTATATAAAGCAGAAAAGACAACTCAACCCACCTGGGGAAAACAGTCATATATACAACTAATTCTAATTTAAAGCAGATTATAATGAACATCATTAGCAAAGTACAAAGAGCTATGAAAAAGCCTAAGAGTGGTAAGGATTAGTTCCATTTGGAGAAAGGGAAGAAAGAAAAGTCCCACTGAAGAAGAAAGTCTTAAGAATAAGGCAACATTTAATGGGGCCTTAAAATAGAGGATCTCTTCAAATTTCCCTAATTAACAGCAATTTGGCAATATCTATCAAAATTACAAATGCATGCATTCTCTTTGACAAAGCCATTTCACTTCTGGAAGTTTATTTTATAGATATACTTGCATATGTACAAAAATAACGGATGTAACACATTCGTTCACTACATTAATGTTTGTGATAGCAAAAGACTGCAAGCAACCCATATGTACATAAATCGTGGACTGATTAAATAAATTACAGTACATATTTAAAATGGAATATACTTTGCAACTGCAAAAAAAGAAGGAAGAAGTCCTATATCCTCACATGGGAATATGTCCTAGATATACTGTGGGGAAAAAAGACAAGTGTAAAATATACATCACGTTACCTTTTGACTCAAAAAGAGAAAAATGAGAATATACATTCATATTTATTATATATGCAAAAAGAAATTCTGGAAGAATACATTTAGGAAATAGTAACAATATAGCTACCTATATTGTTGGTTGGAAAGAGGGATAAGGGCAGTATAGAAAATGAGTACATTTGGGAGAGCAGAGGTAAAGTAGGAGATTTGTTTCATGGTTTACCTTTTAGTTTTTTTTGAGTCAGGTTTATTAAGGTATAATTTACACCGTTAAATCCAAACTTTAGGTATACACAGTTCTATGAGTTTTTAAAGATACACAGGCATGTAACTACCACTGAAGTCAAGCCATAGAGTATTTCTATCACCCCTAGAGTTCCCTTAAAGGCTGTAGTCAGTCCCTTCCCCTCCATTCCCAGTCTCTGGCAACCTCTGATTTCTGTCCCTCACAAGCATTTAGAATCATCTTTTTAGGTTAACTGCTGGGTAGTAATGTCTTAACTGTGGTTTTAATGTGCATTTCTCTGATAACTAAAGATGTTCACCATTTGCTACTGTGTCTCTTCTTTGATGAAAGGTCTATACAAATCTTTTGCTCATGTTTATTCATTTACTATTGAGTTGTGAAAATTGTTTATAAGTCCTTTGTCAGATGTGTGTTCTGAAATATTTTTTCCTACTCTATGACATGTCTTTTCATTTGCTTAATAGTGTCTTTCAAAAAAGAGCTTAACTTTGGGGCGCTTGGGTGGTTCAAATGGTTAAGTGGCTGACTTTGGCTCAGGTCATGATCTCGCAGTTCATGAGTTCGAGCCCTGCATCAGGCTCTGTGCTGACAGCTCAGAGCCTGGAGCCTGCTTCAGATTCTGTGTCTTCCTCTCTCTCTGCCCCTCCCCTGCTTGTGCTTTCTCTCTCAACGATAAATAACAAAACATTAAAAAAAGGGGGGGTTAACTTTGATGAATTTTTACCTTATTTTTGTACCATATAAATACATTATCTCTTAAAAATTATATTTAAAAAATCCTTTTTCTAAAAAAAATATGTAAATCTTCATGAATTTACATGTTATCCTTGCACAGGGGCCATGTTAATCTTCTCTGTATCATTCCAGTTATAGTATATGTGCTGCCAAAGCAGGCATTATTTACATCTTGAAAGAAAAAAGTGAGAGTGGTTAACAACCTAAAAGCATATTTGATTAAAATAAATACCTAGATATTTGGATGAAAGTGAAAATGAAAATGAAAAAGAAAAAGTTGGACGTTGAAAATCTGAAAACCTTACAACAGGAAGAAGGAAAAGCATTTTAAGTAAAAAGAACACTGTGAACAATGCAAAATGGGAGCAAAGTACTGTGTGTGTCAGGCAAAGTGTCTGATATGGCTGGAGCAAATGGTGAGAGAAAATAATGGAATATAGGTTGGAATCAGGCTAAGGATAGCCTTGAATGCCATATTAAGGTTTTTGGTTTATAACATGCAGGCAAATGGAATTCATAAAAAATTTTAAGTAGGGACGGGACATGATCAGGAAAGTTCTTGGGATGTATACTCTGCTGGAGGTAAAAATAACAGACTGGAAGGAGGAGGTGGGGAGACCAACAAGGAAACTCTTTTAATAATCCAAACAAAGAAACCACAAGAGTACTACAAGCACAGAGCAATGTGAATGTGAAGGAGGGAATGAACGTCAGAGACAAAATGAGCTCCGGGGAGAATAAATCTAGAAGGAGAAGGGAAGAACTGGAGAAATGAGCCCAGACCTATTGCTAACCAAAGGGAAGAGATCAGAGAGTGGGTGGAAAGCATGGAGAACTGTGTAATATAGCCCCCAATGGAAGTAAGAAAATAGCTGAAATTGTGGGGTGCTAACAGAGAAATAGACTCTTAAAAATTTTGTTAAGTAGGTCACTATAACCCTAGGCACTAGAAGTTTCAACTGAATAGCAGAAAGGAAGCAGGAAAAGAAAACAAGCCATTGCAAGAGTTGAGATACAAAGGATCAACATGAGACCCAGATGGAGTGAGGAAATTAAGGCATACTTCAAATCAGGAAGAAACAATAATGAACATGACGATTCAAATTATTAAGTAAACAAAAGTTCAACTCTGAAGCTGTATGGAACAGAATACTGTAAATGTACGCAGCTCAGGACTTCTATGTGCCTCACACATCCCTATTCAATGTAACTAATACATCTCAAAGTTAAATAGTAGAGTTAAATAGTAGAGGGTCTCAAAAGCAACCACATAAACAACTCACTAGTAGTGCAACAGAGACTATACATCATTCCCATTGTAATGCATTCTGATGGTCCTATACTAAGGATACTATTACTAAGTATGGTAAATAATTTATATTTATGTTTTGAGGGAATTTCCTTGTGGTGATGGAATAGTTTTGTATCCTAGACTGTATACGTGTATCTATGGATACAATAGATTGTATACAATAGATTATAGATATAATAGATTGTGTCCACATATTGTGTATTGTATCCATAGACTGTGGTGTTGGGTGTACAAATCTATACATGTGATAAAGTTTCACTTACACTCTTCCCTCATGTAAAAAAAAAAAATAGTGAAAGCTGACTCAGGTCAGGTCTGCACTTAAGCTGATAATCGTATACCATTATCTCCTTCCTAGTTTGTACAACGTACTACAATTATGTAAGATATTATCACCAGGAGAAACTAGGTGAAGGCCATATGACAACTGTACTATTTTACAATAGCTCCCTGAATCTGCTCCATACTCCAAAACAAGTACTGTCAGGTCTACAAAAGAGAGAAGATTTAATACAAATTTTAGAATGGAGGTTATGTGTAGAGCTGCAATGGCCAATTAAATAGCAACCTAAAACTAAACAAAATTTAAGGGGCACCTGGGTGGCTCAGTCCATTGAGGTCTGACTCTTGATTTCAGCTCAGGTCACGATCCCAGGGTTATGTGATGATTGGGCCCTGTGTCAAACTCCTTGTTGATCATGGAGCCTACTTAAGATTCTCTCTCTCTCTCTGATTCTCTCTCTCTCTGTCCCTCTCTCTCTCTCCCTCCCTCCCTCTCTCTCAACTCCCTCCCTCTCTCCCCCTCATCCCTCTCCCCCATTCTGTCTCTCTCAAATAAAAAACAACACAGAGAGAAAACAAATAAATGAAATTTAAAATTCAGTCCCTCACTTGCTCTGGCCACATTTCAAGTGCTCAAAAGCGCCATGTAGCTAGTGGCTACCATATTAGTATAGATGCAGAACATTTCCATCCTCGCAGTAGCTTCAATTAGACCATACTGCTTGAGGGAAAAAAAGGGGTGGGATGTAAGGTGGTAATAAGATATTTCTTAACATAGATGGAGGCCACAGATGTTTTAATATTCTTCCTTAAAATTTTTATGTTTTTTTTTTTTTTTACATTCTTCTGGAACACATATGGCAAGACAAAATCAAAATATTGATTTTTGCAGATAACATGACAGCATACCTAGAAAATCTAAGTGTTTCAACTTAAGCTTCTTAAAAGGAATGAATAAATTAAACAAAATTGTACTACATGAAACAAATCTACAAAAGCAACTTTTGATTTGATATTAGTGGAACAATATGAGAAAATGATTTCAATCATAATCATGATCCAAAAAGTATGAAATTAATTTTATTTGAGACTTAAAGAAAACTATGAAAATCTTACTGAAATCTTAAAAGGAACCAGCTAGTGATATGTAAATAAAGGGAAAGTTCATTCCTCACACAGCCTGAACTATGTTCACCCACAATAACGTTCTCTCAGCTCTCTCCTCTTGCTCTTTCACAGGGCAAACCAGATCCTCACCCAGGTTAAAACCAACTCTCAGACTAACCTGTAAATCTAAACAAGCAATTAAAGGTGTCTGGAGAAAAACAAACAACTGTCCTGACAACCTCCCCTTAAATTGCCGTGATGCTCAAATGAGCTTTCAGCACAGGCCAGCAATCTATTTTGCTGATGCTAGTTTCCCTCTCTTCCTTTCCATGGTAACTATTATTTCACTTGTCCTCTTCTCTCCTCAAACTCCAACACCATTCTGCACTCCCAGCAAAAGGCCTTGCCTCTTTCTGCACTGAGAAAATAAAAGCAATGAGAGAACTTCAACTTCCCACCACCAAACCTAAATGCTTCCCTGTATCTGTCTCCACTTAATTCTGCCTTTTCTCAATTACAATGGATAAAGTGTTCTTGCTCTTAAAGAATGGGCTAACCCCATCATTTGTGTCCAGGTTCCTTTCCTTGATGGCTATGCAAGAATGTGGCTCCTTGAATTATTTTTCCTCTGTCCTACAATATCATTTTTTTTTCATGTCTCCTAGAGCATTACCATCAGTACACAAGCATGCTATAATAACTGCCATTAAAAAAAAAAAAAGGAATAAACTAAGGAAGGATTTTACTTCCCTTTCAGCCCCTTTCCTGTTTTACCACTCTTCTTTAAAAAAAAAAAAAAAAAAAAAAAAGAACCAGCTCTTCCCATAGCGGCCTAAGGTGATCTCTGACAACGGTTCACTATTCACTTGATCCAGAAAACTACACAATCATGCAAATCAAAAAGTACAAATCTTCATGTCCACTTTAAGAATACACGTGAAACTGCCCAGGCCATGAAGGGTATGCATATCCAAAAAGCCACCAAGTATCTCAAAGATGTCACTTTGCAGAAGCGACGTGTGCCATTCCATCACTATACTGGTGGAGTTGGTAGGTATGTCCAGGCCAAACAGTGGGGATGGACACAGGGTTGGTGGCCCAAAAAGAATGTGGAATTTTTACTGCACAGGCTTAAAAATGTGGAGAGTAATAGTGAACTTAAGGGTTTAGATGTAGATCCTCTAGCCATTGAACAAATCCAGGTGAACAAAGCCACCAAGATGTGGTGTAGAACTTACAGGGCTCACGGTCAGATTAACCCATATGTGAGCTCTCTCTGTCACACTGAGATAATCCTTACTGAAAAAGAGCAAATAGTTCCTAAACCAGAAAAGTTTTCACAGGAAAAAAAGCATTTCCCAGAAGAAACTGAGGAAATAAAAACTACGGCCCGGGAGTAAATTCTACGTAAAATAAATGCAAATAAAAGTAAAAACAAAAAAAAATTTAAAAATCTAAAAAAAATAAACTCCTCCAGAAAGTTGTCTATACTCCCTTTCTCTATTTCTCCCCAATCCTCTCTTTAACTCACTCCTATTAGGTTTTCATTGTTCTACAAAACTATTCTTATGAAAGTCACAAAAAGGTTTCATCTTGCCAATCCAGGTCAGTTCTCAGTTCCCACCTTACTTGACCTATCTGTAGCATCCGGGATAGGACAGCACCAGGTGGGCGATGACCACCTACATATATGAAGCACTTTCTTCACTTAACTCCCAAGATACCACACTGATTTTCCTCCCCCCCCCCCCAACGTTTTTTTAATGTTTATTTTTGAGAGAGAGACAGACAGAGCACAAATGGGGGAGGGGCAGAGAGAGAGGGAGACAAAGAATCCAAAGTAGGCTCCAGGGTCTGAGCTATGAACACAGAGCCTGATGTGGGGCTTGAACCCACAATCCGTGAGATCATGACCTGAGCTGAAGTCCGACACTCAACCAACTGAGCCACCCAGGCATCCCTGATTTTCCTCCTACCTCATTGGCTGATTCTCCTTCCCACTATTCTGGGCTAGCTCATAGTTTTCTCTTTTTTTAAGTTTATTTGTTTATTTTGAGAGAGAAAGCAAGGGACAGCATGCACACGAGTAGGGGAGGGAGAGAGAGAGATGAGAAAAAGAATCCCAAGCAGGCTCCACACTGTCAGCACAGAGCTGGGCACAGGTCTCCATCCCACAAACCATTTGAGTTCATAACCTGGGCTAAAATCAATAGACCCTCAACTGACTAAGCCACCTTGGTGCTCCTCACAGTTCTTTTCTACTCATCATCCAATTGCCAAAGTAACCAGTGGCTCAGACTTTTATCTAGCTATATGGGCTCCTGAGCCATCGAATCTCATTCCATTTTCTTCTTTTATATTGATGATTATATAATATTTCTCCTTTAATCTCTTTGTTTTTTTAATATAATTTATTGTCAAATTGGCTTACATACAACACCCAGTACTCCTTCCAACAAAGGCCCTCCTCAGTGCCCATCACCCACTTTCTCCTCTCCCCCAGCCCCCATCAACCCTCAGTTTGTTCTCAGTTTTTAAGAGTCTCTCATGGTTTGCCTCCTTCCCTCTCTATTTTTTCTCCTTCCCTTCATCCGTGGTCTTGTGTTAAGTTTCTCAAGATCCACGTATGAGTAAAATCGTAAGATATCTTTCTCTGACTTATTTCATTTAGCACAATACCCTCCAGTTGCATCCACATTGCTGCAAATCGCATGATTTTATTCTCTTACATTGTCAAGTAGTATTCCATTGTACATATAAACCACATCTTCTTTATCCATTCATCAGTTGATGAACATTTAGGTTCTTTGCATAATTTGGCTATTGTTGAAAGCGCTGCTATAAACATTGGGGTACATGTGCCCCTATGCATCAGCACTCCTGTACCCCTTAGGTAAATTCCTAGCAGTGCTATTGCTGGGTCATGGAGTTCTACTTTGAATTTTTTGAGGAACCTCCACACTGTTTTCCAGAGCAGCTGCACCAGTTTGCATTCCCACCAACAGTGCAAGAGGGTTCCCATTTCTCCACATCCTTGCCAGCATCTACAGTTTCCTGATTTGTTCATTTTAGCCATTCTGACCAGTGTGAGGTGGTATCTCAGTGTGCCTTTGATTTGCATTTCCCTGATGAGTGAAGTTGAGCATCCTTTCATGTGTCTGTTGGCCATCTGGATGTCTTCTTTAGAGAGGTGTCTATTCATGTCTTCTGCCCATTTCTTCACTGGATTATTTGTTTTTTGGGTGTGGAGTTTGGTGAGTTCTTTAGAGATTTTGGATACTAACCCTTTATCCGATTTTCATTTGCAAATATCTTTCCCCAATCCATCAGTTACCTTTTAGTTTTGTTGACTGTTTCCTTTGCAGTACAGGAGCTTTTTATCTTGATGAGGTCCCAATAGTTCATTTTTGCTTTTAATTCCCTTCCCTTTGGAGATGTGTCAAGTAAGAAATTGCTGCAGCTGAGGTCAAAGAAGTTGTTGCCTGCTTTCTCTTCTAGGGTTTTGATGGTTTTCTGTCTCAGATCTAGGTTTTTCATCTATTTTGAGTTTATTTTTGTATACAGTGTAAGAAAGTGGTCTAGTTTCATTCTTCTATATGTTGCTGTCCAGTTCTCCTAGCACCATTTGTAAAGAGACTGTCTTTTCTCCAATGGATACTCTTTCCTGATTTGCCAAAGATTAGTTGGCCATATACTTGTGGGTCAAATTCTGCGTTCTCTATTCTATTCCACTGGTCTATGTGTCTGTTTTTGTGCCAATACCATATTGTCTTGATGATTACAACTTTGTATTAGAGGCTAAGGTCTGGCATTGTGATGCCTCCCGCTTTGGTTTTCTTCTTCAGTATTACTTTGGCTATTCAGGGTCTTTTGTGGTTCCAAACAAATTTTAGGATTCTTTGTTCTAGCTTTGAGCATAATGCGGGTGCAATTTTGATTGGGATTACACTGAATGTATAGATTGCTTTGGGTAGTATTGCCGTTTTAACAATATTTATTCTTCCAATCCATGAGCATATGGGATATTTTTTTTTAATTTAATTTTTTATTTTTAAAATTTTACATACAAATTAGCATATAGTGCAACAATGATTTCAGGAGTAGATTCCTTAGTGCCCCTTGCTCATTTACTCCATCCTCCCTCCCACAACCCCTCCCATAACCCTCAGTTTGTTCTCCATATTTATGAATCTCTTCTGTTTTGTTCCCCTCCCTGTTTTTATACTATTTTTGTTTCCCTTCTCTTATGTTCATCTGTTTTGTCTCTTAAAGTCCTCATATGAGTAAAACATATGATTTTTGTCTTTCTCTGACTGACTGATTTCACTTAGCGTAATACCCTCCAGTTCCATCCACATAGTTGCAACTGGCAAGATTTCATTCTTTTTGATTGCTGAGTAATACTCCATTGTATGTATATACCACTTCTTCTTTATCCATTCATCCATCGATGGATATCTGGGCTCTTTCCATAATTTGGCTATTGTTAGTAGTGCTGCTATTAACATGGCGGTGCATGTGTCCCTTTGAAACAGCACACTGTATCTCTTGGATAAATGCCTAGTAGTGCAATTGCTGGGTTGTAGGGTAGTTCTATTTTTAGTTTTTTGAGGAACCTCCATACTGTTTTCCAGAGTGGCTGCACCAGCTTGCATTCCCAAGCATATGGAATGCTTTTCCATTTCTTTGTGTCTTCTTCAACTTCCTTCATAAGCTTTCTATAGTTTTCAGCAGTTTCAAAGATGTTTTACGTCTTTGGTTAGGTTTATTCCTAGGTATTTTATGGTTCTTGGTGCAATTGTAAATGGGATGGATTTCTTGATTTCTCTTTCTGTTGCTTCATTATTGGTGTATAAAAACACAACTGATTTCTGTACACTGATTTTGTACCCTGCGAATTTGCTGAATTAATGTATCAGTTCTAGAAGTTTTTTGGTGGAGTCTTTCAGGTTTTCCATGTAGAGTATCATGTCATCTGCAAAACGTGAAAGTTTGACTTCTTCTTTGCCAATTTTGATGCCTTTTATTTCATTTTGTTGTCTGACTGCTATGCTAGGACTTCCAACACTATGTTAAACAACAGCGGTGTGGGGCGCCTGGGTGGCTCAGTCGGTTGAGTGGCCGACTTCGGCTCAGGTCATGATCTCACAGTCTGTGAGTTCGGGCCCCGCGTCGGGCTCTGGGCTGATGGTTCAGAGCCTGGAGCCTGCTTCCGATTCTGTGTCTCCCTCTCTCTCTGCCCCTCCCCCATTCATGCTCTGTCTCTCTCTGTCTCAAAAATAAACATTTAAAAAAAATTTTTTAAAAACAAAAACAAAAAAAAAAAAAAACCAACAGCGGTGAGAGTGGACATCCCTGTTGAGTTCCTGATCAGGGGAAAAGCTCTCAGTTTTTCTCCATTGAGGATGATATTAGCTGTGGGCTTTTCATATATGGCTTTTATGATGTTTAAGTATGTTCCTTCTATCCCGAATTTCATGAGGGTTTTTATTAAGAAAGTATGCTGTATTTTGTCAAATGCTTTTTCTGCATCTATTGACAGGATCACATGGTTCTTACCCTTTCTTAAGGTGATGTATCACATTGATTGATTTGTGAATACTGATCCAGCCCTGCAGCCCAGGAATGAATCCCACTTGATCATGGTGAATAACTCTTTTTATATGTTGTTGAATTCGATTTGCTGATACCTTGTTGAGAATTTTTGCATCCATGTTCATCAGGGATATTGGCCTGTAGTTCTCCTTTTTTGTGGGGTCTCTGTCTGGCTTGGGAATCAAAGTAATGCTGGCTTCATAGAATGAGTCCAGAAGTTTTCCTTCCATTTCTATTTTTTGGAACAGCTTGAGAAGGATAGGTATTAACTCTGCTTTAAATGTCTGGTAGAATTCTTGAGGGAAGCCATCTGGTCCAGGGCTCTTATTTGTTGGGAGATTTACGATAACTGATTCAATTTCTTTACTAGTTATAGGTCTGTTCAAATTTTCTATTTCTTCCAGTTTGAGTTTTGGTAGTGTGTGGGTGTTTAGGAATTTGTCCATTTCTTCCAGTTGTCCAGTTTGTTGGCATATAATTTTTCATAGTATTCTCTGATAAATTGCTTGTATTTCTGAGAGATTGGTTGTAATAACGCCATTTTCATTCGTGATTTTATCTACTTATGTCCTCTCTTCTTTTCGAGAAGCCTGGCTAGAGGTTTATCAATTTTGTTTATTTTTTCAAAAAACCAACTCTTAGTTTCATTGATCTGTTGTTTGTTTTTTTTATTCTATATTGTTTATTTCTGCCCTGATCTTTATTATTTCTCTTCTTCTGCTGGGTTTGGGGTGTCTTTGCTGTTCTGCTTCTAGTTCCTTTAGGTGTGCTATTAGATTTTTGTATTTTGGATTTTTCTTGTTTCTTGAGATAGGCCTGGATTGCAATGTATTTTCCTCTTAGGACTGCCTTTGCTGCATCCCAAAGGCTTTGGATTGTTGTGTTTTCATTTTAATTTGTTTCCATATATTTTTTAAATTTCTTCTTTAACTGCCTGGTTGACCCATTTGTTCTTTAGAGGATGTTCTTTAACCTCCATGCATTTGGAGGCTTTCCAAACTTTTTCTTATGGTTGATTTTAAGTTTCATAGCACTGTGATCTCAACATGTGCATGGTATGGTCTCAATTCTTTTATATTTATTGAGGACTGTTTTGTGACCCAGTATGTGATCTATCTTGGAGAATGTTCCATGTGCACTCGAGAAGAATGTATATTCTGCTTTATGATGAGAAGTTCTAAATATATCTATCAAGACCATCTAGTCCAGTATATCATTCAGGGCCATTGTTTCTTTATTGATTTTCTGTCTAGATGATCTGTCCATTGCTGTAGGTGGAGTATTAAAGTCCCCTGCAATTACCACATTCTTACCAATAAGATTGCTTATGTTTGTGATTGTTTTATATATTTGGGTGCTTCTGAATTTGGTGCATAGACATTTATAATTGTTAGCTCTTCCTGATGGATAGGCCCTGTGATTACTATATAATGCCCTTCTTCATCTCTTGTTACAACCTTTAACTTAAAGTCTAGTTTGTCTGAAATAAGTATGGCTACGCCAGCTTTGTTTTGACTTCCAGTAGCATGATAGATGGTTCTCCATCCCCTCACTTTCAATCTGAAGGTGTCCTCAGGTCTAAAATGGGTCTTGTGGAGATAGCAAATAGATGGGTCTTTTTTTTTAAATCCATTCTGATACCCTGTGTCTTTTGATTGGAGCATTTAGTCCATTTACACTCAGTATTATTATTGAAAGACATGGGTTTAAAGTCATTGTGTTATCTATAGGTTTCATACTTGTAGTGATGTCTCTTGTCCTTTGTGATCCATGCAACATTTCACTCACAGAGTCCCCCGTAGGATCTCTTGTAGGGCTGGTTTATTGCTGATGAATTCCTTCAGTTTTGTTTGTATGGGAAAACCTTTATCTCTCCTTCTATTCTGAATGACAGGCTTGCTGGATAAAGGATTCTTGGCTGCATATTTTTCCTGTTCATCACATTGAAAATTTCTTGCCACTCCTTTTGGGCCTGCCAAGTTTCAGTAGATAGGTCTGCTACTACCCTTATGTGTCTACCCTTGTATGTTAAGGCTGGTTTATCCCTAGCTGCATTCAGAATTCTCTCTTTATCTTTGTATTTTGCCAGTTTCACTATGACATGCTGTGCATAAGATCGATTCAAGTTACGTCTGAAGGGAGTTCTTTGTGCCTCCTGGATTTCAGTGTTTGTTTCCTTCCCCAGACTGGGGAAGTTCTCAGCTATGATTTATTCAAGTATACCTTTGGCCCCTTTCTCTCTTGTTCTTCTTCTGGAACTCCTATGATACGGATATTGTTCCGTTTCATTGAATCACTTAGTTCTCTAATTCTCCCCTTGTGATCTAGAATTTTTTATCTCTTTTTCTCAGCTTCCTCTTTTTCTGTAATTTTATCTTCTAATTCACCTATTCTCCCCTCTGCTTCTTCTCTCCTCATTGTGACCGCCTCTATTTCAATTTGCACCTCATTTATAGCATTTTTAAATTTATCATTACTATTTTTTAGTTCCTTGATCTCTGCAGCAATAGATTCTCTGCTGTCTTATATGCTTTTTCAAGCCCAGAGATTAATCTTATGACTATTATTCTCAATTCTTGTTCAGTTATATTGTTTATATCTGTTTTGATCAATTCTTTAGCTGTCATTTCTTCCTGGAATTTCTTTTGAGGAGAATTCTTCCATTTCACCATTTTGGCTAGTTTTCTGTCCCTTATGTATTTTAAAAGCTGTTATGTGCCCTGCTCCTGCAAGCACTACTATATTAAAGAGGGGTCATACATTGTCCAGGGCGTGGCCCTTCAGGAGATGTTTTTGGGAGAGTATTACTTGCTGTCTGTTGTTGTGACTTGGGTTACTTTGTCTCCCTACTTGTGGTGATGCTTTGGACCTTCCACCAGGTGTGCTTTGATTTGTTGAAGTAGCCCTGGAAAGGAAAACAAACAGACAAACAGAAAACAAAAACACACAAACACACAAACAAAAAAAGACAAACAAAAAAACAGAAACACCAGCTACAAGTAAACCACAGGGTGGAGGCAGTGCTGATGAAAGAGGCCTTATTCCGTACAAAGAAATGATGGGAGGCGGGGGAAGGGAAGAAAGAATAAAAATTCACCAGAGAAACTATATGGCTTAATCCAGAGAGAGAGAAAGGAAAATAAAGAAGGAGGTGGGGAAAAAGAAAAAGAAAAGAAAGTTACCCAGACAGATAAACTATATGGCTTAATCCAGAGAGAGAGAGAAAGGAAAATTAAGAAGAAGGCAGGGAAAAATGAAAGAAGGTAAATTTGTTCAGAGAGAAACAATACAGCTTAATTCAAGACAGAGAAGGGAGAATAAAGAAGGAGGTGTGGAACAGGTATCAAGAGAATGGGTTAAATATGTCTGCTGAAACAAACCAACAACCAGAGTAACCAGACTAGAGGGAAGAGATAAGAAAGAGAAAAGGAAGGAACAATGTATCTACATATATTAAACCAGGCAATGCAGCAGGGCAGGTCTGGAGGAGGGCTGTCTGGTTCCTCAGCGTCTACCCTGCCCCAGTAGATATGCAGTTACCCGGCACGGAGGGGCGTGGTTTGGTGTAGGCTGGTCTCGCCTCCACTGTGGGTCCTGCTGTCTGATCCCTGAGGCCTCACCTTGGTGGTTTAAGGAGAAAAATGGGGACACCCCCCTCCCCCCCCCCCAGTCTCTCCTCCACAGACCCGGTGTCCTAAACCACTCTGTTTCGGCCATCCTCACTGTGCCACGGGTGTAAATGAAGCAGTTTGTCTCGCTTCCCCAACTCCTATGCCTGGCACTTGGCTGGGATTCAAATTCTTGCTCCCCGGGTTCCGGTACAGGGGAAGCGCCTCTCTGCGCCACCCGATATGTGGTGCCTGGCTGGCGGGAACAAGCAGGCTTTGTCCTGTCCCACAGCACTCCAGGGAGGGGATTGCTTTCTCCTACTGTGGACTGCATCCCTGACCTAGCCACTGAGCCCGGGGCTGGCTCCCCCTTTCCTCAGGTACGCCATTCCGGCCAGCCAGCCCCAGTCTGGAGCAAGCCCCACAGTTAGAGATTTGATCTTTCTCCGTCCTGGTCTGAGATTTTTCTCTTGTCCAGATACAGTCCTATACTTCCCTAGCCACTCTTTCTCTTCCTTTTGTCTCTCTGCAGAAGCAGATCCCTGCCCTCCATTCATTTTATCTCTCCCAGTTCGCAATCACGCATCTATGGCCAGTCAGGTTGTTCCAGGGGATTCCTGGGAATACGACTGTTTCTTTTCCTCCCAGACTCTTGGGATTCAAAGTCCTTTGGCTTCAACACTTCTTTGTCTGGGAGAAGAGGGAAATTCGGATCCTCCTACTACTTCGTGATGTTGGCCCCTCCCTCCTCATTCCACTTTTTAAAACTGCCATTTATTTTTAAATATTGGGAGCAAATGATTTTTTTTTTTTTTTTTTTTAGTCCATTGTCTTCTGGGTGTTGGCCTTATTGAAATAAATTCCTTTCTTGTTTCACCACCACTCTCTGCCTTTGGATTTTTCTCAACAGCCAGTAACTGAATCTTACCTGTTTGGGACCCCTAGAGCCAGGTGCTCTTTTAACTCTGAGCCCCAGCTACAACCCCACTCCTAATCAAATGATTCTTAAATTTATATTATCTCCAATCCTGATTTCTCCTTTAAGGTATATATTACTATATCATATCACCTTCTTGTTATTTCCATCTGAAATCCAAGAGGCATCTCAAACTTAACTTCTAGAAAACAGAATACCAAATCCACTCTTCATCCTTCTTCCCCATTATGTTATTGGTATGATCATTCATTCAGGACTAAATTTAGTAATCAACCTTGACCCTTCTTTTTCCTTGACATCCCAACATCAACAAATCCAAAACGAAGTTTTGTTAAGTCCATTTTTAAAATATATCCTAAGGGCACCTGGATGGCTCAGTCAGTTGAGTATATCCAACTCTCGATTTGTGTGTCTGTCTCTTGATTTTGGGTCAGGTCATGATCTCATGGACATGGGACATGAGACAGAGCCTCTTTGGGCTCTGTGCTGGGCATGGAGCCTGCTTAAGATTCTCTTTCTCTCTCCCTCTCTCTCTGCCTCTCCCCTGCTTGCACTTTCTCTCAAAAACAAAACAAAACAAAACAAAACAAAACAAAACCTATATCCTAAATATGACCATTTCTCACCACTTTCATTATAGCACCCTAATGCCCTAGGTCCCAGTCACCATCAATGATCAGTGGACCATGGCATTAGCCTTCTAACTTATAACTTTCTGATCTCTTCTTCACAGCCAGAGTGACTTTATAAAAAAACAAAAAACACATGTTCTAAAAATTGAAAAATGATTATTTAGAACAGAAATGGGAGGGGTGCCTGGGTGGCTCAGTTGGTTAAGTATCTGATTCTTGATTTCAACTCAGGTCTCAATCTTGGGGTCGTGAGTTTGAGCCCCGCATAGGGCTCCACATGGGTGTGGAGCCTACTTAAAAAACAAAAAATTAGGGGTGCCTAGGTGGCTCAGTTGGTTAAGCATCCAATGTCAGCTTGGGTCATCATCTCACAGTTCGTGGGTTCGAGCCCTGCATCTGGCTCTGTGCTGACAGCTCAGAGCCTGGAGCCTGTTTTAGATTCTGTGTCTCCCTCTATCTCTGTCCCTCCCCATTCGCACTCTGTATCTCTCTATCTCTCAAAAATAAGTAAACATTAAAAAAAATTTTTAATTTAAAAAAATAGAATAGGGATGGGATTCTAAAAATATATTCAAGATCAATAAACTGTATAGAACCTAAGTTCTTTCCTGCATGCATACTAATTAACACAGGAATACTGATAAAACTGAAGACAGTCTCCTTACAATTTCTAGGCATTGAAATTCTCCTATGGCTATGTTTTAAATATAATCTACCACTAAATATAATTCCACTATGTAGTTACCTTATTGACAGATCATGTACCAGAGTATGCAATAACCCTGCTCAAAATTTTCCCAAGGCTTCCTATCGTGTTTGGAATAAAATCCATCTCTTTGCAAAATCATACACAATCCAGGGCCAACCAACCTCTTAAACCTCGTCTCTCTCCACTTAACCCCTCATCATGCTACACTATGTTGTGCTATAGCTCCAGTGGCCTCCCTGCTTTTCCTTGAACACACCAAACTTACTCTGCCTCAGGGCTTTTGAACTTGCTGTTCCCTTTGCCTGTAACTCCCTTTCCAGATTATTCACATGGCAATTCACATTGTTCTCATACTTCATTCAATTCTAAACTCAATACCTCCTCAGAAAAGTCTTTTTTTAAAAAATATTTTTATATATATGTATTTTTAATGTTTATTTTTGAGAGAGAGAGAAAGAACATGCACACGTGCAAGTGTGAACAGGGGAGGGGCAGAGAGAGTGGAGGACAGAGGATCCAAAGCAGGATCCAAAGCAGGCTCCACGCTGACAGCAAAGAGCCCAAAGAGGAGCTCGAACTCAATGAACTATGAGATAATGACCTGAACGGAAGTCTGACACTTAACCGACTATGCCACCCAGGTGCCCCAAGAAGTCTTTTTTAACTAATACGTCCAAAATAGTCTCCTATCCTCACTGCCCATCACTCTCTATGTCAATATACTGCTTTGTGTTTATTTACAGCATATACTACTACCTAAAATTATGTATATGTTTATCTGTCTTCTCCACTAAAATATAACCTCTATAAGAGCCAAATTTTGGTCTGCTTGTTCACCACTACAGTCCCAGCACCTAGATCCATGCCTCACACGCATTATGTGCTCATTAAATATCTGTTATGTGTGTGAATAAACAATAACCTGGTAATAGTTTAAAAACTAAAAAAAAAAAAAAAAAAAAGACATCTGGAAAAGAAATGGGATTAGAGAAATATATTGAAATCTAGTAAGCTACAAAGAACCTAAATTCTTTACCTGCTTTGCTATCTATTAATGCAAGACCTTCATTAAACTCAAAAAGATTCTTCATAATTTCTAGGCAGGTAAATTCTCATGTGCCTATATTTTAAATATAATTTACATTTATGTATACAATTCTAGTAGCATATACTTAGTGTAGCAAATGTATTCAAAATTAGCATTTCAACTTGTATACAACTAATTTGCTAGAAATGAAAATCACAATCAGTACCATGTTAAAACAAAACTAAAGGTAAAGAGGAGATATTAGAAGAACTGAACTGTAAGGATGACATTATAAGGAGTTCCACTTATGATAGGAAAAGATAGGATTAGTAGGCAAGAGGGAAAGATTAGGACCTGAAGTCCCTGGGTGGGGAAAAATGCATATTTGGAACAATTCTAGGAGTGTCTGATCACAGCAAACCCCCTCACCAGTAAGGTTCCACTTAAGAGTGTAACAGACACCATCTACTCCCCCCCCAGGTTTCCCTTAGGAATTTGACAAAAGACCTAACTATGACCAATAGCCACCCCTCATACAATAGAATAGAGACAATCAGAAATGGACCACCCAGCACCTAGAACTATCAAGCCAATAAGGGTGGGACCTGAGAGGGAACAGGGGGAAGGGGAAAGCTAACCAAAACCTTATAAAACAAGGACCCTTGCCAATAGTCGGCTGGCATTCACTTTCAAATGGTCCCTTTCTGTAAAGAGAGCTTTCATACTACTCTTACTTTCTAATCTTATACTCTAATAACCTTTTGCCTGCTGGTCACTTTGTGTCCTCCTCTTCATTCTTCAAAGTGGTGAGACAACAAATCCAGGTATTGAGGTAAATAAAAAATCCTGCAACACACTGACCTGATTCCCAGTAAAACTGGTGAAAATTATTTTAAAAACAGCTAAATCTTCTGAAAATGGTCCTTAGAGCAAATAATGAATGAAGAAACATCTATTCAAGAAAACTGAAAATTAAGTAAAAAAGGCTAGAGTCTACGGTACTTGCACCAAAACCACTCCTTCCCTCCCCTCTTCCAGAGCAGAGAGGGTGGTTCCACTCTAGACTGTTGCAACCAAGGACACCAGACTCCATCCTTTCTCAGTTCCCAGCCAGAGGGCTTTCTTCCCATAGGAGCAGGACTTCAGCATTTCTCAGCTTCTTCCAGCTGTCTGTTGCTGAGGAAGCTAATCCAGGTTAAGTGTGGACAGAGAAGTACAGTTCCTTTCTTGCACCCAGCTTCCACTCATGGAATGGAGGCTCTACCTTGGGTAGGAATGTGTTGCGAATACTGGGGGCCCAACAGCCCTCTCCTGGCTCAGGAAGCAGTGCTTCCATGGCAGGAGAGACAGAGATCTCAGCCTACTGCCCCCATCTCAACCCTAGGGCTCAGCTCCTAAAAAATAACGATGTTACTCAGAAGCTCAGCATAGTCCTCACCCCCAACTCCAGAGCCCTGGCTCAGAGATTTTGCCTGGGGGTGAGAGGCTAAGAGAAAAATTACGAGGTGTACTCACAACTGCAAAGAAATGATCTTTCCTCCCCCCCCCCCCCCCCCCCCCCCCCCCCCCCCCCCCCCCCCCGCCTTCTGAAACCAGCCAGGGTGCACCCCGTCGCAGTCTGACATAAAGGCGGGAACCAATCAAGTTCTGCTGAATGGTTTGAAATAAAGGCGGGAACCAATCAAGTTCTGCTGAGCGTTCAAATTTAAATGTCAACCTATAACAGCTCTGTAACCTCAAAAAAATCCCTAACTTGTTTGTGCCTGTCTATAAAAGAAGCTGTAAGATCCTTGCTCGGGGCCTTTTGCGTCACCGGCAAAGAGTGCGCGGAGCACAGGGTTCGAACCTGCAATAAACGACCCTTGCCGCTTGGCTTTGACTCTGGACTCTGGTGGTTTGTTTTCGGGCGGTCTCTCGAATCGGGGCATATCATTTGGGGGCTCGTCTGGGATACCCCCAAAACCCACCAGACCCCAAGTCAATGGGTCGTCCCTGAGACCGATCGGTAAGTGAGCCGGCTCTGTCCGTTTCTGTTTTTCTGTTCGTTTCTGGCTCTCCCGCGCGGGATCTGTATCAGTGACTGACACGGCCCTGGCGGACGCGCTATAGGGCAGTCGGTCAGGTCCAGTAGGAGACGTCCACTGGCACCCGTCTGGGGCACCTTTTTGGGCCCATCGGAATTTTTCTGGTCGGGTGGCAGACACCCGAAACGCGCTAGCGATCTAAGTGTTGTGTTAAGTGTTGTGTTCTCTATTCTATAACCTTTAAGTGTTAAACTCCTTCTCTTTCACAGGTGACCTGGCCTGGCCCAGCCAGAAATCCTCATAACTTTACTGTTTCTCCTTTTAATCCTTTCCTCCACCTCCAGGATATAGATGGGCCAATCTCAAAGCACTCCTCTTTCTCTCTTCGTTGCTAACTTCAGGGATGTTAGAACCAGAGGACAAAATTTGAGTTTAGACATCCGGCGGGGAAAATTAATAACCCTCTGCCGCTCCGAATGGCCAACCTTCGGCGTTGGATGGCCGGCCGAAGGAACTTTCTGCCTCCCTATGATTGTTAAGGTGAAATCAAAGATTTTTCTACCAGGTCGCGAGGGGCACCCGGATCAGATTCCATACATTCTTGTATGGCGGAATTTAGTGGAAAATCCACCCCCTTGGTTAGCCCCCTTCCTATCCTCAAGAACGTGTAAGGTCCTTGCCATGCGGCCTGCAGGTCCCCCCCAAAATCAAGGACGCCAGCTGCGCCCTTGTATCCCATATTGCCCGATAGACAGGACCTACTATCCCTAGACCCTACAACCTATCATCCCCCTCCCCTTGCACCCCAGGCCCTGCCCGCGGCAGCTGCCCCACCAGTCGCCCCGCTAGTTGCCCCCCTAGGGGAACCGGGAGGACGGGAAGCGGCAGCTGCGCCGGAACCAGGAGGACGGGAGGCAGCAGTCGCGCCGAGCCCCATTGAAAATGTAACCAACCACGAGGGGCCAGCCGGTCGAACCCACGGGCGCACCCAGTGTGAGCCAAACTCTCGCCTCCCCGACTCCACTGTGGCCCTACCCCTGCGGGAAATAGGACCCCCCGATGAAACAGGCAACCCCCAACTCCAGTATTGGCCCTTTTCCACCAGTGACCTTTACAACTGGAAAACGCAGAACGCTCGATTCTCTGATAACCCTAAAGATCTAATAGCTCTTTTAGACAGTGTCATGTTCACCCACCAGCCCACCTGGGACAACTGTCAGCAGCTCCTCCGCATCCTGTTCACTACAGAGGAGCAAGAGAGGATCCAATTAGAAGCAAGAAAGCTGGTTCCCGGAGACGACGGTCGGCCGACATCTAACCCTGACCTCATTAATGCGGCTTTCCCCCTAACCAGGCCTCCACAGGATGAATGGGACTACAACACGGCAGAAGGTAGGGGAAGGCTACTCCTTTATCGCCAGACTCTAATGGCCGGTCTCCGGGCTGCAGCTCGCAAGCCCACCAATTTGGCTAAGGTAAATTCGGTCGTACAGGGAAAGGCAGAGAGTCCAGCTGCTTACTTAGAGAGATTAATGGAAGCCTTTAGGCAGTTTACCCCCATGGATCCAGAAGTCCCTGAGAACCAGGCTGCAGTCGTTATGTCCTTTGTAAATCAAGCAGCTCCTGACATTAAAAGGAAAACTCCAAAGGCTAGAGGATTTAGAAGGTAAACAGATCCGGGATCTACTCCGTGTAGCGCAAAGGGTCTATAACAACAGGGACGCCCCAGAAGAGAGACAGATCAAAGCCACAGAGAAAATGACTAAAGTCCTGGCCGCTATAGTCCAGAAAGAACAGCCACCCCCAGAAGGCATTCAAACAATGCTGCCCTCCCAGGCAGCACTTAGATAAAGATCAATGCATCTATTGTAAAGAGAAAGGCCATTGGATACGAGAATGCCCCAAGAAGAAACAACCCCGCCCCAGCCAAGGGCAGTGGCAGCCTAAAATAGCCCCCATACTGTTTACCCAAGATACAGAATAGGGAGGACAGGGTTCGGATCCCCTCCCCGAACCTAGGGTAACGTTGCAAGTGGAGGGGACCCCAGTCCAGTTCCTAGTTGATACCGGGGCACAGCACTCAGTTCTGGTCAAGCCCCATGGAAAAGTACCTGAAAAATCATCCTGGGTACAAGGGGCCACCGGAATAAAGAAGTACCCCTGGACAACTCAGAGGACTGTGGACTTAGGAACTGGGAAGGTAACCCACTCCTTCCTGGTCATTCCTGACAGCCCCTGCCCCCTGTTGGGGAGGGATCTGCTTACCAAAATGGGGGCCCAAATTCATTTCCAACCGGGGGAACACCAGCGGGGAGCGGGGGCGGGGCCGCGGCCCGCGCAGCGGCGGGCAACGCTGCGGCGTCCCATGGGCCGCCGCCAGGGCACACATCCCCGGGGCACAGCCCCGCGCGCGACTCGGCCTTGGCGTGAGCTGCCCCGACAGGGCAAAGGGGGCCGGGAGGACTTGCAGGACCAACCATTATCGGATGCGGACGCCATCTGGTTTACCGACGGAAGCAGCTTCCTTCACCAAGGACAAAGGTATGCGGGGGCGGCCGTGACTTCAGAGACCAAGGTGGTGTGGGCAGAAGCTTTACCTCCCGGAACCTCGGCCCAGAAGGCTGAGCTAATAGCCTTAACCCAGGCCCTAAAGTTAGGAAGAGACCGGAAGCTAACCGTGTACACTGATAGCCGATATGCCTTCGCCACCGCTCATGTACATGGGGCGATATACAGAGAACGGGGGCTCCTCACAGCTGAAGGGAAAGACATCAGAAATAAAGAAGAGATTCTAGCCCTGCTAGCAGCCTTATGGGAACCCAAAAAGCTAGCAATTGTACATTGCCCAGGACACCAGAAGACAACAGACCCAATTTCCCGGGGCAACAATTTGGCTGATCAGACTGCAAAAAAACATAGCTCGGCCCCCAGTGCAATTGCTGACCCAACAGCTGCCAGACCCCGGACCCCGGGAATTGCCCCCCAGCCCTGAGTATTCAGAAAGTGACATTCAATGGATGAGCAAACTTCCTATGACCCGAATCAAAGATGGCTGGTGGAGAGACTCTAAAAGCAGCATTATACTCCCAGATAAACTAGGATGGCAAGTTCTAGAGCAGATCCATCGCAGCACCCACTTAGGTTCCCGGCGAATGTTGGACTTACTGAGACAGACTGGACTAAAAATCAGAAATGTCTCTGATAAGGTCGATCAAGTAGTCACTAAATGTACAGTGTGCCAACTCAACAATGCGAGTAGCAATCCTCAGACAACAGGGGTAAGATAAAGAGGGAGCAGACCGGGGACCTATTGGGAAGTAGATTTCACTGAGGTAAAACCAGGAAAATATATAAGTATTTGCTAGTTTTTGTAGATACCTTTTCAGGATGGACTGAAGCCTTTCCAACCAAGAATGAAACGGCGCAGATTGTAGCCAAAAAGATCCTAGAAGAAATCCTGCCCAGGTATGGTTTTCCAGTAATGATAGGGTCAGACAATGGGCCTGCATTCGTCTCTAAGGTAAGTCAGGGACTGGCTTCCATACTTGGGGCTGACTGGAAATTACATTGTGCATACCGACCCCAAAGCTCAGGACAGGTAGAGAGAATGAACAGAACATTAAAGGAGACCCTAACCAAATTGACCATGGTGACTGGCGCTAATTGGGTGGTCCTTCTCCCCTACACTCTGTTCAGGGTGCGTAATTCCCCATACAAACTGGGACTCACACCCTATGAAATAATACATGGTAGACCACCCCCCATCATCCCTAACCTAAAAGATAACCTTATCAAAGCAGAGAACGATAATAGTCTTGAATTCTTGTTCTCCCTACAAGCCTTGCAGAGGGTCCATGAAGATGTATGGCCCAAATTAAAAGAACTCTATGAGACTGGACCCCCACCTATTCCACATCAATTCCGGCCAGGGGATTGGGTCCTCGTCAAACGTCATCGACAGGGAACTCTGGAGCCCAGGTGGAAAGGACCTTTCCAGGTCATCCTGACAACGCCTACTGCCATCAAAGTAGACGGAATCGCCACCTGGATCCATTTCGCCCGCGCCAAACCAGTGGACCCGTTCTCAGACCTCATCGGACCTTCAAAGACAACCTGGACTGTTGATCGGACTAAGGACAATCCTTTGAAATTGACTCTACGCCGCCCACAGACTGAGCTGTAACTATGGTACTTACCCTTCTCTTGATTGTTCTGCAAATTCTGTCTGTAAATTCAAACTCCCCTGACCCCTATAATTTGACATGGGAAATTACTAATTTAGAGACTCATGAAGTCTACAACAAAACCCTAGGAACTGCCCCATTAAATACCTGGTGGCCAGATTTATATTTTAATTTAGAAAAAATTAGTCCATTAAAAGAAATGGAAGGAGGTAAATGGAGGCAACTGCAAAGGAGGGTATCAATAAGTAGAAATGGATTTTATGCATGTCCGGGATTTAGGACGGGGGCAATGAGGCACACATGTGGGGGGTTTGAAAACCTCTATTGCACAGCCTGGAGTTGTGTCACCTCCAATGATGGGGAATGGAAGTGGGAAGTAAAACCCCAATTTATTGAAATGTCCTATGTCCAACCATGTAGCCGCACCAGGTATGATGAAAACTGTAACCTTATTCGTGTGAGATTTACAGAGGAGGGAAAAAAGGACAGGCGGTGGATCTTAGGACTCACTTGGGGACTCTACTTATATCAATATCCCCTCTTTGGGACTGCCATTCAAATAAAATTAAAAGTCTCCCCTCATGTACAACCGGTAGGGCCAAATCAGGTATTAAAAAAATTAAGGAAAAAAAGAGACGAGTCTATCCCAGAAGGTATAGACTCCCTATGGAAATTGCTAACAGCAGCGTATGAGGCCTTAAACCGATCGGACCCTGAGGCAACAAGGGCCTGCTGGCTATGTTATGATATAAACCCCCCCTTCTACGAAGCCGTAGGACTAGCTGCCCCTTTTTCACAGTCAGACGAAGATTCGCCAGCAGCTTGCAAGTGGAATCGAAAGGGCCCCAGCCTCACACTGCAAGCGGTCACTGGCAGTGGGACTTGTATAGGAAAGGTCCCCTCTAGCCATATCCAGCTCTGTGCCCAGACTAGTCGCCCTATAGGTGAATCTAAATGGATGATTCCAGCTCCTGACAGCTGGTGGATTTGTTCTAAGACAGGGCTCACCCCATGTGTTAGCAGGGATGTTTTTAATTTGTCACCCGAATATTGTATCATGATATTAATATTTCCAAGGGTTCTTTACCACCGAGAAAATGTTATATATGATCTGTGGACAGAAGGGACGGAAGCAAGAGAGTCAATAAGAACAAAACGGGAACGCTTTACGGCCATAACCTTGGCCACCTTATTTGGCCTCGGTGCCATAGGGGCAGGGACAGGGATCTCATCACTAGCCATTCAGCACAGAGGGTTCAATAGCCTAAGGACAGCCATTGATGAGGATATAGCCAGACTTGAGGACTCAATCTCGCACCTCGAAAAATCTCTGACCTCCTTTTCTGAAGTGGTCCTACAGAACCGAAGGGGGCTAGATCTAGTCTTCCTCCAACAGGGAGGTTTATGTGCAGCCTTAAGAGAAGAATGTTGTTTTTATGCTGACCACACCAGAGTAGTCCGAGAGTCCATGGCTAAAGTTAGAGAAGGCCTGGCCAAACGGAAGCATGAATGAGAACAACAACAAGGCTGGTTTGAGTCTTGGTTCAATCAGTCCCCATGGCTAGCCACCCTGCTTTCTGCTCTAGCAGGGCCCCTTATACTCCTCCTTCTCCTCCTCACCCTCGGGCCTTATATTATTAATAAACTAGTTGCCTTTATCAAAGACCGAGTTAACACAATCCAACTGATGGTCCTTAGGACCCAATACCAACCCGTCATTACCGAAACATTTGAGTCAGACACATAAGATCCAAGATTGGCTCTTAAGGCACCAAAGAGAGGGGGCAATGAGAGGCTAAGAGAAAAATTACCAGGTGTACTCACAACTGCAAAGAAATGATCTTTCCTCCCCCCCCCCCCCCCCCCCCTTTCTCAAACCAGCCAGGGCGCACCCGGTCGCAGTCTGACATAAAGGCGGGAACCAATCAAGTTCTGCTGAATGGTTTGAAATAAAGGCGGGAACCAATCAAGTTCTGCTGAGCGTTCAAATTTAAATGTCAACCTATAACAGCTCTGTAACCTCAAAAAAAATCCCTAACTTGTTTGTGCCTGTCTATAAAAGAAGCTGTAAGATCCTTGCTCGGGGGCCTTTTGCGTCACCGGCAAAGAGTGCGCGGAGCGGCAAAGAGTGCGCGGAGCACCGGGTTCGAACCTGCAATAAACGACCCTTGCCGCTTGGCTTTGACTCTGGACTCTGGTGGTTTGTTTTCAGGGGTCTCTCGAATCGGGGCATATCAGGGGCAGGAGAAAGGCATGAAAAAAATACCTCTTCCCAAAGGAACTTATTTCATTTGCAACAGTGAAGTTTAAACTGAAGACATTTCTCAAAAATACTGAAGGTTGTGGTGTAGAAAAATGGGAAGAGATTCATGGATCTAATGAAGATAGAGCCTAGGCTACAGGCTGGCCAAGTGAGAAAGAACCAGGGGAATGAGACATCTGGGAGGAGGACTCCTGGGCTCAGACAAATACAAATTCTGACCTCAGAAACTATTCCATTTTAGGAGCCACAATTTGATTAGATTCCTTTGTGGAGGAATTTATGCCCCAGGGCACTATTATAAACAATAGAGCAATCAGCCAGCAATTAGTGGAGCTTAAAAACTGGGTGTGGTCAGAAAGTATAGAAGACAGCCCTACCAATACCACTGTCATTCCAGGGTGACAGTAGGCAGAATGACCCAGAACAACAACAGACTTAATACTGAGTGTTGGGAAAAAGGGGTTGGGGGGTGGCGGCAGGGAGAACAGCCTTCACTAAAACAAATCCAGTCATTCACTCAACAAATAAACAAGCAAAATAACAATAACAAGCCTTAGAAAGGAGGACCAGTATCTGAAACTACTAGAAGATATTATCTAAAATGTTCAGTTTCCAACAACAAAGAAAAAAAAATGTAAGAAATCAAAGAAACAGGAAAGTATAACCCATACATGGGAAAACAGGCAATAGAAACTGCCTCTGACAGTGAGTAGATGCTGGACTTAAAAGATTTTAAAACAGCCATTATAAATACGTGCACAGAACCAAAGCAAAGTAAGGAAAGTATGACAACAACATCGTATCAAACAGAGAATATCAATAAAGACAATTTTTTTTTAAAAGAACCAAATGTAAATTCTGGATATGAAATGTACAATAACAAAAACAGAAGAACTGTAGGATATAGAAAGAGCCTCAGATTGCAAAAAAGGCCCCTGATCCTAAAGGGCCAACATGTGTTCTTACTACAAATCCATTCTAAACCTGTGTCTCATGTACTTTTTAAGTTTTTTTTTTTTTAATTTTTAAAATGTTTTTAATGTACTTTTTTTAAAGCCACAACTTTCAGTAATAAAATTAATTACCTCTATCCTATATTTAATGATAAATTCTATATACTACTTTTTGAATGACATCCATTCTATATATAATTTGTATTTCTTTTTTTTTTTAAAAAGTGGTACTACAAATAATAGGTTAATTCTTAAATATTTAATAATAATATGAAAAATCTTACTGGTCTGACGTCACCACAGGAATTGGTAAATTGTCGAGCCAAGCCAAAATCAAGCATGTAACATTTCCTACATGTACTAGGAAAGCGACCCATGGCGAAGTTTGACTAGAAAAGCAGAGAAGGAAATATATTCTTATAAAACTTATATTTACATCTTATCCTTCCTATACTTTAACTCTTCAATTTAACCTCTATATAATACATACGTCCCAAATATACTATTCCAATCAATGATTTTTGCTGGATATTAATACACAATCTCATTGTGGATTTTATGAGTGCCCAGGATCAGGTAACTTTGAGCAACAAAGAATCTAACTGACAGTATAAAGTTACATACAACACAACACTGACTTAAGTGGAACTCTAAATTCCTTGAAATTCTAATCTAAGTCAGTGCTTTAAAGACAGTCCAATTCTTCCTTTTTAACATGGGAAGAACCAGGAGTGAGCAAATTTTAATACATGGCGAGGAATTTAAATGAATTTCCTATAAGCATCATAACGCTGAATTTCACTAAGTACAAAATTAAAATTCAATTTAAGGAAACATTTCAAAACAGACTTAAGGAAAATAAACTTTGCATTCTTTCCTTAAAAAAGTAAATGTAATGTTAAATAAGCACAGACTTGCAAAGATGGTATGCAAAAAGGGAATTTATAAAGGAAAAAGCAAAATTGCTACAGAATTGTTAGCTTTTATTTTAAAAGACTGTTCCATTTAAGGAGCATTCAGTCACCATGATTCTCAAGTAGTGACATTTAGCTTCGCACAGAAATAAGAGGAGAAGAAATCTACATTACGTTAAGCCTGACTCTACTAATGTTAATTTTAGTTGGCATTTTCATGTAAACCATTTAATTTTAGAAATCATGTAGCAACAGAAGGGTGTAATTTTCAACTGCACTAACCAACACATGGTATATTTATAGTAAATACAGTATACCAGAAATGGATCATTTCCCCTTGTGAGTAATAAAAAAAAAAAAAAAAAAAAAAAAACCAAGAAGGAAAAATAAAAGCATATTTCAGTTATGGAAGTGACAATTTCTAAGAAAAACAGAATTGAAAAAAATACTATATATTGCCACTGCAGCACTCAGAAAAAAAATAATAAGGTCCTTCACAACTGATGGTTTCTTGTAAGTACAATTTGTCACTTGAGAAATAGTTCAAAGAACACAATGTCAATATCTAAAAGCAACATATGTATATATTTTTAGACAGTATCAGGAAAAAAAAATCTAAAGACTAACTACCAATTGAGGTGTAAGGTTAAGTAACTAGGAATGTCCGCACACATAATAATAGTCAAGCATTAATAATTTTTAATTTGGCTGCAAGCAACATTTTCATTGTATGAGAAAAGCTCTTGAATTTAAGTGGTAGTGTGTAATTATAACTTTAAAAAAAAAATTAAGAGGCAAGTTACATTTTGCTTCTAGTTAAAGAAATTAAAATATTACCTTGTGTTTAATAATAGAAAGCAAACACAGAAAGCTACAATTATAATTTATTGTGTCCCATCATCAGATGAAGAGTACAAAGCAAACTCAGTCTATGCTCTGACTTGAAAAGGTCCCTTACTGGTTTGATGTCTCGGTGCAAGAATCCCACGGAATGAATGCTCTCAATAGACTCCAGAATCTGTCTCCCCAGCCTAAGAGTAGTGCTAATGGTGAATGTGCCCCGGGACTGGCTACGGCGTAGATCTGCCAGATTCCGACCCTGTGAAAACCAAATCAACAATGTCAAATATGGTACTATGTTGTAAGAGAAGACTGGGGAGTTATTCATTTACTATTAAAAATGTTTTGACAGAAAGAGCAAGGATTTTACCCAAATCGCGACCCTCTCATTCAAAAGAAGAGATTCTAATGAACACAAGGGAAGGGAAGCAAAAATAATATAAAAACAGGGAGGGGGACAAAACATAAGAGACTCTTAAATATGGAGAACAAACAGAGGGTTACTGGAGGGGTTTTGGGGGGGGTGGGCTAAACAGGTAAGAGGCATTAAGGAATCTACTCCTGAAATCATTGTTGCACTATATGCTAATTAACTTGGATGTAAATTTAAAAAATTTTTAAAAATAAAAAAAGAGAAGAGATTCCATTAAAATACATGAATGTTTCAGACAAATTTAAGAATAACCAGAAGTTTTTGAACATACTGTGTCTTTGAGTCATCGTTGTGTTTCCACTTGTCTTTCATGCCATAACAAAATGTAGTCTAAATATACAAAATACATGTACCAGAACAGTAATTCTTCATTACATATTCCTATACAAACATATTCCTATACAAACTACTTGATTTTTCTGTGTCACGGTTTCCTTATAAAATGAAGAGAATTAAACAAGATACATGTAAAGTGTTTAGAATACTGCCTGGCACACAGTAGGTACTCAGTAAATGCTAATTACTGTTATTATGAACAAAAATAACATGAAGCAAACACTCAATAATTTATAGCAATAAATAAAAGCAGTGAATGTATCTAGCCTGTGCCAGATGTGTTACATTCCTGATTGCATTTTACAGCCACCTAAAATAGGTGTAACAGGTGAAGAAAATGAGGCTCAGAAAGTTTAAACAATGTTAACCTATTAAGATAAAGTTGTTTTTCAAATCTAAACCTGTTTGAATTCAAAGTTGTGGGGTTTTTTTTTTTTCACTTCATAGTACTGCTCCACCCACAAAGTTCTCTGTTGCCTAGGTAACAAACCAGTAATTTGATGAGAAGAGTAGGGCTACAGTTGCTATAGTTCTACCACCCAAAGAATGGAAACTGGCTCCTTCATCATGAGGGAATTTAAACATCCCAATCTCTCTATTCTCAAAACTTTGTAGTATATGCTTGGGATTAATACCACTAATACCATCACTTCATCTAAAGACAGTTGATTCACTTTTGAAAAAGTAATAAATTCTTAAATTACTTGAGTACCATTTAAAATAAAATAGTAGGAGTGCCTGGCTGGCTCAGTCAGAACATGCGACTCTTGATCTCAGAGTCATGAGTTCAAGACCCACACTGGGGATAGAGTTTACCTAATAAAAAAATTTTTTTTAATAAAAAAAAAATACTAAATAGCACTTAAGTAATAAAAGAATTGAAAAATTACAGGAAAGTCAGGAGTCTTTCATACTTCATATCTTCTTTAAAAATGCAGTTTTCTGGGGCGCCTGGGTGGCGCAGTCGGTTAAGCGTCCGACTTCAGCCAGGTCACGATCTCGCGGTCCGTGAGTTCGAGCCCCGCGTCAGGCTCTGGGCTGATGGCTCGGAGCCTGGAGCCTGTTTCCGATTCTATGTCTCCCTCTCTCTCTGCCCCTCCCCCGTTCATGCTCTGTCTCTCTCTGTACCAAAAATAAATAAATAAAAAAAAAAAAAAAAAAAAAAAAACGTTGAAAATAAAAATGCAGTTTTCTCATAACATAAATTGGTAGTTATCTTTATTATTATTTTTTAAATGTTAGGTGAATTTATTGTTCTCTACATCTCAGCAAATGTAAAATAAGTGACAATCTAGAACAATGAGTTTTACAATCCATGAGAATACCTAATAAATTTTATTAGCACTCCAACAATATTTTCTCAAAAATCAGTATTTTGATCTCCAAAAATATACCTAAGAAATATTGGAACTTCATTTGTAAACAACTTGTACAGTTACAAAAGCTTTTGAAAAAAAATAAATTAATTCAGTTTATGGTATTAGCAATGATTCTAACATTTCAAATCTTTTAAAATGTAAATCTAAGGGGCACGTGGGTGGCTCAGTCAGTTGAGCATGTGACTTCAGGTTAGGTCATGATCTCCTGGTTCGAGCTCCACATCGGGCTCTTGGCTGTCAGTGCAGAGCCTGCTTCAGATTCTCTGTCCCCCTCTCTCTGCCCCTCTCCTGCTTGTGCATGCTTGTCTGCCCTCTGTCTCAAAAATAAACAATAAATAAATAAATAAATAAATAAATAAATAAATAAATAAATACATACATACATACATACATACAAACCTAAAATATCAATTAACAAAATCAAAAAAACTAAAACATAAGGCTAGCAAGAGTATGGAGGAAAGTTATTAACATGGTATATACGCAGGTTTTATCTACCAAATTATACTTCAGAGTATAAACTAAAACTGGTTATTACCTGTTTGTTTGTTTTTTTTAAGTTTATTTATTTGTTTTGACAGAGAGAGCGAGCACGCACTGGCAAGAGCAGGGGAGGGGCAGAGAGAGAGGCAAAGAGGGAATCCCAAACAGGCTCCGTGGTGTCAGTGCAGAGCCAGACATAGGGCTGGATCTCACCCACCATGAGATCATGACCTGAGTTGAATCAAGAGTCAGGCACTTAACCAACTAAGCCACCCAGGCACCCCGGTTATTATGTTATAGAGAAAAACTGAAAATAATCTATATGTTTATCAATAAATGAAAGGTTTAATACACTGTGGGAAATTCATCTTATTGACCGGTATGCAGCACTAAAAAACAATGAATCTTGGGGCGCCTGGGTGGCTTAGTCATTAAGCATCTGACTTCAGCTCAGGTCATGATCTCACGATTCATGAGTTTAAGAATCAAGTATTCTTTTCTTCTATTTACTGCCTTTCTTGTACAAAATGTATCTCAGGTAACCTAATAATTGGTGGAGTGCTATCTATCTATCTATCTATTTATTTATTTTAAAGTAATTTCTACACCCAGTGTGGGACTCGAACTTACAACCCCGAGATCAAGAGTCGCATGTTCTACCAACTGAGCCAGCCAAGCACACCTGGTGGAGTGCTTTTTTTTTTTTTTTTTTAAATTTTTTTTTTCAACGTTTTTTATTTTATTTTTGGGACAGAGAGAGACAGAGCATGAACGGGGGAGGGTCAGAGAGAGAGGGAGACACAGAATCGGAAACAGGCTCCAGGCTCCGAGCCATCAGCCCAGAGCCTGACGCGGGGCTCGAACTCACGGACCGTGAGATCGTGACCTGGCTGAAGTCGGACGCTTAACCGACTGCGCCACCCAGGCGCCCCCTGGTGGAGTGCTTTTTGAAGAATTCCAGTTAATAAACTAAGAAAAATAGAATTAGAATAGTACATTTGCAATCTCACTAAAGTAATGCATCTAGGCAATGATTACTAATGGGTTTTTAAAACATAGGAGAAAAACCACTGGGAACTTTAAAAAGGATGCATCAGGCTGACAGTCCCCGAATCTCACCAATCAATCCTAACGTTACTAAAAACAGACAACCCAGACATTGCCTACTGATGTGATGCAACAGGAAGCATACCACTCACCTCTCAAGTACTGTGGCCAAATAAAACAAAACTGGAATCTTATCTAATCACCAGGTTATAGAAAATACAGGGGATAGAAGAACATGTTAAATAAGGAGGGGACAATCAGCAAATTCCAGAACATGACAACTTAATAACAAATGATTCCACTTTTATCAATGACAATCAAAACAACAAAAACTGTAAGAAAAAAAGAAAGTGAATCTATAGAGTAAAAGAGGCTTAAGAATTATATCTACCAAATGCAATGTGTGGAACTCTGTCTGGAACCAGATTCAAGTAAACCAAATATAAAAAATAAAAGAGATACAATCAAGGAAATCTGAAGATTGTCTTGATATTTGACACTATTATGAAGGAACTATTGTGTTTTATCATTAAGAGGAGAAAAAAGGAATCTCCGACTCTTAGAATACATATGTATATATTTCCACATAAAATATTCCTTCAGTTTGCTTTGAAATAATCTGGGAAGGGAGAGGAGAGGGAGAATACACCAGCAACAAGACTGGCCATATACTGATAATTACCAAAGCTGGGTGATGAGTACATGGGTATTCATTATACTATTCTATTTTCATGTATGTTTAGTTTCTTTCATAATAAAAAAATACATTTTTAAAACTATGGCAGTTCTGGTGTCAGGCAATCTAGATCTACATCTGTAGTGGTTACAAAATTAAAAGTACTTCTTGGCTTTCCCTAGGTGATATGGTTTTCACAAAATATCACTCCTTGGCTATAAAAAAGATGGCTCTGGAAAGCCTCAATGGTGAAAGGAAATTCCACGAGAACTGTCTCAGGTCTTGCTGGTAGAAATGAGAAAAGAAATAAGTACAACTTCTTGATCCTATAAGATTTTAAGACCCACTCTGGGGTGCCTGAGTCGCTCAGTCAGTTAAGGGTCTGACTCTTGATTTCAGCTCAGGTCATGATCTTATGGCTCGTGAGTTTGAGCCCTGTCTCAGGCTCTACACTGGTAGCGCAGAGCCTGCTTGGGATTCCCGATCTCCCTCTGTCTCTGTTCTTCCCCACTCTCTCTCAAAAAATAAACAAACAGGGGCACCTGGGTGGCTCAGTAGGTTAAGCTCCGACTTCGGCTTAGGTCATGATCTCATGGTTTGTGAGTTCAAGCCCCATGTCAGGCTCTATGCTGACAGCTCAGAGCCTGGAGCCTGCTTTGGATTCTGTATCTCCTTCTCTCTCTGCCCCTCCCCAACTTGTGCTCTGTCTCTCTATGACTCTCAAAAAATAAATAAATGTAAAAAAAAAATTTTTTTTTAAATAAACATTTAAAAAAAGACCCATTTTAGTGGTAATTAGCTATAATTTCTACAATAGACATAGGATTATTCCTTGAAATTTTTAAGGCAGATATTATATAATTGAATCACCAAGAGGAAAAGAGTACTTAAGAATTAATGAACTTAGGGTTTTTAGAAGAAATTAAAAGTGCCAGTGAAAAGCTGAGTATGTAAATTTTATCACAATGTACATGGGGAAACTTTGTAATTATCTTCAATGTGTCAACTAAGAGAGAATACCCTCTAGTAAGTACACCAGCGTGAGCCCAAATCAAGTCAATCAACTACGCAGAATGGGGGGGGGGGTGGCTAATGGTAGATTAATTTTATTATGACAGGAAAAAATACAGCATGAAGTCAAATAGAAAGGTTTTTAGGTGAGTCCATAAGAGCTTGCCAAAGGCCAAAGGCCATTGTTATCTGATATACAACAATCTCCTTAGTTTTCCCAGACTAAGAGCCCTCCCATTTCCAGAAAGTGAGATTTAAATGACTGCAAATAAAATAAAAACAAGCTCAAGTAACATAAAAATGAGTATGTGTTAAGACTCAGACAGATTCTACAGACTGAGAAAGCTTCTATCCATATTCTCTAGTCAGTAGTAACCTAAAAACAAAATGAAGAGTTTTCTCTAATTGTGCCAAGAATACTGGCCTCAGGCTTCCACAAAAGCCTAACACCCAACAAGTTAGTCAGTCCCCAGGGAAGTCACAGACCTCTTTGAGCTTCAGTCCCTTAACTTGCAAAATGGGGATAACCTCCTTATCCTCTCCATGGGGATATGGTGAGGATCAAATAAGATGTATAATAAATCCAGAAGAAAACTATACAATATCATACCAAAAAGTTACATTATTAATAACCAAAGTGAGAGAAGGAGGGTCTACACTAATGACCTCAAAAGTTACAAGGATAACTGCTTCAAGAAATAAAACAATGCTGGCTCAAGAGACAGTGAATCACACGACTCAAAGACTCTATGGCTATAACTTACAGAGACAATATCTTTAGATCTAACTCGAATGCTGAAGGATAGTTGAGGGAAACAGGAAAAGCATTCTGATGAGAAGAGAAAGCATTCAGGCTAGGATATATGTCTGAAATCACTGTTATACAGTTAAATTCAAAGAAAACAAAAGAACCCAATGTCCAAAGAAAGTTTCGCAAAAGACGAAAGGAAACTCTGATAACTCTTAAGTTAGGCAGTAAGGTAAACCACAGCTTTTACACTTTGAGAGTGACTACAGTTCAGAGGTGTGTGTGTGTATGTGTGTATGTGTATGTGTTCAGGGGCAGACGCAGTTGTCAGAGAGAATGGGATGGTTTCCCTCTTCTCCCTGCTGTGGTCATTACTCCAAAATTCCCTTTCTGAGTTTCTTTCCTCTCCTGCCCAGCCCAATTCCACTCTCCATCTAAAGGATAGGGATCAGACCTATGTTAATGAATGATAAAAGAAAAAGGAATGCATTTCTCCTCTGTATCAACTAATGCTTCAATTTTCAAGGAAAGTTACTACGTGAGCACATAAATTAAAAACTAGAGTCCTAATGGTAATAAAGACAGGAAGGGGAAGGGACAGGGACAGAGCAAGACTCACATTATATCCAGCAATCCATGTAGGGATTGAAAAACTTTGCAATGATGACAATCAATGAAGATATGGATCAACTAAAACAGTTGACAAGAACAACCCTTTCGTCTTTGGGAAAATCTATATCAAATCTGTTTAAATAAAATTCCATCCAAAAAAAAAAAAAAATTCCATCTGCATAGTATAAAACATTCTGAGATGATGATACCAAGAATTTTGTTTTATCCATAACAAGTAAAATTAGGTACCTTGATCAAAACTGAAATATTTTAAGATACATTTTCAAAGTAACCTACCTGCAACTGCATGACCACATAGTTGAATCGATCATTCCTCCCACAGCCAATAAATCTACAAACATGGTCTTTCCCTGGATAAAAGAAAGAAAAGAAAAACACAAAACAGTGGAAAAGGTTATACTATGGTTTCTCTTCTAAAAAATTAATAATTTGTTTTTCTGTATAGTATTTTATAATTGAATACAATGGACCTGTCTTAAGAACCTTAATAATAGGAAATCTGTATTATTCAGATTTTCTACCTACCTCCCCTGGACTCTACACTGTTCCTTGTGTAGTCAAATAAATGTTTATTGAATGAATAAATTTACTGGATGAATAAATGAATGAATGAGGGAATAAATGAATGATAATTTATTTAGGAAGTAAAGAATTAAAGGGTCATTTCAGATCAAGTTGCCCAGACATTATACATATGAAAAGAGAGAAGAGCAATACCTAAGAACTCTGTTAGGAATATAAATCCTGAATTTTAGATATGGTCTGCCATTGGCCAATATATGACTTCAGTCACTTAATCACTTAATCTTTCTGGACCTCATTAATTTGCATTAGCTCAGTAGCTTTCAACCTGAGTTCCATCTGTGAAACCCAAGGAGGTGCTGACTAGGGTACGGAGGAAAGCAAAGGTGGAGCAGGCAGAAATCTAGGGTTCTGCCCTGATCCAATAAAAGCAAACAAAGGTCTTTTAAAAAGGATCAAGACTGGTAGGCTCCAAGGCTACTGGAGTACAGTGAATGAATGGAGAACAGCATGAGAAGACGCTTGAGAAGCAGGAGGCATGAGACCACGAAACGCCTTAGACTCCATGATAAGGAAAGTGAAAGACATTTATAAGTCGGTGTTTACCAGCCCAGGCTGCTTATCAAAATCATCTTGGGAAGATTTTTAAAGATTCCTAAACTCTATACTGATTCATAATCGATGGAGGAAGATACAGTATAGGAGCTTTTCAAAAGTTCTCTAAATGATCCAAAAGCAGATGGGCCATGGATGGACATATAAAATCTACTGCTGGGTAAGGAGAAGCATATAAAAGATTTTAAGGGGTGGCTGGATGGTTCAGTCGGTTGAATGTCCGACTCTTGATGTGGGTTCAGGTCATGATCCCAGGGTCATGGGAACAGGTCCTGTGTTGGACTCTGCGCTGATTGAGCATGGCGTCTGCTTGGGATTCTTTCTCTCTCTCTCTCCCTCAGCCCCTTTCCCTCACTCACTTGCACGCTCTAAAAATAATAAATAAATAAATAAATAAATAAATAAATAAATAAATAAATAGTAAAAAATTTTAAGATGAGGAAAAACACAAAACATTTTACTTTAGAACACTGCTATGGTGGCAATAAGGAGGATAGGCTACAGAGAGGTTAATTCTAGAGGCAGAAAGGTGATTCTGGGAATAGTTACAATATCCCAAGAGAGAGAATAGGGTTTAAATTATTACAGTAGAGACAGAAAAAATAAGATAAATGTAAGAGATACTAATTTTTGACTAAAAATTGGTACAACTATATAATAAATTGTACCAAAATAAGAGAATATATAGTAGGTTGTATAGACTGTAAGGGATATCAGAATATTGAGTATAAGAACAACCTGTTGAATTCAGCAGACAATTGTAATTTCAAGCCTGTTGCTGAGCTATAGAAATACACTGGGGAACCATTAGTTCATGGAAGGTAGATGGAACTACAAACATAGATGGACAGTTGACAAGTTGGAAGAATAAAGAATGATAAAATTAACCTAAGAACAGAATTTTAGAAAATGCAACATTTAGAGCATGGGCAAAAATAAAATGCATGAAGGAAATCAAGTAATAGCCACAGAGGTATGAGGAAACTATGAGAAAGGGGTATTATAGAAATAAAATGAGAAGAGCATGTTAAGGCAGAAGTGGCCAATGGCAAATGCTATAGAAAGACTGAAAAGTGGGGCGCCTGGATGGCTCAGCTGGTTAAGCGTCTGACTTCAGCTCAGGTCATGATCTCATGGTTTGTGGGTTCAAACCCCGTGTCAGGCTCTGTGCTGACAGCTCAGAGTCTGGAGCCTGCTTCGGATTCTGTGTCTCCCTCTCTCTGCCCCTCCCCCACTTGTGCTCTGTCTCTCTTTCTCTCTCTGTCTCTCTCTGTCTCTCTCTCTCTCTCAAAAAAATGAATAAACACTAAAAAAAAAAAAAAGAAGAAGAAGAAGAAGAAAGACTGAGAAATACTGGTTAATATAAAAAATTAGGAAGTCACTAGTGAGTGGAAAGGGCGGCAGCCAGCCTTTAATGGATTACAGTGTAAGTGAAGTATGAGACAGCCAGGGCAATCTTTGAAGAAGCTTGCCTGTAAAGTAAGTCACACACCAAGAGCTATAAGGGCAAGACTTGATAGACGGATGAGAAATAATATCTCAACATTCAAAAAAAAACCTTTCTACTGGCTGACTTAAAACATAAAGACAATCTAGATTTAAGTTAATAATTCAACTTCTTTTGCTTCTGGGTTATCACACTGTTTTCTCATTATCTGTGCTTTTGTTGAAAAGGACTTGAACTAGCAAGAAATGAGTGAAACGGGAGCAGTAACTCCCAGTGTGTACAATGCTGACAATCACTTCACGTGCATGTTACAAATGTTTGCAAAACTGCGTCACCTAGTAAACTGAAGTAGGAATGAAAGGATAAAATAATGGTCAATTAGCAACTTACACTTTCCCTCAGCTTCAAAGGAACAATTAAAATATCATTTAGGAAGTATTTTCTTCTTGTTTCCCATTCTTCAAGATTCCATCTTCCTAGCATATAACATTTAAATGATGGATCTCTATTACAAAGACATCTCAACCATCTAAAACCAGAAGGTCATACTATATTTAACTCTTCTTAGGATGTTCTTTCAAAAATATCCTATTGGTATGTTATATACCAAAATACTATTTATCTCTCAATAGTAAAACCATCCTACTTTTAAAAAGAAAAAAGACAGAAATCAAATAAAGTGTAGACTCTACTAGGTAACCAAACTACAAAGTCAGTAGCAAATTTTCTGGGATTCACCCATTTATCTTCATTGCTTTAGGTAAGAGCTTAATGAATTCTTACCTCATACTTTGGAAACAGTGTACTACTGCTCTTCTATTTTAGATATACACAATTAATGAAAATCCTTAATAAAGTTAGTTCAGTAAATATATACAAATTTTTAGAAGCATGGAGAAACTAAAATTTAATTGGAATAGTAATTCTTCACCACCACTTAGAATAGTAAAATAACTACTGTAATATCTAGTACAAACTGAGATATCACTCCATGAGTAGTACAAGGACCATATCTATCTGGTCCCTAGCACAGTACCTGGTAAATAGTGAAATCCCCAATCAGTATCTATAAATAAACAAATTAATAAATAATTATAAATAATAAAACATGCACAATATGCAAGCATATTGTGCCAGGCATTATATTAAGTCCTTTACATGTATTTAATCCTCACAGCTTAAGTATTATTATTTTCCCTATTTTTTAGATGTGAGTTAAGCAAAATAATCTCTAAAAATGAGGGGACTAGGGTAGGTTATACTTGAAGAGAATGTTAGTAATTCAAAATCATTGCTGTGGAGAAAACGAAACATAGACAACCAGCTTGAAAAGCACAGACTATATCAGGTAAAACCTAACACACTGTCATTTAGATACGAGTCCTAAGTAGAATCTAGATACCAGAACTATAGCAATCTTTATTGTAAGTTAGGCAGTCTACAAAGTCATATATAGTTGGTAAGCAAACAAACGAAAAAAAAGAGTCCTACACTATGCACTATGAGGTCTGATCACGACTCCACATTCACAAAAATAGTTATTCAACTTCATGCACAATGAGAATAGAGGAGAGGCCCAGAAACATTACAGAAACAACTCCAAATCTCTAGGTAAACCATTCTATAAACTTTTAAGAACTCCCAGGATAAAAGACATCTAAATATTCTTTAAGATTTTATTTTTAAGTTATCTCTGCACCCAATGTGGGGCTTGAATTCAAAACTCCAAGATCAAGAGTTGCACAGTCTACCGACTGAGCCATCCAGAAACCCCCATGACATCTAAATAATCTTTTTTTTTTTTTTTAAGTTTATTTATTTGGGAGACAGAGACAGTGCAAGTGGGGAAGGGGCAGAGAGAAAGAGGGAGAGAGAATCCCAAGCAGGCTCCGCGCTGCCAGTGCAGAGCCCGTCGTATGGCTCAAACTTCATGGAACCATGAAATTATGACCTGAGCCAAAACCAAGGGTCGGACACTTAACCAACTGAGCAGACAAGGTGCCCTGACATCTATATAATCTTAATGATGCTGTAGAGCAGGACTATCTTGTGTAGGAATGATAACCAAGCCAACCCTCATTTTATTCCTACTTAATTCCCACAGACTCTCATTACTGTACACAAAGGCACCAGAATATAATAGATATATAAACTTAATTTCAGCATCTTCAGGCTATATTATGTTCGTACTCTAGTACGCAGCTCTGCACAGGATACATACTAACTAAACAATGAATAAGTTTTTTATACCTTTATTGAAACATTATTAACATACCACACAATTCATCCATTGTCCATTTCATGTAGGTTAATTTGTGGTCATGTACTATGTAGTATTCCCTTATTATAATCATTTTTATTTCCGTAAGGTCAACAGAAATGTTCCCTCTTTCATTCCTGATTTTAATAATTTGATTCTTCTCTATTTTTCCTTAGTGTTTCTAGCTAAAGGTTTGTTAATACTGTTCATTTTATTCAAAGAACCAATTTTTGGCTTTGTGGATTTCCCCCTTGTTTTTCTCATCTCCACTATAATCTTTATTATTTACTTCCTTCTGCCTGCTTTAGGTTTCTTTGTTTTGTTTTCTTTTTTAGGTAAGCTCTATGCCCAACCTGGGGCTTGAACTCATGATCCTGAGATCAAGAGTCACACTACTGACTGAGCCAGCCAGGCTGGCTCTGTCTGCTTTAGGTTTAATTTGCTCTTCCTTCTTTAGTGTCATAAGGTGGAAGGTTAGACAATGTACCAGAGATCTTTCTGGCTTCTTAATTTAGGTGTTTACTGCTATATGTTGCCTTCTAAGCACTACTTAAACTGTACCCCATAACTTTTGGTATCTTGCGATGATTAAGTTTTAATTAAGGAAAACTACAGAAAATCACTTTGGAATCTGAGAAGATAGGGTCATGAATGCCATATACCAGTGGGACAACTTATTATTTTTCTTTGAAGGAGACACAAGACAGATGGAAAGAAATAAAGCAAGCACTAGATTAGAACTAAATCTCAACTCTGCCATTAATAATTATGGAAGCTTAAGTCTCAATTTCCTCAGAACTACTGAGAAAATTAAATGATATAGTATATTTATAAAGCATCATATTGATTAACTATCCAGTGTTCATTCCCCCTTAATAACAGACCCAAATTACCCTTGGGGAATGATCTTTCTTTATCATGTATCTACTGTCTCTATGGGCTTGATCTACTTCCAGGCCCAAGGTTGGACATTAATTGTTCTAAGCCAATCAGAGTAATAGAGAAATTTCTCTTTTATTATAGAGAGGGGAAGAAAACTAAATATTCAAGACTTAAAGCAATCAATGCGTGACATTACTCTGACGAGATTTTTTTTTTATTAAAAAAAAATTTTTTTTTTAACATTTATTTATTTTTGAGACAGAGAGAGAGCATGAACAGGGGAGGGTCAGAGAAAGAGGGAGACACAGAATATGAAACAGGCTCCAGGCTCTGAGCTGTCAGCACAGAGCCCGACGCGGGGCTCGAACCCACAGACTGCGAGATCATGACCTGAGCCGAAGTCGGATGCTTAACCGACCGAGCCACCCAGGCGCCCGACAAGATTATTTCAGGAATGTTCTAATCAGAGGAAAACTCAATAGTTTCATATGACACTTATGAGAAGAGATGTTATTTTTAAAGAGAAAGAATGGAGCTCCTTTCCAGTTGCTATCAGCAACTATCTCTCAACCATGAAGGAAATAAACATGAGAATTATTTCTACAATATGGAAGAGATAATCACATACAAAACCTGCCAGCCATATGTGAAAGAATGAAAACCAGATGCTATCTTATATCATACACAAAAATCAACTCAAGATAAAGACTTGAATGTAAAACATGAAACCATAAAACTGATAGAAGAAAACATAGAGGGTAAGCTCCTTGACACTGGTCTTGGCAATGATTTTTTAAATTTGACATCAAAAGCAAAGATGACAAAAGCAAAAATAAACAAGTGGGACCATATCAAATTATAAAGCTTCTGCACAACAAAGGAAACCATCAACAAAATGAAAAAACAACCAGCTGGGAGAAAATATTTGCAAATCATATATCTGATAAGTAGTTAATATCCAAAATATAGAACTCATACAACTCAACAGCAAAAAAGAACAAACAATCCAACTTAAAAATGGGTAGAGGACCTGAAGAGACATTTTTCCAAAGAAAATAGTAAAATGGTCAACAGGTACATGAAAAAGTGTTCAATGTCATTAATCATCAGAGAAATGCAAATCAAAACCACAAAGAAATATTATCTCACACCCATTAGAATGGCTATTATCAAAATGATAAGAAATAACAAGTGTTGGTAAGGATGTGGAGAAAAGTGAATCCTTGGGCACTACTCCTAGGAATGTACATTGGTGTGGCCACTATGGAAAATATTACAGAGATTTGGCTCAGTCAGTTAAGCGTCCACCACTTGGTTTTGGCTGAAGTCGTGATTAGCAGTTCCTGAGTTCGAGCCCTGCATCAGGCTCCATGCTGACAGTGCTTGGAATTCTCTCTCTCCCTCTCTCTGTCCCTGCCCTGCTCAACACTGTCTCTGTCTCTCTCAAAATGAATAAATAAACTTTAGAAGTTTCTTAAGAAACAAATGAACAAAGAAAAAAAAAGAGACAAACCAAAAAACAGACTCTTAAGTATAGAGAACAAACAAATGGTTACCAGAAGGGAGGTGTGTGGGAGGATGGGTGAAATAGGTGAAGGGAATTAGGAGCGGGATTGTCTTGATAAGCACTAAGTAATATACAGAACTGTTGGATCTCTATATTGTACACCTGACACTAATATAGCACTGTACATTAACTACATGGGAATTAAAAAAATTTTTTAATTAAAAATAGAACTAGCATATGATCTAGCCATTCCACTTGTGGGTATATACCCAAAGAAATGAAATTACTATCTTTAAGAGACATCCCACGCCTACATTCAATGCCACATTACCTATAATAGCCAAGACATGGAAACAAATCACGGTTAGTGAGTTCAAGCCCCTCATTTTGGCTCCACACTGATGGTGCAAAAGCCTGCTTGGGATTCTCTCTCTGGCTGCTCCTTCCACATGCTTTCTCAAAATAAGTAAATAAACTTAAAAAAAAAAAAAAACCCTCAAAGTTAAAAAAAAAAGTTCTTATCACAAGAAAGAAAACTAAACTTGTGGTTATTTTGCAGTATATACATGTATCAAATCTTTATGTTGTATATAATACAAAGTTATATGTCAATTATACATATCTCAGTAAAACTGAGAGGGGAAAAAAAGAGAATCCGGGTCAAAATATACCTGTAGTCTATCCTACACCTCTGGATCTTTCAATATGATGTGGAAGAAAAGTTCATGTGGTCAAGATCACTGGAATTAAATACAGCTTTTTCACTTGCTAGCTTGTTACTTAATTTCTAAAAGCCACATGATGGGTAACAAAAATTCTTAACCTCAAAGAGTTATTATTACACAGGTAAATCAGGTAAGGTATGTCTAATATTAAATACACTGCCTGGCACACAGTAAATGCTCAATATATGCTTCCTATTATCGTTAGTGATTATGAACACAAATTTTAGAAAGACAGATCTAAGCTAAAATCCTAGCTCTTTTATTCACTACTTTTTTGACTGTGTGGACAGATTATTTAACCTCTTTTAAGCTCTATTTCCTCAACTATAAAATCAGGGGAAAGTTAAAGAAAAATTAAATCAAAGAATATTTTTTTTAAAGCATACACTTAAAACAAGGCCTGACACAGAAAGAATGATAAATGGCTGCTAGCCTCTTCATTAAATAATAGGCACAAATTGCCTTCCACAGTGGTTGTACCAATTTATACTTCTGCTATCAGGACTTCAGTAAGTTCCCATTTCTCTGTCTTCACCAACACTTGGAGCTGTCAGACATTTTTGTTTTTGCCAATCCAATGGGTATGAAACAGTGTTTTGCTATATATTTTGAGTTTCTTTATTACTAGTAAGGTTGAGCATCTTTTCATCTCTTTATTGCTTAGGTTTTCTTTCTTGCGAATTGTCAATTCTTATCTTTTGTCCATCTGCTCTCCGTCCACTCCTGGGACTTCCTACCTTGGCCTAGGACATCACTATGTCATAGAGCCATTTATCTGGAGTCCTTTTGCGTCATGTTTCCCAAATACTTTAAAGCCCTTGTTCGTTCCCTGCCACTATATCCTTTCTCTCTATATTACTGGTGCCACTTACTTATCACCTAAAGACTCAAACCCCCCTCACTTTCTCCTCAGGCTCAGCAGGAAACATTTATGGAGCTCTAACCACCACAATACTCTAGATGTCATCAACCATTCACCCTTGCTGCTTCGACTTGTCCTGACCTAACTCCTTGGCTATGACAACTGAGCCTCTCTCTGGTTTCTCTTTTGTTCCCTTCTCAATGCTCCTATGGATCTTTTTAATAAATTTTATACATTTTTTATAACTTTTCATCTATAACATCATTATTCACCTTCTGTATCAGTCTGACTTGATTGTGAACCCCTGAGGACAAAGACCATTCCTTATTTATAACCCCAGTTCCTAGCACAGTGGTTCACATTTAACAGGTGTCTAAGAAGGAAAGAAGGAAGGGAGAATGAAAATAAGCCTTTCATAAACTATCTAGCACCCTGGACTTTCTAGGCCTAAGGCCATTTGCTCCTTCTTCTCTGCTCTACTGCCCCTCTCCCCACCCCTACAGGGTAGGCCAAATGTCTACCTTAGAATGACAAGCACGAGCTTGCCTTGTCCTGTGCTTCACCTATCTTTTATAAACATACTATTGGACTCCTCTGATGATGCATGCTCTAATGAATTACCACCTATTATTTACTGACAGGCTCACTTAGCAGTGTCTCTTCTAGACTCCCTCCATTCTGTCAAATCTGATTGTACTTCACTGGACTAGGCCAAGAATATCCCATATGTCACCGGCCACACACTATTCATAGGATAATTTCCCCAAATACTGTTTGGAATATCATGTCATTTGCCTACTTAAGAAACCATAAACAATAATGCCTACATAAAGACCATTAAAATGGTGAAGGACTCCACCACAAAACTACTAAAACTGATAAATGAATTCAATAAGGTCTCAGGACACAAAATTAATATACAGAAATCCATTGCATTTCTATAGACAATGGAGTAGCAGAAATAAAAATTAAGAAAAAAACCCCATTTACAATTGCACCAAAAATACCAAAACACCTAGGAATAAACTTAGCCAAACAGGTAAAAGATCTATACTCTGAAAACTATAAAACACTGATGATTTTGAAGATGACATAACAAATGGAAGATAGTCCATGCTCAGAGATTGGGAGAACAAATATTGTTAAAATGTCCAAACTACCTAGGGCAATCTACAGATTTAATGCAATCCCTGTCAAAATACCAACAGCATTTTTCACAAAACTAGAACAAATAATCCTAAAATTTGTATGGAACCAGAAAAGGCCCTGAATAGACAACGCAATCTTGAAAATGTAGAACAAAACTAGAGGTATCACAATCCCAGATTTCAAGATACACTACAAAGCTAAAGAAATCAAAACAGTATGATACTAGCACAAAGACAGACGTGCAGATCAATGGAAAAGAAAAGAGAAACCTAGAAAAAACCCATGATTATATGGTCAATTAATCTATGACAAAGGAGGCAAGAATATGCAATGGGAAAGACAGTCTCTTCAACAAATTGTGCTGGGAAAACTGGTCAGTTACATGTAAAAGCATGAAACTGGACCACTTTCTTACACCATACACAAAAATAAACTCAAAATGGATTAAAGACTTAAATGTGAGACCTGAAACCATAAAATTCCTAGAAGAGAACATATAGGCAGTAACTTCTCTTAAGACAAGGATAACAAAAACAAAAATAAACTACTGGGACTACATCAAAATTAAAATCTCTGCACAGCAAAGGAAAAAATAAAACTAAGGCAACCTACTAAATGGGAGAAGATATATGCAAATGACATATCCAATAAGGAGTTATCATCTAAAATACGTAAAAAACATACAACTCAACACCAAAAAAACCCCAAATAATTCAATTAAAAATGGTCAGAAACATGAACAGACATTCCTCCAAGGAAGCCATATAGATAGCCCACATGAAAAGATCCTCAACATCAATAACCATCAGGGAAATGCAAATCAAAATTATAAAGAGATATCACACTGTTAGAATGGCTAAAATCAACAACACAAGAAACAACAAGTGTTGGCAAGGATGTGGAGAAAAAGGAACCTGTTGGAGGGAATGCAAACTGGTGCAGCCACTGTGGACAACTGTATGGAGGTTCCTCAAAAAATTAAAACTAGGACCACCCTACAATCCAGAAATCACACTACTGGGTATTTACCCAAAGAATACAAAAACACTAATTCGAAAAGATGTATGCACCACTATGTTTATTGCAGCATTATTTACAATAGCCAATTATGGCAGCAACCCAAGTGTGTATTGATAGATGAATGGATGAAGAAGATATGAGATACACACACACATGCACACATGTATGCGTGCACACAATGGAATATTACCTAGCCATAAAAAAGAATAAAATCTTGCCGTTTGCAAAAACGTGGATGGATCTAGAGGATATAATGCTAAGTGAAAGAAGTCAACCGGAGACAGGTAAATACCATATGATTTCACACATATGTGGAATTAAAGAAACAAAGCAAATAAACAAAGAAAAAAAAGGAGACAAACAAAAAATGAACTGTTAACTACAGAGAACAAACTGGTGGTTACCAGAGAAGAAGTGGATGGGGGGGGGAGGGCAGGTGAAAGAGGTGGAGGAGATTAAGAGTATACTTATTATGACGTGCACTGAGTAATGTATATAATTGCTGAATCATTATATCGTACACCTGAAACTAATATAATGCTCTATGCTATTTTACTGGGATTAAAAGTTTTTAAACATTTATTTTCTGGAAAAATAAATGCAATGCAATGAAATGAAATGAAATGGTGAACCTGGAATTCACAATTAATTCTACATTACTTACCAAACCTCAGTTCTTCAACATGTATCATACACGCTAATGAAGCCAGTTTCTTTTTTTGTTCTCCTTCTCAAATGTGCTACTTTGGTTTTTGCTCACATTTTCCCCTCAACCTCATTTCCTCAAATCAAATACAACTCTTAAATCTAAATATCCCTGTAAGAGGTAATATCAACCAATTAAAATTCAGGATTAGATTTTCAGGTATTAGCAAATTAGTCACCTACCAAAGCCCTGAGGGGAAAAAACAAGAAAATTAAAGTAAGTTTCCCAGAGTTGAAAAAGAGCGATCAAGTCTGGTGCAGAGACGAAAGCAGAGAAAGAAGACAATCAGCAAGGTAGCGCTGATCACTAGAAGTCATAGATGGTTGACCTCAAGAAAATACAGGATGGAAGTATATAACAAATCAATTTTAACTTCGTGTTTATATGTCTCTTACGTTAAAGAAATCCTGTAAGAGAGGAAAGGAATTCTGAATATACAAACCAAATCTTTACCAACCCTTCAAAATACCACCACTAAGTCCTTCTCTTAATTTTCTAGCTCCTGACTAATATAATCCAATAAGGAATGTTTGTGGTCTGTCACCAAACTGTGCAAAATGAAATAATCCGTGATATCTCCACCTAAAAAAGACAGTAAGAAGTAGACTTAATTTAAATAGGTAGATACTATCTTTGGATATTATAGGCAAGATGGAACCCTGGTAGTTAAACACCGATTTTAATTGTGATATTAAAAAGGATTTTTACTCATCTAAGGCAAGTAGTGTCAAACCCTTCCTTACTGTCCAAAATATTTTTTTAAAGAAATAGATATGCTGGTACTTTAAAATAAATGCATAAAACCTAATGAATCTTCTTGTTCTTACAACTTCATTTTTTTAATTTTATTTTTTATTTTTTAAAATTTACATCCAAATTAGTTAGCATATAGTGAAACAATGATTTCAGGATTCCTTAATGACCCTTACCCATTTAGCCCATCCCCCCTCCCACACCCCTCCAGCAATCCTCAGTTTGTTCTCCATATTTATGAGTCTCTTCTGTTTTGTCTCCCTCCCTGTCTTTATATTATTTTTGTTTCCTTTCCCTTATGTTCATCTGTTTTGTCTCTTAAAGTCCTCATATGAGTGAAGTCATAAGATTTTTGTCTTTCTCTGACTAATTTCACTTAGCATAATACCCTCCAGCTCCATCCACGTAGTTGCAAATGGTGTTCTTACAATTTCAAATGATAATTTACTACCTTTGCTTTCAATCCAAGAGCTTAAAAAGCTATGGCAAGTGATGGTGTGGTGGTCTACATCCTAGCATTAAATATTAATGAATAATAATGTCATGCAAAAGGCAAATAACTGTATGTTATTTTTATATGATAGAAGACAGTAAAAAAATCAGAAAGAGGCATCAATCATTTTCCTTTCAAAATAAAAAAGCCATTTAGTAATAAAGTGAAGAGCTGAGTTAAAAGTACCCCAAACCCCCTAATGGGGACGCTCTGTAACTTAAAGAATAAATTCCAGCTCAGTGGCAAACTAGCAAATACTGGGATTCTGCAAAGCTGGGCTACTGTACTGCCAAAGACACAAGAAAATCAGTCCTAGCTTCCTTACCCACCTATCCTTTACTCCTCTTATTTACCCACTTGCACCACCACCAAACAAACCACACCCAACCTAACAAAAACAGTTCATGAAGTACTTATACCAAGGAAGACAGAAAAATAAAAGGCATAGGTCCTGTCCTCAAAGAATCTACAATTTTGTTGAAAGAAATGAACTCACTATACAATATGACAATATGAGATCAAATGATAGCTTCTAAGAACAAAGAATAAGCACTGTGAGAAATCAATAGATTCGATGGATTAGAATGCATCACAGAGCTTAGAGCTTGACTGAGTTAACCTATCGGTAAAACAAAACAAAACAAAACAAAACAAAACAAAACAAAACAAAACAAAAGTGGTGAGCCCTCTAAACCAAGTCCCCAGAAAAAAAATGAGCCAAGGAATTTAAGGAACAAAGGCTCCTCTTAGCACTCACGAGGCTGCCCATCTAACAATTACCTAGGTTATAGTAGCTCACCAGGAGTCAAAGGCAAAAGTTTCCATCTCTTCAATCTAGATAGTCATCACAGGGAATTCTACCTTTTAAACAAAACTATTCTATCACAACTGCCAATTTAAAACTACCAGGCTTTTGTGGTTAGAATGAATAAAATAAGCACAATTTCATTACCCTACTTAAAAAATGTACTTGTCTATCACAGATATGTACGAACAAGCATATGTAAAAATAAGAGAAGAAACCAAGAATTAGGGAACCATTCCAAGGCCCAGTATAAGGAAAATAATAATAATAATAATAATAATAATAATAATAATAATAATGATAATGAAGGGGGGGGAAACCATCAACAAAATAATTCAAGAAAACTTCCCAAGAGAAACCTTCAGATCACAAGTTTAAATAAAGCACACAACAGGCATACTAGATTAAAACACACCCATACCATGGCATATCACCATGAAATTGAAAAACCCTGGGGGAAAAAGAGAAAAAAATTAGATATTGCCAAAGTGACAAGAATCATAATAGAATTATACTTAACCACTACGGTGAGTATGAAGACAAATTTTGGAAGCAAAATTATTTTCCATACAGAATTCTAAATCCAGAGTTTTTCATTTGAACATCAGAGTAGGATAAAAACACTTTCAGACATGCAAGAGAGGTCCCAAACACATACCTCCCATGCATCCTTTACTCAGGGAGCTAGTAGAAGTGCTTCACTAAATGAGAATAAACACAAAAGAAAAGGGATTCAACAAGGCATACAATATAAAAGAAGCAAAGGGAATCCCCAGGAAGACATTGAGGTGTGGTCCAAGGATGATACTTGTGAACAGATCAAAAATGCCTGACTGGAGCTGACTAGGAGGTCCCTGGAGAGACTCCCCTAAGAAGAGGAAATCAGGAGTTGTGAGAATTAGGAGTTCATACTTTTTTATTGCCAAACAGTATTCCACTGTATGTGGATTTACCACCCTTGATTTATCCATTCACTCTTTGAATTATACATTTTTGACAAGAATAGAGGTGATATAAATATTCTTGTATCTGCTTTTATATGAACACAAATTTTTATTGCTCAAGGGTAAATGCCTATGAGTAGGATTGATGGATCACACAGTAAATTCATGTTTAACTTTTGTAAGTATCTGTTTAATTGCTTTCTAGAAGAACTGCATCATTTTGCAACTCCACCAACAATGTGAGAGTTCCAGTTGCTCCACATCCTCCTCAGTACTTGGTACAGTTAACAGTTTTAATTTAAGCCATCGTAATGGATGTGCAATGGTAACTCACCATGGTTTTAATTTGCATTCTCCTAATAGCTAGTTATGCTAAACATCTTTCCATGAGCTGATCTGCCACTCTATATCCCCTTTGCCAAAGCCTATTGAACATTTTTAAATGGCTTATTTTCTTACCATTGAGTTTTCAAAGTTCTTTACATATTCCAAATATAAGTCCTTTGCAGGTATGTGACTTGCTAGTATTTTCTTCCAGCCTATAATTTGCCTTTTCATTTTCTTAGTAGCATCTTCATAAGCAATGTTTTTCCTTTGCTAAACTCCAATTCATTGATTTCTTCTTTCATGAATCATGCTTTTGGTCTCATGTCAAAGAACTTCTTGTCTACACTCAGGACACAGAGATTTTCTCATTTTCTTCTAAAAGCTATATAGATTTATGTCTCAAATTTAGATGTGTGTTACATTTTAAGTTCATTTTTGTATAATATGTTTGGTTTAGATCAAGGTTCATTATTTTTGTATGTTGATGTCCAATTATTCCAACGCCACTTATTGAAAAGATTATTCCTTTTCCATTTTGCAACTTTATAAAAAATTATCGGCCATATTTGTGTGGGCCTATTTCTGGAATCTCTATTCTATCTCATTGAGCTACAGCTCTTTCCTTTGCCAATAAAGTCTTGATTATGATAGCATCATGCTGTTTTTAAATCATGTAGTTTCATTTTTTCCAACATTTTTCTTTTTCAAAATTGTTTTGGCTATTCTAGGTCCTTTGCCTTTCTTTAGAAATTGTAGAATCAGTTTATAACTAGGCAGAGTGCTGTTGGGATTTTTTTTTTTATCAATACTGCTTTAAATCTATAGATCATTTGGGGAAAACCACCATCATTACTATCGCGATTCTTCAAATTCATGAGTACAACGTATTTCTCCATTTACTTAAATCTTTTTTTTAATCAGGGTTTTATAATTCTCAGCATAGAGATCTTACACATATTTTGTCACATTTATAGCTGAGTGTTTCATTTGGGGGGAGCTACGTAAAGTTTTTTAAATTCAGTTTTTAATTGTTTATCACTAGCATATAGAAATATGATTGCTTTTTCTGAGTTGACCATGAATCACTTGCTAAACTCACTACTTTAGGAATTTTTTCGTGGATTCCTTGGGATTTTCTACATAGATGATTATGCCATCTGCAAATAGGGACAGTTTTATGTCTTCTTTCCAATCTCTATGTCATTATTTCTTCAAGTATTTTTGATGGACCACACTCATTCTCTTCTCATTCTGGGTCTCTGATGATACAAATTTAAGACTTTATCATAGTCTTGTAGGTCCCTGAGGCTGTGTATTTCTTTATTTTTAACTGTTTTCCTCTGTTTTCAAATTACATCATTTCTGTTTATCTATTTTCAAGTGCATTGACTCTTTCATTGTCATGTCTACTCTGCTATTGAGCTGATTTAATGAGTTTTCATTTCCATTACTGTATTTCTTAGTTCTAAATTCTCCATTTAGTTCTTCATATCTTCTATTTCTTTGCGGAGACTTTCTATCTTCTCGCTCAATCCTGGAACATGGTTGTAATAGCTGATTTTAAAACTGTTTTTCAGAGAATTTTAACATATGTGTGATCACCATCTGTTAGGTGTCTTTTCCCATGTGAGTTCAATATTTCTGATTCTTTTTAAGCTGAGTAATTCTAGATTGTATTCTGGACACTTGGAATATTACTTTATGATACCCTGGGTCCTATTTAAGTCCCACTAAGAATGTTGGGTGTATTTGTTTTGGACAATAACTGACCAGTTGGGTTCACATTTCAAGTTCTGACCAGCCTCCTGTGGGTTCTATTTCCAATTTCAATTCAGTTTTCAAACCCTCTGTAGTCATACTGAATGTGTTTTATAACTGTCCCACGTAGTGTCTAGTTTGGGAGTTAAGGGGTGGTCTATCCCGTATTTCAGTCCTCAATGTTTCTGTATGCTGTTTAGGATCAGACTCAGGTAGGTACAGCTTGGAAGTCAACTCATGATTTCATAAGTAACTTTAAGCAGTCAGTTTCCCAAACTCCTCATTTTCTTGCAATCTCTTGGTTCCCCGGGGCTCTCCTTTTCCAGCTTTCCAGCAGAAAATTGAGGCTTCATTAACCCCACTCTGCCATGTACTCCTCAAGACTGGGCCAAGCAACAAAAAAAGAGCAGAGGGAGCAGAAAAGCCATGGGATTTACCTCTCTCTTGAGACCAGAGCTCCTCCAATCTGAGAGGAAACTTCCCCTCCCTCTGAGATTTAGGCTCCTGCCTGCCCCCACTGAGGCCACTGCAGCTGCTCCCAAGGACTGCTTGAGGCCTGGGGTGCAAGAAAATGAAGAAAAGGAAAAAAAGAAGAAAAAAAGAATGATGCGGTATTGCCACATTTTCTCTGAGCATTAGGAGACCCCTTCCCGGAGCTCCTTGAGTCAGAACTAGAGGGCTTCTCCTGGTAGTTTTTCTGTCGTGTTAATAATGCTCACTTCCAAGTTTCAGGATACATTAAGTTCAGGCTGGGGCATACTGGAAGGAAAGAAATGGTAAACTCACCGCCGGTTCAGTGGTACTTTGAATTCTGGTCTTCTTCCCCAATCTGCCTCCTACTATTTATTTTTCAGAGTCCTCAAATAGCCACTCCAAGCACTCTGTCCAGGTTTTATAGCTGCATTCAGTGGGAGAGACAGGGTGAAGTGTGCTTACTCCATCTTATCTGGAACCAGAACCTGGACTACTGCTTTTCATAATAACTTTGAGGAACTAATTACTGAATCTATTTATATAACTTTGATTGTACAAAATTAAAAATTAAAAATAAGCAAATCCTATATTAACCTTATTGTGAAAAAGGAAATAAGTAAGCCAGTAGAATCACATTTTTTAAGCATATATTCTTTTGGATATTATATGCTTATGAAAAAAGTGAAGTTTTTAATTGTACTTTGCTTTATTTCTTTAAATCTTATTTTACTTGCGGATTTTTGTAAATGCTATGACTGTTAGAAATTTGTTAAAAGAAGAAAAAAAAAGTAGGAGTTATCCAAAGTACAAAACAGAGGAAGTAGATTGCAGAGAAGAGGTTATAAACTGTTTAAAAAACTGAAAAAAGTTGGAGGATGACCAACACTCCAAGTCTAAGCCAAGAGTTTCAAGAGGCAAGCAAAGCGGGCAGGAACCAATTCAAGGTCTTGTATGCCAGGTTAAGGTGGCTGGACTTTACCTGAGAAAAGGAAGGCCCTGAATTGTTTTAGCAAAGGTTGGGAATGCTATGATGCAATCAGTATGTTTGAACAATTATTCCTGCTGCAGAACATAAAGGTGCATAAAAAATGAGTGTTACTGTCTGAATCTTAGGGGTCATGTTAAGTTGCAGAACAAATATATATACAATATGATTGCACGTATTGTGGAGGCAAATGGGTAAGAGAGGGAAATTTTACATACACACACGCAAAAAGTCATGTCATATGTAATCAAAGGATTTTATAAATGATTATGATTCCATGATTTATATATAGAATATATAGCACATGATTATATATACGCATGCGTAAAGATAGATAGATAAATAGCTGATTATAATATGTACTATTTCTGGAAAAAACAAAAGAAACTAGTAACAATGGTTAATTTTGGAGGAGAGTGAGGGGCTAAGAGAAAGCAAACTTACTTTTTATTCTTCTGTTTGATTTTTAAATCTTGTACTGTGAATACTTACACCCTTAAAAAGGGTTGTAAAAAAAAAAAAAAAAAGAGCGAGGTCTTACACACGAACTAGACAGAAGATAGTAAAAACAAGATAAGTATGAATGAGCCTAGCATTCAGTACCCCAACTCCTAGCATATAGTCAGCTCTCAAACACTCTACAGATCTCTCCACAAATAAGGTATTACTAACCGTTTATAAAGCAAGTTCATAACACAAAACAGTTTTTTTTATTATATCACACTACACTTCACTAATTCACCATGTATTTTCAATCATTCAGAAATGTAAACAGAAGATAAAGAGCAAGAATGGATTCCGAAGATATTTATTATCATTATACTACATTTTTACTATAAAAGAAAGATTTGCATAATTCTTTTCAATTTCTTAAGCACTGAGGGATATAAAAAGCTTTACAGTAAAAGATCCTCTCCTTTCCCGGTCCCTCCTAATGCCAATACCCAAACATAACCATTTCCAATGGCTTCTTGAGCTCTGTATGATTCCAGACTTTCATTGTGCTTATAAAGCACATATAACTATATGTGCATATGTATATACAAAGACAAACATATATACATTATATTCCCTTTCAAGAAAATGGAACTCTGCTCCTTAAAATAACCTAGAACTATTCTATTTCTATATGTCCAGAGTAATGAATAGACAAATCCCCAAGCTGGCAGATAATGTTAAATCTTCCAAGTAGAGAATATTAAAATAAATGCACTGAACAGATAAAGTTCTCAGAGATCTCCTAACACATCTTTGATGGAACAAATGAACCTTAACCAGGGCAAGCAAAAATTACTTTAGGGAAAAGAAGTACCAGATGAAATAAACAAAAGAGCAGATGACAGGTTAATAAACGGGTAGATGATATAATAAAGGGTGAGAGTTTATCTCTAACCTTTTAGTCCCAGAGTTCAATTACTCTGTTCTCCCACAAAAGGAGTTATCAGAGATCTTCTAACACCCTTTGATGGTACAGATGCACCTTGATGAGGGCAAGCACTTTGGAGTAACTTTCACAGACAGTCTTCTATACTGGACAGACCAGTAGTCTAATCCAAAAAAGACGTTGTCTCTCATTCTTACAACTGGGGAAAGGGAGTAGTCATACTTTGCAGCAGAAGCTAGAGACTTCAAGCAGGAGGGCAGAAGAGGTACTGCTGCTCTTCCGTACTAGCAATCCTTCTTCCCAACTCTCAGCTTGTGCTCTGCAGTCTCCAAGGCAAAAATAAAATGCAAGACCAATATAACAGAGTGAAAAAATTTCCCCAGAAGTCAAAACAAAATCAATTCCTTTTTAAGGGCTATACCAAAGTAGTTTTCCTCTACATTTATGTGGGGCAAGAAAAATTAATTCCCAGCCATTTCAACTGAGAATAATAAAAATAAAAATAACAAAATTACTTGATTATCAAACAATGGCATTTAGTCTATTTTTTTAAGTAGCCTCCATGCCCAATGTGGGACTTGAACTCACAACCTTGAGATCAAGAGTCATGTGCTATAACCAAATGAACTAGCCAGGCACCCCCTATTATTTTTTGATATTAATAGGATCTTTCTATACTTGCTTTTAGAGAGTCTAGAGGAGAAAAAACTTAGTTTATAAATTATCTTCTCATCTAAGATAAAGAGAAAAACTTCAGTTTTACTCAAGTTGGTGCATAATGAAAGAGTACAAGAGATAAGATGATGCTTTATTTCATTCACAGAATGAAGTAGAGTTAAAATGGGGCAGGAAAGCTAGACAACTTTCTAAGTCACTCATTGATTTAAGCAGTGATTTTTAAACACCATAAACTTCATTAGATTGAACATATTATGGAAGGCACTTTCACATAAGAATTAGTGAGAAATCTGATCTGTAGGATACTTTTAAAGAAAAACTATTTTATGCTTAGGTATATCATTATATAGTAATTAGAAGCAAATAAACAAAATTTAAACTTTTAAAGATCCAAGAAAGCTTCTTTGATGAAAAGATATACTAAGTATAAAACACAGTAATTTTATAATACTCTTGAATTCCCAAAACAGTAGAACCACCTATATCGAAAAATAAAAAACTTCTAAACCAAATAGAAATGATTTTCTGGAAGATCCAAGTGACTGTTTTTTATAACAATAAAGAGTTAAATCTCGGGGCGCCTGGGTGGCGCAGTCGGTTAAGCGTCCGACTTCAGCCAGGTCACGATCTCGCGGTCTGTGAGTTCGAGCCCCGCGTCAGGCTCTGGGCTGATGGCTCAGAGCCTGGAGCCTGTTTCAGATTCTGTGTCTCCCTCTCTCTCTGCCCCTCCCCCGTTCATGCTCTGTCTCTCTCTGTCCCAAAAATAAATAAAAAACGTTGAAAAAAAAAATTAAAAAAAAAAAAAGAGTTAAATCTCTATACAACATGGTTTGGAGAATCTAAGCTGTGATCATCTAAACTTTTTTTTTTTTTTTACCTACCAAAAAAAAAAAAAAAAGTTTATAAAGAAAATTGCCAGAAATAGAAGTTATTTTTCTTACTCTCTCATATCGCCATTTACAAATGTATGCTATCACCAAATACAAAGCTAATTTGTGCTACCATTTTGCTCCTGAACATAATATATATGTCAAGTTTAAGTATATATAATTCTTTAAATAGCTTGCAATTTAAAAGGGAACACAAATGTATTTTTATTTTATTTATTTTTTATTCATTTTTGAGAGAGAGACAGACAGGCAGACAGAGCTCAAGTGGGGGAGAGGCAGAGAGAGAGACACAGAATCCGAAGCAGGCTCCAGGCTCTACGCTGTCAGCACAAACCATGATATCATGACCTGAGCCTAAGTCAGACGCTTAACCAACTGAGCCACCCAGGTGACCCTATTTTTTTTTAATGTTTTATTTATTTATTTTTGAGAGAGAGAGAGAGAGAGAGAGAGAGAGAGAGAGAGAGAGCGCACGCACACGAATGGAGGGGAGGGACAGAGAGAGAGAGAGAGAGAGAGAGAGACAGAAGGCTCCAGGCTCTGAGCTATCAGCACAGAACCCGATGTGGGGCTCGAACCCACAAACCGAGAGATAATGACCTAAGCCAAAGTCAGATGCTTAACTAACTGAGCCCCCAACACAATGTATTTTTGAAAATAAACAATTCAGGAGCACCTGGGTGGCTCAGTCAGTTAAGCATCCAACTTCAGCTCAGGTCATGATCTCACTGTCCATGAGTTCGAGCCCTGCATCAGGCTCTGTGCTGACAGCTCAGAGCCTGGAGCCTACTTCAGATTCTGTGTCTCCCACTCTCTCTCAAAAATAAATTAAGATTAAAAAAAAAATTTTTTTATAAAAAAAAAATAAGCAATTCAGATGCACCCCATGTTTATAGCAGCACTATCAACAATAGCCAAAGTATGGAAAGAGCCCAAATGTCCATCAATGGATGAATGGATAAGAAGATGTGGTGTGTGTGTATACATATATATATATATATATGTATACACACACACACATATACGCACAATGGAGTATTACTCGGCAATCAAAAAGAATGAAATCTTGCCATTTTCAACTACGTGAATGGAAATGGAGGGTATTATGCTAAGAGAAAGACAAAAATCATATGACTTCACTCACATGAGGACTTTAAGAGACAAAACAGATGAACATAAGGGAAGGGAAACAAAAATAATATAAAAACAGGGAGGGGGACAAAACAGAAGAGACTCATATTTATTGAGAACAAACTGAGGGTTACTGGAGGAGTGTGGGGGGGGGGGATGGGCTAAATGGGTAAGGGGCACTAAGGAATCTACTCCTGTTGCACTATATGCTAACTAATTTGGATGTAAATTTTAAAAAATAAAAAAACTAAATTAAAAAAAGAGGACTGACAAGGAAGAAACTGTAAAGTCTCTTGATTCAAGAACCTTCTAAAGGATTTGCTCTCAAACTTGTGTGTGCATTAGAATGACCAAGAAAGCTGAAGAAGGCAGCTCACAGACTCTGAATCTGTTAAGTCTCTGAGTGGGAACTCCTTTTCCTTTTGACAAGATCTTCAGATGCTTTGGATACAGAGCAAATTTAAGAATCACCTTATTAAATACTCCTAGAGGCTAAAAGTGCCTATTTACCCAAGGTGAGAACTTCTAAACTGGAAGATTTTCACTGTGTCTAAAAAAACCATTCTCTTCATTAAATTTGCATATTCTTATGCAGTCTCGGGATAAAAGCATAACACTAAAGGTTAAATATGAACCTGGAATAATTATTTGACAGAAAATTACTAACTGCCAAGAAATAACTGATATTAGAGTTTAAACATGAATGGTTCATTTAAAGTTTTCTTAAATTAGACCTACATTTTATTAAAATTTTCTATTCAGATTTGTTATAAATACAAGGAAAACTTGTAAAAAATTTTGGACACATTGAGAAATACTTAAATATAATTAAACAGAATTTTTCATTTGTAAAAAAAAATTTTTTTTATAAAAAAATTAAACAATTCAGGGGCTCCCAGGTGGCTCAGTCAGTTTAGCAGCCAACTCTTGACTTCGGCTTAGGTCATGATCTCATGGTCCTGGGATGGAGCCCTGGCATCGGGCTCCACAATGAGTATGTTGCCTGTTTGGGATTCTCTCTCTAGTTCTCTCTCTGCTCTTCCTCTGTGTGTGCACACACTATCTCTCTCAAAATAAATAAACTTAAAAAATAAATAAATAATTCAAACACATTAAAAAGTACACATTAAGAATAAACCAGACAGAATCTAGTGGTTATTAAAACCTATTGAGAAAAATGTGTTGGCCCAAGAGCAACTAGTGCCCTAGTGCCATATTGTAATCTCAATTATTTCCCAATAAAAGGAAATAGGGCTTCCTGGAGAAACAGAGTTCCAGATTCCAACAATAGCATGGGGGAAAGTTCAAGGAAAGCCTGAAATATGGCCTGTGCCAGAAAGGAAAGATGACATCAAAGAACACTGGAGTTAGAAAGACACAGCAACCAACTTGAAAGGGCTTCCACTAGCCAAAGACGCGAAAATTTGAGCATCAAAATAACAATGACTGTAATGAGTTGAAATAAAATACATAAAAATCCTTGAGTTCATGGTGATTCTGGAAACAAAAACAAAAACAAAAAAATTCACCGGTCATATATGGCACAAAGCTCATTATTCTGAGAACTGGAAAATAAGAAGGATCAAAAATCAAGTCTTTACCCTGCCCTTCTTATAGCAACTATGTTTCGGGGGGAACACAGAGCTGGTGAAATAAAGTTCTAACTTGATAGAATAATTCCACTTCAGAAATTTGGCAGAAATAAAATAATCAGAAAAATCACTATTTTGTAACCCTTATGGAAACAATATATCCAGACAATGTACTCTTGCCAAAAACAGCAGCAATCACAACATGAATCTCACCGAAGCTCTATATATCTACTACCAGTTCATAGGAAACACAGAGGCTAGAGAAACATGTTAAAAGGCACCCCAAGTATGTGATTAGCCAAATCCAGAATTTGGACTATTCTATAGAATAGAACTAAGAACTTCATTTCTCCAACAAATAAATGCAGGGGCACCTGGGTGGCTCAGTCAGTTAAGCATCCGGTTAAGCATCTGACTCGTGATTTGGGCTCAGGTCATGGTCTGATGGTTCATGAGTTCAGGCCCTGCGTCGGGGTCTGGGCTGATATCACGGAGCCTGCTTGGACTGGTTAGGTTCACACAGCAGTGGATGGTGGAATTGGTCCTGATTCCTCAGGTGTCACTTTTTTTGTCAACTACAACTTATGTTTTTCTATATATTATACTTCTGCCACTTCCCACTGGTCAATGCTATAGTCAAGAGTCAAAGCATGCCTCTCAGTCCTGCTCACTCACCAGTTCCTTCCCTCCCCATCAGTGCTGACAAGGTATCGATAGGCCTCAAAGACAGAACAATAGGATATTTTTGATACAATGGGAGAAATTAAACACTGCATAGATTTTAGATGGTATTGAGGAATAACTTGTATTTGATAGGTGTTTAAAACTACTGTTTATGTTATTTTAAAAAAGGAGCACCTTACCACAAATTATAGATCTTAGTTATAATAATGTATCAATACTGGCTCACCAATTATAACAAACATATCCCAGAAGCAGCACCAGGATGCAGAAGGAACCTAGCATTTCTTAAATATTTCTTAAATATTACTCCAGCAAGGTGGCAAAGAGTGTTGAAGGAGTAGGATATAGCTGCAACAGGACTGGCCAAGTGCTGATACATCAAAGTTGAGTACTGGGCACAAAGAATGTTCTTTATATAATTATTTCCATCTTTGTGTATATTTAAATTTTTTCATAATAAAAATTAGGGAAAATAGCAAAGTTAAGATTTGCCTGTCTTGCTGCAGGATTATAGCTATGTATCAAAATTTTATAAATGGAACAGGAATCTTTATAAAAAGCATTGATGATAGGTTTCTGAGGTGCTACAGAATTACTGGTGATCAATTTGAAGTCATGAGACAGAAGGTTTTTTCCTCTTACACCAGCAGTGCAAATAAAACTATACTTACTAAAGGGGCGCCTGGGTGGCGCAGTCGGTTAAGCGTCCGACTTCAGCCAGGTCACGATCTCGCGGTCTGTGAGTTCGAGCCCCGCGTCAGGCTCTGGGCTGATGGCTCGGAGCCTGGAGCCTGTTTCCGATTCTGTGTCTCCCTCTCTCTCTGCCCCTCCCCCGTTCATGCTCTGTCTCTCTCTGTCCCAAAAATAAATAAAAAATGTTGAAAAAAAAAAAAAATTTAAAACTATACTTACTAAAAAGACCAAAAACAAAAAAAATGGTATAGTGAGATACAACTCAAGAGGGCCATTAAAATGGAGAAGTGAAGATAGCTAGGATATTGCTACAAACATGTACTGAAGATGGGAGAAAAGGAAGGAAAAGGAATCTAACAGACGAGGGAGGCAATTATCCCCTTAGCTCTAAGTTTCAAAGCAACTGAATTGAAAAAGGTTCGGAGACAGTAAAGTCCAAATGGAGACAAGGAAGAAACACAAATAAATTATACACAGATATATATTACTAAAAAGAAAAGCTTATTAAGTTGTATGGTTCTATTTACTAGGATACTTTACAAAATAATAACTAAGTGTAGACGTACTATCTAGTACTAGAAGTACTGCCTACAGACATGGTTTAGTCTAGTAGCAACTAACGCATTCAAACATATTTTTATTTATTTATTTAAGTTTATTTATTTTGTGAGAGAGAGAGAGAGAGAGAGAGAGAGCGAGCGAGCACACAAGCAGGGAGGGGGCAGAGACAAAGGGAAATAAAGAATCCCAAGCAGGCTCTGTGCTGTCAGTACAGAACCCAACGCAGGGCTGGAACTCATGAACCACAAGATCATCACATGAGCCGAAATCAAAAGTTGGACACTTAACCAACTGAGCCACCGCCCCTCAAACACATTTTTAAAAACCAAGTACAATTCAGGAGTCAAACTTGACTCAATAGAGAATTGTAGGATACATCCAGAATTGGTTCAGAAAGCTGTGAAAATAGAGTAATCTGAGACAGTAGCATAGGGAGGTGATTTAGAAGAAAAGATGGGGTAAAACGCTAAGGCCTTCACACTTCAGGGCCGGTGAGAAAGGATCATACTAGTAATGAGAGTTCTGCGTGAGCTAAGGAAATACAGGGTTAGACTGAGAGAAAATTGAGAACTGAAGGAATCCAGGAAAAAAAAAAAAAAAACTGTGAGAATTTTGAAAAGGGGGATTGATTTATTACAAGGAATAAAACTTAGGGCTCTGGCTAAATTCACCTTAAAATATCTTTTTATCTTATAAAGAAACAAATCCTTATACTACCTATCAAAAATTGAACATCAGTTAAAAACCAACCAATCCTGGGGCACCTGGTGGCACAGTGGGTTAAGCATTCGACTCTGGCTCAGTTAATGATCTCACAGTTTGTGAGTTTGAGCCCCGCATCAGGCTTTGCACTGACAGCTCAAAGCCTGGAGCCTGCTTTGGATTCCGTGTCTCCCTCCCTCTCTGCCCCTCCCCCACTCACACTCTGTCTCTTGCTTTCTCTCAAAAATAAACATTAAAAAAAAATCTAAAACCAACCAATCCTTTAAAGGGTTAGCCTCTGGTTGTATATCTTCCCCTTATACACTTAGCCTTTTTATTGGGGTCAGTGAGTAAGAAGTCATTATATCAAAAGGAAGGCAAGCAAGTCAGCCCCATAAAAATGTTCTCAAAAAGGCCCAAATTCTAAAGCACTTTCAACAAAAAGAAGTTGTGAAGCATTAAATACGCAGAAGGCATAAGTGAGAAAGCCAAGAAGAGTCAAGAGCTGCCTCATTGAAATACAGACCATAGAAATGAAACCTTAAAAACAAAAGAAGAAATACAGACCAGAAGATAAAAACCCATTTATTTTTGGAAGGTGAAGGATTCTGAGAACTAGGATGTGGTTATAAGCGGGTAGGAAAAACATGTCAGTTAATAGTATGAAAGATAAAATAGCCAGAAAGAGAAGGAGAGCCTCAGCATCTCAGGGTTTAGCATTAAAGTTGGGCACCTGGGTGGCTCAGTCAGTTAAGCGTCCGACTTCGGTTCAGGTCACAATGTCACAGTTTGTGAGTTTGAGCCCCCCGTTGGGCTCTGTGCTGACAGCTCAGAGCCTGGGGCCTGCTTCAGATTCTGTGTCTCCCTCTCTCTCTGCCCCTCCCCTGCTCACATCCTGTCTCTCCCAAAAATAAACAAACATTATTTTCTTCCCCTTCCCTTCCCCCATGTCTTCTAAGTTTCTCAAATTCCACATATGAGTGAAAACATCTATGTCCTTCTCTGACTGACTTATTTCACTTAGCATTCTACCCTCCAGTTCCATCAACGTTGTTGCAAATGTCAAGATTCATTCTTTCTCATTGCCAAATACTATTCCATTGTATATAGAAATCACACCTTCTTTATCCATTCATCAGTTGATGGACATTTGGGCTGTTTCCATAATGTGGCAAACAGAGAGGGAGGCAAACCATAAGAGATTATTAAATACAGAGAACAAACTGAGGGTTGATGGGGGGGAGGAGAAAATGGGTGATGGGCATTGAGGACGGCACTTGTTGGGACAAGAACTGGTGCTGCACGTAAGCGATGAAGCATGGCAATCTACTTCTGAAGCCAAGACCACACTGTATACACTGTATGTTAGCTAACTTGACAATAAATTATATTTTAAAAAATAATAATAAATAAACTAAATTTTTTTTAAAAAGCTACTGAAGTTATCTTCAGGCTTTATCCCATAGAATCCTGGGTAAATTGCAGTCAAAATAGGCAAGAAACCTACTGAAAGACCTATAGAGCTATATCCTGCCTCACCTGGAAACATCTTCCCAGGGCCAAGTAGGAGAAAGGTGAAATGGCACTGTGCAGGCCAAACTGATGCTGACATATCCTTTATGAGCTTGTCCGAGAGTCAAAGAGATCTGCTAAGATCTGAGCAACCCAGGAATTGGTAGCTCCAGCCGCACCTATTTGTGTGGCCTCTATGTCACTGAGCTGAGAACAGCTCCAAAGGATCAGGGAGTACGGAGAAAAGGTGAAAAAAAAAAAGAGAGCACCATCTTTTCCCCTACTATTCCTTCTCCAGTTATGTTTCTTCTAATAGGTATTGATTTATCCACTGCTTTCCTAATTTCTCATGTTTTGGGAAAGCTAATTTTGGACTAAAAAATAACTATTAAACAGATCTATAATTTTATTAGCATCAGGCTCTAATCAAACGAGCCAATTGTTAGAGAAACCTGGATAATCAGAAAGCTTAGGCAAAGGGCAATGATTAAAAGAACAGACATTGCCAGAATACGTAATACACACACACTTCATTAACTTAACACAAACTAGTTTACTAGAATTCCAAACATCAAGAATTCACAAAGAGAGCACATTCACCCTAGAGACTACACAGCCATGAATTTGAAGGTCCTAGGCTACACAGCATTTTGTGCTTGCTATTTCTACCAACTACAGTTATTTCTACTAATTCTAGCAACTTTCTTTGCTCTATATGTTACCACTAAATTCCTTTAGATACTAATGAATGTCCCATAACAATATCAAACCGTCTAGAGCTTAACGAGATCATTTAATGTGCTAATAACCCCATTTAATTGATTCAGACAAAACATTTAAATATGAGTAATATCAGATTACATCATTAAGCTGAAGATACAAAGATGAATATAAACTAGCAATAAATTCAGGGTATTACATGACTGGGTTAAAGTCAGAAAAAAACTTATTTATCCTTGTAGTAAGAAATAGGAACCCAAGTAGAAAACAGATCTCAAAAATGACAACAGGGCAAGAAAAAGTTATCCACACAACAAATAGTATTATTTTTAATCCATCCTGCAGTATGATTTGAAGGCAGCTTCCTTAGTGATTAAAGCATATTTACACCCAATGACATGAGTAGAAACAACTCAGAGGTATTCATGTTTAGTGGTTTAAAAAAAAAAAAAGGCAAATTTTTACCAAAACAGACTTACAAAAACACTTTCTAAAGCAGAATGTTTTAGGTAATTCACTCTGTCATCCTTGTTCACCATAAAAAGGAATTCCCAAAGTCCAATTAGCCTAAGCAATCAGTATCTCCACTCCTACTAGCTAGTGATAAAATTTCCAAGAGAAAAATGCTATGCATTGTTTATTCCTGATTATTCATTAATAGTTTGAGAATGTAACTGAGGTTTAGAAAGGTAACAGCAAATTATAAATTGTTTGGTGTATCATACAAAATAGCTTACCTTGTAGTTTTTTCAGTACAGCAACCTCCATTTTCAGAACTTGTTTTGGTTGTTGAGCTGATTCTACCTTCAGTGCAACATTTTCCCTGGTAAGCATGTCCAAGGCATCGTAAATTTCTCCAAAGCCCCCACCCCCAATCTTCCTCAACTGCAGGGGAAATAAGAACATACACACATAAAATTACTAGAACATTCTAATTGGAAACCAATTCATCTCTTGTATATAATTTTACTATCCCTATTTGAGGATAAAAGATCTCAATATCGTTAAATTAACTGCACATATGCCAAGAAAACAGATGCCTAGAAATACCATCAAAACCTTTTCCCATGGTTTTGCCCACAAAAGGTAATTAAATTATTTCAGCCACAATTTTAAAATTTAGTCTACAGCATCAAAAATGTCACAAAAAAGGACAGCACCTGAAAGTTTCACTTGCCACAAATGCCCCCCAACAACCAGATATGTTATTTTAATTCTAGGGCAACATTTGTAAACTTTTAAACCATGAAATCTTTTTGCCAATCAAAATCATATCTGGACCCCAGCTGAGATGTGTATGTGCAGAGGCTGGAGGTGGGAGTGAGGCAACCAGAGCCCAGCCTTCTCAGCACCACTTATCCTCCTCTCTGAGGCACTGAGCAGACTCCACAGAAGAGACAGAAAACTCCTGTTCTAAACTATCCCAGAGTTCACTATATAACTATATGCTCAGATAAGACAAAGTCTAATCAAATAAAACACCTTCAACAAACACTTAATATCCTTACTGATAAAACGTATTAGCTTAACTAGGGAATACCAGGATCTCTGTCTGAGTACTACAAGCAAGTTCTCAAGTGTTAGTGACAACTAAACCTGTAGAGCTATGAGCACCAAGGTGGGCAGTATACTTCAAACCAGATGTAGCACGGAATTAGCGTTCTTCCATTTCCTGAAGGTCTTCTCCTTTCCACATTATCAAACACCTAAGACGTGATGTAAAGCAGGCAGTCCTCACCGGAGGCACAAGGGTCCTAAATCCTAACCACCCCAGAGGACTCACTTTAAGCTCTACTTCTTCCAAGAACACTGCATTACTGATTACCTCCAGGCATATTTCTCTATCTTCTGAATCTCTATAGGAATTATTTGCTTAATCATTTAATCATTTTACTAACCTAAACACCTCAGATATCACTTGTATTAATACACTATACTATTTTTTGACTTTCCACTGTCAATGTCCTAGCTCCCTACAGTGAAACTAAGTTTCTTCAGAAACAGCCACACCTTTCTATTTTTTTGTTTCCCTTACAGCAAGTGGCTAAGTGGTAACTACATAATTATTGCTAAATAACTATTCATTGCTTTGTATATAAGAGCCATAATCCTTTATTCCAGTTGGGTGATGGGAAGAGATAGCATGAGAAATTCCAGTATGAGCGCAGGATTAAAATAAAGTTCCAGAACTTCATTGCAGTTAAATTGTTTTTTGTTGGGCCCTGATTGATACTTACAATTCTTAATATCTATTAAACAAAGCCTAGTATAACTTTAAAAATCCATAAGCAATACCAAAGGGACATTTTTCTAATTATGGACAGTGGTGAGAGGTACCTTCATGTTTTACCTCACAACAACCTTACCAAATGACAGAACAGAAAATCTAGACCAAAGTAATGATTTTGCTCCTTGGTCCACTCCTATAATGTCATCTCAACAATAGTGGGAACATTAATATTTTTTACTGAGCTTGACAAAGCATTAAGACATCATCAATGTTTATAAAGCAGAAAGCTAGAGGCAGTTTACTATGATGGGGGTATGTAGATTAGGGAAAGAATGGTGGTAAGGCCTGTGGCAGACTTTGTTTCCTAAAGATGATCACAACAATATCACCCATCCCTTTTCCTCTTCTTCAGTGTGACCTTGCCCCTCACCCAAGATATAGCATCCATTCCCCACCCTCTTAAATATGGGTTAATCTTGTGGCTGCTTTAACCAACAGAACATGGTGAAGTAATACTGCCCCAGCCCTGAGAACAGCCCTTAACCAGCCCCGCAGTTTCTGTTTCCTGTCTCTCAAAAGCCAGCTACCATATAAAAAGTGTGACCATCTGAGAAGCCACAGACCTGTGAAGAGGTCCTAGAAAATAAGCTACCAGGGATGACAGGGGGAGGACTAGGGAACTAAGGACCTTCAAGTCACCAAACAGCCCACTTGGAAGTTGGGTCCTCTAACCCACCCAACCCTGCCGAGTGCCACATGGTTAAGAGACGAACTGGGGCACCTGGGTGGCTCAGTCGGTTGAGCGGCCGACTTCGGCTCAGGTCATGATCTCACAGTCTGTGAGTTTGAGCCCCACGTCGGGCTCTGTGCTGACAGCTCAGAGCCTGGACCCTGTTTCAGATTGTGTCTCCCTCTCTCTGACCCTCCCCTGTTCATGCTCTGTCTCTCCCTGTCTCAAAAATAAATAAAAATGTTAAAAAATAAAAAATTAAAAAAAAAAAAAAGAGACGAACTATCAGGCAAACTCATCTCAAATTCCTAATCCACAAAATTATATGTAAAAAAATAATTGTTTTTTAAGCCTCTAAATTTTGATGCAGTTTGTTCATAATGGTAGATAACCAAAACACCATCCATAACAATGAGACTATTTCTTACTAAAATGCTACTATGCCTGCCAAATTTGGGGGACATGTTCGATATGTATATTAGTTCTAATTATCAGGACAGAGCAACTAAGCCAGGCATAGCTTCATTTGTCACCTTTTGATATGTCTACTGGAAACAGCCAAACTTTATCACAGCACTTAATACAAAGCACTCACCAAAGAAACACTCACCAAAGAAACACTCATTTCTGACTTACATAAAAGATTACTAATTGTAATCTTCCTGCACCAATCCATGATGACAACATGATTCTTTTCTTACATTTACTCAAGTAAATTTTCAAAGCCAATTGATTTGCCTAATTGGTTAAAACACTGTATCATAGAAACAAAATTTGTATTTCTAAAGGAAGAATCTTCTTTTTCCAATCTGTTGATAAACTAAGGAAACCACTAAAACAACTTTCCTACACCTGGTAATGAAAAAAACTCTGATTAAAATACATATTTAAATACATCTGAAACAAAAATTGTTCCTTGAAGAGCAGAGAAGATGGCAGATTCCAAGTCCAGGACAAGGAAGATATCAAAGGACTATTAGGATCATGTTGAAAGACTCAAGAGACAACTTGAAGGGTGTCCTCCCTTAGTCAAATGGGACAGTTTAGGGATCAATAAGGATAGTAATGACAACTGACTGAAATATATGAAATATGCTTAAATCCATGCATTCTTGACTACCTATTTTTAAAAATCTCATTGGTCACTTTTGGAAAATGCCAGGGAACCAATTCATTATTTTGAAAACTGGTAAATTAAGAAAAAGAATTAAGCATTTATTCTCTTTTCCTAATCAAAATGTACCTCAGGACAATCAAATAGTTGACAACAAAAAATTTCTCTTTGTAGATGTACTTTAAAAAATGAAGGAATGACAGGAGTGCCTGGGTGGCTCAGTGGGTTGAGCATCCATTTTGGCTCAGGTCATGATATCTTGGTTGTAAGACTGAGCCCCACGTCAGGTTCTGCATTGAGTGTGGAGTCTGCTTCAGATTCTCTCTCTCTCCCTCTTCCCCACTTGCACACGTGTGCACTCTCTCTCTCTCTCTCTCTCTCTCAAGATAAATAAACAAACATTTAAAAAATGAAGGAATAACAAACGCTCAATAATCTGCAATTAACAGACCTAGAAAATGATGATCAGGACTGCTAAAATGAGAATGGCCAATAGGACACACAATGTCTTGATGGGTGATAAGACATTATGTGCCTCCTATTGAAAGATCACAATACCCTTTATGAAAAAAAAAAAAAAACGCCAACTCAATAAACAAACCTGAACTTAGATCTAATCAAACCCCAATAAATAACAATTTGGGGATGCCTGGGTGGCTCAGCTGGTTAAGTGCCCGACTCCTGATTTCAGCTCAGGTCATGATCTCATAGTTCCTGAGATCGAGTCCCACACTGGGGGTTGTCGGTGCAGAGCCTGCCTGGGATTCTCTCTATCTCTCTCTCTCTGCCCCTCCCCTGCTTTCTCTCTCTCTCTCAAAATAAATAAACTTCTAAAAATAAGTAAATAAATAAGAATTTACATAAAATACATGAGACAGAGAAACCTATTAATACCACACAGAAGAAATCAGAAAAATCCAAACTGTGAAATTCTACAGGTAAATGACCAAGTTTCTTCCATAAATAAACTGTGAGGAACAAAAGCAAGATGAAAAGAAATCTAGAAATTAAAAGATATTTAAGCGATGTCAACCAATTGCAGAAGAATACTTAATGACATTAAAAAATTATTACTTTTTTAGATGTGATAATATTATGACTACATTTTTAAAAGAATTTTTAACCTTTAGAGATACATAATTGTAGTACACACAGAAGAAATACCAGAGTAAAAGATTTGCTTCAAAATATTCCGGGAGGGAGGTTAAAGAGATAAAACAAGACTGACTATAAATTAATAACTACTTAAGCTGGGGCATGAGTATATAAAGGTTAATTATATCAGTCTCACTACTTTTATGTATGCTTACAATTTTCCTTAATAAAAAGTTCAAAACTTTTTTAAAAGAGAAGTTCATTGTACTGTATTTTTTTTTTTCATTTGTCTTTCTCTAAGTACACTTTTTTCTACCTTACTCAGCATTAGCTATCAGTGGTTAGGAAAACTGACTACTGTATAAAGCAAGAATTATTGTATAAACAAGACAATCACAGGAAAATAACTGAAAACTGATTCAGGCATATTAGCAATATATATATTATTTCCTAAGGAAATCCTATTTTTATCAAGATACCAAAAATTACCCCACATGTTGTCTCTCTCTCAATCTAAGAGAGATACCCACCACTTTCCATCTTTCTTTGACCAAGATTCCAACACTGAGAATATCTGGCTGCTCTCCTCCTCCACTCATTGCAATTCACTGATGTGATAGAACGGTTATACAGGCATCCAGCTCCCAAGGGTGGTTTCCATTTAACCTAAAACAAAAGAAACAGCAGCAGCATATCAGGGCTAATTAATTAACACAAACATTCCAGGACCAAGTAGCACCATTAATTCTATACATTAATTAGGTTGCTTTGTTGGAAAGGGAGTAAAAACACCACAAACTCAGTTCCAAAATCTGTTTAGTGCTTATATAAAAAAAAAAGTACCTTTCCATTAAAGGTGCCCATGACATTACAAAGACATTATGTTACAACACAGATATAATTTCAATAACTGAGACTGCTAAACTATAGAGCAAGCATGGTGTCAATGACAATTGACCTAGACAGACCACCACCCTAACTACAACATATTGCTAAAGAAAAAGACAAGGCACCTAACTTACAACAGCTTATAGTTTAATAGGTTGTAACTTAGAGCTTATCATCATCAGAGCTAATAAAATTTTAATATTACATAATGTACAAAATGCATTCAAAATGCATAGGAAATAAACATGAGCCACAGAAATGTACTGTTGATCAGTTCTAATACAATGATATTTAAAGAAAAAGAGGATAATAATATGAACAGCATACCTACAGAAAATGAAAATAACCAGAAAAATCTGGCCTAAAGGAGATAAGGAGATGACAACATAAATCATAATTAGAAATTAGGAAGACATAAAAAGAAATCTGAGCTAACTCAGAAAAGGATCAGAAATGAAGAGGAGACACATGAGAAAACACCATACAAATTAAGGAAGAAAAAAAAGAAGAAAATGAAAAACACATTTAAAAGCAAAAGTGACAAATAAAAGGCAAAGTAAATACAAAATACATATTATAGAAGGCCCCCAAAAAGAAAACCCATGCTAGGAAATAGAACAAATACTAGCCACTATAATACAAAAAATTTCTCTAAATTAAAAGAAAAAGGTTAAATTTGCATACTGAAATGGTATATCACTGGGATATTCTTGGGTATACCCAGGTATACCTGAGAAAACAACCCAGGAGATCAACATCAACATGCAGTCTAATAAAACTACTGGATTTCAAGGGGGAAAAATCATCAGCATCTGTGCAAACAGTCCAAATTACTTAAAAGGTAAAGAAAACAGACACTGGCACTGACAATAGACATTAGCACAAACAGTTTACACCAGCAGACAATGAAATTATACATTTAAATATCTAAGCCAAAGATGTTCTACCCAGCCAAATTAACTTCCATAGCTAAAGGAAACAAACAGTTATGAAACACAGAACTCAAAGAACACTGTTCTCAGGAAATGCCCCTAAAAATCAACTATATAACAAGCATCAATCAAGGAATTATGGTAGAAGATCTGGCATGAGGAATGGCCTGAAAAGGCCTAAAAGCAATGATAACCCAGTAGCAATGAGTACCTCTGCCTTCAGATTGTGGACTTTAAACATCACCTCCCACTAAAAGAAATCAGGGCTTCCTGGAGAAATGGCTTTTTCCAGGTCTGACACAGGAAATTGTACACAATGAACTTGAGATATCTTGTCAAATCAGAAAGCAACAAAATATCAACAATACTACTACAGGCAAGCCAAAGGAAATCAGAGCCAGGCAAAAGGATTCTCATTTGCCAAATTTCTCCCTTGAGCATATACAAGAATGGTGACTGCAATGATTGGAAAATATAAAAAATACAAATACCAATAGTTTATAATGACACTCAAAAAAAGAAAAAGAGGGGCGGCTGGGTGGTTCAGGTGGTTGAGCATCTGACTATTTATTGGTTTTGGCTCAGGTCCTGACCCCAGGGTCATGGGATGGAGCCCTGTGTGGGCATGGAGGCTGCTTGGGATTCTCTCTCTCCCTTTGCCCTTCTCCCCCACTCACATGCAGTCTCTCTCTTTCTCTCTCTAAAATAAACAAACAAACAAAAAAAAAAGTAAAAAGAAAATTCCTCTTTGGCCATCCTGTGGAGGTTGCCAGAGTACAACTTATTACTCTGAACACTGATAATGAAACAAAGAATCATGGATTTATCGTGCCTTTCTGGTATGAACAGTATCTGGGGGAAACTAAGGAGATGAATTTTTCCTCAAAGGATAATCACAGCTAATAAATGCTAGAAGAAATGACAGAATTAGAAAATCACCATTTTCCATGGGGTGCCTGGGTGGCTCAGTCGGTTAAGCATCCGACTTCGGTTCAGGTCATGATCTTGAAGTTCTTGAGTTTGAGCCACACATTAGGTTCTATGCTGACAGCTCAGAGTCTGGAGCCTACTTCGGATTCTCTCTCTCTCTCTCTCTCTCTCTCTCTCTCTCTCTGCCTCTTCCCTGCTTGCACTCTCTCTCTCAAAAATAAACATTAAAAAAATTTAAAAAAAAAAGAAAATCACCATTTTCCAAATCCAAAGGTAGATGGGGAACTTTAATATGAAAGATTAAGTTGAACCCACCAATCAATCTTTTTTTGTTTTAAATTTAATTTATTTATTTGGGGGGGGGGGGGTGAGAGCCAGAGAGCACAGGGGGATCAGAGAGAGAGGAAGAGAGAGAGAGAATCCCAAGCAGGCTCCATGCCACAAATGCAGAACCCAACAGGGGACTCAAACTCACAAACCATGAGATCATGACCTGAGCCAAAATCAAAGAGTCAGACGCTCAACCAACTGAGCCATCCAGGAACCACCCCCCCACAACCACCAATCAAGCTTAACATCACTAAAAAGCAAGACAATGAAACGTAAGTGCTTCCTGATATTCTGCAACAAAATTTTCTCAGCACCACCTATGCTACGAAGCCCCTCGCCTAAAAAACAATTTCAAAACTAAATTTAATCAATATTCTAGATTTAATTATCATTTAAAAAAATAAGGGGAACAAAGGCATATGTTAAATGCCAACCTGAGAATACAGTAAGCTAAATCCATGATACTGGAGATTCTAAAGGACAAAATGACCAGTTTATCCAACAAATAAATGGTATGGAAAATAAAAGACCTTACACTATACATTACAAGAAACAATATACATCTCAAACTAAGGCAACAACTAGCAATCAGAAAAATTGAGTAGGATATAATATTAAGGAATAACTGATAATTTTCTAGAGTGTAACAATAGTGGTACGGTTATGTTTAAAAAGTCTTTCTCAGACAGATACCATATGTTTTCACTCTTATGTGGATCCTGAGAAACTTAACAGAAACCCATGGGGGAGGGGAAGGAAGAAAAAAAAAAAAAGAGGTTAGAGTGGGAGAGAGCCAAAGCATAAGAGACTCTTAAAAACTGAGAACAAACTGAGGGCTGATGGGGGGTGGGAGGGAGGTGAGGGTGGGTGATGGGTATTAAGGAGGGCATCTTTTGGGATGAGCACTGGGTGTTGTATGGAAACCAATTTGACAATAAATTTCAAAAAATAAAATAAAATAAAATAAAATAAAATAAAATAAAATAAAATAAAATAAAATAAAAAGTCTTTCTCTGTCAGAGACACATAAACTACCAATGTATGAAGTGAAAAAAGGTCTTGAATTTGCCCTAATTCACTGTAAGGGGAAAAAGAGTTACTGTGTTAGGGGTGGAGAATTAGATGAGGTAAGAATGGTAAAATTTTTATAATTTTTCTAACTGTATGATGGGTACATGGGAATTCACTATACTATCTATTTCTGTGTATGTTTGCAATATTTATATACTAAAAGTAAAAAAAAAAGTGCATAGGTTAAAAATATCTAGAGTCTTTTGTAACAAACAGTGCTGTGATAACTACACATCCAATGCAAAAGAATGAACTTGTACCCCCATCTAATATCATATACAAAAATTAACTCAAAATGTATCAAAGACATAAAAGTGAAAGCTACAATTATAAAACTCTTGGAGAAGAAAACAAAGGCATAAATCTTTATGACCTTGGATTAGGCAATGATTTCTTAAATAGGATACTGAAAGTACAACAAACCAAAAAGAAAAAAAAAAAAGATAAATTGAACTTCATCAAAATTTTTAAAATTTATGTTAAAAGACAACCTAGAAGAAAAAAACTGCAAACTATATTATCTGATAAAGGGCTAATGCCTAGAATATATAAACAACAATTCAACAACCCAAAAAAACCAAACAACTCAATTTAAAAATGGGCAAAGGACCTAAACAAATAATTCTCCAAAGAAGACATATATATGGCTAAAAAAGCATATTAAAAGATGCTCAACATCTCTATCATTGGATAAATGCAATTCAAAACCTCATGAGAAATCACCGCATAATCACTAGGATGGCTAGTATTAAAAACAAGCAATCAGTTGTTTAACATAGTGTTGGAAGTTCTAGCATCAGCAATCAGACAACAAAAGGAAATCAAAAGCATCAAAATTGGCAAAGATGAAGTCAAGCTTTCACTTTTTGCAGATGACATGATACTATACATGGAAAACAGACTCCACCAAAAGTCTGATAGAAGTGATACATGAATTCAGCAAAGTCGCAGGATACAAAATCAATTGCATTCTTATACATTAATAACGAAGTAACAGAAAGACAAATAAACTGATCCCATTCACAATTGCACCAAGAAGCATAAAATACCTAGGAATAAACCTAACCAAAGATGTAAAAGATCTGTAGGCTGAAAACTATAGAAAGCTTATGAAGGAAATTGAAGATACAAAGAAATGGAAAAACATTCTGTGTTCATGGGTTGGAAGAATAAATACTGTTAAAATGGCAATACTACCCAAAGCAATCTACACATTCAATGCAATTCCAATCACAATTGCACCAGCATTCTTCTCAAAGCTAGAACAAGCAATCCTAAAATTTGTGTGGAACCACAAAAGACCCCGAATAGCCAAAGTAATACTGAAGAAGAAAACCAAAGCGGGAGACATCGCAATCCCAGACTAAATTTAGCCTCTACTACAAAGCTGCAATCATCAAGACAGCATGGTATTGGCACAAAAACAGACACATGGACCAATGGAATAGAATAGAGACCCCAGAACTGGACCCACAAATGTATGGCCAACTAATCTTTGACAAAGCAGGAAAGAGTACCCAATGGAAAAAAGACAGTCTCTAACGAATGGTGCTGGGAGAACTGGACAGCAACATGCAGAAGAATGAAACTAGACCACTTTCTTACACCATTCACAAAAATAAACTCAAAATGGATGAAGGACCTGAATGTGAGACAGGAAACCATCAAAACCCTAGAGGAGAAAGCAGGAAAAAACCTCTCTGACCTCAGCCGCAACAATTTCATACTTGACACATCTCCAAAGGCAAGAGAATTAAAAGCAAAAATGAACTATTGGGACCTCATCAAGATAAAATCTTCTGCACTGCAAAGGAAACAATCAATAAAACTAAAAGGTAACCGACAGAATGGGAAAAGATATTTGCAAATGACATATCGGACATATCCACACCTAAAAAACAAATAATCCAGTGAAGAAATGGGCAGAAGACATGAATAGACACTTCTCTGAAGAAGACATCCAGATGGCCAACAGGCACATGAAAAGATGCTCAACGTCACTCCTCATCAGGGAAATACAAATCAAAACCACACTGAGATATCACCTCACGCCAGTCAGAGTGGCTAAAATGAACAAATCAGGAGACTACATATGCTGGAGAGGATGTGGAGAAATGGGAACCAGCACTTTCAACAATAGCCAAATTATGGAAAGAGCCTAAATGTCCATCAACTGATGAATGGATAAAGAAATTGTGGTTTATATACACAATGGAATACTACTTGGCAATGAGAAAGAATGAAATATGGCCTTTTGTAGCAATGTGGATGGAACTGGAGAGTGTTATGCCAAGTGAAATGAGTCATACAGAGAAAGATACCATATGTTTTCACTCTTATGTGGATCCTGAGAAACTTAACAGAAGACCATGGAGGAGGGGAAGGGGGAAGAAAAAAGTTACAGAGAGGGAAGGAGGAAAACCGTAAGAGACTCTTAAAAACTGAGAATAAATTGAGGGTTGATGGGGGGTGGGAAGGAGGGGAAAGTGGGTGATGGGCATTGAGGAGGGCACCTGTTGGGATGAGCACTGGGTGTTGTATGGAAACCAATTTGACAATAAATTTCATATTAAAAAAATAAATGAAAATAAATAAGTGTAGAAAAAGAAAAAAAAGCAATCAAACAGAACTAATAAGTATTGGAGAGGATATAGAAAGTAAAATATAAAGGTAAAATAGTGGCAAAGTAAAATATAAAAATGTAAAAACAGCCACTATGAAACACACAGTATGGCAGTTCTTCAAAACATTAAACATATATTTCCCACATGATTCTGCAATTCCAGTGCTGGGTATATATCCCCCCAGATTGAAAACAACGTCTCAAACAGATATTTGTGCACTCAAGTTCACAGCAGCATTATTCACAATAGCCAAAACATGGATACAGCCCCAATGTCCATCAACAGATGAATGGATTTAAAAAATGTGGTATATGCATACAATGGAATATTATTTAGCCTTAAAAAAAGAAGGAAATCCTGACATGCTACAACATGAATGAAACTTGAGAACGTTATACTGAGTAAAATAAACCAGTCACAAAAGGACAAATACTCTTATGTATCCACTTATATGAAGGATTTAGAGTAGTCCAAATCACAGACAGAATAAGTAGAATGGTGGTTACTAGGAGCAGGAAGGGAGGGAAAAAGGGGAAGTGTTGTTCAGTAGGTATAGAATTTCAGTTTTGCAAGAGGAAAGAGTTATGGAAATCTGCTTTACAACAACGTGAATATATTTAACACTAATGATCTGTCCGCTTAAAAATGGTTAAGATGGTATATTTTATATTTTCTTTACCATAGTAAAAAAGCAAAGCAAAAGGAAAGGAAAGCAAAAGGAAAGCAAAAGGAAAGCAAAAGGAAAGGAAAGGAAAGGAAAGGAAAGGAAAGGAAAGGAGAAGAGAAGAGAAGAAAAGGAAAAGGAAAGGAAAGGAAAGGAAAGGAAAGAAAAGAAAAGAAAAGAAAAGAAAAGAAAAAAGAAAAGAAAAAGAAAAGAAAGGATGGTATGGGCCCAAGGTGGGGAAACTGGTAACATTCAGCATGATAATATACATTCAAACTCTAAACCAGTAATTATACTTCAAGAAATCTATTCCAAAGGTACCACGACAAAAAATGTGAAATGACTTCTTCACAAGACTTTTCACTGTAACACTACTTACAATCACAAGACTAGAAAAAAAAAAAACCTAACAGCCCATCAATAGGGGATTAATGGAATGATATGGTTCATCTGTGTAATGGAATACTAGTCCAGGAATAAGAGAGATGTTGATACAGTGATTTTCAGGATATATTGTTAAGTGAAAAAAAGCAAGATGCAGTAAAGTATTTACAGTATGCTACTTTTGTGTTAAAAGAAGATAAATGTTAAACTTATTTGCTTTTTTTAAAAAGAAAAAGAAAAAAAGATAAGCCAAAAAATGATGAAAATGATTCCTTATAGCAGAGGTCAGTGTATTGTTGGAAAAAGGCTAGATAGTAAATATTTCAGTCTTTTCAAGCCATACAATCCTTGTGATAGCTACTCAACTCTGCTGTTACAACACAAAAGAAGCTATAGATGATATGTAAACAAATGAGTATGGCTGAGACAAAACATTATTTGCAAAAAGAGCTAGGTAGCCAAATCTGGCTTACAGGCTGTTGTTTGTCAACCTTTTCTCAAACGAATGGAGAAAACAGAATAGAAGGGATAAGAACGGGAGTCAGACTTCTATGGATCTATTTTATAACATAGGTTGAGATTAAGCCCAGCGTTGGATGAGCTTGGAGCCTGCTTAACATGCACTCTCTTCCTTCTTTCTCCCTGCCCCTCTCCCTTGCTCTCCAAAATTTAAAAAAAAAAAAAAAAAATTAAACCAAAATCATTGTTTTGCATGAGAAAAAACTATTATAATTAAATTCCAAGTTCAAGAAAGTAACTTTCCAATAGTAATCATCAGAGCTGGCTTTAAACTCATCCTCGTCTATCAATAATAGGTATGAATAAGTGACCACACTTCAGAAAGTCTACTAATTAGGGGATGCCTGGGTGGCTCAGTTGGTTAAGGGTCTGGCTCTGGATTTCGGCTCCGGTCATGATCTCATGGTTCACGATATCGAGCCCTGCGTTCAGCAAAGAGCCTTCTTCTAGGATTCTCTCTCTCTCCCTCACTCTCTGCCCCTGCCCTGCTCGTGTGTGTGGGTGTGTGGGTGGGTGTGCGCGCACACACGCGCACACCCTCTCTCTCTCTCAAAATAAACAAACATTTTTAAAAAGTCAACCAATTAGCAGTGACACTCCATAACCACATGTACATAACGAAAGTTCAACCACTTCCTAAACAGTCTCACTTCACTGATCCCAGAACTCTTAAGCCTCATAGCTCTCCCTTGCACAGAGAGACATGAAAAAGCATTTGGTTCAGATATTCAGTGACGGCCTCTTCCTTCAAGACAATTAAAAGATATAATTAGGGGCGCCTGGGTGGCTCAGTCAGTTAAGTCTTCGACTTCAGCTCTGGTCATGATCTTGCAATTCACAAGTTCAAGCCCTGCATCGGGATCTGCTGCTGACAGCTCAGAGCCTGGAGCCTGCTTCTGATTCTGTGTCTCCCTTTCTCTCTGCTCCTCCCCCACCTTTTCTCTGTCTCTCTCTTAAAAAATAAATAAAACATTAAAAAAAATTTTTTAAGACAAAATTAAATTTAAAAAGAAAAAAAAGAGCCAAACATCAAAAATTTTACACAACCTCTAAAAATTTAAAACAGACTGAAACCAATAACCTACTGTTTTACCAAGTTTGTGGCTCTAAAATACAGTAATTTGATTGTACATTCCCTATTCTAAAGGAATAAAAGAACCACAAAGAAATGTTAAAACAGCCTTTAGTAGTTATATTATTAGAATATCGATTACATTATTTTAAAACTATTATAGATATACTGCAGAACACAGCAAATAACTGATTACATTAAGCCACTAGGAATCAACATTTTACGCAAAAAGAGATATAAATACAGAAGTCAAAGAAGTAAAAATCCTGAAATCCTATAATGAAGAAAGTATGAAAAAATATGATCTTTATTTAAATATGTACTTCACAACTAACCATGAGCAGTCCTAGGAGTAACACAGAACAGTCTCATTAAACATTTATTAGTATACAGACTGAGGGTACCAAATACCATTTTCCTCCCCGCCACACCCAAAACGAAAAAGACTGAGGGGTGTCTGGGCAGCTCAGTTGATTAAGTAACTGACTCTAGATTTCGGCTCAGGTCGTGATCTCATGGTTTGTGAGTCTGAGGCCCACATCAGGCTCTGACGACAGCGGGAAGCCTGCTTGGGATTCTCTCTCTCTCTCTCTCTCTCTCTCTCTCTTACTTTCTCTCTCCTCTTCCTCTCTCCCTACCCCTCCCCCACTCACATTCCTTCTCTCTCACTCTCAAAATAAATTTTATTTATTTATAAACTTTGAAAACAAAACAAAAAGAATGAAAGCTCCTTGGACAAATGACTACTTCTAAACTACGGCAGAGTATGTAAAAGATATGCCTAGAATCTCGCTATGCTTGAAAGCAGGGAATATACAGGGGTGCCTGGATAGCTCATTTGGTTAAGTGTCGGACTCTCGGTTTCAGCTCAGGTCATGATCTCACGGTTTGTGAGTCTGAGCACGTCAGGCTCTCTGCTGTCAGCGAGGACCCCACTTTGGATTCTCTGATTCCCCCCGCCCCCATCTGCCCCTCTCCTGTTGATTCTCTCTCTCTCAAAATAAATACATAAACTTTTTTTAAAAGTTTAAAAATTTTTCTAATTTATAAAAAGAAAATCTACAATCTAAAAAGGCTAGTAAAATATTCCTCCCTTTTACAACTGTGTCTCTGTATGAGGCCACATTTTCTTTATATACTTCAACCAAAGCAACATATTGTAAGAGAATGAACACAGAAGTATGAGAATCCAGCTGTCTTCTATCACGCCAGATATTGAAGAGACTTAAAAAAACATAAAAGAATGCCATTCATTTCATCAACTTGCTTTTCTGTTTTGGAAAATAGTTAACATGCAACAGTTTTATTATTTTAAAATAAATAAATTTAAAATATATTTTAATCTTAATACAGAAAATATCATTATATATAAATCTATGATTAAAAAAACAAACTCTTTAGGGTCCTCAAAAAATTTTAAGATTAGTAAGACAGACGTCCTGAAACCAGAGTTTGAGAACAGCTAAATTATGTTATAGAGATATATATTTTTCCCTATTAATAATCCTGACTTATGGTATACAAAGCTATGCGAATGAGTAAACTTTTTTTAGAGTTCCATTTTTGTTTTATAATGTTTTCTAATATGCCATTTTGTAGTTTTTTTTAATCATGAGAAGTGTACTCTTTAATCCCCATTACCTATTCCCCCATCCACTTAGATTAAGAGTCTGTTTCTTGGTTTGTCTTTCTTTTCCTTTGCTCATTTGTGGTTTTTTTTTCTTAAATTCCACATACAACTGAGACCATATGATATCTGTCTTTCCCTGACTGACATATTTCGCTTAACATAATACTCTCTAGCTCCATCCATACTGTTGTAAATGGCAAGAATTCATTCTTTTTTATGGCTGAGTAACATTCCATTATGTGTGTGTACACGTGTGTGTATACGTATCTTCTTTACCCCATTCATCCATCTGTCGACAGACACTTGGGCTGTTTCCATAGTTTAGCTATTGTAAATAATGCTACAGTAAATACAGAGGTGCATGTACCCCTCTGAATTAGTGATTTTTGTATTTGGGGGATAAATACCAAGTAGTGCAACTACTGGATTGTGGGGTAGTTCTATTTGTAATTTTTTGAAGAATTTCCATGGTGTTTTCCATAGTGGCTGCACCAGTTTGCATTCCCACCAACAGTGCAAGGGGGTTCCTTTTTCTCCATATCCTCGCCATTACTTGTTTCTTGTGTTTTTTTATTTTAGCCATTCTGACAGACGTGAGGTGATATCTCATTGTAGTTTTGATTTGCATTTCCCTGATGATAAGTGATACTGAATAATTTTTCACATGTCTGTTGGTCATCTGTATGTCTTCTTTGGAGAAATGTCTACTCACATCTTCTGCCCATTTTTTAATAGGATTATTTGGTTTTTGGGTGTTGAATTGTATCAGTTCTTTATATATTTTGGATATTAACCCTTTATTAGATATGTCCTTTGCAATTACCTTCTTCTATTTGGTAGGCTGCATTTTAGTTTTCTTGACTGTTCCCTTCACTGTGCACAGACGTTTTGTTTTGAAGTAATCTGAATAGTTTGTTTTTGGTTTTATTTCTCTTGCCTGAATAAGTAAACATTTTTTAAAATTCTACAATCTCAACTTTTACTAATCATCCTTTCAATAAACATTTGATGAGGACCCTGCCAAAAACTGTGGAAACACTAAGATGAGTAAGCCACAGTTCCTAGCCTGTAGGACAAGAATGGCTCCAGGAAAGAGTTCTCAAAGATGATGCTATTGACAGAATACCTAAATGAACCTGAATACATTAAGAGGAGACCTGTACAAATTGAGGAAAATTTGGGACTGAATTAGTGATTAGGAAACTAACCAACCAAACACACAAACAAAAACAATTATAAGCTCTAGGAAAAAACAAACAAAAATAACAGTGTAGAGAAGAAAAGATACCATTATCTCTATTTATATCTGTATAGATAGCAAATTTCACCTACATGTCAAAGCATTTAGAGTCAAAATAAAGTCTGAATATTCACCTAATCAAAATTAAGATATAACATTACTGAAAAAATAGGACTTAACTGTAGTAGGAATGAGATAAGCAATGAAAAAAATAAAATTCCCATCTTCCATAGAAAAAAGCCAATATATTATAACTAAAATTTAAAAGTTAGGGGCGCCTGGGTGGTTCAGTTGGTTGAGCGTCTGACTTCAGTTCAGGTCATGATCTCTTGGTTCCTGGGTTCGAGCCCTGCATTGGACTCTGTGCTGACAGCTTGGAGCCTGGAGCCTGCTTCAGATTCTGTGTCTCCCTCTCTCTCTGCCCCTCCACTGCTCACACTCTGTCCCTCTCTCTCAAAAATAAACATTAAAAAAAAAATTTTAATAAAAATTAATCAGCAGCAATACAAGCACATCAGTTTAAGATATAGAGGTAAACAATGAAAAAATCAGGAAAAAGTGTTCAAATGAGTACTTCTGCAGAGTTGTAAACAGGGCAGACGGGGAGGAAAGAAAACTGTTCTTTTCTATAATAAAGTGCAGAGAATCATTAAACTTTACATGCATATTTAAATTAATTGAAAATAAAAAAATAAATTTAAAAAGTAACTTGTTGGGACAGTTGGTTGGCTCAGTCAGTTGAGCGTCTGGCCCTTGATTGTGGCTAAGGTCATGATCTCATCATTCATGGTTTCCAGCCCCCCGGAGAGCGTGCTTGGGATTCTGTTTCCCCCTCTGCCCCTCCCCCACACTCACTCTCTCCCTCTCTCTCTCTCCTCCTCTCTCTCTCCCTCTCTCAAAAATAAGTAAATGAACATTTAAAAAAAAGTAACTTGTAAAATATTTAAACATGAAAAATTCTTTATGCTTCAAGTTAAAGAGTTATAAAACAGTCTGTATAGATATATACATATCTATCCATATATATAGATAGATAGATATGTATATATAATCCCATTTGTATTTTTAAAGTGTACACATAAATTATGTATAGAAAAAACCTGCATTGGGGTGCCTGGGTGGCTCAGTTGGTTGAGCGTCCAACTTTAGCTCAAGTCATGATCTTACTCGTGGGTTTAAGCCCTGCTCCCCCCAAGTAGGGCTCTAAACTAACAGCTCAGAGTCTGGAGCCTGCTTCCGATTCTGTGTCCATCTCTCTCTCTCTCTCAAAAATAAATACACACTTAAAAAAATAAAATAAAAAACCTGACTGATATTTACCAACTATTAACAAATTAACAAATTAACTATTAACAAATTATATAGTTCTATATAATAGGATTATTTTCTTAAGGAGGATTCCTCTTCTGTAAATTTACTACACCAAATACAGATTTTTACAATAAGAAGAGAAACACTGTTTTTAAAAGTTAAAAATTTTAACCCTTACATATATGGTCAAATGATTTTCAACAAAGGTGTCAAAACTATTCCATGGGGAAAGGACAATCTTTTTTAAATGCTTACTTTATAATCGTATGCAAAAATTTACTGAAAATAGAGTTAAAAAAAACTATACAACTCTTAGAAGACTACATAGGGGAAAAGCTTCATAACATTGGATCTGGCAATGATATCTTGACTATAATATCAAAACAAGAAAAAACAGATAAATTGGATTTCATAAAAATTAAAAACTTTTGTGAAGCAAAGGATGCTATCAACAGAATGAAAAGGCAATGGAATGGGAAAAAAATATCTGCAAATCATACCTGATAATGGGTTAAATATCTACAGTATATAAAGAACTACAACTCAACAACAAAACAATGTTTTTAAATAGGCAAACAACCTGAATAGATATTTTTCCAAAGAAAATATGCAAATGGCAAGTACATTAAAAGATGCTGAACATCATTAATTATTAGGGAAACACAAATCCAACCAGTAACCACTTTATACCCATTAGAATGACAATTATAAACACACACACACACACACACACACACACACACACACACACACACAAACTGCTGGCAAAGATGAAGAGAAACTAGAACCCCTGTGCATTGCTGATATTAACTTAAAATGGTGCAGCCACTACAGAAAACATTATTGGCGGTCACCCTCAAAAGTAAGCATAGAATTAAAATATGATTAAATAATTCGACCTCTGAGTATATAGCCAAAAGAATTCAAAGTAAGGAGTCAAAAAGACATTTGCACACCATTGTTCATAGCAACACTATTCACAATAGCCAAGAGGTGGAAGTACCCAAGTCTCCATCCCAAGTGACAGACTAATGGATAAACAAAATGTAGTACATACATATAATGGAATAGTATTCAATCTTAAAAAGGAAGGAAATTCTCAAACACACTACAACATGAATGAACCTTGAAGACATTATGCTAAGTTAAATAAGCCCATCACAAAAGGTCATATTTATGGTTCAATTTATAATAGGTACCTAGGTAGGCAAACTCATAGAGACAGAAAAGCAGTTTCTGTCTGGTGGGTTGCTAAGGGCTACAAGGAGGGGATAGTGTTGATTTACTGTTTGGATACGGAATTTCATTTTGGGAAGATGAAAAAGTTCTGGTGGCACAATAGTGTTAAGGTATGTAATGGCACTGAATTTGTCCACTTAGAAATGGTTAAAATGGTAAATCTTATGTGTATTCTACCATAGTAAAAAAATTTTTTTTTAATGATTACTAGTTACCCCTCAGATATAACTACAAAATCCAAATAATTTTCATCGTCTCACTCTAGGTTACCAATGGAAATATCATGGAACAAATGATACCCTGGGTGGAGTCCTTCACAGAACACTGAAATAAATCTAAGAATACACCTGTTCCAATTAGGAACTGAACCCTACAGAAAACACCTAGAATCTTATAAGCTACCAAGATGTACTACTTGTACTGCTTCTAAAATGGCTCCCAATGATCTCTCATCTCATGCTTTTGATCCCTCCTTGAGTGTAGGCGAAATCTAATGACTTGGGGTGCCTGGGTGGTTCAGTTGGTTAAGCATCCGACTTTGGCTTAGGTCATGATCTCACGGTTCGTGAGTTTGAGCCCCGCATTGGGCTCTGTGCTGACAGCTCGGAGTCTGGAGCCTGTGACTCCCTCTCTCTGCTCCTCCCCTACTCATACTCTGTCTCTCTCTGTCTCAAAAATAAATAAACATTAAAACAAATTTTTTAACAACAAAAAAAAAATCTAGTGACTTGCCGCTAATGAATAGAATATAACAAAAGTGATAGGTTGCTTCCCAAATATATTACTAAAGACATCTACCTTGCTCACATTCTTTCTCTTTGGCCCTTCCCACTTGGTGCTCTGATGAAGCAAGCTGCCATGTTGCCTCCCAAGAAAGGCCCAACATGGCAAAGAACTGAGGACAGCCCTTGCTAGCAAAATTATATGATTCCATTTATAACTGGTACCAAGAGCTATAGCAGAGAGCTGAGGCCCTCAGTTCAACCACTCCAAAGGAACTGAATCAATGCCAACCATCGGACTAAGCAAGGAAACAGATCCTTCCCCAGCTGAGCCATGTGACAACTACAGCCTATCCTGACTGCAACCTGTGACTGACCCTAAAACAGAGTACCTACCTGACTCACACTCAAAATCTTGCCCTAAAGACACTGTAAAATAACAAATGTTGTTATTCCAAAACACTAAGTTTTGGGTAACTTGTTATGCAGCAATAAATAAGTGACACGCCAGCCTTCAATGGTATGGGGCAATAGTTCTTTCTGATTCCACATCACTAAGTATATCTAAACAGTGAATGTAATTTGGCTGCAAATAATTGGAATTCATTTTTCAGTAACACTAATAACTTAAAAATAATCAATCTTGATGCAAGAAAACTAGATACTGCAAGAGAAAAATTAAAAATTTCCTCCCTAATAATATTCATGACCTAGAATAACCTAGGTGACCTTAATGACCTAGATCCTAATAGAGTAAACAGCATACTGATGAATTCAGTCGATGAGGATAAATCTGAAGATGTTGCCAAAACAGACCCAAAGATGATGAAATATGAACAAAACATATTAAATGGATATTCAATTTGTAAAATAACATGTGGTGAAAAATCACTTGAAACATGTGTTAGATAGAAAAAGACCGAGAAGAAAACAGCCAACAAATTAATAAGCAAACACTGACAATCCCCTAGATTATAAATCCCTTAAAGATGAAAACCATATCATAATCACATATCCTCTGCCATAATAAAAAAATATATAAACTTTGCAGTTAATCAATAGATATCTGAGGGGTGCCTGGGTGGCTCAGTTGGCTGAATGTCCGACTCTGGCTTAGTTCATGATCTCATCGTTCACGAATTCAAGCCCCACATCAGGCTGTGTGCACAGCTCAGAGCCTGGAGCCTGCTTCAATTTCTATGTCTCCCTCTCTCTCTGCCCCTCACCTGCTCACACTCTTGTCTCTTTCTCTCTCTCTCAAAAATAAACATTTAAAAAAATTTTTTTAACACAAAAGTGTATTTTAAAAAAATAGATATTTGATGAAGTTAATTAACAAAACGAAAATGAGGAAACAAACTATAATTTAAAAGTTATACAGATTCACATACACAAATAGAAAGATGCGAAGAAAAGGAGAAAAGGAAAATGAAAATAAGAATAAGAGGAACAATGGCAAATAGATAAAAAATCCTATAATAATTCTATAAACATAAGCTAGACCAAACCACACCAAATGAAGAGAACTCCCTATAAGAGAAATTAACATAATACTGCAGTGAGTTTATTGTGTTCTAAGTCCAGGGACTTCTCAAAAAATAGACATGAAGACCAAACTACCTGGAGTCAAATCCTGGTTGTGTAATCTAAGGCCCATTACTTAGCTTTTCCATGCTCAATTTCCTCATCTAAAAAAAAACAGGTAACAATGGTGGCTATCTCAGGATTAAAAGTGACAATATATGATATATGTAAACTATTTATCACAATGCCTGGCATACTAAGTGTGCTCAATAAATGGCCATGATTACTTAATAAATCATTGTGTATGCTTCTTAACCAAAAGAAGAAACAGTCACATTAACAGACATACTACTGTCCAAAGCAGTCCCTGTGCTGCTTGAATGCTGATGAACAGAAATTATCATGTTTGCATAGAGGCCTTGAATTTAAACCCATTATACAACTACTACTTAGCAAATTCATACAAAAATGTTTTTGCCAGCAAGAGAAAAATATTACTCTACAACTATGATTACAAATTAAATTACAGCATTTGCATTGTTATAATCTTGCTTTTAAGGTTAAGTGAAAATTGGCTGATCAAAAAGGGAATAAAAATAAACCAATGCCACCTACTATTTCTAAATTCGAAAAAGTATAAATTAGTTCCTAAATGTGTCTTGACTTGAAGCAAATTTTGAGAATCCGCCCACATAAAGGAAGGAAGCATTATCATAGTGACTATCAAAGAAGAAATTATTTAAAAATAAAAACTTAGACTCTCATAAACCATTGGTAGGAATGTACTCTGGAAATAGTTCTAAGTAAAGCTGAAAATGTGCATACCTCGTGACCCAATAACTCTCTTCCCAGGTATATATCCTAAAAATACTCTTCTCTCATGAGCCCCAGGAAACATACACAAATATGTCCATAGCCACACCATCCATAAACGCCAAAACAAAAAACAACTCAAATGTCCAGTAAGAGAAGAAAGGATAAAGTGTAGTATATAGTCATACAGTTAAGAAAGAAAGAAAGAAAGAAAGAAAGAAAGAAAGAAAGAAAGAAAGAATGAATTAGTTTCCTAATGCTACTGTAACAAATTACCACAAATTTATTGGCACAACAATGCAAATTTATAATCTTACAATGGTAGAAATCAAAAGTCCAGGCTTCTAAATGGGGCTAAAATCAAGGTGTCAGTAAGGCTATGCTTGTAATGGAGGCTCTAGGAGATAATCCTTTATCCTGTCTTTTCCAGCTTCTAGAAGCTGCCGGTATGCTTTGGCTCACGGCCCCATCCTGCATCTTCCAACCTAGTTGTACAGCATCTTCAAATCTTTCTCTCTGAGCTCTGCTTCAAACATCATGTCTCTTTATATATGTCTCCCTCTTCTAAGGTCCCTTGTGATTACACTGAACCAACCTGGATAATCAAAGATAATCTTCAAAAGCCTTAACTTAATCACATCTGCAAAGTGCCTTCTGACATATAAGGTAACACATTCACAGGGCACCTGGGTGGCTAGGTCAGTTAGGGGTCAGACTCTTGATTCCATCTCAGATCATCATCTCACAGTTGTGGGACCGAGACCCAAGTCAGGCTCTGCACGAGCAGTGCAGGGATTAGGGCACCAATATCTTCAAGGGACCATTTTCTACCTACCACAAAAACTATGCTAAACCAAAAATAAACTACTGTGACACTGAACTACTAGAACAAGTCTCACAAACAACATTGAAAAAAATCATACAATATAGATCCTTTTTTTAAACTTATTTATTTATTTTGAGAGAGAGAGAGAAGGAGCATGCAAGCCAGAGAGGGAGAGTGGGAAAGAGAGAATCCCAAGCAGGCTCCGTGCTGTCAGCGCGAAGCCTGACGCAGGGGCTTGATCCCATGAACTATGAGATCATGACCTGAGCTGAAATCAAGAGTCCGTTGCTTAACCAACTGAGCCACCCAGGTGCCCCCCCCAATATAAATCCTTTTATATTAAGTTCAAAAATAAGCAAAACTAAATTATGTTAAATAGGGATGCAAACATAGGTAGTAAGTCTATAAAGAAAAGCAAGGACATGATTTTTTACAAAAGTCACGAGAATAGATTCCTTTGGGGTATAAGGGAATAAGATCAGGAAGGGGCTTCTGAGATGCAGGTAATGTTCTATTTCTTGACCATTTATAATAATGTTAAATTTCACACCAATGTTTTACGTAGTCTATGATTAATATGTCTTACAAAAAAAAAAAAAAAAAAAGCAGGAGGGATACCGGGGCACGCAGTTGGTTAAGTGTCCCACTTCGACTCACGTCATGATCTCATGGCTACAGAGTTCAAGCCCTATGTCTCAGAGCCTGGAGCCTGCTTCGGATTCTGTGTCTCCCTCTCTCCTCTCTCTGCCCCTCCCCCGTCTCTCAAAAATAAATGTTAAAAAAAATAAATAAGTGAAAACAGCAAAAGATAATAGTCATATAAACCAGAGGCAAGGAAGCTAGGCACAGAATAGATTAGGCAACAATCATCTAGCAGTGTGACAGACAGCAGGAGACTGTTCCATCTATGCAATAGTGAAAAGCCAGCTAACCTATGAGTTGGTCATAGGGCAGAAATCTAGGTTCAGAGTAAAGAAGCAGGCTTATAAGCACATACATAATTTACAATGCTTTAAATTTCTTGAGGTCAAGAGCAGAATTCTTCTCATCTTTGTACTTAGTATCTAGCATAATACCTACCACAGAACAATCTTTCAATAAATGCTTAATTATTGGAAGAATGAATACAACTTCTTTCACATTCTATACAGCTGAGTCAAATTAAGTCATCCTCAAACAAGTAATTGAGAGTTGATTTGAAAATAGTCATTCAATGAATTGTTATAAATACACAGAAGAGTAGGTAGAAATGTAATGCATGGTTTTGCCCTTAATTAATTTACAAGCAAGGAAAGAAGAAAACATAAATAATTATTTCCAAATTATTCTTTAAAATAGAATACATAATGCAAAAACAGAACGTAACAGTAATTCTCTGGACTTAAAAGGTAAAAAATACAAAAAGTTAATCAACATCAAACTGTAAGGGCCAAGTACACATGACAAATCAGAAATGCGAGAGGTTTACATGAGATAGGATGATTATACAAAGTTTCTCAGAGGAGGTGGACAGGATTTATGATGATGGTTCAGTAGATTGCAAAATAACCACAAATTCCTCCCACTCCTGTATACATATCTTTTTACAATGTGACCTTGCTGCATCTCCCACAAAGAGGTAGAGTTTCTTTATCCTGGAAACTGAGGTTGGCCCTGTGACTTGCTTTGACCAACAGAACATTAGCAAACATGACCCAGAAGCTTGAAAAGCATTTATGCTCTCAACTAGCCCTCTATTGCTTGTTTTGGAACCCAAATTGTGAAGAAACCCAAGCTAGCACAATGCCTCGCATACATGAGCCCAGACAAGACCAAAAAAGAATATGCAGTTGGACCCAAACGGCCAATCCACAGAATATTTTACTAACAAATTGTGTTACCCTCTGAACTTTGGGGTGGTTTGTTTGAAGGCAAAAGCTAACTGACTGAGGAGCTAAGCAAAGGCACATAAATGGAAATGAACAAAACACACAAGTGCATGGAAAAATGAATATGTACAGTTGTCTACATGGACTAAGATTGGTCTAAAAGAGTTCTGATCATAGAGAAAGAATACATAGACATGAAAGATAAACTGAGTTCAGACTATAAAAATCATGCTAGGAAGAAAATGAACTTTATTCTATTTCAGCAAAGGGGAGCCAATAAGGAACTTCGTATAAGGGGGATGAATATAAAGCAAAAGGAAACAAAGTTCAGTTATAACTATTATTATCTAGATATACTGTATAACTAACTATATAACTATATAACTGTGTGTGTGTGTGTGTGTGTGTGTATATAGATAGCTATATATCTATAACTAGATATCCTCCTATTTGGAGGGGAAGCTAGATAATTCACAAAATAAATAACAGCATGGTTTTTATACATAGTGCCATATACAGTTTATGTTAGATTCTGCTCTTGAACAGAGTAGTAGGAAAATTATTTTTACTACAATTTTAATCCCAATAAGAAGAGTGCTAGAATTAATCATCAGAAGCTTATGATGTGTCTAAAGGGCACAGAAGATATCTTTGAAGCTATATTTGGGCATAAAGATAATACATAAATTTCTAATGACAGCATAACTGTGAAATATGACTCCTCTTTGAGATTTAAATATACTCACCAGGTGAATGCAGCTCCTGGCCACAATAAAGTGACAGGGACCAGATTTACCCTACCACATTAAACAACTAGAAAAAAGGACAAAATATATGAAACATGGTTTTTAGACACTATTGACAATAAGCACTACAGAATAGGGATTCATGAGAAAAAGGGAAATAAAGTTAGCCTTACAAGTGCCCCCAACTCACTACCTGGAGAGAATTTCCAGGCCACACTACAGGGATGGGGAACCCAAACAAAGACCAGAAATCTCACTGAGTTAAGGAGACAAAATTCAGAGTTCTGGGGAGGTCAAGGCAAAACGAAACACTGGAGAGGAGAAAGCACATCAGCACAAAGAATGAGCTGTGGATATCTAGAGAGAATTCTCCTTGAGATTCTGGCTAAGTACTTATCAATGCACCTGTGTAAGGAAGTGAAATGATCAAAACCAAGTTCAAACCACTGGAAAGGGGCAGGCAGAACAATCTTTGATGCTCAAATAAGGCTAAGAATAGTTTGCATACTCACCAGACAGAGTGAAAAAGACCTTCAAAAACATTCAGAGCCTTGGATGCATCAAAGTATTTTCAAATAACTGTATCCCAAAACAAACTCCCCAATATTTAAAGGAATACAAAAAAAAAAAAAAAAAAATCCAGCACGTAACAATGTAAAATCATAATGTCTGGCACTCAAACAAATTACCAGGGATGCAAAAAAGGAAATATCAATCAATAAAAACAAACCCAAGTCAAAGCATTCTGAAGAAAGAAGAACAAAGCTGAAGGTATCACAATCCCAGATTTCCAGATCTACTACAAAGCTGAATCATCAAAACAGACACACAGAAGAGAGAACCCAGAAATAAAACCACACATTTATAGTCAATTAATCTACAACAAAGGAGGCAAGATTATACAATGGAGAAAAGACAGTCTCTTCAATAAATGGTGCTAGGAAAATTAGACAGCTACATGCAAAACAATGAAACTGGACCACTTTCTTATACCATACGCAAAAATGAACTCAAAGTGGATTAAAGACCTAACTGTGAGACCTGAAACCATAAAATCCTAGAAGAAAACATAGGCAGTAATCTCTCTGACATTAGCATTAGCAACATTTTTCTAGATAGATCTCTGCAGGAAAGCAAAAACAAACTATTGGGACTACATTAAAATAAAAAGCTTTTGCATAGTGAAGGAAACCATCAACAAAACCGAAAACGTAACCAACTGAATGGGAGAAGCTATTTGCAAATAATATATCTGATAAGTGGTTAATATCCAAAATATATAAACAACTTACACAACTCAACAGAAAAAAAAAAAAAAATCCAAAGAATCCAATTTTAAAATGCGCAGAGGCCCCAAATAGGCATTTTTCCAGTAAAGACATACATACAGATGTCCAACAGACACATGAAAACATGTTCAACATCATTAATTATTAGGGACATGAAAATTAAAACCACAATGAGATATCACCTTACACCTGTCAGTGTGCTAGCATCAAAAAGATAAGAAATAACAAGTGTTAGCAAGGATGTGGAGAAAAAGGAACTCTCTTACACTATTGATGGTAAGCAAATGCGCAGAGCCACTACGGAAAACAGTATGCACGTTCCTCAAAAAAACTAAAAATAGAAATACCATGTGATCCAGTAATTCTACTACTAGGTATTTATCCAATGAAAACACTAATTCAAAATGCTATATGCACTCCTGTGTTTACTGCAGCATTACGTATAATAGCCAAGATATGGAAGCAAACTAAGTGCCCATCAAGAGATGAATAAATAGGGGCATCCAGGTGGCTCAACTGGTTAAGTGTCCGACTCTTGATTTCTGCTCCAGTCATGATTTTATGCTGGGTGTGAAGCCTGCTTAAGCTTCTCTCTCTCTCCCTCTCTCCCCTCTTCCCCTCCCCCACTTGCGCACATTCTCTCTCTCTCTCTCTCTCTCTCTCTCGCTTTCTCAAAAAAAAAAAAAAAAGAGAGAGAGAGAGAGAGAGAGAGATGAATGAATAAAAAAGAAGTTACATATCATGGAATATATATGGAATGTGGACTATTACTCAGCCGTAAAAGAATGAGATCTTGCTATTTGTCACATGGACCTAGAAGGTCTGTGAAATAAGTCAGACAGAGAAAGACTAATACAATATGATTCCACTTATATGTGGAATCTAAAACAAATAAAAACAAATGAACAACAAAAAAAGTAGATGCACAAATACAAAGAACAAACTGGTGACTGCCACAGGGGAGGGCCGTGGTGGGATGGGCAAAATGGGTGAAGGAGATTAAGAGGCATAGACTTCTAGTTAATGGAGTGAATAAATCACGGAGATGAAAGGTTAAGCACAGGAAATACAGCCAATGGTATTGTAATAGCATTGCATGGTAACAAATGGGAGCTACACTTGTGGTGAGCACAGCATACATAACTCTAGTCTTACCTTAGCACTGTACTCTACACACCTGAAACTAACGTAACATTCATTGTGTATCAAATATACTTTAATTAAAAAAAAAAAAAAAAGGAAGAACAGAAAGGAAAAAAGAAAAGTAAAAACAGACCCAGAAATAGAAGTGGTAGACAAGGACTTTTAGACATTAAAAGTATATATCTGAGATAAAAAAAAAAGGGGGGGGGGGGGCGCCTGGGTGGCTCAGTCGGTTAAGTGTCTGACTTCGGCTCAGGTCATGATCTCACAGTTCATGAGTTCAAGCTCTGAGTCTGGCTGTGCACTGACAGCTCAGAGCCTGGGGCCTGCTTCAGATTCTGTTTCCCTCTTACTCTGCCCCTCCCCTATTTGTGTTCTCTCTCTTTCAAAAATAAATAAATAAACATTAAAACAACAACAACACTGGATAGGATTAACACCAGATTAGCTACTGTAAAAGAAGGGATTATGAACTGGAAGATAGAGAAGAGAAGAGAAAAAAAAAAAAAAAACTATCCAAAATGAAACATACAGAGAAAAAGAAACCCAACCAACAGATCATCAGTTAGTTATGGGATAACATCAAAAAGCCTAAAACATGTAATGTAACTGGAGTCCCAGAAGGAAAGAACAGACTGTTTACACTTTTATTTTGTTGTCAGTTACTGTAACCATACTGTCTTATATAAAGTTTCTTTCCACTTTTAGTAGATATTTTAATTTCTAGATACACTTATTGGGCCCAGAGGGATTCCATGCTAGGGGGAAAAAAATCTAAAGAAAAAAAAGTCTTAAATTTTTTCAAATTTGATAAAAAAAACATTTATCAAACACCTCCTATTATTAGAGTAAAAGACCAGATGCTTTCAAAGTAATCCTGATCTATTATATAAACAGGTAGAATATATAATCTGTAATCCAAAAATAGATTAAAATATAGTATGATGCAGAGTGGCTACCTCCTATCTCAAAGTCAAAATAATATATTTTTCACATTATAAAAAATAACCTTGGGGTGTCCAGCTCAGTCAGCTAAGCACCCAACTTCAGTTCGAGTCACGATCTCCTGGTTTGTCAATTTGAGCCCCACATTGGGCTCTCTGCTGTCAGTGCAGAGCCCAATTCAGATCTTATGCCCCCTTCGTCTCTGCCCCTCCCCCCTCGGTTTTTTTGTTGTTTAAAAAGTTTATGTATTTATTTTGAGAGAGAGAGAACACAAAGGGGGGTTAGGACAGAGAGAGAGGGAGAGAGAGAATCCCAAGGAAGATTCACACTGTCAGTGCAGAGCCCAACTAAGGGCTCAAATCCACAAACTGTGAGATCAAGAGTCAGATGCTCAACTGACCAAGCCACCCAGGAGCCTCTCAGTTATGTTTTTAAACAAGCTGAGAGACAGATGCAAGTTTACAGAGGTACACAACAGCTAAGTTTTCAAGACACTTAATAATATTAATGTAAAGAACAGAAATAACAATCAAGAATAGGATAAATCTCATGGGATTTTGTTTTTGTTTTACCCCAAAGATTTTTGGCCAGAGCCTCTCTAAAGGGCTATTAAAAAGAGATAAAGATTTGTGATTAATGCTATTTGCTGATAGCAAAAGGAAAAGAATATTTAGTCACCATTCATACTTCAAATGTTCCTTCTAAACTTTCACAGGAGGTAAATTACACTTCTAGCAGCATGGAAACTCTCTGGGTTCAATAAATATATTCAAGAAAGTAAAATACCTATTAAAGACAAACTTTACAAGTCAGTATAGTTCCAATTACTGACAACAGGATAAAAGTGTAAACAATCTAGTTCTCTTCTCCCTGGCTACAACACTAACAACACATAAGCAAATCCTTTCCCTAAAGAAAGTACAGTGTAACTTACATGGCCAGATTGTAATGAAAACACTGAACAAGACCGTTCCTTGGGTAAAATCTTCTGTAGCTATATCAACCAAACAAAGCATTATAGGTCTATGATCTTCCCACTAAGACAAAGGGAAAAAAATCAATACAGAAACTTCTCTGTAATGATCTCCATTTTAATTATATTAATTTTCCTTTTTGAAAACAGCAAAACTGAGGCAAAAAGGAGTTAAGTAAAGTACTATGATATGTTACAGTAAAGATTAGAATACACTCAAATTGCATCCTGATGCATAATTAACAGTTTGTATTCACTTGCTGTGTAAGCATTTATTTTTTTATTTTTTATTTTTTATTTTTTTTTAATTTTTTTTTTCAACGTTTTTTTATTTATTTTTGGGACAGAGAGAGACAGAGCATGAACGGGGGAGGGGCAGAGAGAGAAGGAGACACAGAATAGGAAAGAGGCTCCAGGCTCCGAGCTGTCAGCCCAGAGCCTGACGCGGGGCTCGAACTCACGGACCGCGAGATCGTGACCTGGCTGAAGTCGGACGCTTAACCGACTGCGCCACCCAGGCGCCCCTATTTTTTTATTTTTTTAATGTTTATTTATTTTTTTTAAATATATGAAATTTATTGTCAAATTGGTTTCCATACAACACCCAGTGCTCATCCCAACAGGTGCCCTCCTCAATACCCACCACCCCCCCTCCCCTCCCTCCCACCCCCCATCAGCCCTCAGTTTGCTCTCAGTTTTTAAGAATCTCTTATGCTTTGGCTCTCTCCCACTCAAGCATTTATTAATGTAGAGGTTAATGGCTCTAGTAACTTTATTTTCTAAACCAAAATTAGGTGCCAGAATATGGTAAGAGACTTTTTTTTTCTGATTTAAAATGCACTACATATTTTTAAACTTACAAAGATATCCAAATTATATCCTAATTACTTGTATATTTAATAAGTCACCTATAGGGGCACCTGGGTGGCTCAGTCGGTTAAGCGTCCGACTTCAGCTCAGGTCACGATCTCAGTCTGTGAGTTGGAGCCCTGCGTAGGGCTCTGTGCTGACAGCTCAGAGCCTGGAGCCTGCTTCAGATTCTGTGTCTCCCTCTCTCTCTGCCCCTTCCCCACTCATGCTCTGTCTCTCTCTGTCTCAAAAAAATAAATAAAAACATTAAAAAAAATTTTTTTTAAATAAAAAAATAATAAGTCACCTATAAACTGTTAGATTCTAGCCACAGAGAGACAGTTACTTACCTGGAAGACTTCTTTTTTGTAGCCATACATACCCTCCTACTGGTAATGCCTAGTCCTCATTTCTGAGATTCAAACACAGAATGTGAAACATAACATAGGAATTCTGTCAGTACTCAAGCAACTGAAGCCTGAGAAAACCCAAAGTAGATACTCATACTGTACAGAGAGGTGGACAGACTCTGTAGAACCAAATTTTTCAAATGCTCTGGTGTTCTGAAAGCATTTGTCTGAAGCTGTTTCAAAAGCTGTGTGAACATTTAATTCTTATTAAATTGTTTTATTTAAAAAGCTTATTAAAAATAAATTATTATTTTTAATTACTTAACTGCTTATAGCTGTAATATATCTATTAACCTCTGAATCTGCTGGCATATGGAGAATAAACTGTGGGTGACAAAACAGAAGACTACTTCCCTGAACCCACTCCCCAGACTGTTAGTTCTGTCTGGTAATACGTTCACCCAGTAGTCTGCATTTTCCCTTCATGATACTTGGAACACTTAGAATTCCTTATTCTATAACAGACTGCCTCCATTATATTGTTAAGCTCCAGAAGTGACATCATTTTTGTCCTTTTCACTGCCAAATCTCTAACCCCTAGCATAGTAACACAATAGATGCTGAACAAATATTTAATGAACAAATGGATGAGGCTATTACAATAGTTCCAAGGAGAGATAATGAGGTTCAGAGCTGCCACATGTTTAAGGAGAGGTAATGAAGTGAAAAGAGGCTAAGTTAAGGTACTTACAATAGAAATAAAAAGGAGAGATTCTGTGCAGGTAGAACCAGGGGGAAAAGGAAACCAAAATATATACATACATAATGAGATTTTTGAGCTTGGGCAACTGATTAAATAATAATACCTTCATTTGTAGAACTAAAGCACTTAAAAGAGGGCTGACTTTTGTCTTGGACATGTTGGATTTTCTAAGTGCTAAACAAGCGCAGCAGAAATGAAGTCCTAATCTAGTTTACTATCTACCATACGAATTAGCTTCCAGATGATTTTTTCAAATCAAATTTCATGAGAGGCAAGAGTCTCTTTAGCTATTCATTTTTTCCTACTTCCTCCCCTCATCTCTGCCTCATTAGTCATTGCAAAATGTTGATAAAACCATTTCTGAAGTATTTTAGAAACTAGGCCCTTAATGGATCAAAGAAAGTAAGAAAGAGGGTCTTTCCAACTTAATATATAATATATAACATGTATAAAACTAAATGTCAGACAAATATTAACAAAATACAGTATTTAAATGAATAAGACAAGGAAAACAATGTGAAATCACTTTTTTAAAAAGGCAATTATCTTGAAACTGCAGAAAGAAGAAAAGACAAATGTAAAAAAATGATAAAAGGAAGCAACCAAGTGTCCATCCATTGATGAATGGATAAAGAAGTGGTATATATACACAATAGAATATTTCAGCCACAAAAAACAATGAGATCTTGGCATTTGTGACAACATGATGGACCTAAGGGGTATTTTGCTAAGTGAAATTAGTCAGACAGAAAAGGACAAATACCATATTATTTCACTTATATATGGAATCTAAAAAACAAAACAAATGAACCAACAAAAAAGCATTAACAGACCCATAAATACAAAGAACAAACTGAGGGTTGCCAAGGGCAGGGGGCAAAATGGGTAAAGGGGAGTGGGAGGTACAGGCTTCCAGTTATGGAATGAATAAGTCATGGGAATAAAGGGTACAGCATAGGAAATATAGGCAATGGTACTATAATAGCACTGTATGGTGACATATGGTAGGTACACTTGTGGTGGGCATAGTGTTACATATAAGTTGTGTACATATGAAACTAAAGTAACATTTTGTACCAACCATACACTTCTATATAAAAAAAATGATAAAAAGCATTCTGGTAAAAATACATATAATGGCAAATAAATTTTCTATTTCAAACATTTAAAAACACCAATTCTTATTTTCATTAAGATGCAAACTTTCTATAAAACAAAAATGCTGATTCCTAAAACACAGTTAAATCCTGAAAGCTTACCAGAGAGAGTGAAAAACTACCACCTCCCATTCTTTTTCTTTCTTTTTTTTTTTTTTTTAATCTTTACTTCTTTATTTTTGAGAGAGAGGGAGAGAACTCAGGGAGGGGCAGAGAGAAGGGGAAGGATAGAGAAAAGGGAAGGGGCAGAGAGAAAGTGAGACACAGAATCTGAAGCAGGCTCCATCCACGCTCTGAGCTGTCTGTGTAGAACCCAACTCGGGGCTTGAACCCACAAACCATGAGATCATGACCTGAGCTGAAGTCGGATGCTTAACTAACTAGGCCACCCAGGCTCCCCTACCACCTCCTATTCTTCAGAAGACACTAAAACACCTCAGATTCTTTTCAAAGAATACTTAATTTTTTGTAATGTTTATTTTTGAGAGAGAGAGAGAGCGTGTGCGCACACATAAGGGGGGAGGGGAGGCGGAGAGAGAGCATAGGAAGCAGGCTGACAGTAGAGAGTCTGATGCAGGACTCTAACTCACGAACCATGAGATCATGACCTGACCTGAATTTGAAGGCTTAATGAACTTAACCACCCAGGTGCCCCATAACACTTAATTTTTTACCATGGGAAGTTTAAATCTAAGTGAAAGTGAATTTCTTAATACAATAAAAAGGAACTATCAACATCCCAAAACATCGAGGATCTCATATACAAAGGTTAAAAAAAAAAAAATCATGAAAAAAATTCAATACAAGTCCAACTCTTGATTTCACCTGAGGTCATGATCTCACAGTTTGTGAGCTCCGTCTCTGCATAGGGCACTGTGCTGGCAGTGTGGAGCCTGCTTGGGACTCTCTCACTCCATCTCTCTCTGCTCCTCCCCTGCTTGTGCTCTCTCTCAAAATAAATAAACATTAAAAAAAAAAGCAGACAAACAGAACAGGGGCGCCTAGGTGGCTCAGTCAGTTGAGTGCCTGACTTCAGCTCAGGTCACTCATTATCTCACTGTTTATAGGCTAAAGCCCCATGTCCAGCTCTGTGGTGACAGCTCAGAGCATGGAGCCTGCTTCAGATTCTGTGTCTCCCTCTCTCTCTGACCCTCCCCTGCTTGTGTTCTATCTCTTTCTCTCTCAAAAATTAACAACATTAAAAAAAAAAAAGAACATATAAAATAACCACAAAGAGAAGAATAATTATGTTTATCATAGTCATAAAACATAAATGAAAATATACCAAGAAATCTGCTTAAAAATCACCGATTTAAAAGATGAAATTTTCTGGCAAAATTGACATTCACATTACGTAAATAATTTAATTTCAGTATGTATTTTAGAGATTTTTATTTTTTTTAAGTAATCTCTAGACCCAAGGTGGGACTTGAACTCACAACCCCAAGATCAAGAGTCACATGCTCCACCAGCCAGCCACCCTTCAACCTGTATTTTAAACCTACAATAAGATCACCAGATATTAAGGAAGACAGAAACTTTTTTTTTTGAGAGAGAGAGAGAGAAAGAGCGCAAGGGGCAGGGGAGAGAGGCAGAGAAGGAGAAGGAGAAAGAGAGAGAGAGGGAGAGAAAAAGAGAGAGAGAGGGAGAGAGAATTGCACACAGTCTACATGACCAAGCAGAGCCTGACACGGGGCTTGATCCCACAACTTGGGATCACAACCTGAGCTGAAATCAGAGTCCAACACTCAAAAGATTGAGCCTCCCAGGCACCCCAAGGAAGACAGTAACTTCTGAGTGGCAATACTATATGTTTGTACATATGCTCAAAAGTTAGCTCTAAAATACTCAACTTTTTCATACAGACTTAAAGACTCCTGTCTCAAACATGGAAGTATGACATTTAACCTGAAAACACTGAGCATTTACAAATAAAAGTTATAAAAGTATTTTCAACACAAGGATTCTATCCACTGAAGCCTCAGGTGGGGTGGGGGTGGTGGTGGCGGGGGTTAGAATCCACCACTGCCATCGCTATTATTTACAATACACTGCATAACAACAACAAAAAAAGGACGACAAGGAAGTAAAATAGCATAAATATGTTTAATTTCAAAAATTCATACATTGAAGATATCCTGCAATATTACTAATCAAATAAACGGACACAACTCCAGCTATATGTTGAGTATTTCTCAAAAACCTCAAGAAGAGAAAAAAAAAAAAAGGAATACATGACTAGAATCATTGTGAGTAACTTAAATTGTAAAGTTTAAATTATAAAGCCCAAATCGTAAAGTTGTTTGTCACATATCTATAAAAGAATTTTTCTACAGGAGACTTCTTTAAGAGTGGGGAAGGATGTAAGCTATATTTTCCATTAATTCTAAAAGGCTATTTTATTTCGTGAATCAATTCAACCCACACTAGTTCAATAATGGTCATTAAAATTTTCCCCTTGTTATACATTGCTTTTTGTTTTTAGGCAACAAACATTCATTAACTCACAGAGTTTCTGAGGATTAGGAATCTAAGAGTGTCTTAGTTGGGTGGTTCCAGGTCAAAGTCTCTCACAAGTTGCAATCAAGTTGTCATCTCTATATAGTACTTTTTAAGGTTATAAAACATAAAGAATTGACTGCCCCTGTCAAAGTTAGATTCCATGATAGTGAACTAAGCTCTGTAAGATTTGTTTACATTGAAAAACCAACAATCTATCACTAATTATCACCTTTTAGCCCATTTTTTTGAGGTAAAATACTTTCAAATTTGTCTAAATTATACAAACTTCACTTTCAACTCTACATTTAAAACTATTTGAAGCCCTATATAATTGAGTTCAATTTGCTAAAGCAAATGAGCGTGTTCTCATGGAGATTTCCTGAGGCATTAAAATAATCAGTATTTTTTTAAGTCAAAAAAAGACACAAAATCTGAAATCATATATAGTACAATAGAGAATTTACTAAATTATGTATTAACCACAGTACAAGAGCATAAGCAAGATCTATTATTTTTAGCCCCTTAACTGAAGATCAGATTTATTTCAATTTGATATTATAAATTAAATTAATGAAGCTAGGGGCTTCAATTTCTTTTATGTTTCTAAAACTGAAAGAGAAAAAAACATTTCCTAACATTCTATCATAAAAGAATGAGAAACTTTCCTTTATAAGCATGCTTCAGACATCCCTTTCAGTGCCTTGATCTAAGATACATCATACAGGAAAACATAACCTTCTAAATTAAAGGTTCCTTTTGGTATGTTTTCAATTTGAATGGATCACAATATGCCATGGAAATGAGTACACTTATTATTTGAAAAATTTCTAGAGTTAGTTCTTCAAGATTAGTCATATTAGTAATATTTGTCAACATTACTGTTTCTTTATAAGAAATACATAACATTCAATTCCCTCGATACTTTAAAATCAATCTCCCATCTCTCCTTTCCCCCCAAAGAGAACATTATTCTACTGAGCCAAAAGAAAACAGCAAACACATCTTTCTTTGTGGTCTACTCTGGCAAATCAGTGTTTAGAAACCAATGCAACTGTTATTAATGGCTCAGAACACACACTAACAAAACACAGAGTGGATTCTCCCTGCGTGTATGTGTACATGCGCCCATTCATAATAATGTGATCCTCGTGTATTTCAGTTTTTTTGGATTTCAAAATCTCAATTTCTACTGAATACCAAAACATCTTTACATAATACATAGACTATAAGAAAACTGCTCTCTCTCATGTTTAAAGAACAATTTCTAAAGCTAAGGATGAGAAGAGTTAATACCGGGATTGCTGCCACCTATCAACTTTAATTCAAAGCAAAGTACAACTCAATGTCATTTTTACCTCCAATGCAGCCACGACTGAAACAAAATTAACTTCACTGTGCGATAAAGTATCCTGGCATCCAATGGATTATTTACTTCTCTGATTTGACAGTACAAACGTGTGGAGTCTTTTGTCCCTCCCACAGCACCCAGGGTGTCAACATCATCTTAGTCCAGGCAAATGGCAGGCAAATCCTTCAGGTCATTACTTTGCACCTTAAGTACCAGAAAGTCATGGCCTTCATTGTCGTTACTACACAGCAAACACACTGCATAGTCCCATGCCTCCTTCTATTATATTTGGGGAGGCGGGGTGAGAAAGAAGCGCTCAGTGTATCCTGAGAACCCTCTGTGCTCAGCCCTGGTACCAGAAGCTGCATAAATACAAGCAATATATGGGTCACCTACAGAGAGAGAAACAGACGAAGCTTCGTGACCCTCCAAGTTCAGTCAAGACACCGAAAGGCTCTCGGGAAACAGGGCACAAGCCTTCGGGTAAACGGTGTAGAAGCAGACGGTCTCCGAGGTGGAGTGACTAGGTCTGGCACAAGCCCAGGGCGTGGGCAGCTACCGAGGAGACTCTCGTACCCTTCCCCTCCGCACCAGGGTCGGTCACTCCGCGAGGGGTGCGGCTGGAGGAGGGGGTCAGGACTGGGGGAGGGCGGGGCCCGGGGCACCCCAGAGGCGCCCGGGGGGTTCGGGGGGGGGGTGTGTCCTACCTGGGCCGTGGCAGACGCAGGGATTTCGGGCGGAGGGCTCGGATCCAGCTCAGGACCAGGACCGACAGGGATCAACCCTCAGCAGGCGGGACCGCCGCCGCCTGCCCATCCCCCGCCGCCGACTGCGGCGGGAGCCGAGCGCGGCTTCGAGGGCCGGCCGGCTGGGTAGTCCCCTCGGGTACCGTCCGCGTTTACTGGCGGCGGCGGCGGCTGCGGCTGCTGTTAATGCTGCTGCTGGCCGCCCCCAGCCGCTGCTCTTGTGCCAGCCCCTGCTCCTCCTCCTGCCGCCGCCGCCGCCGCCTCGTCCCCACCGCTCCCATCGCCGCTGCGGCGACTACTGCAGCGCCCGCTGACCCGACCCGACGTTATTCTCCCCCTTCGCAACCCGACACAGCCTAGCCCACCTGCCCTGCCAGTGCGCACGCCCACCTCTCCGCCGCAGGTGCTGATTGGAGAGCACGACCCGAACCCGCCACGTCGGTTGGCTGGTCCCATTGCCTATCACGACGGGGGCGGAGAGTCAGGCAGAGAGCGTCTCCGCCCCCCACCGGAGAATTGCCGCTATCTTCAGGTTTGCCTGAGAGGGCGAGTTACCGGGAAAGGAGCATCACAATGGCAGCGCGCGTGCGCGCTGGAATTCTGGGCCTTGTAGTTCCAGCCACAGCCGCAACTGCCCGTGGGTCCGGAGCGTAGAAGTAGAGCTCCTGAGACTAGTGGTTGGCCCACGTTGGTGTCCTCTTAGCTCAGTAGTTAACTTGCTTATAGAGGCATGATTGTGACCCCAGGTTTGGGCTTTTTGGAAGAAAATCGGAAATGCGTTGTCACGATACGAATTTACACTGAAGGAGTCACGAAGAAGGGCCCCAAACCGTGAGGCCCTACCATGCCACCTCCTCAGAACCAGAGCTGCCAGGATCTGGCAAATTGGCGCCATCCCCAGAACCGCCTAACAGGAAGCTAATCACCGGCGGGCACTAGGAAGAGGCCTAATGGTAGAAGGAGGAAAGGAGACCGAGACCTCCAGAAAAGACTACCAGCCTGGAGCCCGAAGTGTCCTTACTGCAACCCGTGAAAAACGAGGCTTCCTTACCTTTTTCAAACACCACTAGCAAAGGATACACAGCCCTTGTGAGGGTCAGGATGGGAATCTAAGCAAGACAATTGCGGGAGTCCCTCGAAGACTTTCAAGGAAAAGCGAGGAGAGCAGGGCTATGAGGCTGTGTGGGATAAATTTGTATTAGGTGTTGTGTCAAGCTCTTTGGTGAAGAGGAAACCTTAAGATTAAACCTCTCTCCCATCCTTACCCACCAGTTTAGAGAAGAAAAATCTCAAAAGAAGTTAAGCAACTTTCCAAGGCCATAAAACTAATTAGTGGCCAAGCCAAAACTCGGGTCTCTTGTTTACTCGTTGTGTTTCAATTATTTATTTTATTTTCATTTGAGAGAGAGAGAGCGCGTGAGCGGGGGAGAGGGGCAGAGCAAGAGAGAGAATCTTAAGCAGGCCCCTCATTCATGGCAAAGCCGGTGGCAAGGGCTGGATCCCACCATCCTGGGATCTTGACCTGAGCCAAAATTAACAGTCAGATGCTCAAGACTGAGACACACAGGTGCCCCTAATTTATTTTAAGTAATCTTTATACCCAACATAAGACTTGAACTCACAACCCCAAGATCAAGAGTTGCTCGCTCCTCTGCTTGAGCCAGCCAGACACCTCAAAACTCAGGTCTCTTAAACTTACTCCTGTGTCCAATGCTTTTTTTTATTTAATAATCAAAATGACTCCCAGGAGTCTGCCATGGACTGAAAGGATGCAATGACTTACAAGCTTCATCTTACATTAAATATTTTTCTTCACTCAAGTGACATTATGATTGAAACTAATTAATTGGGAGTATGGAAAGGTTAATAATAAACCCTATGTTCAATCTCAGAACTGTTATAGAATCTGTTTCTTCTTATTCAGGAAATGCCACAGCCTCCCCACATTCTTTAAAAAAAAAACAACAGACACCTCTGTCATGCCTAGATCCTTGGATAAAAAGCAGGACAAAGTGTACATTATGCACATTAAAGGCAATTGATGATGACACAGCTTATCTTGTTCTGTTCAAACTTAAAGAAGCCAAATTGTTTCCTTTCCACTGATTAAAACCACAAGTTGTTTTTCCCATTATTTTGTCCAATGGAATATAGTTCACTTCAGAATATTGGCTGGGCAAGTAATTTGAATTGGAAAGGATTAGGGTTTCTGCAAATGTTTTTCTTTAAAATTAAAGAAGTTTATAGGGAAAAAGTTCAGATTCATTGAAATTATGCCTAGCAATATTTCAAATAGCTATTCTCGGTTCAAGATAGTATTTTTCACTCAGCAAATACAGTGTGTCCTCTTCAAGCTACCCAGATAAAATCTCTGCTATCATGGGTAAGAGTTTTAATTAATGTATTCACAGAACTATTGTTTATTTTAAATGAATCAGTAGGTACAGCTGGATTCTCCAAATATGGAAAGATGATTATTTTTCTGATTGTTATTTTGTAACCAACTCCATTTGCAAATCCATGAAGGGTAAGGTAATAGCAAAGTATGTGAGAAAACAATCCAGTAGCTGCATATCGAGAACAACAAAAATTTTTTAATGCAGTGCAGAGGGAATTGCTCTAGGATGAGTATCTTAAGAATAGGGTACAGTGTATCTCAGAGTAGGAAGTGTAAGAATTAATAGACAGTAATGAATAAATAAATAAATAAATAAATAAATAAATAAATGGTGAAAATGCCACAGGAGTGGGAATCCTATGATACCGGACTGGCCAAAGAAAAGCTCACCAGGTCACCCTTTTCCGTGATCTTTTCCATTTTAGAAGTATTGAGGCAGCTCTTTCTGCCCATGGGTCCTGTCTCTGTGCTTTAATAAGATCACCTTTTTTAAGCCAAAAAAAAAAAAAGTACTGAACTGTCCCAAAAGGCATTTTTCAGTTAGAATAAATGGCAAGGTAATATATTACTGAAGAGCTGGTACTAGTGTTAAGGAATCCCTTTTGAGATAGGTAGATAGATAGATAGATCTCAAATATGTATGTATATTTGAGTGTATCTATTTATTTTGAGAGACAGCAAGCAGGGGAGGGGCAGAGAGAGAGGGGGAGAGAGAATCCCAAGCAGCCTCCTTGCTGTCAGCACAGAGCCCTATGCAGGGCTTGATCCCAGAAACCATGAGATCATGACCTGAGCTGAAATCAAGAGTCAGACGCTTAACCAACTGAGCCACCCAAGCACATATATATATGCATACACATTTTTTTTAAATAAATGTAGTGGCCAGCCTCTAAAATGGCCTCCAATGATCCCTTCTTCCTGGTATGTTCACCCTTGTGTAGTCCTTCCCATACTGAATTGGGCTAATCTGTGTAACTAATAGACTTTTTCAGAAATTATGGTATGTAAATTCCAAGACCATATTGTAAAAGACTTTGCAGTTTCTGCACTATCAACAAGAACCAAATTATTGCTTATTAGAGCCCTAATGCCCATTGACTAATGAATGGATAAAGAAGATGTTGTATATATATACGATGGAATACTACTTGGTGATCAAAAAGAGGGAAATCTTGCCATTTGCAACAATGTGGATGGAACTAGAATTATGTTACTAGTATTAATACTAGTATTATGCTAAGTGAGGTAAGTCAGAGAAAGACAAATACCTTGTGATTTCACCCATATGTGGAATTTAAGAAACAAAACAGGTGAACATAGGGAAAGGGAAGGAAAAATAAGATAAAAACAGAGAGGGCGGCAAACCATAAGAGTCTCTTAAAGACAGAGAACAAACTAAGGGCTGCTGAAGGCAGGGGGCAGTGGTACAGGCTAAATGCGTGATGGGTACTAAGGAGGGCACTTGTGATGAGCACTGGGTGTTGCATGTAAGTGATGAATCACTAAATTCTACTCCTAAAACCATTATTACATTAATGTTAAGTAACTCAGATTTAAAAAAAAAAAAAAAAAAAAAAAGACTTTGCAGCTTCTGCTTTATGCTCTCTTGGATCACTTTCTTAGAGGGAAGCCATTTGCCGTAACATCAGGATGTTTAAGCAGGTGGCCCTTAAGAGTGGCCACCTGGCCAGGAACTGAAGCATTTCAAACAGTCAGCACCAGATTGCCAGCCATGTTAATGAGCCATTCTTGAAAACATATCCTCCACCCTAAGCCAAGCCTTCAGATGACTGCAGGCCCAGCTAGCATCTTGACTGCCATCTTGTGAGATACACTAGTCCAGAACTACCCAGTTAAGCCATTCCCAAAATCCAGACCCACAGAAACCGTGTGATACGACAAATGTTTACTGTCACTTTAAGGACTTAGTTTTGGAGGGCAATTTGTCATGCAGCAATTCATAACCAGTGCAATAAAATTTACAAAAATAAGAGAATGAGGAATGATTCAAGTCTAGGGATATCTGCCCTGGATAACTGAGTCTGAAAGAATGAGGCTCTGGTCCTAGGATCAGTCTTAGAGCACATTCAAGGATAATGAGCAGATTTCAGATTTATGCTGATTCCCCACCTAGAACATAATAGCGCCTTTCAACACACCTTTTTTCTCATAGCACAGAATAAATCACATATTAGAGAATGCTTTTTCTTTCTCTCTACCTCCATTTGTGGCCTCCTCTACCGATCTTTAGACACCCAATGGTTTCCTACTTTCTAACTTCCCCCTAATCCAAACAAAACCATCTAGATGGGTTATTTATATCATTATCAGGAGGACAGCACCACACGGAACAAACTAGGGTGCAATTCAAGGAAAAGAGACCCCTTCCCTTTTGCTTTCCACCTCTCTCTTCAAAAACAAATCTCACTATACCTAGTACACCTAGTATACCTGAAACTAGTCTAATGTTATGTCAATTATACCTCAGCAACAACAACAACAACAACAAATGTCAGAATTGTATACTTTAAACGGGTGGATCATATGGTATATGAATTCTATCTCAATAAATCTGTTTTTAAGAACTCTGCACAATCCTTTGAAGCATGAAACAATAGTGAACTGGTGCTCAAGTATTTCCACAAACCAGGAAACAGCCCTGTTGATAAAATTTTTCATCAATCTAGTGAGCTTCTATTTAAATATTGCTTAATCCACTAAACAAAAATTTTCAGGGCCCATTAATGCCAACTACTCTGCTAGGTACTGGGAAAACAAATATGAATAAACTCAGCCCCTGTCCTTAAGGGTTTCACGATGGATCAGCAAACATGCAAATCCTTTTACAATGCATTGCAGTAACAACAATGATAGAGGTATATTCTGTATCATATATAGATGCTCTAGAACAGGAGTCAGTAAACTATAGCCTACAAGCCAGCCAAATCCTTAGGGTCCTCTAAAAGCTAGACCTCTTTAAGCCAGTGTTAGTTGCATTCTGATTTTGACAGAGATGCATTCATACCAAATATGTTAACTACGTCAAGTATTTGTGGGGTTTTGTTTTATTTTAGAGAGAGAACATGAGTGGGATCATGACCTGAGCCAAAATCAACAGGTGGACTGGGCACCTGGGTGGCTCAGTCGGTTAACTGTCTGACTTCTGCTCAGGTCATGATCTCACGGCTCATGAGTTTAGGCCCCGTGCTGGGCTCTGTGCTGACAGCTCGGAGACTGGAGCCTACTTCAGATTCTGTGTCTCCCTCTCTCTCTGACCCTCCCCCGTTCATGCTCTGTCTCTGTCTCTCTCTCAAAAATAAAGATTAAAAAAAAAAAAAAAGATTCTCTCTACAAAAAAGAAAAAAGAATCAGACACAACCAACTGAGCCACCCAGGCACCCCACAAGTATTTATGTTTTTGAAATCAACTTCATCTTTTGTTGTGAAAGGCTTTATAATATTTTAAATTTCAAGAAGAAATAAGCAAGAGAAACCTAGGGGTGGGAGGATATACTCAGTTTTGAGTATGTGTATCTATTACCTTTTAACATATTGAATATCAGTTTGTGTTTGATAATAATTAAAATAGAGTGTAGTATCAGAGAAGATGAACACTGATTAGAACTAGTAAAATTAGAAAAGAAACTAAAAGTTAGTTTGCAGTTGCATTTATAAAATACTAATTATAAGCATGTTTTCATTTTTATTTTTTGAGAGAGAAAGAGGAGAGGGGCAAAGGGAGAGGAAGAGAATCTTAAGCACACTCCACACCCAGCACAGAGCCTGACACGAGGCTCAATCTCACAACCGTGAGATCATGACCTGAGCTGAAATTAAGAGTCGGACACTTAACTTACTGAGCCACCCAGGTACCCCTCTGTTTGTTTGTTTGTTTGTTTGTTTTGAGAAAGGGAGAGAAAGTGTGAACGGGGAAGGGGCAGAGAGGGAGGGAAAGAATCAAGCAGCCTCCATGCTGTCAGCGCAGAGCCCCACTCAGGTTCAATCAAATGGACCTTGAGATCATGACCTAAGCCAAAATCAGGAGTGGGTGGCTTAACCAACTGAGCCACCCAGGCACCCCTATAGTTAGCAAATTTCAAATGACAAAGTGGTGAGGTAATGTGATTCCTGGTGTGTTCCTATGATGGCCTGGAAAAGGTTCAGTGAATTTCAGTCTGGTTCAGCAATAAACTACTGGAAACATGGGACATCTTTCTGGGATTTTCAGGCTCTACTGCCTGGAAGACTAACTGGCTGGGGATGCTAATAGCGCACCCTAGTGATCATAGTATTCCACTGCCAGCTATATTGAAATAAAACAGAATGGTTTCTTCTATCTTATCTTACTGACGAAAGCAAATTATCCAATGGCTAGGGATTTTTATAATTTTTAAAAACCTGATGATCATGATGACAAAGATGATCTTTAAAAATATTTTCCTGGTGGTGATATTTGGGCACTGTATGTTCTGCAAAATAAAATATATTTGCAGATGCCAAATAAAATTCCCAGAAATTTATTGGGTATTTACATCAAGGTATTGTATGGTATCTTATGGAGGATTAAAAAAATATTAGATGTTGTTCCTATATAGACAATTTTGAATTATATTTTTTGGTACATATATCTTATTTCTTTCTATAAGTATAGAAGAATCATTTCTTACACTATGTATTTTCCATACTTTCTTCACTTTGTATTTATTAAATACACTCGGTATTTTTAAATGAATGAATGCAAAAAATTAAATACTAATAATACAAAAATACAAGTGCCCTCATACTTTGTATTAACTTCCAAACAAGTGCTGTCACCACCTTTGGGTTTGTCTTTTTCTGCATCTTTTGTATTAAGATGATTATATATTGCTCTTTGATTTTCTTTACTTCTTACCCAGAAACATAACGAAGGATGATTATTAGAAAACAAACAGGGGCAGCACCTGGTGGCTCAATGGGTTAAGTGTCTGACTTCGGCTCAGGTCATGATCTCACAGTTTGTGAGTTCATGTCCTGCATCAGGCTCTGTGCTGACAGCTTAGAACCTGGAGCCTGCTTCAGATTCTGCGACTCCCTCTCTCTCTGCTCCCTACTCCCTTTCCCCCAACTCACGCTCTGTCTCTCTCAAAAATAGACATTAAAATTTTTTTTAAAAAAAGAAAAAAATTCCCTGTGATTTTTTTCTACCTGTGTGGAGGTTACAGAAGAAAAGAGAAAGAGAAAAGAGAAAAATCCGGCTAAATTTACTGTAATAACAATATAGAGCCAGAAACTGGAGTTTTTAGGTTCCGGGGCCAGTCTGTCTTTATACACAGCATTCAAATAGGGTCCTTGCCTATTCTCAGCACTGCATCCATCATTGGGTGTCCATAAGCTTGCTCTGGTTAATTCATGGTTGCAAGTAAGTGTTGGTGACTAGATTCAGTTGAAGATGAACTCTAGCCTACCCTCTTGAGGAAAGATGTTATCCTTATACCTCCTTTTTTTTTTTTTTTTTTTTTTTTTTTTTTGCAAAGTAAATTGAAGTTTTATTTTACTTGTTCACACAGATTTTTAAGGAATCCATTTCTGGAAAAATAAAATTTTGAAACCTTCAATTCTAGTTGGAATAGGGAGTTTGGAAATAGACTCAACTATGTTTAATATATGATAAAAATGGCATTTCAAAGAGTTGAGACAAAGATAGATCTTTATAGAACTTGTGTTCAGATGACCAAAAACAGCCATTTGAAAAATATAAAAATAGGGGTGCCTGGGTGGTTCAGTTGGTTAAGCGTCTGGCTCTTGGTTTCGGCTCAGATAATGTTCTCACAGTTTGTGGGTTCAAGCCCCACATTGGTCCCTGCACTGACAGTGTGGAGCCTGCTTGAGATTCTCTCCCTCTCCCCTTTCTCTGCTCCTCCCCCACTTATGCTCCCTCTCTCTCTTTCTCAAAATAAATAAATAAACTTTAAAAAAATTTTAAAAAGGAAAATATACAAGTAAAATACGGCCACAGTCAAAAATAAAGTCCATATGGATCAGAGATGTAAATGTCAACAATGAAACTATACAAGCACTAGAAGAAAACATGGATGGGTTTCTTTAAACCTGGGTGAGAAGAAGCTTTTAAACTATGACTCAGAATCCAAATGTAATGAAAACAAATTGAAAGACTACTACAAAACTTTAAATATCTTTCCATGACATGAATCACCATAAAGTAAAAATGACCAAAATCAAATATTTGGAATGTGTTTCACGGATAAGAGATAATATCTTGAATATATTAAAAACTCTTAAAAATCCAGGTTATGGGGGAGAACAAAAAACAATAGAAAAATAGACAAAACAAACATATTCACCACTTGGCTAAAATTAAAAAAGACTAATAGCACCAAACATTTGAGGATAGAGCAACCAGAACTCCCATATATTGCTGGTTGAAATGTAAAAGGGTCCATCCACATTGAAAAAAATATATCTGGAAGTTTCTTTAAAACTGCACATACATGGGGCGCCTGGGTGGCGCAGTCGGTTAAGCGTCCGACTTCAGCCAGGTCGCGATCTCACGGTCCGTGAGTTCGAGCCCCGCGTCAGGCTCTGGGCTGATGGCTCGGAGCCTGGAGCCTGTTTCCGATTCTGTGTCTCCCTCTCTCTCTGCCCCTCCCCCATTCATGCTCTGTCTCTCTCTGTCCCAAAAATAAATAAAAAACGTTGAAAAAAAATGTTTTTTAAATAAAAAAATAAAATAAAATAAAAAATAAAACTGCACATACATTTACCCTGTTTTTAGCAATCTGACTTCTAGATATCTACCCAAGAGAAAAATATGTGTTTGCAAAAATACCAACTCAAGAATGTTTGGAGCAGCTTTATTTATGATAGCCCAAAGTAGGGAAAAGCGCAGGTGTCTGTCAATAAGAGAGAATAGATAACAAGCTGTGCTATATTCACAAAAGAAATACTCATCAACAATAAGAAGGAATGGGACCACACAACAACATGGATTAATCCCGGAAGCAATAGTCTGAATGAAAGAAACCTTACACAAAAAGTTCATATGATTCTATTTATATGACAAAGTCTTACAGAAAATAGTTTATATTCTCCCAGTTATATAAAGCTCTAGAACAGGACACACTAATCTATGGTAGAAAAAAATTACAACAGTGGTTGCTATAGTGGTTGCAATCTCTGTGGAGGTGGGGAAAGGGATTAACTTCCCGGGGGAAAACAGGTGATGATGATGTTCTGTATCTTGACAGAGCTTTAAGTTACACAGGTGCATTTTGTCAAAACTCAGTGAAAGTAAACTTAAGATTTGTACACTTCATTCCAATTTTATATACAAAGGAAAAAGCCTGTAAACAAATATTGAATTCTAGCTAATTATATGCATGCTAAAATATACAGGGGGATATGTATTGATATCTGCAATTTACTTTGAAATGCATCCAAAAAATAAGTTGTATAGACGGATTAATAGAGGGACGGACAGATAGATATGTGACAAAGCAAGGATACTAAATTATTATTGGTAGAATCTAAGTGGTGGTATATGGATGATCACTGTAAATTTCTTTCAACTTTGAGGTATGTTTGAAAATATTCACAATAGAATATTTGAAAAAAAGATTTGACAAACATGTTAGTGAGCCATTTTGGAAATGGGTCCTCTGGTAGATGTCTACACAGGATCGGTGGGGGGGCGGGTGTGTGTAAATTTAGGGATTGTTCAATTCTACCCAGGGTTGAGGGGAATGTATTAGTTTTCTAGACTGATACAACAAATTACGAGAAACACAATGGCTAAACACAACACAAATTTATTATCTTAGAGTTTTGTAAGTCAGAAATCTGAAATGGGTCTCACTAGGCTAAAATCAAGATGTGAGCAGGCCTCAGTTCCTTTCTGAGACTCAAGGGGAGAATCAGATCCCTTGTTTTTTTCAGCTTCAAGAGGCTGCCCACATTCCTTGGCTTTTGGCCCCATTTTTCCATCTACAAGGTCATGGCACCAGTGGGCAAAGTCGTCATGGCACATCCCTTTGACCCGCTCTTCTACCTCCCTCACTTTTAAGGACTCATGTGATTAGACTGGGTCTACCTGGATAATCCAGGATAATCTCCCCATCTCAAGGTCCACACCCTGAATCACATCTACAAAGACCCAAACACAATGTAAGGTAACATTCCTGGTTAGTACATGGACAGTTTGTAGAGAGAAGGGGACATTATTCTACCTACCACAGAGTTAAGAAAAACTTCCTGAAAAGTAACACTTGAGTTCACTCTCAAATTTTCTTGCAACTTTTAATTTTCATTAATTATATTATTCATTGATATATTCTTGCTTTTGTCATTTGTGCACCAATCATTAATTTTATGTTAGAAGTTTAGGATTCCTTCAAGAATTGGCTGCAAATCCCTATGGTTTGTGTCATGTTTGCTAAGAATTACAACCAAAAACAAAAAGTTCAAATCAGGGGTGCCTGGGTGGCTCAGTCGGTTAAGCATCAGAATGTTGATTTTGGCTCAGGTCACGATCTCACTCTTTGTGAGATCAAGTCCCAAGCTGGTCTCTGTGCTGACAGTGCAAAACCTGCTTAGGATTCTCTCTCCTCCTCTCTCTCTCTGCCTCTCCCCTGTTCACATGTGTCTCTTTCTCTCACTCTCTGTCTCAAAATAAACATTAAAAAATTTCAGATCAGCCTTATTTTATACTCATCTAATTGTTGCTTTGACCTTGTGCTCTTGTATACACTGGACAATAACTGTTGGCTTTTTCCAGATTATAAAGCCCCACTCAGCAAGAGTAAACTTGTTAACTTTTACACTGTGCCTACATAGCCCAGAGTCATGTACACACAATAAGGAAAAAACGACAAGAATCCAAGAATAAACAAATATACCTTTAACTTACTGTATACCAACTCATCCAAGTATGAGGCCCTCTAGTAGACCATAAAACTGAGCTCTAGACAATGTTAGCTGCTGTTCAACAAATAGTTTAATTTCTCTCTCTCTTTTGTCATTTAATTCTGCCCCTAATTAGAATCAATGTTTTTCATGGATGAAATCCCCAAGGAAGAGCTTACAGAGCAAAAAGGCTAGAGGGCAAGATTGGAACCTGGAGAAAAGTCAATATTTAAAAGGAAGATGGTGGGACAGTATCCAGGAGAGGCCATTGGATGGGGCAATTTGACCTGCTCAAGTCTCACCTTTCCACGGCTCTTGCTTCACAGTGTTGATACCTGCCCTAAGATTCCTCTTGAAAGGATCTTAGAAAGGTATATTCTCAGCTGCCTCTTGCCTATTCTTTCCTGACCAGAAAAATGCTCATCTGCTCTGACTAAAAATGTCAGGAGGAGGATTTGGCAGACCATCTTCTCTCCCCCTGATTTGGTTGGTTTGTGTGCTTGTTTGTTTAATAGAGAATATATTCACATGGTTCAATATTCAAAAACTGCTAAAACAGCAGGGGTGCCTGGGTGGCTCAGTCGGTTAAGTGTCTGACTTTGGCTCAGGTCATGATCTCATGCATGACCCCCAGCCATTCAATTCACCTACTCTAATTACTGATTTCTTGTGTAGCTTTCTGCCCCATATGCAAACACAGCTACCGATTCTTTTTCTTTACACAAATAGCAAGCAGCACTTCATGCACTGACTGTTCTGCAGCTTTCTTTTCTCATTAGTATTTTCTTAGAGTTTCTTCAATATTAGTGCATAAAGATCTGCCTCATTATTTTTGATGATTGTGTAATATTTATTTGGAAATGAGATTTGAAAAAATAGGCTATTCTTTGGAATAATTTTAGATTTACAGAAAAATTGACAAGGTAGTATGTATGGAGAGTTCTCGAATATCCTCTCATCCAGTTCTCCCTGTTATTAACAGCTCACATTTGTATGGCACATTTGTGTAATTAATAAAATAATATTGATTCATTGTCATTAACTAAAGTTCATAGTTTATTTAGATGTTTTTAGTTTTTACCTAATAATTTTTTCTGCTCTAGGATCCCATCTGGGTACCACATTACATTTGCATGTCATTTCCTTCAGGTTTCCTTAGTTATGACAGTTTTGATGGTTTTGAGGAGTATTGGTCAAGTATTTTGTAGGATGCTCTTTTGGATTTTGTCTGATTTTTTAAAATTGTTATACTGGGGTTAAGGGTCTTAGGGAGGAAAAGCACATAAAGCTCCATTTTATCACATCATATCCAACATACATACCATCAACATGATTTATCACTATTGATATGGACCTTGATCACTTGACTGAGCTAGGATTTATCAGTTTTCTCCACTGGAAAGTTATTATTTTCTTCTTCCTTTCACACTGTAGTCTTTGGAAGGAAGTCACTATCCACAGCTCATACTTAAGGAGTAGAGATGTAATGGGAACTTTTAAGTACCTGTTAAAGTTATTTTTACAAATTGGCTAAAAACCAGAGTATAGCTGGTTGCACAGAAAGGGAAGAAAACTCCAAAAACTGCAAAACAAAAAACCCAGAGCCATGTTTTAGAGGCTCTTGAGTTTCATGAGCCACTGAAGATTTTTGGGGTGCTACTGAGGTGCCACTGTATCAGCCAGAGGTATTACCGGACCTGTGCTTTAGGAAGATTAAATTTGTGACAATATGCAGAATTAATTCAGGAAAGGAAGAAACTAGGGAAAGAAGACCAGCAAGGAGGCCGTTGCAACAGTTCTGGCAATGATGTAAGAAGGGCCTGAAATGGAGAGGTGAGAGTACAGAGCAGAGGACAGATAATCAGAAGAAACAACTGATGAGACTTGGTAACTTTGCCAAGCAACATACTGTGGAAGAGTCAAAGGTAACTTAGATGTCATGCATGACTTGGATAATGGTGGTACATTTAACAGAAGTAAAAGACAGGAAGGAGAATTGGTTTGGGGCCAAGGATGAGTTTGATGAACTTGACTCTGTGAGCTGTAAAGTCCAGCAGCACCGCCAGGTAAAAAGTTGGAAATGCTGGCCTGAGGTCAGGATTGGACACATAATTTTGAAAACTTTTCACCTAGAGATGAACTCGAAGCTGGAGAAATCTCTAGGGAGCGGGGCATCCACTAGGGCAATGAGGTGAGGGAAGGGTTCAGGGCAAAAGGAAGGAAGAGCAAGAGAGCAAAGGAGGCAGAGGAGTAGAAGGAAGCTGTCCTAGGAGTATTGAGGCCTTGGGTGAGTGTCACAGCTGAGTTACATTCTCCAAAAGTCATCTACTTTTGTCTTTTTGCATAATTCACAGATTTTCTACTTTTGTCACCTTCTCTCCTATTTATGTCTTTTGTGGATGTTGCTGTTTTCCAAGTTGGTATGATCTTAATTATTTTGGTATCAACCAGAGGTGGTTTACTTTTTTTCTGTTCATCTATATGGCTTATCAAGGGCCACATCAACTATTGCTACAATTTAGTTCACCAATTCTGGAAGCTGGCATAAACAACTTGTGACTTGCCTTGATTGGGGCACATTTATAAGAAAATAAGTTTTAGTAACTAACTGATCTTGCATTCATTGAATTGCATTAGTTTCATTTTATATTTTACACTGAACCCAATAGTTTCATTTGTTTCAAGTTCTTTTTGTTAACAGCTTGAAAACATTTGTTAAAGTGTTCTTTGTAGTGGCTTCTGGAGATGAATTTCCCCTAAATTCAGTCTATCTCAGAATGGCTTGAAATATGTGCACATTTTTATTGATTGCTTTACTGAAATCACACTTGATGTGGACTAAGTGGAGCCAGACATATCTTATTTTTTAAAAATCAATTCTTCTCCATTGCAATTGCCACTTTCCTGGATTAGGTCACCACTTCTTAGCTACATTACTTCAGGAACCTTTTAACTGGCCTTCCCTGGTATCTTTATTTTTTCCACATCATAGCCAGAGAGCTTTTTCTAAATGCAAATTTGACCACATTATTCATCTATGAAAAAAATATTAGTGATTCTTCATTGCCCTGAGCAGCACTTAGAAAACTCTTCATGATCATTTTCTACTCTTGCTATTAAGCCACCACAACTCTATATTGCAGCCTATCCAGTAAGAGATGAGAAGAAATAAAGTATAAATCCTGGAAGGGAAGAGAAAAAATATATTTATTGTCTACACAGTAAATCTCAAAAGCATCTAAAAAAAGTGTTATAATTAGTGAGAGAGTGAGCTACCATTACATACCCACCGGAATGGCTACAAGTGAAAAGACAGCAATACCAAATGTTGAGAATAGGGAGAAGAGGAATGATGGCAAAATACTTGACAATTTCTTAAAAGGTTGAACATGGATCAGTTCACACACACATGTATTTCATTATATATCTCATTATATTTCTTACTATAAATATACACACACGTATATATATACATACATATATATACATATACATATATGCATATATATATACATACATACATATAGTCTTCAAGAGAAATCAATGCATGTTACATCTCTAAAACAAAACACTTGTATAAGAATGTTCTTAACAGGGGTGCCTCGGTGGCTCAGTAGGTTGAGCGTCTGACTTTGACTCAGGTCATGATCTCATGGTTGACGAGTTCGAGACCTGCGTCAGGCTCTGGGCTGACAGCTCAGAGCCTGGAGCCTGCTTCAGATTCTGTGTCTCCCTCTCTCTCTGCCCCTCCCCTGCTCATGTTCTGTCTCTCTCTGTCTCAAAAATAAACATAAATATTTTTAAAAAATTTTAAAAATAATGTTCTTAACAGCTTTATTCATCATAGCCCCAAATTAGAAACAACCCATATATCTATCAACAGGAAAAGGGATACATTTTTGTGTATTCATATAATGATGAATACTGCTTAGCAATAAAAGAAAGGAACTACTGGTACATAAGACAACATGGATGAATCTCACAGGCAAAAGAAACTAGACACAAGGAGTACACACAGTATGATACTATGGATGGGCATATGAGTATGTGTACAAAGTGTGAAGATTTTTGCTTTAGATGTTAATGCCCACCAAAAGGCTTCATGGTATGTCCATTACAGAAGACATACCAAACAAGCAAGTAATCCAAACAACTTAGACATTAGCATCCTTTGGCAACTGACACAATAGGTGTACGACTGGAGAGATGGAGGTTAAGCATGGGCCCAACAGCATGGATTCCACTTACCAAGACTGTTAGAGCTACTGCCACCTTGGAACGTCCATCCTGCCAGCAATGGAGTCCATTGCTCTATTGATATGGCATTGTTCTTCAAGGAGATCAACCAGCTACTGGGTGGCAAGTTGATTTCACTGGGATGCTTCATTCTCACATGATTGGGCATCTATTCAGGGTATAAGTATGCCTTTCCTGCCCACAGAGCTTCAGGTAACACTGCTATCTGGGGGCTTGTAGAGTACCTGCTCCATTAGCACGGAATTCCACACAATATATCATACCATCAGAAAATACACATCACAGCTAAGGAGGTATAGGAGGGGGCCCAGACTGTGGGATATAGAGGTCGTTTTGCACACTGCATCATTCAGGAGCAGCTGGTCTGACAGAATGTTGGAATGGACTGTGGAAGATGTAGTTCAAGTATCAGCTCAGAGGCAATGCTCTGTGAGGATGGCATGCCATCTTCCATAACGCGGGGTATGCACTGAATCAGAAACCTTTATATAGTGCCGTGTTTCCAATAGGAAGTATATAACTGAGGTTCAGGGGCCAAGCAGTGACTCCCTTCATCATTCCTAATGGCTTCCTGGAGGACTTCATGCTTCCTATCCCTACAACTCTGAGCTCTTCAGAGTTAAAGGTCTTGGTGCCTAAAAGGGGCTCGCTCTTGCCAGGGGACATGGCAAAGATCTTGCTGGACTATACACGATGGCTGCAGCTCGGGCCTTTGGACTGCATATTACCAGGGACTAGCAAGCAAGAAGAGGAGTCACCATCTTGGCAGGGGTAAGTGGCAGGGATCAGCAAGAAAGTATAAGGGCTGTTGTTAGACAAAGAGAGGACTATGTATGGAATTCAGATGATTTGCCTGGGCACTTCTTGGAACTCCCTTGCCCAGTTGTAACTGAGTGGATTAGTGCAGTAATTTAAACCTTTTGTGCTCCCCAATCTGTCTCAGTGTCTGCTTACCTTAAGACCCAACTAACACACTGATAATTTTGTTTGGGTCTATTATATCCTTACGAATGTTTTGTCTACCTTATCTAGGTTTGGGAGATGTTTGTTAAAGTCTCTTTTATTAATGTGTCTATTTATCCTGTTTTTTTGTTTTTGTTTTTGTTTTTTGATTTTTTTTGGCTTTATGAAAGTTGCCGCTCTGTTACAAGATGTCTTCAGCTTGGATCGTTCCCATATACAAAGTTTTCAGTTACCGTGTTTTAATGAAATTAACACCAGTTCCTCAACAACATGATTCAAATTTTGCTTATGATGGTATGTTAATTGTAATTGCATAAAGTGTTAATTTTGCAGCAAGCTCTTCACTTCACAAATTACTAAATAACAATGCTTGTCATGGTCAGTGGCCAATTCTGTTTGGACATTGCACATCTGTGTCAAAGCATTCAGGTCAGGGACAGAGAGCAAAGCATGTCGTTGTGCTGTCTTCTTGCCTCCCAGTGATAAACCCATGTGACGTTTTACAAAAATTGATAATCAAAACAGGGAATTGGCCAACAAAGATAAAAGCGCAACAAAGACACTCAAGTGATAATGCTGGAAGTGAAATTTGGGTCAAATATAAATGTCATAAAAGTTATATAGGAGTTATAGAAGAAATAGTTAACTGCAGAATTGTTGACATTACTGTTGCTTAAGGGACTCTAGATATGCAGTCAGGGAAACTTAGTGAAGACAAACTTATTGAAATAAATAAGTTTTTATGGCAAGCGCCCCAGAAAAAAACGATACTGGCACAAAACTTCACATTAAAGGAATGCCTGAAAGTATTTCATAACACTGGGAACACAAAGGATACATTGTTGGAAGTAATTCAAACTTAGATGAATGACAATTTGCCAAGGTGTAGAAAAGATGCTCACTGTATCATAAATTACACAGGGAAGAAGCAAGCACCCTTGATGTTTTTTCTTGATAAGTCTTTCGAAAAGAAATAAAACACTTTAATTTTCAGTTTTCAATATTATAAATCATACTAAATGTTAGTTTTTTACTACTTTTATTTCCCCATACATTTATAAGAATTTGTTTCTACCAGAATTTTCACTTTTTTTAATGTTTATTTATTTTTGAGAGAGAGGGAGAGAGAGCGCGCACACTAAGGGCAGAGAGAGAGGGAGACAGAGGATCTGAAGCAGGCTCTGTGCCAACAGCAGAGAGCCCAATGCGGGGCTCAAACTCACAAACCATGAGATCACGATCTGAGCCCAAGTCAGATGCTTAACCACCCAGGTGCCCCTCCACCAAAACTTTTAAAGGCTATGGAACAATCACAATCTTTCCCATTGTTTATTAAGAGTGCTTTCCATAGTTTGTTTGCATGGCCATATTTACAATAATTCATTACCATACAAAGTGAAGCCTGCCTGTATTTGGTTCCAATTTCTCTACATCCTTGCCAACAGGTATTTTCTGTCTTGCTCATTAATAGCTATTCTAGTGGGTGTGAAGTGGTGTCTCATGGTGGTTTTGACTTGCATTTCCCTAATGACTAATGTCGTTGAGCATCTTCTCATGTACTGATTAGAAATTTGTATATCTTCTTTGGAAAAATATCCACATATTTTGCCCATTTAAAAATTATGTTCATTTCTTTATTTTTCACTGGAATCTATTGGTTAGCTCATCTGATTTTTTTTTTAATAGAGGAATTAAGCCCATTTACATTTATCCATTGGTCTCTGAATTTTGTTACAGTGTTTTACAATGTAGCCTCTTTTCTTTGCCTTTTTTCTCCTTTTTAGTATTGCATTGTAGTTCTGGTTGTAAACATTATACTAACATCTTTATGTAATGTTCTAAGTACTCTTTTTTTTTTTTTTAATGTTTTTATTTTATTTTTGAGACAGAGAGACAGAGCATGAGTGGGGGAGGGGCAGAGAGAGAGGGAGACACAGAATCCGAAGCAGGCTCCAGGCTGTGAGCTGTCAGCACAGAGCCGGACCTGGGGCTCAATCTTCTCAACCGTGAGATCATGACCTGAGCTGAAGTCGGTTGCTTAACCAACTGAGCCACCCAGGCACCCGTCTAAGTACTCTTTCTTTAAAACTGGCTGTTGTTTTGCTAACATGTAAGCAATTTTGAAATTGCTTACTGGCCTCTTCTTTCTCACTATGTAGCCACTAGTTTTATCCCTAGTGTCAATTTGTGTAAAGTTTCATTTTTGATTTGTCGGCTTTGAGTGATATCTTTTTAGCTAATACCACTGATGCAGTCAGTTCACTTATTTAACTTCGTACCTATTCAACCCTTTCCTCCCATTTTTTGTTAATTGTATTAGTTTTACATTATCAGAGCATCTGATTTTGTCTCTCATTTTTACTCCTTCTTTACTCCCAACTCTTACAACACCCAACCCTTGGACTATATGCCAAAGCTTCTATAACCATTTTGTGATTATCCAAAAATTGTTTTCTGGTAAATTCCTCAATCAAGGCTCATGGGAAAAAAATATTTTCCTGAGTATTAACTTGCTTTTAACAATTTGTGTGAACTTTATACCTGGGCAGTTTGGACATAAAAACTCTTGAAAATCCTTTTATTGAGTATATTTAAAATGTTGCTTCCAAGAAGTCTAATGCCAATGTCAATTTGACTTTATCTTATGAGTGACTTGGATTTTTTTTGCCTAGATGTCCAAATGATTTTGTCTCTCTTGCTCTTAAGATCCAACAGCTTTACTGGGGCAGGTCTTGGTGTTGGACTCCTCTGGGTTGAATTTGACAGTGTTTCCTTTCAAATGTGTATTTTCAAGGGTTTTTTGTTTTTTTTTTCCGGGTAAGTTTTGTCAAATTAGTTTTCCATTTGTGTTCTGTTCCATTTCTTTGATTTTTATCAGGAACTGTAGTTAATATATATTCAATCATTCTTGCCTATCTTCTGTCTCTTTTGTTTTATCTCAAATGTTTTTTTATCTTTTATTTTTTTCTATTTTTCTATTTACTATTTTTCTTTACTGTGTTTTTCATGGTTGACTTTTCAGCTTGTACTCATTCTAATTTAGTCTTTTCCAAAATTTTTTCCTAATACTACTTGAGTTTCATGTCCTCCTGTTGTCTTACTGTATCACTTTTGAGATCTTCTATTGCATTTATGAGTTGTGTCCTGACAAAGCTTTGATCATTTAAAAAAATTCTTATATCTCATTTTCAATTGTTAGGTTACAGGTTCTGTCTGCTTTGGGGCCACAATTTTCTACTGTATTCTCACTCGTTGCAGTTTTGCTCAGTTCATTTTTGGTTTCCTTTTCCTTGTAATAACTTTGGGGCTAGTTTATTATATTAGGCTTCTCTAGAGAAACAGAGTCAACAGAAGATACACACACACACAGACAGAGGTATATATGGGATTTATTATAGGAATTGGCTCATGTGGTTATGGAGGCCTAGAAGTCCCACCATCTGCACTCTATAAGCAGGAGAACTGGGAAAGCTAGTGGCGTAATTCCATCCAAGTCCAAATGCCTGAGAACTAGGAGCTCCGAAGCCTGAGAGCCGGAGATAGACATCCCTGTTATCCCTGTTAGAGAGAGGGAAGGGGCACCTGGGTGGCTCAGTCTGTTAAGCCTGACTCTTGATATTGGCTTAGGTCATATCACAGGAACATGAGAATGAGCCCCCTCATCAAGCTCCACATCAGGCTTTGTGCTGACAATGGGGAACCTGCCTGGGATTCTCTCTCTCCCTCTCTCTTTCTGCCACTCCCCTGTTCGTTCTCTCTCTCTCAAAATGAATGAACTTAAAAAGAGAGAGAGAGGGAGAGAGGGAAATCATTCTTCTTCTTTTTGTTTCATTTGGACCCCCGGAGGATTGGATGATACCTCCAGAGGATGTGAGGATAGCCATGTTCAGTCTACTGAATCAAACTCTAATCTTTTCCAGAAACACCCTCACAGATACATCCAGAAATTATGTTGCAACAGCTATCCAGGCATCCCTTAGGCCTCTCAAGTTGATATAAAAAAAACTAACCATCACAGGTGGTGCCAGGGTGGCTCAGTCGGTTAAGCATCTGATCTTTTTTTTTTAATCTTAATTTTTTAATGTTTTTTAAATTTATTTTTGAGACAGAGAGAGACAGAGCATGAGTGGGGGAGGGGCAAAGAGAGAGGGAGACACAGAATCCGAAGCAGGCTCCAGGCTCTGAGCTGTCAGCACAGAGCCCGACACAGGGCTCAAACCCATGAACACTGAGATCATGACCTGAGCCGAAGTTCAACGCTTAACCAACTGAGCCACCCAGGTGCCCCAAGCATCTGATTCTTGATTCTGGCTAAGGTCATGATCTCACCATTTGTGAGATAGAGCCCTTTCAGCACAGAGCCTGCTTGGGATTCTGTCTCTCTCCTCTCTCTGCCCCTTCCTGCTTGTTCTCTCTCAAAACAAATAAATAAATACATTTAAAAAATTAACCATCACAATTATATTATTTAAGTAATGTGGGGCTTGAACTCACAACCCTGAGATCAAGAGTGAGATGCTTACCCGACTGAGCCATCCCAATGATGCCCCAATCAGAGTTATATATATTTTTTTGTAGTCAAACTTTCTTTTTTTAATATATGAAATTTATTGTCAAATTGGTTTCCATACATCACCCAGTGCTCATCCCAACAGGTGCCCTCCTCAATACCCATCAACCACCCTCCCCTCCCTCCCACCCCCCATCAGCCCTCAGTTTGTTCTCAGTTTTGAAGAGTCTCTTATGCTTTGGCTCTCTCCCACTCTAACCTCTTTTTTTTCCCTTCCCCTCCCCCATGGCACTTGTACCCCAATGGTTATAGCAGCACTCTCAACAATAGCCAAATTATGGAAAGGGCCTAAATGTCCATCAACTGATGAATGGATAAAGAAATTGTGGTTTATATATACAATGGAATACTACTTGGCAATGAGAAAGAATGAAATGTGGCCTTTTGTAGCAACCTGGATGGAACTGGAGAGTGTTATGCTAAGTGAAATAAGCCATACAGAGAAAGTTATATTCTTTTTTAAGTGAGATGGATTTTCTGCAGGAGATATTTGTCATATCGGCAGAGATTGGCCAAGAAAATGTTCACAGCTTCACAGCTCAGAGTTACCTCCTCCATTTTTAATGTCAAATACTCAGATAATACTCTCTCTAATACTTATATGTTTAAATGTAGCATTTTGCTAATAGATTACTTTGTATATCACTCACGCATACAATCTGAATTCTCTCTCTTACTCACAGTATTGCTGCCATTCTCAATCTGGTTTGTTTTTAGTTTTCCATAGGGCGATTCTCTTTCTGTAATGAAGGCAGTATTTAATGGTTATTTATAAGAATACAGAGGACTTAGACTGCCACCACATTGTTGGATTCTCTCAAGACAGCAGTCTTTCACTGACCCTCAACTTAGAACATGTGAGGACTTCAGTTAACTCTGCTGGCAATTCTCAGTCCTGATTGTCCAGGATTTCTGTTGACTATGTTTCTCCCCACTTAAGGGTCATTAGCAATTTCTTAGTTCTGCAACTCTTAGTTCCCCTTTCACTTTCCACAACTTTCACTACACAGCCTTGCTGCTATTGGTGCTTTGGGTGTATCTGCCCAGACTTGGAAATTCATGGAGAGGCCCTGCTGCTACCTAGTTTTGTTAAACTTTGGGGTTTTTCTTTTGTTATCCTGGTTAGTGTATATGGTTTTCAGGAAGAGTATGGGGGAAATTCAGAAACTGTACTGTTGATGTGATTATACCACCTAACTCTGGGTATCTTTTTATTTTATTTATTTATTTGTTGTACTGAAATTTAAATTTTTTTTAATGTTTAAATGTTCATTTATTTTTGAGAGACAGAGCACAAGCAGGGGAGGTAGAGAGACAGAGGCAATGAGAGAGAGAGAGAGAGAGAGAGAGAGAGAGAGAGAGAGAGAGAGAATCCCAAGCAGGCTCTGACACAGGGCTTGATCTCCCAAACCGTGAGATCATAACCTGAGCCAAATCAAGAATCTGATGTTTAACCGACTTAGCCACCCAGGTGGCCCTAGAAAATTTAAATTTTAATGTAAATTGTGAACAATTGTGAACAATTGTATGATTTGTTTTTCCTAGTAGTGCCCAGACACTCTAGTATAAGCATGGAGAAGATTCCTTAGTGACCTCTACCTGCCAACTGTATTTTCATAACCAAACCCTTCCTTCACTGCCTCCAGTATTACCCTCCTAGAATATCGCACAGTCTTAAAACTAAAGCAAGGACTTTTTGTTTTAACTCCAGGTACCCTTTCCTTAAATGAAAGCATACACAGAAACTCCAACTGAAATAGCACAACTATCCAAGTTTGACACTTTCCTCCCTCTCTGATCTACTTTTCTTCCTGAGGCTCTCTGGTACTTAGACCAAAATCACTTAAGTAAAAAGAAAGAAAGCTCTAAATTTTAAGAGTAATGGTATAGAAACAGAAGGAAATCACAATGATTTTACAAAGGTTCAATCTCAGGAGATTTGGATTCAAGATCCGGGCTGAAATCCCAGAAATTTATATTTTGTTAATAGTCTTTAGGTGATTCTAACACAATCAAGTTTGAGAACCATTACACTAGATTTAATGCTGTCCAATATAGTAGCCACTAGCCACACATGATGATTTAAATTTAATTAAAATCAAATAAACTTAAAAATCCTGGTGTTCAGTTGCACTAGCCACATTTTAAAAGTTCAATAGCTGCATGGGGACAGTAATTACCATAGTGGAGGGCAAATAGAGAACATTCCCATCATTGCACAGTTCTCCTGGACACTGCTGCCCTAGACGACTCTGTCCACAGTGGAGTGTACATACTCAATGAAATCCATAGATTCATGTGGAAAATCTTTAAATGGAAATATTCTAGGGGCACCTGGGTGGCTCAGTTGGTTAAGCACCCAACTTTGACTCAGGTCATGATCTCGTGGTTCCTGGGTTCAAGTCCCGTATTGGGCTCTGTGCTTACAGCTCAGAGCCTGGAGCTGCTTTGGATTCTGTGTCTCCCTCTCTCTGACTGTCCCCTGCTCACGCTCTCCCTCCCAAAAATAAATAAACATTTATGGGGCACCTGGGTGGCTCAGTCGGTTAAGTGTCCGACTTTGGCTCAGGTCATGATCTCATGGCTCGTGAGTCTAAGCTCCATGTCAGGCTCTATGCTGACAACTCAGAGCTTGAAGCCTGCTTCAGATTCTGCCTCCCTCTCCCTCTGCTCCTCCCCTGCTCATACTCTGTATGTGTGTGTGTGTCTCTCTCTCTCTCTCTCTCAAAAATAAACATTGAAAAAATTTATTAAAAAATAAACATTTATAAATAAATAAATAAATAAATAAATAGAAATATAATTATTTTTCAGCTGATTTTTAAAATCTCCATTTTTGGGCAATGTTTTATAATGTATTTAATACATTAGTATAGTACTGAATATAAAAAATTCTCTCTAGGGGCACCTGGGTGGCTTAGTCAGTTAAGCGTCTGACTTTGGCTCAGGTCATGATCTCACCATTTATGAGTTCAAGCCCCATGTTGGGCTCTGTGCTGATGGCTCAGAGCCTGGAGCTTGCTTCGGATTCTGTGTCTCCCTCTCTCTTGGCCTTTCTCCTGTTCATGCTGTCTCTCTCTCTCAAAAATAAATGAACGTTGAAAAAAAATTTTTAAAAAAATAAAAAATTCTCTCTATATATCAGTTCATGCTTAAAAATTATTTACTGATGGGGGCACCTGGGTGGCTCAGTCGGTTGAGTGTCCGACTTTAGCTCAGGTCATGATATCAGGGTTTGTGGGTATGAGCCCCATATCGGGCTCTGTGGAGCCTACAGCCTGCCTCAGATTCTGTGTCTCCCCCCTCTCTGCTCCTCCCCAGCTCATACTGTCTCTATTTCTCTCAAAAATAAATAAACATTAAAATTTTTTTAAAAATTAAAAAAATATATTTACTGATGGAATGTATGGTCAAAAAGTTTGGAGACCATTACACCAAATACCTATGTCTGTTAAAGAATTTGAGCTGAGAAGGCTAACTTTTAACTAGAGCTCCTTTCTAGGTACAGATTTTTATACTTCAAACCCAAATCCCCAAACATGAGAAGTCCCTTTTTTCTTTGTAAATATACACATATAAGATATTTTATTTCAAAAAGCACAAGAACATTATACAAGTTTTAAATTTACATTTTGCAATAAAAGATATCAATATATGCATTATTTGTATAACTTCATCATGGATGGAATTTGAATCAGTGGTATAAACATGTCGCAGTCACTAAATATAGATCATCGTCACAGTGAACCAAAATGCATAGTTGTTATGAAATGACAAATGACCACTAAAGTGAACTCACAGCCCATACATCAACAAAATAAATTAATTATACAGATATACGTTTTTCTTCACTGTATCATTAAAATTCCTGTCAGCCCCTCACCAAAAACATGAGAAAAACATAGTTTTGGAGCCATCCTGTTGAACCAGTTCCTCCACATAACTACACTAATGAAAATAAAGTGACTTTTTGCTCATTTGTGAGTAAACTCGATAAGCATAATTAAATTATTTGCAGTGATGAGGGCAGACCACTATCATATTTGAATATAATTAGAAATCCCTAGGGCTGGGGGCAGCACTGAGACACGTGTTCATCTACAGTGCAGGGGTCTGAATCAATCTCAAAAGTGGAACTCAATATGAAATGGGTTCTTTGGCAGTAAAGGTCTGACTGGCCATTACAGGATAGTCCCTCTGGCAGCCTCAGAGCTTAAGCCCAGGATTTATGAAATGAATATAAAAAGACTAGAAACAAAGTCAGTATATCTTTGCTAAATTGGGGCCAATCAGGGCAGAAGTCAGTACCTCCTGTTGCCTATTTTGGCTCAGACTTACCAAGTCAGACAATCCATCCAAAAAAATTATCTAAGAAATAAAGGGAGATGTTCTTATCACTTAATCATACTGGCAAATTGGACAAACTGAATACTGAATTTTCTGATCCTCATTCATCAACTGTTACAGATTGCTCACTGGAGTTGTATCTATTTCCTGATACCTTCTGAATAATAATTATTCAAGTAGAAAATCATGATTGTGATTCTGATGCCTGTTCATGCCCATCCTTTACTGCAAAACCCACTTTACATAAAAAATACCAAAAAAATCTAACCCCAAATGTGCATCATCAATCACTGTGCAAATATACTTTTATTTGCTTGCCTTGGCTGAGCAAAAAGAAGACAGGAAAACATGTACACACGTATATGACGTAGTCACCAAAGGCAAAATCAGATGATCTTTGAATGCATCTTTTCAAATTCATAACATTATTCCAGAGACAACAGAAGCTAAAATGGAAGATTTCAATTTATCTTCTATCTGCTGCTCATATCACAAGTTCTTGATATAAAAAGTTAAAGCCAAAAATCAAGAAGTCTATGCACGGATTCAGGAGAGCACTATTATTTATAAACAAGATGGCTCAACCACAGCATATTATAACAGGACACAGACTACTGATCACATGGCTTTTTTGGTTGTCTGTACTAGACATAAAACCAGAGTTTATGAAAACATTGTACACAGATAACGAAGGATTTGTCTTTAACAAAGACATAGGTTACAGAATTGGCTTAAATCTGATTGTTCTAATTTACAGCTGCCATGCTCCATTCATTGGGGGAATTTTCTTATCCTCATTCTATAGACAGTTTTATATCAGAACTGCCTCAGGTTTTTAAGAGTCAAACAAGAGATAAGTGAACTCATTTTAGAAACTTGCCTTTGGAAATAGAAAGTATAATTTCAAAACTTAACAAAGCTATTTGTGGTAAAAGGAGAGGATTACACTTTCTTTGGCCCGTCAGGGATGAATAATGAATACATTATCCTAACTCTTCTTGAGGTCTACTGTGGGAAAAAAGCTTTTCCACAGTGGCAGAAATTTGTCTTAGAAGTGGCAACTCTGTCCATAGAACTGTTTAATTTCTGGCTGAAACACTAAGTGGCACATTAGGGGGAATTCCTTAAAAGAAATTTACTCTTCTGAAAACTTTCTCAACTGAAGTATACTGCATGGTTCCTGCAATTCCTCTTGAGCTGCAAGGAAGACTACCACAGATTAGAATCTTGTCAGTGTTCCAATGTCAGCTAAACGAAACTTGGGTGTGTGTGGGAAATACCAAATACAGAACTGTAGAAGAGTTAACCAACATATAAAAATGTCCATGATTGCTTGATGTGACTTCATTTACCAGGTGAATGAAATGACATGAAATGGGACAGATTATGAAGGGAAATGAGTTTTCTGGAAATAGCACAGTGAGACATTTGGGGTGAAGAAGAATTTTTTTAGTGTTCTGGAATATGAAACATTAATCTATGTCGTCCTTTTACTCCTTTAAGCATATTTTCACTAATTGAAAGCAATACTCCATTAAGGAATATTTTATTAATGTATGCAAATCTGGACATGGAGCAAAAGACCCTCCAACCCTTCCCCAGCCCTCAGAAAGAAAGATCTCCATAATTTTCAATCAGTCTTCATTACTGTCTTCACTTGTGATTGTCCCAAGGCAGAGTTGAAGCTCACAATAACTGCCAGTTGAATCCAAATAACATCTGATTAGTTTCCTGGCTCCTAGCAATCTCTTCTATAATGCAGTGCTGTTGCCACACCAAATGGAGCTTCCGATACCGTTCACGAGATAAATGAAGGGGATTGCCCCTCCTTCAGGAAAACAAAAAACACCAACATGTAAGTTCGAATCAAATAACTGCCCATATCTTTATTGCCTAAATTAGTTCAAACTTTAAACAAAAATTTTTTTTTCGGGGGGGGAGGGCTCCTGGGTGGCTCAGTCAGTTAAGCATCCGACTTCGGCTCAGGTCATGATCACACAGTTTGTAGGTTTGAGCCCCGCATTGGGCTCCGTGCTGAAAGCTCAGAGCCTGGAGTCTGCTTCAGAGTCTGTGTCTCCCTCTCCCTCTTTGTCCCTTTCCCGCTTGTGCTTGCTCTCTCTCTCTCTCTCTCAAAAATAAATAAAAACATAAAAATAAATAAATAAATAATTTTTTTTAGAAATAAAAAAAATTTTAATGCTTATTTATTTTTGGAGAGAGAGGGGGAGAGACAGACAGAGCACAAGCAGGGGAGGGGCAGAGAGAGAGGCAGACAGAATCCGAAGCAGCCTCCAGGTTCTGAGCCGTCAGCATAAAGCCCATTGTGGGGCTCGAACTCACAAGCTGTGAGATCATACCTGAGCCAAAGTCAGTTGCTTAACTGATTGAGCCACCCAGGCGAGATGTTCTTAGAGCAGGGGGGTAATTGCCAAGAGTTTTTCAAAAGGGATATTCTCCCTTCACTACTGATCACCATGAACTTAATAGGTTACTTAGCTGATGAAGCAGAAATTTACTCCTTGATTACTCAGAAAATAGGCAAAGTATATCATGGGCATTATTAGACCTCATTTAAATGGACAATGAGATTTATAACCCGAAGCAGCTTTATTCTTTTTTTGGGTACTTAGTCTGATAGAGCTTTAATGGCTTTTCAGCTTCATACAGTATATTTAGCTTTAATTTCTGGTTTTTGTATAGTAGAGATTAAGTCTGAGGTGTAGAATACTAAGCCCTCAAATTATATTCTGCTTCTCAGAAATATTTGCTAATTGTTGTCTTTATGACACAAAAAAAAAACTTGCTGGTGATTAGCAAATATTTAAATAAACCACTCCCCATCAATTCTAAGGTTGTACAGTTTGTAACACTGTAGAGCAGCTAATCCAAAATGACTAAAATTTGGCCGTTGCCAGTAATGGAGAACTGTGAGATTCTCATTCTGGAGGCACTCAAAGTGTCTCAGCTGATTGGGGATTTTCAAATTGCCTAATTAATTTAAAAATTCTGCTTCTTTGTACCTTTCTGGAACAACTCAGACTTCTTATCCTCAGTCATTAACTACTTTGAACCATTCAGCCTTTTTCTCCCTTAATCCAAAAACTACCTCCATACATAATTCTGTAGAAAGGTTGCTTAAAAATAACATAACATTCAAACATTAGAACAGCTGGGTGTCTTTAATTTTGGAAAAGTATTACCTTCACATTCTAAAGCAGCACAAAGCTGTTCAAAATTATGTGCTCCTCAGGATCATATCATATTTAATATTTTTAATTTGCAACTATTTAAAAATATCTTTCAATATTTAGCATTAGTTTCTGTGTTTAAAGAACTGTTACCATCCATGTACAATAATGTGACTACAATGAAACAAACAAACAAACAAACAAAAACTAATCTTACTTCAGGCCAGGGTCTGTTTCTCCATATTCATCCAAATAAGGGGCTGGATAGGCACAGCCTCTGGCTTTACCTTCAACAAGAACTACTCTGCATTCTCGGATTCTGAAGGACAAAAGAACCAAGAGGAAATATTATTAACTGCGTGAGTGCAAATGATAGGCACTGCATCAAAGTTAATCTAGAGAAAAGATATGGCCAGTATCTGTCAGGAATTCAGTATAAAGACAGTAAACATAGACAAATAGACTAAACTGTGTTTTGTCTAAAAAAAAGTGAATATTGTTATTTTTATTGACATTATGGGAAAAATCAATGGATTTAGGGAAACAGGACCATTAATACTGACTGAATATACTGAAGAGAGGAAGGAAGCTGTTCTACTTAAACCACAGATACCATGGAAAATGATGGCCAGTGTTGTATCTGTTCTGTTTCCTGACCCACAATCTGGAGTGGGAGGGAGCTTAACAGAAGCACAGAACAACATCTGATAACTTTGGGCCAGAAAAGAAGGTCAGCTAGGCAAGTGTTAATTAAGCCTTTTCTGGTCAGAGCCAGCCTCCAATAGTGCAAATTATAAAGAATCACTGCCACTTTGAAGGTACTTGGGACTCTTACAGCAGAGAAATGAAGACATACAAATAATGTTTGGGTATGTGTATACAGAAGGGATAGGTACTATAGAGTGACATTACAAAATAAGCAGTTGGAATAGGTAGTGGGTTTATTTGCTGCAGGTTCCCTAAAAGAAGAAAATAGGTATTTGGATGTGGCTTCCATGCATTCATTCACATTGTTCCAACAGATGCCTACAGGCAGTGGTTAGGGAGATGTGGGTTTACATAAACAGAAACTACAGTACATGGGGAGATGGAAAGAAAAAGCACACACATCCACTTTGAATTTTCTCTCTCAGGCAACTTGCACTCTTCTTTCATAAACATGAAATAACTATGTTCCACTCTCAGTCTTTTGCAGAGAGACCAGGGAAAACAACAGTTGCTTTGATAGAGGAAATGAAGAAAATGAAAATATTCAAAGGACAACTTAAAATAGCAATGTACAGGTACTTTTTAAATATACTTGTTTTTAGGACTCCAAGCCCTTTCATTGTACCTGAGTGTTCTGTAACACCAGAGTAATCAATGCAAAGTCTATCATGCTTAAGACATTTCACAAAAAAATTAAAATGTGGACAGAATCCTATGGGGTTTTTTTGTTTGTCTGTTTTGATTTGGTTTTTTGTTTGTTTTTGTTTTTTACTTATTCTGTAATATCTTCTCTAATGCAATTTCATGTGATCATTTCCTATCAACACACTATCCTACCATAATAGCTTCCAGATTGGATCCAGATTCCCTAAATTCATTATGAAGATTCCGAAACACTCACTACTCACTTTAGGAAAATGCAGACTCCAGCTCCACAGTGAAGTGCATGAAAAATGCAAGCTCCAACCTCTTCCCCATTCACAATTTCTTGGCAGCAAATGTTCTGAGAACACAGTATGGCTCCACAGAAAAGACAGAGGACAGGGTGCTTTCGTTCATCATCTGCAGACCGTGGGCACCTCAAAGGGAAAGAAAACAATCAGTGTGGTGGAAAAACAATAAAAGTATGACATACCCAGTTAGCAATGAAATGTGTTCATCACTGGCTGCTTTGTAGCAAACAAAGATCCTAAAACACAAGAAAACATTTAATTAGGTGATTCTTCTTTAATAAGGACGTAACAAAACAATCTCCTGATTAAGAAGATTTACTATTAAGTATATAGTGTCCTGATAATTCCATAGTTTGGCCATTAAATATGCCTCACTGACATTGTGATACATTTATAGAATCCAGTCTTCATCTGACATGACCAACTTATAGTCAGCTCCCTCCTCTGGATTGGTTTAGTCAAACTTATATCCTCAATATCAGAGGAATATGACCTTTTTAGGTGTACAATTTTTTTTTTTTTTTTAATCACAATGTGCAGTAAGGGTTCAGACACATTTCCTGTCCATTTAAGTATTGAGATCTTTAGGGCTGAAATGAGAGACTGTAGTCTTAAAGTTGATATACCCTCCATCTGGGAAACAAAGCAAGTCTTTAGGAAGGAAAAAGTGACAGAGTTGGCTTGCTTGAACCAAGCAGTACTTTGAGATCTGCCATTTTATGTAGTAGTATGCTATAGCCTTGCTACAATGCCCCCCAAAGGAGGGGGATCATTCTCTGAATTAAAGTGATAATGGCCACCCTGGAAAAAAGGAGCTTTCCACCCCTATCTCTGCCTTACAATGGACATAACAGAAACATCCAGAATTCCTTTATTTGGGCAGTAAAAAAATAAATGCAACCACTAAGCTGAGATCCAATGAGGTCAGAATAAAGAGCACCAAAATAATCTCCAATAGGGCATTAACAGTTTATTCTCTGATCCTTTGTTTTTCAGCGAAGATAAGAAAACCACCACTGTCTACTAGGAGCAGAAAGACTCTGTGCATAGATATTCCACCCATCTTCTGTAGATGAGGGGACTATTTCACTTCTAGGGGAAAGAATATAATTATAGCTCTTTTTGGATAAAGCTAGTATCTTTCACCTTTAGTGAAGGATGGCTGAGTCCTAGTCTCTAGTATCCTACAGAGGAAAATAAAGGTGATACCTAAAGTATAGTAACCAAGCAGCTTACCCTCCTATGGCAGAAATAGCTCACTTTTTTTTTTTTTTTTTTTTTTTTGAGAGAAGGCGCAAGTGAGTGACGGGCAGAGAGAGAGAGAGAGAGAGGGAGGGAGAGGGAGGGAGAGAGTGGGGAGAGAGACAGAGACAGAGACAGAGACCGAGATAGAGGGAGAGAGAAGAGGAGCTCACCTGACAGGGCTCGAGCTCACCAGAAGTTGGGCTCAAACTCAGGAACCACAAGATCATGCCTTAAGCCGAAGTCAGATGCTTAACCAACTGAGCCACCCATGTGACCCAGTCTTTTATTTATTTTTTAGGTTTATTTACTTATTTTTAGAGACAGTTTATGTCCTCAATATGACCTTGTTAGGTATACAATTTTTAAAAAATTTTTTTAATGTTTACTATTGTGAGAGAGAGAGAGAGACAGAGAGACAGAGCACAAGTAGGGGAGGGGGAAGAGAGAGGGAGACACAGAATTCAAATCAGGCTTCAGATCTATAGCTGTCAGCACAGAGCCCGATGTGGGGCTCAAACCCATGAACCGTGAGATCATGACCTTAGTCAAAGTCAGATACTTAACTGACTGAGCCACTCAGGTGCCCCCAATTTTTTTTTTTATCATGATGTGCAGCAAGGGTTCAGACACATTTCCCATCCATTTTGTTGAATGTGGGTAGAGAATACAAGTGGGAGCGGGGGAGAGAGAGTGGGAGAGAGAATCTCAATCAGGCTCCACGTGGAGCCTGACACAGGGCTCAATCTCACGACAGTGAGACCATGACCAGAGCCAAAATCAAGAGAGGGACACTTAACTGACTGAGCCATCTAGGTGCCCCCAAATGGCTCAGTCTTAACAGAAACTGATGGTGACAATAAAACTGGAGGAGATCATCAGATTTATTTTCATTTTTACTTGAAACCAGTAAGTAGTAATATCATCCAGGGGGATCTTCACTGTGATTAATGACTAACACTTTTCTCACATCCTCCTAAGAGCCAACAGTGATACTCTTTAATGCCAGGAAGATAATACTTATTCACTGGGATTCTGTGGTAGCAATACAGCCCTAAGATTAGGGGAATCACTGAATTTAGAGCTGGATGCAATCTCTGACATCACCTAGCTAATTTTTTGAGGGCTGGGAGGTAAATGATGCAACCATTTCTTTAGGTGGCTGAACTTAACCTGCATGAGACAAGCAGCAAGGTAGCTAATACCAAGGTGAGTTCTATCTAGTAACAGAGACTGGAGAATGGGCTGCCCAAGGCCCTGCTGGGGCAGTTAAACTCCCTGGCTTCAGGGTTCAAAGCAGGGGTTATAACTGAATATGAGAATTTCCTCAGTCATGCTGTAGGGTAGTGATTCTCAGAGTAGGCCACCGTTGGGTTCTTCAAGCCCTAAAAATGATGATACACTGCAATCCCTATTTTTGGCCCCTTCAAATGACAGCAAGTTATTTAACTTATGACTAAGGACTATAATAGTCACTTTGCACACCAAGGCAGTTCATTAGAATTATTGATATCCTTAAAACAAAATTTAAGAATTCTTTGTGTTTTCTGAGAACTCTAATTAAAGTTTATTAAGAAGTTTGGCAGCTGTGCAATGCTTACTTAATATTACATAACTCCTAACTGAGCTTAGGAATCCTGCAGTTTAGGAAAAAGATGCTGTGTTACTGGTACATCAGCAATGAATTCTCGAATAGGTTTTGATTTTCAGACTGCTGACATTCTTGCCTTCTAATTACAAGTTACTGCTCATTTCATGTCATCATTATTAATCCGATTTGCTATGGGTGATGGTGTGATGCCACCTGAGTGTCAAGGATACATAATTGCATCAATTATGGCCTATTGGAATTTTGGCCTATTATTTCCAAGACATGATGCATTGTGATTCAAATATGAAATATTCACACACCAATGGTTAAGGCAGATATCAACAGAATTTCTGTAGGGACATAGCTCATGAATTTATGCTATCTGAATAACTTACGTCATATTTAGCAAGTGTAAACTGTTACTTTATAGGATATTATTTTATCATACAGAATAAGGTATTTAACGTCATGCTATTTTCTTACAAAGGTAACTAATGGGTAATTCATACATGATATTAGTAATGAGTATAATGTAACTAGTGTATTTTACTTCTCACCAGTCTTTATCATCCAGATTTTTTTTGGAAAATAATCAGTGAAAAGGAAGAGGAAGATAAAAGAAAGTCTAAGAAACACTGTTTTACATTAGGTTTTAATCTGATTGAGGTGTGTGTGTGGCGGGGGGCATGGTGCCACACAAAGCTACGGAGGTTTACTCCTCTCTCTAGTATCAGGCTTAAACCTGAGCCACAATGTTATTATTTGTTTTACTGTAATAATGGGCTTCCATATAAGATTTTGCTTGGAAAAAAAAAGTGGGGGTTCTTCAGTGTTATTTCAGTGAGGATGTGGTCACCTCACTGTAATGCACATAAAACAGTGCTTAAAGACACACATATAAAAGACATTTCTAAGAGAACTACTTGTTTGTGAAGTTGAAAACAGGGTTATTTCAGTGGATGGATGTGTTGACCACACTTGTACATGTAAAGATACATGAATAAATGATGATTCTTCGAGTGCTTAAAAAAACACAAAAGGCTCCTGTAGCTTTAAAAAAAAAATTGAGGAGAGATGTCATAGAAGATGGTGGAGTAAGGAGCTCCAGGAATTGGTTCCTCTACCAATACAACTGTTGATCTGGCAAGAACTGTCTGAAGCAACTATTTTGGAACTTGGAATCTAGGTGATCATTGCAGCATCCACAGGAGTGCTTAACAAAGAAAGAGGCTGGTAAATTTTAGTAAATTTTGGCTTTTTGTGTAGTGGCTACCACCCCCTCAAAAAAATGAGGGTTGTCCTCAAAACTCAGGGTTGTTTACTTCTTCCTGGCAGTTCACTCAGGGGCTGACACACACACTGGCTATTGTTTCAACTTCTATGGGCTGAAGGGACTTCCTTGGCGGTGATGGCAGAGGGGACTTAAAGAGACAGAATATTCTTTATATTTTTTCTTATTGGATCCAGAAATTTAAGGAAATCTGTCAGTTCACTGGCTGACGGCAGCAAAAATGGAACAGAGACTTCAGTGAACACATAATAAGGAATACAGTCTCTGCAAAAACCAGTCTGGTCACTAAACAAACAGACAACTACAGCCTTCATCAAGTAACAGTGGCAATTCCAGGGGAGGGGGTAGAATCTGATTTCCAGAGCTACTACATTACAATATTCAAAACGTCCAGTTCTCACCAAAACTCACAAAGCTTACAAAGAAACAGAAATGATGGCCTAAAAAAAAAAAAAAAAAGAAAAGAAATGATGGCCTATTCACAGGAAAAAAAGAAACTGACAGAAATCATCCCTGAGGAAGCCCAGACATGACACTTGTTAATAATCAAAGATTCTAAATTAACACTTAAATGAGTTCAAAGAGCTGATGGAAACCATTGACAAAGAACTAAAGGAAATTAGGAAAACACATGAAAGAGTAGGAAATACTAGCAAAGAGAAATTATAAAAAAAAGAAACAAATAGAAAAGTACAACAGCTGAAATAAAAAACCTACTAAAGGGGTTTAACTGCATATCTGAGCTGGCAGAAGAATCAGTGAATTTTAAGACGGGATAGTTAAAATTACTGAGGAAGAGGAGCAGAAAGAAATAAGAATGAATAAAAAGGAACAGAGGGATTTATGGGACACCATCAAGCATACCAACATACACACATATTATGAGAGTCACAGAAGGAGCAGCAAGTGAAAAAATATTTTTTTGAAGAAATAATGGCCCAAACTCCTCAAATTTGTTGAAAAACATGAATTTACATGTCAGAAGTGAAACTGAACTACAAACAGGACAAATTCAAAGAGATTCACACAGAAGACATATTATGATCAAGCTGTCAAAAGTCAGAGACAAAGAAAGAAGCTTGAAAGCAGCAAGAAAAGCAATTCATCACATACAAGGAATCCTCAATAAAATTAACAGCTGAAACCATGGAGGCTAGAAGGCAGTAGGATACATGTAATGTCCTCAAAGAAAAAAAGCTGTCAACTAAGAATTCTACACCTGCCAAAACTATCTTTTAAAAACAAAGGAGAAATGAAGACATTCCCAGACCAACAAATGCTAAGGAAGTTCATCGCTGCTAGGCCTGTCTTACAAGAAGTAATAAAGGGAGTCCTTCAAGCCAAAACAGAAAAACACCAATGGCAACTTGCAGCCATGTAAAAAAAATATAGATAACTGGTAAAACTAACTACACATGTAAGTATAAAAGCTAGTATTATTATAACTTTGGAAAAATGACTCCTCTTTTTTTGTTTACTATATTATTTAAAAGACAAATGAACAAACCATCATTATAAATCTACATTAACATGCACAGAATGCATAAAAATGTAATCTGTGACCTCAACGACATAAAGAAGGGAGAAAAAATTAGAAAGGAACAGTTAATTATGCAGCTGAAACTATGATGTTGTCAACTCAAACTAAATTTAGAATGTTAACTGTAATCCCTATGGATACCCAGGTAAGTTGTAGGGTACACACAAAAATCAACTGTGTTTCAATACACCAGCAATGGAACAATCCAAAAAGGAAATTAAGAAAAATAATTGCAGGGGCGCCTGGGTGGCTCTGTTGGTTAAGTGTCTGACTCTTGGTTTTGGCTCAGGTCATGATCTCACGGTTTCATGAGTTTGAGCCCCATGTTGGGCCCCATGCTGACAGTGCGGAGTCTGCTTGGGATTCTCTGTCTTCCTGTCCCTCTGCCACTCCCCCACTTGCATGGTCTCTCTCTCAAAATAAATAAATAAACTTAAAAAAAAAGATAAATAATTTCATTCACAATAGCATCTAAAATACTAAAATATCCAGGAATAAATTTAACCAAAGAGGGCAAGACTTGTACACTGGAAACTACAAAATACTGCAGAAAGAAATTAAAGAAGGTCTAAATATGGGAAGGCATCCATGTTCATGGACTGGAGTACTTAATATTATTAAGATGGCAATACTCCCCAAAGTAATCTATAGGATTAATTTAATCTCTATTAAAATTCTAACTGCCTTTTTGCAGAAATGGAAAAGCCAATCCTCATATTTGTATGTAACTTCAAGGGGCCCCAAATAATTAAAACAACACTGAAAAAGAAAAATAAAGTTGGAAGGCTCACATGTAACAATTTTAAAACTTCTTTTACAAAGCTATAGTAACTTAAAAGTGTGGTACTAGCATAAGGATAGACAGACATAGAGACCAATGGAACAGACTTTAGGATTTAGAAAGAAACCCAAACATCACTGGCCAACTGATTTTCAACGTGGGTGCCAAGACTATCCAATAAGGGAAGAATAGTCTCTTAAAAAATGGTGCTGTGATAAGTGGAAACCACATGAAAAAAAAAAAAAAAAAGAATGAAGCCAGACTTCCTGCTTTATTCCAAAAATTAACTCAAAACAGACCCACAGCTTAAATACAGAGCTAAACTATAAAACTATTAAGAATAGACTGAAAGAGAACAGAATAGGCCACCCCAAAGTATGCTGCTTTGGCATAATGATTATTTTGAATTAAAGTTACTTAAGAAACAGCAGGTGCAAAAAGGACACTCTGACATCTATTTCGTTCTCCCGAAAGCAGGAAATAAATCTCCCATGTGAAGGTATCCTCCCTATACCAAAAGGATAGAAAATACCCTTACTGCCAAAGTTAGGGAAATCAAAGTCAAGAAGGCTGTATATATAAACTCTCTTACTTCTTCATTAATTTGGTACTCGAAGTGTAAACTCCTTTGTTTTGTCAAATCTTCACAAATAATTGTTTCTTTAACTGTAAAGTATAAACCTAGTTTCTTCTTTGAGTCACGTATCTCTGTGATCTCCCATATATATGAAATTAAATTGGTTTTTCTCCTATTAATCTGAGAGAGAGAATCCCAAGCAGGCTCCACACTGTCAGCATGGAGCCTGATGCAGGGTTCAAACTCATAAACTGAGATTGTGACTCGAGCTGAAGTCAAATGCTTAACCAACTGAGCTGCCCAGGCATCCCTCTCATATTATTCTGTCTTATGTCAATTTAATTATTTGACTAGAGGGAAGAACAGAGAGGGAGGAACAGAGAGGGAAGAAAGGAAGAGTCTCCTTCCCCTTCAGTATAAAGAAATCTTACAGCTCAACAACAAAACAGACAGTCCAATTACAAGATGGGCAAAGGGCTTGAACAGGCATTTCTCCAAAGAACATATACAAATGTCCAAAAAGCACATGAAAAGATGTTCAACATCAGTGGTCATTTAGAAAATGTGTATTAGGGCACCTGGGTGGCTCAGTTGGTTAAGCATCCAACTTGATTTCAGCTCAGGTCATGATCTCATGGTTCATGAGTTTACGCCCCATGTCGAGCTGTGCACTGACAGAGCAGAGCCTGCTTGATAGTCTCTCTCTCTCCCTCTCTGCCCCTCATGTGCTCTCTCTCTCTCAAAACTTACACTGCTGATGGAAATGTAAAATGGGACAGCCATTTATGGAAAACTGCTTACTGGCAACTCAAAGAGTTAAAGATAGAATTACCATAATGACCCAATAATTCTATTCCTAGGAATATATATAAGAGAAATGAAAATATATGCCCACATAGAAACTTGTACATGAATGTTTACGGTAGCATTATTCATAATAATCAAAAGAGGGAAACAACCTAAGTGCTCATCAATGGATAAATGGATAAACAAACTCTGTATATACATACAATGGAATATTTAAGATTTTATTTTTAAGTAATAGCTATACCTAACAGGGGGCTCAAATTCCACCGACTAAGCCAGCCAGGCACCCCTACAGTAGAATATTATTTAGCCAAGAAAGGGCCGAATACATGCTACAATTTGGATGGACTTCAAAAACTATACTATGTGAAAGCAGCAAGACACAAAAAATCATATATGATACCTTTTATATGATGTATAGAGAGTAGGCAAATTCAGAGACAGAAAGCAGATTATTGATTACCAGGGGACTGGGAAAGAGGGAAATGGGGTGTGATTACTTAGTGGATACAAGGTGTTTCTCGGGATGATGAAAAAGTTTTCAAACTAGAGAGAGGTGGTGGTTGCACAACATTGTGCAGACACTAAATTGTATTGAATTGTATACTTTGTCATCATTAACTGTATGTTTTGTGGATCTCACCTCAATAATAAAAAAGAAATCAGCAATCACTGTTATAAAAGATGCTAAGTGGTCAATTTTTAAAAAGTTAGCTAGTGGTGGTGCATACCAATTACAAGCTTAAAATTTAAAAAAAAAAAAAATTTCTTCTTACCTGAAATGAGAAGCTTGATTTAGGAGGCAGCTATAGTCATCAGGTAGCTCTATCAAACTATTTCTTTTTCTAGGGTATCTAGAAATATAATTTAAAAGACTATTTTACTTAAGAGTAAATAAACCCATGTCAAAAACCAACTAAGTAACAGAAGGAAGAATGTCTTAAAAACAACAAAAGAACCCATACTTGCACCCCATAGTAATTCCCCCTGTTGACAACATTAAATCCAAGCATCTGAGCCTAGAATTCCAAATCTTTCATCAGCTGGTTTCCTTTCCAAACTCAACCTCCACTATTCCTGAAGACTAAATTGTTCTAGCTAGATTTCCATAATGGCTAGGAAGGTAATATAAAAAAGTTGTTAAGGATACACAGGCTTTGTAATCAGACGCAGCTACAAATCCTAAATTCTCTAGTATCTAACAAGTCACTGAACCCAAGCCTGTATTTCACGGTCTGTAAACTAGAGGATGAATATATTATACTTTCTCAGTCATAAGGCACACTATCAATTTAATAATAAATTTTTGAGGTGGGGGGGAAGAAATATAAAAGACTCATGCTGATTTAAGAAATGTCAAATATAAATAATAGAATCAAGGAAACTCATAGAGCTGTTGAGGACTCAATAAGATACTGAAGTGGAACATAACGTACTTAGTACTTGATACATGTTTGTAAATGTTATTCATTCTTACAATATAATACAGATACGATAAAAGCCTTCCATGAATGCCCTGAAGAAGAATATCTGAATAACATGGACATTCTATCCTCAAACCACAATCAACTTAAATTCTGTAATTCCTTCTATGTTCAGCTAAAAATTATCTCCTCCAAGAGTAACCTGGCATCATTAAAAATCTTCTACTGTTTAAATTTCTATAGCATTAACAGTACATTCCATATACTATTACACTTTATGTTTTTAGTTTATGTACACAATTTGATTATAAATTACCCATGACCAAAAAGCTGTATGTGTTAGGTCTTTTAATTCTCCCAAAGTATTTTAGAACCATACTGGGGAAATAGTAGGTGTCTAAAAGGCACATGAGGTGCCCCTGGGTGGCTCAGTCAGTTGAGTGTCGGACTTTGGCTCAGGTCATGATCTTGCAGTTCGTGAGTTCGAGCCCCACGTCGGGCTCTGTGCTGACAGCTCAGAGCCTGGAGTCTGCTTCAGATTCTGTGTCTCCCTCTCTCTCTGCCCATTCCCCGCTCATACTCTGTCTCTGTCTCTCAAAAATGAATAGACATTAAAAAATTTTTTTTAAATAAAATAAATAAAAGGCACATAATGAACTGAAATAAAGGAAAAATTGTGTGAGATTAACAGTCCTAAAATATGTACTCATCTTTTAAACTTTTCTCTCTACTCTTTCTTTTCTTGGTGATGTGAATACTACTCTATCTAAGTTATAAAAGCTGCTCTATAATCTCTAAACCACTAAAGTGGGGTTAAGGGGTAGGCAGCATATGCACATTTACAGTGAAGGCTAAAGAATTTGAAAGAGTGAGAAAAGATGAGAATAGAAGGTGGCATATGCACTTTGTGTCACAATGTTTGCTTTGGCCATGGAAAAATGGTACTACTGATGTTAGCATTTAAGGCTAGGGGTCAATTACTCTGCTTGTTTACTGAAGCAATTCAATTTGAATAAAAATTAGACACATATAACATAAAGTAGGCCCTGGTGGGATACAAAGAAAACAAGCATGCGATCTGGCCTTATTGAACTTACTGTTGAGTGCTTTATGGTGCTGGCAGGTACGCATGCACACACACATATGAGAGGGTGTATTAGGAGAGACTTGTGGGATGAGGTCAGATTTGAATTGGTCCTTGAGGAAGAGGTGGATTATGACTGAGCCATAACTTAAAGGACACAGGAGGGCTGAAGAAAATTTTGTTGGGTAGTCTCTAAGTATAAAGATAGGAAGGGAAGGGGTAAAGGGAATAGTTCTATTTATATCTTACTCTATTCTCAAAAGGAAAAACATGTTGTACAGGAATACTGTCACTACCCTCTGATTGTAATATACCAGCAGCTCCAAGATGCCATCTCCTCCTGTGCCTTTTAATATGCATGTACACGCTTAAGAAAGAGGAGCTGGTGGAGTTAAACAATTTAAGAGGGAAAGGACAGTCCCTCCAAGAAAAAAATCAAATGCAGGAAGAATCTGAATTCTGGCAAAGACCTAAGAGAAACGCAGGAAACAATGTACTGAGTAAGAATGAAGAAGACAGACTAGAAATCATATTCAGCAAAGCAACTATTTTTGGAAACACAACCTGTAGGAAAGGACTAAGAAGTAAAACCAACCTGACTATGGTGCTTTTCTGCTTCAAACAGTTTAGTAAGGCAGGATCTGCACACCACCTATATGGAGAGCCAAGAGAAAAGCAAACAGGTCATCACAACTTCAGCACAGTGTTCATGAGTGAGCCACCCTCTCCAAATCTGTCCCTTCTTTCCATGTTCCCTCCACTAGACTTCTACAATCTTGCTCCTTTGCTTTCCTTCTCTTTGTTTTTGTGTCTGCCTATTTATTTTGTCCCCTTTCTGTTATTGATTTCTTTTTTTAAGGGCTTATCAATCAAGGTCTTACTAGAAAAACAGAAACCATTCTGAAGAGGGAATTTAATACCAGGAATTGGTGATAAAGATGACAGAAGGGCTGCAAAGCCAACCAGGAGATAAAAACACAAGGTGACCCAAAGATTAGCCAGTAACAGGAAGCCACCGCCTCTCCCAGGATGGAGGAACGAAAGGAAATTGTGGTATTACTAGAAACGAGGGGCTAGGGTCACTGATGGATACTGGAACCACCAGAGACTTGGCTGATGGGAACTAGAGCCAGAGAAGAGCTACAGTCACTGGCCAGAGATACCACACAAAGCAAAGAGAGGTGGCCTGAACACTCAGGCTTCTCTCTTCCTCCTCGCTTCCAATACCCTATTACTGCCTCCCCCAGGCTGAATACAGGCAGACGCCAACGGACAAGAAAGACTAGGCAATACGGCTTGCAAGTCTCAGTCCCCTGTACTTCAGAGCAGAGGATAAGGGGAGGCTCTGCAGGAATGGTACAAAGTGCAAGGACATTCTGTTACAAAGTTTGAATTTTTGTCATTAACCTAGAAGAGTAAGTTTAAAATGTACTGACTCCAACAACATACAAGTAAAATCAGTATAACCTATTGTGATTGTACTCAACACAAAGCATGATGCTAATTTTTAAAGATCTGTTTTAATTCATTTTTAATCACACTGGAGATTAGAACCCCTCATAAGAAATGAAGATACACAAAAAAGAACCTAACAGAAGAGATGAGAGCACAGAAAATGTGGCAGGAGACAAGCAGACATTCACACAAATCCTGACATGGACACGGAAAAAGAAACACTAATGAAAGAAAAAGGAGAAAGGTAAAGGCAGAAAATTGAAAAAATAAAGGAAATCATGGGTGTGATCATGTGATTTATAATAATAAGTATGTATATTTAGTCTTCAACCCAATTCCCAGCACAGGGAATTTCCTAAGTGATGACAGCAACAAAGGTGTGTTTTAGGATCCCTCCTAGGGATGGGGGCTGGGTACTGGGAGAACCAAACATGCGACAGAAGATTGGAACTTTCAGCTCTGCTACTTCAACCACCATGGAGGAAAGAGGGACTGGAGGTTGAATCAGTCACGAATGGCCACTGATTTAATCAACCATGCCTATGTAATATAGCCTCCAAAATCACCAACAGGACAGGATTTGGAGAACTTCCACATTGGTGAACACGTGGTGATTTGGGGAGGGTGGTGTGCTTAGGGAGTATGCAATCTTGGCTCCCTTTCTCTGTGCATCTCTTCCACCTGGCTGTTCCTGAGTAAACTGGTGATCTAGTAAGTAAAATGTTTCTCTGAGTTCTGTGAGCTGCTCTAGCAAATTAACTGAACCCAAGGAGGGGTCAGTGGAGCCTCTGTTCTATAGCCATTGGGTCAGGAGCACAGGTGACAACCTTGGACTTGCTAGTAGAAGCTGTCTGAAATGTGTCTGTATGTAGGCATGCCAGTCTATAGCAATGAGTCCTTAACCTGTGGGATCTGATGCTATCTTCAGGTAGACAGTGTAGGATTGAGGTGAATTGTAGGATACCCAGCCGGTGTCAGAGAACTGCCTGTTGGATATGTGGCCAAAACATCCTCCCCAAACACCCCAAACACTGGGTGTCAGAATCTGTAATGGAGGAAATAAAGTAAGAGTAACAGTGAGAATTAATTATTAAAACAATGCTACGTGTCAATTATATCTCAAAAAAAAAAAAAAAAAAAAAAGATGGAAATTGTGGAAGCAAAGATAGGGAAGGACACTAGAGGTTAGAAGGGTAGACAGTGATCAGGAGGGCCAGAAATGATGAGGTAGAAAGAAAGTTTTTCTCAAAAAAAGACCCACCTCTCTCAGGGAAATTTAACTGATACATTTTGATTCACCAAATGACTTTTTTATTCCCCCTCAGGCACCCTCCTGAGATGTGCGCTTCCATGTGAGATACGCTACTGTTTTAGACAGAGCCCCAATTTTGTTTCTTTTGATATTTAGTTGTGACTATGTGGCTGCTGACAACATGACCACCTCCCCCTGCTGCCCAGCCTGCCTGATGATTTATAGGAAACGGCAGCTTTAGGGAAGAGTAGTACAAGGAACGGTAATTATGGTGGGACAAGCGGAAATTCCAGCTGCCCATGGCTGCTGGACTTGTCTCCAATTCCTTGAGTGTGTGAATTAGGAACACAACAGTATAATAACCCAACAGTCACATTTTGCCCTCATAGTACCTCTGGAGGAGGGGTCTTACAGTATCCCAATATTCCTGGAAAAGCAGGAACAAATTTGTGGGTAAAGATAGATAGCTACAGAGTGCGCTGTATTCTCCTTCTGCAGGATCTGCAAGAGAATAACAATACGTTTAGTAAGCACATTATTCTTACCTGGTATTACAGCACCATCTAGATAAATTAATACATGATTTTTTAAAAATGCAAAAAAACAACTATGTGGGAAGTAGCACCCCATTTACAGGCACACCAGTTCAGTTCTAGACCACCACAATAAAGCGAGTATTGCAATGAAGCAAGTCAAGTGAATTTTTGGCTTCCCAGTGATTATTAAAGTTACGCTTCTACTATTTGTTGTCTATTTAGTGTGCAACAACAGAATTATGCCTAAAACAAAAATGTACATACCTTAATTAAAAAATATTTGATTGCTAAAAACTGCAAACCATCATCTGGCCTTTCAGCCAGTCATAATCAACCATCACAGATCACCCTAACAAATATAACAATAATGAAAAAGTTTGAAATATTGCAATAATCATCAAAATGTGACACAAACATGAAGTGAGCAAATGCTGTGGGAAAAATGGCACTGGCAGACTTCCTTGACGCAGGGTTGCCACAAACCTTCAATTTGTAAAAAATGTATCTGCAAAGTGCAATAAGGTGATGCGCAATATGACAAGGTATGCCCGTATACAGAATCACAACAAACTAGATCAAATAAACCCTACTGAACTGAGTTCAAGATACAGAAGCTGAAAGCCAATAAAGCTGACCTGTTCAGCTTAATCTCAAAGGACAAAAGCAAGAATCTCTAAACAATTTTGGTGATGCTTCCAAAATCATACAAATGTTCTGATTTTTACCCATACAAAAGCACAAGGAAGACTTGTCTACTTTGATCTAGATTTAAGGCAAGTAAAGAAGAAAGGAAATGACTGGTACTCAAACATACATATCCTCACTTTGTTACAACAGGCCTTTCCTAGCAGCATTTTACTTCTTTTGTAGTAGTCATATGTTCAAAAGTCAAATAAGGAGTATAAAATAACATTTTCCTCCTACTTAACCAAATTGTTCTCTTCCCTAAATGCAACCAATGTTCCTAATTTTTTGTATATCCTAACAGTTATATTCTGTGTGCACACATTTTATAAGCTCAAGTACATCAACTATACATAGATAGGAGTCCTGAGTATGTTTTGCATATTATGAAGCTAATCTCACTTTTGGTCTCACCTTTAGCCCATACCACAGCAGGGGCACACATGTTGACAGTGAACATTGATGAAAGAGGCAGAGAACAGAAAAGTAGTTTTGCCCTCACCTTGTATTTTTGAGGTTGAAGGTAAGAAAAAATATCTATTATATCCTATTCTGAGATTTCACTTTCCTACTTACTTGTCAGCAGTTCATCAGGTGGAGTTACTCCAAGTAAATAGTGGAAAAACAAGGCAGCACAGCGAAGGTAAGGGGTGATACCATTCTTCAATGAGACCCACAAATACCAGCCAGGAATACCACACCCAATGCAGCTAAGAGGCAATAATTCCAGAACAGAACAGGATACTGATCAGACTAAACCCCTAGACTTTAAACACATCCTCATTTAAAAACATAGCTAAGTATTTAAATAATTTTTTATCCATTTAATTTTTAAACATTTAAAACATAATATTTAACTGGCAATAGCTTCTATATTTAAATCTTCTGAAAGTTTCCTAAATAAAACCACAAATCTTGTATCTTTTACCATGTAGGTTTTTATTTAGTTAAAAAATAAATCAATTATTTATATTATGATTAGCAATATGTAATAATTATTAATAATATTAATAATCATTAATTTTTAAATGAGGGGCAGGCAAAGGTTTATTAGAGTATAAGAAAGTAAGAATAGTATGAAAGCTCTTTACAGAGAGGGGGCATATGAAAGTGAATGCCCCTACCATGTAAATTTTTAAAGCAAATAACTATTTTCTTCTTTATCCTAACCCTTATGATGAAATGTGAATCAGATATATTTATCAATAACTAACCAAAGCAGTTAAGTTAGCTAAAAAATTAATACTTTCTTGATTTCTGTATTTAAGTTGGTGATTCATAGAGCAGTGAAAAGTACTCTATATCATACTTGCAATGTTACAACACAAAGAGTGAACCCTAATGTAAACTATGGACTTTAGTTAACAATAATGTATTGACACTGTTTTATCATCTTTAACAAATCTACCACACTGAAGGCTGGATGTTAATTACAGGAGAAACTGGTGATGGGAGGGAGTATACAGGAACGTTATGTACTTTTTGTTTAAATTTTCTGTAAGCCTAATAAAACAGCTCTAAAAAATAAAGTCTAGTAACACACACACACACACACACACACACACACACACACACACACACACTGTCTCTCTCTCTCTCCCTCTCCCTCTTCCTCTCTCTCTTCAGTACCTAACTAAAAAACAAAACAAAACAGAAAACCTAACTAAAAATTGATGAAGAAAATGAAAGCAAAGAGGGGAGAGTTTGGCAGCATGTAGAGCTCAGTGGGGCACTCTTATTATACTTTTGATTTTAGCCTTTGCATCGCCAATATATTTCACATGTTACATAAAAGCCATAAAAAAAAATCTCTAGTTAGTTAAGCGTATCAACTGTATAGATTGCTTTAAATGGATGACCTATTTTCTATTTTGTACATTTATTTAAATTCTAAATGCTGCCATTTGTTAAAATTTTATTATCTTTGGCCTATGTTCCCCGAACAGTTATAAAAGTAAAGATGTATCAAAACTGTTCTTTATAACAAGAATAAAGAACAGTTTATAAGAGTAAAGATGTATCAAAACTTGTTTCAGTCTCAGAAACAAACAAATGGGTAGCTGTAATTCCAAAAGCTCTTAACTGATTTTTAAAAACTGGAATTAAAATGGTTCAAAAGTTATTGTGCCAAACAACTGAACAAAGAGGTGGAATTATTAAAACAATACTGAAATAGGTTGAACTAATGAACTGCTACTCACCCATTTGTATATTGAGAAACTTCTGCCAAGAAAGAAGATGCAGAACGAGCCTCTTCACTCTCTTCTTGAACCTGAGCAAGGGGGAGGTCTGAAAAAGAAATTCTGAAAGATAAATCTATGAGTTTCCTATTCAATGTATTAATTACACCTCAATATCATGGTGTCAGGATAATAAACAATGTCAACTCAACTGAGGCTCTTTTCCTTTTTCTCAATCTAAACAGTTGATTCTAAATATTAAAACTGTTGGGTAAGGGGCACCCGGGTGGCTCAGTCAGTTAAGGGTCCAACTGCAGCTTAGGACATGATCTCATGGTTCGTGAGTTTGAGCCCTGTGTCGGCCTCTGTACTGATAGCTCAGAGCCTGGAGCCTGCCTCAGATTCTGTGTCTCCCTCTCTCTGCTCCTCCTCCGCTTGCGTGCACGTGCTCACTCGCTCTCTCTCTCTCTCTCTCTCTCTCAAAAATAAACATTAAAAAAAAAAACCTCTTAGGTAAACTTTATCAGTATATTAGATGAAGAAACACATAGGGCAGAATCACATGGATGTTTAATAAATGCTTATCTCATTGTAATATGACCAGGTAAACAAATTAGTGGTCATCTATCTGCTTTGCATTCCTAGGAGTCTTAGCTAACAGGTAGAAATTCAGCTTCTAGAAAGGGAAGTAGGTTGCTGTCCTGCCTTTACTCTCAAGCAACACATTAAGAAGAACCTCGTAAGGTAATTTCCTTCATTAATCTATCCTTAAGGAGGACCATCCTAAACCTTTCCACCAATTGCTAACTCACTCACTTAGGTTAAAGCTCTGGATAAGACACTTAAGTTCTCTGAACTTCAGTTTTATCATATTAAAATGGGTAGAAAAATGCCAACATTGGAGTTCAATGTGATGGATGGTTACATCCCATTCGAATAGTGCTCTCTTGTTTTAAAAATACTTAAAAAAATATATACATTAATTCATCTGAAAGACAATTAAAATTACCCTGTGTCTCTTACTTTGGTTGGATATTGCTAGTTCTTCTCCTTTCAGTTAAGATCTCTTTAGGAAAAACACACTTTTTTTAAAAAAAGGAAAATATGGGGCGCCTGGGTGGCTCAGTCGGTTGAGCGCCGACTTCGGCTCAGGTCACGATCTCGCGGTCCGTGAGTGCGAGCCCCGCATCGGGCCCCTGTGCTGACAGCTCAGAGCCCGGAGCCTGTTTCAATTCTGTGTCTCCCTCTCTCTGACCTTCCCCCATTCATGCTCTGTCTCTCTCTGTCTCAAAAATAAATAAACGTTAAAAAAAAAAAAAAAAAAGGAAAATATATCATGAATTCATATTGATATTTCCAATTTAAATATGTTTAATATTTGCATGACTGAAGTGAATTTTACATGCAGTGAAATACACAAACAATAAATGTACCATTTGATGAGTTTTGACAAATGCACACACCCATGTAACAAGATCTTTTAAAATGAAACTTTATTTCTTAAAGCAGTTTTAGGTTCATTACAAAATTGAGAGGAAAGCACTGAGTTTCCAGATACCTGCCCTACTATCAACAGCTTGCACTAGAGTGGTACATTTGTTACAATCAATGAACCTATACTGACACATCATTATCATCCGAAGTTCACAGTTTACATTAGGGTTCATCCTGGTATTGTGCATTCTGTAGGTCTTCACAAACGAAATGTAGCCACTGTTACAGTATCATACAGAGTAGTTTCACTGCCCTCAAAATCCTCTGTGCTCTCCAAATTCACCACTCTCTTTCCGCCCCCCCCGCCCCCCGCCTCCCCCCCCCCCCCCCCCCCCCCCCCCCCCCCCCCCCCCCGGTAATCACTGATATACTGTCTCCATAGCTTTGCCTTTTCCAGAATGTCATATACAGTTGACCCTTGGACAACATGGGGGTTAAGGGTGCCAACATCCTGCATAGCCAAAAATCTACCTATACATTTTGACTCTCCAAAAACTAACAGGCTACTGTTGACTGAAAGCCTTACTGATAAGATATTGAGTCACTTAACATGCATTTAAAAAAAAATTTTTTTTTAAGTTTATTCATTTTTGAGAGAGCACAAGTGAGGGTGGGGCAGAGAGGGAGAGGGAGACACAGAATCTGAAGCAGGCTCCAGGCTCTGAGCTGTCAGCACAGAGCCCGATGCAGGGCTCAAACTCACGAACCGTGAGATCACGACCTGAGCTGAAGTCGAACACTTAACCAACTGAGCCACCCAGACGCCCCAACACGTATTTTGTATAACATTATATATGTATGTTACATGTTATATATTTTGTGTGTTATATACTGTATTCTTACAATAAAGTAAGTTAGAGAAAAGAACAATCATTAAGAAAATCATACGAGAAAATCAGGCAACAACAGATGTTAGCGAGGATGCAGAGAAAGAGGATCTCTTTTGCATTGTTGGTGGGAATGCAAGCTGGTGCAGCCACTCTGGAGAACAGTATGGAGGTTCCTCAGAACATTAAAAATAGAACTACCCTACGACCCAGCAAATGCACTACCAGGTACTTATCCAAGGGATACAGATGTGTTGTTTCAAAAGGACACATGCACCCCAATGTTTATAGCAGCACTATCAACAATAGCCAAAGTACAGAAAAAGCCCAAATGTCCATCGATGGATGAATGGATAAGAAGATGTGGTATATATATACAATGGAGTATTACTTGGCAATCAAAAAGAATGAAATCTTGCCATTTGCAACTACGTGGATGGAACTGGAGGGTATTATGCTAAGTGAAATTAGTCAGTCAGAGAAAGACAATAATCATATGACTTCACTCATATGAGGACTTTAAGAGACAAAACACATGAACATAAGGGAAGGGAAACAAAAATGATATAAAAACAGGGAGGGGGACAAAACAGAAGAGACTCATAATTACGGAGAACAAACTGAGGGTTACTGGAGAGGTTGTTAGAGGGGGGATGGGCTAGATGGGTAAGGGGCACTAAGGAACCTACTCCTGAAATCATTGTTGCACTATATGGTAACTAATTTGGATGTAAATTTTAAAAAATAAAAAAAAAACAAAAACAAAAAACACAACATCCATAAAGAAACAAATAAATGATCATTCAACAAGAGAAATAACGTAGAACTTTGAAATATGTGATATGACTAATTGCATGCATAATTAATTTTGCCAATAAACCATGGGCAAATGTTATTTATTTTATAGTTAACTGATGTGAGCTTTACCTGTGTCTATGGTAAGAAGGATCTGAAGCATGTGTGCCATGGTGATCAAATGGAAGAGATAAAGGTGGTTATACGAGGAACTAATTGATGAAGGCTGCAGATCAACAGTGTCATCCCAATACAAGGATGGAAATGCTAACACAGCACCAACCTATAAGAGAAAACAGATATCAACATGAGTGACGACAAAGACCAGTGCAAGCTAATCTCATAACTCAAAGTACAGAGCATCAGATGCTCTGTGCTCGTGTGTGGGTTTTTTTTGTTCTTGTTTTTTATATATTTTGTTTTTAAGGAATCTCTGCACCCAATGTGGGGCTTGAACTCATGACCCTGAGATCAAGAGTTACATGTTCTACCGACTGAGCCAGCCAGGCGCCCCTGTGTGGGTTTCTTTTTATAACTAGCCACAACATTTTCCCTAATTATTCAATAGAATATCTTAGAATATAGTGTACCATAAATGGAGAACAAAAGTCATCACCTAACAGGTTATCCCTTTGCTGAAACTTCTTTTTCTAGGCAGTGGTCTCAATCCTGTGGTTGAGAAGATTCAATATTACAATAACATGGGGAGCTCTTAAAAGAACACCGATACACAGACTAGTCCAATCAAATTATAATCTCAGGGTATAGAGCCTATTTACCAGCATTCCTTCCAAAGTTTCCCCAAAAGGTTCCAAAAGATGGGAGTGACAACCACTGGGCATAGTCCTGAACAATGAGGGATGGGGGACACTGACTAATCTTATATCCACAGATTCCATACTCCCAACCTCACCAACGATCTCTCTAGGGGACTCATTTTGAAGGAATGGAATCATAGTAGGGCTGGAAAAGCTCTACAAGAAACTCATAAAACAGTTGCCACCTATCCATAGGTGTTTGGGAGAAGCCCACATATGTCAATGGCCTGGTACCCATCACCAAATGATCAATGATTTTAATTTAAGACAGCTCATACTGTCATTTACTGCTTATAATGTAAACAAGTTAAGAAAAGGGGGGAGGAAGAAAGCACAATATATATTTTAAAAAGTCTGCTTGGACAGACACCAACTCAATATAATCAACTAGGACAAGAACTGCAAAATAAAGAGTAAATGTGCTTTCACTTGTAAAGTGATTTTGAGGGGTGCCTGGGTGGCTCAGTCGGTTAAGCGTTTGACTTGGGCCCAGATCATAATCTCACAGATCGTGAGTTTGAGCCCTGCATCGTGCTCTGTGCTGACAGTTCAGAGCCTGGAGCCCGCTGTGGATTATGTGTCTCTCTCTCTCTCTCTGTCCCTCCCCTGCTCGTGCTCTCTCTCTCTCAAAAATAAATAAACATTAAAAAAAAAAGTGGTTTTGATGGTCTCATTCAAATCTCTATTTTAAACAGAATGGAGAAGAGACTAAATTTCATAATCTGAACACCAATAATTTATAATCTTGAATAAAGAACATGAACTTGAATGAGGAAAACATATGAAATTATAAACTTGAGAGACTTTAAGAAATTTTATTGAATACTTACCAAAACATGAAATAGGTCTATAGACAGAAGGCAAGGTGTATCTTCTGATTTTAGGTTAGGAAGAACAACTAAAAAATACCAAACAACAGTGCAATTAATTAAGATAGCAATGTGGTTATAAATATAATGCAAAACACCTAAAACAAAAATATAACAGGGATATAAAATACAGAAACTGGTAAAATGGCATATCACACTTTTATGAATGGGGACCATAATTAAAAATAAACTATACTGAGAAAAACTTCCTAGAAAGCCTTGGATATAATTTAAGTGTTAAAGGAGAAGATCCAGGAAGAAAAGGTAAAGAGCATAAATGAAATAGAGGTTGTTCAAAAAATATTTGCTCCATGAATAAGAAAAATTACTTTTATACAATGTTCCTTAATACTTTTTTCCTAACTATACATTTCTAAGTGTTTTGTGACACATTAAATATGTGAACAATTTGGAGGGGGGCAGAGAGAGCATGCAAAGCAGTGTAAGTAAAATGAGGATGAAGAATATCCCCTTGAACCAGCAAAATTAAACCTATTTTTAAATGATCTTTCCATGTCATTGCTCCCTTTTCTTACCAGATGAGGACAAAAATATGTTAGTGGTTGTGGATGTTGATTCAATAAAGCCTCTAGGTGGGAACAAGGGACATAACTTGAAAACATTTGGAAAATACCTGAGTTTTAAAATAAGACTACAGTTATTGTACGGGCATCTATGTCTTTGTTTTTTCTTTTAGAAAGCTGCTATAGTAGTGTTCAAAATTAGTTCAGTGTGTTGTTTCCGAATGATATACACTGCCAGAAATGCAAAGGAAAAAGACATATAATAATATTCAGAGAAGAGTCTACCTGATAGGAGACGAATCAGATGTTTCTGTATCAGGACCTGAGGACACGTAATCTTCTGTGCAATGGCAAACTGCATTAATGCTTTCAGACCATTATGCTAGATTGTAAGAGAGGGGAAGAGAAAAAGGGCAGATGACAGACCTAAGTCATTCACTATAAAAATCATTCCCAGTCTGCAAGTATTAGTTGTAGCCTTATTATAAACTTTACATTCTTGCAGTTAAAGTATAATATTTATAATATTTTTAATACTTTCAGGAAGTTTTATGAACTTATCAAATTTTAATAGATTTTTCCATGACCAAGAGATATTAAAGCTATAATTATTTCAATTCTCATTTAGATACTCATTTTCCCCAGAGTCAATTTCTTAAATTTACTGGATTAATTTACCCTGAGGCCTGGGCAAAAAAATTTATAAAAATTCTAAAATCATGGCCAGAAAAACCCCACTAAATGCAGGGAATAGATCTGCCTTCCAAACAGGCGGCCAGGAAGTGTAGGGAAGCACATTGTATATTAAAAGTCCCCTGTGCCTTGGGAAAACAAGAGGAAAATGGCTAGGAGCAGGGGTGCTCTATGGAATCCTTGGTTGCCCACCCTGTTTTCAAGGGGCTATTTCTTGAGCTTAGGTCTGGAGACGGGTATAGTCCTGTAGTGTTAAGATCTGCCCATCAAGGAGCCATGGCTTAGTTTTACTCTTGAATTCACTATGATTATTTATGTAGAGTTAAGCCAGCATTAGTACTTAATGTTACATGATGGCACAAAATTAGCGAAGAAGGAAAATGTAGGGGACACTGAATTTCTGACTTGGCAATAAGCAGAGAAGGGGAGAAAAAAGGGACAAAGTATCATCTGAAATCTATGAATTACATTTAACCACCGAGATTGAGTAAGCTCTCTAAAGTGCACAATGCGGGCCATTTTGTCTCCTGTGAGACTGAGGTAGCTTTGTAAAAAAGAAAAAAAAAATAGAATTCCACTAATTTTTACAGAAAAAGGAGTGAATTAAAAAAAATGATTTTAAAAACTAATAAATTAACTATAGATTATACCAAAAAAGCCTACTATGAGTTACACATACCTTGCTGGAATATACATACCTGTCTATTTTGAAGTGCTCCAAACAGAGGTTTTCCTTCATCTCCCAAGAGGTTTTCTCAAAGAGTAAGAAAAACAAAAATAATAAATCCTGAATACTGCTACAATTGTTTACTTGGTTTCTATCAGATGTTCTTTAAATATATTTTTGACCAGATGATTTGCACTTTTCCCCTTCAAAGTTTCATGTTTAAGTCTAGACCAAAATTTCCAAATTTTTGAGTGAGAAGATATTATAGAAGCAAACTGTCACTACACATAATAAAGTCCCTGCAGCTCTCTACAGAGAGTACCTGGGAAAAACAAAGCAGCCTGGTTTATTTTTCGTCCTTTTAACCTCTCTTCTACACAAAAAATTTTTCAGCAAGTAATTTTATGTACGGTCACAACGTATTTTGTTTTAAAATACATAAGGCAATGCAGGTAACTATTGCTCTTACGCATACTTTTAAAAAATAATTACATGACAGGAAAAAAAAATTGAAAATTCAAAAAACCCCACGGATTCAGATACATTTTGCCTTGTTGGCTAGGGCATTTATTGCTAAATTACTCTTACTTTCATTGATCTTTGGCAGCAGATACACCTATGAGTTAGGAAGGTTTACTTCCTATTTTCTTTTTCCATCTTTGAATGGACAGTAAAAAAAGACTCTGTATATTGATTCTTCAACTGTAGTTCCTAACTATGCCAACATGTTCTGTGTATGTCTTGCCATACCCATAGGGAATGAAGTAAGTCAGATGCTTATGCACTAGGAATAAAGTACAGCACTATGTTCTGGGATGGAAAAAGCACTGAAGTGAAAACAGTATAATACTGTATTAATAAAATAAAACCCAATTACTAGGTTACAGAACCACATAGGAACCACTGGACCACTGGAAGCCCTCCAGTGAACTTCTCATCACTTTTCTGACAAAAACTGTGACCTTTTTTTGTGTTAACTATCTAAACTCCCGATTCCTAACGTTTGTCTTGCCAAGGATAGTAAAGTGTAAAATATCTTCACTGAAACTGTCAAGAGACTTAGTAGTAGATCATGACTCCAAAAGAATGCTTTACATTTCTTACCGGTTTGTTCAGATTCTATTCTGTTTAAATCTCATTCTTCCTATTTCTCATTTTATTCAACCACAGGAAAGATAAACCTGTGTGTAATCTTTTATCCATGACTTAAGTCTGACAGGTTTGGATGTGACTCCTAAAATCTGTTCAGGAGGCTGAAGCTCGTGTGCAGGAAGGTTTTGTGGCTTCGTGCTACTTAATTCAAATCATGAAATGGTGTCTTGTTACAAAAAAATATGTAAATGAAGAAAAGATGATAGACTCCATTGGGAGCAACCACCAAAAATGTATATTGGAAAGGGAGACTGAAACCATCTTGGATAAAGAGGACATAAAAGAATTACAGTTCTTACTCTTTTTTAGATAGTATTCTATCTCATACTGTAATAAGCAAATATGCTGATTTTAAAAACTAAGAAATCCTTCACTACTACACTCTTCTTCCCCCCATCCCAATTTATACTGTGTAAATTTAAGGTATACAACATTTTGATTTGATTGCTGCATTCTTCTATAAGAAGTTTAAATTTTGGCAGAGAATTTGACAGTGGGGTTCCATTATGACCTGGTGAGTTCCTGCCTGCTAGTCTGTCTCTCTCACAACTACCTCAGTCTTCTTTTCCCTTTTCTGATAATGTTTTAGGTGACTTTGGTTTCCCTTTCTTTTTTCTCTCAAGGTGTAAAAGAAACAAAAATTACTGAACATTTCTGGCTTGATTCTTGTTCCTTTGCCTTTTTTTCCCTTGATTTTCCTAGTGTGTTATAAATCTGCCAGCTTTTGAATATAGCTTGCTTCATGCTATACCTTTCAAATATTTTGAGCTTCTGTTGCATATGACCAATACTGTAGTTAAAAAGGGATCAATACAAAAATTATCAGACTAAATGGCATCAGGCTACAGTAATCTACTGAGATACCAATAGTCCTCAAACAATTCAAACTATTTTAAGACATCAGGGAAAAGGAAACATTTCTGGTCAATCAATGTTAATTCTTTTTCTATGAACCCTCCGAAGTAGTCTCTCACAGGCATTACCAATTGCCTGGACAGTGAAAGCACATGTGCTCCAGGTCATCATGGGGACTCGAGGATCCGTTTCATCAGGAGGTACTTTTAGTCCAATTCTGTAAATTGTTGTAGCAAAGAGAATGACCATTTCCTTGATGCTATTAGAATATTTTATCCTAAAAGTAAAACAAGAAAATTTTATATAGTGATTTAATAAAAGGGGTTACCTACAGAATAAGGTACAGAAACAAAAATTTAACAATTTAGGTACTGAAACAACAATTTAACTCTTTTGACAAAGTAAAATGCTCTTTGTCAAATTGGAGATTAGAGCCTCTGAAGAAAAAATGGGACTGTAGCTCTTATAGGTAGAAAAATATCTCTTACAAAATGATAATGGCTCATATAACTTTACTTCATATAAAAGATGTAGTAAAGGATCACAGAAAGGATCCAGGTCCAAATTAAGGACAGACTGGAGAGAAGGAATAAAATTCAAAGCAAACAGATCTGACCTAACAAGTTTTAATGTGTGGAAAGGGACTAAGAGAAACTTCAGTGTTAACAGGGTGTGTGTGAAACAGAGAGAGAATGAATACACCATGTACTTGGGAGTGATAAGTTCTGATTTCCTGAACTTCCTTTTGTAAAAAGTATTTTGTTTTTTTAAGTTTATTTATTTTGAGAGAGAGGGAGAGAGAGAGGGAGAGAGAGAGAGAGAGCGCACACGTGAGCACGGGAGAGTCCGTGAGTGTGAGTGGGGGAGGGGCAGACAGAAAGGGAGAGAGAGAATCCCAAGCGGGCTCTGCACTGTTAGCAAGATCTCATGAACCATGAGATCATGACCTGAGTTGAAATCAAGAGCCGGACGCTAACCGACTGAGCCATCCTAGCGCCCCTGTAACAAGTATTTTCAACAGCAAGAGGATTCAAAATATAAACAAGAATCACAACTAAAAAAGTGTACATCAGAAAATATTTATTAAATAATAATGATAATAATAATAATACCTGATTTGGATACATTATATTTTTCAAAGTGTTTTCACATAAGTATTTTTTCAATAACCTTATGATGTAAGATAAGAAGCTACTGTTTCAATTTTACAAACAAGAAAATGAATGGGGGTGGGGGTTGACCTGAGACTTTACAGAAATCAGAGTTAGATATGTCTTTAATTGAAATCTCTTAAATTCTGCTCTTATTGTAGGTTGGACTATATAGAAATGGCATTTTTGTTGGTCAAAAATGGTTAATTACAGGCAGGATTCACTCTAATACATATTACTCTAATACCTCAAACCACTTAATTTTATTATACAAATAAAACTCCAGGGAGAAACAAGACAAAAACGGGATAAAGAAACAATTTTGCAAATAAGGCAGGAAGGAAGGAAGGATTGTTCTTCACTCTTATTTTCACAGCCATTTACAAACTACTCTTAACTACTTGGATACTTACGAAGGCTGAATTCCAAAACTCAGGATAGAATGGAACTCAAAAGTGGAATCTCCCATTCCTTGATCAACTAAGACTGGAATTGGTGGGTTTTCTCCTTATAAATGAAAAGAAAAAAGAATGAAAAATCACAAGGGTTTAGTGTGACACACACTTTTCTAGCTGTTTAAAATTATATATGACCATTTTAGAAAACTTAGAAAATGTTAATAGACAATAAACTATTGCTCAAAATTTCTCTACTCAAATAACATTTGGGTGATATTCTTCTGTCCTCCATATAAATGTTGCAAATACAGATTCTTTTTAAAAAGACAAAATCTATAGTAGTACTCTGTATCTTGTTTGTCACCAACAGATCATAAATGTCTTTCCACATCAGTAACTGTCCCTCTATATTTCCATTTTTAATGGATGGATAGTATTCTACTAGTAAGGCAGCATACAATAGTGAGTAAGAGCCAAGGATCTGCAGCCAAGCTGCCTGGGTTGGCATCCTAACTCTGCTCCTATTACTAAGACCTTGAGTGAATACCAACCTCTTTGTGGCTCCATTTTCCATTTCCTTATCAAATTAGCATTGTTGTTCCCCTATGTGAAATGAGTTGTCTTTTCCTGCTTGCTCTTGAGACTTTTTTCCTTCATCTTTGGTTTTCAGCAGTTTAGGTATTATCTATATGGGTGTGATTTTCTTTTAGTTTATCTTTGAGTTTCACTGAACTCTTAAATCTGTAAATTTATGTGTTTCACCAAATTTTGGAGGTTTTCAGTCATCAGTTCTTCAACTATTTTTTGTACCATCTTTTTTTCTTTTCAGGACTTGTATGACATAAATATTGGATTAAAAAATTGGGTCCATGTGTCTCTAAAGCTATTTTTCTTTTTCAGCACTTTCTGTCTATTCTTCAGACTTGGTAATTTCTAGTGATCAGATTTCAAGTCCACTAACTCTTATCCTTCCCATCTCCATTCCACTATCGAGCCCATCCAGTTAATTTTTATTTCATATAGTATTTTTTCAATTCTATCCTCTCCATTTGGTTCTTTATTTTTAATAGTTTCTACTTTTTTTCTGCTGAGAACTCATATTTTTTCCATTCATTTCAAAAGTGTTCACCTTTACCTTATGTTTAATGATTATTGGGTGCTTTAAATTTTTTGTCTAAAAAGTTCAATGTTAAAACATCTCAAGATTGGCATCTTATTGATTTTTTTTTCCTTGAGATTGGTCAGATTCTCCTGGTTCTCTGTATGTTGAGTAATTCTGGATTGTACCTTAGATATTTTGAATATTACATTGTGAGGTTTTGGTTCTTCTTAAAATTCTGTGGAAAAATGTACCTTTCTTTTTGTATCCGTAGGCAATCAACACAATTAATTTCAACAATTTCTGTCCCACTGTCTGTGTATGGTGGTTCCAATGTTAGTCTCCGAGCCTTTGCTACACTGTTTGGGTCTGCCTATACATGTACTACTCAGGTGTTAGTCTGGGACTTAAGTGATGGTTTTAATGCAGTTTCATTCTCAAACCTGTTGCTGTTTCTCTGGGCCTGTTCTGCACATGTGCAGCTTGGAGGCAAGCCTAGGATCTGTGCTGTTCTCAAAAATAGGAGATTCCCCTTCTATAGCTCTCTTCTTTCTGGGATTTCCCCCATATTCTCTAGCTCCAAGGGACCCTTTTCCCCACTTCCTCTGGCCATAATGACATGTTTCTCTCAGTTTTAGTCCCTTCTGTTGTCAAGTAGATTCAGGTGACTGGGGCTACCCTTGGGATAAAACTGTGAGGCAAAGACAGAAAAAAAAATAATGAGGATTCACCCTGCATTCTATGGAACACAGAGGTCCCCTTTTTTTCCAGTTCCTCCAGCCAGAGAGACTGGTTTTCTCTTGGGATCTTACATATCTATGTGGCCGCCACGGCATTGCAGCTCCAGCTCCCTGACTGGGGCTGGCATCAGGAGAGGGTCAGAAGAGGAAAAAACAAAACAAAACAAAACAAAACAAAACAGGAATTCCCTTTACACTTTCCAGTTCTGAGGGACTTTTTTTCCTGGTCCTCTGGCCAGAAAGAGGGCATCTCTCTTGAACTTTTTGCTATTCATGTCCATTGCAAGCTCTGTGACTCAGGCTATGCTGAGTTCAAAGCTGGGTAATAAAGGAGGAAAAAAACCCAGGAAACTCATTGCCTCGACCATTCTTCAAATTTTGACTTCCCTCCTTCACTTGCCTACCATTGTTTACTTCTCAGAGTCTTTAGACTTTTTAGTCTTATCCCTCAATTGTAAAGAATATATAAATGAGGTAACAGTTTAAAAATGTTGTTTTTTTATTATTAATGACAACATATTAACAAAATTAGTAATAGTAATGGCTAATGCTCATACAGGATTGACTATGTACCATGCATTGTTCTACTTTACACAGGATACCTCAATTCTTAAGTCAGCGAGATAGGTGCTATTATTATTCTCACCCTGCAAATAAGAAAGTTGAGGCACAAACAGGTTAAAAAACTTGTCCAAGATCACAGAGACAGTAAGCAATGGATCTAAGATTTAACTCCAAGCAGTGTGACTCCAGATTAATCACTGTCTATATTGCTTGCCAGTATGAAAACTATTTAAGTGATTTAAGTCAAACTTAATTTTGGCTTTGAAATCTTTAGGTCCTGATAGTCGACAAATCTATATCTGCAAACCATATTTTAGAGCAGTAAGTACTTCAGAAAAATATTAAAGACTCTGACACTTAAATCTCAAACAGCAAAATATAAAATAATTTTGAGCAAACCTTTAGCGTGTTTCATATTATAACCTGATATTCTGGCCAGAACAGTCTGTATCCATTGTGCCAGCGTCAAAAGTTGAGCAAGAGCCTCTGCATTCTCACTGAAAAATGATATTTAAAAATTATTAAGCCATTGGCACAAAGTCAAACTGAAAAGCTGAACTTGTAGAGTCTTTCTATGGATAATTGACTGTATGAAAACATCAAACTCCTTCAGATTAACTACGTAGGTTATAAAAGCACATACGTCTAAAAATGTAGTTTCAGCATCATTTGCAACAGCTGCAATATGGAAGCAACCTAAGTGCCCACTGATAGATGAATGGATAAAGATGCAGTATCCCACACAATGGGATAGTACTCAGCCATAAAAAAGGATGAGATCTTGCCATTTGTGACAACATAGATGGGACTAGAGAGTATTATGCTAAGTGAAGAAGTCAGAGAAAGACAAATACCATGTGATTTCACTTGTATATGGAATCTAAAAAACCAAATAAATGAACACACAACGCAGAAAGAGACCCATAAATACAAAGAACAAATTGATGGTTGCCAGAAAGGGGGGTGGGGTGTGGGAATGGGCAAAAGGGGGTGAAGGAGAGAGGAAGATACAGGTTTTTAGTTATGGAATGAATAAGTAATGGGCATGGAGGTACAGCATAGGGAATATAGACAATGGTATTGTAATAGTGTTGTATGTGACTGATGGGAGCCACACCTGTGGTGAGCACAGCACAGTACAGTTAATGAATCACTATACTGGAATCTGAAACTATGGTAACATTGTCAACTATATTTCAATAAAATAAATAAATAAAGTAAAAATGTAGTTTTGGGTAGGAGGGGAATTTTAAAAGTACAAGGAGTAAGATACCATTCATAGGCCCATCACGTAGAAGTAACAAATATCAATAAATGGAATCACCATTCTAGTCACTCAAATAAAAAACCGGATGTCATCACTGATTTCTCAGATTCTCTCACAATCCACATTCGAAGCCAGCAGCTAGTCTTGCTGGTTTTACCTTCTAAATATATCCCAAGCTGAGCACTTTTTTCTACTTCCATTGTTACTACCCTAATCCAAGTTACTTCATCCCTCACTGGAACTATTTCAATACATTAACTGTTCTTCCTGTTTCCACAACAGTGCTTCATTATCATCTATATTCAATGCAGAACAGCCAGGGGGATCTTCTAAAATGTAGATCTGATCATATCACTCCTCTGTTCAAAGTACTCCAATGGTTTCCCATCACACATAAAATATTTCGTGTTTTTAATACTAAAAATAAAATTCTAATTTCCAATCTTATAAGCCCTTTTATGATCTTGTTCTTTGCTCCATTCCAAGCATGCTGCCTTTCTGCTGTGCCTCAAACATGCTGATGGTATTCCTATTTCAAGGGTGTTTGTTCTTTTTAAAAATTTTTTATTATTTTATTCTTGAGAGACAGAGTGAGACAGAGCGTGAGTGGGGAGAGGGGCAGAGAGAAAGGGAGAGAGAATCCTAAGCAGGCTCTGTTCTGCCAGTGTCTACCCAGACGTGGGGTTCGATCCCACGAACTGTGAGATCATGACCTGAGCCAAAATCAAAAGTTGGATGCTCAACCTACTGAGCCAGCCAGGTACCCCCAGATCAGGTTTTCTAATGACAAGGAATAGTAGAGATAGAGCAACTAACTTATTGACGCTGATTGCCAAGCCTATCACCTTTGAACACTTTTGTTGTGGACACATGTTAAGTGTTTTTATCAACGAAATTATTTTCTATAGCAAAACTTAGGTCAATCATTACAAATTCACTGAGTTTTAAGAAAATGAACAACAATGAAGAATACTGTTATTAGGTACAACAGTGACAACACAAATATACAATTATATGCTATAGCTATCATAAAAAATGAATAAATTTGCTACTGAGTTCCATTCACAGATGGTCAGAATAGAAAAGTTTAAAAACTTGGTCTAAAAATTTAAAAATTATTCAAAGATATGATTAATCTACTGTTTTTCTTTACTTTTATTGTTAACATTTTGTCCACATCTTTACAACTATGGCGATTGGCTCTTCAGGGAAAAAAAAAAAAACAGAATTAGAAATAATAATACAAAGACATTTAGAGAAACCAAATTTCAAACATTAACTCTAATGGTGTAAAAAGTACTATTTGAAAGGATAAATCTTCTCAGCATCTTTTCCCTTTTTGTGAATGCTAAGGTAGAGATTCATGTTCTACTGTTTTCATGGCTGTTAGAAGATACACACACAACATACAGATTTGAGTTAATGAACATTCCAGTTATTTTAGAAACCAAAAATTGGAGCTTTTCATCATATTTTAAAGACAGAATACAACTTATGGAAAAAAAAAGTATTAATTACTTCAAACAACAAAAGAAACTAGTGATCTAATCAAAACAGGCACAAATGAAAGGATTAAATACAGCTTTTAAAAATTCAACCCAAACATGAATTAAAACATACCTGTTTATCCTTTGAGGTTGCAAAGGAATAATGGGGATCACAGTATTGCACAGAGACTTGCAAAGTGGGCAAAGATACTCTCCACTCTCTAAGTCGAAAAGGTCAACATGAATGCGCTGCTGAGAGCTCAGTTGTACAGCTTCAAAATACCTGCAAAATTTTAAGACATGGGTCCCTTCAGAATGATACATGTATCTTCACTCTAATCCAAGTGACAAAAGTCTGGAATTTTTGCTTTAATAAATGTCTTTAGAATCTACATGCCCAAATACCGAAGTTGCAATTATACAAGAAATAGGATGCCCATTCTTTTGGGGGCAAACAAGACACATCAGGGCAGAAACAAACTTAAAATAATTTTACTGAATCATAACTTGGCTCCTAACTCAGCAGCATGGAGATAAAATGCAGACACTACTTCCTTCAGTTTCCAATGGCCAGCTGATGTTGTAAAGGCTATTCAGGAAGATTATGTACTCTAACCCAATGCCAAAAGAATGAATCCTATACAAAAGATTTCCCAGGAATTATATTTCTGAATTTTTCTCTTCCAAAGGTGGAACTAGAATTTCCTGTCTTATTCTATCTCAAAGGTACTTTTCACTCTACATTATCAGGGAAATGAGATTTTTTTTTTTTTAATGTTTATTTATTCCTGAGAGAGACAGAGCATGAGTGGGGGAGAGGGAGAGAGAGGGAGACACAGGATCTGAAGCAGGCTCCAGGCTCTGAGCTGTCAGCACAGGGCCAGATGCAGGGCTCGAACCCACGAACCGTGAGATCATGACCTGAGCTAAGTCGGACACTTAACTGACTGAGCCACCCAGGCACCCCATGGGAAATGAGATATTTTAAGAAAGATTATAGCTTTCTTTTACACAAATACTGATCAAGAGCAACCAACTAGCTCGTGGAGAGGAAGTACAAAGGAGTAGTGAAAATTTTAAGTTGATAGTTTATTACATCCATTTCTTTTTTTTTTTTTTTAACGTTTATTTATTATTAAGAGACAGAGAGACAGAGCATGAACATGGGAGGGGCAGAGAGAGAGAGGAGGAAACACAGAATCCGAAGCAGGCTCCAGGCTCTGAGCTCTCAGCACAGAGCCTGACACGGGGCTCGAACTCACAAATGTTGAGATTATGACCTAAGCTGAAGTCGGCCGCTTAACCGACTAAGCCACCCAGGTGTCCCTATTACATGCATTTCTGAAGGTGATAAGATAATGAATATCATGCAAACAAAATTAGTAATTAAAACTGCTTCAATTATTCAGATAAGGAAGGAAAGAAGACATGAGAAAACATGCCTTTTTGTGGCCTTTAATGAACTTCAGTATTCCTAGTTTCTTTCAAGAACATGTCAGAAGGACAACTTACTTCTGCCAGCACACCGCATGCATCACATGACCACAGCTTCCTGTGTAAGTTCCATATGCCAAGTCTGGATCCATGAAGAGCGGGTCCAGGGTTTCTGGTACAGGAAGACAAAAATAGGAGGCATGTATTCATCTCCCCCCATGGTTATAAAATGGGGGGAAAAAAAAAGAGATTATCAAGGTCTAAAATTCTAATCATGAACCTTCTTAGGAATGTCCAAGTAAAGTGTCACAGTATCATGGTAACAGGATATATATTCTTAGTAGTAAGCAAAAGGAGAAAAATATAAACCTAGACTTCCAGGTAGGATTTAAAATTAGTGTGAATTAATGACAACTTCTATTTTTGATTTGTATTTTTTATTCTGAACATCAGGTTTAAGTTGCCTTATCTTGGTTGTTGAAGTGATTTTTCTATGATTCAAGCACAATTTGCTCTTCTAATTTTAAGAGTAATTTGAATTACTTTCTAAGGTATACTTAGGGCATTATAATATGGATAAAAGCAAAGACATAGTGGTTAAAAATCTGGTTTCATTACATATAACTTGTGGCCTTGGGTAAATTATTTAACTTCTCCGTGCCTCAGTTCCTTCATCTGTAAATGGAGCCAATATTGGTACCAAACTCATTGGGTTGCTGTGCGGATTAAGCGAGTAAATACACATAAAGCACTTAATCAGTGCCTGGCATACAGTAAGTATTCAGTTAATGTTAGCCTTTTTTATCATCATCATTATTATTATCCCAAGGGTATTTTATAAAGCAGTAACTCTGATGTGACATAAAAAAAAATACATTACTTAATTAGTATTCCTGCCAAGAAAATACTTAACATGAACCTAATTTTGAGGCAACAGACAGATCTACAATGTAAGACATGTACAAAACAACTGGTCTACATTCTTCTAAGAAGTTATTATCATGGAAAAAAAAAAAGAACAAGTGACTATTCTAGATTAACATAGATTTAAAAAGACATAATAAAAACAAGGCACAAAATATGTCTAGACCCTAAATGAGAAAAAAAAAGTCTAGCTAAAAACGTCTAGTTGAGGACAGTTTGGGAAAATCCAAATATGGCTTTTATATTAGGTAATATTCCTGAATTATTATTCATTTTCTTGAATGTTATAATGGTATGACAGACATATAATAGACTATCCTTAGTTTTAGAACATGCATGTGTAAATATTTAGGGATGAAATGTATATGCCTCCATCCTACTTTCAAAAGGTTCAGCATAGAAAAATGGGGGTAGATAGGCAGATAGAGACAGAGACTGAGCAATGTGGCCAAGTGTAACAAAAATTAAAATTAAAAAATAAAACAAAGGAGCAAACATGGTATGTAAATATCTAGAGACCATTTTACATATGGGTAAAATATGATCTGACTAAATAAGGCTAAATATAGTCTCACTCCCAAACTTCTTCCAATATTTTTTTCTCATTATATAAGTATGAAAAGAAATGCTCAAAAGGATATTTATTAAACAATACATACCCCCTGAGAGTTCTATGGGTTTTCCCCTGTGCTGGGTTAAGGCGGTGGATTTCTGGACACAGGCCGATAATACCATGGCATTATTTTCTATTTTCACCTCTTGTTCTTCTTGGCAGAGGATGCATGTCAGCACCTCCTTTTCAGTAACAGTCGGACCCCGTTTAGGACCCAAAGCAATTCTAGAGTAGTCACTGACTGCTGGGGCACTACCAAGAGAAACGACCAGAAATGAGGACACATGTTTTGGTCACTTGTCTTTATATTTTGGTAGATTTTAAGTAACTGTAGTGCAAGAACTTTAAGAACAAAAATAGTAAAATAAAAATGATATTCAGCAATATTAGCTTAAAATCTTCCCCCTTGATTTTTCTGGCTCATATCAGTTAATTTGCTTATTCAAAAATACATTTTGTGTTGCTGAGTGCAAAAAATGCAGATCACAAAGTAGAGTGTATATTAGAATTATAGTTAATTTTCATACCAGGAAGCAGGGTTATCTGGTTTTTTTCTGATTAGAAAAGTAATACATGCTTAAGAAAATTTGGAAAATCTATAAAAGTATAAAGAAGAAAATAAAAAACATTATACACTCACAAACTAGAGATAACCATTTGTATATTCCCGTCCAGTCCACTTTGTTTATACCATTCTTTTTACATAATTAAGATCACATATACAGATTTGCACCTGCTTTATTCACTTATATCTTATTTGTTTTCTTGTGTCATTAAAGTTTATTCAGAAACATTGTTTTTAAATGGCTACACAATACTCTTTCTATACGTGCCTGTAAGAGTTTTATCCTTTCCCTCTTCTTAGGCATTTAAGTTCTATTCTATTCTGATAGACTTTAAAATAAAAACTTACATCTTAATGATTTAGCAATTCTTACATGTACTCAATGTGTATAATAATAATATAATAATAGCGAATATTTGTAAAGCACTGATTGTGATGTGAGGCACTGTTTCAAATACTTTACATTAATTCATTTAATCTTTCCAACAAATCCTATGAGGTAGGTACTAAGATTACCCTCCATTGTTAAGATGAAGAAACTGAGGCCTAGAGACAGTAAGAGACTTACCTAATGACTCATCACTACATAGTAGCAGAGCCTGGATCTAACCCATGTGATCTGACTTCACAGGCCATGCTCTGAACTGCTTTGCAATACTGCCTCTTTACCTGTGCAAGAAGGTCCCTGAATTGCCACAGATCATTCAACAAACTGGGAATAACTTAAATGTTCATCATCAATGTAAGTGAAATTACACCATACAGAATACTAAGCAGTATTAAAAGGTGCAATTTGAATGCTAGATGGGGTACCACCTCATAGGAGGCATTCAGCAATATGTGAGGTAAGGTTTACCTTTTGGTACCATAAGGACTACAGGACGCTACTGGAATTTAGTGAATGAGGAGCCAGAGATGTGGACTGTCCTGCAATTCATGGAGCACAAAAAAGAACTGCTGCCCAAATACCAAGACTGAGAAACACTGAGCTCGTTTGGTACATAAGAACATAGAGCATAGATTTCCAAGTGAATATGACAAGTTGCAGAAGGACACATAATACCATTGATGCAAATAAAACAAAAGACTGAATGATACTATGTAATTTCTATGGTTACATATATTTACAGGTAATAGCATAGTAGAAATTCTGACAGGAGATACATAAAATTTATAACCAGAATATCTTCTGAGGAAGGGCAGAAAGGAGTCCCAGATTTAGGCCAGTGCTCAAACAGAAGTAGCTTTATCTCTGACATCCGATTTTTAAAAGGAAAATGTGTCAGTATAACTGTGTAATTAAAATGTTTTTGGGGGCATCTGGGTGACTCAGTCAGTTAAGCGTTCAACTTCAGCTCAGGTCAGGATCTCACCGTTTGTGAGTTCGAGCCCTATATTGGGCTCTCTGGGGTCAGTGTGGAGCTCACTTTGGATCCTATGTTCCCCTCTCTCTCTGCCCCTCCCTCACTAGTTCATTCTCTCTCTCTCTCTCTCTCTCTCTCTGTCTCTCTCTCTCTCAAACATTTTAAAGAATTTGGTGAACAATCATATGAAAAGATGCTCAACCTAGTACTAACTAGTAATAGGGAAATTCAGCCTGGCAGAGATTTATAATGTTGACTATCAAATATTTTCAAGTACTGATGATAATAATAAGCATTGATGAAAATGAAGAAAATAGGAACTCTCAAACATTGTTGGGAGTAGGAATTGGTAAAACTACATTGGAGTTTTATTGTGATAGTATCTATTAAAATTTAAAATAATGATGAGCCAGTACTTTCACATATTAGATTCTACTCTTGAGAAGTACTTATACAATTGTACAAGGGAGCAAATATACAAAAATATTCTGACACATTGTTTATATTAAGGGAAAATTAGAAAATAAGGGAAAACCAACTTAAATGCCCCAAATCTAACAAACAAAATAGTGTATATTCACACATAAAGAATCATGTAGAATCTAATAGACCTATATGGAATGACATGAAGAGATTTATAAAACACTGAGTAAAAAAACAAGCTGCAGAACCAAAGGTATGGTAAAATAAACTATTAAAAAACACAAACCAATACTCATTTATGCATATATGTTAATAAATGCATAGAAGAGGCCTAGAACAATAGTTATTTATTAACAATGGTTATCTGTGCAGAAAGATCAGGAATGCAGAGGATGGTCTAAGGGATCTAACTGTGTTATTTGAATTGTTTTCAACTAGAACACAATAATTTATGTGTGCAATCAGTCAATAAAAATAAATAAAAAGCATTGAGGCCATTAATTAACTCTGAGCACATTTTTTGCTTCCTATCCTCTTGTTTGGCTAAACATACAGTAGTCTCTTTTTCATAAAGAGCATGTTGCTAATATAAAGTATCTCCAGGGTTGGAACTTCTGTGAATTGTTTATAAAGTTTTATATTAATTTCTAGTTCTATTACTATTGTCAGCTAAGGATAGCTTACCTTCATATATATATATGTATATATGTATATATATGTGTGTGTGTATATATATATATATATATATATATATATATATATATATATTTTTTTTTTTTTTTATCTTTAAAATATATAGTCTTTATTCTTTGTGGTCCTTGTTAACGTACCCTGCTTCAAGATGACAGATAAATTATGTCTGTTTCTAATGTTATTGCAAAAGCACAATTTTTTAAAACTATCCAAAACACACATTATTTAAAGAGCAGTCAAAGCTTATTTTTAAAAATAAGCATAGGATGGGGGAGAGGGGAAAATGGGTGATGGGCATTGAGGAGGGCACTTGTTGGGATGAGCACTGGGTGTTGTGCATGAGTGATGAATCATGGGCATCTACCCCCAAAACCAAGAGTACACTGTATACACCGTATGTTAGCCAACTTGACGATAAATTATATAAAAAAAAAAAAAAAAAAAAAAAACCATAGGAGGTATTTACATTTTAAATTGGAGTGCTTTTAAAAGTATCCTTATTTTCCCTCCTTTTCACACTGCAACCATACAAGAGCTCACAAAGTGTGGCTCTCAGAAGGTTAACTGATTTCCCCAAGAGCACACCACAGTAGAACTCAGAAAATCAGATTTATTGATTCCCATTGTAATGTGCTGTCCATGACTACAATTACAGGCAGTGTCTTCTTTCTCTTCAAGAAAAAAAGAAAAACAAATATAAACTACCTTTTTCAGGTGAAAGATTTTTTTTCAACCCGTAGTAACTACACTCATTTTTACCAGAAATTATAAAAACGGTGGAATATATGAACTGATATATAAATGTGTACCTAAAGGGGCCCTCATTTATACAAGATAACAGAAGCTGATTTCGATTTTTACCATTTCCATTTTCCTTTTTGTACATAAAGGCTTTTAACAAACTATTGCGCACTTGAACTGTTCATCAACATAAACTTACATTCAATAATACCTTAGAGTTCCCACTGTGTTTTTGCTAATTTAAACACAGTATAATTTCTCTTACTACAAAACATATTTTGGAAAGATTTTATTTAAAGTGAATATGTCATTTTCCCTCAAAAAAACTGAGTTGCTAGTTTTTAGTTTTGCTAGGTTTTACCTCTCTTCCTCCATAATGGAGTCTTCTTTCCCAGACATTTCTGAGGTGCTGTCATACATCAGTTTGTGAGTTTCAATAAAGTTTTTCTGTAAGGCAGACATCTGAGCCATGATCTTCTGGCGGTGCAGTCTAGCAGCTTCAGCTTTTCTTTTCCGTTCTGCTTTTTCCTTATCATGAGTAATCTGGGTATTAAAAAACCACAAAAATTAGGTAGGATCCATTGTTAAAATTGACATACACTATTCAGTCAAGCAAAACTTCCTAGAGTAAGAGTCTGATAACACTTGATTTCCCCTTAAGCCTAGATTCAATCTGATGTCTCAGAACTAGCATATAGGCTCCATCCTATCATACAACTAATTGCTCTTTTGGTTATTTCAATAATTTAATCTAAAAGCCCCAAGTACTTTAAATATCTAATAAATGGTCTTTTATACTCAATGCAGGTAGATTAAGAAAATTAAATGAAACAAAATTTTTAAATCATATGTTAATTGTTTAATCACTGACATTTAATCAATTTTGACCAACCTGACACTATCTAACAGTTACTACTAGATGCATTGCTAAAACTGAGAACTTTAACAATATTACTGACATGTATGGTGTCTTTTTATTGTTTATTCTAACTTAAGTCCAGTGTTATTCTTTTAGGAGGAATAGTTACAAACTATAATAAAAAAATCATAAGTAATAAATAGTATTCTAATAATTTTAAGATTAGAATCATCATAACCTGAATATTACTACATTTCATTGAATCTAAGATGTACCATTTTCTTATGTTCCACTAAGAATGCTGACTAAATTATAAGAAGTCATTGATTATAGGATATATCCCAATTTCAGATATTAAAATATTTTAAAAATTAATAAAATATGGTATTTCCGACAGAGCTCCACGTACATCAATTTCCTCTGATTTTGTAAAATACATATATTATACTGGACAACTATGTGTCAAGCAGCACTAAACCCTGTGGTACAGAAACACAATGAACAAAAGAAGATGGGACATCTCACAAACTTTACAACAAACAGCTTCCTTCTAATAAAAAAGCAGCAGCTACCTTAAACCGGTAAAGTTCAAAGACCAAGAACATCACCATTAATATAATGTTATTACCTCATCATTCTTAATAGATTCTGATCCTGATGTAGTTGCTACAATTAAACAAGATTTTTCTCTTAATCGCTTCACTGTGTCAAACATCTATGAAAAATAGATGAAATGTTAAAAAAAAAAGATTTGGTTAGACTGATAAGAAACAGAAAAATTCACTAATTTGATTTTGTCATCACGTCACCAAACGTCTCTGACTTAAACTTTACATACACACAGTCATGCATATAAATAGTTATATAAGTAGTTTTAAGTATATAAAAAGTGACTCCTGACTGTGACAAACACCTGCCCTAGTTGATTAGCAATACAGCTAAGCAGGAGGCTGCAGGCAACAAAATTAGCTAATTCCATCTGTAGGTATTAGCATTTCTCTGCTTTTGCTAGGGAAAAAAAATTTTTTTAGATTATAAATTACTTATTTTAATGCAAAGGCATATAAAGACGAGAATACAAAATGGAAAATGAAATCCTCTCCCTGATTAAGTCCCTCTCCCCAAAATCAACTAAATTAAAGATTATTAGTATTTGTTTGCATGAAAAAATTATCAGAATACATATTTCTTTATATTTACACATATTCTCATCAAAAGCAATCCTACCATATACATTGTTTCCTATCTTCCATTTTCACTTAATCATTTATCTGTGAAGATGTTTCCATAATAGCTTGCATAGATCAGTCTCGTTGTTTTTAACAAAAACCAATGTTTCAGCAATAGGATGGTACATCCATCCACAAAATGTTTATATTTGAAGGAGTCTCAGTCTCATGTGTAAATACCTCCCACTAGGAACTTACAACACAACTTTATATTGAACATTTGAGGAAAATTCCTAATGATTTTAACAGTGGACACTTGTACTTCTGTATATTTTGACAATAAACTTTGGTATTCTACAAGAAAATCAATTTTCAGGAATAGATCTCTAATATATAACACTGTGTCTGCAAGACATACATGTTGAAATAAATGACAGTTCAATTTATTTTCTTAATAAAAGTTGTAAACTTATCTACTTTGTTTTGTTTTTGTATTTTAAAGTAATTATATTGGCAAATTTAACACAAATACTAAATTTCTTTGTGAATTCTGCTTCAAGAGAAACCTTAATAATAACATTACCTTATAGCCACAAATCTAATTATATCAAACATGTTTAATGACTTACTCTAAGGAATAAAAAAAGCCAACTTCTTGAAGTACAAATCAGTACAAAGATCTCCAATTGATATGAATATGGAAATTAATCAATCCATATTCTAGTTATCAAAACAATATCTATCTGATAACATCAGAATCTTTTAATAAGTCCAGTGAGGTGAAGCTCCAAAACCTTGGCTTCATGTTTCCATGTGGAGGATTCCCATTAAAGTACTATTTCCAGCTTCTCTCCCTACCCCTTCCTTACTCACTCCTCCCCAAAGGCACTGCCATCCACCCAACAGTTCAAGCTCCAAATGCAGGAGTCATTTTTGATTCCTTGATCTTCCTCATCCACCATATCTATCAGCAAGTTCTACAGATTCTACTACCAAATTACACCTGAATCAGTCCAGCTTCTCGCCATCTGCATCCAAGCCCTGGTCATGCTTATCTCTCACCAGGATTTCTGCAACAGTTTTCTAATAGTTTCCCTGCTTTTACTCTTATACCCTATAATCCACTTACCCCACAGCAGCCAGAGTGATCTTACAAAAGTACAGACAATACTATGTCACTTAAAATCCTTCAGTGCTTTCCCACTGTTCTCAAAAATAAAATCCACCTTTTTACCTTCACCTGGAAAGTTCTATATGATCTGGCCCCTGGCTGTCCCTCTGACCTTGTTGCCTACCTTTTTCTCCTTCTCTCATTGTGCTTCAGTCACACTGGCCTTCTTTCTGGCCTCCTTAGAGCTTTTGCAGTGCTGTTCTCTCTGTGTGGAATACTCTTCCAGATTTTTCTAAGACTGGCTCCATGTCATTCAGTTTCAATGTCACCTCCTAAGAAAGGCCTTTCTGGTTACCCATCTGAAGTTACCCTCTATTCATCTACTGAATTATCCTTTTCTTTCTTTCTTTCTTTTTTTTTCTGATTATCCTTTTCTTGTTTATTGCCTGTACCTGAACTAGTATATGCTCCACAACAGCAACCACCTTATCTATCTTGTTCAGTGTCTAGAAATGACCATGGCACATAAAAGGCAATCAATAGATACCGACTAAATAATGATATAAATGAATAAATTTTAATTAATTAAAAAAAATCCTTTCAGGGGCGCCTAGATGGCTCAGTCGGTTGAGCGTCCGACTTCGGCTCAGGTCATGATCTCACAGTCTGTGAGTTCGAGCCCCGCATCGGGCTCTGTGCTGATGGCTCAGAGCCTGGAGCCTGCTTCCAATTCTGTGTCTCCCTCTCTCTCTGCCCCTTCCCTGCTCATGCTCTGTCTCTCTCTGTCTCAAAAATAAATAAAAACATTAAGAAAAAAAAATTAAAAAAAAATCCTTTCACTAAAATAGGAAAACATGTGAGTGACCACGAAATCAATAGTAAATGACTTTACAGTTAGAGAACAGTAGTTTAACATTACAGGCAAACAGAGGATTCTTAAATATATAAACCAAGATATGATTAGTTTATCAGGTTCACCTGGAGTATCCATGTTATCATGTCTTTCTGGCCTTCTAACTGGGGAATTCCTTTGAGTTTTTCCAAAAGCATCTGTATATTCTGAGCATTCATGGCTGAACTTCCCAATCCTTTTTTAAAACACAAAAGTTACAAATCATAAATGAGTATCTTCATAATTATGTATAAATTATAATTTATAGTTAATGTTATTCACATTGATAGCCAAAGTTCACAATCACTTCCTTAAATACATTAATTTTTCAATGGAAGAATCTGCAATGACATGAAGTACTCAGTACTAAATTAAACATGAAAAACTTGAATTACTTTAAAACTCTTAATACATTTTCCACTGGGGCTAAGTGAAAGCTACTTTTAAGGATCTGTGTCTCACCTTTCCTCCACTTGGTTCATTGTCTAATAAAAGTAGTTAATTAGAACCAAACCTCCCCAAAATATGAACGTGGGGGCTGTTTATGCCCATAAACTGAATACGTATATGATGTCTTCAAGGATCGAAAAAGCTCAGTTTATAAATAGAAAAAGAGAAGCTTTTCTCCTTTTGGTCTCCTAATCAATGTCCCTGGAATGTGCTTTGATGAAAACTATCTTAATCTAATAAATATCTAAATAAAACTTAAAAATCTAATCTAAACCTATCCCGTTCTGCCAGGTAAAAAACAGTGCCAAACACACACATTATCATTCACTCAGATGTCTGCAATCAGTTTACATTCAGGAACATTAATAACTTCCATAGATGGGTAGTGTGAATGTTATGGTTGATGAAGCAGCAAATATTTGGTAATACTAGACAAAGAAGGCAAGTAAGAAACCATCAATATATTTATCTCCCATTCAAAGAAGGGGGGGGGGGGGATCATGCAGTAAAAAGATACAGCAGAGAATTAAAAAAACACTTTTATTTTTGAAAACATTAGTTAAGAACTAAAGATGCTAGGAAACGTCTTAAACAATTTCAGAATTGTCTATGCTTTAATGAGTGGCAGATTAACACTCTGTAAGAGCTAAACTTTCACTTGGTAATTAGCTGAAACTATACTGAAAATTAATACTAAAACATACTTGAAGCCTTATGGTAAAAGTCAAATGTCACTTCTTCTTCAGGAGCTTTTTCAAGCTGTTGCTTTTCTTCTAGTAAACCCAATGCCAGAATATGAAATGCCTGAAAGAGGAATATGAAAAAAAAAAAACCTGTATTAAAAAAGTTTTTTTTAATGTTTATTTATTTTTGAGACAGAGCGTGAGCAAGCACAGGGGAGGGGCAGAGAGACAGGGAGACACAGAATCTGAAGCAGGTTCCAGGCTCTGAACTGTCAGCACACAGCCCAACACAGGGCTCAAACTCATGGACTATGAGATCATGACCTGAGCCGAAGTTGGATGCTTAACCAACTGAGCCACCCAGGCACCAATGAAAAGTGGAAGAGGAAGAGGAAAGAGGAAACTATGATTCCTCAAGTAAATATATTTTAAATGAAGGTATAAAAATAAGCAATCTTATGCATAAAAATGGGCAAAGGTTATGAATGAGCAGCTCACAGAGAGAAATGATAAATACACATATGAAAAATAGTCAACCTCACTAAAATGAAAGAAATGTGAACTGAAATAAGACCACCCTGTTTTCCATCTTTTAAAGTGGCAAAAATTTTACAGTTAAGTAAAATACAGAGTTGGCTGAGGTGCTGGGAAACAGATCCTTTCACCACACTGGTGATGGGAAAGTAAACTGATATACATTTTTGAAGGACAATTTGACGATATCTATCCAAAATATAAAGGTACAGACTTAGTATTAAGAATCAGTCTCAAGTATGCAAAGATATTTGTAAAAGGATGTACAAATTTCATTGTGATACAAAGACCTAAAAACACCCTAAGAATGTCTATAAATAGGAGACTGGTAAAATGCACTACTGATATCCAAACAATGGAATATGCATCTATCAAGAATAAGATAGGCCCATGGGGCGCCTGGGTGGCTCAGTTGGTTGAACGTCCGACTTCGGCTCAGGTCATGATCTCACGGTTCGTGGGTTCGAGCCCCGCATCGGGCTCTGTGCTGACAGCTCGGAGCCCGGAGCCTGCTTCGGATTCTGTGTCTCCCTCTCTCTCTGCCCCTCCCCCACTCACACTCTGTCTCTCTCTCCTTCAAAAATAAATAAACATTAAAAATAAATAAATAAATAAAAAAGAATAAGATAGGCCTATATTTGCTAATGTGGAATGATTTCCAGAAGATACAAACCTTTTAAGGTTTATTTATTTATTTTT